>NC_083647.1:14956062-16321062 GCF_963576545.1 Limanda limanda | reverse complement strand
ACATGAGAAACACGAACAATCTTAAAGCGAGTGAAAGACAGAAGCCTGCAGGTTGGCCTGTGCAAACGTCTGGGAAAGCACTTCAGCTCTGAGCACACACCGCTACTGTGAGGTGCGCTCACAGAAAGACCAGGCTTTCGAGGATGGGTGGGAACTATTTGTCTCTTAATCCATCTTTTTTTCTCTTTTCCCCTCCGTGTTTGAGTTTCTCTGTTTGAGGGGACAACACTGCGCCCCCGGCAGTGGCCATTTCTCACCCACCAAGGAAGAATAAGGAGGAGGAGGAGGAGAAGTAATAGGGACGGTGGAAAACAACTGTCTGTCCGCCGGTTGTGAAACTCTCCGAGCAAGACGTAGATAATGAGAGAGAGGATGGATGGATGGAAGGACTGAAGAGGGAGACAATAATCCTCCTGCTGTGTTTGACTTGAGGATTATCCAATCACCTGATAATGACCTCCTAAAGCCCTGCCTTTCTCTTACTGGGCTATTGACACTCATCCACATGTTTAATTTAGCAGCTTTTTCTTCTTTATTTTGTAATATATATATACTTTGATGATTTAGTAGTGAATAACTTTTATATGCTCTTACCTCTCGATCATTTTGTTGATGTTATTGCCGCGGTTGCAGGCGACAATCTTCTGATCTTTCTGGCTCTGCACAAATAAAAAATAATTGATCAGATTAAAATTTTAAAATGCATCTTTTCCATATTAAAAATATAATTTTCTTTAGTTTCACTGGTTCTGCATTATCTACCTTGCACTGCTCGTACAGCATGGTTAAGGCTGCCAGGTCGTCCCCAGGGTGGAGTCTGGGTTTGGAGTGGTTCTGCTCGAGGGTGTCCGGGTAGGACCAGGAGTCCATGCTGCAGTTTGTGTATTGGTTGTAGTTGAAGTTCTCGCTCTGAAAAACTAGTCCCAGAGTCCTACACGGAGAAGAAAAAGACACAACAAAGACAAATTGAATGACATGTTAAAAAACTGTAAATAATCCAGAGGTGGAAAAGGTAGAGAAATGCATTTTAAGTGTTTTTATATTTATGGTTCTTTGACACACTGCAAAGGCCAAAAGCCGAGGAACACGCCTGAGTTCAGCTGCAGCAGCCGAGCCTCGGAGCACTGTACATACTTGCCCCAGAGCGTGAAGGGTTTCGATTGCAAAACCACAAAGCTGAGTAACATCCCTCAGGAGCAGTGGTGTCAACAAAAAAAAATAGTTCAAAAAACGTCAAGGGCCACCCACACACACGCACACAAACACACACATGAAGGGGTTTGTGGTCTCTCGTGTTGTTAAAGGAAAACAAGCCACATTCATGTATGTATTGTATAATCTCTCTTATTTGCATGGATCTCCCAAAGAGGGGACGAGATTCTCTTACAAAGTAAATAAAACCCCACGACCGCCACTGATGAGGCCGGTTTTAAGTGTCACATGAAGATAAAAAACCCCGGGATCCTGAGGATTGGATTTGTTTGGAGAGTCTCCAGATTGCAAATATCCCGTGTGCTGGAATAAGCCCCCCTCCTCCGAGGAGTTTGTCTGAAGTGGGTAATGAACAAATGAGCAAGTTTGTCCTGGATAAACAGTTGGTTAGACGTGCCGACAGGGAAGGGGGGGGGGGGACAGGAAGAGCACAGGTGTTCAAAAGCAAAGTTTAAAGAGAAATCGGAGGGTTTCTCAGAGGGATTATGGACGAGGAATGGGACGCATGTGCAAAACAGCAGCTGGAAAAGTGGAAATAATGTATTTGAGGGTTTAATACTGGATATCTGGTCTGTTTCTGAACTCATACACCTGTTCTAAGATGCACCTGTCTCTCTCCCGCTCTATCTCACAGTGGCCTCGGAAAAAAAAACCTGCATGCAACACTACTCCCATTAGTCCCTGTCCGTTTCCCACCAGAACAAGTGCAGATTTTTTTATGCAGACACAGGGTTAGGGGGGTCTTGTGTCTAGGGTTTCGACCATTATGTAACTCAATAGATTACACGCTGCCGTAGCCCTCCGACACCTCGAGAGGAGATTCTTATTTCCTCAGTCTCCTTTTGTGCTCGGTGGCCCCCAGGTGAGGGACAACAGAAACCGAAACAGACCTGCTGCAAGTGGTGTGTGTAGTGTGCTTGTGTGCGTGTTAATAATATACATATCAATTTTCCACCTGCAAAACATCCTCTTTTAAACATTTTCACATGGGGGTCTCATTGCAACACACAAGGGGAAGGAGGAGGCTTCTGTCCCTGGAGTCAAACGTAGAATATTTTCCCGTGTTACAACAAGTCTGGACCAAAATGTTTCACCTCCGCCGAGGAAAAGTACATTGTTAAAAGTAAAGAAAATCTCAATAAAGCAAGAAGAAAAGATTATCCCAGAACTTACTCAGTCTCTTTGGTCATGTCTTCAGTCCAAGTCAGCTGGAATAGATCCCTTTAGTTTCAGCTCCTCACTGTTTCTCTCTCTCTCTGTCTGTGGCGGTGAGTCTGTCAGTCTGGCAGAGAAGAGTGCTGACACACAGATGAGTCAAAGTGTTGTGATTCCCTTCTGAGCTGGGGCCTGGATTTATTTCATGCCTGCACAGATTCCCTCTCTCCTCTGATTGGCCGAGAGGCTGGGGGAAACAGGTGCCTGATAGGACAGGTGTAGGATCTTTAACACTTTCCAGGCTGGAGAGAAACTGGCTTACATGTGTATATGAGTGTGTGCAGCAGAGAGAGAGGGAACGAGGGAGAGAGCACTTAGCAAGACAATCCAAGGCCGAGTGTTCTGAATCTCATTAATGCGCCGGACAAAAAGAGTGAGATTGGGGATCCAGGAGGTGTGAAAAGGTTTGGTAATGAGACTGAGAATGGCAGGAGAGGCCTGGAACTCAGCTTTAACATGTTAATAGATTTCCAGTATCATTTTTCACTGCCCCTTTATTTCCATATCATACACAGGTTTTGGTCTCTTTATTTCCTGAGGATCATTGATGCAAACATGAAAGATTTACTGTTGTGGGGAAAACTGCTGAGGAAAGGTGGGCTGAAGGGAAGCTGATTTAAAAGAATAAAAGTTTAAAAGCCAAATTTAGCCAAAAAAGTGTTTCAAAACTTACAATGCTTTTCAAACTTTCCCCCAAAAGTCATTACACATTAAACGCAAATATATACTCATAGTATAATTAAAATAATTTGTAACAGACAAAGGAATAACGTTTTTTTTTTACAAATTTAAGTTAAATATAACTTGCTTCCACTTTGATTTGAAAAAACTTAATTCATTTGTGTGTTACAAATTAAAGTAGTTTTTTAAGTCTGTGAGCTATTTTATTTTGTAGTTTGACACTTTCACTTATACATTTTCACATAAAAATAAAAATAATGTCATGTCATACACAGGTTTTGGTCTCCTTATTTTCTAGGGATCATGGATGCAAATATAGAGGATTAACTGCTGCAGTTTTTTTAAAGCCCAAGTAAAGTGGAACAGTTACTTTTAAGATTAGTTAAGACTAAAACTTAAGTGCATTCAGGATTTTAAGGTAAACATAGATTTTCTGAATTTTGAGTAATGCATCGTACATTTTTGCTTTTATTCGATATATTTTAATTGAGCTGAAAAATATGTTACATGCAAGATACACATTTTTTTCATATTTTAGTAAAAGCACTGATTGTGCAGATCAGTATTTTTAACAGGTTTTATAAATATACATATATCTATATACAGTATATACATACTATAGGCCTATTATTACAGTTGTATACTTGTTATTGATGCACTGACATGCAGAGTATGTAGAAATGTTATGCTGCAACTGGAGCTACTTAATCCATTAAAAAAATAAAATAGTATTTTTACCAAGGTAAACAGAACTACTTCAATCGGTAACACACATTAATTAAGTTTGTTCAGATCAAAGTTTGCAAAGTTAAGTAAACAATTTTCTATATTTGTGAAGGGTAATATTACTTGAACACTGTCATCAAAAATAAATTTAAACTGTATATACTTGTGCAATTGAGTTAAGAAATGAGTGGAGTCAAATCAAAATGATAAATTTACTTAAGGGCAGCTGTTAATGCACATTCTGACTTTCTATTTATGCACCGCTAATGTTGAAGTATGAGCAAATAAACTATGAACTATTTAACACTATCTGCCAAAGTATTTCAAATACCTGTTCTGACCCACATGTACTAGAGGAAATAAGAAAGAAACGTTTGTCTTTGCATGTTCAGGTGAAATTTGATGCAGGTGACTGCACACAGATTCTACAACTTTGACTGCAACCTTTGTTGATCTCGACTGAGAGGTGAATCGTTCACCTTCACAAAGACTAAGCAGCAAAACACACACTTCCAAAGAAAAGAAGCCCAAACTCCCAGCATCTTTACAAGGAATCTAAGAGCAGTAAGTGAGCCCTGAACGGTCTTCATGTCAGTCAGGGATATTATCTTCCACCCACACACTGTTTAAAGTACACACACACACACACACACACACACACACACACACACACACACACACACACACACACACAAACACACACACACACACACACACACACATACACACACACACACACACACACACACACAGAAAGGTGCGTGTGTAATTATAAGTAGCTGTTCATGTGTTCATTTGTGTGTGTGCAGCAGACACCTGAGGGAATATGGCATGGAAACACACAAGGGTGCATGCTGTGCAGCCTGCCCTCACACACATACACACACACATGCACGCACATACACACACACACACGTACACATCCACACACACACGTAGACACCGAGCCCTGAGGGAGAATTGGCCCTGACCCAAAAGAGAAAGAGAAATAAAGAAACCTTTCTGCGCCCGACACACCTTCATCACTCCACTGTGTTCGGCCTGAAAGTGCAATTAAAGTTAATTCAAGTAATTCAAGCTAATGCTGGGTTCTTTACTTCAGAGTTCTCCAAAGGCAAGGCACTGAAATCTATTTGTTTCTGTGCACCATCACCTGCAGTTTGTACATGAATGTTTTAAGAGATGTCTCATTCAGACATAAAGTGTATAAAGTGTATAAGGAGGGAGAAGAAGTGGAAGGAGTGCGGCTGTAAAGTGGAAGAGAGTCTTTTCCACAAAGTGACGAGCTTCCCTGTCGCATGTCATCAGCTCGTCGGGGGTGTGAACGGCTTCTTTCGTCTTTGGTTTCTTTCCCTCTCACCCACCAGTCTTTTTGTTATATGTTCTCTATCTGTCCCTCATTAATGCTGTTAGATCAACACGTCAAACTGTGAATCTCTTTTATCCTCCCTGTATCACTGTCACCTTCTCTTTCTGCAGCTTTACCTTCTGCAGAAATCCTGTAAGGCCCCGATGCACACATCTCAACACATACACCCCAGCTGGTTGTCTCTGCTACAAGGACCAACTGAATGCTTAACTGTTAATAAGTAAATGAATGATTTATAATATTCATATTAATGTTGTGTGTGTATATATATAATATACAAATACAAAGTTATTCATAAGTGATACAGTTTTTGATCTAGTTGGGATTTGACAAATTTGAAATTCCCATTTGAAAAAACTAACAATTTTACTTTCTAATTTGGTACCAATTACATATGAGAATTGTTTCTGCTTCTATATATATGAGGGTAGTATTTTCTAGTTTGATATAGAAAATCGTTTTGCCAGGGAACAGTGTCAGATGAAGAGAGACATTTTTTAATTCAACATATACAGAGTTTTAAATAATAAACATTTTCTAATAAAGAAGTTTCCAGTAATACATAGTTGATATTATTTTATTTGAAGCAGTATTTTCAAAGAGGGTATATTTTTCTCCATATTTCATCTGGTAACATAAAGGCTGCTTTCAGACCTGCACTGAAGTCTGGACCTTTTCCTGAACTCTGTGTGAGATTGGATATTATTTATTTGTTGTTTTAGAATTTTGCTGACTGTATTCATTGGAATCTTTGTACATGTATATGTATGTGTATTTTCAACATGGTCAGGTACACACTGTAGTACCATGATGATTGATGTATAATGGGGATTTGTACATGTTTATATGGGTATTTTTTTTATGGCTCCATTATGGGTTAAGAGCCTAAGATACATTTTCCAATTTGCGGGACAACAATCAGATCTTGATGCAAATGACCAAGTCAGTCACTCCAGACATTTTCAAGAGCTTTTCCTGCCATAAAAAAAAGGGTACAAACACACAAAGAGCATGCAAACCTACATGCCAATCTGGAAAGACAATGATATTCCAGACATTTTAGCGATGAGGGCTGACCTCAGTGTAGATGTGCGGTAAACAAAAACATGTGATTTCCACAGTGGAGTTTAAACGTCACATCCTGCTTCCTGAACATGCTACTCAGCCACCGGACTTCACCAGACATTTTCCTGTTGTTGTGAAGGTGTCTCACCAATCCCCTGTTGCGTTACTAAATGTGGTGACTAGGGTTGCAAAGGGGCGGAAAGTTTCCGTTAAATTACCGGAAACTTTCCGGAAACTTTCCATGGGAAGTTAAGCGTGGGAATTTGGGGAATTTTGAAAAAAACTGAAACTACGCAAATTAAACGCTGAGCAATAAAAACATCATTCAAAACTCTATTTTAAAGATGTATGGAATGCAGCACACACTGCATGTTGAGTTTAAACCCTCCACTGTGCATTCTTCCATCACATGCACAGATAATTCCCAGCATCCTTCACTCTACAGCAGGGCTATTGAGGCCTGCTGTAGTGTGCAGGACTAGTCAGGTAAGTTTCGATGATATTACTGGGGAAAATATATTAGCATGTTGATTGAGGATTGTTCATCTGTTCATCTAGCCTATTTCCATTCATTTAACCATCAATTGTAAAATATTTTTACAGACGATTCCAATTGTTTGGCGAACTATTTATATCTCTGGTATTGCATTAGTGTTTTTTTAAAAACTTTCTTGTCATCTTATTCTACAGAACAATGCCACATGCACTATCTCATGTGTGGAGACATTTCACCCCATCCAATGTAGAAGGAAAGGCTGTGTACATTTGCAAATACTGTGCAAAGACCTATGTTAAGAATGACACAACGATGCAGAAGCATATAGTCAAGTGCCCAAAGTTTCCTCAGGGCTCAAATCAGCCAATGACAAAACAAAATGTTTATATTTATGTCTGTATATGACAAGGTAAATACAGTTAGTAAAAATTACCCACAACATTTCCAGTTTATTCCCGTTAATTCCTGTAAATTCCCATGGAAAGTTTCCAACTTTGAATATTCCCGGAATTTTGCAACCCTAGTGGTGACTTTAAAGTTTATAGGCCACAAAAGAGATTTTTTTTAAACTCAACATTAAACCTGCAGGATTATAAGAAAGATGAGATGCCAACTCAACAAGGGAAGTCACATTTCCGATCGACCACCTTTAGGAAATAAACCTTGTGTCTTCGACTGACAAGCTAAGATGGATGAACGTCACGTGATGTCCGAGCGACTGCCTTTCATGCCTTGAAACTCACACATGGAGAAACCGAGATCCAAGCGTCCTGGTGCTTCTTGGTCTGTTTGTGTGACTGTTTTTGTGTGTGTCCGTGTGTGTGCCTGCACCCATGCATGGGAGCATACAAACAGACGTCAGTGCCGGCTCCACGCACCAGTGCCACTGAGAGGCAGATCTCTCACCACGTCTCTCCTCCCACTTTTATATCTCTCTTTCTCCTTTTTCTTCCTGTCTCCCACTCACTCTTCCTTTCCCCTTCAGGCTCCCTGTCCCTCCTTTCCCCTCGCAACTGTTCTACCAGTGAATCTCAACCCGCTTCAGCTCGAGAACAATTTCAACACGGGACTTAAAAAATGTGAGGATCATGCAAAGTCGAAGAAACTCAGGAGGCAATTCTTTTGTCCTGCGAACGCTCCTTCTCATCAGCTCACACTCACAATACATATCTCACCATCTCTTTCTCTTTCTATATCTTTCCATCTGCTCTACTACCTGGTTTGTCATGGAGGAATGTGTGCTGAGGGTTGACAGAGATATAAGGAGCCCGGGGCGTGTTGCTCTGCTGCTCACACCGGGAAACTAGTGCACCTGTTACCGTAAAGCTCCCGACATGTTTACTGCAGCTTCCCCTTTTGCGCTGAAAGACACCTTGTCTTTAAGACGTTCACTTCTTTTTGTTTTTTTTACCCTTTGTAGCATGAGAACAGCCAATACATGTACTTAAAGTATGACAAAATAAAAAAGGACATTGTTAAAACTATAGTATCTCATTGTCTGGTTTGTTCAAACTCCATCAAAGCATCAAATGATTCACAGGTTTCCGTCTCTGTCTAAATATTCTGTCTTTCAAACTCTTTCTGTTGTTTGTTTCACTATCTCATCCTGATTTTATCACGTCATGCTGCTTTCAGGCTCACAGGACAGTGACACGTCTGTGCTGCATGTTAAATGCTTGGCATCAGGGTCGGTCATCAGAATCAGCTTTGTTGACCAGGTATGTGAACACATGTAAGGAGTCTGACATTGCTCTCAGTGTACTTACATACAGCAAAGGACGAGGGCAACAAAACATATACTTACAAAATACTTCCAACTATAGTGGTGGATGGTCCAGACTAGAGAAACACTAATGACCACGACCATAAAAGTGTAGAAATGATTCTACTTTTCTTTCTATTAGGAAATAATGACACTAGTTTAAAGACCAATGCTTCTAATGGGACTTCTACTTCAGATCTAGTATCCTATACTTTCTTAATAGTTAATCTGAGATGTTGTTATAGCTCATTTGGCTCGTTGGCTTATTGTACAAACATTTATTCCAGTAAGTGCAAGTACCACGATAGAGACTGACATACTTTTATTGTGAAATTACTTCATGCAGATACATGATTGCAGATGCCGAGGCCCAGTGTTCATGCAGTTAGGTCATATAGCATTTAACCTGTGGTTGCCTGTGATTCTTTTGAGTCCATTGCTGGGCAGGAGAATCTACCTAGGTGTGTGTGTGTGTGTGTGTGAGTGTGTGTGTGTGTGTGTGTGTGTGTGTGTGTGTGTGAGTGAGTGTGTTTGTTTGTATTCGCTGACCTTGGCCAGGCGCTTTGACCTCCTCAGACCTGTGATACTGAGGTGAATGAGGAGACCCCTGTTTCAGCCGAGCGCTGCTGTCCCTTTGTTTGGTCTGGACGAGAGAGGCTCCAAGAGTCTGGAGAGACTCTCTGACCCCACCACCTCCACCACCACCACCACCACCTCATCAGCCCCTCTCCTTTCTACTATTCCACCCATTAGCCAGCAGCAGCCACTCCCAGAAACTCCACACTGCCCCGAGCGAGGGATCAGGACTGGGGGGGAGGACGGTGGGGGTGGGGGTTGATGGCTGACGAGGTGTCAGCATGAAATATAGGGGAGGGAATTAAAATGTGGAGCTGACAGGAGGGCGCTCCGCAGCCGCTACGGAGTTTCAGCATTCTAGCATTTGCATATGAAGCTACTGGAGGTTATAGGACGCTCCACGCCTGAGGCGGGGGGTAAATGCAGAGGAAAGAACGGCGGCTGCATTGCTCAATGAGACGGCATTTCTCTCTGAGCTCTGCTCCAGGGTAACTGCAGCACTGCCAGGCGATTTTAAAGGCAACAACTTAAGAAGCATACTTTCCTGCAATTTCATGAAAGAAGTTCAGCGCGTGGTTGAGCTTGTCAGTTCATTTTTCTTCAGCTGAGTAGCAATAACTTGAATACAAGACTGTGCATACAGTCAGTGATTTTTGTTTGGAGGTACAGAATTAGAATCGTCAGAAGTCTTCCGAATCACAAAAAACATTAATTTCCTGAAACAAAATGTACGCAGCCTAAGATCATATCTTAATTACATGTGTTAGCATCCTACAAATTGGCTGAGCTTCTCATATCAATCATTTTCAAATGTATTGTCAGCTGCACATATGGTACAGAAAAGTAGTTGAACGCATTTTGCAATTCCTGCAATTTCGTGAAATGAGCACAAACTTGCAAACAGTAGTTTAGCATGTTAGATAGATAGATGTACTTTATTGATCCTAAACTGGCTAATTCATGTGTTGGAGCAGCAAGATTTCCGGCACATAACACGCTATACAAAATATAACAACATACTTAATTAAAACTAAACAAAATGTACGAAATATATAACTAATAGAATCCAATCAAGATGAGTATTTGTAAATCGAGATACCATATTTCATTTGCTTCCATTTGACAATCCAGATATGAATACAAGCACAATCTGTGATTCTTTCATTTTTAAGGTATCACGTTTTTATTTTCAATCATGTCAAAAGTCTTTTCCAAATCACCAAATATTTTTATTTGCTCAACCTAAAACAACATCAAAGTTAGAAAATGCTTTTTAAATAAAACAAAAGTAAAAGTATGTACAAAATATCACAAAAACAAATCATAAAAGAATAAAAACAGTAAATGTGTGACCGAAATTTAAACATGACGATCTTCAGCCACCGGCCAATAAACCGAACAAAGAAGAAAAGGGATATTAGTGGATAAAAGATGCCAGACCAATAAGTGCTTTGTTAAAAATAACTTTTAAATCAGTTCTAAAATGTATTGGCAACCAGTACGTAGCCTAAAACCAATCAAACACTAACCACATTTTCTAAGCTTCTTAAATCGCACATTCGCAAATGAATTGTCGGTTTGCGTAACTTTTAGTGAAAAGAAGATACTTTCTAAGACATTGTTTCTTAACGATTTTCTGCCTGAAGTACGTCTCAAATTTCAACAAAAAAAAAAAAATGTTGGCTCGCGGATTGATCTGAATTCTCACGGAAGAAAACTGTAAAGGAATCTACATCAAACTAAAGTTCACATACATAATGTCTCTTTATGTGAGAACTCAATGTACTTTCATTAACTTTATATTACGTCTGCAGCAATTCACAATGTCCTTCCACAGCACTGTACCATGTTGTTTCTACAGTGAGAAGCACCTATAGCCCGTTCGTACATCAACCGTTTGTTTAAGAGAGTGGAAGCTCTGCTGGTATTTGTAGTCTGTGTTGTGTTTGTATACACTCATTCCTCTTTTCTGTGTGAACACATCAGACGGAGACGGTAAGATAACAACAGCTGTGGAGCGGCAGGTCGCACACGTACTCACGTATACGTGCACAATTAATCACACAGGCAAATTTTCCCTTTCTCCAAGAACACACATGCACAAAACAGACCCGCACACAAACTTCCGTGGTAGATACAGACATGTGATAATCTCGTCTGTCCCACAAGCCACATACCAGCATCATCTCCTCTCCGATAAACAGACAAATTAATAAAGTGATGCAACGCAGTGAAATAAAAATCTGCCCACAAACAGGTATGTTAACATTTGAGGAAACACAACCTTGGTTAGATTGTTCATTTAGAAGCTGATAACGGGAAACGGATAAGAGCTGGAAATATTAGAGTTTTGTGAGTTTATTTTACAGATTTCATGACGACTGCAGCAGGTTGACTTAAGATGTAACTCACACCGAGACAAGTGTAACGCAAACTAACACATACACACAGACACACACACATGCACACACTGTGCACAGTCTGTGTTGGTTCACACAAACAAGATAGAAAAGTGAAACTAAATGCATATGATAGAGAAATTAGATTGTCCCACATCAACCCACAAACACACTCTCTCTCTCTCACACACACACACACACACACACACACACACACACACACACACACACACACACACACACACACACACACACACACACACACACACACACACACACACACACGGTTAATTTATGGTGTCTAGGCCACAGATGTTGGTCCCACCCAAACAGAGAGCCAGCACTAGGGCTCATCTCCATATCAGGTTTCATTCTGGACCCTCAGGCTTCACCGTTCACACTCTCCTCTGCAGCCGCTCATCAATACTTTGAAATGTGCATAATTGATGCTTGCAAGTGAAATCCTTCACAAATAGTTGAAGCTGTCAGTTAGGTGGTTAGCTTAGCGGTGGATATGTGAAAACAACTATTGGCAACGAGCACAGAGATTTGTCACTAAGAGGATTTTACAACCAGCACATATCAACCAGCAGTGACGTTACACAAATGTTTAGCTGTTTCCAGACCTTATTTTAAGCTACAGCCGTCACATCATCACTTACACATTGATGGATTATCCACCTCAACCAAGTGTCACCTTTCTATATGTTGATTTATTAGTTGTAAAGCATGGAATGAAAAACACTGGAAAATGGCCTCAAAATGCAGCCGCAAGTCTGGAGGGTTGTTCTTTTATAATTTATACGTTTTCCCCCAGATTTGAAAGGTCAAGGAGAATTGAATCATAATTTCCATGATTCTGTACATATGAAAATAACAACAACTGAAATAAGATACATGAGTATAATAACTAAATTAGACATAAAGACAACAGAAATGGGCCTGCAAGTATGGAGCCAAATGTTTCAAGTACTAGTTTTCATTCCAAGTAGCAAGTGAGCTACCATCTCTTGTTTGTATTCATCTAAGTTTAGGTAAACAATATATTTTACTCATTTTTCAATGTATTTCAGGATCTATCAATGCCTCAATATGACATGAGGCTACTTTGCCGATTTAAGCAATGAGGGGCTACCTCATCTGAACTTGCAGGTGTAGCAAAAGGCAGAGGGTTACATGGTATATATATCAACTTGGATTGAAAAATGTCAATATTATATTTGTAGACATTTGTAGGTTTAGGGTTAGGGTTTGGGATAGTGAGGCTGAGGGTGTCCACTAAAATCTGTTGAGTATTTTGAATTGCATAAACCTAAAGTGTTTCCAACTGTAAAAGGCAGCACACCTCACATCATTGAGCAGAGTGAGCTTCTGCATGTGAGCTCGCCGCGTCCCCATCTCCTCCGGCCCTCGGCGCCCTGGAGAGAAAGCCGAGGCCGATATTTTGGTTAGAATGTCCTGAAGGCTGTAACAGTACACGCAGGCGCTGTGGGTTCACAGCCGATACAGCGCAGCTCATGTTCTCCACCAGGATATGGGATATTGTCGGCTGGCGTTGCAACAATCCGCTCTTTATCTTTAACAGAAATCTTTAACACTGGGGCAATTATGAGGCAAAATGTGGTTTAGCGATTGCATCAGTCAAACGGGGGATACATGATAATTATGAGTGTTCAGTGTGCGTGTGTGTGTAGTTGCGACACTGGTGACATGCAACCCGTTTCATGTCAGGCATGGACGTTCACTTGCGGGCCACAGTCAAGTGGAAACTGAAGAAGATGAGGGCAGCATGGAGAACAACACGCTCGTGGGAAGTGACACTCAATCACACACATGTGCTGGTTTCGATGAATTATCACTCTCAGATGAAGGAGGAGGAACTTCTCTTCACCATTTTCTTCCCCTGACGATAAACATCTCTCTCTTCTGCGCTCCCATCGCCTCTTTCCTTTCCCTCCCTCCCTCCTTCGGCCTCTTCTCTTCATCCACCCGTCATCCCTCTCTGTCCCTCTCCCTCTATGGATGAGTGCTGATGTTCCCGTGGGATAGTGGAGGAGGAGAGCTTTCCAGGGACTGTTGCTTCACCTTCCCAAATAAAACAGGGAACATGTTCAGACCACCTCACCCTGGCTCCAGTGGTGAAACCCTATGACAGAAACTGATGTCTTCGCAGGCATGCCCTCCTTATACAAACATTCCCATTATTCATCACGTCTCTAATGTCCTTCTCATGCTTGTCTGTTGATTTGATGTTTAAAATGAATAACGGGACATAAATATGTGGATGAAATATCAACTTTTTAATATTGTCTCTTTAACAAACGTCTCATGTTTTTACTTCACGTTTTTTTTTAAAGTATAGTTTAGAAAAGGAAAAAAATTTCCACTTTCACCTGTGATACTTCCCCATAATCTATTTCTCTCTCTCTCCCTCCCTTTTCCTTTCTTCGCCTCGCGCCCAGTTTCAGTCTACATGTCTGGGCTCGTTGGAGAATTATAAGAACCGCACACTCCTTTTCTCCTCAATCCTACGGAACAATGACAGCGTGCCCTGCTCAAGGACCGCAGCAGGGTGCGCCCCGTGCCGTGCACCGGGGAACAAGGAGGCGTTTGACGTACGAGTGAACTGTCCCTGTGACCTCCGAGCTTGGGCCACATCTGGAATCAGTTGCCATGGGGACAAATTCATCTGTTTTTCACTCTAATAAGTCTCGTAACTTTATGTTAATCGATCCTATAATGTTTTTTTTACTGAAACATTCATATCAGTCTCAAAGCCATAAAATTCACATCTTTTTTTTTACTTTTTAACTTATTTTTTTAAGTGGTAACGTTTATCAATTGTTCCAAAAGTCCTCGGAAATATTGTTGGAAATATTTAAGCTCTATGACCGTTTTTAATACAGTCCTAGCAAATCAAAAATGGATTTATGTGGCTTTTTTTACCCAGCTTTGTGTTTATTTTCATCATTTAGTTGTCTTATTTATCCAAAATGAAAAATTGTTATTGTGACCAAAACATCAATGCCCAAGTTTGACATTAAAACGGTCACAAATGTCCTGGTTGATTTATCCTATTAATAATCAGCTTCAATTAGTGACAGGAGCATATTTAATTAAAAAGCAAGAAGATATAAATTATAAAAGAATGTTATATTACCATATAAAGATAAAAAATGAACACTAAGACTCTGTCAAAAAAAACAATTTTCTAAGTTGGTGTTATATTGACCCAAACTTATTCTGACAAAAGAGGCTTTTTCTTATGGGTTCAATATTTACAGTCATTAATTCTCTCCAATTGCAGATGAATTATTGCTGGAAAGTAGAGAAACGAGTGCAGAAGGAAAACTCAAGAAAATGTGATTATGGCGGAAGAGGGATGTGAACCAAAGGTCAAATGAGCGACAGAAAACATTCTCAGAAATGGGGATGTGCAATAGCAGCAGCTTCAGGGCACAATTTAAAGGAACTAACATGTTTTCATTTGAACACAACTATATCTGAATATGACACCTTCACCTTAACATTTTCTGAATACTGAAAATCACATCTATAAGAGTCTACGGTAGAATACATGCAAATATCTAGCTTGAATATTTAGGAACTAATGCGTAATATAAAATGTAGATGCAGAGATGTAGCAGTGAGGACATCCAATAAGAGAAAAGATTGAATACATAATGGTGGAAGGTACGTCATGGGAATACTCATGGTTCTTCAAGGTAAACTCAGTCATCATGTAGGTGTCACTGTTTACAAGACGAATAGTTTAAATTACTTCACATCTTTTAATCAGACTATGAGTTGGGTTATTTCAGTTCACATAAACAGATTGTTCGAGTCGGATCCGGCCAACATGCACCTGCTTCTGTGTGAGAATTCACCTGCCAGTGCGAAGGAGGGTGAGGAGGGAGCGGGAGGGGGACAGAGGGGAGAGAGAAAAGAGGAGGCAGGGAGGGAGAGAGGCCGTCATGCCTTCGAGACAAATGCGGTTTGTCACCCGTTCAAAAGAAAACGCAAATCGAGGCATTAGTGTGAATGGAAGAGTGGAGAAGATGTGAGGAGGAGATGAGAAAGGGAGTGGAAGAGACAGCAAGACAAGGGGGGGGGGGGGAGGAGGAAGAAGGAGAGGGAGAGAGGGTGGGAGGGAGGGTGGGAGGGAGGGAGTTGTCGTCTCCTGCAACAAGTTTAACCTGAATCCAAAGCTAACAAGATGCCGTGATTGCAGGGTGCTGAAAATATGAAGGAACAACCAAAGACAACAGAAAAAAAAACAGAAAATTAAACACAGGCTTTTGTTCACCCTGATCTCCTCTCTCTCCTCGGGTTTCAGACCGATGAGAGTTCTGTCTCTCTCTCCCACTCTCTCTGTGTGTGTGTGTTAGTGTGTGTGCGTGTCTATCACTGACACAAACACACACACACACACAAACAGACAAACCCTCCACTCCTGCTGAAAAAGGCAGTTTTCTTTTTTTTTCAAAGGCCCGGAAAGAGATGCAGCAGACGGGATAAAGTTGCATGAAATCACCTGTGACTCAGGTCATGCTGCACTGAATCATGCAGGTAGCATCTGTAAGGTCATGAACACACTCACTCACACACACACACACACACACACAAACACACACAAAAACACGCGCACTTATACTGGGAATGCAGACATTTCAACCAACAGAGGTCTGCAAAACATTGGTTACATGCCACATCATGATGGAAGAAGAATTAGGATATTTCTCTGAAGTAAAAATATCACATATACGTCATATTCTACACATTACCGTATAACATAAAAATGCATATTTATGAAACAAATATTTAAATGTTATCAGCAAAATTAAACATTCATTTCTTTCTCAGATTATTCGGCCAACGAGGTTTTGTTTTCACTCCTCGGGAATAATTATTGGATCTTGATGAAACAAATCAGGAACAGTTAGGGGACTGATATCCATGAGTGTTTGCAATTTGGTGCAGCTTGATTGAATTTAAGGGGACTGTTGGGCCCTGCAGTGGTTTACACTCTGATAAGACGTTCAATGCAATACTGGTGAATAGACTTAAAAGAATTTTTATATTACAGCTGGGACAGAGAGATGTTTAAATGCAAATATGCATACAAAACCTTACTTGGACACAGAACTTGAACAAATAAAATTGAGACTACACATAACCACACATTGTGGCTCTTTTATCATTATTTTTACATGATTTAAAATAAATCAACTCAGTCATTTTAGTCCACTTATGTGGATAGCACTTTTTTTCTGTACATTTTTAATGTGTCATTTTAAGTGTATGTATTGTGTCTCTCAAAAGTAGGAAATCGCACATGTAGTATATATAGAATATGCTATACTATACTTTATTTTATTTCAACTGTATATGTGCATGAATAACAATATTACTACCCTTGAACCTTTGAACACTGGTGATCAATCAGTGTTATTGCCACAAAGATAAAAACATATTTACATCAGAATCAAACTAATTACTGATAACAATAAGTTTTGACCCAAAAAGAGGAAATAACGAAAACTATTACCTCATCTTATGCACAAACAAACACACACGCATACACACACACACACACACACACATACACGTACACCATACTTCACTGCGACACTCTGAGATGTGGGACATGTCGGGGTCAACAGTTAACAAGAGGTATCATCTTACACTAGTCATAGCTGAAGGGTGGGAGAAAGAAAAAAGCTGTCAACCATGAGCTGAGTTGGATGGGGGCTCTCACAACAGCCATTAGGTTGGGGCTCCAGGATTTGGATCAAATGCATGGACACTCACACACTGTTTACGTATACAGCACAATATCAAATGTATGATAATAGTCCTGTAATTTTACATTCTTGATTATATAATGAATACAACATCAGAATCTAGGGCAAGATTTCAGTTGTTAATCTATGATGTGTCACCATGAGGCGAGACAGAGTGTAGCCGGATCATCTGATCATCTGCTGAAGTACAATGACTCTGTGAAACTATGAAGAGCTTGTCAAACAACTTGCATTTGCAACTGAAGCCTTGAGTCATAATAGTGTGTTATGATTAATAAAGAAAGATCTGGTTTGTTGTGTCACAAATAATTATGTTAGTCACGAATGTATTGAAGCACAAATTACGCAGTTGTTCATGACCGTTTATTTGAAAACGGAAAAACTTATGAGTATCGTACAAGAAGCAGAATGACTAATGACACAAATATGAAAAGTAAGAAATTTGACCCAATTTAGCACCTGCTTAAAATGTTTTCATCTTATGTTCCATAAACATGTATTGTCTCAAACAGTGATATATTCATTGTGAAGTCATGACCAACAGTTGGATTTCTTTGTGCTACATCGAAATACAAACTGTAAGAGCACAACACTTTCCTCCACCAAGGTTTTTCTTATGGAAACAAATTTAAATTCACTAGAAATATTACATATTTTGACTGGGATCTGCACTAAATTGCACATGCTCCTAAATATGACAGATTGTTTTTCATTGAGATTAATAAATTATTCTCTGAGAAATCAAGGAAATTAAGTAGATGAAAATGAAAAAAAGTTGGGGGGAAATAAAATGCTGGATCTGGCCCCTGATCCAGATCAGCACCAGGAGTAGGTGGATTCTTTCTTGGGTTCTGCCCCACCCCTCTACAAAATGTCATAGAATTCAGTTGTGCAGTTTTTGCGTAATCCTGCAAACAAAACGTGCAGACGGAAACAAACATAACATAACAGAAATCAACTTTAAGTAACATGCTATAATGTAACGTATAATTTAAGTTTGAAAATACAAAAGTCTGTATTAATTACAACATTTCTATTCATCAAACAATCGCATTTTCTCTTATTTTGGAATAAGGCTCATCTTTGATGGCCTAGTTTTTATAATGACTGTATAGTTATATATAATCTATGCTTGTACAATTCTTCTCCATCTTACATTCTCCTGTCATTCCTGGAGTTGAAGTAGAAATGTCATTTGCATCTTCTCAGCGCCTCTCACATGTGCTCACGCAGAAAACATTCTCTAATGACAGAGATTAGCAGACTGTAGTTCTCCTCTTGCACATAATAACCAGGTGTGACACACACAACAGCAAGGCAGCGGCCGAGCTGGAACACAAGGCCACCGGGAGGTGAGACGGACACACCGCTTTGTTGTTTGCCTTATTATCTCAGCAGTCAGCAGAGGTTTTGGTGCACGCTTCTTCATTAGTGGGTCTGCACATTCAATAGAGTGCAAGGTAATAAAAAGGCTCGAGGCGATTATCACAGGGATGTCTTAGCAAAGATGGAAACAGAGAGTTCTCGTGAAAAAGGGCTGATATAAAAGAGGATGAGGTTTGACATGAGAGATTGCGTAAGAGAGATGAATATTTGCCTGTTGGGTTTAACCAACTCGTAACTCGCGCGTGTCTCTCCTGCACTGAATAATGCTTCAGGGATACAGGGATTTAAAGAATGTAAAATAGCCGATTCTACACAGAACAGAGCTGCACTCTGTGTTTGAGGCATTCAGGGTGATGGGGGTTGGATTCCAGGATCAATACGACAAAATAGTGACAGGTCACCTGTTAATCAAGGCTTATTAATATTGAACATATTAAGTGACCATATCCAAATATTCCTTCAGCCCATAATAATGCATGTGCCAAGTGTGAGGTTGAAATGATGAACAGCTCTTATGACATGCGATTCACATACAGACAGACAGTGGTCTCTGTAATTAGTAGATAGAAGCACAGAAATAATTTGTCATGCAGCTTGAACGTAACCATTACAAAGCTACTTGCTACATTGAAATAAAAATGGTTAAAGAAATCCTATTTAAACCAAAACTACAAATAAATATTCAAATCAAGCACATTTATGGCAAACTAATTGAGGAGTCAAAGGTCTTTAGCAGCACAGCTGAATCCAGGACTCATTCCCCGGGCCCTTGAAGTTGATACGTTAAAAAAACAACCCAGGACTACAGGCTGTGCATCATGTGAGTTAAGAGAGGTAAGGAATGACTTTTCTTCTGTATTGACCTTATTATGATTTGTTAAGAATATCTGTTATTACATCAAATGTCTGTTCAAAATCCATAAATGTTTGAATGGTTGTTTGATTTGAATGCTTTGCCTCAGGATCAGGATGGTTTATTCATTTACCTTTTTCATTGATTCTTGTTTCTTTATCTCTTTTTTTGTACTTTTCATTTCCTAAATAATAACATGTTGTATGTCGGTTTTAGGCTGGGCACATAATGTGCCTGACACAGGAATAAAAATCTGTCAAAACATTAAAACAAGTTTGACTCCCCTGGTTAAATTCTGAAAAAATTGGATTTGCCTCTCAGCGTTCTGACCAATACACTTACAGTAGGAAGGAATAAGCCCCTGATGACAGAACAAGCTTTTCTCATTGTGTCAAATGTTCTTAACCATCTTTTTTTATAGATCCTCTCTATCATTGTGACTAACTGATTCTTTTGTCACACATTTCTTCATCCTGTTGCTTAAAAGTTCGTGCAATGTCGCCGAAACCGACCGACCCCAAATCACGAACGAAAAAAAAGTTGCTTTGTTTGTTATCATGATTACACCCACAGTGACAAGCTCGACTAAACTCAAATACTGACAGCAGCATTCTTAATGATCTTGTCATTGTCACACTCATATGTAGAAATGCAAGTGACAAGTCTGGACCTGTGGAGGATCTAGGAAAAGCCTGCTCTTCCACTGCAACTTCTTAACATGTTAACATTTCTCCACGAGTTGGAGAACCCCCCCCATGGAGAAATGACTTCCTGTTGCATGTGTAATGGATACGTCCTGTTCGCTCCATACTCGTATCTAACGTACACACATTCTTCCGTCATTACAAAAGGCTGCTGGTCTGTTGGGTTTTTAAAACAGGCCTGGCAGTTATTAAATACACACTACCATGCCTGTCACCAACGTTCACGCATTCCTAGTGGATGGCGCCCACGCACCTCAAGGAACTGGCACGAGTGTAGGAAACCAATTATATTCTGTTGATGGTGAACATGAAGCAATTGTAAAATGTCATCTTTTATGGCGTAGAGACAAATATGCATCTTCTGGTTGGACAAAAAGAGTCAAGGGCGAAAGAGAGAAAGAGAAAGAAATTTAAATTAAAGGAATGCGTTCGTCAGAAAAGCTAACTGTTGTAAATTTGAAGAGTTGAATGCCAGGTTTCTCAACTGGGCGCCAGAGGTGTAACATTTCAACAAACACACAAGATCTCAAAGGAAACTTCTCTGTAACCTGAAGCAAATAAAATAGACACAAGAAGCCTTTGACTTGGGTTTTTTCTATTTTGACCTCTACACATGGAAAGAAGGAAGGTCGTAACCTATTGGACCAGAGCCGGGATTATTAGTTGATTTGGTTTTTTGTTCAGCTGTAATTTTGGTAATCGATTATTTACTGGAAATCATTTTTTAAGAAGAAAAGTGAAAAATAGACAAGTTGCAGCTTCTCAAATGAGAATATTTTTTTAAACTCTTTGGTTTGTTGGACGAACCAAGAAATTTGACGACTCTGTAACAGGCTGCTGAGATTTACTGTGATAAGTGATTAATCTGTGGTTTTTAGAAAGTAATGCATAGGGGAGCTTTTAACCGTTTGCTCAATCTACACACACACACACACACACACACACACACACAAACACACACACAGGTGACAGGACCTAACGCCCTAAGGAGGGGACATTAAGGACATCTGACTCCCCTGCACAAAACTCTTGTAGCCTCCATTGTTTTATAGGATCATACCTAAAATAACATTAAAGTTTTTTTAAAGTTGCTGTGCTGATGTTTGTCAAAAACAGATTTTGGTTTAACAAATCACTGCATTGCATCACATTAAATACATACATTGAGATAAGAACTAGTAATTGTGTGAACATTCTGTTTTTACGTTTACTCTCAAGCACTTTTCTTTTCTTTTTTTAAACTTGTTATGTATTAAATTTTTCTAAATTTAATTTTCTCATCTTAAGTTTGTATTTTACTCTACTCATGTTCCAGTGTTTTTCTTCTTCTTTTATTTAGATATTTCATATATATTGAGATCCTTGATATACAATATAGAATTATCAATCACAGTATTTAATTTCCCTTTTTATGTTACATGTTATATTTTATATTATCATGACAGTCATTAACTGAAGTTCATAAAACCTACTACAGTACAGCTAATCAAACCAACTGTGACTGAGTTTATAAAAAACTAAACGGAAAGGACTTTACCACAAATTCTCATTGAATGTTAAATCAATTATTTCAAAAAGTGAAATGATACTAAACGTTAACTGAATCCGTGTACAAATCATTTACTGTGATTATGTCCTTGACATCTTAATTGTTAGGTTGATTGAAAGGTTTGCTCGGCTTGGACACTTCATGCGAGGCAGTGGAAAAAGCCATTTGCCAACATACCTTCACGCACCTGTTAACACCCTGAGGATGAAGCACCTGTTTAACATCTGTACCTAACACCCCCCCTCACACACACACACTCACACACACACACACACACACACACACACACACACACACACACACACACACACACACACACACACACACACACACACACACACACACACACACACAGTCTGAGCTGTAATCAGTGTCTCTGTGATAATTATGTACGGCCACCAACACCACTTCTCATTCCAACTGGTTGTAAAGTTCATTAAGCTGGAACAGGCGCGGCAGGCCAGAGACACTTTGTAGTTCGGAAGGAGAAGTTTTATTGTGTGCTGCTAAAGAGCTCAGCCGGCCCACAATGCATTTAAATCCTATTGATCAGTGTATGGTATATTATACATGCAAGGTGTAACTGCAAATCATTTGAATAACATGCACAAGTGAGTCCTGGCTTAGCTTAAGACACAAGTGACAAGTGAAGAAGAATGCATCAATTTACGATGAAAAGGGATTTAAATGTATTTTTGACTTTATCTAAAAGAGCAATTTGACCCTCTATCAGTTCACGGCTCTAAAAACAAACTGCAAATAAAGATGGACGACATGACGCCTCCCCAAAAGTGAAGCCAAGTCCTCTCAAACGCCCCCCTGGTAGCTGGCTGCAGTATAGGTCATAAATCCTGTCTCCTCCGTGTTAGTTGATGGGACATGGGCAAAACTAAGAACTCAAAGTGCACGTTATCTAATGTTTTCTGCAATTTTGGGCAATTCTGGCTCCGAAATGTGTTTGAAAGTTCGGATCTGGGATATTTTGGCTTCATTTCTGGACAGTGGGAGGAAGATGCGTCGTCCATCTTTATTTACAGTCCATGGCTCTGAGCAAATAACTGACAAAGTCAAGCTCTTGCAACACGACAGAAAAAGAGGACACATTTTATTTATTGTATTGCTGTCATGCCTTCAGGTTCTACAGCGTCAGATTGAAACTGAAAGGAGTTAAAGTTAAATGCTAATCAAACTTATACTTGTATAAGTTGATTTGAGCATGATGGGTATTCTCCGAGTGGTGTTTCACTCCCTCTGCTGGTCGGCTAAAGAAATTTGAAGAGTAAAGACTAAATGCAATTCCAGAGTAAGTGAACGATTATTTTTCCTGATATCAAGGTGAGTGTGTTCTAAATAACATGTTTTCTCTTACATCTTGAAAAAAACACTTGTGAGACTTGTTCAACCATTTCAATAGTATGATCACTGCTAATACACGTCTTCATATTTTTCAAAGCAGGTGCAGTGACTCATCAGTTGCTCTAGTGATTGCAGAGACTTGGAAAGAAAACCTCTGTTGTCTTTTAGAACACTGGCTCACACCCTTGACCCACCTTTGTATTTTCCACAGCTCTAGTTATAGAAACAGTGTTGCTGACGTGCTGCACCGTGTCCCTCCTCTCAGTGACAGAAAGAGAAGAAAGGTGAAGTGCGTGATGCGCTGGCGACACCGTGATCACGCACGATCACGCTTTTCTCAGGTGGAGGAGGGGTTGCCAATGTCCCTTTTAGAGATCGGCCTGATAGAATGGCTGGTGTGTCACATACTTCATGGAAACGTAGTCGTGGTTGTAACGGGTATGAAACAGATGGATAAAATATCATTAGGCTTGGATTTGAGTCTGGCTAATGACACCAGGGCAGAGCTCCAAATCAGATCAGGGGATTTACTGCCACTTGAGGACCAGTTAAGCTGATCGATATCTCCCTCAGCTGCAAGTACTGGCGGACAAATGGCAGCTCAATGGCGACGCCTGGTGTCCTCAAGTGTTACTGCAGCCTACAGTAAAATATGTTTTGCATTTATGTGTCAAGAGCGTTTAAACAACACTCTGACGTGATAGTTATATAACAGTATGCTTCGCAGTCCTAGACGTTTTAGAAATTGTATTTTATAGTTGGTTCTTTCCAGGGTTGAGCAATCCTGGTTATTATTTATTTATTTTTCAGGCAAATGAATTGGCTTTTTGTTATTATACTTTTCTTTAAATTTAATTTAAATTTAAATTTAAATTTTATTTTAAATTTTATTTTATTTATTTTATTTATTTTATTTATTTTATTTATTTTATTTATTTTATTTATTTTATTTATTTTTATTTTTATTTATTTTTTTATTTATTTTTTTATTTTTTATTTTTTATTTATTTTATTTTATTTTATTTTATTTATTCTTTGTTTGCATTTAAATTTGTTTTGTTTGGTCGGTGTATTAAATTAATTTATAAATAAAATAAAAAATCCAAGTCATGTGATGCATTCGTACCGTGCGTTTGACGTCATCGCGCAGCCCACAACAAGAGAATTCAATGCGGAAGTGAGAGTGAGTCTCGACCATGGAGCGGAAGCTGCTGTGTCTCTCAGCGTAGAGACAAAAATACTCGATTAAACTAGAGACAAAAGACACAATGTCCCATCGACAATATGTCTGAATGTGTGACTATTAAATATACATGAGAAGCTGCCTCTGAACGGGATGGATATCTTTCAAAACGAGGGCGGCTCCTACACGGTGAGACAATTCACACAAAGTACTTTTTAAACATCTGTCAGAACCTCGCTTTCACCTTTTCTGTCTTAGTAAGAGTTTTTAAATGTGTTTTCACGTCTTTAAGTTCAGAGTTTACTTAAAGTTGTGAAGCTTGGTCTATGAGTACAGCAGAAGCCGGTTAGAGTGACTGAAGTTCAAATACCAACACATTGAATTCAACCTGATTGTTTTTTAAAAACAGTTTTTCTTTTGCAGGATAATCTCATCGGGACCTTACTCGCTATTTTTGGAAACGTGCTCGTCAGCATCTCCTTAAGTATTCAGGTATAGAGACCCTTTCATTTATCCAAAAAACTCCCTTATATTCCTGTATAGTATGATAAACTTATCTCTATATATGTATATACTTATACACACTCATTGTTCTCCTCATATTTGATACTGTTGTGTATTTATACATGTTTATTTATGCAGAATACGTACATGTCTTTATAGTTATATAATACTTACTTGCATTTATATGTATATGTCAATATTTCCTTCAAAATAATTCACAAATACAGTTTATATCCTCAAGCAATCATCATATTTCTCTACCCATTATATTCTGTCTCTATGTGTATATTATGATTTAAAAAATATTAAATTTGGGGTTTTATTTCCTGTTTTATTATATTTTTATTTTCTTGTCTACCTACCTCTGATTATCTGCAACTAGCATGGAATTAACAAAGTTTATCAATCTAATCAGAACTGATCCTATCTAATCTTAAATATACTTATTTTATGTCCTGCTGTGGCAAACATCCAAATAATGTATACGATATTATTTCTCACTTGTGGAGTAGATATTCAGCTCTACTTTCTGTGTATCATGTACCTAAATGTAAACAGCTGGAGGCTCATCTAGGGGAGATTAACCCTTTTGTGCTTTGCTGTCACTACAGTATTGTTTTCAGCCTTTAGATGAAACCTTTATGGATGAAATACAATCGTCACGAGTCATCACTGTCCTTTTTTTATTCCTGCTGCCCAACCCTTCTGTGCTTCTAATGTACACTAACTGTAAAATGTCTGCACTGCAAAACCAGCCTACTATAGATGTTTGCTTTGTTTAATCCACGTGTAACACAGTCTGTTTGCATTCTGCCAGTCACCGCTGTGTTTTACCTGAATACTTGCAGAAATTCAGCCATGTGACACTAGCTGGGACGAAGGACCCGCGGACCTTCTACCGCACTAAGACCTGGTGGTGTGGGTTTGTGCTGACATGTCTCGGGGAGGGAGCGAACTTTGTCTCTTATGCCTTCGCCCCCCTGGCTCTCATCGCACCTCTTAATGCTGTGTCAGTTCTGAGTGAGTATGATTCAAACTACAGTGCCACTGTAATGTGTTGATGCTGAAGTTTGGAGATAAAGTCTCACTATAATCCCAAAGCCGCTACTCACTGAAATGACCTAATTTCTCTGTTCATTTAATACACGTTGAATGGAAAATGTCTAAAATCTTGCTTTGTGCTTTATCTTTTTCAGCGAGCTCCATTTTGGGGCTTATTTTTCTGCGAGAGAAGTCGAAGCAAAGCGACATTGCAAGTAAGTTCAGCCTGTGTGTGAGGGACTGAAGATCGCTCCAGCACTCGCATGCAAATATCATGGAAGTTGTGACATTGTATGTAAATGATTACTTCGCCTCATGGCACAATGCACACTACATTCTGTCCTCATCAGCTGCTATTGTAACTGAGATTACAAAGTCCATATGTCTGTCTATTTACAGGACATATTTGAAATGTGATTCTGTAAGATTTTATAGAAAAGAAAACCGCGCTGTGTCTTAAGTTTGACTCTAATATCTGAAATTCACTGTACTTTGTCTTATATCCTAAAAAACTTTCCCTCTCTCTCTCGACACTGAAAACTGTCAAGGAGCTAAAGTGAGTTGTGTCTTGTTTCAGAGCGTTATGGGCTGTCCTTCCTGGGCTGCATCCTGACCATAGGAGGAACATACCTCTTTGTGACATTTGGACCAAACTCTCATGAAAAACTCAACGCTGAGAACATTGTGAGGCACCTCGTAGGATGGCCCGTTCTCTTGTATGTGGTAAGATGTTTTCATTCACCGAAGAAGTTCAGCAGCACCAGCCTCTATAAACATTTCACATTTGTTTTCCATCTATTACTCCACTGTGCTTCAGTTACAGCCCACACTCGGTAAACAAACGTCAAATTTATGTCATGGCTTAATAGCATTCTCAAATATTTGACTTCTCATAATTGGCTAAACACAAATGAAAACCGCAGAATCCTTAGACAGTTATAGTATTGTTAGAGATATTGTTCCTGTACACCTCCCACGCCCACTGCACCCATCATTTATGTTCCACAAACATACGTCCATCATAAAGGAAGCAATACAGGAACCCTGCAGTTCAGGTTGGGTGACTCTGCTGTTTTCCTTTCTTTCTTTTTTTGATGAAAAGGTTGTTACCAAAGCCTGTAAACAAAGATGGATAGCACAAAACCACTGACTCTAATAATTGTATAAGAATTAAGCTAAAATAGCACGGATACAGGTGCCACCATCTTGTGCTTTTGACTGAGTGCGAGTCAGAGTCTGCGTCGGAGTGATCGTGGTGCGGAGCTAAATATCTAGGTCAATCTCAGCTGTCATTCACAGTGTTTAACCCTGATTTTATAGCATCAAACTAAACTGGGTTAAAACAACTCATATGACAGCTTTGACCAAAAGCTAATTTGGGTTATACCGATACCACAAAGCTTCTATGTCGTGTTTCTGTCTTAGAATCATTTGGTCTTTCCCCTTTTGGGCCCAAAATTTATTTTATTTATTTTATTTATTTTATTTATTTTATTTATTTTATTTATTTTATTTATTTTATTTATTTTATTTACTTTATTCTTTGTTTGCATTTAAATTTGTTTTGTTTGGTCGGTGTATTAAATTAATTTATAAATAAAATAAAAAATCCAAGTCACAAGATGCCTTCGTGCCGTGCGTTTGACGTCATCGCGCAGCCCACAACAAGAGAATTCAATGCGGAAGTGAGAGTGAGTCTTGACCATGAAGAGGAAGCTGCTGTGTCTCTCAGCGTAGAGACAGAAATACTCGATTAAACTAGAGACAAAAGACACAATGTCCCATCGACAATATGCCTGAATGTGTGACCGATACCACAAAGCTTCTATGTCGTGTTTCTGTCTTAGAATCATTTGGTCTTTCCCCTTTTGGGCCCAAAATCTAACTTTTCCAGTCTTCTTGACCCCTGTTATTATTCAGCATAAACTTGTATCTCTTGGCTGTTAGATGTGAACCCTCTTGCACTTCCTGTTGTGTTCATTTGAAACTAGTTTTGTTTTTTACTGTTGCTGTTGTCCTCCCTGACAGCTCCTGGAGATTATCACGTTCTGCCTGCTCCTCTACTTCTACAAACAGCGCAGCGCTAACTACGTGGTTGTTATTCTGCTGCTGGTCGCCCTCCTGGGTGAGTCTGCGTCGTTAAAGCCCGTCCATATCAAGCCATTACCATATTTTACTGGAATACATTTTAGAATTTCAAGAAGGCCCCTGAGGTGTTGTGAAACAAGTTTGAGTTGTTTGATCTGTATTTTTTGTCACAGGCTCCATCACGGTCATCACAGTGAAGGCGGTGTCGGGCATGTTGGTGCTCACGGCCGAGGGGACCATGCAGCTGGACGACCCGATCTTCAGTGTCATGTTTGTGTGCATGTTGGCTTCAGTCGTCTTCCAGGCCAGGTGAGAAACGAATTAAGAGGCCAGAGAGGGGTTAGAATGAATGTGTGGTGGCTGTAGTGTAGTCTTGTTCATAAAGAGTAAGAGCCTACTATAGAATAGTGGCTTAATATACAAGTTTAATAGTTAAATTTGTATTTAACAAGGTCTTTCAGTACGTTTCTTCTTAATAGTCTTTTTTCTGTTGTTATCGTCCTCTTAGATTTCTCTCCCAGGCTTGTAGGCTGCACGACTCTTCTCTGATTGCCAGTGTCAACTACATCCTCTCAACCTCCTTTGCTATTGCAGCAGGTGAGTTGTGCTGTTGTTTGTCTGGGTTTGTGTTTGCCCACATTTCTGATTGTGTTGACAGTTTTCCATTGTAGCCTGAATGGCACTCAGGTGCGTTCGTACAAGGCTGAGCGATCCATGCGATTTTGAAGAAAGTGCCTGTTAATCTGCATCCAAATACCCCTTTACCTCTTAATGTGGCTCAGGAGGTTCTGAGTAGTAATAGTAGTAATATAATAAAACTATGAAGGCTCCCTCGAGAGTCACAACATGGAAGTCATGAGTTGTTTTCCCCTCTCCTGCTTTTAGGTGCTGTGTTCTACTTTGAATTTAAGAACGAAGACGTCCTGCACATCTGCATGTTTCTGTTGGGGTGAGTTGTTCACAGAAGATACTTTGACACGTTGAAGTTGAAGAATGTTTGTGAAGAAATGCCTGACAGCTGAGTTCTGTTTGACTGCCTCTGTTTCAGGCTCCTGCTGTAACGCATGCTGACTCAATCTCACGCTGTCAGTGCTTTTTATAGGATGCACACATACCTTGAAATGTTATATTTAAACTAGGCGTGATGTCACTTTCTGACTTCTTCATGACTAATAATATGATGTCATATATTAGGGAATAATGGTCCGAAACAATATTAGCTTTAGATTTACTTTAACCTGATTATTTGTGGACATATCTTTTTTTAAATCTTGTTGACTTTCAAGAGTAAATCATGTGGAGATAATCTCTACACAGTAATATTACCTCAGACGAGTGAAAACAATACCTTGCTTGAATAGCTATACTGCCGCACAGGGTGATTAACATAGAAAATTGACATTTGCTGAGAATATGTAAATACATACTCTAACTTATTGAAACCTGTTGAACTTTGTCGTCTTCTTTTGCTTAAAAGCTGTAACTGATCATTTTGTTCTTTGTACAGAACGGTGTTTTGTTTCCTGGGGGTCTTCCTCATCACCAAAAACAGGAGAAGGACCAAAACCTTTGAGCCGTACGTCACTATGGATATGACTAATGGTTGGTATTAACTTCTTGTACTGGGATCTGTTTACATTAACAGCTACGCAGCAAGATTTTTAATCCAGAAGAACCTTTGTCTTATTCATTCAGATCACAAATTGACTGCAAGACAACAATATTATTGTATATATGTATATGTGTGTGTACATGTGTCTGACAGCTTAAACAGGAAGCGATATTAATGACATCTCAAACATTTGAATTGGTTTCCTGTGACTAAACCTACCTAATATTAATGCACGTCTATTCTACAAAGTTTGTTCTATAAAATAAAGTTTATTTATAAGATCAGTGCATATTGGGAAACATAGAAGCGGCTATTTCTGTGAAAGGCTTATATTGTCCAATATCACCAGCCCACCTACATATTAGTTGGGCTCTATGTTTTCCAGAAGATTTTAATTGAGCAGTCGCTGAGAATATTACTTTTCCATCTTCAGGTGTCCCGACAATTCATGACAAAGGCCCAAGTATTCAGCCCGAGTTCACTGGTTCTTTCACCTACGGGGCTCTGGTCAACAACGATGGCGTGCTTCCTGCGACTCTGCCGGTCGCCAACCTGGAGCAGCCGCCGGTCGGCTTTGGACCCGCTGATGCCTCGATTCACCCGCCTGGACTGAAGAAAGATTAGGAACAAAGTCCTCAGGGACTTTGAAGACCACGCGGGTCACAGTCGGGTCTTTTCCCCAAACCACGAGCCCAGCTTCCATCCCAGTAGGAAGTGTCCAATGGGTGTTTTTAACCTTCCCTCATCACTGGGCCCTCCTCTCCCCGATCTTTCCATTTTTAAATCTCTTTTTTAAAACCAAAACGTGACCTTAAGAAGCCCTTCTTTTTTTTTCCAAGAAGAAGACGTGTGTATTAATAACACAAATGGAGAGAAGAAACTCGAAGCTCCTGGGTGTTTTAGAAACATGACGGCAGAGAGAGAGTTTTACCTTGAAGTTTACTGCCTTTTATCGTGCATTACCATTGATATTTACTCAAAAGACTTACTTCCACAACTGTTTTCTTGCAGTTTTGTTCTCATGTACTTGTTAATGAGGACATACTGGGGACCATGCAGTAATCTGTTCTTCCATTGAGGACTGTGAGGTTCTTCCTTGATTTCCAGGCTCCTACAACCTGTTAATGTAGCTGCAGACTATTTGCCAATGAACATTTTGACTTTTAACGTCTGCCTCTGTCTGTCTGTTTGTCTTACTTGAGCGGTTTTCTCTCCTCACTTTTTCTCGTTCGAGGGATTTTAATTTTTCTACTTTTCCTAATGTTACCAAACAACAGGTGCAATTCTTTTAACTTATTGTATTTATTATTTTTTCTTTTAATGTGCCTTGAAAAGTAGCTTTACACTAACATTACTGTAAGGTGGTACTCAACATAAAACATGTAGGTGAGTGATTCTTCACTGTGGCTGATCAGTTATTCAAACGCAACTATAACCTGTCAGTGTCTGTCGAAATAAAAATAAACACCTGAAACCTTTTGAAAAGAAAAGTGATGATGCTTTTGAGAACTGAAAAAGAAGAGAAGTGTAAGAATATGAATAATGAAAATACTGATAGTGTACAAACAGTTAAATATGTTAGTATAATAAAGTATTCGTTTGACAATGATACATTTGAAGTTGTGTTTCTGGAAGTTAAATATTCCTAATGGCAAATTTATAAATAAAAGTATGTTGCCCAGTTAATGTTTCTACCTGGTTTGCATTGTAAATGTAGTTGGTTCATTTCAGTGTAAGACAAAATAAAAAAATATTAGTGTAATACGAAAACAACACCAAAAAATATATTTGCACTTACACACATTCCATGATGAAAAAGGACGACGAAGAAAAAAAGTAGTTTATAAACTGCCTGATTAATAGGAATAACACAACATAAATGCAGATGGCCACCCTCCTTTTTTTATTTACTTTCTTTCATACTCCATAAACAGAAACACATCTGTTTCAATGTACTGTTTGCCTATGGACTTTTGAACTTATACTTCCTTCTATGATCCTCGTCATTTGTTAATAATGTAAACAGCTTTTGTTGGTTTTCACATAGGAGCCCATTTCTGGCTTTATACTTGTCGCCAATAATATTTTTAAATCTTAAAGTTTCAACGCATGTGACTTGATAAATAGTATTTTTGTTATGTTTAAAACTGGGGATCTAACCTTCAACTTTAAACCATTGTATAAACCTGAAGGAGCATGTGTGTGTGCAACAGGTGGATGCAGTGAACCAGGCCAGCGAGCAAACCTAGAAACATGCCATGTCTGCAGATTGGAAATGTCTCCACCCGGTTGGAATGAGTCAGCTGGTTGTTCCTCACACAAGCGGATCAAACGTCCACCATCACATTGTGTCAAACTCCGCTGCTGCTCCATCGCCACCGAGCAGCAGCAGCATCAGCATCCTCCCTCCTGCTGCGGCCTGATTGGTCGGTGACGTTCTCCGGCGGCTTGTCATTGGTCGCGCCTGCTGGAGTAGGCTGCATCCTCATCATCATCATCATCATCATCAGGACAACAGACACACAACACGCAGCTCCATCACAACTCGTCCAACAACAAGTCCACTTGCAATGGGCTGCCCGTGCTGCGTTCACTGACCCAAGCCAGGTGAGTGTTTTTACATGTTTTCAATCTGAGGTGGCAGCAACTTCATCCCGAGCTGCGACTCTGTTGCAACTTCCCCCCCCCCCCCCCCCCCCGTGAAAACACATAGCGTCACGAACATCTGCTTTCACATCACCGATCTGTTGTTGTTGTGGTGTTGTTGCTTGTGCAGCTGTTGTTTTCTTTTGAACGATCTCATATCTAACGTCACATCACGTTTTTTCTTCGGTTGCACATTTTGATGTCACGATCATCACCGGCCATTTATGTTATGAACATGTGGTGTGATGCTGTCGTTTCCCTACACAACCTCTGGCTGCTCGTCTCTTTCAGAGATCCTATAGCAACGGATTTTTTTGTGTTTTTATCTATATTTAAAATCCACAGTGTATTTATTCTCAATATTTGACATCGGGCTTATTTTTATTGGATGTTAGTGTGATTTTAAATATTGAGGACGTGTCATTCGACCCTGTGTACCTCTAGATGGCGCTCTATCACCAGTACATGTTTCCCATATTAGGGTCAGACTAAGCTTCACCTGTCAATATTCTTTTATTTGATATGATTGTATATGATATGTGGGTTTTTCCACTAAAGCTCATGAAGTTATTAGATTTCAAATATTTATTTGGTTAACTAAAGTCGATCAGTGGAAAATTAATCTTCTGTGATGGTAGAATCGGCTTTTACCGATTGGCCAAACCAAGCAATTTAGATGTGTCACCATGGGCTCTAGGAAGATTCTACATTTTAGACGGTAAACAAGTAATCGAACAATAAAAAGTAAGTAAATAAAACAAGTTAAAAAAAATCGTATTTTATGCAGTGAATGTTAATCTTATGCACACTGTACTTTGAGGCAGAAAATACACAGAGAGGAACCTGTGAACGCTGGTGGAGTAAAGATATAATGGAATCATTAAAAAAAGACTAAGAGAGTTTATTTAGGGAAAGCCTAAAGATGTGCTTTAATTTGATAGTGTCATTATATATCATTATTATCACCATATAATATGGTATATGTATTTACTCTCCTTTCCACCCCTTGCTGGTACCTCATCTACTTGTACCAGTGTTTCACGTCCTCCTCTCTTGTCATCAAACATCCTCTCGTTATATTCACTTCATCTCCCACCTTCTAATCTGTCGACCTCACCTCTTCCAGTTCCCGTCTCTGTGATCCCTGCCCCCCCGTCAGCAGTCTATTCAGAAGGCTCCAGCATGCTGCGAGAGAGCTCCAAGGCGTCGAGCAACGGCACCGAGGCCTACAGCAGCGATCCCGGGGAAGATGAGGATGAGGAGGAGGAAGAGGACATGGTGGTCGGGGAGAACGATCAGGACGGCGTGGCGGACGAGCTGATGGATCTGAGCGACCTGCCCACGTCGCTCTTTGTATGCAGTGTCCACGAGAGTGTGTTCGAAGACGACGTGCACAGGGTGAGACGGAGCAAACTCACTTCCTGGGTCATAGCCTAGCTGTGTGTGTGTGTGTGTGTGTGTGTGTGTGTGTGTGTGTGTGTGTGTGTGTGTGTGTGTGTGTGTGTGTGTGTGTATTTGCAGTGTGTTTTCACGTTTGACTCATCCAGCTGAATGTGTCAACGCATCAAAGATTCAAAGCCCAGCAGCTTGTGCATGATGTCATCCGCTGCTTTTGCTCCAGTACAGTCATGGTCTCAAGCTGCGTTACTACAGATCAACACACACACACACACACACATACACACACACACACACACAAACCTGATGCTGTAATTTATTTTCCAGGGAGCGTGAATGCAGGAGAGTGGATTACAATATGACAGAATCATGAGTCATACTCTGCCTTCATCCATGTGTCCATGCATATCATTTGATCATCATCCTACTCAGTGTGTTATTGTGCCCCAATGTAAAACAGGAGCACACACACACAGACACACACATGTTAGTGATATGTCTGTGTAGTGCAGAGTCTCTCTGTTACAGTTGTTTCAATTTGTTTTCAGACATTAACTCCCAGAAAATGTCGGCAGAATCAGGGGCAGACATTTTCCAGAGTTTGCCTTTTAAATATGCGTAACGCAGCAGGAGATTTCCAGGTCAAATGTGTTTGCAACAACAGGAATGTTTCCAGAGTATTCAGGCGAGAGGTGGCGTCTGGGTAGATCAGGCAGGAGGCAGGACGTGATGTATCAATTCTGCTGTGGAAATCACATGTTTTTATCAACAAAAGCGCTTGAATCCCGTTCTCTTCCCAAGTCGACGTCAGTGTCTTCTACATGTGTTGGCATCCTGAGATGTTTGTGTTCAGTTTTGCATCCATCACGTGTTAGAAACCTCAACACTCGTTTCATCGCTGTGAATTCATCAGACTTGTTCCTGCTGTTTTCTCACGTGGGTTCTTTTCCAGATTTCAAAATTTCCCAAAATGGCGAAAGCAACTTAGGAAAATGTGCGGACTTCAGTTCATGTGTGAAAGCAGCTTCAGACTCATTATGAGGCAGAGATACTCGGATCACAGCTCCTGTTTGCTGGAGGAGGATACAAAGAGAATACTTTTCCTCCATCCTTCCAGCTGGCCTGCTCCATACCTCTCTCTCTCACTCTCTTAGTCTTTTATTCTCCATCAAACCTATCCATCTATTTCTCTCTACTGTACGTTTCTTAAATCTACCCTCCTCATCCTCTGCATTTAGTTTCCTCCCCTCTCGCTCTCTCTCTCTCTCGCTCTCTCCCTCTCTCTCTCTCTCTCTAATGAGTTTTAATATTCCCCCCCTGTCTCTCCCTCTCTCTCTGAAGCGTTCTTTATTTATCCTCTCCGTGTATGTAAATGCAAGCGGTGAGGCTAAATCTGGCGCATGCACAAAATCCCTTTAAATGAATCACTCCTGCTTTGTGAGTTAGCTGTTTGTAAACCCATCGCTCCGAGTGGTGGAGTCCGCCCCCCTCCTCCCTTTCTTTTTTGTTTTTTACCTCCTCGCTTCATTATGATTCACATTCTGGCTTTTAAGTGGAAATGCCACCCACACACCCTTCAGTCACAGCGTGTCAATAGATTGTTCTCCATACGGCTCAATTAAATGAGCACGGCTAAAAATACGTATTTTTTTGTCATTTATTTAAACTTTGAAAACGAGGGCAGGAAGGGATGAGGTATGAAATATGAATAACAAGTTGTGATATTTCCAAAGCTTGAACAAGGACTTGATGAGGTTGTGTTTGGCTTGTAGCAGTGCCACAGAATCTTCAAAGCTGTCGTGAGGGTACACACACACACACACACACACACACACACACACACACACACACACACACACACACACACACAGCTGTGTCTACATGACTTCAGAGTTCATTAGTCTGACCTTAACTAGAGATATTACTAGCCTAACTCTTACCCTAACTTACGCCTAAACTAAACTGTACTTAACTTAACTTAATCTTGTGCTGAATTTAACTTTACCTTATCTTACTGTAACTTAACTTAACTTAGCCTCACCTATCCTATTATTATTATTATTTATTATTTCTTAAACCTAACCTAACCTGGCCTAACCTAACTATAGTCTAGCCTAATTTAACCCTAACCTATTACCTAATGTTAACCTTGGCTAAACCCTTACCCAAACTTAGCCTAACCTAAACTTAAACTGAGGGTTAAAACATTTCTTAACCCCAAAATGTAAAGATTATGTTATGGGGCCCTAATTTCTGTTCCCGTAAGGAGATAAGTTCCTAAATTGTGACTTATGAGGTCCCCACTACATGAGTATTACCTGGACCTCCCACACACACACACTCACACACACACACACACACAAACACACACACAGACACACACACACGCACACACACACACACACACACAAACACACACATACACACACTCAGTGTGTAACATGATTCTGAATTTGTAGAAATTTGGTTTCTTGCTGACAGCTATAAACCTGACTTGTCCAAACTCAGTGTCTTCATTCTGGGTGAAGTACAGGGACATAGCAACCTACATTCGCTGTCTTTGGGCTCTTGGCTCCCTCCCAGCACCGACATTACCTTCTGTTTCGGCTCTCAAAGAAAGGCCTGCATGCAGGAGGGCTGTTTAGAGGATGGACTGTTCATGTAATCACACTGCGAGAGGGAGGGATAGAGGGAGACGTGTGCCCCCATATTTTTAACAAGCTCTTAGCGGGCTATGAAAGCCTTTTCCTTTCTTCTACATTAGTCAAAAGAACGTAAAAAAAATACCTGGTACCAGACTTTTTTCTCTTCTCTCTACAGTATTTTATTTCCCTGAACAGCTTTTAGATTAATATGGAGAGACGCAGCCAAAAGTATTCACTGTTCCCACACAAAGTTCAGCTGAGGTCTGTTCAGATCAGCACCTCTTTGTCCTGAAGTCATTTCATTTATGATTCAGTCAGTAATAATATGATTAAAAAGACTGCAGCACAACACGTGATGATTTGAGTCAGTGATCTGAAATCATCAATATCTTAACTTCAATGATCATTTTTTTCATGAACATGTTTGTCCATTCGCAATTAATGAAAACCGGAACCCATAGAGAGGGTTGTCCACTGTTTGTGTGAATGTGTTTGTGTGAAAGCTCTGTGTATATAAATGTTGTAATGGATGAATAAGACCAGCACTAGAAAAGTGGTAAATACAGTAAAGACGCATCATTGCATGAGAAATGTCTTTCAAATGGAAAAGAAAAGCTTAGCACTGAATAGCCCTACATCTTTATATTTTACTGGTGCAACTGCTGTTCTAAACCGGTTTGTTTGGCCTGTGGAAATGCTGGTTGCATGTTTTCTTTCTGACATAGAAAAAGTGACCTGCAGTAATTGAGTCGTGGTGCATGAGTGTCGACTGACTCAAGAACTCTGCAAAATCCTGAAGCTGCGACACCTCTGCTACACAAAGAGCTGTTCACCTGTTTATTCAAAGTGCAGTGAAGCTCCACTCAGTACTCTGTTGCTCTGAGCTAGAGAACCACTTGTAGTAGTTGTGATTGACAAGGTCACGAATGTTGCTGAGTCCCAGATCAGAGTTTATTAACATTGAACGTATCCTGAGTCCAAATCGTTGCAAACTGCACCTCAGGATCTTAACAATCCGCCTGCAACGCGTTAAGGCCATGAAATGATGGTTCTTGAATGATTAGATTTGAAGAAATGGTCCAGTTTTCCCATTGTCATGATTCTGGGCCCTGAACTCTATGAACTATTGAAAAACTGACTTTTAATTTTGTATGGCCTTTTTAGTTTATTGACATTTTCCCTGTGTTTGGATTTGTGTTCTGTTTGGTTCTACACTGAGTTTTCCATTTCCTGTGATATTTTGAAATGCTACTCCTTATGTGCCTCTGGCTTTATTTCCTGCCTTTGTCTGCACATGCTCTTAATGTGTTTCAGCTGTGTTCAGTCACATGCCTTCTTGTGTATACAAACTTGTCTTGTTTCATTTCTCGAAAGTTTAGTTTAGTCTTTTTTCTAAAACTCTATATAAATCTATATTGATTCTCCTATTATTGCTGAAGTGGGATGTATGTTATGTATAGGTATAAAATGTAAATAAACCAATCAAAAAAACAATCACCCTCTGACTTGAGTTGCAGCCATCAACAAAAGATCCACATCAGGACGAACAGTGTGGCCTCTGTATGATGTATTAGCTCCCATAGAAATCACTCTGTACAAGGAGTGAAGGAGTAGGAGAGAGGTAAAGAGGTGTGTGCGTGTGTGTGTGTGTGTGTGTGTGTGTGTGTGTGTGTGTGTGTGTGTGTGTGTGTGTGTATGTGTGTGTGTGTGTGTGTGTGTGAGCAGTCCAAGTAACGAGCAAGGTGGTTTCTGTGCTTGTCAAGGGAAAGGTCAGAGAAGCCATTATAAACGGCCCCTCATAGTGGTGAGTGTATATCAGGTCTAATCAGCACAGAGCGAAGCTTTTATTGCTGCTGCTGCTGTCGGACTGAGAACATGAAGCAAACATGCCCCAGCTACAGGCTTAGTACCACACCAGGTTCAATGTTTGTATTGTTACAGGATTATACTAAATGACTTATGTCAGCCTAAAGTTAAAATAATCCTTATATTCAAAGTGGGTCAAATTATATAAAATAATTGTCTAATGTAAGTGGTTTGCTCACAGCGATGAATCTGCAGGGTGTTATGAGATGATTCTGCAGCTCCGCTCAGCTTTAGTCCTTCAGTTTATTGTTTTTTTGTTTCACAACTTTGCTGTTTTACTATATTTGTAGGGAACAAACTGTTCAGACTGATTTATCTCTTGATTTTTTGCATGCGAGCGATACAGGAAAACTCGCCGCCTTCCCCAATTGTCTTGTATTTGAATTTTCCGCACAGAATTTACATGTGTTCCTGCCCCTACAGCGGAGTCACAGGAAATCTTTTCCCAACGTTACACCTTGTAATCGTGTTGACATTATTTTGTAACGTTTATTTTCCATCCTTGACATTCATCCTTTTCTGAAGAGAGAAACATTTGATTAATTGGACTTGTCATGTTCATGCATGAGGCCCATTGAGTCTAAAGTGAAAGGTGTCAGTTTGATGTACCTTTGCTAATATGATGTGAATATGACGATGTCAGCAGATCCTTCCCATGTCTATTTCTGGTGGGAACTGCAGGTGTCACATTCACAAACAAAAGTCCAGATGCTGAAACCTGTAAATATAACATGTTGAAACCAAGACGTTCAGTACATGCCACACATTGTAGTCAGTGTGTCAGGCCTCAGTCCTGCTCCACTGTTTCTGTCTTCCTCTCACACACACTCCCTCAGTGGTGTCAGCATCATCCCCCTCTCCTCTCCTCTGCTGTGCAGTAAATGAGCAGTCTGCTGTTGTTGGCGGGCTACTATAACCAACCCTCTCGTTATTGACCCGCTCGCATGTGTCAGAATGCAGACTATTTTTGGGTGCGTGTCTCGGGGGGGATGAACGTGAGGGAGCGGGTGCTTAGCGGGCTGAAGGTCAGACACGATGCAGTGCAGCCTGAGCGAAGCGCCGCCGGCCGGCCTCCTGCTCCTGCTGCGGCCGGGATATTATTGTGCCACGCTGGCCAGGGTCGACCCACCGAGCCGGTGTGTTTGTTTTGCCTTCATTTACCGAGCAGAAGGAATCAGGAAGCAAGTTAAAAAAAGGAGACGGCAGCGGAAAAACACAGTTTGGATAAATCGAGCTGTTATAGCTCTCAGGGCGTCAGAGTATTTTGCGCTTTTGACAAGATGACATGATTATTTTCTTCTGTGAAGACAGTTTTCCACTTTTGCTCTTTACAGACTTTTCTCGATTGACACGTTTAACAATCTTCTGTTGTTATTATTATAATTTTGTTTTTACTTTTGCATATTTATTTATTTGTATTGCAATATCAGCACTGACCGGAACAGAGACTATTAACTAACCGTTTCAAATGAGTAAAATCTTATTTCACAGTAGAGCAGTGCACAACAAATTGAATTGCTCATCCCCTCCTCTCTCTCTCTCTCTCTCTCTCTCTCTCACTCTCTCTCTCTCTCTCTCTCTCTCTCTCTCTCTCTCTCTCTCTCTCTCTCTCTCTCTCCTTCACTTTATCACTCTCTCACTTAAACACACACACACATGGACTGGCTATAAACCAGAATACATTTGGTCTCTAACAACAACAAGTCATAACTTTACTTTTTGCAGTAGGAGTTTTCATGCAGGACTTTTACTTGTAATGGAGAACTTACAAGTCTAGCAGCTTTTGCAGCATCATCATCTAACACTGGCTTTATAGAAAATTATTGCTACATTTTCATATTAACATCAGACAACACTTTTGATTCAGCCGTATCAGAATCATTGCCAAAAAAAAGATAAGACATGTTTCTTATCATGACATGTTAATTTTGAAAACTCACATCAAATCAACAAATCAAATCAAATCCAATTACAAAACTCAGTGATGTCATCCTGTATCTCTTCACCTACTCTAAAGTCAAACATCTTCTTGTTTTATTTCAGTCACTTGTACCAAAGCTTCAGGGGAATAGATGTTTGTTCTCTGATCAGTGATGCTGATTGGTTCTGAGCCGGGCTGCTTTGATTTGAATAAAACGACGGCTCCTCTTCTGCAGCCCCCCCCCCCTGCCCACCACTCAGGCCGATTATGAAACGACAAGAATTCAAACGTTGTGTAAGCTGGTGTGTTATTTGTTCTCGATCTTGCTCCTGTTTCTATTTAAGTCAAGATTATTTTCTGGTTAGGTCTAAAAAAAGAAGCTCTCTGTGGGCGTGCTTAAGAATAGCGGTTTACAAAACAACAACATATGAGCATGATGTGTCATTTAACCGATGCCAAGTCTAAACGGACTCCTGGAATCGATGCGTAGCTGCAGTCACAAATTCCGTGAAATAGATAATGTTCTGCAGATGATCGCTTTCAGGCTCGGATGTGAGAAATTAAGGAGCTGAAATGAGTCCACAGGCGACAGAAAGTTAAGCTGATTGCAGGAAATAAATGAAACGGAGGCTATATTTATCTCTATTCTATTTAGACTTTTTTTATTGAAAAAAGGAAAACGCTTGCACTCTGGACTTTGCTTCTTGTTTATCCCTGTTTCTCTCAGGAGTTATGTTCTTCGTCGTCTTTCTGTCTGCGCTCCCTTTCTCTTCATCGTGTAGATCGCTGGCGGTTTAGAGTTAATGAGACTGGCGGGTCTGTCTGTGTCTGAGTCTTGTACAGTTTGATCACCTGTTGCTCTGGGGGATAATTCTATAGTGAAATCAATAGAATAACGCTTTTTATGCCCGGCACCAGCGACAAACCACTGGCCGGAGGCATTATGTTCTTGGGTTGTCCCGCTGTCTTGTGACCATAATATCTCAAGTGTGCTTTGGGGGAATTCATTCAAATTTGGTACAAACGTTCAGTTGGAATCGAAGATGAGCTGATCGATATTTGGTCATCAAATTTCAAGTCACTGTAATCAAATGGTCTGGTTGAACATGATATTTCAGGAACACTGGTAAATAATTTTATAACATCTGGCACAAATACTCACTTGGGCTTAAGAGCTCTATCTCAACTCAGGGGCTGCATCCTTCAGAAGCTGCATTTGAAGACTGATTGCATCACGACAGCACAAATAGGCTGTCTCATTTTGAAGGCTCCTTCAAATGCGGCCGACAAATGCGTCCTTTCATCCCATAGAAACAAAGGCTCCAACGGCTGGATCCCCCACGGCCCCACTTATCCCAGGCTTCAGTGTTAACCTTACACACGTTAAAAAAAGCCAAGAAGAATCAAAACTTCCTGTCGTTTCCAGCTTTAGTCCTGTTGACAAGTTGGTGACGCAGATCATGGAAATCCTGTCGAGTAGACTTATTTCGGTTTGGCCTGTGTGGTCCACAGCTAATAATTACCTGATTAGAATTCAGAGGTCAAACGTCAAGGTCACAAAACCCTTTATAACTTAAGAATGCATATAGAGCGCCCTCTTGGCACAAATGTTCACTTAGACTCAAAGATTAAATAATTACATTTTAGAGGTGAAAGGTCAAAGTTCACAGCGATCTGATAAATATATATATACTGAATACTGCATTGGTTTTGCTTTTCATGTAATGTGCTCTTGTCTCATCAGTTGCTACAAGGATCCCATGTCTTTAGCTCAGACTTGATTTAAGTGAAAGAATAGAAGGTTTTTCCTGTCCTCTGTCTTTGTTTACCTGCAGAAAGTGGCCCCACTTCTCAGATCGCTGTTTTGTCTCCGCAGCTCTGAGAACACCGTCGGTCTTCGCCTCCCTTTTTAATTCCTTATTTGTTGTGTCTGGTTTTTCTAGCCGCAGGGCTGAATGCGGGTCAGAGAGTCCACCTAACTCAACCAAAGATTTGACCTGATTTCAAAGCAAAGCAATCAGTGGAACCATCAGCACGTGTTGCTCTCTGTGCTTCCTCCTCCTCCTCCTCTTCCTCCTCTTCACCCTCTGCCTCTGTCTCTGCTCACACACAGATATATGGCAGCTCAGCCTAAGCTGCTGCTGGACTGGGTTAACATGCTGAACAGCTGCTGGTGGCTCACCAGATGTGGCCTGTGATCCAAAAACATACTATTGCTGATGTTTGGACAGTTTGGACTGTTTGTAAAAGCTCTGCTCTGAACCGAGAGCAGCTTTTAAAATGTTATTTATTTAAGCATTTGTACATTCATGTGATTAAAAAATTGTCTCAAAGCAGATTTGATATCCTTTAAATAAATCTTATATTTCCCACAATACCTTACAAAATTAGTGAACAACTATTGAAAAGCCCTTACACCTCTATGTTGTTGTTCAATGTTTACTGGTGCAGTGGATGGGGCTCCAAAAGTATTGAGATCAGGTTCATCCAAATTTCACCACTTCCTAGATGCCTGTACTCTAAATATGCCTGTTTTCTTTCCGAAAGATCTCTGCACTATTTCTGGAAAATTCTGAAAAAAGTCATAAAAGTCCTCCCATCAAAGAAAATGAAACAAATTCCTGGCTCTGCCTCCTTTATCAAAATCCAATTTGAAAGTTATCCCACCCTTCCACAGAGTTTCAAGTCTATCAGTTCAGTAGTTCTTGTGTAAACCTGCTGACAGATAGAAAAGTGGAATGAAAACATCATCCGAATTAAAAAAAAAATTTCTATCAATTTCTTTTAACCATTGTGTATTATTCACCATTCATTTCAGAATGCATGATGGAGCAGGACTCAAATCCCGATTCAGCAAAGGTCTTTCTGTGTGGAATTTGCATTTTCTGTCCGTGTCTACATGGGTTTTTCTCTGGGTTCTTCCAACAGTCCAAAGACTTGGAGTCTGGAGACTCTTCAATTTTCTTATGTTAAATATCAGACTAATTTTAGTTGGTTAGGAGAAAAAGAGTTTCAGTCAGAGATGTCTTCTGGGAGTCGTGGGTCACTATTAATTAAAACGCCATTGCTAGAAGTCATATAGAACTATATCAGCATGTCTCACATCCAACAAGTAAAAACTGCATCAGCCACTTTCCCTCACTCACATTTCCTCCTGTTTATCTCGTCCACAGAACTCAAACCACCGCGTGAAACGTGTTTCAGCTTTGATGTTGAGTGTTGATGGAGGTTGGTTGTGTTTGTCACAGCAGATGGTGTCCGCTCAGGCTCAGGTATCCACGCCGCTCTCCGCCCCTGACGTGACCTCTCACTCGCTCTCTGTCACTTTCTATTTTTAATCACTCGCTCGCTGCTTTTATTCCGTCGTCCGTGTGTGTTTCTATCCTCCTCTCCCGCTCTCTCTCTCTCTCTCACCTACACTCTGAGGATCTGTCTCTCTGCCCTCTAGACACTCTCTCATCCTCCCATCTCTCTGTCTCCCCCTGGCTCCCTGCGCCTGTACTTGGCTGCTTGCTTTATAAATAGCTTGGCCTAGATTACAGCAGCTGCATTGGCCCTGGCACCACGGCTTGGTTTGGCTGCATGGGCCAAGTGAGGTAGCCTTGGTGTATCGAGAGGCTGGCATTGAAGTGATTTGTGTGTGTGTGTGTGTGTGTGTGCGGGTGTGTAAAAAACTGACCATAGTACATCCACATTGGTTCCTCTTACACAAAAACACAGAATATTTGGCACGAAAAATGGATCAATATCAGAATGTGCAGAGAAGACCATGTGTTTTCTCTTTTACCTGTGGGGTGCAGACAGACGGTACCTTTCTCACCTATAATCTCCTGTACTGAGGATTAACAGTTCACCTGTCACCTTCAAGCGATATCTCTCTCTCACAAGTATATACAGTAGGTGAAAAGCACGCTGACTGCTTCCATTGGAGGTCACATCAGATTCAATGATGAGTGTGTTAATTCTAAAGGATTTGGTGGAGCTGAAAGGCCTCATCAGGAGAATATGGTTTTGATCTGCTTCTGCCTCATGGATGCAGTGTGAGGTCCTGCTGAGGTTCAATAGGTTGTTGGAGATTACGAATGACAGAACAACAGAGAGTAACTGTGGCTGGAATGAAGGGTGAATGTTTGAGCATCACTAAGTCACCGCTCAGACCAGGTATCAACATCCATCCTTAGTGATCCAATCACATGAGGTCGATGCTACGATACAGATCTGAATGCATCTTGAGATCCTGTCACTCAAACAACATTTGGAGGTGATCTGGGATTCATGTGACCCAGTCTACCTCCTGAACCGCATGTAATTCGGCATTAACCACTGCTACTATAACGCTATGGATAATTAATAACAAGTGGTACTGACTATGTTGTCTGTGCCAACAGCTCAACGATACAACTTCTTACATGTGTAGGAGATGAGTCATTATTCGAGCAATCTGTGACAATTCTGCCACTAACAAACAAAGGCTTCTGTTTACACCTGCATGTGTAGTGTACACCACTACATAAATAATGAATCAGTCCTCCACATTTGGGTGGAAGCAGCTTGAGATGCTCGAGAAGAATCTTCTAATTCTCCTCGGCAGTTTTCTCTTGCCGCCTGTGGCCGCAGCGGGGACGTTTACCACGTCATCTGAACCACAGGGGACTGTGTCACAGATGCTATTGATTCCAAAGGAACATGTGGTAGATCTGGAGTTGAGAGATGCATCTGAAAGCAAGCAGACGTCGCCCATGGAGACAGACGGTTCTGAGCCAGTGTATTCACTATCTGGGGTTGTTAAGTGGACCCTGTCCTCAGTTAGACAGACCCTCATTGCAGTTTGGGAGGTGGTCAGGCTGGATGAGATAAGACAGTCAATTATTAAATCAGTCAGTGTCAATTAATTAAAGCCATCAGTCCATGCAAACTGAAGGCGTATTTTAGTTCCAGTGTGAAACGACACGTGGTCACTTACTAGTCTCGGCTGTCGACGTCCTCTCTCAGGTGGCTCATGGAAATGAAGGGCTGCTGCAGAGCTTCAAGAGGAGAGATCCTCTCATCCCCATCAAGATGCAGCAGCCCTGCTAACAGAGACACGAATGCCACACAGTCTTCCATCTCACTGGCCTCCAATTCTGGATAGATCTAGATTTGAAAAGAGGTTTCAGGTCAGATGATCCAGCTCCTTATTGACAGATAAATAACTGGTACAGGTCCAGTCTTAACTGTACAACACATCAGAGAGTACTCACATGAATCAGGCCGTTCAGAGAGTCCGGCAGCTTGATGAAGCTGTCACGTCCCTTTTGTCTCATGTTGTTAGCGACAGTAAATTCTTCTGCAGTCTAAAGGAACCAAAGGGTAAAAATATGAGAACAGGACAGCATGGTTTAATAATACTCCAGTAAAATTCTCAAACAACGCAGAACATGGCTACTCTACCATCAGTCTCCATGATGAACCATCTTCAGCTTCCTCTTCAATGAAGAACAGATGGCTGTACATGCCAGCACTGAGCAGGGGGTCCTCCGGCTGGCCTAGCACGAAAACCAAGGTCTTCATCTGCAGACGGATTACACATTATGAGAATCACATCCACTTACATTGTCTATGAATATGAAAAACAAATCAAAAATATATATGGGATGATGATACATACCATTTGATATTGGCAGTGTACGTGTAACAGGTTTTCAGCCAGGTACAGGAACGCCAGTATGCACCCGACCCCCCACACATCGATGGCCTCTGTGAACGGGAGGCCAAGGCAGATTTCTGGAGCCCTGAGAAGGAAAGACAAGAGCCATGGAGGAAAAATCTGTTGGAATGTTTTCAGAGCAGAGAAAATTTGGCTAAACAGACAGTGTGCAGGATGAACTCACCTATACCCACATGGCTGGATCTCCATCCCCAGCTCGGCTTGGGACGCCGTCATAGCGCAGCCGAAGTCGATCAACTTCACCCTGAGCGGCTGGTCTTGCATGTTAACCAGCATGACATTGTCCGGTTTGATGTCCGTGTGCAGTATGCTAAGACCTTTCAGGACAACCAAGGCCACCAAGAGCTGCAGGGACAAAAAGAAGATAAACATTTAGAGTTATTTTCCCCATGTGCTAAGGGTTTCAGGCTTTAGGGCTCCCTTACAAAAAAAGATTGGTTTCATATTGCATTGATCGTGGCTACATACCTGCTTGGCAATTGGACGTATCTCATGTAGAGGAAGGCGCTCCCACTCTCGCTGCTCTACCAGGTCGTAGAGACTCCTGTCCAGCATCTCAAACACCAAGCAGGTCTGTTCCATGTGTTGGAATTGTTCAAAGAACTTGACCATGTTGGTGTAATCTGAATTCAGCTGATTGATGACTTTCAAAATGGCAACCTGCAGAGAAAAGATGAGGCGTGATAAGCAACATTTTGTGATCTGTCACATTTTCTACTGGAGCAGGCAAAACCTGAGCACAGGAATACAATCAAATACGTCAGTCATCTACCTCACGCTCAGTGTTCTGGGCGAACTCTGTGTCCTTCTTCAGGATTTTCACTGCCACCTTCTGATTGGTCCCGAGGTTTAAGGACTTCGCGATTCTGCCATAGTGGCCCTCCCCTATAAAGTACAGCACTGTGTATGAGGACGAGCTGCTGTTCAGCGTCTCTCCGGCCTGAACTTCAGGGGCTGTCAGTGCATCTGTGGAGAGAGATGGTGGAAACAATATATGTGACGTGGGTGTATTCAGTGTGAGAGACGCACTCAGTCAACGCAATATGAACAAACGCACAACTGAACCAGGAGTCACGTCTGTGTATTTCTGCGGCTGTCATTCTAAGACTATGTGAAGACTAAAAATATTACCAATATTGTGTTGATTTCTTGATGACTGAAATTATTTGTGTTTTCATTAAACAGATCAGACACGATCATGTGGATGGTGTTTTAAACAGCTAGCAAACACATCATTGGCCTCAAGTTACAGATGCTGGTATTGTATAGCATGCAATGAGTTGTTCTTAGACATAAAGCCAGTGCAGAATGTGACACACAGAAGCTCTGTTGTGTGTTACTGTGCATTTAAAGGGATAGTTCACCCAAAAATGCAAAATTCAATAATTATCTGCTCATCACTATGCCGATGGAGGGGGTGGGTGGTAGCCTGACGTTGTCATACTCATTATTCTAGTCAGAATATGAGTCTGAGACCGCTCCATTGGGCTGTGATTATGGGGCGTGTTTCAACAGAACCAGGAAACAAAATGCCTCTTCGCTCAATTGGATAGACCTACAACCAATCAGAGCAACGTAGTATGTGACGTATGTCAAGCGACGCATAGTTGTTGTCAGTTGTCTGTTTCACAAGTGTATTCACTCTCTAAATAAATCAATGGAAATGCTGCTAATGCCGCTCGTATATCCACCGGAGGCAAAGCCCCCAGGAAGCAGCTGGAGGCCAGGGCTGCTCGTGAGAGCCCCGGCCGCCGGCGGCTTGAAGAAGCCCGCTACGGATCTCTCTCAGAGCCTCGCTACCGGCCCGGGACCGCGACCGGCCCGGGACCGGGACCGCGACCGGACCAGGACCGCTACCGGCCCGCGACCGGCCCGGGACCGAGGGTCTGGGAGAGATCCGTCCCTACCAGAAATCCACGGAGCTGCTGATCCGCCAGCTGCGCTGCAGAGCTCCGCTGTCATGGCTCTGCAGGAGCCAGCGAGGAGGAGAAACGGCAGCTAATCGTTTTACACTTCCTTGTTGCTCCAACATTAACTACAACAGCGTCCCAACTTGTGTCTTTTTTGTCTCATATGTGCTGAGGAGCGTAGCGCCCCCCCCACTCTCTTTTTATTTATATGACTGCTTGTGTGGCTGCAGCATCGGGGCCAGCTGATAAATTAAAGTTTTTATGAATCCCGTAGGAGGACGGCAAAAACATCTGTTCGATCTACAAATGCCTTGATCACGGTCCTCTGTTCCTCTTTCAAAATGAATGCGCTGTCGATGTCTGCTGAAACAGACATCGATAGCGGCATCGACACATCTCAGCTCTGCAGGCAGCGCTCTCTGGTGACGTGGTTGATTACGTCACTGTAGATCATCTGTCAATCATCGTATAAAGCCCGCCCTGACGATTTGATTGGTCCGATCAGCTCCTGATCGGCCATAGTTTCTCCCCAACGGAGCGACTCCAGACCGAACTTCCCGAACAACAAATGTTGTGGGCGGGGCTAAGTTTGTCTGGCACCCAGGCTAGGTGGGTGGGTGTTTGAGTCCACAAAACCCTTTTGGAGTTTCAGGGGGTAAACAGCGCTGTAGCCAAATCGAATACAATTGAAGTAACTGGTGACTCAAAAACTTCACTCAATACTTCAATCAGCATAGTTGTGAGTAGATAATAATTGAATTTTAATTTAGGGGAACGATCCCTTTAAGGATCAGTTCTACACAGAATTGGGTCCACACTGTGTTTACACAGCAGATATGTTCGGCTTCATTTTCATCTGAGAGAAAACTCTGTATTTTACCAGAGGCAGCAGAGGAATCTCCTGAACTATCCCCCGATGGCATTATTCAAGGTCAACTATTTGCTTTTCAATAAAATGTGGCTGAGAAGGCTGAGTATTGATCACGTTTTTGCTTGTATACCCTGACAACATGGTCATCTCTTTGTTGTCTTTGAAGTCTCTGAAGTCTTAAATCTTAGAACATCATCAAAAAACCTAAAAGAGCATAATTTTTTCAATACAAAAAATGTAATATTTCTCTCTCTCTCTCTCTCTCTCTCTCTCTCTCTAAGAACATACTTTCACATATTTCTACTTTTGTTTTATTTAGCTATTTCCCTTATGTTTTCACTTCAAAGCTGAAATATATTTTAAATACAGTTGTATTTTTGTCATGTGCTGTACGGTTGTGTGTGGCACCATTGTGCATTAACATTCAAGTGTGTGTGGTGAGCGTGTGTGTGTGAGTCTTCCCACCGTGATGATCCACTGCCCTGATTTCCTCCCTCTTGCTCCTCTGCAGAGCTCTTCTTCAGAATACAAATTCAGCTCGTCAGTGAGTCTGAGACACGCCGTCTCAACCTTTTGAGCATCTCGGCCTCCCCCCCCATCCATCTCTTATAGAGCACACCGTGCACCTGAGAGACCCTGCGATAACTGTATTTGCACTATTCCATCCGTGTGCCTTTTCTGTCAATGCATATGCAGTATATGTATTCCTTCTTGCAGGCACAGGAAGAGGTAGCTTAAAAAAACATCAGACGAAAGATTTAGAACGACATTTTAGGATTTTACCAAATCTGATTTGCATGTAATGATGCATTTACAGGCTTGGCTGTCAAATCCCAAGGTGTTCTCAGACCCTTGGAACCCACAGTATTTCATTTACATAACTAACTTATACAATATACTGCATTACATGTTGTAAGTGTATAAGTTTATTCTGGAAAATAGATATCCGCCATTCGAATAAGAAATGGCATTATTACTATGGATGGATCTAGCTTTAGTTCGAAATGATAAGCCGCTCCTGGTCTCATTTCAAATGTATAAAAAAATGTGTTTGAGCTTCATGTTTTCCTGCGAGGAGTTCGGTTCAAGGCGTGCCAACTGAGATCTGAGAGAAGGAATTGTGAATGAGGAGAAGAGAATTCAGAATGAGGAGGAGGAGGAGGAGGAGGAGCAGAGCTGCAGAATCAGGCCAGAGAGGAAGAAAAGTGCTTCATCATCCTCAGCCTTCCATCGTACTTATCAGCAGTGACAAAATGGATCAGAGGAGCGCATCGGCACTGTTCCTTGAAATCCAAAAATCACTTAAGCATACATTCAGACAGCAAATATGCCCTCATGTAGGTTGTTTTGGTCAAGTTTACATTGTACTGCGATGGATTTATGCATTGATTTGAGCTATTTCAACCATGTATCCATTATTTTTGCTGTATCAGTTGTTTATTCACATGAGAATACCAACAGTTTGTGTAACAAGCACTTAGATTATGTGTGTGCACCCACCTATGTAGGGACGCTAGAATAAAAGTTGAATACTGCACCACTGGCATCAAACCAGATTTTTGTTGGTCAAAAGCACAATGACTTTCTGCTGCCTCAGGTTAATGATGCACCTGACTACACATCATATTAAGACCAACAAACTAACGGACACGCAGCTGGTAGCAAGCCCTTTTGCTGTTGATTAATGGGGACGCCTGACAGGGAAATGACAACCGTGTCTGTCTGAAACTAGCAAAGACACTTTTTGTTCCAGGTGCAGCATAGGACCATTGACTATAAAGATGGACGAAGTGTCTTGAGACCAATCACAAGTCAGTCTCAGTTGTTAATCATGATATGTCAGTCTATGGATCGGGCCTCAAAAGTGTGGTTGAATACAAATAGTGTGGCTTGAAGAACCCTGGTCCAAATCTCTGTATGTCAGTGAAGCATCTGTTCAGCCTGAGCAAGACAGTGAGTCCCTGCACATCTTCTGTTGATACAAGGCTTTGTAAATAGGGGCAAGTGGAAAGAGACAAGGCATAAATAAAAGATCACAACCTTTGGCAAGCTGAGACTACATTAGAGCTCCGAAAACAGAGCGGATTCAAAGGAAAAGTCAACACAGCTTCATCACTCCGCAGCTTGCGATTAATGAGCAGTGGGGCTGATTTTTAAAATATATATCAAAACCTGTCCAGTAACATCTTCTGCTCCTACTTCTGTGACTCGAAAGAATAAAGCGGACTCACTCCCGGCTGACAAGGCTGTTCAGGCTCAGACCAACATGTGACAGTGTCTGATTTGTGGCGCTTTTTTGGCATTTCGAGACAAATTGTTCCAGACTGACTTGGCACCGTCTGCTGGAAGAATGTCACAGTCATCCTCACACGTCTTTCTCATGTTCTCCGTCTGCACCTCGTGGACAATGCTTTACAAGCGGACATAAATAGCCCTCACCGCCTAGAGCCGTAATATTAATGGCTTATAGGGGACTTAGCTGTCTCGGCCGGCATGGCAATTATTATTATGAAACAGAGGGTGGAAGAGAAAGAGGGGGATGATCTCAGTGATGGAAAGAAGACTGTGTTTGTTTGGATATTATGCGATAGTTGATGTTCGTGGAAATTTAATTAAATGACTGAAGTAGTTTGATAAGTGTACGAGAAAAGGAGCAGTGGCAGCAGCAGTACGGGGTTGATCTCAAATCGAGTCGCCACAAAAGTTATTTTCAAGTTTGGATATCCGACTCTTGCTGGGATCAACAAGGCATCGGCCCCGAAGACTCTAATGTCCAAATGATAGTGTCTATTGATTCTCTGCATCTGCTAACAGCAAGCAGGGAGTAGACGCATCAGTGTGAGCAGCCGCCACATAGCCATGTTGTTTGTCATACTCTTAAGCCCACAACGCCATAGACCATCTCAAGCAAAGGCAGCGTTAACTGCAGAGCTTTCAGCTGACAAACTCTGTTATGCAATTATGACATGACAGGGATAAAAGTATTGGAGTTGCTTTCAGTGAGAGGCATAGTTTTGGCGCACAGTGCTGTCATATGAGTTCAAGTTCAACACAAAGCAGTATTCGATGGTATTTGGTCACAGCTCAGACCTTTCGTAGCTCCTGTGATTTTATCATTAGTAAAGCAAAGCTCTGAATCTTACAGGCTGCTTGCGATGTTGGGGTTTAGACATTATACAGTTTCATTGTGTGTTTACTGCCAAAGAGATGATACTTTTCAGTATTTCAGGGCATAGAAGTCAAATTAAGACATGGCAAGAAATTAGTCATATAAAGATATGAAATAATAATATAGATCACTGGCCTTGATGCAAACTGGATGTTGCAGTAACCCACAGGCCTCTAACTGCAGAACAGAACAGTATTCACAAGAGCAATAATCTAAGATTAAAGAAATGTAGGAAAAACACAACTTTCCAGAGCAGTTATTAATATCCCAGGAATCATCACTTGAACTGATTAGATTTAGGTGGTCAAAGGTCAAGGTGGATATTTTGCCAGGTGGTCACTTGCACTGATTAGATTAAGGTGGTAAAAGGTCAAAGGTCAGGGTGGATATTTTGACCAGTGGTCACTTGAACTGATTAGATTTCAGTCCTCACAGGTACCATTGCTCTCACATGAGAAATAGGATTTATGTAGACTGAAACTACGTTGGCGGAGTCTTACAACCGTAGGGAGGCAGTTCTATAAAACTGTAACAAATATCTATCAGGGTGTTTAAGGTTCATCGTTATTTTTTCCTCTTCATACTATGAACCTTAAAATTGTCTCTGCCTCTCTGAAATCCAGCGCCCATATTAAGAAACACTATAAGCTCATGTATAATAGGGCTTTTACATAATATTTTGATTAAGCCTGTATTATCTTAATAAATATATTTGGATGTACAACCTCTGCTGTTGTGCTCAGTGTATGAACACATCATCAGGCTGTCTGTTGGCATACAGGGGTTTCAGTCGTGGTGACACTGAGGCAGATCCTTCCTACGTGAACCGTGTTCATTTACGTCATTTGTCAAATTGCTTGTGCCACATCTTTTATTCCTGCCGCAGCAGCAGCAGCAGCTCTGTGAAAAATAAAACATCACTACAATACAACGGGAAAGCGGAATAAACCGGACCGTGAATTCTGCAGTGCCCCCTCTGCATGGCTCGTCCACCGCTGTAGTGGCGTAAACCCGACGAACGTGAGGATGGTGATGACGTCAATGTGGAGGGAGGGGGGAGGGAGGATGGGTGAGGGACAGAGAGAGAGGGAGAGAGAGAGAGAGAGTTGGTGCTGCAGCATCACTGTGAGCAGCGCGTCAGTGCAGAGAGAGACGAGTCCAGCAGCGAACTCTCACCGCGGAGTTTAACAACCACAGCTCCGCTCCGGACTTTACCTCCAGTTCCTTCAGCAAGAACAGAGACGCGCTCTCACTCTCTCTCTCTCTCTTTCTTTCCTTCTCTCCTACCGAGGGAGAGAAAGACTTTTTACTCGTTTTCCTCTCCTCCTTCAACCACTAAAAGGGAATGCCATCGATAAATATGAAACTGGAGCTGGTGACCATCATCGCCTGCGACGTGGACATCGAGGTGTTCACTTCGGACAAAATGCAGGTACGGTTTTACGCACGTAGATTGCGCGCTCCCGTTGTGTAGCGGTTTTGCGCTCAGGACTCTCTGCATGCTGCCCTATGTGCATGTGCATAGGTCCTGGTGACGTTCAATGCAGCTCTCTCTCTCTCTCTCTCTCTCTCTCTCTCTCTCTCTCTCTCTCTCTCTCTCTCTCTCTCTCTCTCTCTCTCTCTGTGGAGAGGTTTTTTATCAATGGGAGACGCGGATGCAACGTGCGCGCACTGACAATGATTGACGTTGGATGCTTTTTTAAGAAATGACTAGACAATGCAAGAATGGGACACACACACACACACACACACACACACACAGAGTCATATATACCCACGTGGAATGCGCTTAATGCACCAATTGTTGTGTGTCATTATGTAAGTTGTTCTTTATATCGCGATGTCTTGGAGATGACGCGCAGGTTGGATGGGATGGGGGGGTGTGATGGATTGAATTGTCCATTCCGGGCACATGTAGGGGAGAAGAGAAGTGAGGCAGTGTTTAGACGCAGTGTTGACCAGAGGCTCCTCTCCTCCCTCTGCTCTCACCTCATCCCGTCCAAGCTGCAGGAACATTAGGTCAGATGGGAAGAAGAGACAAGGGGGGAGAGGGGGAGGGGGGGACAAATTACACAACCATCTAATTCATGCTCAGAAACGAACTAGGGCTCTGGGGGTTTGCTATGAAGCAGTGAGAGTAACTAACTATTGTGATTTTTAAAGGCTGCCATTATGCACAAAAACACACATCCACACCCACTAGAGGGCAGAGCAGAGTCCAAAGCGTCGGACAATAATAAACATGGCGACGGTGGACGAGAGAAGAACCCTAGCTCACTTGAACTATTGGCTACGCTGCCCCTCCAGGATTTCCGGTGGTACTTCTCGGTTTTGTCGGTTAAGTTCATATCCGTAAGATTTCAGAAGACGTGCACAAACACAGACACATTTTCGGCCCTTTTTTCCGTATCCAGTGTCTTTACCCTCTTTGATATTGACTTTTGATACGTTTATGTCATTGCAAACTCCGCCTAAACTCTCCCTACGGTGATATTTTATTAATTTGTCCTAAGGACAGGTACAGGCATTTGACGTGCTGCCTATCAGTCACAGTGCAGGGAAGCAGCTGCACTTTGTATCCATTCAAAGTGAGCCGCGGGATCCCACCTTTGGCACCGGAACGTGCCAGTTTTGGGGCTTAAAAGGCCACACAGATGGTCTGCCAACGCTCCGCTCACCCTCTAAACCCTTTGGAAATTCCATGTCAGAATACGTTCCCTCACCTGCTGGCTGCTCGTCTGATTTGACTCATCACCAGAGAGACACTGGAGCTGCACTAAACTGGGCGAGAGTGCAGCTCAGGAGGGCGGAACAGTTTGTGCAGTTGTATAAACGCACATCAGGTGCAGTCAGTGTACAGATGGCAGTTACTCTTCTTTATCGGTGACACTTGCTCTCCGGTGGGGCTGTGCTCAGGTGGAATGAAAGCTGATGTCCACATTCTGGATTCCAGGTTTCCTTTTCCAGTTTGACCAATCACATTGGAGCAGGCTTTGGTTGGTCGAAGGTAAAAACACCACGAAGAGAGCAAGAGAGGCGGAACACATCGACCAAAGCGCATATCTACTTTTTTATTCATCTGCATTCAAATGCTGATTGCTGTTAATAGAGATTAGCCAAAATATCATCCGGATCTAAAAAACCGTTGCTAGTGTGGCGGAGAACGGAGGATGGAATCTTGGCCCACTTATCTGCTGTTTGGACCAGAAGTATCAAAATAATGGCTGTTGCCCCCAGAGGCTTCGAGATTGGACAAAGGCTGAATTCTGCTTTCTCTTGCAAGCAAAAGAAGCAGTTGCAGGTTTTTTCCACTCAACCGTGTCACCCTCGTCCCCACGGCAACTTGGTCAGCCTTACGTGATCACTTTTTTTGCAACTTCATGTTTGCACAAACCTTAGTCAAGCTGCCCGGGGGAATATGTGTGTGTGTGTGATGGTGTATATCTATCTTTCGTCATGGAAGGTGGGATTTAGCAATTCAAGAACTGCATTGTTACTGAAATATATCGTCCACATGCGAACACACAATCAGTGTATTTCAGCCTCTGATCCACCCTGGGATGTGCCTACCTCCAATGAGCCAGGCAGCTGCACTTCTCATTACAGTTTCTCGCCATGGCAGATCTGCAAAGGTGAAAGACGCTAATGTGTCCCCCTGCAGTTGTCCTGTAATTATAGAATGGCGGTTTCCCTAATGAGTTGAGAGACACGTTGATCGTGCTGGGTTTCTGCAGAATGATTCTCCCCTGATATTGACATGTTGTGACCGTCTTTTCATTTACCACCCGGGACATGTGCTAGTGCTTGCATGTTTTCTTAGATGTCATTCATTTCAAAGTGAAACACTTTTGTTAATGGAACCTGGCTGACGCTGTTGAATTAGCCGTCCTCTCAAGACAGACTTGACAAAGCCACGGGCAGGACAGCCTGATCAGTCTTCACCTGAGCCTCCTGTCAAGCAGCTCTTATCTGTCCCCGGCTCCCACTCTCTGCCAAAGAAAAGGGGGTTCCAAAATTAAAAGAAGCGACAGGGAAGGTGACTTTTGAATAGCACAAAGGAACACCAGTAATCCTGGTTTGTGGTTCCCTGAAAGCGACGGAGAGCACTGGGGGAGAAGAAGAAGAGAGGCAGATAAAAGCAAAGCATTGTGGGGGAGCAGCCTTTAGCTTGAGCTCACCTCCCATCCACCTGCTTTTTTATTATCATTCATCAAGATCTGAGCTCGTCTGACTCTCCTGTTTTTATTAATATCTCCAGATCTGAAGACAATAATCCGACTGTTGTTCTGCTGCAAATCACTGAACAAATATGTGGATTGCTGCTATTAATAGACATTTCACAGAGAGATTGGGATGTGGCAGTGGTGTTCGAATGGGCGGCATTAGGGAAAATAAGCAAAATTGTGAGTTTCTTTTATTTAGAGGAAAGGCTTTGTGAAGTTTCGGAGGCATTGTTTTGACACGGTTGAGATGGCCGACCCACGCCTTGGCTCAGTCCCCACTGGTTACATCATTAATGAGCCAAACACAGAGGCTGTGGACGGGCCAGATTGTTGTTGTAATAATGAGACTCTTTTTATTCCAAAGTGATCCAAAAACAAGAGGTACTATTGCGGTCGTGAGGTTTGGCCGAAGCCCTAGATGTTGGTTGACGCTGTAGTATGTGCATGTTCATCACAACACTGCCACTACCTGGAAAATCTACCGGCATCAGCAGATTATATCACAGGACACACGGTGAAGGTCACAGCACATTGGCAGGTGGATGTATTACTGAGCAGCGCTTGAGGCAAAGCATCACAGTTAACCTCACAGGCTGGAGTCCACGCTGGCATTTACATCTAATTTATATGTTCATTTGCATTATTTGCAGCTTTAAATAGAGTAATGTATGAATAATTAATCATCATCCTGTCAACCTGCTTTTTCTCTTGATAAGTGCCTCTCTGGCTTCAGTCTGTCATTTTAATTACAGATGTTGGAATACCATTTATCTCTTCCCACATATTTTAACTGCTGTATGCTACTAACCCTGTATGGAAGTGATGATTGGTATCATTGTTGTATAGACTTGCTCAGGTTTAACCCTTTGAAGACAAATACATACTGAGACCGATGTCATAAATCTTTTTTTATTATCTAATTTGACAGTCATGAAATGACAAACATCTCAAATCAATAAATGTAGGAATACACAACAGAGATACTTTCGCTGAATCTCTCCAAGTAAAGCAGGGGCACAGGGAGCCCAGCCGACCTAGGGACAAGAAATGGTTCCGAAGACCTCTCTCGTGATCCTAAAACTGCTGTTTTAGAACAAAGAAGGAGGGATTTCCGCGAAAAGAAAGAGTTCAGTTTTTACCTGGGTGAAACTACTATACTTAAAGACGTATCGTATCGGCACAAAGATTTGTATTCTCTCTGACGCCCGACCCGACATTCAAGTCAGTATTGGAGGCATTTCCGATGCTGGTCTCAGAATAAATAGGATTTTACAAAGCATCTAATTTGTGAAGATTTGGCGTGAAAACTTTGACATTGAATTCAAGTCATTATGGATTTTTACCACTTTCAATTTGTGAAACCTGTTATACAATCACAACACAGGCAGCATTACAGACTACAATCAACTCAATCCTGCCCTCCCACACACAGACGAGCATAGTAACACACAGTCACACACACACAACAGTCATACACTCCAACCCCAACAGTGAGTCAGCGGACCCATGAACACCTCTGTCAGCAAACACACACACCGCTCCTGGCCGAGGACGCCTGCAGAAGTTTCCATCCACCTGGGGTCTGTCCTCCTCTCTGCCTGCTTATCTCCCGCTCGTATCGTATATCTGTTCTCAGGCTTTATCATAACAGAAAGTACACATGTTTTGAGGAAGCAGGAGACATTTGATGAGTTATCTGCTATTTGTTGGAGCTAATCTGAGCTGATTTACTGACGTCGATGATGCTTTCATTCTTTCCCACAGTATCTCTTTTGATATACAGCCTCACATAACAAGTTGTCATTCCCTTTGTTTTGTGATGGTTATTTTGAGCATCTAATCTGCAAAGTGAGGTATCTATTCAACTGTTAGTTGCTTTTCTTCTTTGGAAAAGGGACACGGCTTCATGCTCATCAAATTAAAAATTTGATCTTCACATTAATGTGAACCCAGACTTGCATTTTTTTTAAATGCTCCTGCGATGCACTCCGATCAGTTGTTGGGGTGAAGGCGAGCGGCAGAGGAGCAGAGGCAGGACAGACAGGATGGATGTCCACAGTAACTGTATCGTGTTCTCTGCTGGTTGGAAACCAGATCTGCACCTTGGCAAGGTTGAGCGGTCCTGGGCCCGAGCAGTGGGCTCAGGTGTGCCTGCTCCCCCAGCCCGGGCACTATAGGCAGAAGGAGATGGGCAGCTCACATTGGCCTGAAACCCTAGAGGAGAGCAGCGGCTCAGGTGTCAGCTAAAGGTTAGCGCTGTGTCCGTTAGGGTGACGTAGAACAAAAGGGCCGTCTCCTGGGCGCGGGGTCCGGTTACCATGTGGTGAACACGCCAAAAGTATGAAGCGATAAGATTAGAAGCAAAGAAAAAGGCCTTGGAGTGGAATGTAGAGGCCCACAATGAAAAAGGCTGAGAAACTGTGTCACACAATGATTGACCTTTGTGGCTGTAACATTATTTTGCCGTCAGAATTTCCAATGGGATTTCCAGCCCAACACAAACGACTCTGGAAAGACAAGGTGGTCCTTAAAATAGCAACGTCCAACCTATTACCTAAAGATAGACAGTGTGTCTGCAGCTAAAGGTGAACTTTATTAATGTTGCATAACAAAGCCTTTCCTAAGACCTGCTATAGTGCTGAGACAATTATATGTACTGTCTATATATTATCTATGTAGGTTACATTTATATATATTAATATTTCTCTATATACAGAAAATAAGCGACAATTTGATCATTGAATAATCCAGTTATCTTTGTCACTGGTTTCAACTAGATTATCAGCTGTGACACATTTGTTATTCTCATCTGTCACAGTTACAGTCATAAAACTACCCTTTTACAAGTAAAATAATTTGACTTAACCCACAAAAGTATAGATTTATTATGCAGGATGTCCCACTACAGAATAAAATGATATTACTGTATGACTAATTTTTGCATTAATGCAGTAATTTGAGTATCCTCATCAATATGCAATTCTTTACTTTTGAGTATAGTAGGACTCGGTCGATAACTATTCACTATAGATGTCACATTAATATTTATTTTAAGTTTAAATACAGATTTTGCTCCTGGGTAAAGGTTGTGTTTCTAAACTCTTCTTTATGGGAAGAGTATGACATTATATCACGTTATATTGAACCTGTATTATATTGCGATTGAGACAATCTATATTACCATTATTATTGATATTGTTATATTTGCCACTCCTACTTCATATAGTGCAAGGTACTTTGATACAGGGTAATTATTTATCATAATCTGTTTGTTAAACATATTTAGCTTAATCTGAATATTTACTCTGAATCTGCAAGGTCATGAAAGGTTTGAAATATGTGGTGTAGTAAAACACGTGCTAGAATGTTTCTTTCCAAACTGTAGAAGATAAGAAGTGCATAGTAATAGGAATACTCAAATAAAATACCTCAGAACTAAGTTAACGTACCCAGTTACCTTCTAACACAACCGTCTATGTTTCAATACTGAAGGACGACATACATCACATTTGCAAAGCTGTGCAGCCGTACTTTAGCATCTGCTATATTCATTATCATAATACCTGAGCTTTCTGCTGCATCATTACCAAGGTGAAGCAGCGAAGGAGGAGGGGGGAGATGATGGAGCGTAAAGAATAAGAGTTCATCTGTTCATATGCTGCAGTGGCATGAAGTAAGAGCTGCTTGTGTAGCATCTCTCAGCTGCCTTATGTAATGTGGGCCGCTATGGATTAGCAGCCTGTATGGACATACTTGCATGTTGTGTGTGTGTGTGTGTGTGTGTGTGTGTGTGTGTGTGTGTGTGTGTGTGTGTGTGTGTGTGTGTGTGTGTGTGTGTGTGTGTGTGTGTGTGTGTGTGTGTGTGTGTGTGTGTGTGTGTGTGTGTGTGTGGTGTGATAGTTCGAACCGGCCTTAAGTGCTGCTGACGAGGAAAAGCTTCTGCCTCAATAAAAAGCGTAATGACCACATTGGTGGTAATGGGATTAATGTGTCCTCACATACTGTAAACAGATTTCAGTCTCCCCTGCCGTGGACTCGCTGTCCCAGAGGCAGAGGCAGCGGCAGCGGTGCAGCGCGGCAGCCGGCCCCCGTCGATACTGCTCCCCGCTCCAGGTATCGATCCCACTGTAATATCACTCGCCCCAAACACGTCCGTCCCCCACCGGGGCCCATGCAGTCCGCACAGTGCAAACACAGCTATTTAATCATGAGTTGTTTTTGTTGTTTTGCAACACGGAGGATTTGCTGCTATGCTGACAGTAACTGCTGCTTCGACAGAGGCTGTGATTGCGTATGTGTGTCAGTGTTGGGTCACCACACACACACGCGCACACACACACACACACACACACACACACACACACACACACACACACACACACACACACACACACACACACACACACACACACACACACACACACACACACACACACACACACACACACACACACACACATACATACACAGGCATACACATGTCTAGTGATGTCTAGTCTCTGTTTTTCTTGTGGCCACACATCACCTCATCCGGGTGGAGCTCAGTGAGCTAGTTAACTGCAGGTTGGAGTCTGTTCTGCTGCTGAACTTGCAGCCATAGTGTCAGGCCTTTGTGATTATACCCGTCCAAATGATTGCTGTATTCACTCATTGCTGATTAAGATACATTTTAATACCAACTTTTGGCAACTTAAAACCTTAGGTGGTTCATTTGTGCTGAAATTCAAGATGGGAGATAGTGGTTGTGAATCTGGTTCTAGTTGATGAGTTTAATATGTTTATCTTATATTTAAAACATTCCTTCTTCCTGAATATTTTGCTAAGGAGGTTATGTTTTCATCTGTGTTTGTTTGTTTGTTTGTTAGTTTTAAACAGGATAAGGATTAAGGGGGCTGTTGGTCTGGTAGGACTAGGGTTGCAAAATTCCGGGAATATTCAAAGTTGGAAACTTTCCATGGGAATTTACGGGAATTAACGGGAATATACGGGAATTAACGGGAATATACAGGAATTAAAGGGAATTAACGGGAATAAACTGGAAATGTTGTGGGTAATTTATACTAACTGTATTTACCTTCTCATATACAGACATAAATATAAAAAATTTTTTTGTCATAGGCTGATTTGAGCCCTGAGGAAACTTTGGGCACTTGACTATATGCTTCTGCATCGTTGTGTCATTCTTAACATAGGTCTTTGCACAGTATTTGCAAATGTACACAGCCTTTCCTTCTACATTGGATGGGGTGAAATGCCTCCACACATGAGATAGTGCACGTGGCATTGTTCTGTAGAATAAGATGAGAAAAAAGTTTGTAAAAAAACGCTTTTTTTTTTCCTGTTTTTCCGAGATAAATCCTGTTTTTCGAACTTTTTTTTTCCTGTTTTTCCGAGATAAAATCCTGTTTTTCGGAGTTAAGTTTTCTCCGGAAAAGGCGTTCCCTTAATCCTGCCTGAAGCTCTCACACGCATGGAGAATGGTTGCTGCTGCATCAGCCTGAACCTGCAACAGACTAATGTAGCCGAGCGGTTTGTTCTATTATACTGTCAGGAGGCCTCAGCCTTAAGATGATCCGAGAGATGGTTATTGAATCGGGACATCACACTCGTTTATTTTCCTTCACACTTTTCTCTATCGATAGAACCCTTTTCCGTTAGAACCCCTTTCAAAACAAGAGTCCCAACTACCAACCTGCTTATAACAGGAACTACACATCAATCTTCTATAATAAAGCCACTAACGGGACAAAAATGAAAACTATCCTCTACCTATCTGTAGCATATCCCCCGAAAGATGGTTGAGACTTTCGACTGATGTTTTCAGGTTTATTTGACGCTACGTCTATGGACGCTATACGTCACTTTCAAAATAAAAGCATGGAAAAAAATTTGAGCGAAAAACAGGATTTTTATCTTGGAAAAACAGGAAAAAAAAAAGTTCAAAAAACAGGAAAAATCCTGTTTTTCGAACTTTTTTTTTTTTTTTACCCAGAGCTTTTTTTATTTTTTCAAGTGAATGCAATATGCTTCCGTAGAATCGTCTGTAAACATATTTTACAATTGATGGATAAATGTATGGAAATATGCTAGATGAACAGATGAACAATCCTCAATCAGCATGCTAATATATTTTCCCGAGTAATATCATCGAAACTTACCTGACTTACCTGACTGCACACTACAGCAGGCCTCAATCAGCCCTGCTGTAGTGTGCAGGATGCTGGGAATTATCTGTGCAGTGGAGCTCAGTGGAGGGTTGAAATTCAACGTGCAGCGTGTGCTGCATTCCATACATCTTTAAAATAGAGTTTTGAATGATGTTTTTATTGCTCAGCGTTTAATTTGCGTATTTTTTTCTTTTTCAAAATTCCCAAAATTCCCGAGCTAAACTTCCCATGGAAAGTTTCCGGAAAGTTTCCGGAAAGTTTCCGGAAATTTACCGGAAACTTTCCGCCCCTTTGCAACCCTAGGTAGGACTGAGGTAACAATGACGGTCAATACAAAGAACAACGATTCATAACATTACTTAGTTTTATTTGATTGACCCTGTTAACTAGGGCCTTGTCTTAGCAGCAGCTGCTATTTCCTTCCATCTTTGTAATTCTTTCCCATATGGTGCACCGGGGGCAAACGCTTCTTGCACGTTTGGAGTCTGGGGCTTGGTTTGAGCACTCATCTGTTCTCTGGTGGCTCTCGTCCTTGGACTCTCTGCATACTATTTGACATGTTTGTTGCATCGGTGGCAAAAGAGGTCAGTGGGGTTCGAGTCTGTCGTGGTGACCGATCTGCAGCATATAATTAGGAAGACAGTTTTTAGGTCCATGTCAGAATATTCACACCCAATCATCAAGGTGCCTGTTCTTTGTGTAGTTTTCTTCTTGGCTGGTCGGAGTCCTTCTTCTGTTCGGAATGACCTCGTCCCACGACACATTTCACTGTCCTCCGTAATTGTTTGTGTTGGCTTCAATGTTAATTTCCTGCCTGCATCCATCACGTGGGGATGAATGCAAAGTCCTGTCCAAAGGTACTGCTGTAAATAGTGTGAGGTATGGAACACAACAAAATAAGGGCATGGTGTGAAATGATACACGTTTCTCTTTTGGCCACATGATATGTTTATATGCTCATATTGCACAGCCCTAGTACCCGTCTAGGTCCAGTGCTTTGCTCAGTCACAGCTCTGACTGAAACCTGAATATAACAATCTCAGTTAAAGTGCTACAAAGCTGCAGCAGTGGACGTTACAACCACTGTGAAACATGTGGATCGTGATGTGTGTTTGTGTAAAACAAGGCTGAAAACCTGAATGATGTAATGGAAACATCTTCATATTTGGAGTATTTTCTTTACTTCAGACATTGTTCTTAGTAAGCAGCTAAAAAAAGGTCTGCCGTGTTTTAAACACAATACGTTTTTCATGTCACAAGTAATATCCGTAACTGCAGTGGAAAGTTGGCTCTGGTTTATGGAGCTGTAATGGAAACAATATGGAATGTGATAAGCAAAAAATGAGCTGGAACAGACAGTGCATGCAGGTATTTTTCTGCTATCTGTTATCGCCCCAATCTGCCCGACGTGTTTGACCTCATTAGACCGCTTCCAGTTTGACCCTTTAGGGAGGAACAGTAATTACACACGATGGTCCACACAATAAAATAAATAAATTTTCTTAATTATTCCAACAATGGACTATTTTTAGTGTAAAACTGTCCCTGACTCACCCCGAGGCTCCGTGGCCCAGATTGTTGGTTTTCACCCAAATCCCATTCAAGCACGAGGGTTGGATTAGACTGTGCTAAAGCCAAGCACGTGTCGTACAGAAAGATGAGTGATTCAGCAGAGGGAAAAAAACACTACAAAAAAAAAACACTGAATAACCTGTTTTTACATCCCAATTAGGTTCGGTTAATCTTTTCATTTAATTCAGGAATACCAAATAGTGTCGTTCAACTTAGAACTGAACTAGATTGTGGATTACTGGCGTGGATTTTGTTGTTTGAAACAAACATGGTACAGGAATCAGAAACCAGATCCAAATAGAGAATTGTGGTTCCGTCAGTGAGTTAAAATGTTTCAGATGCAGAACTTTACGCCCTAGAACCATGTTTGTAGATAAAACATCAGGACTTAGGCCAGTGGTGATTGTCATTAATCTGCTGGTCATTTTCTGGGTCAATCACTTAATCTTTCTTTACTTCACCAACAGATTTTCTGCTGAAGTTTAAAAAATGTGTCTTTTGCACAAACAATGGTCCTAAAAACCCAAAGATATTCAGTTTACTCTAAAAAAGATCTTAATAATATATAATAATTTACATACACACCAAAACCTGTGAAATTCTGCTACTTTTTCCTTGAAATTATAAAAAAAATTACAATTAATTTGTTTATGAATTGTAAAACTTCTTGTTTCATCTCTATAATTAACTTTTTTGTTATCTCTATGTGCTGCTTCTCTACACATTTAGCAAATGCCCGTTATTCTATAATTAAAATTGGAATGGTTTGTTGTTCTTTGCATTTTCCAGTCATGTGGACGATCAGAAGGAGGGAACATGTCAGCGAGTTCCACCAGTGACAGGGAGCAAACAGCTGAATATGTCCCGTGTGAGGCCGTGAGCCTAATTTAACTCCTCAAACGGCCCAAAGAGCCGACAAAGACAACGATGAAAGTCGACAGCATGTAGGAGCTTATCTGGAACATCGCAGTTCGGACACGAGTTGCCGAGGATTTATTCAGAATCTGGTCCTCAAGGGAAAACTTTAGCACCCCTGAAGCTCGAGTCATGTTTATAAAGCTGCTCTCAGACATTCACTGAAGTTCGGACGTTCAGGTTAGAAATGAACATGTTTTGGGGAAATTATCATACAGGAGACTCATCTAAGAAAACAATGAAAATCTATAAACAACATATTGGCACACTGGTGTGGGATGTAGGAGACACAGAGCTCCACCTCTCAATCGCTGCCTGCGTCTCCTACATCCTATGCCGGAGCGCCAATTCTGATTGGCTGCACAGACGCCATGTGAAAAGAGATGTGTAAAATACGCATGTTCAATATTCACGTACATGTGTATACACCAATGTTACAACCTTTAATAAGCTAAGACACTGAACGATGAAGATAAACCAGATAATGGGAATTATTGCATCATTTATTGTACATTATACAGAGAGGGGAATTATCGTACCTCCGGCAACACTATGTGAACGTCATGTTGTCTGTAATATACGACCGTGTGTACCGTCAGTTGTCAGCCATGATCCCTGCAGGCTGAAGAAACACAACCCAGCCTTTACATCAGGAAAACACTTGAGTCACCGCCGGGTGTCAGGCGGTTACACCTAATTCCGCCACTTGACTGATTCATTACCTGGAAGAGGCGTGAAAGAGACGCTCTGTATTTCCTCCCTCCTGTCGTGTGCCTCTGCAGCGCTCTGTCACTCACATGCTGTTTGTTTGTCTGCCCCCTGACTTTGCTCCAGATGAAATCATGTCGACATCGCCCGATAAAGCCCCCCCCCCCGCGCCTTCTCCCTAAGCCCGCTGATCTTTGTTCGGACGGCCGTGTTGTCTGGACCGCTCGCCGGCTCCGTGCGTGCTGCCTCTCCGGGGTCGCTCGATTGTGTCGTGCCCGCGGTCATGTCCCGCTGTCTCTGTGATGACAGCCTTTCCATTACCGTCAGGAACATAACTGCCTCATTACCCAAGAGGCAATCTGCTAAAGGATAGCCCTGCAGCCACCAGGGGAGCGGCTGCGGTTCACTGTCGAGCTTCACATTTCTACACATAGGATTTTTATTGTGTTTACTTTGTCTCTTGGTTTATTTCCACATGATCAGTATAGTGGTATACAGTATATCACTATAATAAAGAGCATCGGCCTATTACTTTGATAATAAAAATACTATTTGCAGTTCAACCACTGTAGTGTTTTCATGTACGGGCACTTTGGCTCCTTAGCAGCTGCCAAATTTCCTTTCAGATCCTGGCTACATCCACACCAGTATGTTTTCATTTGAAACCACCTCACTGATGCTGTTTTCACATCTTCCATCCACACTACTCCGGAGTTTTTCAGCACCTGAAACGGAGAAGTTGAGAAACGCTGTCGGCCCCTTTTCAGGTTGAAAACTTCAGCGATCAATCAGGAAGCAGGTCACCCGTATCCGCGTCCTGATTGGCTCTTATCAGTCACGACTCTACCATCAGCAGGGGATGCAAAACATTGCTAAGACTGATAAGTAACAGCTCCTCCTCAACATTGCTCATTTGAGTTTTCACCACTGCTGTTTCTCGCTCATCACATTTGCTGTAAGTATGTAACCAACTGGCAGATAGACAAGCTGCTTCCTGTTTACATCATCATGCACATTAACCTGGAGGGTCAAGTAATATATATTTTCAGGTGTGTTACATGGACCAGGATTATTAGGGATTTGGAGCTAAAAGGCTTGTGTGAAGAGACTTTTTTTTTTGTTTTAAAATGGCATTTTGTTTTACTGCGGATTTAGCCACTGTGACCACAGGTATATTCTGAGCTACTGAAATGACTTTGTTTCCTGTAAAGTGTGGTCGCTGCAGGAAAAGGTAAAAAGCAGGAGACCACAAATACAGGGTGAAATTGCTCCATTTAAAGAAAACTTGGTATTTCTTGGGTGAAAAGCTGTGGAAACTGGAAACACAGCTTATATTTTATTTTCTTATTTCAGATATTTCAGCCAGCTGTCACAAGTATTACAATTATGTGGATTTTTGGACAACGAATGAACCCTGTTGCAAATTTGGTCAAACAGGCCCTCGGCGATCCGAGCTGTGCAACATCCAGACAGAGTAGAGCAACAGTCTGGGACGGCAGAGGAAGGGAATTCATCCTGTTGAGGTTCATGTTACGTAAAGGTGAACCAGAGAAAACATGCAGTCAGCGATAATGACCGCACTCACCGTCTCAATCAAGTCGAGTTGTCGGCCATTTGAGAGCTGCGACTGAACGCCTCCTCCTCTTGCCAGCCTTAACACATCAGATTTCTGTTGTTGAGAAAACAAAACCTATGAGTAAACTTTGACGTGCCACTGGAACATGAGGGTGAATTTAGAGATGTAAATTATGTGTTTTTGTTACCTAGCTACTGCGTTGGAAACGAATCATATTTTCGTCCCGCTTCTACAATAGATGTTGTCTGGTCTGCCTTGTTGAGATTGAAAAACAAGGACATGCTGTTCCCGTCTCCTTTCTCACCTGTTGTCCTACAGCCTCACTCACTCACTGCAAAGGCAGGAGAAGCAGGTGCTGGATCAAGCTGTGTGTGTGTGTCTGTGCATGCATGTATGTGTGGTTGTGTAAGAGAGTGTGTGTGGTTGTGTAAGAGAGTGTGTGTGTGTTCTCAATAAAACCGTCTATATCTGCTGACAGTCAAACGGTCGTCCTTCAGCTGTGCTTGGATACTAATGGTGCTACCTGCCACATTATTTGACCATATACACACGCCCTCTGTGCATGTGTGTGTGTTTGAATGTGTGTGTGGGAGGGGGTGGGGGGGCGTAAAATTGTGAACACGTCGTCCACATTGCACACATGCTCCCTCACAAGTTTCACAAACACACAAAGAGAACAAAGGGAGTGGGTCACAGCAGGGAACATTGCGAGAGCAGATGAGCAGGGCCGCTTTTCAGCCGTGTGTAACTCAACTCCCCTCTCCTCTTCCTCGTCTCCCCCTTCCTCTTCGTCCAGGATGTCCGCTCATAAAGACCACATCAATAAGTGATCAGCACGCTCACTTGTTACTCGCCGATCAGCTGCGGGTGTATCAGCGTCAGTGTGTGTGTGTGGGGGGGTAAAAACAAACAGCACATGCTATTATGGAACGTGATCCTGGAGCGTCCCGCACTTCTCTGCTCATGCTGAAACATCCATATAGGAGTGTGTGTGTGTGATTGAAAGATTGCCTAAACAGCTATCACACATGGAGTTTGATGACACATGAGTCACGGTACCTGACTCATCGAAAATTCCCGGATTGAGTGGGCTCTGCAGAAAGGCCAAACAAGTGCTTTGTTGTTGTACTCAAGCTAATCACAATTATAGGGCGGATAAGAATTATCTTGTCAAAGACGCTGATTTGTCCATTCTGTGTGTGTCCCTACACACCCCCTGACTCGGTTAAAGAGAAATGAACAAAGAAACGCATTATTTCCATTATTTTATCATCATTATTATTATACCATTAGTGTAATCGGCAACAGAGGGCGGTGTTTCCCGCAGAATTCACTCCAGTTTCTGGGGGCATTTGTCCTGTGAACATGGATGCTGTACATCATCATGTTCACCCGATGCACAGCGACAATGCCCGACTGCTGAGAGCTGTTTGCTTGTTGCTTTTTGCGGCAACATAAACTGCTTTCAGGCATATGTGAACTCTGCAGTCTCTGTGGACTTTGTCATGCCTGGCCTCTTTGTATAGAGTTCATAGAAATCCAGAAGAAGACGATGTGAGAACACAGCTGGATCCACCGCGGGCAAAATGGGGGGTGGGGGGGGTTGATGACGCTTCTACTAGCAACAGACGGAAAAAGCGCAGACACACACGTAAGAGACCCCGACGAAGATGTCTCGAGAGTTTGTGGTGATAGAAGCTGACAATGGTGTCTGTGTGTTGTCAAGCAAAAATCACCTGATCTACGCAGTGGAGTCAATACGTCACTTCCTGTCTAGGTCTGAATAATGCGGAGGATTCGTTGCTGATGTGAAAGTGTCTTTGGCAGAGAACCTACACTGGAGACTCGGGGGAAAGTGGTATCTACCGATGTTGTGCTGACACCAAGCCGCTGACACTGGGGGAGAGAAAGTGCGGCATTAGGAAAAAAATGCAGCTCACAGCTGAACTGACACTTTAATGGTGCTATGAGAGGATATTCTGGATCATTATAAAATGGGGGCGGAACCACAGTCTGTACGTGAAGATGGACGAGGTGACTGCTCCCGAAAAGTGACGCCAAAGTATCTCACCGCCTGGTGGCTGGCTGAAGTACAGGTCCCAACTCCACCTCCTCCATGTTAGCGGATGGGAAATGGGTCAAATTGAAAAGTCAAAAAGAAGATTTCAGCGTTTGTATGTGGGAAATTTAAGCTTCCTTTTCTGGATAGAGGGAGGAAGTGGAGACCTGTCAATGAGCCTATGGGCAACAGTGGGAGACAATGGGCTTTAGCCCCGGGACAAGCAAAAGGATAAAAGAAGAGAGAGGGAAAGGGGGAAGTGAGAGTGAAAGATGCTAAATCGGGGGCATGATAGTGAACTAAAAGATTACTAGGGGAAGGAGGAGGCTATAGCAGAATAAAACAGGGATTGAATATTGGCGTTCACATTATAACAGGCGTCCAGGAACACAACTTCAAATGAATGGTAGTGTTGCTCCGTGTCCAGGTCTTATCAGGTCACTGAAACATGTTGTCCTGCTCACCTGAAAGCCTCTTACGAACAGTTTCGACACAGGCTGTGTCCTGGTTTCTCTGGCTTTGACAAGGGCTCAAAAATATCGAGACAAAAACAGGGCTCTCACAAAAGAAGGATTAAAACACGGAACAGTGTCGCAGAGGACGACTCTTTAACCTCCTGAATAAAATATTTGACATGTTGGTCTTTCTGCTGTTTATACCCAATTACAGGGAGGATTATATTTGGATAACTGCCGTTTTGCAGTCGGCTCTGTTGTCTGTGGGAATGACAGAATTAATTTTAAATGAGCACACTTAACACTTGGCCGTCCCTGTATTGTTGTGACTCGCACTCTTCCCTCTCCTCTGGTTTGGTGGAGGATTTTGTATTCTAATTGTTAAACCAGTCTTCTCCTGTGAATGTATAAAAGGAGACATTTACCCGTTCCTGCCTGACCTCTTTCCCAAGCTTCTGCTGTAGAATGCACCTTGTATGGTGAACTACAAACCGGACTAAAAATGGTCTCACAGAGCCCGAAGTTGAAGTCAGCTCTGAATTGTAGCCAGCTACCCCGAGGCTTTTGGCAATGAAATGCCAGATGTATTTCCATGCGGAGAAATAAAGCATGGAGGGAACGAGATAGTGACATGACTAAAGGTGTTTATCTGCAAATTCTTACATTGCAGTGTTTTTCCACAGTTTACAGCACAGGGCATCTGACCTGCGGTTTACAGGTCAGATGAATCTGTAAGAACTCGGCATGTGTCAGACAGGGGGATGATGTCCATCCTGTGTTTTAGAGCCTCAAATACTCAACTGTAGAGAAAAACACGTTATTACCTCGGCCAAGGAGGTTATGATTTGGTTTTTGCTTTGTTGTTGATAACATTACATCACGTATAAAGTACCTGACAGATCAGAACGAAACTTGGTGGAGCGATGTGGTGTGGGTGAGTAAAGAACCCGATACATTTTGGTTAAGATCCAAAACAATGGGGAGATTCAGGATATTTGTTAACATTGGAAGATAAAGCGTTTTTTGACATTTTGATGTTTTTTTTCATAGAATATGCGTATTTAGGGAACAGATATCTATAAGTGTAGGACATTTTGTGCAGTTTGATTGAATTTAAGGAGACCGCATTCCTTAGTAGAGGTATGAGTACCATTCAAATGAATTACAGTTATTATCAATGATTGTAAATCTTCTGTATAGCATTGTTTTTACAATTGATTTGACAAATAATGCTCAAGGCTTTAAAAAGATATTTTATATGATCGTCTGTTTGGATTTGATTTCCTCAACAGTAGAAAAATTTGATTTGCTTAAATAAAAGTGATTTAGATCATTACACAGCCGTATTCTTACACTAGATCTTATTTGTAAGGACATTTAGTGTGTAGTTAAACGTATCTTATGAGCACATCCAAATGATTTCCATAAAGTACAACACAAACCAAGTATTGAAGTGAACAACTCTAAAAAGAGTTCTTAAATAACACAAATGTACTGTAGTGTTGAGACCAGATGTAAACATGAGGGAGTATTTTAAGGATTCATCGAAAGGACACAGAACTGACAGGACACCCGCTGCAATGTGCTGAGTTTACAGTTTACCGGGTTTCTTCCATCACTTTGCTGTCACTTGTCTCACCTCCGACGTGCTGCCTTTACCTTCAGGTGTCAGGAAGCCTCCCTCTCCCGGTGAGAGGTGCTGAGTCAGCTGAACAAGGGACGTGTTGTGGGAGAATTTCACTTTTCTGTCTCCCGCTGCCTGCTCTAGAAAAGTATATTCAGATATAGAAGGTGTCAGGCAGAAGTACAATGTGGGACTGATTTAACATCGATGACACTGACAGCATATACTTCTCTCGGGATATATGAATAACATAAATATATATGTAATGATATGGATCAAATAAAAATAATGAAATGAAGATAATAGGATAAGGGATACTGTGAAACTGATAATGTTATAGTCGTATGATGTAAACATTGATGCATGGATCAAAAAACGATTTGATTATTTGACTGCACCCTTAGAAAGAACCTTCGAAACTTGCAGCGGTCAAATCAGGTCACGTCTTCCCTCTCTCCGGCCACTTCCAGCCAATCATCCATCATGATTTTTGAAAAGCAGCTTCATAGTCGTGTTTCTGGCCGCGCTGGGAGATGGTCGGCAAGGAGACGAAGAATAAAGCGCACCTGATTATTAAGAAAACATCTCTCCCGGCGGCCTGTTTCATTTTTCCTTCCACCCTCCTACCGAGCTGCTTGATTGAGTTCACAGCTGCGGAGGCCAATTTGTTGCCCACAGAGAGGGCCGACTGCAACACGTAAGAAATGTGGGAATGTATCACACGGGTGCAGTTAAAAACAAAGTCTGATGCGTGCGGAGCGGAGAGGGCAGTGATCAGAGACCGGGGAGAATTAGGTGAAGATTAAAAAAGAAGGAGGAGTGAGACGGACAGCATGAGAGGAGATTGCCAGGAAACGACAGGAAGCTGTAAATCAAATTTCACCTCAATAATTCTGTTGCAAATTAATTGGTTGTGTAACAGTTCGAGTCCCGTCCGCTGCACAGACTGAGGTGTCAGGGAATTTTAACTTAACCTCAAATTTGTCAGATGGTAATATTGTTGTTTAATCAATCACATTTGATTTGTTTAACCCATATTCACAAATCACAATTTGTCTCATAGGGTTTTAACAAGCTGCTGGATGTTTACAAGAAATTAACTTATTGACAATTTAGAAAAAAGCATTTGAATGTAATATTTATATTCAATAAAAAATCATGCAATAGAAGATTATTAAATAAGCTGCTCCAATGGACATTTTACCAGGAGGCAGCTACTTTTCCGTGGAGCTACTGTTGAAACAATCAGTTGATTATTTGATTAGGAGATTAATGTGAAGTAAATCAATTAAGATTCATTATCTTAAGTATCTATTAAGCAAAACTGCTATTGGCTTTTACTATTTTCTCACTGCATATTGAGCATGCTTGTGTTTTGAAAAGTTAGCAGGAGGTTGATTGGACACTCTTAGACTAACATGTGAATGTGAGTTGTGAATGGTTGTCTCTATATACTGGCCCAATGTCACCGATTGGCTCCAGCTTCCCTCCGAGACCCTCAAAGTATAGATCGTGAATAGATAATTAATGGATGCACGGCTGGGTTGCAAGATGCCATGTTTAGTCATAACACATAAGATATAAATCAAAAATGACATGTGTACATTTGTAAATCTTTGTCTTCTGCAGGAGAGGTTTGAGGCGTTGTTTAGGATCTACGACGAACAGACGACATTCCAGATGTTCAAAAGCTTCCGGAGAGTCCGGATCAACTTCGGCACCCCCGAGGTCGCTGCCCGCGCCCGCATTGAGCTCCACGAGACAGAATTCAACGGCCAGAAGCTGAAACTCTACTTTGCCCAAGTGAGTGTGAACATAGAGGTCTGGGAAAGGGCAGCCTGTGGGCCTGAGACACGGACCATAAGAGCACTTCTTATTTACTTTGACAGTTAAGGCCGTGTGCATCATTCTGTCCAACGTGCACACGCAGTACTAGGACAGAAACTGGATCCTGTCTTCTCTGAGCCACATCTGACGGCTTCCCCTATTCTCCTGCTACAAGCCATCACTCATAACTGATCACATGAATTCTCCAATTAAGGATGTTTCTATATACATTTCACAAACACCTACAATTAGCTCCTAAATAGAGGAGGCCTGGATTTTCTAATCTGTAGGTGAATAGAATCGATTTGGCTAAAATGCAAATATAAACTGGGTTCCATATAGTCAGTGATCCAACAGCATTTAAATGGCTGCAGTTTAATGTGTAAAGAAAATAGAATTTGACATAGTGTGACTGAAAATCACTTAAAAAAGCTAATAACCAGGATGTGTTCTAACCCAATTGAATCTGGTTTTTGCCCAGACGGTAAATGTCAAATTGCCACGAGTCATCTATTAATTGATTCCACCTCTGTACTTCTTTCATATAAGAGGATTAAAGATTTTACAGCTCAGGCAGATAATTATGGCAATTGGCAGCTATCAAAAGCCCAAATCTCCTCAAAGGAAGGAGCGTACAATATGAGACTAAAAGACAGAATCCATGGCTACGAACCCAATGTGCTTTTCTAGCTCTACAGTATCAGGATTACAGTTATAAAATAGATCCTCATGCAATCAGAGCCAATTTGCAAAGGTCTGCACTAGTGTTTTAAAAGGTAAGAACTGTTATCTTCTCATACAGAGATCCAGGATATTGTCCCTTTGCAAAGGCATAATATCCATTATATTGAATGAGTGAAACTGATGTTCAGAGGAAAGTTCAAATACAAGCAATATTCTTCCAGGTGAATTCATGGCTACATTTGTTGTGCCCTGAAAAGGGGAGATGTGAATAACGTTACTCAGACACGGTGCTTCTTCTTCAGCAGCTTCAGCAAGAATCGGTTTATAATTTACAGCATCAATTTACAACCTTACAACAAATGAACAGGTAACAGTATATATTAATGGCCTATTCATCTTTTAACTTTTAACTTAAATTATTGGTAATGAACAAAAATATCTTATCTCTTATTATTTACACACATAAACATACTGAACATTAACCACACACATACACATCAGCAACATCATACTTTCTGTTAGGTGTCTTGCTATGTGGTGCACTCATGCTTACCACGTGATGCTACCTGCCTACCACTGGCAGAGCGGAGCTACATAAAAAGTGTGAACTAGCTGCACAAACAGCACACAATCACAAATTCAACCATCAAAACATTATAATCTTGTAGCAAAACAGGTCAATAACATCATATTCACAGAACATAAACATTCATTTCCTACCTGAAAAGGGGAGATGTGAATAACGTGACTCAGACAAGGTGGTTCTTCTTCAGCAGCTTCAGCAAGAATGACACCAGTGCCCAGAGCTCCCCTAATCCGGCCCCTGTAACTGATCGAGATGGAAATCATTTATTTTAACTATCTATCACACATTTACCCCATCACCAATCTACAACACTTACAAACTGTCTGCTTCTCTCCAATAGGTCCAGAACGGCGATGAGAACATCGACAAGTCGTACCTGGCCCCCCCGCAGCCCGTCAAACAGTTCCTGATCTCACCGCCTGCCTCGCCACCCGTGGGCTGGAGCCAGAGCGAGGACGCCACGCCCGGCATCAACTACGACCTGCTGTGTGCCGTAGCCAAGCTCGGACCTGGTCAGTGCTCGCTAATGTCAGCTCAATAAGCTCGTGCAGCATGTTCACACATTTAATACGCAGCCGTGTGCACCAGCAGGTACAACACTGAGGTAATTTGAGTGATTCATCTCAGGGCAGCAACCCAGATACGAACAGGAAATCACTTCTCTCTCCTCAGCAGGGTGTTATAGGAAGACGATGTTTGTAGGAAGCAATTAGGACGAAGGAATTGGCGAGCACCTTGTAGAATCTTCCCCGATTCATTCTTCACTTTTTTCAGCTTGTGAATCAGCCTTGCTTCTAATTTACCTTTTTCTGCTATCACACGTCTGTATCATTTAATTATGGGGAATTTTGAAATCAATGTCTCTAAATGAAATGGGCTTTGATCATAGAATTTTTCTTCTCAAGTGTTACTGTGCATTAGATCCTGGTCAGACGAAAAGCAGCTTGAAGCCCATAAACCATCTCCACTGTGCTGGCCATCATACGTCAGTGTCCATGGTGCCGAACCTAGACTTGCTGCAGTCCGACATCTGAAAAGAAATACGCATCAAAGCTACTTAGTGTGTCTGTGTAGGGGTCTGCAAAATACAATTCACCATTCATTAAATCCCTCTGTTAAACAGTGGTTGATTAATCATCAGCACAGTAGGTCAATGTTTTCTCAACATGGGAAACATGTTTTGTAAGTTGGCGTTTAAAGAGCTTTTTTTTTTTTTTTTTTATCCTTAATCCAAAACCACGAGTCCAGTCCAGCTTATCCTTGTTTTTGAGTATATAGGCTAACTTTAACGGCATTATCCTCGTCTTTCTTCATTTTTAGATGGTTCACACTCAGATAAAATTATTTATTTAAATCAGAACAAAACAGTTTAATCTGTTTTTTTAAGATACTTAAATATAGATTCAGTACTGCTTTTGTAAGATAACTATATTATTGTAAACAGTGTCCGAGGGTACTGCCATCTCTCCAAGAAACACGACACCACAAATAAATTCTTTCTCTGCACCACAGATGGATCTTTTAGCAGTTCATGCCCCGTTACAATTTTAGCCAGTGTGTTAAATGTGTAGGCAGCTCGGCCAGACGCTGTTAGATTTGGAGAATTTCAACATCTTTCCCTTCAGCCTTGTTCTCCGGCAGCCTTTCCGCTAAGTAATGGCGCCTCTGTCTGCCTTTGTCCACACGATTTTAGATTGCAGCAACCTTTATGAAATGTCACCCAGCCACACATAGAAAGGTGTGTCCACCATGTCCTTCCCTGTCTGTGTATGTGGGCACACTCATGCTGATGAAATGGAAAACAGAACTGTTAAGTCTGTATTCACTTGAACACTATTAATCTTTTGTTGTTATCATCAAAAACACGATTTAACTTTCTGCACACACACAAACGCAACACACACACACACATACACAGTCTGGACCACGCTCATCGAGTTATTTTGTTACCATAGCAACACAAGGCATCAGGAAATGGCTTTGTTGCTGGGCTCAAATCCTGGCATTTGGAATCAGATGGGCTCTGGGCTGCAGCACGGTGCGCTGACTCCCTCTATCAACTCCCCGCGGTAACAGCAGGAGCCTTTTCACCGGCCGTCTCCGGGTTGTTTGGCAGCGCTGTGAAAAAGCCACTCGACCAATTTCCTGCTGCCTGCCAGCTGTCTGATCTCATCGCCATGGCAACTGAGATACAATCTCTCAAGTGTGTGTTTTCGCTCCAAGTCCGCCGAGTTTGGCGTCTGGACAAATGGCGGCACTTTACTGAGGAAGAGCCTTTTTTTGATTTTCTCTTGGATCCGTGTCTTTCCACCCGAGTGTTGGAGAATTACCCGAGAGAGAAACAATACAGCAGATTATTTTGAGCTGTAAAAATTCTGTGAATGAAATTCTCAGTAGTAAACACTAAATTGCATAGTCATATTATTTCAAACAGAGCAGCTGCAGCATGTTTTTTTAATACAATAGCAGTTTTTGTTACCTCAGCCAAGTAGGTCATGTTTTCGTCTGTTTGTTTGTTTGTTTGTTTGTTTGTTTGTTTGTTAGTCGGTCTCTCTGTTAGTTAGTAAGTAGTGTTTAAAGATTAATTTAAACAGTACTGGAGGGATTACCACCACACTTGGTGAGAGGATGCTGTATGGGTCAGGAAAATAAACTTTAAAATTACATCTGGTGCAGATCCAAATTATGAATTTCTCTTTTATTTTAATCAGGGTTCCTACGGTCATGAAAAACCTGGAATAGTCATGGAATTGTAAAATGTGTATTTACAGGCCTGGAAAAGTCCTGGAAAAAAATAAAATCCCAAAAGTTTTGGAAAAGTCATGGAAATTTGTTATATTCATATTTTCATGTTGTTCATTTAAGCTGAGTTTTAAATAATTAATATGCTTTTAAAGAAATACGCTCAAAATATAAGCAGGCATACCCTCTCAAACTAACTGAGTTAGTATGAGAGCGTATGCGTAAGGTATACTGTATGCCTTAGAATTCTCATTGCTAGTTTAAATACTACATTTTGTCACGTTCTCATGTATACACCGAGATTTCACAAAATTTTTGGACATGGAAATTTGGTTTAAAGTTGTTGAAAAGTCATGGAAAAGTCATGGAAATCCATTGGTCAAAATGTGTATGAACCCTGTTTAATATTTGTGAGATTTTTCCACATTTTTGTTGATTTCTTAATATGTCATGGATCTCGATGGAGCTTTTTCCCCTAAGTGTTTAGGGGACTGATATTTATGAGTGTGTGAACATTTGTGCTGATCCAAAATTTCAGATGAGTGAATTTAAATGTGGTGTCACAAGGGGACAAAAACTTAACATATAGGTATCAAACTACTGAGTGCCATTCTATTCACTGTATCTGTGTTAATTTAGAAATATTTCCTTGGTAACGCTTGCTCTTCCTTTCACTCTTTCCATCCCTCACCCCCGCCCCCCCCCCCACAGGTGATAAGTATGAGCTCCACGCGGGGACAGAGTCCACCCCCAGCGTGGTCGTCCACGTGTGCGACAGCGAGACAGAGGAGGACGAGGCGGCGCGGCCAAAGCAGCAGATCGTCCAGACCAGACGTCCGGACGGGCCCCCCAAAGTCTTCAACTAGAGAGGCCTCCCCCCCCATGACACCGGCGCGGCACCCTGACCGCACCCTTGAATTCCGCGACACACCTGCCCTCTCTCTCTTGTCTCTGCACTCACAGAGAGCGTCGATGCCCCTCATTTCAGTTCAACTACAAGCAAAAAAACAAAACCAACAAACATTGCTCAACAACGGTGTTTGTGGGGAGCGTGGCGATGGAATGAGGCGGCCTGAAGGGGATGGATGAGAACCACACACACACTCATCACATTCTGCGGACAGCGTGGGGAGAATGGCGGGCACGCTTGCCTCCACCCCACACAACCCCCCCCTCGTTTTCAGCATGAGGGGTCGAAACACCTGTTCCACTGTAGGCACCTGTCACTTATCACACACACTCAGCTCTCATCGCTAGTCCCGCTCAGCGGCTTGCTGGTTAGTCAGCTGGCAAGCCGTACCTCTCCCTTAGTTTCACGGTCATTGTGTTCGCTAACAAAGATATTTTCATGTTTTTTTTCTCCTTTTGTTTAAAAAAATAAATTGTGTCTTATATAGATATATATATGTGTTTAATATTTATATAAAATGCATATATTCGGGTCTGTTATTTTTCTTCTTCATCAATTTTCATATCTGGTTTGTCTCTTCAGCTTACATCAAGATCGAGTGTGTGATGTTCCCACTCGTCTGCATGTATATAATATATTAGAAAAAAAAATACGTACAGAAACACAAGTACTACAAGATATATCGAGAAAAAGGAACCTATTTAACATCACACAGCACGAAGCGCCATATGTGACTAACAAAGTTGTGGTGGTTGTTTGACTTTTTTTTCTTTTGTCGCTCGTTTCTTCGCTTTTTGTCTTTTTTTATTTTAGTTGGAGAGGTGTCGTTTTTTGCTAAACTACTAGATGTGTATTCTTACTCTGTATTTTATACCCCAACACTTTTTGCATGCTTACTTATTTCCGTAGATGAGGAGCTGAGGTGTTTTTTTTATTTTTATTGTCGTTTGTGATGACAGGGAAATAAATGGTGTGACGCTTCTGACGCGAGTGCATATCCCCACGCAGAGTTTAAAAGTGACGTCTTTCGGGGGGAAAAGCTTAATGGGTTTTTTGTATGATTGACGGTTCAGTCATGGTATGGAGGCAAATTTGCATTTGTCGCTTTTTGGGGGATTTGATGGATCAGAGACAGTTAATCCCCCCCCCCCTCATTTCCTTCAAGGGTTTAAGGGAGGTTGTTTGTTTGTTTTTCTCTCTGACTCTGTTTGTTGAATTTCATATCTTTAATGTTTTGGTTATGTCGTTTGATCAAACCCACTTTCTATGTGTCAGGTTTTTTCTTCTGAAACCTACTGCTTTTTTTGCACTGAGTATCTCTTGATATCTCCAAGCAACTGCGGAGCTCTCACGCGTCTGCTGCTGCGCGCCTGATTACTACTGCGCTGCTTTTCTCTGTAAATAGCTGAGCGTGGTGTCGAGTTGTGGAAATAGTCCTTTTAGATTTTGTAGTTTACCTGGAAGCATTTTGCTGAGAAAAGGGAATATTAGGGTAGCCTCATGAGATATCAACCAAAGCATTCACTCACCTCACATCAGAAACATACAGTGATTCTTTTTCTGAAAGACACCTAATGTATATTTGTTAATCTGAGAGAAATCACATTTTCCCAACACATCTGCAAATACTTTCTTGCATTTTTATTTTATATTGAAAAAAGTCCTTTTCCACTTTTTTTGTCTTTTGGCACAAACTCAAACTAATTTCCCTAAAAAAAAAATCATAACTTTCTTACTTCCTTTCCTTCTTTTATTGTGAAATTCTCCCGTCAGTCCTTTATCAGATTAATGTGCTTCAACTACTCTTTAGATGAAATCATTCTGTGCTTTAGAAGCAACAGGAACAAATGTTTCTAACAGGGATCTTTGGGTGTCAGCAGTGAGTCTAAACCTTGTTTGTCATTAGGCAGCATGAAATCGAACTTTTTTGCTGTTTTATTTTGCAAAAGTCCATCTGCATGTGAGCACTTTATCGTCAGTGTTTCGTTTCCTCGACATGAATTGTCTTTCTTGAGACAAAGTAGGAAGCACATTGAATTTCTTGTTTCTTTCGTGTTTTTTCTTTTTATCTCAAGCTGAACACCTGGTTAGCCTTTTCACCAGCATATTGCAGTGAGTGATACGCTCCACTTCCTTTTTGCTAGCGTGAACCTTGGAGAATTTCAGGCCTTTTTGGATATATATATATATATATATGAAAATGTGCTACTGGAAAGCGTGCAGAGACGCAGCACAGTAAGAGGCTGAAAACGAGGCAGGATGACACTGCAGAACAAAATCAATGTCTTTGTTTTTGTGTTTGTCCAAAAGAAAAACATAATCTTATCTTCTGAGAGAGTTAAACAGTTCTTTGAGATTCATCGTGTGGGCAGAGTGCAGTTTTATTGGCACTACAGTGAAGCTGTCATGGTTATTGAAGCAGACTGCAGATCGGTGGAGCTGCTGAGGTGGATTATGAGGAAGAGGAAGCAGTGGGACACTTGTGGAGGTTTTTTTACTCTGGTCATGGTGTTTAAAACTGGGTGCATTTTGGTCACAGAGGAAATGAAAAAATGTATATTTGTGTACATATGCCAAGTTTTTTTGTTGCTGAGGCCAGTCCCAGTGTGCGGTTTGTTACGGCTTCTCTTTGCAATGTTGTAACGGGAAAAAATATGACATAAAAAAGTGTAACAATAAGTCCTGCTCGATCAAAAGCAACTGTCATTGTGTTGTGTTCAACAGTTCGACATGGACTCAGTTTGAAGGTTTCTTTTACTTTCGGGGAACGTCTACTAAAAAGGTCAATAATACACTTTGTCACTGTTGTACTGTTTCTGTTGAAATATGAATATTGTATCTTGTATTGTAGAATTCCAGAAAACAAAGTAGCAAAACAAGCAATAATTTACAGTTCTATAATACCGGTATCTGTATTTTCATGGTCTGTACTTACTTCTCAGAGATGGTCTCTGTCTCTTACAGTATCTGCTTCTATTTGTGTAGTATAATAGTCCTTTGTTTCACATACAATATACATAAAGACTTATTCTTAAAAGCCATGTTTTGTGTGGTTTATTTTAGGGCTTTCGAGAAGAAACGAGTGGAAACAAAATCTCGAGCAACAATGTCAACATTGGCTTTAAATGAAGACTTATTCCCCTGCAATTAATGTTCTGATTGCATAAAAATATATTTGCTAAGAAATGGATCTTTTTTGTTATATCAGAAGTTCTTTAAAACCCTTAAAGCTGTTTTAATGCATTTCCTTTTGTCATCAGAAATTAAACAAATATAGACTTTTTGCTATAAGCCTTTCCATCAGTTTGTATCTAGATCTGCATGTATGTACGTTATTGTCCACTATTTAATATATACATAAAACCTTTTATACTTTGTATGTTGTATTAGAAAAGCAGAGATAACACTTCCAGCCCCATCTTTATTTGAGCTAGCAAATGAAGTCTCTTGGAAAAGTAGGATAAGAAAAACAATGTTTAGTATGGAACTAGAGGAGTTTTAATTTGAATCTCACTGTTGATTGAAATCCAACCAAAACTGTAATCGTCCTATCTTATGGGTTTTTGGCCCAAAAATGCTATGTTCCTATTGGCAAATTCGTGCTTAGCTCTACTTCAATGTTGGCATGCTTGAGTAAAGCTTTACATCAGGACAATCATAAAAATAACATGTAATAAGTTGGTGACCATTTCAGACACAGTGCATTTCCAACCATTTATAATCTTCTCATCCCTCCTTAAAAAGTGTTTGCATTCCTTAAAATTTGTGACTGACTTCCACACAAAGCTATAACAAATACTTACCACTGCAATGACATTGATTTGAATATAATTATAAAATAGAGGAGTAGTACAGGCAATGGAAGTTGGCTCCTGATGTTAGGGTTAAAGTTTTGTCCGGTCTTGTTTCAATTAATGACTCGTTCAGTGAGCCATACATGACCTGGCCTGCTTTTCAGCCGCCTTTTGAATTTCACGGCTGCAGTTTCCTCTCGTCAGTCAAACAGAACCGACGACTGCTCGTGAATCCTTTAACAAAAGATTTCTCTCCCCCTGACAAGCTGCATGTCATTATTGCGTGAGGAGGGAAAAAACCAAAGGCGAAACAGTCGCACACTCTCGGCTCAGATTGCACAAAAAGATGTTTTGCAAGCGCAGGTTCGACCACAGAGGAAAGAGTATCTGTCTACGTGCTGAAAGACACAAATCACCTTGGTTTCAACTTCAAGCTTAGAATTTTTGCAAGTCATACTTAATGATTTTGTCTGTGTGTCAAACATGATCCACGATCATACATGTTACCTGTGTCCCTGTTAAATGATCTACAAAGGTCAAAACAATGGAGCACTGTCAGAGTGCGTCAGGTACAGAGGACTGATTAATGGCTGTGAGATGAGGCCTGCTCTGGATCACCCTGTGCCTTCTTCTCCGTGACACAAAAAGCCCTCTCTTCCTGGAGAGCAGATGGGGGAATTCCTCCTCACAATGCCCCTCGCTGTTGAACTTGACGATACTGTACGTGTGCAACTCGGGGCAGCAGATCAGGTTCTCGTGGTCCTCCAGGGTGTTAGTGGAGCCAGTGCCTCCAGATTCCTTTTAGACCGGTGCTCTCCAGGATCACACAGCACCAACGTCTCTCTTGCAGGAATGTAAAGTGATGCATTAGTCTTGAGCGAACAATACAGCCAGGTCCTTAGTAAAGTGGACCCTTAAAAGCACACACATATAGTTGAGTCAACATGTGCTGTTCTTAGATAGAGCTTCACACAGCTAATCTCAGAATCATTTAACCAGACAGGTAAAGATTAGAAGTTGTACATATAATTTGATTTGTGTAGACTCAAACTTTACAATTCATTGATTCAAAATACTGAAATATATGATTATTGACTATTGTACTGTTACTTTCACAATAAAACTTGACATGATCGGGACACTGTTTGTAAAAGGTACTTATGCAGACTAAGCTTGGTCTTATTTTCAGATAAGACATAAGATCAGAATTGCTGATACTTTTCCATCCTTTCTAAGGGAAACCTTTCACCCTTCACTGTGCAACCAGAGTTAACTTACCATGATTGCCAGAGAAAATTGATCTTGAAAATGACAATTAACAATTCGAAAAGCCATATACCACTAGTTATAATAATAATAATGATAATAATTTGGCTCTACAACAGGCCCCTTGACCCTCAAAGGTTAAGCGGTAAAGATAATGGATGGATAGATAGATTTTGGTCATGTAGTGCTTTTAACAAATGCTCAAAGACATTGAATATAAGTTTAAAATAATAAAAGCACATTAAAAAAATACTTCCTTAACCTCACATAACAAGAAAAGCCAATAAAAGTAAATAACTAGAAATGTACAGCACAAATCATTTATCACACATTAAAAGCAGTTCTGAACAGGTGTTATGAGCAATGTTTTGAAGGCTACACCCACTGATTAATATAAAATGTTGTTTTCAGGGATAAATCAAGCTGATTTATTCCCCTCATATAAACTAGGCACTCAGAGTAAATAGCCCTGCCAAGGACCAACAAATCCCTCATAAAACCACATGGGTTTTTATTTGGATCTGAACCAACAAACATTAAATAAATATCGTAAATATTTTGTGACTATCTTGCAAAGTTAGAGAAATTGTAAACAAAATTTGAATGGGTTCCCATACCCCATCCCTTCACCAAGTTAAGTCTATAATCTATTCAGTGCTTTTTATAAATAAAAATATAAGTAATCCTGTTGAATAGCACATAGACAAACAAACAAACCCAGACGCAAACATGAATTCCTTGGTGGCTCACCCAAAAGGTAATTGGGTGAACCACCTGTTGTTTAACCCTCCCTGGATATTTTAGCACACGGGTTGTTTACTGTACCACATTCACAGTAGACTGAAACCAACACAATGCCAGGAGGCCATTATGAAAGGTTGTATTCTTCTTTATGAAACCTGACCCTCGGTATTCAGACTGCAGCAATCGTCTTCCACTACAAGGAACCACAGGGACACGCATGGGGACACCTGTTCCTGTGCAAGTGCTAAGCCTGTAAACAGCCCCTTCAGCCCACTGGGCCCAGCTGAGCACTGTCTGCGTTTCCCAACACATGAAGTCTGGTTACACGTTCTCACAAAGCCACAACACTGACTTGCTTTGTGGTCGTGGGCACCACCCGGCCCCGGGAGGAAACATGAGGCCCGGTCCTGACGACTTGTTCGCACTGTGTGGGGAAAGCCTACCGGGGCAAGTGTGTCACAGGAGCCTGGGTGCCACAGAAGAAGAATGGCATGGATACTAGGACAGTTGGAAAGATGAGCAAAATATTACCAGTGAGAACAGTTGTGTTTGTTCAGGAGAAAAACTTTCACACAAACTTTATCCTTCCCATAAACACACCCAGTGCCCTTTGAACGAGTGCACCGCAATTCACAGTTAATCATCAACCACATGGATAAAACGCAGTTTTAAATACCTGAAGGGATTTGTGATGTCATGCTTTGTCCACAGAACAACACAAAACATGCACACACATTATTCATCTCCATCAATAGGAGGTAATGATTGGATTGTTTTCCATTTTAGTGACACACAAACCCAGAAGTGTAGCATATCCACTGGATGGAATTATCTTTTTGAGTTAGTTCCGTCTCTTTTTGACTGAATGCACAGGGACAAGTCCTGAGAACTCCATGTGAGACATCCTATCAGATGCAGACTAACAGATTTCGAGAGGCAGTAGTCATGGTGAGGGGCCGAGCGGTGGAGGCAGCTCTTTGATCGGCGGCGGTGTGCATGGCACGCCTAAGGGCCTGGCGGAAGGACCTGAAAAACCAGCTGCCTGAGATTATTACTCTTAGCGAGGAGCAGCGAGTGAACAAGCGTTGAGCCTCCTCCTTTTCCTCCTCAACCTCCTCCTCCTCCTCCTCCTCCTAGTCCTCCTCCTCTTCACATAAACACTCTGATTCCCACAGACACCACACACACATACACAGGTACAGAGGAATCTCTGCTTGTTTTTGGAACCCTTCTGTTTTTTACCTGTGGGACTTCAGCAGCACCTGGGACTTTACATTCCTCCCCCGGAGCAGCTCACACACTCTCCTCCCTCCCCACACCTGCTGTGATCTGTCGGCCCACCACCAGTGGACTATGCCCCCTTCTGTCAGCTGAGGGTGGGGGGGCGCCAAGCTGCTCAGGGTCCTGTCTGGAGAAGGCTTGGGCTGAAATCAAAGAGGAGACGGTTAGGTAAGTCACAAGGTTGATCACTGCCTCTGTGAGTTTCCCTCCACACAGTGGTGCCTATGAGTGTGTGTCACTGCAATGTGGTTGTATCAGGGTGTGTGTGTGTGTGTGTGTGTGAGAGAACGTATGCTCCTCCAGACAACATGGCAGGTGAGTCGCAGGTGAAAGGGAATAGTTCACATTCCAAAGAGCCCGAGGATTAATAAATCTCTTCTTACTCTGTGAACCATGTGGACCGACACAGATTTAAGTCAATTCCAGATCCAGATCTGTCTGTGTGTGTGTGTGTGTGTTTCTCTTAATGATAACAGACTGTCTGATGGAGTGGCTGCTGTAATCACCCATGTCATCAGTAGCCACGTAATAGGAAAATATGACTGCTATTTGTACAGTGTCGCTGCTGTAATTCAAAGCTAAACAGTGTCAGTAGACAGAGAGATGATGGTTTTAGGCTCTTAGCTCAGGTACAGCTGATTCCTGACAAATTGGCAGATTTCTCTGTGTAAGAATAGAAAAATGACTCGTTCTTCTATGTGTTTTACTCATTAAATTAGGCTTCAGGGACTCACTGAGCTGCACAGACGCTCCAACATTTGGCTAAAAATACAGTTTGGATCACTGTAAGATGTGTCAGTTTGAGTTAGGTAAAGTAGTAAGATTTTATTTAAATGCCTCTTTCATTTTATACCCCCTATGTGAGAGCTGTGGCCAGAGGCATTATGTTTTCTGTCTTTCCCAATATTGTGAGAATTAAGTCTCAGGGACCCTTTGAATGAACTTCTTGAAATTTGGCACAAACAAACTATTTTTAATTGTATATATCGCCAAATCATATCATACATTATCTCAAGGCACTTTAAGGTTGAGACTTTACAAAATGATTCTTAAAGTTTCCAGGCTGAACTGATTGGATTTCAGTTGTTTAAGAGTCACTGTGCCATCACTAAATCCCCTCTAAGACTATAACTCAAGAATTCATCAGCAAATGGTCATCACTACATGTGTTAAACGAGTCTGAACAGACATGAGACGTTGACAGAGGCGTACAACTGCAAGGTGGAAATCCTAGTTTATTATCTAGTTATTAGCATAGATGTTTTCAAGATGGACCTTAGGCAAAAGCTGAGTTTTTCAGACATGCACTGAAGTCCACACATTTTCCTTAAAATATTTGAGAACGCAAGTATCAGAGTCATCGCTCTGGACATTTTCTGGTACTATTCCTGTCAGCCCCCCTAGTAAAATTTCCAAATGACCCCGATACCGGATGTGCTGTAAAGAAACGTTACGTCCAACCTCTTGCATGCTCAACCCAGACACCACCCCCTCATCTTGACATGTTGTAAATCTTGTGAATGCGTCTGAACCGGACAATCTCCGGCTCCTTTCTTAGATCTTAGGTAAAAGGCAAAGTCCGAAGAAGGTTCAGACCCAATTTTCTGGACATTTCCTGGGGTTCCTGTCTGAAAATGGCGAGATAGACAATTGTAAAAAAGCAAAAGGAAACCCTCCAAACGATAAAAACCTTAAAGATTCTAAAAGTATACTGATGGGGATAAGTTTAATAAACAAACTGTTCCCTCTGTGAAGGTTTAATGATATGATAAGATCTCATTTTAATGAAAAAAGGATTCCTTTAAAGATTTTGTAAGCCATCAGATACAGGGTTTATCACAGCCCAGCCCTGTCTGAGACGTCTGAATGAACTGCCCACTTTCGCATGAAAGAGAAAATAATCTTCTGTCTCTCTCAGTCGCTGGGGAACACGCAGCTTCTTTGTCGTAATGACAAAGTGGATTTCGTCAGTCCTTTTTCATTTTAAAAATTCTTTCTTTAAACTCCACCAGGGATGTTATGTTTTTTTATCCAGGGGAGAAACCAGGGGGGTGGGGGGGCAGGGGGCACTAGCTCCAGCTGATATCTGATTGGCCGCTGAAGTACGCCTGTCCTGTCACTTTTGTCTACAAATAAAAATCTAGTGAATTCAAATGTGGATTCTTAAGGGTACTGTGAGGTACATGTTTTTTAAGTTGAGTTAATTGAGTTTGGTGTTTAATTATTGATAATAGTTATGCATTGAAATCATCATCTGGATATTTGTAAATCAGTCAGGGCAATGCAGGATTTACTTTAACGCTACATGCTGAGTTTAGTGCAAGAATCAACACTGCTCCTTCCAAAAGTCACTCTCACGCGAGCTGAGACTCAGATGTATCACAGTTTTACAACACACGTTTTATTAGTTAATCTCTGATATCACTTTGGTCAAATAAAGGCCGATGCATGTGGTGCCAAGCAATGTGAGTGCTGCTGCAAATCTCTCAGGGATTGACTGAGGTTGATGAAAGACGTACTTAAATGTCTCTCTAATGTGACGTCTGGAAAACAAGTATTAGCGTTTGGGATGTTTACATCTGACGTGATACAGACAATGCGTCCCTGTTCTCCCGGGCAGAGCCCACGTAATTGTCCCATCCGTGTCTTATTAACCTGTTTCAAATTGACTGCTCAAATATTGACTCCAAACCAAACGTCATTCGGCGAAGGTCAGGCTTTGAACGTGTTTACGAACAGGAGACCGTGTTTTCTGATGTGTGGAGAGAAAAGGTGCGGGGGGGGGGGGGGGGGGGGGGATAGTTGAGCAACTTAACAGCTTTGTCTGGTGTTTCCTCATATAGAGAGGGGGGGAAAAGAGGAAACTAAATTGTTCCTGCTCTCTCGACTCTCTGAACAAACCAATAAATGATTTGTTTACTGAGGGTGGAAGAGAGGATATTGAATCTGCGGTGCAGCTGAAGATCTGTGTCTCGTAGAACAACAAACCGACGTTATTACAGCGAAGAAGAAACAGACATCAGAGAAACGGATTGAGGCCACTTTGAGCTACAACTCCTTTAAAAGTTAGGCTAAATTAGAAAATAATAATTTAATCAAATTATAACTTAACCAGTAGATCCAATAGAATATATATATAAATATGTATATTTATATATACATTTCAATATGTATATAATCTAAATAAACATACATGTAAACAAATGACTGATTCAAGAATAAAGTCACATTTACCACATCATATATACTCTGCTGATTGATAGAAACATAGCAACTACACATATATAAAATCTACAATATTCTTCATATGTACAATACTGCCAAATCATAATCAATATGTCTGACTTCTTGGCCAGTGCAGTTACATTACAATATCAATACCCTGCGTTTAAATCTCAGTTTCCCATATTAATGTTGCTACTGGTTCTTTCTCACCTTTAGAAGTTATTACGTTCCATTATCAACGAAGCCATAAGGCTTTAGTGTCATATTTCAATTTCCCTGGTACTTCTTTGTTCCCTCATTGTGACAACAAAGAACGGGATTCCACCGCTTCCTGCGAGTCTGTTGCCGCGCTACATTTTTAACAAACCACAGAACGCTTTGTTCCTTTTAAAGCAATTTGTGGAGTGAAAATAAATAAGAAAAGACATTGATACACCGCCGGTCCCTCCATGGTGTGTTTTCTCAGAAGTCAGAGCTTCCTTAGAGTAGGATGGTTGTTTCTTTTGGCAGGTTTAGACGTCAGACGTCATCTTCAACAGACGTCTTTTACATGCTGAACCAGCTCTTTGTGTAGATTTGTGCAAGAAAGTATCGATGCCCACCTTTGCTCACCAGCAGAAATATTTTGTTTGTAATAATGTAGTTTGGCAGCAAGGTGAGAAGATTCTCTATATTTGAATCTGTGGCGTTACAAAATACCAGTTGTGTTAACTGTCCTGGAGGTGGGGTAAGGTGAGGGTTACTCGATCCTTATTGACGTGTACCACACCAAAGCTACGCCTAAATATGACCGAGAGTCAATTGGATGAATTACCCACTTCTGTTTGAACACGCTGTCCCGTGGGAGTCGACACACCCACCCATCCCTAATATGACGTCTGCCTTTGCCAAGGCCACAGTTAAATGTATCTCAAGCATCTCTACCTTTTTCCAACCAGAGCATTTCAGTTAAAGTATCTATTCAATATTTAATCTGACATTTTACCGCCTGCTCCTGCAGCAGTTTGTTTGGTTTGAACCTGTGTAGGCTTTGAAAACAAGTCTCACTCCGATCATGCCCTCACTTGACTGGCGCACACACATAATCCCTGTTAGATGACAGTGATTCAGAGGCATCAGTGCTGCATTGTTGTCATAGCACAATCTCATGTTGAATTGATACAGTTTCCAGCTGACATGATGTGATGTGTGTTGAAGCACAAAATTGTTCTTTCATCCATCTATAGTCTTCATAACCAAAAGGTTTTGCAGAAAACTAATTCAAATAATAAAAAACATTTTTAAATATGATGATATCATCTTTGATCTGCCCGATCAGCTTGAAAAAAATGCTAAAGACAGGTAGCCTACAGTACTGTCCACCATAAATAATAGTAACATATATCTTGTGCACTTTAATGTTACAGCACAAAGGTACAAAGTCCCTCTCATAGGGTCTCATCAGGTCTCATTAATGTGGTTACTTCACATTTCAACATGCTTCTTTGTTTGGATTCAATCAATGTTCAAATTCTCCCCTTCTCCTGTTAAACCTCAAATCTCTACATCTTCATATTGACTGACTGTACATTTGGTACGTTTAAGCTGATAACTGTATAGTAAATGAATACACATCACTTTCCACCGTATTGTGCAAAGCCCTTTGAGCATGGCATTGCCCCAGCACGCAGTAACCAAAGCAATGGTGTTATCAACCTCACACAGATCAGTTGGCCACTTATCAGGAGCTGTCACCTCTGCAAACAGCAAACCTGATATATGTCCGTGCTAATCTCTGTGCTTAATAGTCTGTCAACACAGGTGAGTTAGCTCTGTAATATTTGCTGTAGAGAAGGAAGCTGGATAAGATGTGCATGACACATGACGGGCGAGTACCGGCTTCGATTGTCCAGTCAAAATCCCTGGATGAGGTTGTAAAAAGGTCCCTACACAACGAGAGTCTATAGGGAAAATGTACACCTTTAGGCTCCATTAATGGCCGAGTCCATTACATGTTAAACACAATATCGTGATTATCATCGAAAGAGGAGTCTGAAAAAGAAATGTAATCTCATAATAATCTAGTGGATAGGCTATTTAAAAGCATTTAACACAAAGGGAAGCATGATTTTAGAAGAATTATTCAACATTCAAGCAGGTTAGCTAAGCTTAGCATAAATATTTGAAAAAGGGAAGAAAGTCCACTTACTAGCAACAATTATGCAATAAGATGGCCGACATGTCTGCTCTTCCTCCCACTTAATATATGATATATGCATACATAATATACCTAATATATGCATAAATGAAGCCAAAATATCGCAAATATGGGGACTGCCATATTTGCGCTGTTAACGTTGTCTGGAGCCATTGTCAGTATCTGTGTATTATCGGGAAAATAGCACTTGAAAATACATAAAAATTATTTGTAGTGTAGCCATCTACTAACGTGGAGTTCTAGATTGGTGATATGTACTGAAACCAGCCACCAGGGGAGCAATTTAGATGTTCACTTTTTTTTCGCCAACTGTCATGTCATACATCTTAAAACTGAACAGATTACCATGAAACGGATGTGGAAGGATGCGTTAGGGGTCAGGGAAGAGGACATTCAATTTTTTGCATTATGAGATCAGGTGTTTTTTAACATTTTTACCGTTTTCCCTAAACCATGCAGCTTCATTTGTTTTAAGGGGACCGTTGGGCCTCGGCGGAGGAATGCGCTGTTCTAGTTGTAATGTGTTTTAATGCTTAATAACCAAATCAGATTGTCCACCATAAATGCAAAGCCTGTTTTTCTCTGACAGCACCAAGTCTACACCCTGCATGATTCCAGGGTTAGTCACTGAAGCATTTACAGGAATAACGAAAACGTAGAAGCAAAAAAAGATAATTTCAGTAGTAAATTGTGATTCTAAGCTGAGCGATCAGGTCATATAATTAAATATAATTATGTGTGCCTTCGTTTTAATTTGATGCTTCTGCACTTTGTTTACCGTCACGTCGCGTGAAAAAGAGGATGAGGAACTCCGATAATTACGCTTGTGCAGTTCTGGCACATGAGAAATGAGAAACCTTTCTGTACACAGTGGAAATCTAAACATAATCACATGTAGGCATTGAACACAAAGTGACCGCCTGTATATTCATTTTATGGGAAGTTTGCATGACTTCCCGTCTATTTGCATGCAAGAAGTAACAGTAGAGGGGAAGGGGAAGTATCAGTTACTGGGACAGCCCCGACCCACAGCTCTGTACAGATCGTTTTCTGTTGAATATCAGGGATCCTCCATATCGTGAGAGGAAACCATCATGACTCATTACAATTACAACACAGCAGATTAGATGCCGATCTTGTAGATTTTATGAGTCAACCATTAAACACGTTATCAGGCCTGTGACCTGCCCGAACCCGACCGGCTCTCCCAGGCCTGGGGGGGCGGGAATCCTTCTCCAGGCTCACTCTGTCATGTTGAATACAGCAGCCCACTTCTTCAACCGGCTGTTAGAAGGAGCCAACTTCCCCTTGTGTTACCACCATGTTCTCGTGGATTCTCTGTAGCCGATGACACCGAGCAATGACTTGACATTTTCACCTGATCTAGAAATACGACAAAAGCCACTTACTTTAAACTTTCTGCATAATCACCAGAGTTGAATTTCATGTGCAAGTAACAGGAGCTGCATAATCCATCTCCTTCTACCTTAGGCCACAAACCTATTAAAAACCCTACCTAGTGTACAGTATGAGGTGTGACGCGATGGTGGTGATGTCAGTAATGATTATTGTTTCATACATGATCTTCCGGTGAGGCTCCACATTCTAGTGGTTTCTATAGAACCTAAGTGACCGGTGCCTCTCCCTCTGCTACTCATCAGAGTGGTGTCGCACAGCTATGTTTGTCTTCAAATAAATTATTCTCGTTTCCTTATTACCTTCGCCAAGGAGGTTACTTTTTTGTCTGTGTTTGACTGATCGTTGGCGGGATTACACAAATACTACTATACAGTCTACCACAAGACTTGGTGGAAGGATGCGCTATGGATCAGGGAAGAACCCATCAAATCTTGGTTTTTCTTTCTTCTTTCTTTCTTTGTTATTACGAGATAGGAAGAAAAATATCAGATTGTTTAATCTGTAATATGACAGCTTGCTCTTGCCTCCGCCGAGGAGGTTATGTTTTCATTACTGTTTGTCTATCTGTTAGCTTGATTATGAAAAAACTACTCAACCGAAACATTCAAAACATGGTGGAAGGGTGGGGTTAACCTTTGAAGTAGATTTGATTACGGGGGTGGACCCAGGATTTTTTTTTCACCTTCTTTCAGATTTAAGTTGAGTTTTTCTACATTTTTGTGAATTTCTCATGAAATGATGCTGACATCTTTCTGGAAAAAAAAACAACAATATCTAGGGGACTGATATCTATGAGTATTTGCTTTTTGATACAGGTTGATTGAATCAAAAGGGACTGTTGGACACTATTCTAGTGCTTGAGCCTCGTGTTTAACTTTATTTCACTAAAGTGGCTTCTTTCTTTTTTGTCTTTGTAGGTTATTGCTGAAGATGCAAGCCTCAACTGTCTCACCTGTGACCAACACTACTGCACTTTCAAACACCACCGTCACAAAGTCCCCAGAACAAATCCTCATCCAGAGTAAGGATACCCCACATTGCGTTCATGTCTGTGTTTTGTCTTCTTCAGTTGCATATTGATAAGACGACCATGTGAGGTGTTAGTTATATCAACCATCAGAGACGCATCCTCTCCAGGAACTTTAGTTTAAAAAATGTTATATGATAAGCCAAGCCTCTTAAATAACAACCTGTTGCATCATGAAGCCGTACATGGGAGCGGCACTCATGCATTTAATAAAAACATTAAACATAATTTGATGTTCCGTTTGCCTGTGCGTAATCTCGTTGCTAAGCATTGCTTACTTCTTCAGGAGTGTAAACAAAACAAGCTGCCTCATGTGGAGCAGTTAGATCGGAAATGCAAATTTTAAGAGGGATAAAAAAAACTAAGGCTCAACTTTTAAATGACTCATTCCTCCTCTTTCTGTGTCCGTCAGGTTCTGGGGCTATGATCGCTATCATCGTCATAGGTATCATCATCATTCTCGCCATTCTACTGATCATCCTGAAGACGTACAACAGGTAGAGGCGCATTCCTGTTCGACACCACAATTCCTGCCCTCTGAATGTCACAAGCAGTACAATTCCAGCCATGCTATTTTTATCGGAGGACAATGAACAGCGTTTGTATTATTATCTTTTCATTTGGCTCCGTCCGTGAGACCTAAAAAAATTAAATAAACATCACCCATTTTGTTAAATTGGTAATCACTCTATCATATTGATTTATATGTTTTGATATGTAACCTTTTAAAAGTAAACAGTCCTCTTCACACCACTCACATGAAAACAGTACCGCCAAAGAGGGATGTTCCACTTTTAGACTGTTAAGTCTGAAAGTTTAGAGAAAAGTCGTTGGCACATATTTTTATCTTGTTTTGTTTTTTAAATCATCCTCCAACCCCTTGGATTTATCTCATGACACCTTGAGTTGTATTGACCAGCAAGTCGGACACTTTGGACTCTACTGATCCATGATGTGTCATCGCTCATGTCTCTTAATCTAAAGGCCAAAAAAAGTCTAAGAGAAGAACATATGGCAGAAAAAGTTTGAAAGCAGTAGCATTCAATATAAAAAGATTTCCTGAGCAGATGAGGAAATTGATTCTTAATTCAAATTAAAGGCCTATATTATAAACAAAGTTTACTAAAACTATCAAGTCAATAGTAGAATAAACCTTGTCAGTTAATTTATGTGATGAATTTTATTTTGAATTCTAAATTCTTATTATTATTATGAAGCATTTTATTGTGTACTTCTCACAGTTTCAGCTGGTTATATCTACTTTCTTTTATGTCTGTATGTGTAAGTCATAACAATTCCTCATTTACGACAAGATGACAAATGTGTAAAGTTGTAAAGTGAAAAGTAACTAGTAACTCCAGCTGTCAATCATTATGTTTCGTAAAATGGAAAATGCTTGTAAAAAGTATCTCCTATCTTTTATTACCGTAGTTGTGACAAATGTAAGGAAATGGGCTCTGTAATGCTTTGCCACTGTAAAGCTCGGGGTCGGGAGCCCCCAAGGGATTGTATAATTAATCTAAGGGGTCACAAAATGATGAATGAGAATAGAACACAGTAACACATGTTAATTAAGATTGATATTAGGGAAACACACGGCAACAGTATATTAATAAATATGGATTATTTTATTCAGTTTTGTTTTACCGTTGTTTTCATTCCTATTTCATTTTGTTTTCCTTTCTTCAATTTTTTCGATGACAGATGTGTTTGGGATCTTTTGTAATTTTTCCACTAAAGTAAAAGGCCTACTTGCAAAATCAGACTAGAAGGCTTTCAAATATTTTAAAACAATGTCCTGCTAGATACGAGCGATGTGAGATCTATTCTAACATGACCTCATTGTTTCCAGGTGGACCCATGCATCCAGAGTCCTAGGAGGGAGCACCAAACCTCGTCCCAAGATGTCACAGTCCACAGTGCACAGCAGCGTGCCGCTAAGCACCCTGGGAATCAGCTCTGTGTCGAGCAGCATCCCCAATTCCATCCCAGCCTCAGAGAACAGCTTCCATCTGCCCAGAGCGGAGCTGACCAGCGTGGAGGAGAACCACTTAGAGCAGTTCAGCACCACCAGCAGCTCCACCGTGGTTACCATACATGAATCTCCGTCGTTAGGGAACACATAGCACCATGACTGCACTCTAGTCTCACAACAGGCATAGACTGCTGCGCCGTCCACGTCCGTGACCACCCACGGTGCGTGTTGACTGAATCCTGTGGAAACTCAACCCGTGATGTCAGAGTTATCACTGTCAATCCTCACCAACTGAGCCACTGCTGGTCACTACAGGGATACATGTCATTTTGGTGTACAAAAACACACAATGTGAACAAAATGGTACCAGACACAGACGAAATGTATCACATGAAGGATGTTGCATGAAGAAAGCGTGTTAAGAGTATAGACACCTATACACATATCAAGTTTCTTACTGTTTGTACTGTTTGTTGATGTTCTGTCAGTACTAAAACCATGAAGAATATGTATAGTAAAGGCTGTAATGGCTCGACAATGCTGGTCATAAGTGTGTACATTTCTGCATAAAGGAGAACTCTATATGTTCATGAGTAAATGTAGAATTTGTATAACAGAAAATAAAGACAGTGTGCTGGATGATAATCATTACCAGCCCTTTTCAGGTCATATCTTGATAGAGCAGATATATATCTATAAAGAATATTCTTTGATTAAACTGGTTCACATGACATCACACTGTCTTTGTCTCCTGACCCTCAGAATCTCAAAGATTAGTTTTACTTCAATGAATCTCTCAAATGTCAATGAATTTTATTTTTTACTATGTAGAATGAAGAGACCACAGAGAAATAGCTGAACACACTGATGTGAGTTCTCTGTTTTTCAAAGTTGGCACCAAAAGGACTTTGCACTTTATTTTCATTGTTCTCTGTGTTTGTATTGTTTGTGGCTCTTTAGTGAAAGAAAAGAGATGAAATAAAAAATGTCATATTTCTAAATGTGGCTGCTTGTCATTTGTGTGGAAGAAAGTGTGAAGTGAAGCTTGGGGTGAAGATTAAAAGGATGTAGTAAGCACAGCAGAGAAAAGAAAAGAAAAAAGAGAGGAAAATAAAAGAAGTAATGGTTATTAGTATTATTGTTATTTTTGTATTATTATTATTATGTTAATTATTATGATGGTGATTATTATTGTTGGTATAATTCATATTTTTCTTGGTACCTTTCATCCTCGTACTTTGAAAGGTTGCGAGGCTGCATTCAAGACAACTAGACGTGTTGTAGAATGCTACATTTCTAGACGAACTCTTCAGTAAAAGAAGTTCTGTAGCTTCATTCATTTGAATTTCTTGTTTATATAACATAATATATAACATTACATATATATTATATCATATGGATATAATTGAGGGTGTTCATTATTTCTACGAACGTTGAAGTTGACTCACAAACACGGAGCGCTCTTGAACGCGACCTCACAGCGGCTGTTTACATCACGATGGTGACTGTAGGTGAGTGAAGCTAACAAGCTAATTCATCCTCATATTCACTATTATCTTTAAACAACGTGTGAGTTCTGGTTGGGACCAGTTTCCTCTTCATTATCAGGCTTAGTGACGCAAAACGAACCAAACAGGAGCGAACACTATGCTAAGGAAGTTAGCTTACTCCTGCGAACGTCTGTAGCCCAGATGCTAACCTCAATGTGTATGCTGTTAGACATGGCTAAGCTAACGTTAAACCGATATGCTACACCACTAGCAGGTGATATTAGTGGTGACTGGTGTGTGTTCCCTTTCCAGTGGAGCTGCTCAGCCTGCTGCTGGTGTCGGTGCTGTGGGGGTGCACCAACCCCTTCCTGAAGAGGGGCTCCGAGGGGATAGAGGATGTGACCCGCTCAGGCAGAATGAGCCAGCTGCTGGCCGAGGTCAAGTTCCTGTTCCTCAACACAAAGGTAAAAGCTGACACCAGTTCAGTGCTGCACAGGTCGACTCAGAATGATCTATGTAGCAACTGGAAATCAGATAGATATATAGATACGTAATGGATCCAGAATCAACAGGTGCTTTACAAGTGTGACAGAGGAACACGAGCATGGAGAAAATATAAGATGAACATTGCTAGAAATAACAAATCTAAAAAGAGGCAGATACAAGAAAAGGCAGAAAAGTTAAATGGTCTGTATTAATCTAGTGCTTTTCACAGTCTGATGACCACTTAAAGCTCTTTACAGAACAGCTTTTCAGTCGCCTATTACCACACACATTCATACAGCGCATCTATGTGCAGCAATTTGGGATTCCGTATCTTGCCCAAGGACACTTCAGCATGTGGAAGACTGGGATCAAATCACTGCTGACCTTCTGGTGAGAGGATGACGGCTCTGACCTCCGAGCCACGAAATGATAAGCGTGACCAGAATCATAAAACAGACTCAAGCTAGATGATAAGCGAGATTGAAAAGGTTGGAGTTGTTATGACGATGACCTCAGTGAGCTGGGGGCAGGATGTGGAACCAGAGAGGACTGGGATGTCTTTATATCTATCTAGTGTTGGGATTTTTTGCTATATTAATTGAAACATTAGATGTAGGAATGTCTATCTATGTGAAGTCAACAACTGACTGACAAATCAAAAAAGTTAGAACAATAACAAAGCCTTTTGTTATATAAATAAAGTGCATCTTGAAAAGTGTGATTTAAGAAATATAATTAAAAAAGGGTTAGGGTTCTCAGCTGGTAAAAGCTACCTGTCACACGTGTGATATCGATGCTTTTCCTTAGAATTGGATTAATTTCACTCTCTCTGCCTTCTCCATCAGTACCTGGTCCCTTTCCTCCTGAACCAGTGTGGCTCTTTGGTCTACTACTACACACTCTCCACCGCAGGTGAGCCAGACACTCAAGGTTTTACTTCTTCACAGTCCTCTACTACAGCCCCTTCTCTCTAACAGCAGATGTTTTGACATATCACAGTAGAAGAACAGTTAGAAATGACTAATACAACAATATTTGCACTTATCCAGCCATGACACATTAGTACGTTTACATGGACAGCAATCTTCCGACATTAAACCGATTGAACCAAAGTCTGAATAAGACCGTGCAATGCAAACAGTATTTTCTGATTATCTTAACCTGAGACTCGGAATAAGCAATAATCAAATTAAGACATGTGGAGTATTCTGACCTTTAAAACATTACATGGACATGTTTATGTGTCAATCCCATCATAACGTCATACTGGAGTTTTAGTTCCTTAGTACTAAATTAGATATGTTGTGAAAAAATCTGTTTAACAGCAATATTGATCACTTTATGTTGAAATATTTTTGTTAGCAAATTGCTGCATCTAATATTCTCCCACTCTTTATCCAGAGTTATCTTTCGTTGTTCCTGTGGCCAACTCGCTCACATTCCTTTGCACTCTGCTTACCGGCAAGTTACTGGGTGAAGAGTTCGGAGGCAAACGTAAGTCTGAAATGTCGCTGATACTCATACAGAAGCTTGTTTTCCTGTATCGGGCCAGTTACACAGATCTAAGAATTAAGACACTCCAAGACACAAACTTTGGAAAATGTCTGGAGCAATCAACTCAAACATTTGCATACAGCCCCTTTGGAAAATATCAGGCAAATGTTTGTAGTTCAGAGCATGTGTGAAAGCAGCTTTGCTGTCCTGGTTTTGTTATAACTTCTCTTTTTTAACTTTTATGTTCTGTCTATCCTTCCCCTCCCCTCACTCCGCAGAGGCTGTTGCCGGGATGTTTCTCACCATGGCTGGAATCACTATGTGTGTGATAAGTTCCATCGAGGACAAAGACGCAGGGCAGCAGAATATAACCCAGTCTGTGCACTGACGGAGATCAAAATTGGAGCAAATTCTTTCGAACCTTCAAATGTTTCCTCGGCAGGAAGTGAAGAAGGCGTTAGACGCTGGAGCCAGACTGAAGGGGCCAATTTAGATTCAGAAAATGTCTCCTCGGAGCGACAGTTGTGTTGAATTGTGCCTAAATGAAGCTTCAGAAGACCTGGTCAGAGACTCTCAAACGGAGTTGGACGGGGACGTGAGTTCATGTGGAGTTCACCCCGGAGCTAGGTTAGATTTATGGTGCTCACATAGAGATCGGTGGTTGGTGGTTGTTAACTTTTACTCAGAGGCACCCTGCTGCCCCGCCATGGGACTGGCATCTGCATAAAAATAGAGAACAAATTCAAATAAGGGTGGTGTTTAAAATGGACCAAAGAGATGTCACCTCCTGGTCTAACTGGGACATTAACTGCTGAGCAGGAGGATAATACAGTTCTGTAATGTATATATGATTTAATATTGAAGTGAAGGTACCACTGTTACTGTCTCAAGTTCTTTGTGAAGCAGTAATAAAGCCCAACTAAGTACTTTGAGTGTGAGGGACCTTGTTTTCTCTTTCAACAGTATTCAGAAAGAATTCACATGTATCTTAATGTTTTTATTTTCACAGTTCATTTTTAAATTGACACAGAGCACTGTACAGATGACTGTTGCATCTATTCAGCTTGTCATGTAGTTGAAATAAAATTAAAAAAATGTTAGCAAAACATAATTTTTCATGTTTGTTCTTCACATATCAGACACAGTTAAGACTTCAAATGTCACAAATATTGTCTCTTATGTACACATCGTAAATTAATGCCATCTACTCACATCTAAATCAGAATTTCCCCCTGTAAAACAGTGTGGTCACAATATCATCTACACTTTTCAATATAATGAAATCAAATGCAAATCCCTGTAACAAATACAACCCAAGTGAAGCTTATGGTGTTAAGTTTTATATTAGCCATGCTAGTAGTGTGGCTCTGGGGATGACAATTTATTTACAACCGTTGGATGAATTGCTTTGTCAAATTTTATCCAAAACTATCACAACGTCAAAATTTCAGTTTCAACACTGGTTTATGTTACATCTTCCTCAGCTGTTTGCTGCTAGTCAGGAAGTGTAACTACTATCATACTAACACACTAAACTAGGCCAGTGAAAGCACTGTCACGAGGAGCATGCTAACGTGCAGAATTTGGCATTTAACACCACTGCGCCTGGGTACAGCTTGAAAGAGGTGCTAGCATGGCTGTAGTTCTAAATAAATATATCTAAATACTCTTTCGAAAAGACAGTTTCTATCATTATAGGTTTGTTCGAGTGCTCGTGTTTTTAATATTTAATTGATGCTTACAAAAACAAAATGACTGACGTCTGGCTTATTTTTGACCTTTGCCATCTCTATGCTCGAATGCACAAGATGGCAGCATTCATATCCGGGATATTTTGGCTTCATTTGTGGATAGTGGGAGGAAATGGAGATGTGATATCCATCGTTAAACATAGTCTATGATTTCACACATGATCATTAGTCTTTGCAAATGTATCGTACAACACTTTCTGATATTGTCTCCACTTCCTGTTGGGTTTGTTCTAATTACGTTTGAGCGAAGTCACATTCTTGTCTCTCTTTCTAAAACAAAACAACATAAATTGATGTTACTCGGCTCATCACCACAGTTTAAGTACTATTAACTATAACATTCATTCAGCTGCATAGGTTCTGTTGAAGCAGTAACTGCCTTTTTATCTGCTGTGGGTCAGGGCTCATTATGCTTTATGCTGACGGGACCTTGAATCCTCGGTGCTCCTTATTCACTAGTTGTCCTCCTGGTGGTTCTGTTCTGCTGTGTTTGATGGGACGTCCTGTGGGTTAACCTGTTAGAACAATTCATTAAAACAGTGAAAGCATCTTCACTGGGTCTGGTCATGGTGATGATGACAATGTCATGTGATTACATTGTGAGGTCGGTACACTTACCTTTTCTTCCGTGTTCTTTCCTTGAGAATCCTGAGAAGTGGATGATGAAGGTCTTGGAGGTGTGTGCTTCAGCTCAGGTTCCTTTAGAAACAAGATACAAGGTGACTGCTGACTTCTTGTGTCCATGTACAAATAAATGTAAGAAGTTACTTATACAAAAGTTATATTTAGCCCCTGTCCCTTTGTTAGTAAGTTAACTGGAAGGATGGAACATGTGCCAGGAAGGAATCCATTCAAATTTGGGGTGGATCTGGACAAAGGGCCAGATTCAAGGAGTTTTCTGACTTTCTTTAACATTGTGAGATTTTTTAAATAATGTTAAAGATTTCCTAGGGAATAATTCATGGGTCCCGATGAACAAAATCAGGCATATTTAGGGGACTTACATCTATGAGTGTGTGCAATTTGGTGCAATTGATTTCAAGGGGACTATGCCCTCCACTGAGCGGCATGATTGTTTCTTCAAGTGTGTGTTGCTCTGTGTACCTGTATTTCAGCAGACTTCTCCGTCCAGTTTTCTGTCGCTTCTACACCATTTTGTTGAGATGACTCTGCCTTCTGGAGTAAAAGAAAATATACAAACCCAATTACACAGAATAGATGAACTGAACCTGTTCATTAAGTGAATGAATGTAAAAGACAGTGATTTGGAGCAAAATTAAAATATATAATTGATGCTAACCTGCCGTGTGCTTTGCAGAGGATCATCTCTGTGGTTCCCTTCTTCATCCTCCACTGTTTCTGCCACTCTCTTTGAAAAGGACACAAGGGACAGGTTATTGTTTATTCGTCTTTCAGTGTTATAATATTTTCCCTTGTGCAATATTAACTATCTTTTAACTGCAGCATTGTGCAAAACACAGAGATGAACGTTAACCTGGTCAACAGGAATCTCTGTAGCTGTATTCTCATCCTCCTGCACCTCCTCAGCTCCTCGCACCTCCTCTCTCCTCTTCCGTGCCGCTCTTTTAAAGATGCTGGGCTGGACTGTGATAAACAGACATCAATATTACTCTTATTTTTACTTATTTTGAATATGAAGACATCAGACTATATATTAAGTCAATATCTGATACAGTTCCTGACCAGATCCATTAGTCTTGTCTGACCTCTGTTCTTGCGGATCTTCACCGGCCTGGCAAAGAATACAGACATCTCATCTGCTCCCAGTCTCCTGCTCCTCTGCTGGGAGGCTTGTGGAGGTCCAGCTTCGTCTCCTGTTGACTTTACCCTCCGACCATCTGACTGAGTATTACACATAGAGGGGGGGAAAAAGCCTTCTCACTTGTGTATTCATAGACACCAAACCAATTAACAGTTCCAATATAGATCCTGTAGTGTCAATAAATTCAGAGGATTGAATTGTTTTTACCTCTGGGGAGTCGAGGAGAGCAGAGTCGCTGTACTGGTCTGCTGGACCACTTCCTGTTTTCCTGTTCTGAGAGAGAAATATAATATACATACATATAAATAAAAAAGACGTGACAGATTCGCTTTTCAGTTAGTTTTTGGAATGTTGCTGCAGTAAAACAATGAAAAGAATAATAATCATTGGTATAAATGCAGATTCCAATGTGTTTAACAGTGCACAATTAAAAAAAGGAATAGACAATTGGAATGCTTTAAAGTGTTAATTGATTGTACCTCAGCTCTTCTCATCAGTCTTCTCTGTCCTGGGTAATATCTACATAATAAAGTGTGAAAGAAGTAAGAGATAAGAGTAAATACTATCTTTTTGTTCATTTTCGTTTGCAAAGAAGCTCATAAACATACACGCATACAAGGACTCGTATAGAAGACCCTGCATAACAATACCTGTCTGCAGAGTTTGAAACCAGCAGCTCCACATATGGAAGTTTCTTGAACCTCTCGGTTCCCACGGCAACGTAGCAGTGGCCGGTCTCCAGCTCCCCAGCTGAGGTCACAGTCACTCCCTCCAAAGAACACAACCTGATCACGCAGTATAGAGCTTTGATTTAGTGCATTTCTACAGACGTATACTTATAATTCTGTCAGTGTCACAGACCTGCGCACGGCTCCTGTTCGCAGACAGACCTTCTCTGTGACCAGACTCAGGACCTGCTCCAGATCCTGCTGCGTGCTCCGGGGAATGATGAACCGAAATGGCGGACATAGGATATCGCCATTACGGAAAACACTGAACACAAGAATCAAAGCAGAAGTTTGCGTTTTGTCTTTGAAAACAGGACACAGGAAGACTTTTGGTCTGTCAGTAATTCTTCATGTCTGTATTGACCACGATGAGATGTCCTGTGAAGTCCAGCCAAACATGACCTAATGATGGCGCTAGAGGAAAGGACTGATGGTCACCAATGTTACTACCAATGGGTCCCTACAGGCTTATGTTGGGTATCCACACTGCTTTTGATCCCCTGACTTGTTGATCACCGGGGCAAAGTTGTGTGAAATATCTAAAGAGCTACTTCCCCGGCACAGAACTGACACATTCATGGTCCTCAGAGGATGGCAACTAATGACTTTGATGGTCCATCCTCCGACTTTTCCTCTAGTTCCACCATGGGGATGACATTTACGGTTTTGAGAGAATTATCTAGACAACTATTGTATGGATTGCCATGAAATCTATTACCTAGTATCTAGTTCCCTTAAGGATGATCGGTAAAAACAATGGTGACCCTCAGACCGTTCCTCTAGCGCCACCATCAGGTCCAGTTTGGCTGAACTTTATGATGCATTTTTCTACTAAACTACAAAATACATATGTACATGGACATCCTATTTTAAGTCACTCTGAGATACAGTCTTCATGTTCTAATGTTCATTATGTGTGTGTCTGTCCAACTCACTGTATAATGCAGGGCAGAGGAATAAACTTCCTCCATTTAGCTGAAACATTTGGCCTCTGTGCTGCTTTAGCCTGGAGGAGACATTAAGAAAATCAGATGCGTGGTACGGCTCAACATCATAATGTCATCATTTCTTCAGCAATATTGAACATTCCCTCATTGGATTTACATCATCCATGTCCTGCACAGCAATTACACCGAACGTCCATCACTGCAAAATCATTTAACCCAAATCTGTAATGACTGACTAACTATTCTGCTCATGTCAGCACGAACGCTGCTGCCATGGAAACTGACGTCACGCTGCCACTTCTGCAATGATACTTTAACGAAGCGTATCTGATCCTCTCGGGCTCCGCTCGTACGTTGTCTCATATCAATGAAATCTGCTGCCAATATCCGTGTCTGCTTAGCCAGAATAGCTGGAACAATTCAACTCAGAGCAAAGCTTGTCATTGATAATCTTCCCTTATTGTTTTTGCTTTGAAGGGGCAGCGATTTAATGCATTTACAGTGTCTCCGAGCAGAGAGGCCTGCCCAGACATGCACGCGGCCTGATAACATTGTCCGGAAGTATTAACTCTTTGTTTCGCCGGCAGGATAAGACGCTCACTTATACGGACACACTTCCTGCATTGCTCCACAGCAACCGCAACGCAGGCATGTGAGACTTTAAAACCCCCATGACTCCAGATAAAACAAATCTGCTTTCCACATGGCTGTCACCCAAGGCACACACAATTACTCTGTACTCTTTTATGTTCTGCAGAAAAAGTAACACTGACGGTTTAAGACTGAGAACACAATCTGCGTCTGAAGAACCAGGCGGATGTTGCTGCCAGCTGGTCAGAATACAAAGCGAGCACTTGTGGACTTGAGTGGCTCTGAGTGTGTTCTTGTGTGTGTCGCTCTGAAATCAATTTGAATTTGAAGAGAGCTTACGCCGACAGTAATGCTACATCTTCATCATTTCTACTGGCAGGGAGGTTATGTTTTCTGTCTTTGTCCAAGTGATTGTTGGTTGATTGGTTTGTTTGATTGTTAGCAGGACAACTCAAAAACTACTCCAACAATTTCCATGAAATGTTGTGGAGGCGTGGGGCATGACCCAAGGATCTGGATCCAGTGCATGAGACTCCCAGAGACAGATCCGAATATAAATCTGGATTTAGGACATTTTATAGTGTTTCATAAGGTGAATGTATGCGCCATTTTAGTTAGCTGGAAGGACTTCATATCCCATCTGTCCTAGGAACGCCACGGGATCCCCCAGGAAGAGCTAGAAAATGTGGCTAGTTAGAGGGACGTCTGGGGTACTCGTCCTGGCCAGCTACCTCCACAACCTGACCCCGGATAAGGGCATAGACAATGGATGGATGGACTTTCTTTTACATTGTGGGATGTCTATTTGAAAATTCATTTTCACCAGTTTCCCAGCAAATAATTCATGGATCTTGAAGTCAGGCACATTTAGTGATCTGATCTATAAGTGTGTGCACTTTGTTGCCGCTACATTGAATTTAAGGGGACTGTTATCTGGAAGTTTGCACTCTGCTGAGTGCCATGAGTTGAGTTCAGATTCAATCAGTGAATTAAACATCTGATAATCTCTAGGATTTTCTGATCTCTGTCAATATCCAACAGAAAAACTATTGAAAAACTATTAGAGACATGGGCTAAGAAAGAATACATTATATTTATATATATGAATCCAAAATTCATCCCTTTCTGTTACATTATGAGATTTTTTGACTCAGGGAATAATTCATGTATATTAATGAAAGAAATCAGGCCCATTTGTGGGACTGATATCTTTGAGTGTGTGTCGGTGGGTTTCAGTTATCTCTGATAATCTCTGGGATCTCTGACGATAGCCGACTGTAATTACTGCGTCTAATGTCTCAAGAGAGGCTTGAAAGGCCACCACGGACAGCACAATCATTAGCCTATTATTAACGCTAATTTACATGACAGTCTTCGACACCAGGGGGAAGTTACGAGCAAAGAGTGACCTATGAACATGCACAAAGAAATGTAACTCGTGTCTCCGCCTTTACAGGTAATTGGAAACTTTTATCTGTAATGGAAAATCCTGCTGTCTGACTGGTGGCGCATTCCTCTTGGTTAGACTGGGATTAATGAATGATGGACTGTACTATTAAAAGGAAGTGGCCCATATGAGAAAATAAACCTACCTGGGGTTCTTCACGGGTGGCCGGCTGCTTTTTTGCTCCTACGCTCAAGTAGCTGTTCACAAAGACAACAGATATGATCAAGAAACAAACACAACAATACTTAATCTTTTTTACAAACAAGAAAACATCTGGTTTAAAGACTGTAAGCCTTCTATTAGAGAAATGTCTTCAGTTCTCACTCCAGTTTCTTGAACCTCTCAAAGCCAGCAGCGACGTACTGGGATCCCGTCCGAAGGTCCTGGAGGTCGGCGACCCTGTGGCCCTGCCTCGGGGTGTACAGGGTCCTGATGGCGAGCTGGGCACCGATGTTCTGGGTCACCTCGTTCAGAAAAGCCTCCATGGTGCCCACTTGTCGCTGGTTGACCACGAACCTCCGTCCACTGTAGAAGGGGTCACCATTCCTGTACACCACCACGTTCTTCACCGGAGGCAGGAGGGCGGCGGTGGCTGCAGTGCTACCAGCCATCTCTGAGCCAGCTGTGACACACACACACACACACACACACACACACACACACACACACACACACACACACACACACACACACACACACACACACACACACACACACACACACACACACACACACACACACACACACAGTTCAAAAGGCTTTTGAGAATTGTTCAGTCCACGCACACAATTGTTAAGTCATTTCCAAAGTGGCATTCACTGACCATTTCCACACAACAGATACACTCACACTCTCACCTTTTGGGTCAAACTTGTGCCGAACAACTCATTAATACAAACACATGATCTCTGATCCGTACAGAAGCAGCTCAGTCGGTCACAAGCCGTTGAAGATGAAGGTGGAAGAATAACCAGGGAGATCGCAGGATTGAAGGCAAAGGTGAAAATTGGTCCCCTCCTGTTGTTGTGGAGTGTCTGGACTCCCACTCACCACGTTCTGCTCGTCGCTGTTCCCTCTAACACACTCTCACTCACTACTCCACTGATGGCGGTGAGTATTTCCTGGTTGCCATGGCAGCGTGGCCAGCAATGACTGGCTTTGCGGGTCAAACCATCGGCAGCAACCACAACAAAAGACACAGATAGAGGAGGGGAGAATGGATGGGTGGCTGCGTTGTTAGCTCACTTCAATAGAAATATATCATGGACACAAGCAAGAGCAAGAACCAGTAGGGGACAGAGCCATTACTTTTATTTTGAATGAATGATTGTTGTAGTCTTTTTAAACTAAAACAATCAAAATAAGGCTTCTTTTGGAGGAAAGGGCATCTTGTGATATATTTTTAACCTTTAGTGATACTTTTTAACCTTTTAAGACACTAATAGCATATGAGAACAGCAGTTTAACAGGAGCCTCTGGTGTGAATGAGCGCCCTGCGATGAGTGAGGCGCTCATTCATTGGAGTCCACCGTCTACATGGGAAATTTGAGACTAAACACAAAGTTGTTGCTCATGGGATCCTCCCATGAGCTCCTTTCACTAGAGCTTCTTCCTACACAATAGCTAAGTACCTTGGCCTCTTGCAACTCATGCTACAAGGACAATATAAGTTAAACTAGTGCACTGACAACTAAAAAATAACACCAAAGAGAAACTGTTTCAGAAAAAGACATTTTGTTTTATTTACATTAACAACAAACACGTTTAATCAAACACACGACAAACTTTTTTATAAATAATTTCTTTAAATAATTGTAATAACAGTTTAAACTGCTGATATCACAGTGACTTCTGGTGATGGACAGATGTCCGGCCTATAGCCCCATATTATTAACTTCATACAGATGACTTGTGCTGTCAGGATATGGTCAGTCTGTCCTTCAGTGATAAGTACTGGAGGGGAAAAGAAAAAGGTAAAAATTATCATTGAACGGTAGAGTCCCCACCTTTCGTGCTGTGCTGAACTACAACTAAAATCATCTTGCTCTCGGGAAACAAATATTTCTAAGTGTCATTATTTGTAATTCTAGATTATTCTGTAATTTGTAATTTATGAATTTTACATTTACACTGATAAGTACCTATTAGTATTAAATAGAGCTAAACAAACATAACACAAAAACTGGTGTTCTTTTAAGTTAAAGATGGTGAGCAAAACACTCAAAATACATGACCAAAAATCTATATAGGTTTGGAGTTTACAATTCATATCATTACATACATAGACAAACATGTTTCACTGTGATTTTTCGTGTAGAGCTGCATAATTTTTTTTTTCAAACACAACATCCTGTTTTAACTGATTGCAAATCTAGAATACAGTGAATGTTGTCTTTGTGTTTAAATAAGTCTCATAACCTCTAGAGCGAATCAGACAAACACAAAGTAAACTTCAAGTCCTGTGCGGGTCCTAATAACTTTTGATTATTGATGGTATTTATTGTTATGGTGTAAAGTTAGGGCAGGTCAGTGGGGGAGGGGGGAGTGAGGAGAGAGGGCATGCGGCAACCCGACAGTTCGTGAACGCACGCAGTGGGGAAAGTTTTAACAGAATGAATGCTATTTCTTCGACCTTTTGTCCTGACTTATCTTCTGGGGCCACTGAATAAATTCTGCCTTGCACAGTCGAGGTAATTTTCTTTCAGCAGGAGACTGCCACTGCTGAATGACCGTAAGGAAACACTACATCTCCCCCCTTTCTCCGTCTCACCTTTTTCCTGCTTTCAATGGCCTGTTGAAGCCACACCAGCTCCATGGTCAGTGTGTTTCTATGGAGACGCAGGGCCTCCGGAGTGCGGGGCACCTCCTGAGCCAAGCAGTACTGCCGGGGACCTGAACAGGAGATGAGAAAATTCCAAATGACTGGTAAGGTCTCCTCACTACACCAGATGTGAAACAAAATGTGAAACTACACACAAACCATACAATTATTATGGTTAAAATCTTTACTTCTCCTCCTGTTTTTTTGCTCCACTAAACAAGTGAAAAAAACATCACACTGTGCTGAGACATCCGAACATGTTGACAGTACTTTTTTCAGTGTTTTGGTCAATTTTCTTGAGGCTATTTAAAAATGTAGACTAACTGATCTATGGCATACTAAACTATTCAGGTATCTATTTTTCCAGTGCTTAGACAAGATTTGTGTTGTTACTTTATCAAATTATTAGTCAATATAGACTTTATTTTAAAATGTTCTAGCTTCTAAAAAACTAAAAGTTCTATGCTTTTCCCTTTTATATCTTTGTACATTGCAGATCATTGGTTTCTGTTCTTTTGGCATAATCAAGCAATATGTAGACATCTCCTTGGGTTCTTAAACTGTGCAAGCTTTTTCCTCACACATTTTAATATTCTATACGTTTTTGAAAATAATGAAGGCCAACTCTCACCCTGGTGACAGTGACTGTTGTTCTCATCCAGCTCCAAACTGCTCCAGAGGGTGGTGGAGTCTCCTATGCTGTCCCCTGCCTCTTCATGTTGATCTCCCTCCTGCTCCCTCGGTCCAGGTCCCTCTACGTCTCTGTCACAGTCACTGGAAAGATGGGCTTGGCCTTTGGTCTCTGACCCATCTCTCTCAGCTTCTATCTTCTTCAAAAGGAGAGTCTGAGCTTCCTCTCTGTCCCGCGATGGTGCTGCTGTAGATCTCGGAGGACAGGTGCCGACATTGAGTCCTGGATCTGAAGCCTCGCTGGCATCGCTGCTAGGTCGTGGGAACCGGTCATCCTGATGAAACATGGACATTGAAAGTTTGAGAAACCAATCAAAAAGCAGATGAACGCCTCTTTCATCATGACATGTTACTTACAGTGTCTGTGAAGTGAGGGATGGGGATAACCGTGCTCGTCCACTGCAGGTGCTTCAGATCTCCATCGATCTCTTTCACTATGTCCTCAAAGTCTTCACGTGCACGACCTACTTCCCTTCTCACCAGGTATCCACGTGCACGCACCTAATGAGAAGAGGAGGGGAGAGCACAACTTCAATTTAACATTCACTTCACTAAGGGCCCCTATAGTTGTCCATGTAACTGCCGTTTTAAAAATCTGATTTTCCATGTTACGCAACAGGACATTATTTGTGTTACGAAAGTTATTTTGCTGTAAATACTAATAAACTAGTTTTGTGCATATTAAAACCTAATATTAATAAAGTCATACAATATAATGCCAAGGCAGTTATTACCTGCTCCAGATATTTCTGGTTTATTTTGTTAATATGTAAGTTTAATGCTTCACCTATGCTACGGTCACAACGCAGGACATTTTGCGTATTCAGCTTAAAATATAATCAAAACATAACAGATATTTCATACAAAATCATAAGTTTAAAACAAAGTACCATCATATGCATCACATCCATGTGTTGTTTAAGTGGTTAAATGCATCTAAATAAACATTCACACTTAATTACAGAAAAATCATGCGTCATGTAATCCTCCCAAATACAAATACATGTGGATCGTGTTGGTGATCGTTGCTCTCTGAGGTTTCTACGTGTTCACTGTCAATAGTGTTTGTTTTGGTAGTTGTTCCTTGATGAGGTTTAAGAACTGATGATGTTTCACCTCGTTAAGCCCCATGAGACAAAGTGTGATTTGTGAATATGAGCTATACAAACAGAATTTGACTGATGGACGAGTGATAGCTACAGACACTTGGTGCTAAAGCAATAGCTAACACCAGCAGCTGATTTCAAAGGTTAGCTTGAGTAGCTAAGTACAGCAAGATGTCCGGAGGTTTAAAGACGAAACTCGACTTTAAAGCATGTGAGTAACTTTACGTAGTTGACGTTATTACCTGAAAGTGTGTGAGTCTCTTCTCCCACTTCCTCCTCTCCATTGCTATGGTAACGTGGAGGAGCGTGCTACGGAAAGCGGGAGAAGAAGTCAAACTTTTGATTTGGTTCCGGTGTCAAACTTAAAAAATAAAAGCACCCCGGTGCGGAATTTAAACGTCTGCGTAAACCGGTTCAGTATTTAGCTCAATTTATCGCCGTAAACACAGTGAAATTACAGATTTACGGTAAAAACTGTATTCAATTGACCGAAATTACTCCAGAATAGGACCGTTGTCATGTACGTGGTGCTTTATTTTGGAAAACTGTAAGCGGAAGTGACCTCGCGTTTGTTGTATATTGGGTTTGTGATGTTGCTGCTCCTCACGTGTCGCTTTAAGTTAAAGTTTTTCGCCTCAAGTTCACAAACATGAGCTCCGGCTCCAACCAGAGGACTCTGTTCCAGACCTGGGGCTCCTCCGCGCCCCAAAACAAACCCGCTGCACCGAGGAAAGATGGCGTGAAAGCCGCTGGACGGCGCAGGACTACCCCGAGCAACTCCTCCCAGGTCCCCGCAGCACGTCCTCCTCCGAACCCCCTGTGGACTGAGGTGGGTCAGGGGTCCTCACACCCAGTGAGGACCCCCGCAAGGACAGAGGAGCCCTGTGCAGAGGAAGATGATGATGATGATCTCATGGTGGTGGCTGTCTACGAGGCTGAGAAGAGCCTGCGACTTGACAATGCGAACTCTCCCCAAGATGACAACCCTGCAGGAGCAGAGGTCAGTACCCGGTCTCCAGACCCCTCAGCCGGGCAGACATACCCGGAGCTCCCCGGCTTTGACAGCTCCTCAGCCAAAGTGTGGATCTACCCCACTAACTTCCCCCTCAGGGAGTACCAGCTGAAGATCTCCGAGGCGGCCCTGTTCCACAACACACTGGTGTGTCTGCCCACTGGTCTGGGGAAAACCTTCATAGCCTCGGTGGTCATGTACAACTTCTACCGCTGGTATCCATCGGGGAAGATCGTGTTCATGGCCCCCACCAAGCCCCTGGTGGCCCAGCAGATCGAAGCCTGCCATAAAGTGATGGGGACCCCACAGGCCCACATGGCTGAGCTGACAGGTATAACATGTGTTAATGTATCAAATGCAAACATCAATATTTGTGGACTCAAACACTTCACCCACCACCTCTATCGGCATAGTGGATAATTTTTGGGTGAACCATCCCTTTAAGGTATAACTAACAGAACAGGCTCTACCTACCCACAGGCAGCACAGCAGCCAAGCAGAGACAGGAGGTGTGGAGGTCCAAGCGCCTCTTCTTCCTCACCCCTCAGGTGATGGTGAACGATTTGTCCAGAGGCACGTGTCCAGCTCAGCAGGTGAAGTGTGTGGTGATCGATGAGGCCCACAAGGCGCTGGGCAACCACGCTTACTGCCAGGTACGCACGCTTCCCACTGATGAGCTCAGCTTTCCTTTCTGTTAACTGTCATGTCAGTGCTGACTATATTATTGTTGTATTTTACTCTCAAAGTCCAATTTCATAGTGAACCTGAAATAAACTCACGTGGAAGTGATAGTTCTTCTTCAAGTAAACCTCACTCTTGAAGTTTACATGTTGTCAAACATCTGTGGAAGCTGATGTCAGACTTATGGGGCAGATTTTAACGATCCATCCAATATCTATACTTCTTAATATCCAGAATTTATCAGTGGGAAAAGCATCTTGAACTCATTGTGAAACTTTTATTAATATATAATAGGATTGGGTGATGTTTGCCAGTGAAGCTTTCCCTGTATCCCTCTAGCATATATTTTTATGCTACAAGACCATTGTGGAAAAATGTAAATCAATGGGCTGGACTATCTACTGGCAATAATACAGAGTATAGTTTTTTTCATCAATGTAATTACTTACTTTAATTTGTCAGATTTCTCTTTCGTTTGTTATCAATTCCACCAGCTCATGTTAACTTTCTGGTTACTTTATCATGAACAGATTCTTAATTGGTTTTCGAGAAAATGCACTGCACTATGATTTAATGTTATATTGGGAAATAAAATGACACATACCATATTAGAGGACTTGAGCTACTTGCCAACTTGTGTTTTTGTTGCAGCGATGCCTCCTCAGGTTTGCATTGATACACTTAGTTTATTAAATCTTCTGTCCATTTATAAATGATGCCGGTAATGTCCTCTACTTACTCTTCTCTCTGAAACTCAGGTGATCAGACAGCTCGGCAGCCAGACTCTGCAATTCCGCATCCTGGCCCTGAGCGCAACCCCAGGGGGGGATACAAAGGTAAAAAGAATCTACAGTTATTTTATTGTTTTTTTGTCTCTCTCGTCTAATGTGCTGTAAACAATAATTATTAAATTAATTCCTCTTTTCTTCCATCCCTGCAGTCGGTGCAGTCGGTGATCTCTAATTTGCTCATCTCCCACATCGAGCTGCGTTCAGAGGAAAGCCCCGACATCCGGGCCCACTCCCACCAGCGCAGCGTGGAGAAAGTGGTGGTTCCGCTGGGAGAGGCCCTCTCTGTTCACCAGGCTCGCTACCTGCAGGTAGGCCCACACCATGCAGCTTCATATTAAGCAAAAGCAAAAGCAAAAGAAAACACCTGCATTGTCAGTCCAAGTTTAGAGAAAATAAATGGCAAGAATCAGCAAGAATTCAAAGTTGAACCTTGAGTATAGTCCATGATTCAAACGTTCCCCTGTTGGATTTACCATTGTGACTTTTGTTTTTTTGGTGCTTTGCTGCCACTTTGTGGTTAGTGTTTGCTGGATTCTGCTCTGAAAAATAATTTTCCCTGTTTTACACGTCTTCCCTCTCACTTAATTGGTTGTAAACTGTGAACTGGTGCCAGATGAATTGATTTGACTCGAAAGCGACGTCCTGTTACATTTGTTGTTGTAGCTCTCTGTGTTATTAGACCACTTGGATTATTAATGCACCCTGCAAACTCTCTCTCTCTATATATCTCTCTCTCCTCTCTCTCTCTCTCTTTCCCCCCCCCTCCCTCCATGGGTCGGTGCACCGCCTGATGTAGATTGTAAACGTGCAGCTACACTTTTAATCTGTCTCAGATGGTTGGGCAGCTGGAATGTGACGCCTGCATTCGGGAGTTTAGACCTGCTTTACATTCTTCCCTCCTGTCTGATTCCTCTCGGATCATTTTGTAATAATAGTGGGAGCTCGTCCTTTTCACTCCGCGGTCGCTCTGTCGTTTCATTGTTTTTTCACCTTCTCTTCATGTTACCTCCAGACTGGAAGGTGTCTGCGCCCTGCTCGTTAACCTTCATGTCTCTCTGCCCTCCCGTAATTCGACCAGACAGATCACAACACAGATATAACGTGTGCTCAGGTGTAAAATGAGCATTACTGTCGTTATTCAGGTGGAAATTAATGATTGGTGAGAAGATTGGAAAAATGAGCCATTCATGCAGAGAGGTTATTTGGGATTAGATTTGTGTTTTTCCTCCAGTTTGTGGCCTATTTTATCACAGCCATTATAGAGGAATTAGTGTCTGTGCATACAATCACTAAAGTAGCCTCAGCATTCTGGTTTTGATTGAGCGTCCATTGATCGAAAGTTCTTTTTATGTAACTAAACATATCCCCATGCCTCCGATACCGCCGATAAATGCTGGGTCAACTTCTTCACCTTTCTAAAACAGAAGTTGCTCTGCACTGCCACTTGCCTGTACTGTTTTCAGATTGGCAAAGAAGTAATTTCCCATCATGTGGCTTAAGGGTTCAGTGTGTAAGATTTAGGTGAAAGGATCTATTGGCAGATTTTCAATATAAAATAATCCTACTTATGTTTTCACTCGTGTGTTTCATTTAAAGTGTACAAATTGTGGTTTTGTTTACGTCCTTTTTTAAGTTTTGACGTCACACTAGATCATAAAAGAAGTTATAATTGTTTCCAAAGGGTTGAACCTGAGCCAGACCAAATAACATTGCTATCAATCGTCATTTCCATACAGCATACCGCTGTTAAAATATACGTTTTATAAGTTCTCTTCATGAATGCACTGTTATCGGCCGAGGTCCCGATATTGGAGACAGTAACAGGAGGGAGAAAATGGTTTCTACATGCAACTAGGTCAAATGTTTCCAACAGTGTACTGAGGTATGGTTAATTTTACACCCTGTGTTGTGTTGTAATGGAAACAGATGTTGTAACTTAGAGCTTAAGTTGCAGCTGTATTCAGTGGGTATTGAAAACAAACACGTTTTAACACATACGTTCCATATTAATGCTGTCACACATTTATTATTTATTCTCTTTCTCGTTTTCCTCTCGCCTCTTCATCAGATACTGTATACAGTGTCCTGTACTGTACAATGAGCATCACTATAGAGTGTGTTTGTGTCGATCATGTGAGAGGTCGTCATGTTACTGTGCTCCGGTAACTGAGCACTGGCTCTTCTTGTGACATGGGTAACACAACATGTCTCCAAACAAAGGAGGGTGTGGTCCCTTATGGTTTGACACATTTGATCCCTACACACGGATCTGTCTGAGCTACGCTCGTCTCTGCTCTGACACTGTATTTCAGTCGCTCTAATGTTTGGCGAAAATAGAGTGAAAGACAAAACGGGTTATATAAAATTTGATTTTTTACCATTATTTTATATTCATATGTACTATTTTATAAAGGGCCCGTATAAAGATCAAAATATTTATAGAACAAGCTATTGTACACAATTACAACCTTAAAAAAAAAATATATTGTATTGCTGGAGGTTCTTTCTTTTTTTCGTTTATTTTTACAGGTTTGTTCTTCATTTTCGCAGACAAACTCTCAGGCTGCTTTATGTACGTACTTCATTGTTTCTCTTTTGGATGAAACAAACTATGATTCACACTTATCGTGCAATCATCCCAGATTGCAGGGCCACCAGGGGGCACCCCAGTTGGCTCACTAGGAGGGGCCGCTCTGTTTTCATTCATATTTTCTGCCAGTTTTGTGAAGCTTTGACTTTCGTTAACCAATTTCCGATTTGAGTAATGTGTATTTTCAAAAGAGGTATAATGAATTCAAATATAAAAACCCATTTCAGCTTTAGGGCGAACTTTTCTCTTAAACCTAAGGCTCAATGTCAAATTATTATTAGTATTATATCATGCTATAAGCAAGTGCCTGTTAAAGACAAATTTAAGAAGACATATTTAATAAATGCTCTTCGACCCAAGAAGGTTAATAAAGACTAGGAAGCTAAAACCCCCTTTTTGTTTCGAACATGTGTGTTGTGTGTAAAAGTCCAATAAAATCCAGGATCACAGTAGATTTTTCAAAAGACAGGAGACAAGCACATTTTTATTTAACAAAGAAAACCACAGTAGCTCTTGTTGTTGCACTTGAACGTTCACAGTACTGCACAGTGCACACGTTTGCAAAACACTAAAAAAAATTAAGCAAAAGAAAAAAGGGAGAAACAAATTAGATCCTCACACTTGATGTTCCCATATAACCAGGCTCTTAAAAGGGAGAAGAAACCTACATGTATCATGGCTTTGTCAGTGTTTGCACACTACAGTTGTCACAGAGCATCATATTGACGCTTTAATCATTACATCAAAAATAAATTCTGTTTTGGACTGTAAAAGGAACTTTCCCAACTCCAATATAAACGTTCTTCTCTGTCAATTTACAAGTTTGTTGTTTAAATTAGATAAAGCAAGATTTCTCTCAATTTGAGTTTATTTTTTTTTTATTTGACACATTTAATAACATTTTATGTTGCTTTCTTTTTTTTTTTTTTAAATGCTCACACAAATAGGATTTGGTGTTAGTTGACTTCCAGTTAAATTTCATTGGCACCCAAGCAGTAACTGAATTTCCAAAGCAGAAACATTCTTGTATTACTGTGAGCTCTCGGTGTAGCTGGTTTGATGCTTTTGCATTCTTGATTTTTTTTCTTTTTGCATGTTACTGGTACGTTTTATTTCAAAATATAGCAAAGATAAACATACATCTTTCACTTTGTCTTCTTATATTGATGATAGAACATTAAATACAGCTTGAACTAAAAACAGAATTCAATGGCTGTCTATTTAGTAAGAGTATAATCACAGTAGAGGTATTCTTTGTGCTCTAATTTTCTTGGTAACACTGTTCCTACTCAGAAGCAGTGGCATTTGCAATACAGTAGTGAATGCATACTCACTAACATTGACACACAGTAGCAATAAAAAGAGCATGATAAAGAGGTACATATTTATTCCTGTGTGTGAATGTGCCTTGAAGCATGAGGAATGCATTGTTTTCTCTGAAGAAAAGAATGTACATATAATAAGTACTTAATGATTGTCATTCAGCAGTAGGATCAGTGAGTGTTTCAGCATTTGGTTTGGTAGAAGTGTTGCCAGAAGTGTTGCGTTTGTCCTCGCCCTCTCTCCCTGTAGCTATACATTCATGCACAAAAACACATGACCACGTTACATTCACGTGTGCGTCGCCTACATTGTTGTCAACTTATTGTGTGTGAGTGTATTTCTGGTTTAAGCCACCGGTTCTGTTCCCAACCCACAATACCTGCAACTGAACACACCCTTAAAAAGGGCTAGGTCAGAGGCCCAGGAACTGTTGTGACTAGCTTGTTTTTGCTGGTTGTCTTGTAAGTATTGCACTTATTGTTAAAGCAATAGTGTAGTGAGTTTATATCTGTAGTCGATCAATAGTGTCGGAGTTGAAATCAATTCAGAAAGCCTGAGAGCGACAGAGAAACATTTTTTTTTTGTGAATAGAATTTCACCCCATATGACAAGACATTGTAGCATTGCAACAAACAGAAAAGGGGGTATTAATAAGGCTGCATATCCACTGGGAGCCTGTTTCCGCAGTGGGAGAAAATAAAGACATGCTGCTGTTACATCTTTCTCTCGATGGTTACTATGTTCAATGAGTGCTAAGAGCTGAAACTGTTAGAGCGACTATAACGAGAGAGCACTGTGCTTAGGAAAGGTTCTAGTCATCTCTGAGAGAGCGGGAGATGAATGCTACACTATGTCCATGAGCGGATGGCAGTGGTTTAGTTCAGCTGTTAGAGGTAAGATGAGGACATAACTAAATGAACGTGACTGGAAAATTCCCTGGGGTTTGAGTAAGGTTTGAGTTTTCCTTTTTATATCAAGACTGGACTGCTGTGTAGTGGGATGGGCTGGTGGTGGTTTCACGTAGCAGTGGTGGGTTTTTGCACCTGAGGCTGTAGCTGGGTTGGGGGCAGTGTTAAGGGAGTCTTTATTAGGCTCAAGGTCACGGATACAAGGATGCTGCTGCGTCCTCCCGTACCTCAGCGCTCCAGGAACCAGATCTCGTTGGAACGGTTGCTGTGGGCAGGGTTGGTGTAGCCGGCCACAATGAATGAGTCGTTGACACACAAGTTGGGAGTGTCTAGCACCTCTACCATAGCGTTGATCTGGTAAATGATGGTCACTTCATTGGTGGGACCGGTGAATGGCCTGGAAGCAGAGAACACAAGCTCACTGTTAATTGTCATTGCTGATTATTAACGTGAGGAGGGACTGAAAATAGTGGAGCTGGCCATTTTCATTTCACTCTTTACTGACCTTGTGTACACCACAGTGATGGGCCAGCTTTCTATGATGATCTGGCTGTCCTCAGGTTGTGGGGGCTGGGCCTGATGCTCAATAGGAAGGTAGTACGCCACGGTGACGTCATGGGAGATCTTAGAGTGGGTCTGATCTGTGCGTACTATCGTCACGATGGGGAGCGTCATGCCCAGGTAGATGCCTGCATGGAGAAAATAGCAGATGTCATCTCTAACGGTTGGGGATGAGTTGAAAAAGTGTTGGTTTTGAAATGTTGTCTATAAATGAAAACACAGGAAAGCCGGGATTCAAAAGGCCGCTATGATTGCACGAGTTGATTGTGGACTTACCTAGAGCATTCTGCTTGCAGATGTATCTCATTATCTTCATAAAACCATAACAGATGCTCTGTTCGTAAGTGTCCTCATGCATTGTTATACAAGCCCAGTGACCCTTTTCATAGTGGCGTTTCTCGTAGAGCAGTTTTCCGCACTGAAAAGGTAGAGATGAGAGACAGAACGTAAACACTTGATGCAAACTGGGTTGAATTGAATTAAGTATCTTTATGAAACAGGTTTACTGTAACATTCTGCAAATTGTTCTGTTCTAAGAGGAGAGTGTTTTTTTAAAAGGTCAGTGAATGTTCTGTCTAATGGGAAAATAATTAGTCTATTAAACTTATGAACACTTGTACCACTCACATGTGGTACACTGTGTCCACAGCATATTCAAAAGGCGTAATGACAGAGTCTTAACTTGGTGTCTCAAAAATAAACATCATGACTGCTGCGCACTCACTGGAAATTACTAGTGCAGCAGGAAACTCGAATTGTTGCCGCGAATAAAGCTTTTCGCACCGAAGTTACATTTTTTTTCCTATATGTAAATGCTCCTTTTCACACCAATATGCTAATTATGCCGGCAAATGTGCCAAATACATATCATCCCTCCTCTACTGCACTTTGCACCAAATTGAAAATATGATGGTCAACCTCCCTCCGTCAACTAAATAGCCAAGATTGTGGCTGTTGAGTGTGAGAACTGTCCATCATTTTACACACGTGTTTAAGTCTTCAGAATAGCAAGAGTGAGTATGGAAGTTGGTAAATTGTGACCTTTGAACTAACTCTATTTGGACAGCCTACATTTAATAAATGGTGTAACGTAATTGGTAACTGGTTTAATTCTGTAAATGTATCCCGTTTGAAATCAACAAAACCAGCAAGGTTTACGTACTGACAATATTATATATTTTGCTCTACGGTTTTATTCGGTTATTTCCCCCCTACAGCTCAGGTGTATGACCCACTGATTCTGTACCGTTTGCCAACCACGTGCTTTTCCTTTTAACCAAGCACTGTAACCTGCTCCAAGAATAGAGTGCCATGATTGTCCTTTGTTCAACCGGGGTGTCCAGCCAACTTTTAATGGACTAATTAACTCAGGTTAAACCAATTAGCCCTCTTTATTTATACAGTCCCCTAAGGAGTTTAAAAGGCTTTGTGTTGAGTCACATGATCATCTTGTCAAAAATAAATAGCTGCGCCATACGCATACAGACGACCTTTGTGTTGATCGTAGACTGACAGAGATTATGGTCGTGTCCTCGCTCTAATGTTTATCAAGAGGCCTGATCTATTTGATGTGTGTGTGTGTGTGTGTGTGTGAATTAGAGGGTGTTGAAAATCATGGCGATGCTAGACTAATGTAATATAATATGTTCATGTACAGGTAATGTATGACATCAAACAAGTTCAATCAAATTTAACTGGAATGGCTGAAAAAAAAGAGTTTAAAAATATTGAATCTCATCATAACGTTATTTCTTTCTGCTTTTTGACTTATGTAGCTCAAAGTTGATTTTTATGGGCTACTGCATTTGGATATTGTGCATTGCTGAGAGCTTCTTACATCCAGCAGTTGATTGTTCTAGTATTCCAGTCAGATAGATCAGATAGATCTTTTCAAAGATTGGCTTTTTATGCAAGGTCTTAATTTGCAGATCTAGCCCCAAGTGCAAGGATAGTTGTCTGATCTTTTTCCTTTCCATATAAATGAAAATGTGCAGTAAAATTCAGATACCTTTTCTCTCTGTGCAAGCAGAGTGAATGGGATGTGTTCTCTGGTGCTGCGTCCTTCATTGTTGCTGGTCAGCTGCTGAATGGGTTCTGCCATGTCTGTAAACAGAGAGACAAACAGTACGTGGTCAGTTCAAACTGTCGGCCAAAAATAATGGATTGCTGTCTTGAGCAAAAACACATTTTTATTGTCTTGATGCGAAAAAATACTTTTGCCTCTTTGTTTGTTTACTGACATCCTGGTGTGTTTGTGTTGGACAAAGGCAGCCAAAACCATTTGTTAGGAATGAGATACCAACTTGGGCTGCTTGAGAGGGAAAGCAGATATTTTCAGACATTAAGAAAATGCAATAATGATTATTTTATTTTTGTTATTTGTATTGCCTTTAATGGATAGGACAGAGTAAGCTTGTGAAAAGGGGGATAGAGAGAGAGTGGGGGAAGACATGCATCACCTGTTTCCCAAATAATTATTCAAGAATCTAGTAAATACTGTGTTTTTTTGGGCTTGAATGTTAATACTTGTATTAAAGACAGTTTTCACAGGTTTTCGGAACATTGCACTTACTCCCATGCAACTCAGTTCCACTCACATCATATGCACAGTACCGTTGGAGTTCCACGTCTCTGTATAAACCAGCCTCACTTCCAGTAATCTGCTGGCAGGTGAGGTCTGTAGTTTGAGTGAGAAAAGGCTGCCAGATGGTTAGGCACACCACTGTTCCAGGATGTCGCAGAGAGTAATTGTTATTAAAGCTGATGGAGTGGACACTGACAGAAGCTGCCCAAGGCCAGATATAGACTGGCATTAACAGAGTGGTACCACAACAGCAGCCAGTCATAGCTGGGCTGTATTTTATATTCCTGCTATGTAGCTTCTCCCTCATTATCTAACCAGGAGGCATTTAAAGGTGTTTCAGATTAAATAACAGATAAAACACCAGCATTTTGTTCTGTTGTTGAAGTGACAAACACGGGGCACTCAAGGTAAACCCAATTCAATCACATTGTGTAACTCAATATCATTGAGGACAGCTGGCTCAGAGGAATCTGTGGTGTTTGGGTTATCAATATTCTGATCACGAACAAAGCATTGAGTTGCGGTGCGAGTGTATTTGTCTGAATTTGCTTAGCAGCATCTCATTAAATCAAGGTTACAATGCAAACTGTTGATTGAGGAAGTTGCTCGGGTGGCTAATAAGCTTGTACATTTGACCGTAAAACACAAGGTTCCTGTTAGCGTTCAGTTAGCTTCACTGAGAGTGACAAAGTTGTTAGCACACGCAGGCACGCACTGCATGCACATGAGCAGGCAGCACCCGACAGCAGCTTAGTGCTGTCTTACAGCGGTCACCAAGCCCAAGTTGACACATGCACCTGTTTTTATGTGTTGTTTTGGCCTGAAGCCACATACACGTAAAGTCTGGATCCTGTTCCACTAACCTGTTTTTTTTATTTGAATATAAGCAGCCTCAACAACTAAAGCATCCAGTGAGGTTTTCACTTTTCCCTGAAGACCATTTTTACCTCCGCTAGCACCACTGTCGAAGAAGATTGTTTGCTGTACAAACATCATTTATCGCAAAAATTTGGTGATAAACAAGGTTTTTAATTTCAGGGGAAATTTGGAGAGAATCCTTAGACTTTGAAATTCCATCTATGTTTAAACAGGAAGTTGCCTTTCATTTAGAGAGATTTTGTGCAAAATATGAAAGACCAGCATTGAAAAATAATGATGCTAAAATACATGCTAGAGCTGAAGTTTAGTCAAACAGCAGTAACCCTTGGCGCAGAGTTCAACTTTCCACAATAGGTAATGAGTGTGTATTGAATTTGTGGCCTTTTCTTATGTGTAACATTGTGTCTTGTCTTGCAGTGTTATGCACAGTTAAATACGTGTGTGGAAGTAGGAAATTATGTAAGAGCTACTGCACTACTGTCAATAAAAACACATCCACTCACACATGTACCAACTTTAGATACATTGCTGTGTAGACGAGCTTCAGGCAGGGACTTGTTCTGAATTAATTTGTCTCACAAAGTGCAATGGAAAATTGTCAGGATGGTCAGCATGCAGCCGAGTGGCGTTTTTCATTTGGCATGAGGATACTGCTCTTTAATTTGTCTGTAGTTTCTATGGTGTACTGAGGCACGGCTGTGGCTGAGGGGTAGAGTGGTCGTCCTCCAACCTGAAGGTCGGCGGTTCGATTCCCAGTCTGAACCATGTGCATGCCGAAGTGTCCTTGGGCAAGATGCTGAACCCTCAATAGCCCCCCATAGAATAACAAAGTGCTGCAAGTAGATGCACTGTATGAATGTGTGTGTGAATGGGTGAATGTGAAACTGTAAAGCGCTTTGAGTGGTCTTTTCAGACTAGAAAAGCGCTATATAAATACAAATCCATTTACCATTCTAAGCTGAAGGGCAGTTTGGTGCATCAAGTGTTAATTAGCACCCTTGGCCAGAATTTCTGGAGCGATGAATCCCATCTTGTTTTCAAGCTACGAGGGCTTCATGCACCCAGTTGATATCTGTCCTTTGACCTCCTTTTACTTTACAAAGAGCCCTTGTGGATATCCCTAGCAAATAATATCATCTTTGTTTCCAATAAACAGCTTTACTGAGAGGGAATGGAAATTGGAATCTGCTAAGGACTTGATTGCACCTCAAGAGTCAATTACAGCAGAGATGGCTTTTAAGCGTCCTAGATTTGCAGTCAAGACAAGACATGTTGCCATGGATACCGGTGACGAAAGTTGGTGGAATAAAGTAATTTTCTGTAAAAATTGTGGTTGTTAATGCAGCTCATACAGCACCATGCACTCGGCAGCTTGCAGTATTTGTGTATGACGGGCTGAACACGAACCCCGACCCTGCTCCACCTGACTCCATTCCAATTAGGGAGTTTACTGTAGCCAAGACCCGCGTTCGGAGTTACAGTTTGTGGCTCAGGACTTAGGAGCAGCAACCTCACTGCTAGTGCAGGCGAGGCAGCTAATCCCCCGGCTGAGTGACAAAGCCCCAGTGAGTGATTTCATACTAAGTCATCAATTAGTGCGGTGGTCTGAGGACGGGGGGTGTGTCAGTGTGTGTTTATTGAGATCTCATTGGGCAGAGCTGGACTTCAGATACCAGATAGATTAACCCGCCTAAAATGGAGAGGGGAGAATAAAAAAACTACATCTTCTTCACATTTTTATTTTATTTTATTTCCAGCATCTAAAAAGTATTAAAACCCAACAATTTCAGGAATTACCGAAGCAATAGTTTATGTTTGTATAGTCAATGACAGGTTACATGTAGATAGGGCTTCATGTTGAGGTGAGCCAAAAAGGTTGAAGAACTATGGCTATTACAATTAACATTTACCATTCAACATGTTGCAATAAGAAATAAGGCTTTTACATGTATTTGTCTTTGTAATATTTCCTTCAATGCAAAGTTAGATATCTACATGTGACCAATTTAATATCTACGTGTTTTGAAAACTGTGTTTTATTGCTTTGAATTGGAAATTAAAATGTGGATGCTTGGCTTATCACAATGGGTCCATTGTCCAGGTCTGTGTGCCTGAGATCTGTGATAAGTAGTAATTAATTAGATAAGGAAGTTTCCAGTGTCAAAACAACTGCTGATGCAGAATCCAGCTGTGCACAACCACTGGACTAGTGTGGAAAAGTCATACTCCTGAAGTAATACGTCAACAAAATCGATCTTTGAGTGAAAGCACAGAAATAAGTTTCACGTCTCGTGATTTCAGATACTTTGGAACTATTTGTCAAAAAGATTGCAGAGAAAGTGTTGGAATTGTTAGACTTTGGAGTCGACACCTGGAAATATCAAATGAGTTGTTTTTTAGGTTTCAGGATGAACATTTACTATTTATTACACTGTAAATAAAACTGTTTGTGAAAATAGAGGGAACACACCACAGACATATTTTTCATGCTCCGACAGTGATGCCTAGGGCTCAACCGCATGCTGAAGTCAGACTCGGACGCTAGACCGGACCAGTGGCCATCTTTTCTTTTCCGTCCAGTTTCCAAAGCAGTTCAATGTTGTGAAACCCGGACCACATTCCACTCAGCTTGCAATTAATAGAACACACATGCACCCTGACACACACAGACCCCATCTTCCCAGTGATAAGGATGTGTATGGAGCATACATCAGGCAAAATATCGTTGCATTCCTCCGTGATCCCTGTGTCATCCACATGAACGAGTAGATCAAGCAAAGTCTGATCCACCTTCCTATTTTTTTATTTTAACAATGTAGTAATCAGATCTGGGATTCTCTCTGATGTTCACAGGGCAATAATTGAACCTTTAAAGTTATAAATCCAGTCAATTAAAAAATAACAAAAACCTCATTCAATGCTGCCCCTGAAGCTGCAGTCCGAGACTGAAATAAAAAAACCAACATGATCCCAAATGTAGTCAAACAGAGCCCGCCATCATGGGAGGGGGAGTTTCCATCTTTCAGTCAATGTGACTTTACAAATTGTAGATCTGTGCTACCAGTGATGGTCTTATTGTACCATATTAGGCTAATATGCTTCCATGTATGTTTTGTTTTTCTGTGTTTTAGTATGTTTGGTGTGTTTGTGTGTAATTAGCCCCTGCATGTATTTATATTTTATAACACTTTTTTTATTTCAATGCTGCCTATCTTGACCAGGACTCCCTGGCAGAAGAGATATTGTATCTCAATATGTCCGTTCTGGTCAAATAAAGGATGATAAATACAGATGCTGTGAAGGTCAGTTATGGCTCTTTATGCATTTGTTTGGATATGAGCCAGATCTTGTTATGTTACTCCAACATTAACAGCACTACTGTAATATTATAATGTCTATGATACTGTGCTGTTATAGTGGAGTATTGTAATTTATGAGGTAAAATAGACAAATGCTTCCAGATTGGATCTGAGTGAAAGCTGCTCCTTAAAACCCTAAAATTCGAGCTTACGTGCAAACTAAAGGCTTATCCCACTATGCACTAGTGATCTCATGCTTTCTGTGCAACAGTGTTTTCCACTTTTTCAGACTTATTGCATTGATAATAATAAGAGGTATTTAACCTTTACACGTCTTTATGGAACCAACCAGGAAATCCCTCAGACCTTTTTTATATTACAGGCTGTCTAGATGCTGCTCTTCATTTTCCAGATCTGTGCTCCAAAGTTGTTTCGCCTTGTGTTCAATGCATGAATATGGATGTGTTGACCTGAGTGGAGAACGTGTGCCTCCCTGGAAACTAGGTCAGTGTGTAGGTTGGTGTGCCTTGAGGAAGTGTTGCTAAAGTAGCTGTGTGTCAGAAGCTCGTTGTTTGCCTGTTCTACTCACTTTATTCAGCGTGTGTGTGATAATAAGTCAAAGAAGACTTGCATGTGTTTGTTAGCCAACTACTCGGTCCGTGTTTAGCTTCTTGTTGTTGTTGTTTTTTTGGGTTTGTTTTTGTTTGTTTACCTTGAGCCACATCCACCTGGTGCCCCCTGGCCACGTCCTGCCAGTACTGCAGCATCTGGTCCGAGTCCTCGTCCTCCTCCATGCCCTCCGCATCGTCGTCCTCCAGGCTGGTTGACAGCTGCTCCTCGGAGAAAGACTCCAGGTCCTCCAGGGTGATCATGCCTCCTCGCTCGGGCCCGTCTACACCTCCACCTCCTCCTCCTCCACCTCCTCCTCCTCCTCCACTCATCTGGCAGCCACCTCGGTCCATTCCCCCCCCCCCCCCGTGAGACGAACCACAAACACGACTTGAGGCTTCGACTTGGAATCACTTGGTTTAAAAACAGAACCGAGCACCACCACGCGTGGATCGGAGCTGGTTTACGCCTCCGTTACTTTCCGGTCAAGCGAGCGGGCTGTGCGACGCTGTCCCCGCTGTTCCCGCTGTTCCAGCCATGCTCCCCGTCCCCTTGCTGTGCTCAACCCACAGGAGCCATGCTGCTCCGCTGCTTCGCTCCGTGGACTTTGAGGTCGTTCGGAAAAACAAACTGAAAGAGAAGAAGCGACTCTCTCCTCCTCTGTGCTCCCCTCGCTGAGCGGGGCAGCTCGTCACTCGGCGGCTGGAGCAGGAGGTGCCTGCGCTGTGTTTATAGGAGAGGAGGGCGGAGCATGTGACGCTGCGGCCTCACTCCCTCCCTCCCTCCTCCCCTGCTCCTCCAGACGATAAATAGAGACCTGAGACGTCCACCAATCCCCCCCACCACCTCCATCACTATCACCACCACCCTCATGAATACCTCCCACCACCTCCATCATTATCACATCCACCTTCATTAATACCACCACCTCCATCACTATCACATCCACCTTCATTAATACCTCCCACCACCTCCATCACTATCACCACCACCCTCATTAATACCTCCCACCACCTCCATCGATACATCCACCTCCACCAATCCCTCCACCATCACCTCTACCTCCGTTGATACCTCCCACCACCTCCATCACTATCACATCCACCTTCATTAATACCACCAACTCCATCACTATCACTTCCACCTCAATTAATACCACCAACTCCATCACTATCACATCCACCTTAATTAATACCACTACCTCCATCACTATCACATCCACCTTCATTAATACCACCAACTCCATCACTATCACTTCCACCTCAATTAATACCACCACCTCCATCACTATCACATCCACCTTCATGAATACCACCACCTCCATCACTATCACCACCACCCTCATTAATACCTTCCACCTCCTCCATCGATACATCCACCTCTACCATCACCTCCACCTACGTTGATACCTCCCACCAACTCCATCACTATCACATCCACCTTCATTAATACCACCACCTCAATCACTATCACATCCACCTTCATCAATACCACCAACTCCATCACTATCACATCCACCTTAATTAATACCACCACCTCCATCACTATCACATCCACCTTAATTAATACCACCAACTCCATCACTATCACATCCACCTTCATTAATACCACCACCTCCATCACTATCACATCCACCTTCATTAATACCACCAACTCCATCACTATCACATCCACCTCAATTAATACCACCATCTCCATCACTATCACATCCACCTTCATGAATACCACCACCTCCATCACTATCACCACCACCCTCATTAATACCTTCCACCTCCTCCATCGATACATCCACCTCCACCATCACCTCCACCTACGTTGATACCTCCCACCAACTCCATCACTATCACATCCACCTTCATTAATACCACCACCTCAATCACTATCACATCCACCTTCATCAATACCACCAACTCCATCACTATCACATCCACCTTAATTAATACCACCACCTCCATCACTATCACATCCACCTTAATTAATACCACCAACTCCATCACTATCACATCCACCTTCATTAATACCACCACCTCCATCACTATCACATCCACCTTCATTAATACCACCAACTCCATCACTATCACATCCACCTTCATTAATACCACCACCTCCACCACCATCACCTCCACCTCCATCAATACCTCCCATCGCCTCCACCACTTTCACCTCCACCTTCAATAAAACCTCCCAACACCTCCATCAGTACCTCCACTAACTCCACCAAACCCCCCACCACCTCCATCACGTCCACCTCCCCTCCACCAACCCCTCCAGGCTGAGCCCAGGTGGCAGCAATAACAACACTAGTATGTTTTTTGGAAAACATCCTTTGTGTGTGAGCGCAGACGCCTGTAGTTATTGTGACGCTGCAGCTATAATTCTATTTTCATGATCATTTTTTTCTCCTGTGTTTAATTCATAAATTGTTTTGGGAACAATCTCCCCGAGGAGGTCCTTGTGGTAAACGCCTTATCATCTTTCAAATCTCTCTCATCAACAGTAGATCTTACCTAATATTTAATGATTTCGTAACGTCTTATTTCCTCTTGCTTTGAACCTTTTGTCACCGTTGCCATTAGTGAGTTTAGTGCACTCGCAGTGTTGTAATATTATTACTTTCCACAGTTGCGTTTAAAGCTGATTTCCACCAATATTCGGCTATTAAAACACCACTAGTTTGCCCCAGGAGTGTGTGTTAATCATAATTTGATAAAACATTTTTTTTTTATTATATAGCCCCCTACGCTCCAAGGTGATCCTGGTGCTAGGGCTGGTTCGGAGTTGCTTCACCTTGTGAATCTTTTAAGAACCAGTTTACTATTCCATAAGATGGTGTCGCCATAGAAACACTTCATTGCGTCACTGTATTCATCACAGAATCAGAATCAAGGTTTATTGCCAGGTAGATTTTCACATACAAGGAATAAGCGGCGTTGTGTTTGCATTAGCAAAAATATCAAAAATAGGAAACAGATACACATTTTATAAACAGGAGAAAATATTTTGCAATATGAAAAATAGATATTTATATATATTTAGATATTTTTTGAGATTAATGCAGTTTGTCTGCAACACTTTGTTTCATGGAACAATTTTCCTTGATGACAGGACACCAAGTGGTAGAGGGGGGTGAAGAATGAGTCGGGGTATATGTGCATGTACTATAGACTGTATGCATTGACACATTTCCGCCTTTGTATGTACAACACGAGACAAAAGACCAACAGCAAAATACTGTAAAATACAAAATTTCTCTATTTTCTTTTTTTTTTTTCTCTGCAATTTTTATTATCTTTCATAAATAGTATCCTAATGTGAATAAAGATAAATGAATATTTTCCAGACAAATAGTAATGAAACAAATCTGAACTTGTCCTCTCGGGGACAGACTGATCGGATCTGGGTCACTGCAACAGCCAACCACCATGTTGCACCCTTCAACATGCACGTAGAGGGAGGCTGTTATATAATACTGTGTGAGTGTGTGTTTGTGTTTGTGTTTGTGTGGGTGTATGTATGGATGTCTATGTATGTGTATCTATGTTTGTGTGTGTGTGTGTGTGGGAGTCTCCCATGTATGCACACAATGTATACATACAAACACATACTCGGCATAATCTCCAGGGAGGTGGACCCAATGGCCCCCTGCATGGATGTATCCACCCGGGGGTCGTCTTTATCCTCATGTCTATTCCCTGTAAATCCACACAGACGGTTGTATTATCACATGATTTAACGTGATACGCTTTGAGATTCGAAATGAGACCCTTCATTTGAGCATAGCAACCTGCTTTTCCATCTATACCTGTATCCGCATACTGATGGCTAGGCAAGCTTGACCCCCCACCACATGCACATTTAGGTCCTCTGTATTGTTGACATACAGGAGGGAGAGTTCAGCTTAGTCTACTTTCAGTTATTAATAGCTGCCTACAAGCTTTTTTACTGATTCACCACGTCACTTAGCTCCATGCCCCCTCAACCAATCAGCTGCTGGCCCCTGCTGAGCATGCTCAAGCTGACGATGTTGTCACCTCTCCTCTCCTCTCCTCTCCTCTCCTCTCCTCTCCTCTCCTCTCCTCTCCTCTCCTCTCCTCTCCTCTCCTCTCCTCTCCTCTCCTCTCCTCTCTTCCCAACCCACATCATACCTCACTTTATTTGTGCAACAGTCTATTATCATAATTTTTACATTACCATTATTAGTGTTGACAAATACAAAATTATACCCTCTATCCCTGTAGTATTTGAAAGTGCCCCCCCCCCCCCCACACACACATAAGAAAACCAGGTTAGCTGTACCACTCAGACACAGGCTTCTGTAATTATTAACTGTGAAGGAGACGACATCAGTCCCTCTTTGCAGCACTAGGGCGTTCTTTACAGGGGGACGTTTTTTTAATCCCACTCAAGAATAATTTTGTTTTATCTTAAATTATGAATTATAAATAGTGATTATTACTAAGGTTTATAAAGCGATTATTCACTGGTAAGAAATACTAATTTAGAAAGTACTGGTAGACGAAAGCCAATGATTTACAAGCAAGAGGAAGTACCAAAGCTCCCGTGGACGAGATCAGTGTATTCGACAGGTGTCAATCTAAGTGTCAGAAACAAGTTAATACAGGTAGAGAAAGAACTTGTAGTTGTAGCAGTGCACAGTTTTGTGTCTGCACATTTTGTCATTTCATTCCAATTAGGCAAAAAACGCGACCTCACTAATCTGGTTGTTTATAATCTTATAATCTGGCCCTGAACGGAGTGCTGTACACACGTTCCCGTATTGTGCACCACCTGTCAATTAACTAGCGAGAGAGGAATGAGGGTTACTTGGTTTTTGTTGAATTTCTTTGGACCCGCTTTGCACTTTGTAATGTTTAGTTTTTTTCTTCTCTCACTTTGGAAATGTTAACCGCAACCACGAAAAATGTTGGCTGCGATCGGCACATTCAAGAAGATGTGTGCGGGTTGTTAGAAAAGGATCCTTCACAATAATTGATTGGATCTGATACCTTTGCCTTTTTGTCGCTCTCTAATATTTTGCCTCAAATCTAATGTTTTATGGTCTCAATTCATCTCGGAGCTGGTCAGTTCTGTTTCCAGGCTTTGAACACTCATTTTTTTGTTTTCCTGAAATGTCAAAGGAAAAAAATAAATGGGAAATTTATAGAGGCTGGTAGCCGTTCCGCTCTATTTCTTCTCCAGATTTCATTGCAATTCATCAAGTAGTTCAGTCTGAGCCACAGTGTTAGACGAAAGGAAAAATTACCCACATTACATTGGTGTCTCTAATACCAGGCTGCCAGTGAGGCTCAAATGAAACCAGTTCAAGTATTTAAGAGAAATAGGATGAACCCGTAGATTAAGCCATTAAACCTGCAGTGTTCATGTGTGAAATCATCATTGTTTCAGTCCATGCTAATTTAGATTCAGCTCATAATTTCTCACGTTGGTTCGTTGATGAAGAGGCAGTGAGATAAACATTTCCTTTCAGCAGCAGGGACTGTGGAACAGGTTTGAGGAGCATCTGCTTGTTGCGTCACAGGTTTTAATTTACACCTCAAGCTTCATTTTTCCATCTCAGCCACCCGACTCAAACGTAACCACTATCAAACGTAACAGAATGTAAACAGCTGTTTCAATATATAGTTTGGTTTAATCGCCACTCCTTCCTGTGGTTGTGAACACGTCTCATGCTGCATTCTGTACAATTCTGTGCAAAGCAAACTCCAGAAGCTGTCGGGCTCTTTTTTTAGAGTTCATGTCTGAAAACAGCTTACGACTGATACATCACGTAACTGAGGTGTTTTAATTGGCCTAGAAAGAGCACATCAATTGGAATATTTAAGAATAGAAAAATATTATTTAACCACAAGATAAAAATGAAAACATGGATTGAGAGAAAACAAAAATAGAGGTCGCAGCTTACATGCCTTTTGAAAGTACTACTCGTTATAGCTCTTGGTTTTCCAATATCCATTTTGTTAAATTAACTATTGTAGGTTCTGGTCAGGTCAGGAACATATTGATTGATATTAGAAATTTAATAAAAAAAACTCTCCATTTAGTCAAATAATCCTCTTTTTCTGTTCATATTCTAAAAGTTTTGCTGTGCTATATAAGTTGGTGAAGGTACTCCATTGAAAACAGTTTAAATGAAAAAAAAACTTGAAATATTTAGAATAATAACATTGTTCCTGTAGACTTTTTAAGCTCTAGTCAGTTCCTCACTTATTCAATTTATCTCCTCTGGAAATCGCCTCAAGCGATCTGTCTTCAGGCTTAAACCATATCATGTGTACTGAAAGGCAGAGCTAGGCAGAACATTTAGGGCTAGGTGATATAGCTGTTGATGTTTTCTGAAAGGTCAGTGGAATTAAACGTTGTTATATAACTCCTGGCTTTTGTCTTCATAAGCTGAGTGAGGCAAACTCCCATTTCACCTTGGAGAAACACACTCCGCTCAATATATTTTTTAAATCAGATTCTACTATTGATTATTGTCATTTGCTGTTCCACTGGTGATGGTGAAGGTGTTTAACTGTAAAAATTGTGTTGTGACATAATAGGTTAACAACAGCGCCTTTTATCATTAATGAAGAAAATATTGACAACTTTTCACTCAAATTACCCATTTCTATTTACAATTCTTCTTCTTCTTCTTCTTCTTCTTCTTCTTCTTCTTCTTCTTCTTCTTCTTCTTCTTCTTCTTCTTCTTCTTCTTCTTCTTCTTCTTCTTCTTCTTCTTCTTCTTCTCCTTCTTCCTCCCCCTCTCTGTCTTCTTCTTTGTTCTTCTTATTCCTATTCTCCCCATCTCTCTCCGTCTTCTTTCTCTTCTTCTTTTTCCATTTCTGCCTCATTTTCTTCTTCCTCTTCCTCCAGCCCTTCCGTCTCTGTGTTCTTCTTCTGTCTTCTTATTCCTCTTCACCTCACCCCCTCCTTTTTTTCTCCTCCTCATGCTTCCTCTCCTCCTTTCATCTTCTTCTTCTGCTAATTAAGTTTTGAGTCCATTTCATAACACAAAATAACACAAATCAAAACAACTAAATAGCCTCCTTCTTTTTTCCAAGCAGCCTTTTATTCTCTCTACTTATAGAGCAGCACTTCCACACGGCCCCAAATTGAAATTGTAATGACCCTTCCTCCCATTATCTGTGGTGCTGAGGATGAATAGATATTGCCAAAATTGGCTGTTTGATAAATTGCTTCTATCTCTCCTGCCATTATTAGGAGACAGGGAAAGAAAAAGAAAAAGCAAAAAAGAAAGAATCCAACACATAATAGCGTTATTCTGTGTCTCTGGCTGAAATAAGACGTCTATTCAAGTCTTTAATAAGAAAGGAACACATGGGTGTGTGTGTGTGTGTGCACACTGTTTCAGTCTTATGTAGTAAGGTGCTAGCTGCTCCCTCTGATGCATTACCCCTTAACACAGGAAATGGCCAATTACTTACCTGTGTTTGTGTGTTTGTCTCTCTGTGTGTGTTTGTGTGTGTGTATGTGTGTTGCTCTTCCTGACAGGTGCTGGAGAAATTCATGTCACGCCTGGTGCAGAACCGGGTGATGGCTCACAAGGACTTGAGGACTCTCAGCAAATACCAGCTCATCCTCGCCAGAGACCAGTTCCGCAAAAACCCACCCCCGCAACTCAAGGCACGGACCTGTGGCTGCTTTATGATTGGCCAGTGTTAATGTGACAAACTGTGTATTAAGTACCCCTGGTAGGCTGTTTTAGATATGAATGACAGAATTTTATTTAACTTTTAGAAGATACCATCATTTAAATTGCAAATGGAAATTCAAATTTGACTGCATTTTTAAATGGAGTAGAAACAGGATAAAGGATGATATTGTTACAGCTGATTTATTTCTCCAGCTTGTTCGGCACATTTTTGACCTCGGTCTCACAGCGGTGACATGGACTCCCCTGACCTATTGCTCTCCACAGGGTCCACAGCAGGGGATGCTGGAGGGCGACTTTGCCCTCTGCATCAGCTTGTACCACGGATACGAGCTGCTGATGCAGATGGGCCTGCGATCGCTCTTCTTTTACATCCAGGGAATCATAGACGGATCCAGAGGTCGGTGAATTAACCTCTGGGGTCATATTTGTGCTGTAACAGAAAACCTTTTCTTTTATCCTTGCCATTAGCAGCAATTCGTACACGATAATATACAGTTTATGATTTGTAACACATTTTTGCGATGCTTGTGTCAGAGATGTCCAGGGCGAGGAATGAGCTGCAGAGGACCCCCACCTTCATTGACCTCTACAATGAGATGAAAGGGATGTTTGTGAAGCCGTCTGCTGGTACCTGAGCACTTATTCATATCCTATCTGTCATATTTTTTAACTTTCCTTAATGGATGAGCCTGTGTTGTTTTTGCTTTAATCATAATGCCACATTTCTCCCAATCTAGAAAGAAGAAAATGCTTCAATGTACAAGTTGCTCTAAATTTTATCTATGAAGACACTTCCTTTTTGATTGACATCCACTATGATTCATATTTCTAGGTCCAGATGAGCCGTTTGTTTATAGTCACCCCAAACTGGAGAAACTGGAAGGGGTCGTGCTGCAGCATTTCATACAGTGGGCTGAGAGCTCAGCACACAATGATGGTAATTTACTTGTTATAGCAGTCGTATGCTGTGACTCATGTACGGAATGATTGTTCTGAATGAGGTCTGAATTTGTAATTCTATTCATCCTCTGAATACAGCAAAACAAAAGCATCTAGCGTTGCACTGAAGTAGTTTAATCCTGTTCTTATGAATTAAAGATGCAAAGTTGGGGTTTTATGTTTTTTTCCTGGTAAAAATACAGCACTGTGTTGTCCATAAAATTCTTCACCCTCAGATATGTGCAAACCCCTTGTCTAGAGCTCTTCTACATAAGCAAAAGCAGTGAAAATATCCACAATAGAGTAATTTTGTGGAGATATTCAACCTCATTTGGATCCTAAGCAAAAACCAAAACAAATTTTGATAAAAGTGTGTTCACTTTGAGTTTTATAAATCTGTAGAGGTTCACAAACCAATGATTCCAGCCTCTGAATCATACTGGCATATTATGAGTTCAAGCACCCTAACAAATAAGCCGTCACTGTTTCTGTCTAATTATTGTCCCGTTTCAGCTCTTGGGGCGGAGAGCACACGAGTGATGATCTTCTCATCTTTCCGGGAAAGCGTGCAGGAGATCGCCGACATGTTGAACCGCCAGGCTCCGATGATCAAGGTCATGACCTTTATGGGCCAGGCCTCGGCTGGGAAGGGCGTCAAAGGCTTCACCCAGAAGGAGCAGCTGGAGGTACGGCCTTCTGTGGTCCCAAAACTGCAAAGTGATGTGTCACTGAGGCTACATCCATACTACTTCATTTCATCCATACGACCGCTTTGGCTCCATATCTGTTTTAATACCCGTCCATAGTAACACACCTGAAAAGGTTATTTCAGAAGGGGGTATTGTGATGGGAGCCTGAAACCAGCGAAGGCTACGTCGTGACAAAGAGGCCCAGCCAGCAAGTGGTTGTGAGCATCTACGTCATCGTTTCCAAACATCTCAGTTTCGGCCTGTCCAGACTAAAATGCAGCCCTGTAGTTTTCAAACTAAAACGGACCTAGCGGCTCTTAAATTCCGGAGTAGTGTGGACGCCAGGCGTATCTGTAGCTGAGTTGATGCGTTTTCAAATGAAAGGTAGTAATGTGGATGTAGCTTTAGAGTTTCTGAACTTAAATTCTTTAATTATTTAATGAAACACATGAATGACCTCAATAAACTTAATATAAAGTATAGAAAAGTGAATAAGGAATGGAAATACTTGAGGCTTCTTCTAGTTAATATATAATAATATATATAATTTGTGGGCAGTAGAAATAACTAATCATGATTTGTAATTTTAGCCAGCTCAGTTGGTAATGAAACTATAAAAATAAATTAAAAAAATATATAGATTCTCTGTACAGACGGTATGTGCAACCTCCTTTGACTAAATAATGCAGGAATGGTGCTCATAATGTACATGTACATAGTGTCCTGCTGACTGCTGCACACACTTCATGGATTTAAAGTAGACCAGACACTAAATGCGTTATTAAAAGGGCCTCTGTATTTATATCTTTGTTGCATGTTTTAGGTGGTGCACAGGTTCCGTCAGGGGGGCTTCAACACGCTGGTGTCGACCTGCGTGGGGGAAGAGGGGCTGGACATCGGAGAGGTGGACCTCATCGTTTGCTTCGATGCGCAGAAGAGTCCGATTCGCCTTGTGCAGCGAATGGGACGTACTGGCCGTAAGCGGCAGGGACGCATTGTTGTCATCCTGGCTGAAGGACGCGAGGAGAGAGTGAGTGTGATCCCTGAATTAAATTTGAGTGGAATTTTCCCGTATCACACAAAATTCCATAAAAACGACCCAAATTTGAACTTTTCTTTCCCTCAGACGTACAACCAGAGCCAGAGCAACAAGCGCAGTGTGCACAAGTCCATCACTGGCAACCACAGTGGGTTTCACATGTATCCCAACAGTCCCCGCATGCTGCCGGACGGAGTGCACCCCACCCTGCACAAGATGCACATTACCTGTGGCCAGTTTGACCACAAGGAGAGCAGCAGGGCGTCAGTCGGGGGTCGACGGTCCCACTGTGAGAGACAGACCTCCCTCATCCACCCTCAGAACTTATGTAAGCAGCAAGGCAGGAGTGCACAGTATTTAGATTATTCCGAATGGGGATAGAGAAAAACTGATGTCTGAGTTTGTGTGTGTCCAATATTCTAGTTCGACAGAGCAGGACAACATCCGACGGGTTTCTGAGCAGTGCAGAATATTCCCTGTGGGCGTCCACCATGAGGCTGCAGGATGATGAGGCTCATCCAACCCTGAAGCAGTCGCACTTCCTGTCCATACCCAGTGATGTACCTCCTCAGGTTCTCTTTCTATATGTTTATTTCCGTCTTAGAGGTAGGGAGGACAATGTAGATTAAGATAAAGGAGACAATTTTTTTTTTGGACAAGAACGTGAAATTTTGTCTTGGTATACAAACACTAACTAATATTTGAGGTTACCACTCGTTGCTATTTTGACAACTCTAACAATTGGCTAATAGTCAAAATTACAAATGTTATCATGATGTCGATGATAAAACAAAACAAAATAAAATATGAGAAGAAGACAAACCTGGGCAGCAATAGAAGCAAAGCAAAAAATACACTAGCCAGAAAGAACAAGGCAAAATACAACCCAGCTTTTCATAACAAACATGAGTAAGAGCGGTTAACTTTAGATAAGATCAGAATGAATTTTTACTAAAACAGTTCCTGTTCTAAACCGGCCTGTCTTGAGATATGTGAGCCACAGACAGAAATTCCTGGTAAAAGTATTAGGCGTTTGTTTGCACCTTTCGTAAGAATCATCCCTAAATCAATCATACTGTGGTTCCAGTTTTCAGCAGTGTGTGGAGGCCGTCCCTGAATTTGCCATTACATCAGTGAGAAAAATCTTCTGCCCTAAGTTGGAAAATTACATATGGAAATGTCAGGAGTTTAAAAGTAGCACATGTGCAGGAACCATCATTCCGTCTGTGTGTCATCCATTAGTGGCTTGAGAACAACACTGCTATTCTCTACACCTTATATTTGTATGTGATTTTATGTCCCGAAGGAGGAACGTGACAATAGTGGTGCCCCCTCCAGAGTGCTGTCTTTGTGGGAATGGAGACACTGGCAGCACAAGGTGTTGCCCACCCATGTGGTCGATCACTCCCTCCGCTGCCGCCACTTCATCCAGGTGATGGAGCTCGTAGACGGCATGAAGGAGGAGAACGAGGTGAGCAGAGGAGCCGCTACTTAATGTGTGATCCCACTGTTTTGTGTTATCAAGCATCGAGGCAGAAGTGAATGGACTGTGTGACATGAATGAAAAAATATCGGAATTTAAGCCCCAAGTGCGTCATCAGATTATTAAGTTAACCAGATGACAGTGTAACCACGTCTTAAGGCTGTAGATCAGTTCACCAAAGTTCTCTGGTGTTCGCTAAATGGTTTAGAAAAAGAAAAGGCTTCAAACATCTTCAGAAATCTCTGGCTTGGTTTTGCAAAAGAAAGAAAGTACTTATGATTAGGCAAGGGAGAACCAAACCTAATAAAGTCACTCAGCTAAAAGGAGTCAGCTGAGGTGCATGTGAAAATATGATTGTGATTTGTGTTTAGTTATTACATTCATCATTTTGACCTGGAAAGCAAATTCCTCACATGAAAAACAGGCTCAATGGCGGAATTGTGGTTTTGGTAAAAAAAATTAAAAATACTACTTGTATTCAGTAGTGTGCGTCCAAGAGGATCCTCCTCTAGTCTCCTTTTAAACTCGATTTAACAAATAACTAAAATTTTACTTTTATATAGACACTAACTAGCTTTTCTTCTTCTTCTTCTTCTTTCGTCTCTTTTTCATCTCATCCCCCATCAGTTTTTTTTTCCTGTCTGCGTACCTAATAGCAGCCCGGTTCATGGTCTTAGCCATCTTGTTTTCTGTGGTTGTTTGTGTGGATTTGTTATATTAGCAAGGTTATCAGATCTATAGAAGTCACAGCAGTGCAACAACACTGTTGCTATGTTGCGCTTTAATAATATCTGAACACAAGGCCCCCTTGTCTCACCATCTGCTCCTTCACGAGATTGTCATCAGTAAGACCTTTGAATTCGACTAAATCCTTGAAATTGGGTCTGAGATTATGGTAAAACTGACGATTGGCTGAACTTTCGAGAGAGTTCTTATTACAATTTTTTTTCCACCGTGAGTCTGACCATGCAAGGGAAAGAAGAGAATTAGCCCACCTTCAAAAACAAAACAGGATTACAGGGCGAGATGATAGCCAACGTCTCACATGCCTCTGTGGATTAATTCAGGTCATGAATATACCAGTGAACCAAACCATGCTAAGTTTCAAAAATCGAATTTTACATGGAAAAAACAGCATTACTCAGTGTCCGAAAGTAAAAAAAACAAACAGTATGCAGTAGAACACAGACAAACACAAACCTGAGGCGTTAGGCAGCTGCGCTGCAGGGGCCCGGCTTGTTTTATGGCAGCGGGATGATGAGAATAATATTTTCAATCTGCAGTTGTTCGGCACAGTTTTTCTATTCAAGTTTTGCACTCTAGCTTTATTTGACATCCTGCCGCGCCTCTATTTCTCCATATAAGGACATCAGTTTATGAGACACATGTTTAATCCTGCCACACAACAGGAGACGTGACGAGCACATTCAGGAAATTGGGGTTAAAGTGACTAGAACGATACAGAGTCATGATCTGACATCAGCAATGACTAATTAAATACATGTGATTATCAGTTTGTGTGTAAAGAGTGACCAAGATGAGCACAGATAGCATAAGTTAACAAAATCATTGTAGTTTATTAACTATTTTTGTAGAGTTTTCATATATTATTCATCTAGTTAAAAGGGTGTTTACATTTTCCAGGACAGACAGTCCTTCATAATTTGCTCATACCCATGATCCGAGAAGGTTCTAAATTTGTTTGTACCCTGCAAACAAATTAAGGTAAGAACAAATTAATGAATCCCAGATTTGTGCGTCAAACTTTCATACGCACGGTTTAAGCTTAGTACAGAACCGTACTTTCCATACAAACAATGTTTCAAAAAGGGCTTTCCAGAATAAAAGCAATAAAAACAATATATATCTTGTCCGCACCCCCTCCACCCACTCTCATGGCAGCTCGGAGCAAAACAATAACAACAGGAACTGAGGAAATGCTATTGTAAGTCTCATAAAATTGCAAAGAGGAAATACCAAAGGCAGGTAAACAAAGAGACCCGAAGGAATGAAGATGAAATACTAAAAGAGAAGAGAAAAATATAAAGATGAAATAATACACATCACCAAAACAGACTTTTGAATACAGGGTAAATGGTTTAAAATGATCATGTTTATCATTCAACATTTCCAGGCAAAAGCCCTAGTTACTTTTTAATAGTTTAATAGTCTGCTTTGGTCTTTGTTTTTTCTTTATTTCAGTATTTTTTAAAGCCTGTTGATTTTCATCTGAAAATTTAAAACATATTTGTCTGCTGCTTCGTTGTCTTTTCCCTGAATTTGACAAATCCACAATCCTGCAAAAAAACTGAAACTTGAAAGTCATGGTTTGACATTAATTCTCCATGTCCCACATTCATCTGCGCCATATCAGGCACTGTTTATACTTGCTCGACCTGTATTTGCAGAGAGACGTTCTGACCTTTTCCTCAAGTTGCTCAATTAAAGCCCAAATTTTATTTTTTTAATCTTGCACACAAAACACACAAGCAACCTCATTTTAGGGTCATTTTGTGTGTTGAGGAGAGTTCAAAACCGTGCCGTGTTCTTCACTGTTCCGCCACCAGGCCGGTCTGATGAGGAGACACACGGCAGGCACGCCTCCTCCTGCAATTATGTAACGCTTCCATGAACTGTTACATAAATCCAGGAAGCTGGAAGTAGGTCAGGCTGTAATGACCTAGATGTAAAGTGTGCTAGGCTGACGTGTGGTGAGCCGCAGATCAGGAGCTGCTGTAAAACAAATAAAACAAATAGTAGAGGAAGACAAATACAAAGTAGCTTGATGAGAATGAAAGAAGCCCAGTTGTAGGGTTTTCATTTTCAAATGGATGTTTCACATATTTTCATGTTAGAAAAGGAATAAGATTGTGCTCGCGTTGTTTAAAGTGCCAAACAAAGAAAGACCTTTACTGCTTATATTTCAACTTCTGCTGAGTTATGATTCATTTATTTTACTCTAGAAAAAGAAAAAACACATCTAATAAAGTTGCGTCATTGTCTGCTTGTGGATTCTCCTTTCCTCCTAGATTTGTTTAGTTATACTCAGATTCCAGGGATTCTTCTCATTGAAAAAGCCGAAATTCATATGTGATTTCACACTGTTTGCAGACTGTGAATGTAGCTGATTCTACCATGTAACGTCTTCATAGCAACTGTTATCAAAATGCCTCAGTGTCTGCAGGAGAGCATTCGTTCGAATTAGTGCGGCTGTCGCTGCCGGTCAATCTGTCAACCGATCCGAGCACAGAGAAAACGCCTCTAATTGTCGACCTGTGCCGGAGCTTGTTTTGAAACAAACTCAAGCGGACTGATTAATGAGGATGAGGTTTTCTTTGTTCGTGTGCATGAGCATCAAATCTGTGTAATTGTTTCGATGCAATGTGTCTGTGTGCCTGTGTTCCATTTTTCATTGGGATTTTTACATTTAAAGTACGTGCAGTGCAACTTGGTCTTCGTGCAGAGTGGACAGCTATGAGCAAAGCTGTGTCTGAGGGTCACAGGAGTTTTAAGGATTGGTTTTAAGATGGATTACCCTAAAAAAAAACAAAAAAAAACAGTGATTTATTTCTCAGCTGTAGGGTGAAAAAAATATTTTACAAGTGCAGTCCTGATGCGTCAGAGAGCCTGAGACATTTTGTGAGAGTTTGTGAATGAAGTACCCGAACTTACTTACTCCTTTAAACCATCAGAAACACCCGGTAATGACGGCAGCACTGCAACACAAACTTTTTACGTGCACTCACATTTTTTTTGCTCCATCATTCAAACCTCGTCTCACCTCAGTCAGGTCTGTGTTCCACGGCCTGTATTGACTTACTACAGCAAGTTACACCCCAGTAATTATCCAATATTTTCCTAGTAATTAAGGCCAATTGTCTTGATTGACATTTGGACTTGTGACGCAGGTAAAACAACATGTTCCTGGAAACATTTAGAGGGTTCTGCATAATTTAAGTTACCCAGAAAGCCAATGTACAGTGAGTGATGTAAATAGAAGGAAGCGTCGGTGTCAAAATTCAGAACCTATGACTAGAAGATAGATGTTGAAATACATAAATAATATAGCTATTAATAATTATGAGTATATTTACCAATGCGTCTTTTGATTAAATTAATAATTAAAGACACAGTGCTGTCATTAAATAAATAAAGTATAATGATCTTCCAAAAAAACACAATTTCTGTGTGAACATTTTTGTAATTTACGTGATCAATAAATACAGTTTGGGACTTGAGTCATAAATGATTGAATCTTTAAATGTATTAGGAAAGTGTAAACTCTCCTGTAAACAGATCGATATCTTTCACAATGATCAGCTAAGAAAAGTACAAATTAAAATTTTGTATATGAGTATGTACGTACTTTTCATCATCAAAAAAACAAAAACTAGACTTAGATGTGAGTAATTCATATGGTGAAATACTTTAAATGTTTTCCCTCAGAAATTGATAAAATAGAGATTCTTAATGTAAACTATTCTTAATAATTAACAGATTATGTTTCATACACATGCATTTGGAAACAAGAAGAGCAACCTCTCCTTTAATCTCCCTGTACTTATTAGTTGTTATATGAGAATTGTTGAATTGATATGATGTCTGAAGATGACTGCAGGTGGGTTTGCTTTTCTTAAGTTTTCTATCATTTTTGCTCTAAAACGAACTAAAGCCACAGACCAATTAAAACCTCCTGCTGATTATTTTCAAAGCAGAACCCAGAATTTAGAAATGTAAACAGATGCCATATTTCAGAGGAAAGTATTCAGCCCCCTGCTGGAGCTGCTGAGTACTGTCTACAGCTCTTCAGGGTTTTAATGATCTCCTGCAGGCGTGTTTGTCTCAAGAAAAATAATTAAATTAAAGGAAGTCGCCCTGCAGACAAATATAATAATTGCTTTCACTTCTGACTGTTGATTTGTGTGTTTGTGACCTTGATTACAGAGAAACTACCAAACTAATTACCAAGAAACTTGGTCGAGGGATATTGCACAGTTCTTTTATTTATTTTTTTACACTAGGACTAAGTTTTATGACAAATACATTATTTATGTTATGAGAACACTTTCTTTTATAGTTTTTCTACATAATGGGTAATTGTTTGTCCTTGGCAGAAGTACTCGTCTATCCATCTTGTACATGGTGAACAATTGAAAAGCAGTTTCTAGGTATTTTGGCAAATGCTTCCTGGATCACAACAGAGTGCTAATTATACAAATTAGGTTTGTAATTTTAGAAAAACTCCTATTCCCTTGTATGGTCCTTAAGTAAAAAGTTGTAGGGGTTGTGTGTTAGCGATGAAAACAGCTGTTGTTACTTGTGTTGAACCTTTGGTGCCCGAGTGTTTCATTCTGGGTCAAAGTGCACCACGCTGCTCAGTGTGTTTAGTGGTTGAGGAGGTGTTTAGAGTTTTGCAAAATATGACTGAGATTTGCTAAGTGTCTTTAAGCAGATGAGCCTTGTTTAGAGATTGGTCAACTGTTTGATTGATTCGGAAAAGTCGTTTTGCCAGTTGACAGTTTGTACTCCGAGAATGGGGGGCAGTGTTTTGGCGATCGATGAATCTGTTGTATAAAGACACAGCGAGTGCCTTACAAGCTCCATCTGGATCAAATGGCACGGTTGGCCTGTCGTCAGTTTTATAATAGTGTTACAAGGAAAAGGGGAAACCTTTTTGGTGTGACCTAGGACAAATCTCCTCACTGCAGGAAGGTCTTTTACGCACAGTGTCTCATTTTTAGCACCTCCAGGGGCCATTTGTTCATATTTAAACCATGCCCACTCAAGTATGAAGCTTTATGTAATACCGTGAAATAAGGGCTGGTCTCAGTCCTGTTTATCACCCTCTGCTGAGACAAAACCACTTTTTTGCTCTCCATGAACATTCTGATTCTACACCAGGTCTTTTATTTGCTCATGGAGCGTCTTCGTCCTGCTGCTCACAGGTTCGATGACACCCTGCTGGCCCAAGAAGGGTACCACTTTCAATCAATCATTTCCAGGTCAAATGTTCTGTTGGATGGTTGCGATGTGTATCCGCTTGAGACAAAGTTAGAGAGATTACATGATTTTTTTTTTCTAGGTTTTATTCCTAGTTTTAATGTCTAATAAAGCTGTTTTCCTGGGAAACTTTGAACAACATCTAATTGTAACAAGACAAAGTCTGTTTTCTTCCATGCTTTACCAAAACTAATTCGGGAAATCAGACTTGTACGTGTGGCTGCCATGTGACGTCTCATTGGACACTTCTGATTATATTACAGTTTGATTGGGGAATTGGCCGGGATCATCACAGCTGATGTAACAGGCTGGCATGGATGATTGCAGCTCCTCGACCTTGGTTCTCCTGCTGTTAGATCTTTCCTTGTATAACTCCCTCTGTGTGTGTGTGTGTGTGTGTGTGTGTGTGTGTGTGTGTGTGTGTGTTTGTATTAGGGGGAGTGCCATTACGAACAGGAGCTTCTTCCTTACCTCCACAATGCCAACACAGGTGGTGACATGAGAAAAAGACAGAAGAAACAGAAGAGTGTAAAGACCAGCGTTAAAAAACCCAAACCGTCTCATTCGACATCATCTGATCTGGAATGTCTTGAGGAAGTCGAGAGCAACTTCACAGATCCCCCAGGGCTTGACGCTGTTTGTCCTCTCCCTTCAACAAATGACTGTCCAGAAGCTGACCTGGACGATGATTGTGTCATCATTAAAGAAGGTGTCATAAATTCCGACATTAGTTCCCAGCTGAGTGCAAACGTTGATGAGGAAGATGTTGAGCTTGAAGCCATGTTCTACCTTCCAAAGTGGGATTCAGCTCCTCCTGCCTCCTCGGCTGAGCTCCTGCCAGGGCCATGTGAGAGTCTGAAGGTCATCCTGGCCAACGTAGCCGAGCTCCTCTCTCGACCTCCTTCGTTGCCGCCTGCGGAGCTGGAGGCCGATGTGGCAGCTCTGTCACTTCCTCCCTCTCATCAGCAGCTTCATCAGCCATTTCATGTCAGCTTTACGTTGGATATAGACGACGACGAGGATGAAATGATGATGAGCGATGCCGACGATGCCGACAATGCCTCTCCGAGGACGGTCTCATTCCAGCATCCAACAGGTGAGGAGGACAGTAAAAACTGCATTGATCCCCCTCATCAGGAGGAGCGGCCTGTTCGTGAAGCAGCCAGCAGTCCCACCTGGGACGAGGTGTTCGGGGAGGAAGAAGACAACATGGAGGCAGACGAGGAAATGAACAATAACTTCAAGAAGCAACAGATTGGCGAGGAAGCTGAGAAGAGCAGGGACATTATTAATAACTCGGGCAACACGAGCGAGGAAAAGGTCAGCTGGGAACATGTGAGGACTGAGGAAACGCCACACTCGACGGTTGGAGGTGTGAGCGTCGACGGGGCGTCTCGGTGCAGCCCTCACATGGACGACAGCTTGGATCTGTTTGGGGACGACGAAGCCTTCCTGCAAATGACCATCCCAGACATCCCCACTCCTGGCGTCACACCCAGGAGGTCCACTTCTTCCGGAGACGTTTCCGACAGCAAAGAAAGGAAGTCTGACGCGTCACAAATGCAGAACACGACAGACCTGTTTAGCACGGTGGCCACAGGAAACAGCAGACAAAGATTACACACAATGCAAACGGATGATTTAGAATGCACAAAGCACGTTACACATACTCCGCATGACAAGCAAAAAACTCATGATGCAGCCGCTTGTAACAATACAGATAAGATCATTTCAGCTCACTGCAAATCTCCCACAGTGCAGCAAAACGCTGAGTCATGTGATGGGTCCCATGACTACTTCTCGGTCAACTTTGACCTTGGTTATTCCATGGAGGACTCAGAAGACGAAGCAGACGTAGAGGCCGTCCCTGCCTCGTGTAGGTTGTCCTCTCCGGAGCCCAAACAGCAGGCAGCTGACTCCCCAGCGTCGTTGAGGACCGTTTCCAACTCCTCCACTCCCTATAACAGCTTCACTGCACAGAGAATCCCCGCACAGTGCCGTGAATCTAAACTGTCCACGCCCCGAAGGTTTTCAATGCAGAGGCAGAGAGAAATGTCGCCTCTTCTGACGTTTAAGAGTGGCGCTCTCCCCTCTCCCATCCCATCACTGGGAGCGAGGAGGACGCTGGTGCCCGGTCCATTCAGGCCTCAAGCGACCTCTTTGCTCTCCAGCTCCAAACATGGACGACCGGAGGGATGCACCGCCGAGTTCAGAGGAGGGTCAGGTGCGGAGAACAAGTCATTTCAGGAATCGATTTTGGTGTCTGACTCACCCCCTCATCCAGGTTGGTTTACCCTCAAAAAATATGATTCACGAACGTCGATTTCTTTGTATTTAATCTTTTAGTTTTGTAAACCCGGTTGCATTTCCCTGTGTCTCACTTTTCTTAGAGGGATCCAACAGCGACAGTGAAGATGAAGTTGTGGTTCTTAAAAGAAGACATCAGAATGTATTCCACAACTTGTCGTCCCCAGAAGTGGTTAGCAATGCCTCATAATTTGTATATTATCTGATCTTATTTAATTAATCTGCTACCTGAATCATGTAGGTAGGTCAGTTCATGTGTTTGCTCAGTTAATTGATTCATTATTCAGTCTATAACTATTTTGTAATTGTAAAAAAAATTCAAATCAGTTTCTTGTATCCTGTGACCTTTTTCTAAATACCTGTCTGACCGACCCGGTCTAAAACCCAAAGATCAGGCTAAGACATTTAATTTGCCAAAATAATTTTATTTTTTATCAGTTCAGATTAAAATGTGGCTCTTTTTGATTTTTGCTCGATCTTTCATGTCAACAACACACGCTCACACATTGGTAATCATTAGCTCGCCTCATCCGTGTGATGCCACAAAAAACAGCAGCCTAGACAGGAGATATCTGATTCAGACGACCCAGGTTGCCGCTGTCCATCATTTCCAAAGGTACATGCAGTTGTCATGGCAACCAGTCTGTAAGAAGTTATGTGACTGAAATGTCACAGCAAAAAATATCCTCATTAAGGAAGAAACAGAAGCATTCTTATCATCAACAGTGATAAACGTGCATTGTTCGAGAGTAAGAAAATGTATGTATGTATGTGATAATGTTTTTTCTCTTTTAGTCCAAGATCAGTGATGTGGACTCTCCGGTGGTTGTGAACAGGAAACGTGCAGCTCCTCTTAACACTGTGAGAGTTCTTTTTGATTAGTATGATTTGATAAATTTCTTTCAATCCACATATTACCTCCACAATATTTTCTGCACGTCTTCATGTGCAGCATCACAAAGCATTCACTGTTTTCACTAATTTGCTCTGCTCCTTGTCCTCCAGTCCAGTGAAGCAGAGGGCGAAGCTGCTTCTGATGATGATTTCCAGAGCGAGAACGTGTTTGCACGCAGAACCCCGGCGCAGGGAGGCGAGAGGAAACGAGTCAGACGGGCTGAAGCCAAGGTCTGTGCAGCCACAGGTGGCTCAGTGTGAAGCTGTGACCGGAATCTGAAGCTCGTCATTTCCTCGCAGCTCCATGCAGTGAATGACACGTTTTCTGGCTCCATTATCAAGCCCAGGCCTTGTGTCTTTTTCCAAATACAGTCACAGCAAAGTTTCTGACGATATTTGTATATCTGTTGACACCTCCAGCATTGACATTCTCCATTGTTTCTTTAATCAGCAAGCCGCGTGTCGCAAAGGGCGTCAGTTCCTGCAGGAGGAAGCGGAGCTGTCGGGGGATGAGGAGGGTGCGGACGTGTCGTCTGATGAAGAGGATGGAGAGGACCAGAACCAGTCTCTCGATGGATTTGTGGTCGACAACACACACTTCTCCCAGGGACTGAATGGTACAGCACCAATGAATGTTCCCTTCGCTATAACTGTAGTGGATTATTCAAATCAGATTCCCTGAGCTGTGCCTGAGGGCTTAAGGAAGCTGTAGGAGTCCTGCTGTGACATTTCACACTTGTGCTTCCTGTCTATCCTCCTTTATATCAGACTCCGAGATGCATGGGGTTTACCTAAAGTCAGTGAGAAGCCCTGCAATGCACGGCAAGTTCAAAATGTCTTACAGAACCCATCGCACCGACATCTTCTCCCAGGTATATTTCATATTTTATACCCAGCTTTTTTATACTCAATGCAGTTAAAAACCTCCAAACAAACAAGCTATGCCCCTGACCTCTTCTGCCCAGGTGCCTGAGCAGGATGAAACGTATGCCGAGGACAGCTTTGTGGTCGGCAGTGAGGTGGAGGAGGTGGAGAGCAGCGAGGAAGAGGCCGAGGACGTCCAGCTCATGCCCGAGGACTCGTACGTGGACGGAAAGAGGCAGTACGCCACCAGGAGGCGTGTTCTACTGCACAACGTCAGAGCGAGAGCCAGACCCGGAGGTAAGACCGCGGCCGCAGCTTCTTCAGAGCAGACAGCTGAGGAGAAAACCAAGCGTTCCCGGATCATACGCGTGAATGATTCCAGTGACGAGGAGACGGGTGAAGTTAGCAGAGAGCGTCTTACAGCAGGGGGCAGTGTTGCTGTCACCTCGCGGCAAAAGGCAGCACAGCCGGAGGCCAGCAGGCATCACCATCATCAGCAGAAAGCCTCCTCATCCTCCTCGTCAGCAACCATAGCATCCAAGGTCTCACTGTTGAGTAAAGGACGAAGGAGCTCCGAGAGTGAAGAACAGCTAAATGAGAGGTATGGAAACCGTTTGATAGCTGCAAAGATCTTCAAACAGTTAGCAGCCATTTGAGAATTGTTTGTGCTTTCCTGCAGGTGTCGCCAGAGGTTAGAAAACCAGCATCTCCTCTCCGATGAGCTCGACTTTGAGAACTCAGTGTTAACCTCCAAGAATCCACCCAAGGTAAAATCAGACAAAATGAAACATATACCACAGATTGCAAATAAAGATGGACGACGTGTCTCCACTTCCTCCCATTATCCATAAATCAAGCCAAAATATCCTGAATGAGAACGCTGCCATCTTGCGCATTCGGAGCCAGAGAAGGCGGAGTAGCGATCGGATGATGGAGCTGCAGTAGTGAGCTCCTGTCGCAGACACGCTCCATTAATCACGAGACTGTCTCAGTTGTCAATCATGATGTTTCATCCTGTTTTTATAGCATCAAATAAATAATTCAAACCAAACTTACTGGAAAAATGAAAACTTGAAGATCAGTGTGATATGAACTACTTGAATTGAAAGAACCAATCCTTGAGAATAATTGATTTGAATTTTAGTTTCATCCATGTCTCATCCAAAACAGATGGTGAGCGCCTTTGGCTTCGCTTTAGGGCAGCTGTCATGTCGTCAATCTCTATGTGCAGTTTATGGTAAACAAACCTTTCCATAGGGAAGTAAATATCTACATTTGATTTCCTTTGTCCAGGCCCCACCCTCCACCTCCTCAGCGCCTCAGCCCCGGGGGGCTGCATCAGTCAGCGAGGCCCCTGCTGCTCCCGGGTCTGTTTGCATTCTGGTGGACAGTCGCTGCATCAGTACCGGAGTGGAGTTGATGACCAGCCTGCGTCAGCGGCACGCAGCCACCGTCCACGTCTGCTCGCTGGACGGCAGCTACTTCATCGTCAGCAACCGCATGGCGGTGGAGAGGCACAGCCAGTCGGATCTGTCAGCCGTGCAGAACCGGAAGCGATTGGTCGAAAGAGTGAACAGCTTGCTGGGATTGTTTGAGCGCGTTTGTCTGATCGTGGAGAAGGACCGAAGTAAGCCAGGTCAGTTTGTGTTTTAATACTATATAATATAATATATATAAATCTGACTTGTACTATTTTCAGGCTTTTATTCATGGTTTTTCAGAAAGTATATGAAAGCATGTTTATCTACACTTTATTCCATCCACTCCACAAGACAAGGCATGCCAACTGATGCTCCCACAAACTTTTTACTCACCTCCCTTCTTCGTAAGGAATAAAGGGCGTGAGTCAAAAAACGTTTCTTGGGATTATTTCTGTTAGTCTCAACTGCTGTGTGGACATTTCCTGTCTTCTTTTATTTGTGGTTTATAATGGAGAACTAAATGTTTAAAGCACAAGTTTATATGCTTTTCTACTAAGAGTTAGTTGAAAAGAGTGATACAACTCTCATTTAGTTTTACCAATTATGAAGCTCAGCTCTTGTTTGTTTCGTCTGTTTAAATACCCAGATGTAGCTGTGACAGTTTGTGGTGTTAAGGGAGGTTTAATGCTGTTTCTCAACCCTTTGTCTCCTTGGAAGCCTCACAGTCCGGCACATGACTCGCCGTAGAACCACAACATTTAGTTTTTAACATTTTTGTACAAATAGAAGAAAAGGAAATTGAATGTGCGAAACAGTGAGTTGTTGAGGTGCCGATGGGCAGGTGTTGTTACAATCAGACGGAGCCTGACTAGCTGTTATCTGCCGTTTCCAGGCTTGATGCTATGCTAAGCAAACTAGCATCGGGCTCAAGCTTCGTATCAAACACACATATGAGTGAGGTATCAATCTTCTCATCTATATGTCAACATGACAGAAAACTGTTCAAGCTATTAAATAAAGTAGCTTATTCCACAAATTTAGATAAACGCAGTAATGAAAAAGTATATGTTTGATACCCACGGGTAAAAAGATTAATAAATAAATTAACATGTGGTATAATGATTGTTTCTCATCTGTATGATAACTATCACTGTCTCAGGTGAAGCGTCACGTCCGTTTCAGCGCACACGTTTCTACGACGGCACGTTAGCGGGGCTTGTGGGCACCGGCGTTCGCCTGCTGTGGAGCGCCGGCGCCGAGGAGAGCGCCGGCCTGCTGGCGGACCTGGCTCGGCTGGAACAGCGTAAAGGTCAGGGCATCAGTGTGCCGCTGGAGGTCAGAGGGCAGCACAAGCAGCAAGCCCTGCAGCTGTACCTGAGCCTGCCTTCAGTCAGCTTCGTCCACGCTCTGAACATGAGCCACAACTTCAGCTCCGTCGCACAACTGATGAACAGGTAAAAGAAGAGCGGGTTCATCAATCGTGATTAGGGTTGCAAAATTTCGGGAATATTCAAACTTGGAAACTTTCCATGGGAATTAATGGGAATATACGGGAATTAACGGGAATTAACTGGAAATGTTGTAGGTAATTTATACTAACTGTTTTTACCTTGTCATATACAGACATAAATATAAACATTTGTTTTGTCATAGGCTGATTTGAGCCCTGTGGAAACTTTGGGCACTTGACTATATGCTTCTGCATCGTTGTGTCATTCTTAACATAGGTCTTTGAACAGTATTTGCAAATGTACACAGCCTTTCCTTCTACATTGGATGGGGTGTAATGTCTCCACACATGAGATAGTGCACGTGGCATTGTTCGGTAGAATAAGATGAGAAAAAAGTTTGTAAAAACACACTAATGCAATGCCAGAGATATAAATAGTTAGCCAAACAATTGGAATCGTCTGTAAAAATATTTTACAATTGATGGATAAATGAATGGAAATAGGCTAAATGAACAGAGGAACAATCCTCAATCAGCATGCTAATATATTTTCCCCAGTAATATCATCGATACTAACCTGACTAGTCCTTCACTCTACAGCAGGCCTCAATAGTGCTGTAGTGTGAAGGATGCTGGGAATGATCTGTGCATGTGATGGAAGAATGAACAGTGGAGGGTTTAAACTCAACATGCAACGTGTGCTGCATTCCATACATCTTTAAAATAGAGTTGTGAATGATGTTTTTATTGCTCAGCGTTTAATTTGCTTATTATAAATTTTTTCAAAAGTTTCCGAAAATTTACCGGAAACTTTCCGCCCCTTTGCAACCCTAATCGTGATGCCGTCTTTTCCTTCTGGTTTACTCATCATAACATCTCCTCTTATTGCAGCTCCATGGAAGCCATACAGAAAGGAGGCTGTATGAGCACGTCCCGAGCTGAGGAGATCTACCGCTTCCTGCGCTACCCTTGTGACACTTTCCTCATGAACGCATCAAAAGCAGGAAAAAACAGTTAGCAGCCTGGGGGGAGGGAGACTGTGGGAAATCCTTGACTGAAAACCATCTCCATCATTAATCACCATCAAGCTCCTTTTCTTCCTTCCCCCTTCTCCACTTTGTACAACATCTTTCCTTTCGGCCGTAGTATCTCAGTACTCACCAGGGACCGGAGGACACCAGTGACTCGGCTGCGTACAGTAGCCGCTTTATCTGTGGTTGGGTCTGAGTGAGAGAAGAGCCTCAGGATACTGACTCAACATTTTTGCACAAGAACTTGAAGGGGAACCCCGCTCAACTTTATAAATATAACTTTATATACCACAATGGGACATACATAAAGCACACTGTCTACTTTATGTTGTCGTACTGGCAGTAGTCCTGTCAGACAGCTTGAGGCAACACTGTGATCATAGGAAAATAAATCTGCATCTGACACTTGAATAACTTATTGTTTTTGTCAAAATAATGGACTCATACAGATATTGTGATGAATTTGTTAAATAAACAGTGATATTTTTGTATGCGATTGATTTTTTTATGCTTGAAATATGAATGAAAGAACAAAACTGAGTAAAACCTGTGATATTACCACCACTACAGTCCAGCCTTTTGTTACCTCATTCAAGAACGTTGTGTTTTAAGTGGTGTTTGTTACATTTCTTTGTAGGATTACGCACACAAGCTACTGAATTGATGTCCATGGAATTTTGTGGAGGGGTTGGACAAGACCAAAAGAATAACCCATCAAATTTTGGAGGGAATCCGCATCAGAGGGGAAATCCAGTTATCTTTGTTCTTTCTTTCCCGTGTGGAAAGAGGATGTTCTTCTTGTCGTATTCACCCATCTAGTTTGTTTGTCTGAGTTAGCTGGATTACATTATTTATACAAAAATGATTGGATGGAAAATTAATTTATTTTTTACACTTTCTTTTACACTGCAATGTTGAGTTCTCAGAGAAAAATGCATTTTGCATTTGGTGCAGATCCAAATAAGAACTCATTCAAATGTGGGGACTGGTTGGAAGTATACACTTTGAGTGCCTTTCACTTATTTAATGTGACATGTGGATCGGAGCATGTTGCAAACATCCATTAATTCTCTATTCCTGAGATCTAAAAACTTCCAAGGGTTAACATTGAATTGTATAGCTGCACTAAGAACAGTGTGATTCAGAATGTGAGGGGGAAAGTGGCTTTTATTCCAACATTCAACAGAGAGAACTTGCTGCTTTGGTACAAGACGAGCATAATTAAAGCAGCCTTTTCACAAAAATATCAGCAATCATATCATCCACCAGTAAAGTCAGGCAAACCCAAAATATATACACATTTAGTCTTAAAACAAAAATACAGAAAAGGAAATAAAATCAAACCTAAAGTTGAAAACCAAGAGATAATGAGAAAAGAAAGAAGCCAAATTCACAGTATGTACATTATTTGACCAACTCCAGAGCAGTTTGATCCAACAGGACCAGTGAGAACATGAATATGTGCAGGAAGAGTAAGAGCTGCTACAGTTCTGGTCTGTGTGGCGCCACCTGTAGGCAGGATGATGTCCGCTTGTCTTTTATTTGTCTCATTTGACATTTTTAACCTGCATGACGTTTTCACTTTTCAGTATTGCAACTGTTTACCGAGTAGTTCACAGAGTTCACACTTGACCGAGGGACACTGTGTGTGTGTGTGCCCTTTGTCCTGTAGGTTAACATGGAGAGGAAAGCAAAGGGGTCTCGGACAGATCTTAGTTGAAGAAGCCAACAGAAAACAGAATCATTAGAAGAGTCTGGTTCCGTCCTTGGTGCTTGAAGCTTTAGACTTCAGTTGTTTTGGTTTTGTGGCAGATGATAAAAAGTTAATGACAAGTGACAGTCTCTGAGGGTGAAATGTTATAATAATGTTACAGGTTCATCAATTTACAGACAGAGGTAAAAGATTAAAATCAGGTTCACGAGATGAATTGTATTTATACTTGACTATTTCATATCCTCTGGATGTGTTTGATCAGTATAATTTAGCTGACAGGTGGTAAAACTGTACTTTCATACACAAAGAAAAAATAGGCAGAAATTCTGAGCTCAGTCTTACAGGGGCCATTCCTCTGCCTCAGGTTAGTGTGTAGACACCACCCCCTAGTGGACAACAGGGCGCCTGATAAACAACAATCTCCAATCAAGGGGAACTTAAAAATTTAAAGGATTGTAACATTTTGCTCATCACAGATTCTTGCAAATATGACTGTCAAAAATGTAACCGTATAACAGTATCATACCATAAGGTACAATCTCCGAAGTAACAAGATTCAAAAACTGCAGATTGTTTCCAATAATTAACCATTTTACAGACATTACACGTTTATTCTGTATCCGACTTCTTCTCGGTTTGTGTCATACTGCAGTGAGTCATTGTCAGAGCCCTTAATATTTTCTGTATAAAATGTCAGAATCTAAAAGGTAGATTATTAAAGTAGACAAAGAACCGATGTAAAAAGATGGCTTCTGATTTCATAGCAAAGTTTAACTAAATACGCAGTTGTAACTTCAGAATATCTACATTTATGTACATGTATAAGCTCTCTATGTACATGTAACCACTAGAAAACAATGTAAAAATGTGTAAAGAGTAAAGGGGACTAATTGACCTGGACGAAATAGATGAGGAATATTACACCAGTGGTTGAATTAAGATCTAGGTATGAGTAATTTTGACCTGAACACTGCATCAAAATGAAAAGTGTTTCCTTGACTCAAAATATTTGGGACATCTGTAAGCGCCATTCTGTAACTGTCGAGTTTCCTGACTCTCAAGACTCCAAGGATGTTTTAAAAAGAGGCCTTATTTACAAGTGCAGATTTTATCTTAAAATACACTATATATTATTAAATACTAGGTGGACACTTTGCAGTAGCTCAGTGCACAGATGTGTTCTTAGGACCAGTTCATGTTTGTTGCTATGGAAACCAGCTGAGGGATCAGACCTGCGAGGAGCTGACAGTTCCATCTATATTTGACGGATGAAATGTGGCTCACAGGCTGGTCGGCAGGGTCTGTGGCTGCAGCTGGACGGACTGGGGCTCCGGGTCCTTGATACGACACTCTTCTCCCTCGCGCATGTATATTAGAAATAGAGTCACGGTGGCAAACGTGGTGGCGTTCACCGGAAACGCGCGGAGCAAAGTGGACGTGAGCCCACGTGTGAACACCCTCCACCCCTCCTTCTTCAAGCTCTGTCTCACACAGTCTCTGATGCCGCTGTACTTGTAGACTCCGCCCACCCCGTCCGCCTGGAGGCGTGACTTAATCACGTCCACGGGGTAGGTGGAGATCCAGGAAGCGATGCCCGACATTCCTCCGGCGAACAGCAGCTTGGGGATAAGGTACGGTTGTTCCGGCTCGCAGTCCAGGGCACGTGTCAACATGTCGTACGTGAGAAAATACACGCCGAAACCAGGTGTCTCGCGCATCAGGGTGGTCACCATGCCGCGGTTGATCCCTCGGATTCCCTCCCTCCTGTAGATTCTCACCAGACAGTCCAGGGAGTTCTTGTACAGCTTCGACTTCGACTTCTTCTCTCCAGTCCCCTGCAGCTGCATGCGTGTCTTGGCCAGCTCCATCGGGCAGCAGATGACACACTGGATGGTTCCTGCTGAGGCTCCCGCCAGGAACTGGTTGAGCGGCGTGTCGCGGCCCAGCTTGCGCATGGCGTTGCCCTGGACACCAAAGACTATGGCGTTGATGAAGGCCAAACCCATCATCGGTGAGCCGATGCCTTTGTACAGGCCGAGCGTCTACAGACACAAAGACACGTTACTGGGACCACCAACATTATAGAGACACCTTTATAATCATTTAAGTACACAAATTAGTAACTGATACTTTTGTGCACATACTTATGATTAAGATATACAGTTCATTGAATTACTGGTTGAAAGAGTAGGTAAAGCCCCTTTTCCACTGGTCAAAAAACCCAATACCAGCTAACATCTGGCTTTTGTCAGCAATGGGAATGGAAACAATCGGCATCAGAGTTAAGACAGCAAGGTGAGAGAGCGCCTCAGTTTTCAGTGCATTTGTGATGTTGAACTAAGCTGATTGTGTTGGTGTCTGATACATGTATTCACAGTTAATGCTTTTGTTGCAGTCACAGGAACAGATGCTAGAAATTATGATTAAATCAGTTTTCAAAGCCCTGATCCCTCTATCATCAAACCTTCAAGTTAACAAAATAAACCATTTAAGAATTTTTATATTGTCTTGGGGGAGGAAGACAAGATGACACCTCCATGACAAATCCACCAAGACCAAGCGCACCACACCACCTAGCTCAAATGGCAGGAAGTCCAAATCTTAATTTAGCCCACGCAGGAGTATGGTTATTGCTGACCCTGGCTAACAGACGCACCGCCTCCTCCTTTCACCCCTAACTTCCCATGTTAGGAACGCTGGCTGGTGCCGGGCTGATGGGACAGTAACTGGACACTTACACAAGTGCAGCCAACCCGTTTGCATAGTACAGTGCCCGGTGGAAACTGCACACAGGTCTAAACGCAATCCAGGAATCATGTAGTGTAGAGTACGAGAGCTTACCGACTCCTGGCGTATGATGGACTGGAAGCAGTGGATTGTTCCACGGTACAGAGGTTTGTCCACATTTTGAACTTGAAGCCGCACCTGTGGATGACAGCGCTGGAATTAGAGTCGTGCGACGGAGTAAAGAAGCCTAAGACAACGACAACACGCCACATACTGTCATATACGTTACTAACAAAGGAAACAAACGGGCAACAGTGTTTTGAAATGGTTTCAGTTCAGGGTTTAATAAAAAGGATGCTGGAGGGGGGTGGGGGGGGTGCAACATGAAGAAGTATAATTCAATTTAAAAAAAAATTCATTACATTTCTATAGCTCAAGACAGGACATAGGGTGAGAAGAAGAAAGACCTGGACCATACTTACTAGGTCACATTTCCGTGGAGAGGTTGTTTATTTCTCTCTCTCATCTACAACACAGTGACACTGTTGCTGTTAAAGACAGCCGCCCCCGGCCCCCACACACACACACACCAGCTCAGGCAGAAATGACATTTAAAGCAAGGCATAAAAGAGCTACGACCAATCACCGTCTTTGTGCTTCTAGAAAGTGAAAGCTGCAGATTGGCACAATCCTATGCTGTATTTAAACAGTTAAAAGGTCCCGGCCTTTTTAAAACTAATCACGTGGGTGAAAACAGGGAAAAAATCGAAAGAAAATCTTTCTGTAATGTTTATTTTTGACCTAAACACAAGGATTTAATGCCTATGACACTTTCTTTGCGCTGCAGTTAGTTGAAAGTGATGTCAGCATCGGATTAGGCTCTAACATCTATAAGGATATCAGGTGCATGTTTAATAATAAATAACAGCTAAGTAACAAGTATCTATTAGGAGGTTTTACTTTCTCTCTAAACGATATAAACAGAAGATTTGATCTGTTTAGTCATAAAGAACCAGAAAATATAAACACAACTTAAAAACACATGTACATTATTTAACAGTTCTACACATTTGTCCTGATGTTGCTATGGCGATCAGACCACTAATTCCTCTTGCTCAACTATGCCGCTCCTGTTTGACTGTGTAACTTTAGGTGTAGCTTAATGTGCTAACCCAGGCTGCCACACAGAGTGGGCCGATTTACAACAGTTTAACAGCACGGCACCGGATCATGTCGTTGCCCAACAGAAGTAATTAATTGGTACCCACCTTCACAGTGTCAAATGGATGCCCGACTAAAACACCAGCAGCACCTGAAGAAGAGAGGAGACTCGATTTAAAAACATATTCAGACTGGGATGATCCTCAGTAGAGCACGTTCCTCCGCCGAGGCCCAATCGTCCCATTCAGTTCAATCAAGCTGCACTGAATACACTCATAGAAGTCAGTTCCCTAAATTCAGCTCCATTGATCGTTCTGTGGGGAAATACTGAAAATGTTGAACAATGCCCAAATTGTTGAGAAACACCTGAATCTGGTAAAGTAAAATATGTGGAGAAAGAAAAAAAAAAACTTTCTGGATCCCATACCACATCTTTCTACCAAGTTTCATGGAAATCAGTTTGGGGGTTTTGGGGTAATTTTTCCTTACAAAGATGAAAACATAACCTACTTGGTGGAAGGGAAAAAAAAAAAATCATATCATATCTAATCCGTCACTATCTTCTTGACCTGATTATAGCACTACAACAATGTCGTGCATATCTAACACCACAAATTGTGAATGCAATGCAGCCCGATGAGCAAGCCATCACGCCAACACAGTGTGGTTTGGTTTTAGGGAAGGAACACATCTTATGATCAAGTGAAGGAAATCATCTCGCAACTATCGACAGCCCGCCCATCATGAGACGAATCAGCTGGTCACTGTGCGCGGTGATGAAAGCTCAACGGTGAACTGTCCTTGACTTTTTTCCAGGGAGTCAAAACTCCACTACACGGCAGCACAGTGTCCTGATAAATCCTAGAAAGATAGTGTCTCATTAGGTCATATTAGCCCAGAATCATCAGAGGCCGCTCTACACATGTAGAGCTCGTATTCTTCTCTGTTTAATGACATGTATGTTTGTATCATTATGGCAGATTTCAGCCCTGTAATCCATCTCGTCCACACGTTTACTATCTCGTCCGTGACCTGACATCTTGAGCACACATACCTCTGCAGGCCTCTGTGGTTAATCATACTGAATACACTCACCAGTGCACCTGCAGGTTTGGAATGGTATATTTTAATTTTAGTTTGTGGCAGTGCTTTAGTGAATCTAGAGAATTGTAGGGTAAATATATTTGTGACGATGATGAGCACAAATCAGGCCGTGCTGCACTTAAAGAGCCTGATATTTAGTTATAAGCACCATCGAGCTCCAGAACTCACATCTGGAGGGTCTTCACTTGGTTGAAATGAGACCGTGCAAACTTTAAAAAAAAAATGAAAATACAGTTACTCTTCTCTCTGGAGTTTAATCACACACCAGGAGTAAGTGGCTCTTATCCGTGGGTCCATGGGGTGTTCGGGTTTGGGAAGACGTGGCCTTGAGCAGAGACAAAACAGGTGACAAGTTTCCCAAAGGGTCTGTGATCAGGTTCTTACTGGAAACCACTGTGGGCTCCATTCAAACAGGAAGACGTGAAGTAATCCTACTTTAAGTAGTTATTTAGCAACACAGGTAATAACTATGAAACAAGATGATGCAATAATCTGCTCTAGTTTTAGGTTTTAACACCAAAACATCACTTATTTCTTTCCTTTTTTCTGCTGGAGGTGAACCTGGCTAACACACATGGTCCTGCAGGTTTCATTCATGCAGGTCCCACCACTCCCTGTGTGTGAGGTGAGGAATGTAACTCCACTAACTTCACCTTACATCCGGGATTCTACACGTGAATAACTGCTGCTTAAATCTCAGAGTTTGACCTTTGTGACCTGACACGTTTCATTTGTTTCTGATGCTTCACCACGGGGGCGATCGGCCACTTTTAATATCTCCGCTGGGTGGAAAAGTACAGGAGGGCAGCTAATGCTAATGCTACCTCCAGCTCGTTAACCCGTGGGGCTGCTGCTGCTGCTAACGTGGCGAGCGACTTACCTCCCACGCAGCCCGCGGCGAAGTCCAATGCCATTCCCCCCCAAGAGACACCCTCACGGCCGGTACGGGTCGAGCTAGCTCGGCGGTGGACAACCTGTGGCTCGGGAAGTGAGGATTTCAGACTAATGGGGGGGTTTTGATAGACAGAGCCCCGGCTTGGTGCTTGGTACCCTCCCTCTCTCTTTCTCTCTTTCTCTCTGCGGGCGTGGGACGGTGCTGGTGCCGGGCAGGCGGAAGGCGGAGGGTGGAGGGTCACCGGCGGAATGTGGATTGTCTCCCCGGGGCTCGGAGCTCGGGAGCAGGCTGACAGGTTTATAACTCTCCGCCGATGTATCGCGCTCTTTCTCCCGCAGCCGGAGCTCTTTTTTCTATTTCTGTACCCGCGGCGGTGGAGGCGGGGGCTCCGGGGGAAAAGAAGGAGCGTGCTCGGCCTTTTTAAAGAAGCCCAATGGGGACACTGGGTGGAAGACAACTCCCAGCGCCGGCTGTCCGCCCCCCGCGCCCATTGGCTGCCGCCGCCGGGCCGCTGCCGATCGTCAAAATCAACAGTGTTATCAACGGGTGGTCGTCATCGGCATGTGTCACCGTCCCACTGTCCAACTGGGAGACTGGCTTCACTTTCCACGGCCCAGTGCGGTGCCAAGTTCAGGACACAACACCACAAACCCCTCTGCAGAGTGGGGCAACTCACTGATCTTTTATCTTTCTCTATATTTTTATTTTATATATTGGTTATTTTTTCTCTTATATGTGTTGTATTTATTGTGTTTTTATGTTTTTATGTTCATTGTATGCACCAACAACCAGACCAAATTCCAAGTAGGTGTAAACCTACTTGGCAATAAACACATTCTGATTCTGCTTCTGAATGGTTGGAAGAGAGATGACTTGTTGTGTTAGTGGTTTGTCAAAGCTGGATCTCCTCCTGAGTGAAGTGAGAGACCAGCAACCCCTGTGCAGAGTGGGGCAACTCATTGATCTTTTATCTTTTATATATTTTTATTTTATATATTGTTCATTTTTTTCTCTTATATGTGTTGTATTTATTGTGTTTTTATGTTCATTGTATGCACCAACAACCAGAGCAAATGCCAGGTAGGTGTAAACCTACTTGGCAATAAACACATTCGGATTCTGATTCTGATTGGTTGGAAGAGAGATGACTTGTTGTGTTAGTGGTTTGTCAAAGCTGGATCTCCTCCTGAGTGAAGTGAGAGACCAGCCAGGGGCCACTGAAGCTTCAAATTGCTCCACATCATTTGTTTATTTAATTTCTTCATTTCACACAACTTAAATGTAAAATGCACAAATGCAACGTAAAGGTATCTGTGATCAAACTGTAACAACTGCACCAATAGCTGATAAAGAAGCAGGGAAGGAGGAGGTGCTCCAACATTTTGTATCATTAACTTTTCTACTTGAGTAAAAGTGACTACTTGCTTTTTAAATGTACTATAAGTATTAAAAGTAGAAGTACTTGCAGATGGTAGCCTATTCCCTAATGCATAAGATTACTGCATCATTAACTGGGCCTAAAGTCTGTGTAATGCATTCATAATACAGACTCATATTAATAAAGAATGCTGTAGGTGATGCTACCAGTTACCTGCCCGTTCTGATTGGATCATTGGGCCAATTCCCCTCTTGTTATTGATTATTTATATTTAACACAATGCATGGGAGTAGAAAGTACAGATATTTGCTGATAAAAGTAGTGGAGTAAAAAGTACCTGAAAATAAATCTACTCAAGTGAAGCAAAGATAAGTGTCAACTACCACAGGTCCCCCCTCCTCCACATTGAGTCCTTGTGTAGGAAGTCTGTGTTTGTTTTAGTTCACATTCAGCTGTTATTAACATTCATCTCTGTGTGGACACTGGTTTAGAATGAATTAGAGGCAGTTAAAAGAAAACAGGTTTTTATAAAGCTAACACAATAGATTCTTGGAAGTGGCTTTAATATGTGTCTGCTTAAAACGACTGGAGGATAATTTCCAGCAATCGAGTGCGCACTAAAAACCTGTTCAGTGTCATTTGTGGTATACTTGTTTTTTTTATTGCAAATTTGTCCTGACTTGTCTTGTAATCTAAACTAATCTAATTAAATCTTTTTTTTCTGTTTCATAGGGAAAAGAGACCTGTTATCTCACTAGTTATTGTATCACTAGATGCTTGTTTAATATACTTGATGTTTGGGATAATGTGGGGAAAATTGGTATTTTTGATGTTTGATCATAGAAATATAAAGAAAACTAGAATCACCACCTTGCATTCGTCCGCCTCACAAATCCCATTCTGCTCCAGAGTTATGATGTTAAATATTGGCCATGAAAAGGGATTTTGTAGAACATTGATGATGTCACAGCGACTATTTAACCACTAACCTTCTGGACCTTTGAACACCAAAATCTCATCAGGTCTTCCGTCAGTCCAAGTGGACATTGGTGCCGGATGTAATGAAATTCCGTCTGAGCATTACTGAAACATTCCTCTCATGTGGCGAAACCCTGAATATCAACTAGCTTTCAAAAGAGAGAGGAGCTTTAGGTTTTGAAGTGCAGTTTAATGTTTAGCCTTAGACAAAGTTTAATGAAAAGATTTGACTCAGTGTCACTTTTGCTTTACTTCTCTCTGTGAGGAGAGATGAAGACTTAATGGAATGCACTCAGACTCTTAAGTGATGAACTCATATTTCATTATCATTCTTCTAAGTCAGCACACCTTTTTTTCATAATCACAATGTGATGACAGTTATTGTTCTGTGATGTTACAGCAGCACCGAAAATACAAACACTTCATGATCGGGTACATTTAACAGGTGGCATGACGATTAGCATGAAGCTGCAGACAACGCCATGCTTAGTTTTAACACAGAGGAGCACATCATCTCCAGTAATTTACATTTACACTTTTCTCCAGCTCTGATGCAAACCATGAGCAAATGTCCACCTTCCATTTCGGAATGATGTGGATTTTAAATGGGAAACAGATGGATGCATTATTTGTTCTTGTCTTGAGATTCCCAAGATTAAGACCCCAGACATTTCGGAAGGTCAAACAGGCTAGATTTTAAAATTTAAAGGTCTCGGTGTCATGAACTGCTTGACTGTCTCGTCTGTGACTTGTTTGCGTCTCTCTTGGTGCTGGGTGATGATGGGCTGTAGGGTCTCAATCAAAAGCTTCTTCAGTTCTCCTGTGAGAAGATTTCCACTTGTGTAGTCCTGCAGCGAGAGGGGACGGGGTGAGTGTTGGAAAAGAAGTAGAAGAGCGGGGATGGGTGAGCGGAGGGTAATGATTAACAAGACGAAGAGGTAAATGAAAGACACAGAGAGCTTGTTGTACAAAGAACAGGGAAAGCAAAACACAGAAAAGAGTGTGATTAGCAAAGGAAACAAAGCCCTCACCTGTCTGATCTTCTCCAGCTGCTCATCATCTTCAAGGAAGAAGGTCAAGTACATGAAGGAGACGTCTACGTCTGCGTTTCCACCGTGCTTCCTGTGCTCTTCCACTGTGTCTTTCCCTCCAGAAAACGCATGTTTGTTGATCTGTGAGTATAACGTACACAGGTCAGATCAGCCATTCATTAGATATTGGTCATCTGACTGGTAACTTTTGACTTGTTATAACGACTAACAGCAGCACCTTGTTTTTGATCTGCTTGGGTGTGTCCGTGAGGAAGATGGAGGAGTTGGCATCACTGGCGCTCATCTTGGTCTGCGCCCCCTGCAGGGCGGGGAAGAAGGTGGAGTGCAGCAGAGCGGGTTTGGGATAGCCGATCCTTGGCGCTACGTCACGGGTCATCCTGAAGTACGGGTCCTGCGTGAGAGGGAAGATGGGTCCAAACACATCATGACATTGTAAACCATGAATATCAGTAAAGCTGCTTTCAGACATGCTCCTAACTCTGGGTAATCTACAGGCATTCTCCGGATGGGCGGAATGTAGGAACACTAGTGTCCATGTGAGATGCTCTGGACTTTCTCAGGCCTGCTCCTTAGTAAAAACTCTGGATAATGTCAGAATGTGTCAGAATGAGTTTTGAGATAATGAGAATTGTTGCAAAACACATCTGAGCACAGAATATCTTACTGTGTTCTTCATGTGGAAAAGGCTCCAGTAAATGTCCAGATCTAACTGTGCGTACATTCTCCATAGTTCATGTCTGAAAATGGCTTAAGTAGTACTTTCATGTATTAGTGCAACGCTGTGCTGACCTGGTCGATGGCACAAGGGATGAGACACTGAATATCCTTTCTGCCTCCAAAGATCTGTGGGAATGAGTTACTGAACGACGGGGCTGCCTGGATGGCCGGGAAGCTGATCTTTCCTGGGTGGATAAAAAATAATAAACATCATTAAAAACAAACGAAAATAATTCATACAACCACACTTCAGAATCAGGACATAATGGAGTAAAAACCTCAAATACAACGTTATACTGACACATTGTAGCCAAGTATAGGTAATAAACCTTTACTGGTACTTTGTTACATATATGCTGAGACTCCTTTATTTTTCTTGCTAAAAAAATCAGCACTTTGTAATATGTCCGACACTAACCTGACAAAGAGAATAACCTGAAAACACCTCTATAACCACTGGCAACTAGTTATGTTTAAATCATTAATTAAAATAGAATTAATGGGAACATGATGCAAAGAGACGCAATGGAAACTGTTATCCCTGCATCAAACTGTTTATTACATTTGACTTCCTCTTTCCAAAGTGATGAATATTTGAATGACTGTTCAAAGTCATATGGTTTGTTTATTTTAAGTCACTTTTCACTTGACTTACCGATGCAGTCACTGTCTGTAAAGCCAAAGATGCCTTTGACCTGGTTGAATGTAACGTGCTTCTGGACCTTAACCACGTTCCTGTAGAAATCGGACGATGCACTGTGGAAAACAAATGGAAATTAACAGATTAAAACACAAAAAACACTCCAATAAGATATCGTATGCTCACTCAGGTTACATGAACAAATATGGGGGATCATTCATTGCTAAACATTCATCCTAAGAAGCCTCAGCAGCAAAGTCGACCAGAGAGGAATGTGAGATTGTATTCTGTCACATTTTACCCCATGTATTCGAGGTCAGAGAAGATGAATGTCTTGTTCACATCGAAGCCACAGGCGATAATGTCCTTAGCGTTCTCCACAGCGAAGCGGTGGCAGTCCTCCAGTGAGAGATCCTTCCACAGATACTTTTCATCATCAGTCAGCTGGATCACCAGCGGGATGTCAAATACATCCTGAAGCCACCTGGAACAAGGAAGAAAGAATCAGTAAAAAGCCCACAAGTGAAATCAGGTGCAAAATAGTGAAGGATGAAATGAGGATGAAGAACTCACTTGGTGAAGATGAAGGGGATTAGATGGCCGACGTGCATGGCTTCAGAGGACGGACCTCTGCCCGTGTAAAGGTAGAAGGACTTTTGTTTCTCATAAGCATCCAGCACCTGATTCATGTCTCTGCCAAAAAACAACAATAAGAGGAAAGGGATTTATTGATGAGTCATTCTCCCACAAACTCTCTCCTTTCTGTCACTGGATGATGAAATATTTCCAGTTCCTATAATACTGACCTGTGTGAGAAGAATTTTCCTCTTCTTAGAAAGCGGTGAGGTTTCTGTCCAGAGACTTTCTCTACTCTGTCCACCAGCTCCTTGTCTATTTTACTGCTGCCAAACCTCACTGAAGAAAGACATGGGAAAGATAATGAGTCAGAATTATTCATATCAACTTCAGCTCTTTAAGTGAGAGCCAAACTTTGTTTTTTATATACGAGAGTTTTTAAATCTCACCGATGAGTTTGTCGTAGTCCACCCCCTTGGCATTGGTGGTGGAGACGTTCCACGGGTCAACCGTGTCGTCTCCGCCGGCGCCAACCCCACCTGCTGCTGTCCCGTTGTCAGTGACGGCAGCGTTTTCTGAGGGCGGACATCCTGCTTTGTAATCCTGACCCGTCGTCTGTTTGTAGTCCACTTTCAACTTCAGCAGCATCTGGACAGCAGCCTCGACTTCAGCCTGGGGAGCACAAACACACTGCAGTCAGAAGAACCCAGAGAATATAAAGCAGCAAAGCCCCACCAGAATCAAATATCATTTAAAACGGATCAGTTTTAAAACTAAAAACTAAATTTTTTGGAGTAGTGGAAGAAAATCCAATCTTATGTTTATCTCAAAATCCAAACTGGGTAATTACTAAAATTGCACATAGTAGATGTAGTAGTTTTTCTACTGATTTTTTGTCTTTTGAGAAACCTATGGAACCTATGGACTAGTCATATCTGCCTTAATACACGCGTGTTATGGAAAATTCCACTGACCAGTGTCTAAGGTAGTGGGAATCCCCTGACTAGGTGTCTCACTGCTGTGATACTGTCTACCTGACAGGATGGAACCCTTATTTGTTGATGTTTTTCTTCCAACTGGTACCGCAGACGGATGGACACAGCAGATAGGACATAGCTGATGATCTCATGTCTTTGATGTCTTTGATGTCTTCTTTTTTTCATAATATCTCTTGTGTAACGCCTCTTTGTATAAATTCTGGCTTTTGTGAACTTGCGTCCAGTTGTTCCATTTCGAGCACCCGTGCTTGTTGTAAAAACTCTGCAGAGCTTACTATTATGAAGACTCAAAAGCAACTCAGGTCTGAGAATATCATTATTTCAAATCTCAAGTTGAATTTCCATCACACACATTAGAAATAAATGATCGTCATATCATTTAAAGTTCTTTTCCAGCTCCACATTTATAAACTAATATTGAAAAATAACATCATCCTGACTGACTATAACAGTTGCAAAAAAGCCTATATTTTAAAATACTTTTTGAGCTGTTGCTGAGATACCAAGACTTGAAGAGGCATCACATCACTAACTCCTTAAGATATTGTTGAACAGCAGTCAGTGATCAGTACATGTTCAGACACATGCAAAACACCATCAAACTAAAAATACAACATGGGTGGAATCATCATTTATTCAAGGTTAATGTTATAATCAGCTTATTTCACTTACTTTCTCAGCTTTGGCTGTTTTCAAGCCTCGGACTTCTTCTCCTTGAGCTGTCAGTTTCTCGTACAGCTCCATTGGACTGGTCGCTGCTCCTCCCTGACTGTCCGTCATCTTCTTCACACTATGCGAGGAGACGAAATAAAAATGATTAGCAAAGTAAAGAGGGACACAGTTGAAATAGCAAACAGATCCAGGTGTCACGTTATCAGTGAGACCGGGCTGTGACTCCTTCCCCTGCAGTCTGAGAAGAATCACACATGTGAACACACAGCTGCTAACTTTAGCTACTGAGCAGCTAAGCGCTACATTTATCTACATTTATCTTCATCGCAATAGTAACCAGACATGACAAGGATAGAAAAACTTTACAACTTATTGAACGGCTGCCATAACAGGAAATAAAATACCGTAAAATCCTCTCCACAAAGACAGACTGACAGCTTGCATCAGCCTGAATGAAGTAGTGCTCGGATCAAATTGTTCCCCGAGAAACCCGGCTCCCTCAATAGTTCCGCTATGGATTTGATGTGCATAAAAAAACAAAGCACCACTTTTAAGCTTCATTAATTAAAAATAAATCTTCTTGTATTTTATCATATTCACTTTAAATTGAACCAAACGGTAGAATCCCACGTAAATAAAGCTAAAGCTGCATGTCGGAAGTGAGGGACAGCTATTGTGTTCCTACCGGCTACTTTCAAAATAAAGCTATTCACGCGTCAAGTGACCCTGGCACGATTGGACAAAACGGAAACATTGCTTTATTTTGAAACGTTGAATGTACTCAGGTGGCTCTGCGGGATGTTGTTAGCAGCGTGTTACTGATGGAAGTTGGACAAATGGTCGGTGTTATTCCGGACTGCAGGTGTAACAGGTACAAACACACTCACCGGGTAACTGTACTCTGCTTTTAGCATTAAATACAACTTGGAGTCCGAGAAGCTGAAGACCAACGTTAGCTTAATTTGCTACACTGGTAGCACTTGCAAGACTAATGTAGACGTATGGTTAAAGTTAAAGTCAAGGTTTGAAGTGACAGTCTCAAGTCTTTACGTTCAAATGTGAAGTAAGTTAAAAACTGACGGTATTAAACTAAACAACGATAGCTGCAGCTGTTTGTTTGGTTTGTATGAAGCTAATACATTTACCTAGCTGGCTTATCTGCTCTCTTTCCGCTGTTGGCAGGACAACTACGCATGTAGCGTTATAGCGTTTATTGCGTAGCTCTAAATTCTGCTCTCTCACAACAGTAATGTTGTCCTTAATGTTATTATTTTGATCCCAATCAGCACATAGTGGGGTTTCCTCTTTATATTTCAATCATCGGAAGTTGTACACTTCCCCTCATAAGTGACACTAAATCCCCAAAGAAAACATTAACACATTAGTGGTTAAACCTCCAGATCAGATCGTGTGTATGTCAACAAATCTACTCTAAAGTTACCAGTGTGTCTGCTGCTTGTAGGTGCAGTTGTCCAAGCCACCACTAGATGTCACCTTCGGGTATCTAATGGAATAAGTGCCCCTCACCTGTTGTCTCTGTGTGTTTGACAGAGTCACTAGAAGATGTCTTCATTAGTGGCCTACGACGACTCGGGGTCAGAGGATGAATCCTCAGCTTCTGTTCAAACTGGATCTAGTGAACCAAGCCAGGACGTTGTGTTGTATAGTAACTCAAAGGTGACACCCAGCGCTCAGGGGTTTCACCCAGCCCCCGACTGGACATCGTTGGAACATCATGGAAATATCTCAGAACGAAGCAGCTCCTCCCTGCACCCCCATCAACACCACCATCAGAGGACGACATATTGCAACAGCAGGGCAGCACAATATAAGCAGTTTGGAGATACTGCAGCTCCTCTGAGTTTACCTGCGACTCAGGAGAAGATCTCTCTGCTCCAGTCTCCTCCTCACATGCCACAAAGCTTTGCTGATGGATTGAACCAGGCAAAAAGACACCACAGTGTCCCGTATGGTATCAGACCGTACGTCCCCAAGAGACAGAGACTCGCCACTTCAGTAGAGACTTGTGACCCAGAGTTATCAGCAGAACAGGTCCCAGGGAATCGGGCCGGGGAAAGCCAAGTTCTCTTAGATGTGTCGGCAAGGGTGAAGCCGTATCTCACTCAGAAGCCCGACGCGGCGGGGATCCCGAGGAGGCTTCTGATGAGACTGGGAGGCCACCAGGGCCCAGTCAACACTGTGCAGTGGTGTCCTGTGCCTCATCTCAGTCATCTGCTGCTGTCTGCCTCCATGGACAGGACTTTCAAGGTAATGACAGCTCCAGCAAGGGTATCACTGTCTTTCATAAATGTTGTGCATTGATTGCTTAGACTGATGCAAGCCCAGAAAGAGTGTTTTCTGTAGTGCTGTTATGTCTGCACACTCGATTCTAATTTCATTCGAACTGGCTTATCCAATCCAAGTTTAAGTTATCCCTCTGATGTCTTTTTTCTTTGTGATAAAATCTTTGCGCATGCTGCATAATACGTGTGCATGGTGGTCTGGAACACGGAAATCTATCTATCAGCACAGTGCCAGGTAGGTGCCAAGTGCATCGGGGGAGGTCGAAGGGGATAATCACTTTACCTGACATACATTGTAATTGACATGCTGTTACAAGCAGGAGGATAATATCTGCCCGGCTGCCTCCATTTATAAGTGTACCATAAACCACTTTTTTAAAGAATCATATCTGTCACTGTCAGTTGAATGTATGTCAAGACCCGTGGGACTTCCTGTTTCCATCTCTCTCCTTCATTCGGATTCCCTCTCCCCAACTTCCTCTTCCTTGTCTTTTTTTGTATTTCACACCAGGAAGCAATCCATCATTTCCCTACTGCAAAGGTCAAGCAGTGCAGGTGTCTGCCTGTGACTACATTTTTCTACCCCAGTAGGAAATCTCCCAACCCTCCCGTATCCTGAAAGGAATCTGAATAATTTAAAAATTTAAATATTCACCAGATCATTTGCATAATCATACAAGTGCAGCAGCAGCATGGCAGCCACCTCTTCCCCACCTGGAAAGGGCTGCTTGGAGCAGATGGCGGAGACTCCTAGAGAGGGGAGGGAGAGAAAAGACTTGGTTGTTTTTATGCAGGGATTTCTCTTCTTCTCTTTCTCAAGCTGTGGAACCGGTGCTCTGTGAAACCAGGGCATAGGGGTGCATGTGATATGCTCTTACTTATCTGTGCACATGTCTCATGAGGTGTTTGCTCATTTTAAGTAATGGGGTTTTCAACAGGTAATTTTAGTTCTCCTCTTAAAGTTCAGACTGCACTCAGACTTTGAAGTTTCAGTTGTGAAAGCCCCTTCAAAACCCACATTTAGCACAGAAAATACAGTACAAGAAAGTGCAGGTTACCATGGCAACAATGTTGTAGCTTCTCACTGTGTTAACCATAGACTGTATATCAAGATGGAATACACGTCTCCACTTCTTCCCTCTATCCAGAAAAAAAGCCCAAATATCCTGGTTACGAACGCTGATATTTTGGATGGAGCCGCGGTAGCGAGGTCCTGCCGATGCATGCACTCGACCAATCAATATGTTTCACCCAGTTTTAATAACCAATTAAAGCCAAATTTACCAGAAAATTAACACTTGCATACTAGAGTGATAAGAACTTCCTAAAATGACAGAAACAATCTTTCAGAAAATTCTATTTCACATGTATTTTTACTTTTTGGTTTGGTCGATGTCCCCTCCACTAACATGGATGAGGCAGGACTTATGACCTATACTGCAGTCAGCCACCTGGGGGCAATTGAGACGATTTGGTTTCACTTTGTTGGAGCAGTCATGTCATCCATCTTTATATACAGTCCAGGGCCGGGTCTAGGCAGGGGCAAGAGGGGGCCTGGCCCCCTCAAATAAATGTTGTGCCCCCTCAAACTTAATCCCAATTTATAATAATAATAATACAATAAAGCACAATGCCCCCTCAAGATTTGTGGCTGCCCCCTCATACATGCCTGTCTAGACCCGGCTCTGATACAGTCTATGGTTGAAACCAGTAAACTATTAATCTAACTATTGACTATACTATAATAGTATACAATACTTAGAAAAAATGTAGAGCTGCAACTAACAATTATCAGTATTATCTATTATTAGAATATTAATTAATTATCTGATTAGGCAGTGAATAATGTCCGTAACATTTTCTCAATATCAAAAGTTTCTCAGCTAATGATTATTTACATAAATTGATTATTCTGATTATCTACACATTATATTCTTAATCACATCACAGCCCATGAGGACATGTCCAAACAGCTTGTTGGTCCTGATGGGCCACATCTCAAAGATATAGTGTTCTAACAACACTATGGAAGACTGGGGGTTAGTGACTGTTTTTCATTTTGGCTTGAACAATGACATAAATTATTCATTGAGTATGGTGTATTGATGCTTTTTCTATTCAAGTAGTTTTTGCAGTTCTAGTCGTATTGTTTCTATTGTACAACCTATTGTCCACAAGTTCAATATATTGAGTTTTCAAATCCTCACAAATGAAGAGTATTTCACCTGAATAAGTTGGACAGTTGATAGATATTTAAAATGGGTACAGATGAGCTAACAGTCTAAGATGGAAAATAAATCCAAATGTACATTTACACATAATTCAAAAGCAATTAATGTGTTACTTTTGGAAGGAGCCCTAGTAAGAGTCTATTAATGCACTGCTATGTCCTGGTACAGGAAAATTCTGGTCACTTGTGCAAATGTCACATTGTTTTCTTGCATCACGACATCTTGTCATACATTTTTCTTTTACTATCACTTCATAGTGATAATAATTATGTCTTTCAGAGAGCTGACACAGGCATTTCTGTTTCTTCTGTTGTGCTCGGCTGCAGACGGAAGAAAAGCGGGGGGTACACACACACACACAATGAAATCTTAACACACTCGCCCATGTGCTTCTTCACTGAAATCCTTCAGGCTTCAGAGTCCTCTTCTTCCATCCTGTCAGTCAGTCCCTCAGAGGCAGAGGCACACTATTATTATTCCAGCCTGTGTGCAGCCTCATGTCGCCATGGCTACGGCAGGTGTAATGCAGCGGGGTTTAGGTTGATAACACGAATACCAATTTAGTTTTAATTACCGACAGTCATTTAGGAAACAGATTACCCCAATGAGTCGGCGTCGAGGATCCGCTCTGTGTGTCTGTTAAGTGGCCGGTGAAATGAAGGGGGGTGCAAACAAACAAGCATTCGTTCACACCCATACACAGGTTTCATGTTGTACAGAATTAATGTGATTGTGTGCGCATTGAGTGGTGTTGTTCATGGTGTGTATTGTTTTTTTGTCATCATTCCCAGCTGCCTGGAGACTGTGCAGGCAAAACAACAAAGTCTGTGTGAAGTTCAATGTTTGTTATTTTGTGAGGATAGATCTGAGCATCAGTTGCTGTTGAACAGATCTCTATGTTACCTTGAGGTGGCAGCGTTTCCCCAAGATCAGACAATGGAGAGTCCAATTTTGTTCCAGGATGAATGGAAATAGTTTTAATAGATGAATCTCCCTGATATTTATCTTTTTAGAACTCTAAATTTTTTACTCTCGGTCTCTGTCACTTCTCTTTTCAGCCCGGAGGCATCTCAAGCATTCTGTTTGTTAAACCGCTGCCTGCTGGATTGATATGTCACTGTCCCCTCCGTCTATCTCTCACTCCTGTCGGTCTCCAGTGGGAGCCTCAGCACTTCTCTGTGTATTTCATATGCTGCATGGAGGAGTCGTCTTTAATAATGAAACACAGAAAAAGGCAGAGAGGGATCTGCTGCAAAAATCTTCAAAGTTCCTCTGCAGCCGTTAAAGCAAAAAAAGAAAAAGAAACGTCTTCATTAGTGTAATATCTCACATCTCACCACAGCGGGTACCGGACCAGACCACCCACTGAATTTCAGGGAGAATCTTCTGTGTTTTATGTGACAGAAAATAATTTATCTATATCGGAACAAAGTCAAATATTGACCAGCTTGTTTGCAAAATAATTGTTTTTTTAAACATTGTGGGGAAAAAAACCTGCCACAGCAATGAATAAATCTGAATCCAGCAGAATGACCCTCAAAAGAGCACATATCTCTGCCAAGGCCCAATAAATGGGCTTCGGAGCAAATTGCACACATCAGTTACCTAGGTTTGCCTGATTTGTTTTCCTCCAGATCCAAGAATGAATCCTATCTCATTATTGAAAACATTTCTTGAATCTTCCCCCTTATCTAGATCTGCACTAAAAAAAGAATGGAGTCTTCCTTGGGTAATGCCCAACACCTCCACAAATGTCATGGAGTGACAGTTATGGATGTCACAACGACAGAAGGCAGCTGGCTCCTTTTCTCCTCTGCTCTTTATGTAAAACCGTTAAAGCCATAACACTCCACATGAGGGGGATTTAAAGTGACATTCAAATGAAATTAGTTAAATACTTAATTACAAGCGTTTCTTTTGCTTTCAAATCTTTTTAAATATGTCTGATATGTATAATAACAACATTTTATTAGACATCTTACAATACATAATATGGGATAATCCACAGGCTTCAGAATCTACATGATTGAACTTGGATAATGCTAAGAGTGTGAAAAACTATGGCTGTGAGGCACAAGATCCCAATTTCTGTCAGCAACAGCTATATTTTTTTAGAGTTGGAGAGTCAGTCAAAAGCAATGACCATGAAAACCTCGGTCATCACAGTTATTATCAATTATTTTGTTTTATCAAGAAGCACTTTTGCTCAGTATTTTCATTTTCCTTCATTACAGTGGACTTCAGGAGAGGAGGGCTCATATTGAAACCTCCTCAGCTATCAAAACCAGACATCCTCTATTCACTAGTTCTTCGATTCAGAGGTGGAGGACACCTTGTATGCATCATTTGTGATAGATCGGTAGAAAGTATTTATTTATTTATTCCTTTTGTCTCTGTTCCCGAGCGGAGAGCAGTGGTTGCCAAGTCTGACCTCCGCGTGTGAACTGCCTTGAAACCTCGACCAGAGCACAACAGTCCTTTCCTCTTGTTTATGAGAAGAAAAGCTCAGCATGTCAGTGATCTTTCTGCTCTTTTTCAATGCTCTTATGTCAGACTGCACGTTGTTACATCAGGTGTCAGGTTGTCATATAGTTATATAGTTGTTTCAGAAATCTTAAAGCACATTTTCTCTCACATGAGCTTTGAAAACGGTATCTCACAAAGGCTAAGAACAAATTACTTTAATAATCCTTTGAATTATCTGATTGCTGATTTAGCAGCGGCAGCTCCTTTCAGTTGAAGCACACGCTGTGACTCCGTGCAGTGGAAGCAGAACAACAAAATCCTTCTTCCAGAACTACTCCAGCTTGTGCACCGTCAGTACAAACAAAACAAATGACTTTGTTGCCGCTGTCGATGTTTGTTTGTGACTCTGGCTCGATGTGTCTGTGCCTGGCAGGTGTGGGATGGAGCGGAGAGCGGACGGTGCCTCAGGGTTTACACCTGCCATTCGGGAGCCGTGCGCGACGCCTGCTGGACCCCCTGCGGGCGACACCTCCTCACTGGGTCATTCGACAACACGACTGGGATCACAGACGTGGAGACGGGTGAGCGGCATCACTCTTCTTTCTGCAGGTCTCTAGAACAAGACGTAGCGAAGCACTAGGTTTACGTTTTGAAGTGTGTCACTGTGACTTTGTCTTAAACTTAACTTGACATCGGACCCAACAATGCATGTGTCCACAGTCCATGGCTTCTCACCTGTGCGTATAGGTACAGGAAACCAGAACAGCTGCGACGGGCCTATATTCTTCAAATAATGAAAGTTAGAGTTTTACATATATTTCATTTAAACTCAGCTTGAACAAACATTCTCCGAGCAGATTGCCGTTATTTTGGGAAAGCAGAACTCCTTGGCAACTTTACTTCTTGCAAGTTTTAAGTTAGTTTAGTAATTTATGTGTGGAGTGTCTTTAAATTGCCTTGGGTCACAAAACTTGTTTAAACCTATTGTATAAATTGCAAAGCTCTCTCTCTCTGTAGCCATGACCCATTTCAGGCACCACCACTTTCTAAATCCACATTTCTTAAGTGAATACATCACAAAGACTGAGCCAAGAAATGACAAATGCTTTTCTCTAAATGCAAAATTTCTGTTACGATTACGATAAGATATGAATATAAAGATGGTAGTATATATATAAAGGTATTTACACCATGCAGTTGTATTTTAATTTCTTCATTTCATTGTGTGCTGGAACGACCTGAAAACAATCCAGTGACACTATTGGGAGTTGTCTGTCTCATGTAGGGAGGAGCCTCTAAATGAGGTTGGATGGAAGCAACATGTCTGCCTCAGTGGAGATGGACCCTAAATGGGCCACATCTCTCTCTTTCTCTGTCTTCTTCTGTGTCCCACACTTTGCTTTCTGAAAACATTTACTTTGTGACATTTTTGTCAACACAAATTCCCCTCAGAGTCAAATCCACAGGCTCATTATGTTTGCTCATGCTTCTGTGTGATCATAACAAGATTTTTCAAGGTGACATGAGATCAATACTTTGTTTGGTTTGTAAAGCATACAATATTCGAAGATGGGAGCATTTCATACGGACAATCAACAATTTTATTTCTAGACACCTTTAAATGCAAAATTGATCAGATTGAAGATCCACCAATATAATATACAGCCTCGTGTTTGTGCAGCATGTAACGGTGACAGTGGATTCACACACAAAGAAAAACCACCGCAGAGAAGCTCGACAAAACGAGCCCGACAGCACAGAACAGACCTTGTTTTGAAGCCCTGTGGCATCTACATCTCCAGGGTCAACACGATGCTGTGATGACTTGCTGCCGTTTGCACTTCCCCTCTCAGCACGTCTGTCAATACTGCCAATAAAGCCTACGGATAATAGCTTGGCCAGCCCATTAAACACACAGGCAGCTCCAGGAAGGAGATCAATAATGGATACATCACCACGGGAGCAGCCACTATGACCTTATACCGCCATGTCACCTACTACCACCATAAACAAACAAAGTGTTTATTTTGGGCTTACACTTTGGTAGCTGCCAGTGCTTTGCTCAGCACAGCAGGACGTCCAACTAGGCCTAGATGTACAGCTTTGAAGTAAAGTCACATGTCTAGAAAGCCCTTACAAGTAAATCACGCAACAGTCCTTTTATCATAACAACATTTTATTATTCATACTCCTGTTCCCTCACTCTGCCAAGGAGGTAATGTTTTGACACTTTAAATCCCAATCATACTCAATGATTTTAAAGAACCCAGAGGCCAGGCTAGATGCATAATTAGTTTCATCATAATTTGAATACAGACTAACTGTCCCTTCTTTCTAGAGCTATTACATTCTTAACAAAAACGACCAGGCTCTAAGGTGTTGGTGTAATCATGGATATTTGAACATTTAATGAAGCGCCCGACATTAATACAGCACATTTGTTGTCACTCTCTCTACCAAGCTTGATGGGACACTGATCCGGCTGAGTGTTAGCCAATGCCGAAGTGTAATCAGAGTTAATGGGATCTTTACACTCTTCGCAGTAATGTAGAGTCTCTCAGGTCTAACAAGGAACGCAGCTTGATTCCTGTTCTGTTCACGAGAGGCGGCAGGCCCTTTAATGATCAGCAGGAGTCTTAGTAAGACACCTGACGCCTTATTTCACCACAGAATACCCAACTAAATGCTGCGTCACTCAGTGTGTTGAGACATGATTGGAATTATTTGAGACCAGAATAGTGTTTGTATCTCTGGAGTTGTCCCCGTGTCCACTTTAGTTTGTAGAGTCTTATTTCCACTGCCTGCGGGCCACAGGTAAACTGTCAAAGCTGAATAGCAATTGTCGAGGGAGAGGACGATATAGAGAGGGAGTGCAGGTTAAAAGGAATAATGCAGAGAGAGAAAGGAAGGGGAGAGCAAGAATGCAGGAGGAAGAAATCAAAAGAGGCAGAATAAATCCAGAGAACGGGAGACGCGGAGAGTAGGAGGTGGGGAGTGGAATAAATGAATTTCATCTGTAGGGCATTAGTGTGAAGTGGCAGCTGTTGTCCGATGCTTTCCCTGCTGTCCTTGGAAAAGCTGATTGGTGGAGGTTGGCGTAGGAAAATATGCACATATACCCCCACGGGCTCCCGCAGTTTGGCGTGTCAGATCATGTATGTGTATGCAGGACCCGAGTCCTCTATCCAGATCCCTCCAGGCACTGGCAGAAAGAAAACTGTCCTTGCTCTTCCAAAAAATCCAACCAAACAATAATACACAAAGATGGTGGCAGGGCTGGAGCGTGCATTAGCCTTCCACCTCACTTTACCCCTGCTGAATCATATTTGATGAATGTTGCAAAAGGCTTTAACAATAGTTTGGTTTTCAGATAGAGCTTGCAGTGCATTGCTTTGAAAGATGAGCCACGAGCTGCACATGGCAGCTGCACAAGGGCAAAACAACAAATCACAGTCTGGTGTGAGTCTGGGGTCATTTCACAGAAAAAGGTTTGTTTAAAACATATGTCGGAGCCGGCTGTGCAATGCATGAGTTGCTCCTTGCTTTTCCAAATAAAACTCCAATTATGTTAGAGTTTGCACTGTATTTCTTATTATGGACACCTCCGGCCTCTCGTGCAATAACTGGGTCAGGGTTTTGCTGCACTTATGTCAGATGCAACACCATAAAAAAGTATTTGATACTTAATCGTTTTTTATGTTTTTTTTATAGTAACTACTGCCGTGCCCGTTTTAAACTTGTCTGCTTGGAATGAACTGTTTGCTTTGCCTGTGCTTATTCCTCAGGTCCTCAACAATACACATTACAAGTGAGATTAGATTGATAGATTGCTCAAATATAGTAGTTTTAACTTGCACAAACTAAAGTAATATATTCCTGTGATATAATTATCTTAGGAGGGACATAAGTTTAGTCATTTACTGTGTAATATTTTATCAACAGGAAAATGTCAATCTTGGGATTTTGTTGTCTCCCAAACTTGCCACCTGTATTTACAAGAATGATTCAATGGTTAAAGTTTTTCCATCCACTTTTTTCCACATCCAATAAAGTTTAAACAATACTTTTCATAAACACTGCAATAATACAGTGTGCACAATGAATGCATTTTCATTCCCATTTTTCATTTTGCCTTATCCCCACCTTCTGGCTGTAAACACACAGGAGAATTAAGCATAGCTCACCGGGAGACGATGCAGCAGCAGCTCACACACAGAAGCTTTTACTCCAAATGCCACCGGCAAAGCAGATCTGCATTGTGACCTAGTTCGAAGGCTTCGTTTGCAATGGTTACCTGCTCGGTTGAAACAGCTCTTACCCTGTTATGTGACAGAAAATAGAAGCAGACCCTTGTTTCAAAATGATGATAGGTTAATTTATAAGTTACATTAGTGCCAATCATCGACAACAGAGAAAACATGTGATCCAAGAAGCAGCCAACATGATATAGAGGAGGTTCTCAGAGGTTTATGTATGCAAGGTTTTTTAGCTTTATTTATTTTTTTGTAATGTAATTTCTACCTTTCAACTGCTCTGTCTCCCCACTGCCTCCAGGAGGTTTCATGTGTTCAGCACAGAAGTCTGTCAGTAGTCCCGTCTGTCACCCACAACTCTGGGGAAAAAAGAGTGAAAAAATTCCTCATATACATTTTAGACTTGGTTTGCTTGTTTTGAAATTGAAGGACACAAATTAAGCTCATGATAGTTGAAAACTATTCAAGCTCAAATAATCAAGGAAAAGATGCATCCATCTTTAGGGTGTTTATGATGCTTTGACTTGACTTTTGGTGAGAAACCAAGTCGTCCATCTTTACATGCAGTCTATGTTTGTGATCATTAGCCATAAACAGACTCACTGTTGCTACGAGTCGTGAAGTTTCCTTGGTTTATAAAACCTTCTGTAACCTTCTCTAACAAAAATACATGATTAGAAATATTTCTTATCCTCTCGTTTACCAGGCACAAACTTATTGTGGAAAAAATTAAAAAAATTACTTACAAACATGCCTTATTAAACCAATTTCCAAAAATGTTTGGATGTGGCTTTTCAAAAAATACCAAGTTTCATGCTCCCAACCTTCCTCTTGTACTGTGACAGCCCAGTGCTTTGGTGGATCTGGTAATGAGGCCGAATATCATTTCATCTGCTTCCCTCTGCTCTGAGACGCTCATCCCTGCTGTCCCAATCACCCTTAATGTCCTCGTCTCTGTCCTCCTCCGCTGTGTGTCAGCGCTGCAGTGTGATCACAGCTCTTTCCCCACTACAAAGTCAACTACAGCGAGGGAGGGACAGATCACTGCAGTCTTCCCTTATCGCCCCTCTCAAGCAAACTAATTAATCTTACTTAATTAAAACATGACAAGGCCCCAGTTATTATGGGGGGGGGACTGTTGGCTTCTCGTCATCTTGCCAAACATGAGTTTAAAAACTTGTGATGACAGATCTTCCCCGCCATCGCTAGGGCTAAGCCAATTAAGCAGGAGCCTGATGAAATTACACATTATAACTTTGGATCAATGCAGTTGAATCTGGGAGCGAGCTGCTCCGCCATTAAGCAAATGAATGTCCATTTCCGCCGTATCTTATTAACAGTGATTCGTTTTGTCCTCGTAACCAGACTTGGATGGTAAATCCTGGAACAAGTGTGTAATAAAGTGCATTTTAGGCGCGGCCTCAGACTGTTTTGGAGGTTGTTTCATCGAAGAATTAATGATGAGTCGTGGAGCCCTGAGGGTTCCTGCTTTGCATAGCCCTCGAAAGAGCTGCCGGCTCGGCGTCTGGTTTCTCGTGTAGCCGTCTTTCCGGCTTCCCACAAAACAAATTTTTTGGTCGCACCCTGTCAGGCCTAATTATATTTAATCCCCTTACTCTTTTTGTTTTGTTTTTAAGTGTGGCATCCTTTTAATTGATTTAGATAAAGCCGCCTGTAGCCAAAACAGTGGTTTCTTCGTTTCGACGTCACTGTGTCAGTTTACATTATCATTTTGTACCTGAGTGGAGTTTAAGGCAAGTTGCTTTTCAGACGCTGCTGTCCATGAAGTTCTGCTGTCACCCACAACTCCTCACAGGAAGAAAGAGTTACGATTCTTGTCGCTTACACTTTTTGGTTTGAATAATAATCAACCACATTATAGTTCAAACCTATTCGAGCTCAGATAATCAAGGAAAAGATGGATATACGTAGGTTGATTTGAGTTTGTGAAAGACCTAAGTGTGTGTGTGAAAACCACAGACTGTATATAAAGGTGCAAACATACATCCCAACCAATGTGGATTTATTGGGGCAGATAATTATACTGAAAAAAGTATTTTTCAAATACTTATGACAGAGAAATGTAATTGGGGCTTGATATTTTGAGTGTTTTTGATTTGAAGTCCTTCGATTGATTTAAATAAAGCAGCCTTTAGCCAAAACAATGGTTTCTCTCATTGACGTCATCGTGTCAGTTTAGATTATCTTTTGTCCTGGTGTTAGAGTGTTGGAGTGGTGTTAAAGTCAAGTAGCCTTTCAGACACTGATGTCTATGAAGTGCTGCTGTCTGGAAAACACAGACAGGCTCTGGCACATATCATGCAACCTGCACACTAAGTACCAGCAGCCATGCAGTCCTCTTGAACAGTCCTACTACCTCCCATCATTACAGAGAGTTAGACTCACAGTTCAGCTGCTGATCTGACCTCGGACATGGAATGATGAAGAATAAAAGCTGTGTTTTATTACAAGAAACTCTCCACGGGCTTGTGTGAAAGTCTCTTCTTGTGACGGGAACACTTTGATCAGAAAGTGAAGCCTTTAAACGAGCCGATCCTTCCTCTGACCTGACATGATCACAGAAAGCTTCTCCTCTTTCATTTCCACGTCATACATTCATGTCTTTCATGCATCGCTCTGAGTTGAGAACACTATCTTCAGCGGCAGATTTTCTGTATCTTTTTTTATTGGTTTGTTTTTGAATCACTCTCTTTATCAGCAAAGGCAGCGGCACAATTTAATTACACACACTGTTTACTGCTCAGGAATGTAATGGGTGCTCTCCCAGGCAGGAGTGTATCCTCACACCGAGCTCAATTAACTAAACAAAGAGAAGATTCAGAAGAATCGGTGTCACAAAGGATATGTAGTTGAAACATATTTTGTGTAGAGTTCAGTCTAGAGACCTGATAAACACATTAAATCAAACTTTTCATGATGCAAACTCTTCTAGTTTTTCCTAATTTGTTAATTTAAGAGTCTGAAGATTTTTTATTCTTTTTGAGTTTGCAGATGATGATGAAAGAAGTCTAACTTCATGTGGAGTGTAATGGTTTGTGCAGACAGGTGTGTAAACCAGCAGCAGTGAAGGGATTGCTTGGCGTCTCAGAGGACCAGAAACCAGCCAGGGGTCAGAGTTGAGCTAAAAATGTGTTCCTCACAGCTGAGTAGGCAACACACTCAGGTGAAATCACGGCTAAGACATCACGCCACGTACAAGGTGTCCCATTAGTTTTATATATATAACAGCAAGGCTGGTTGGATAAACATTAAATCCAAAATGTCTGCCTACAGGAGCTTCAATACGTAGTGGAGACAGAAAACTGTTCAGATCATTAAATTGTATACGGTATATGAAGAATTTACATTGACGCTTTTAAATCTCCTGTGAAGGATGTGGTCGTAAGTCATAAATATTAATGGTAAAGTGATAATATGTCTGATTTCAGTAGATTTTTCCTTTTTCTGTTTCATCTGGATTATTCCTTTCGATATGACATTGATGTACAAACAATGAAAACAAAATGGTAACGTGACACCAATCAGAGACTTCTGAAAATCAGTGGAAGTGATCACAGAGGCTACAGTTAGTTACAGGTTACAGGTATAACCCGCCATGGCTCATGCTGTATTCTTGCCATTTTAAAGAAACAAACAGAGAAAAGTACTGGATCTTCCCTTTTGTGTGGATCTGCTCTAAAATTAGTTTAATAGATTTGACCCCTCCACAAAATTTCATAGGAATTGATTAATTGGTTTTTGATTAATTCTGCAGAAAGACAAACAAACACACAAATGGAAACAACCTCCTTGGTGGAAGTAATGAGAGATTTGTGGTAATTGGCACTATATGTTAAATATTTTCACCTTGTCATCATGGGTTATTTAGAGTTGATGGAAACAGACAGTTTTATCCACTTAAAAATGAAATCACACCAAAATGTGGAAAATTGAAAGGATCTGACTATTTTCTGAATCCTCTGTATTGTTTATGAGGGTTGAATGTAGTGATTGTAGTATGGTGTAAACTACTCTTATCCTAAGAATGTTCGCTGTTATCGCAAGATATATGAGATATACATATATCTTCTTCCATCCCTACTTCAGTTCGTAGTACATCATCCAAAAGTTCAGAGCTGACGAAAGATGTATTGGTTCACAGAAGCATCGATCTTATTCTGCTGTCTTGTTTCTTCATGTGTGCAGGGCAGCAGAAAGTGAAATTTGACAACCAGTTCAAGGTGATGTGTGCGGTCCTGCATCCCAGCAGCCCAGACGTGTTCCTGTGCGGAGGTCACAGTTCAGTGGTGAACGCCTGGGACTCTCGCAGCAGCAAGGTCAAACTTATTAAACCTGCTCTCAGTTTATCATTTTTATCGACTATGGTTTGACCTTTTATAAATCTGAGCTGTATGTTCAACTCACGCTCCTGGTTCACGACTCCCTCCTGCACACACTCCCAGTTACACACCAGTACAAACAAGGTAGTCCATATTAGGCCCTGTGCATTGACCTGTGCTATATTCCACTTTGTGGATCAAACTGCTGCATACAGAGGAGGAACACTGCAGGTTATTGCACCAATTATTGAAAGCTAATTTCTAATTTCCTTCTGGACTTAAATTGTTCCTATAAAACTGCGAAATAATATTGCTATTAAGTGTAATGGGCTGTTTGATATGGTAATCCTATTCACATCCTCAGAATCTGAACACTCGCGTGTAATATTTTACTCTGTGGCAAACTGTACCGTCTCCCAGCAGGGTTTTAGATTTAATACAGCAGGGAATGCCTCTGCCTGTATGTGTCAGTGTGAATTGCAGAGTGTGCACAGACCAGTGCTCAGCAAATTGGTTGTTAATGTTGGAGCGTCTGGGCAACCTGTCAGTCTTAGCTCTAGCTTGTGTGTGTGTGTGTGTGTGTTTTTTTTTGCACAAGGATGAAATTACCCCCACTAAATAAACCAGAATGGTGCTCAGTAAAGCACATATCTCCTCCAAGGGCCTTAAATTCAATCAAGCAGCACCAAATGGATTTGTATTTATATAGCGCTTTTCTAGTCTGATGAAGACCACTCAAAGCGCTTTACAGTACAGTTTCACATTCACCCATTCATACACACATTCATACAGTGCATCTATTTGCAGCACTTAGTTATTCTATGGGGGGCCATTCAGGGTTCAACATCTTGCCCAAGGACACTTCGGCATGCAGATGGTTCAGACTGGGGATCGAACCACCGACCTTCAGGTTGGAGGACGACCACTCTACCCCTCAGCCACAGCCGCCCTAAATACACTTTTTATTTCTCCATCAAGTTCCATGATTTATTCCCTGCAGGGTTTCCACGGGGTCTTAAAAAGTTTAAATCCAATCATCTGAATTTTAGGTATTCAATCTTGTATATGTTAAAATTGTATTACTAGCAGGTCTTAATTATGTTAGGTAGTGTTAATTTATTTAACACTACCTCCGTTGTGCTAGAAAAATATTAAGCTCCCCCCCTCACAGACACAACGTTAAACAGTCAGTCTAAAAAGACAGGGTACAACTGGAGGCATGATATTACTTTTCAATGTTAATATTGAAAGTCTTTGTAAAGAGCAAAGATTTAAAAGTTCAGGTTACACAGCAGAACAAGACAGTTTGGGCTGAAGAGTCAAACGGTCTAAGGTACCATGCAGCTTCTTGTTGCTCGCTCTGTATCTCTGAAATTAGACCTAATCCGATCAAACACCCCGAGTTAATCTGTTCTGATAAGACGGTCGAGCAATGACGGGTGTAAATAAACCATTCTCTCCATCACCACTGACTCCCACTCGACGTCCTCTCTCATTTACTAAGGTTGAACAAAACAGGTTTTAAGATTCAAGTCGTTTGGTGAAGTCCATGTAGGTCAACAATATATTGTTTTCCTACACTTTTTGACGCACTGTGATTAGCTGTACTGCTGACTGATTGTTATAAAGTGACATCAGGTCAAGCTATTGTGATCAATAGTTGGTTCTAGTTTGATCCAAATCTTTCTCTTCTTTCTGTTATCTGCTTTTCTGAGCTGATACTCATGAACATTGTGCATTAAAACCAAGAAGATCCTGTGTTATAAAATCCTCATGAAGGACACCAGCAAATATTCTGATTAAATTAAATTGGACTAACTATACTGATAGTGGTACAGCATATTTGTAACAATTCCTACTGCAGAGAATGCTGATTTCTCCTGTGTGTGCGCGTGTTTCCAGATGGTTAAAACGTACAAAGCAGGGATCCAGCAGACATTGGACATCCTGTTCCTCAGAGGCGGTTTGGACTTCATAACAACTTCTGACTGTGTGAGCAGAGACTCTGCGGACCGGACCCTCATCGCCTGGGACTACCAGACAGCAGCCAAGCTGTCCAATCAGATCTACCATGTAAGGAAATGAGAAAATAAAACATTCAGCGCTGATTGGCACTAGTTGTTAAAATTATCTGCTTAAAGACTTAAGAAGCTGTTTGAATTTGAACAATCTACCTTCTAAGATAGAGACCTGAAAATGTGTGAAGCAAGTTGGTAATGAGGCGTGACGAGCTGGCAGACTTTGACAGTTACAGCAGTGGTGAAGGACGCGACTGCCTCCTGTTTTAAATATATGTTTTTAATAACCTCTTGCTTTTTTTGTGTTGAATAAATTCTCATTTCTAAATCAGTGTTACTGCAGCTGAACAAAGATTTTATTGAAGTCTGAGTACAGCTGCAAATTCTTCAAACTAGTCTGGATCCTAGACTACTTCCTCCTGTTGTACAACAATCAAGCTTAAACATTCTGCATATTTGTGCTGCTGCCATCTTGTTTATATAGGAACAACGATCACAAGAACAACAACAATGATAATAACGCTAATGATAATGATTATACATTTTATGTGTATGGCACTTTTTAAATTCCTCGAAGGCACTTAGCATAGGTTAAAAAACAGAAAGCACTGAAAAGCAAATTAGCAGAAACATAACATACAAATCATGAATAATTATGTTGCACTTTGGAGTCTGCGCAGTAGCGGCGTGTAGCTGTGTCTCACCCTGGTTTATAGCATCAAATTAAAAACAAACTTATAAGAAAAATGTATTCTCATCACTGTGATATCAGCTACATAAACTGACTTAACAATCTTCCATATGTGGGGGATTTGATGAATGATCAGCCACCAGGGGGCAAACAAGATGCTTTGGCTTCACTTTTGAGGAGCTGTGTTGTCGCCCATCTTTATTTTCAGAAGTAACAGAAACTTAATGCAATACGATATAATACAATCTGAACAGTCTTCTCACAGAATTACACTAAAGTGTTTATTCCCCTGCTTCTCAGAATGCAAGGCTTCTGCAGATAAATAGACTAGTTAACATGTGACCTACTCGATGGTGAGTATTACCGAGAAAAGGTCAAACAATGAATAAAATCACCCATCTGATTTTCCCTTCCTCTCATTTGGCCAACAGGAGCGGTACACGTGCCCCAGCCTGGCTCTCCATCCGCTGGAGGACTCCTTTGTGGCCCAGACCAATGGGAACTACATGGCGGCGTTCTCCTCCCAGCAGCCGTACAGAATGAACAAGAGGCGACGATACGAAGGACACAAGGTCAGTAACGACTGTTGCCTCTGGGATGAGGATTCACGCAGGGGCCTGATCAATAAAACACCATCGGATGTAAACAGTAAACACACAACTTGGGCACAAAACTGTAGAGGCAGAACAAACACAGAATCACTCATCATGATCTGGACAGCTCATGTAGATCCACAGTCTGCAGTGTTTCCTCTTTAGTCCCCTCGCCGCAAATGAAACACAATACTTACATCAAAGGGCAAACAGAGAATTTATCTGTAGATTATAAACATCACTGAAAGCATGTGGAGTCTGGATTGTTGATCAGGGATCATTTCCAGAAATGAAGAGGAAACTAGAAATAATATTTTTCACGCAATCCACTTATTTTTCTATTATTTGTGATTCTAGCTACAAAGAAACAGAAAACATGAATAGTTTAATTTTATGAACCACTTTCATGTTTTTAGTTTAGTTCAGTTTAGTTTACACAACATAAATTCAAAAATACATACATAAATGTTAAAATACTGGTTTGGTAGGCAATTATAAAAAGTATATAGAAAATGTACAAAATCTTCAATACATATATTAAAGATACTTGTGTATATATGCTACATGGAATCAATTACATCTAGCAGTATACAAGTGTTTGTATAAAGAGTGTATATAAAAACAGACGACACTTCTCCATTTCCTCCCACTACCCACAAATGAAGCCAAAGTATCCCGGATGCGAAGCTGCCATCTTGTTCTGATCGCGTGGTTTGGATCCAGAGCCTTTGCGGTAGCAATCCAAGGATTTAGCCAATCAGCTGTCATCATGATGTTTTACCCTGTTTTTAGCCTCAGATAACGAATTAAAATCAAACTTCTCAGAAATACAATCGCTTGTGTGATTTAAAAAATACCTCAAATGACAGTAACCGTCTTTAACAAAAATGTATCAAACGTCTACTTTTTAGTTTGGTCCGGGTGGGATTTATGAGCAATATGGCAGCCATCCACCAGGTGGCGATCGAAACTCTTTTCGTCCATATTTATGTACAATCAATGGCTTGTAACCAGGCAGAGTATCACACAACCTTCACTGTGACTGCAGCTGATCACACAACTATCTTTTCATGGAGACAAACATTTTATGTTTAAGGAATATTCAGATTTTTTCCTTCTTCTTTCATGTGCTCACAGGATCACGAAAGAGTCTTTGTTCCATGTAACAACTTCTCTCCTCCACACTGCAGAGATCGGTTCTTTCTGCGAATACAGTGGAACAGATCAAGAGCAGTATCTATGGCCTCAGCAGTTTGAGTTCAACAAATAAAGTTGATATAGATAGTTGACAAAAGTAGTCGTCACATAATCACATTTCCTCTTCAGACTGTTTTTACTTCACTGAAGAGGAAGCGACACCATCCAGCTCCTCAGCTCCATTAAGCTGCTGCGTAGATCCACTTTGGATTCACTCACTAAGCACATGTGCTTTCTGCCAGGAACACCGTGCTCCCGGTACATTCTCACCTAGAATCTGAACTTCACAGCCCTTACACAACCCAGTGAAGTAGTGTGGGTTTAAGAACCTTGCTCAAGGCCACGCCAGAGGTGATAATTAGGGATGTGCAAGTGAATCTCTTTTTATTCTCAAGATTCAAGCATTGAACTGACAATCATCTGCTCGCATTTTAGCTACAATCCACTGGATAAAGATTCCCTTCATTTACTGAGATTTAATTTCACTGCTGAAGGTTGATGAATTATAACTTATACTAAATAGTGTATATTTGTGTTTCCCAGGTGGAGGGGTATGCGGTGCAGTGTGGGTTTTCTCAGGATGGAACTATCCTCGCCTCGGGGAGCGCCACCGGCTGCGCTCACTTCTACGACTACCACACGGCTCGGGCGCTGCACACGCTGCGGGCCCACAGCCAGCCCTGTCTGGGCGTGGCGCAGCATCCCGTCCTGCCCGCCACTGCCGCCACCTGCGACTGGGCCGGGGAGATCAAGGTCTGGCACTGAGGACGGTGAAGGGACATGAGAATATGAAGCGCGGGGATACAAATTAAGACGGGTTTGCCAAGATGAAGATTGTATTAAACTCGTGTGCACATCCATCCTCGAGACTTGAGCCCCCTTAATCCGCTGGTATAGGATGATAAGAACTTTATCCACTGCCTTTGGAAAACAGTTTTTATTACTGTGTAATTGTAAAACCTCCCACACTCTCATTCCCATTGATATGAACTGATCCTATTGTGTTTACATGTTTTTTCTATATTTGGTCCAACTTGTATTGTTTTAAAATCCTGAAATCAGGAGGAGTCACACTGGGAGAAGTCAAATGAAGTTTCTTTACAGTTCAAAGACTGAATTGCTGTTATGCGTTTTATCTAAAGTGGTGGGCGGTGGCAAACGGGTCTTGCCACACACACACACACACTCACACACACACACACACACACACACACTTTCATTCTCAGCTTTCCACTCCAAACACAGCCAGGGGACATCATCCTCATCGTTGTTATGTTATTCTAGTTTTTGTCAAAACAGAAAGAAAAAACATGTCTTGGGGCATTTTTCTAAGCACAAGCATTTTTCACTGTGCATTCTGCGAACAAATCACTTCTCCTCTGTTTGTTCTCCCAAGCTCTGGGACCATTTTATCCTGTCGCTCTGACAGCTCAGAGAATCACTGAGAACGACCACAGATCTTCAAACTTTAGCAATAAAAAATAAGCTGATGTCTGTCAAAGCTCCGCCAGGTGCTTCCACAATCCTGCCAGTCGACAGCAGAGTGGTGCTGTGCAGACAGAAGCTCATGATTCACCATCAAGTGGAACAGGCTTTAAAATGCACATAGCTGTTTAGCGGAAGGCAACTTGTAATGGCTCGATACTTTTTTCCCTTTCCCAGCCCCTGCAGTTGTAAATAGTCAATAAGAGTTAAATTAACACTGTAAAGGACGACTTGGCTAATTTCAAACTGCGAAAACTGCTGCTTTTTATGTCGATTTATTTGGTTTGCAAATGTAGAAGAAGATCCTTGTTAAATGTATTCATTAAACATATCAGGAGAGAATTATGAAAAGGCCTTGAAACCTCAACCTAGGTTGAATAGTTCCTTGTAAATCTTGTAATGTTAAAGGAAGCAAATGTTGCGATGAAGGAAAAAAATAGATCTGCCACTTTGTCAGGATTCACACCAACGTTTTATGGATTCTGTGTTTCGGACCGTGTCTTGTTCTACCACCAGATTTGTGGAAATCTGCTCAGTTGTGTTTTTGTTATCAAACTGACACACAAACAAACAAATGGACAGGGATGAAAACTTAACCTCTTGAAGTGGAGATAATTCACTTTAACGCCATCAGCAGCAGAAAGAGAGAGGAACTTTGGAGAACCTCCTCAGGTAAGAAATGGAAGATGGACTTTTTGCATGGTGAGTATCCAGATTGTTAATTTTTTTTGATTAACCATGGGTCATTCCATTAATTGATAAGAGGATAAGTGGCAGTTAAAGACAAAAACACTGTTATGTTTAAGAGAGTGAGGAAGAAGTTTTAGGGAAAATCCCTTGAGTCGACTGATGCCTTTGGCAGTTAGGAGAAATCGTCTCTGTGAATGTATTAATATTTCTATCTCTATATTGTCCCTTTAAACTCAGTAGAAATTAGTTCTAAAAGGAACAGACTGAGCATCAGCTTCAAATCGTCACCACGGCTCAGTGGGGAAGGCTGGGAAGAGAAAATCAAACTGAATATCGTATTGAGTTAAGACGATAAAAAACTTTCAAGAATATAAAGAAGGGTTAGATTATGGGTTAAATACCATATGCCATATTCTGAAAGTAAAATATTGATAATGTTTTAAAGCTTTACATGTTTGTTGGTGGAGCAGTCTGTCAATCCCAAATGACCCAGTATTCAACCTCTGATTGGACGGTGCTACAGAGAGCAAATCAGTCCGTCTCCAGGTGTCCTTTTTTCAGAGTATCAGAATAGATAGATGCGGGACAGCACTGCTAAAAATCACATGATTCACAAGCTCGTAAATGAGTCGGACAATTTCTGAAAACCCAAGGTCCGAAATAACAGACTGCAATAGGAGAGCAGTTGAATGTCCACACAAATTCTAAATAAAGATTCGCCCTTTCAAAACTCCCTAACGTACGTGCACCAAGGTTCAGTTCAAGAGTTTACAAGGTTTCAAACCTGGGAAACAAACGGATGCACTGGGAGAACAGTGACAAATGTGACTCTGGAAATGTGTAAAAAGAAGAAAACTCAATATCTTAGATTATTTTTCAGCCTATTAAACCTGCACAGCTTCGTAGTTTTTTTCTTGTTACTTTGGGAATATAATAAATAAATGAATAAAGCCAAAGTGACATCAGTCCAGAAAATTCTTATATTTTGTAAAAACTCTTAACAATAACAATTGGAATTTCAAGAGTTGCTGTGGACAGAACTTTCAATAAATAGAATTTATTTTAAAAGTCTTGGATCATTTAGGTTTAAGGTCCTAAAGATAAGTCGGTTAAATACACAAGTAAAACAATATCTGGAGGTGTGCACTGTATTTCCCAACACCCGTCTTTATTAAGTAAATAAACGTACAGCAAAAATATATAACCATGCATCAGACAGACACACATGTTGACATTTGGACAGCTGGCCTGTTGTCATGGAACAGTGCTGGAGGTAGGACGGGACAGAAAAACACTTCAGCCTCTTCATTCAGGGTCAAAACATTCGATAAATAGAACATCAACTGAAAACTGCATAAAAAATAGTCATAGTATAATAACTGTATGCAGAATCTACATCTCTTTTTATACATCAAAATACCATATATCCTCTCACCTCACCCCCCCCCCCCCCTTTTCTGTACAGTGCTTCAATTCAACTTCAAAACCTTTACAGCAAACCAAGTATTATCTGATACTGTTAGTGGCCTGTGTGGAGCCGTTTCACCCTCATATACGTCACAAGGTCAATGAGAAGAGTTGCAGTATTGAAATCTGAATAAACAACCTCGAGCAAGTTTCCAGTTCTGCAGGAACGGGAGAGGAAGGAGCGCGGCGGCGGCGTTCAGAGAGAAAACACTCGAGGGCAAAGCCGAGTTCCTTCCTGTCGCCGTTCCTCTCAGATCTGTAGAGCTGCACATCCGTCACACTGAAAGAGGCAGCACAGACATATTGTATTTAATACTGTACTTTTGTCTCCATCTGTACTAGTGACAGTCAGGTAGTTGGGTTGCAGGGCAACCTGTCTTTACATTAAGTTCAGGCGACAAAGACAAGTAAGTCTTCGCCAAGTCTTGTCACAGTGTTTTCTCTAAAGTAGCCTAACTGAGCATGCTGGTGTAACATCAACACACTGACTGTACAGTTTTGTCTTTAATGAGCCTTGTTTCGTGTTTTTTTTTTAACTACCTGTTCAGTTTCCTCTGCTCCTTTTTGTGCAGATCAGCTAGTTTGCCTGGTGAGTTTTCCCTATTATTAATAATTCTGCTGAAAACAAGAAGCAGCAGTTTGAGTTTGAGTTTGTGAAACCGGTGCCAACAGTGATGAGGAGTCTGCAGAAATTCAGCCGAATGATTTGTATACGGGAATTAATCCTCGTCATTTTCAAGCTAAAACAGATTCCAGTGGAGAAATACCCTCAGTCTACAAACAAGACTTAATCCTCCTCCAAGAAACTGCACGTGTGTGTGTGTGTTATCTGACAGGAAGAACGTACGCTGTATGTAGTAACAGTAGTAACAGTAGTAGTAATTGTACACGTACATTAACAAAACAGCAGATATAGACCATATGTGCACAGTTGTTAGATGCTGTAAAGGAGACCAGTCAGTCCACTGAACAGGAATAAGGCAATTTCACAAGTGTCCTGGTTTATTTCTATGTTAGTAACTACTGTGCAATTTCAGTCCCACATTTCATCTTGCTCTGATATAAAAAATAAGATTTTTTTTTACAGCTGAGTTATGATTAAAAACGTTGCAGCTCATATCTGGATCTATTACTCTTTAATTTATTTGTAATCATTTCTACTGAATGTACATTGTTTTGTTTGTACACTATAATTAATCTATGCTTTTAGAAATACATGTTCAGAACTTTTAACCTGTGTAATCCAACACTACAAGAACTTGTGTTTTATTATGTGTCATTTTCTGTCTAGTGATATCTTTTAAGCAGCCTATAAAAAAAATAATCATCATAAAACATACCCTTCGTTTATAGATAATGACCCTATGAGAAACAATTCAGCTAAAATATTTGTGTTTTCATCGCACTTATGTGCATTGTTCAGCATCTTTAAGAGAAATTAGGATAAATCTTTGTAACTGCTTATTTGCTGGATACATTTAGATAAACTCTCCCAAACATGAGTAATTAATGTTTGTCTATTCTCTGTTCCGTGTATATCAGAGCAAGACTTTATGGTCTTCCGCTGATTTTACTAACAGTACTTAACACCAAAATAAGAGTAAATTGTCGACGGACCTGTGTTGAATGTGTCAGTGAACTTTATCCGAGTGGCTCTAATCATCGTCCTCAGATAAAAACATAGTGAATAGCTGGTCTCAGGGAGCAACACTGTGTGACACACGATAGAAAACTTGTTGCAGGCTGTATGAAACGTGCCTTGGCTAAGAGATACATAAAACAGCAACATCTCAATATCCCGTCACATCAAGTATGTTTGCTGCAGGGAGACGTACAGTACAGTACAGTAAGTTATGAATCATCGTCATGCATAAAATGGAAAGCTCCCTTCCTGGGTTCAGTTCAGCAGTGTACCGTACAGCTGGGCCTTGGTCAAACTGTCCTTCCTCGTGAGTCCCGTGCTGCCAAATTTTTGGTATCTGAGAGAGGTCTTCTTTGGGAGTGCTGGGCCGACGCTGAGGGCGGAGCTGGAGCTCGGGCGGGGCCGGACGCTGGGCCGGGGGCTCGGGTAGTGTTGAAGACTGGAGGCCTCGAGGGAGCTGTGATGTAAGGACTCGGCCGAGCTGTCCGCGCTCAGATTCACGTAGTCCTTCTTGGCGCTGCTGGCCCCCATGCTGCTCTCCTTGTCCTTGGAGCTCCCTGAGAGGAACAGGCTGCACTCTGAGTCCTGACTGTCGTCCTTGGCTCTGTACAGCATAGACGTTTTCTCCGGCTTGTGGTGCTCCATCGGTTTGGGACTGCGGCTGGGCGAAGGGGGGCCCACAGCAAAACACTGGTCCAGCATGCGGCTATGGAAGACGTCATCTCCATCTTGGAAGCTGCTGTAGAGAGATCCCTTGACCTTACTGGAGGGGCTCACGGCAAATTGACGTTCAGAGAAGCTGTACGGAGAGACCCGCCCACCCGAGAGGTTACGATAGGAAGAGGAGAAGCTGTTGATGTCTTCCACGCTGAGCTGTCTCCAGCGGCTGCTCAGGTCGTCCTCCGGGACCAGGATGTCACCCCGACTGTCCATAGCTCGGTCACGAACTGGGCCCAGTCCGGTTGTAGAGCCCATACTCTGGGAAGAGGCCAGTCGAAGGGAGCTGGATTGGTATGGTTCACTGAAGCAAGAGGCCGTCCGTGTGTACGCTGGGGACGTGCCCTTCGGTGGGCTCCTGGGGGCCGCCATGTGTTGGATGCTGTGGGACTTTGGGAAACTTGAGCTGTCTTTATCATAGGAAGACATGCTTTTACGCTCATAGTCTCCACTGCCACCGTCTCGCCAGTCCATGTAGAGCCCCTGGTGAGAGGAGGACAAAGTGCTGCTGGCAGTGCGCCCGCACCCGACGCTAACTCCACCCTTCTCGTCCGATGCCAGGCTGAAGCTGGAGTAAGAACTGGAAACAGGGAGGCTACCAGTCCCAAAATCGTTATGGTGTTGGAAGGAGGCTGGAGGTTCATGGTGGGAGAAACCTTCAGAGTTGTACGCCTCTTCCTCCGGGTTGCTGTCAGTGGAGTTCTGGGCGTGGAGCTGAAGCAGCGCGGTGCCGTGTAGGTCGACGCTCTGCCTGCGCTCCGTCTCCTGCCATCGTTCAGGGCAGTAGAGGGCGGTGTCGCTGCAGTACAAGTCCGAGGATTTGTAAGAAACGCGACGGTTCAGGTGCTCTGTGCTTCCCGATCCCGTAAGGAAGACTCCATCGGGCGGCAGCGGACTTGGCGAGCGCGTCACAGGGCAACTGCTTCCTGGCTCTGGCTTCTCAAGGACCTTGGCAATAACGGCCGTGGGCACGGCGTCGTTGTAATTGGAGTGGCACATGGCCATGGTGGAGCCGCTGCCACGATTATGTTTCTCCATGTGGGAACTGATGCGTTCCTGAAAATCAACCGGCAGCTGGAAGACAGAAGACAGAAGGAGCTTGATGAAGAAGGGAAATTAAAGAATGTCTACACAGATTGAGCCAATTTTGTTGCGGATCTGGATTAGGGGCTGGATCCAGGAGTTTTCACTTTCTTTAACATTGTGAGATTCAACATTTCTTTCAATTCATGGATCTTGATGAAAGAAATAAGGCATGTTTAGGCAACTGATAATATTGAGTGTGTGCAATTTGCTGCAGAACCTTATACAATTTTTATTGTGGTTCCCTGAGGGGAATGTTGGGTCTTGGCCGAGGTTTACACTCTGAGCCCCATTCTAGTTATTTATACAATCATCTCTTACTCAAACTTATTCCATGACCTGTTCCTCAAGGATTTCAATCTATAGTCCTGGTTTAGAAAATAATTAATTTTTTTATTCCGCCCACAGAGTCCAGACAGGTTACATATCTCAGGGGAAAAGCCGGCTCAGCCCCTGTAACAAACTTTCCAGCAAATTGTCCGTTCATTTATTTATTTGCTTTATTCCCAACACTATTGCATTTTACAGTTTGTACAGTTTTTTCTCTTGTTTACTTCACTGAGATCGACAAATCTCCAGAACATGAAACAGAACAAAAGGAGGTTGATTAATTATACAACAAAATGCTAACATCTCTACTTGACATTTCTTAACATTTCTTCTCTTCAAATGTTCCCTTTCTTGTTTCTCTTTCATGCTCTCTCGCTCTCTCTTTCTAACACACAGACACATAATCTGGTTTGATTGGCTCATGTTTGAGAAAACTGTTCCTGACAGGCCGCTTCTTTTCTGCCTATTAAAGCTGGTCGGGGTCAGTAGGAGCTTTTCTCTCCTCCCCTTCTTTATCTTTCATCTCTCTCTTCTTGCCTTCTCAACCAAAGAGCCCTCATTTCCTCTCTCTTCCTGTCTTTTTCCCAGTGCCTCCGTCTTCTTTTACCATCAAACACGTATCAGTTCCACAGGGAACGGCTTAGATTTAAATTAAACCAGTGCTCTGGGTCTCCAGCAGGGAATAGGAAAAAAATACATAAAATACTGACTTGGCTTTGTTAAGAAATAGAATCTCCCTTCAACATAAAATAACCTGTATCTTTTAAGTCCGGGCTATTTTTAGCAGCCGCTGCCTCCTCCAGGGAATAGAGATGGAAAGTAGGTGAGGCTGTGGGGGGAGACAAGTCAAGTCAGCTAGCTCAGCATGAGCAGCTATATGAGGCAAATCTTAATTAACAGTCACATAGTTCTGCAGCGTTAATCCATGTGTCCACAGGTCTTATTGAAGGAAGTGGGTTAATGGTGTCTAATGGAAGTGGCGTTTGCTATTTTAGGCGTTACAGCAGTTCAATGTAAAAGGTTTAAAAATACTCCACATTCGAAGCAATTTTATCTTCATTTTAAACACAGTGAAACGATGTAACTTCAGAAAAACAGGGTTCCTCTTACAAATGAGTTAATTTCACACTGTCATTTCTAAGCTTATCCCCATTATAGCTGTGCTCATGTCCAGAAAACTGCGTGTCGGGACATTTTCCAGAGATCGTCTGAGTCACCACATCAGGAAAATCTGGAAACATTCAGGGGGCGTGGCCTGGGCAGAGCAGCAGGACATGACGCATAAATTCTGCTACGAAAACCTCGTCGACATCTCACTTCTATGAGTATGGCTCCTCTTTTTCACTCGAAAGTAAGTGAACTTTTTTGTGTCTGTCGTGTGTCAGAAGCGTCAACAACACAGACCCTCACTCACTGGAAATGTCCTGCTGTATTCTCACAAGGTCTCAGACATTTTGTGGACATTTTACTTGGGGGGCTGGCAGGAAAGGCTACAGAGAATATCCTCATTCTCACATAGTGCCCTTCCACAAATCTTCAGGAACATATCCAGTGCATGGAAGCAGCAGTAACAGTAGTATTTCATGATAATGTGGTAGATTTAGCACAGTGGCAGTTATAATTCCACATAATAAAGCTTTAAGTCTTCAATTTGACACATATAAAAAAGGCATAATATAGTTTCTACAGAATGGTTTAACCTGTTGAAAAGACAAATGCTGCTTCCAGTTTCTATATGAGGCCAAGCTGTAAGTGCAAGATAAATCTATAGCTAAAGTCCCATGAGTTGATAGAAACTCTATCTCCAGTATTGAACTAGTCCGCTCTTGTTCAGTTTACTTCAGAATCTGTTTCAATTGAATTTGAATTATTAGAAAAGCATAAAACATGCTGTCTTCATATGTCCAACGAGTTGGGCTGATTCATCTCATCCCCGAATATTCAACGATGCAGATTGAAAAATGTGTTTGTGTTCAAGACTTCAATTATCAGCCCTGTTTCATAACATAACTTTTCTTCTTTTGTGCATCAGGTGTCACTTCAGTTCAGCCTCCATTCATCCGCTCTCTCATTATATGCGCAGCCCGGATGCAGACAGATGGGCCTTCAGACAGCAGACCTTCATCAGTCTGACTGAGGAGGCATGAGCACTGTGTCTTATTGTGAAACCCACTCGCCCAGGCTTTAAATGCTACAGCGACACGACGCAGGGAACATCTCTCCATTACAGGGATAATACATTATTATAAGCAGCATAAGGTCGGTGATGGATGATGTGATTTTATCGATTCTGGTCTTCAGCCAGGGTTTTAGAAATAATTAGGTCCAACTTCGGCAGGGAACCCCCCACCCTATTAAACTTTATACTATTTGGATAGGTTTCATAAAACACCGATTTTTTATACATTATATAACAAACTAAACGGTTTTAAAAGCCAAACAGTAAAAGATAAAATTCTCTAGAGATGCGGAACCTTTGATATTGAAACCTGCTCATTGAATCTATATTTGTATCAATTCACTTTTAAATCTGTTTAAAATCAAACAAATGTTCTGTGTACACTATATCCCATTTATTTATTATTTAACACACTGAGGAGTTTGATATATTTTCCTAAATCAAAAATGTTCAAAAACACTGTTGTATTCCCCAAGGAAAGGTTTCTTTTATACGCCAATTTGATTTGTGAGTAGATTGTGTCGAATCATACTGGAATAATTTTGTTTAATAAGAAAAAAAAGTTTTAATGGAGAAGTTTGGTTTTAAATCCCAATTCAAAGCCTTGTTGCTGCAGCCCAGATCTGAGCTGACACATTAATGCAGCAGCAGTGCAGGGGAGCTCACCTCAGACATCTTGTGAGCTCTGTAGTGAGACTTGGAGCAATGCAGCAGCTGGGCGGCCAGGTTGCAGTCTTTCCTGTACAGGTCCTGCAAAAAAAAAGATAAATCACTAAAATCGCGCTTCCCAAACTTGATTACTTTGGCAGCCTGATTGTTGAGGTAAGCTTTTGACCGAGGGGATTATGTCGGCGCTGCCCCTGTGAAAAATCTGTAACACTTCATAGCACAGCCCTTCTAATTATGGTTTAATTATAGCGTAATAATCCGGAACTTGTGGGGGAAACTATTTCAGGACCGAGCACTGTAGTGCTACAAATGAGCTGTAGCAACAATAGGTCTAAAAATAAATCACATAAATTTACTATTTATGAGGTTCTTATAAATTAATTATGGGTCATGGAGAGACAGAAAAAGGAACCTGCCATGACTGGGGTAACAATTATTTGAGATTTATAAATGTAAGAGGAGTTATATGGGTTTGTTAACCAACTAGAAAATGAAAGTCATTGATTTAGTGGCCCGTCAAATCAACGGAACACATTCATCCATTGAAGCAGGTCGAGATGAATTAGTCAACGTGTATTTTTCACTTGACATCAAGCGTTTGCATCTTAATAACCAAACGTTCTCATTTGTGATCTATCTTCTGTCTACACAGTCTGTGCTAATTTTAACAAAGTCGTCTGAAACAGTTCGCTCACTTATCTCCACCCTTCAGTCTACGCAGCTGCTGCAGCGTCGTTTATCTCTTTCTCCCATAACGGGTGATTTTGAGATTTTTTGTGAAATTTCATCCGGCCGAGCAGATACTTGGTTTAGTAGTTCTCCGTGGTCCTTTTCATGCACGTGTTTGTGTGGGTGGTTAGTCGGTTTAGCTGGTTTCTTTTCCTTCTCTCCCCTTTTGTTCAATCCGTGCACATATAAAGGTCAGTGCTAGCCGCCTCCCGACAATACCTCCAATCACATCAAAGTCTTCTCTTTGACAGTTTCAGCTCCCCTACCAGTGCTTTTTGAATCACTTTATTTCTTTTCACTCTGTAGCCAGGGGGACATTCGTGCTCCCTGTAGTTTCTGTGGCTGGTTCAAATAGACTTGTGAGACCTCAGCGATGTCTGAGTTAACGTCAGCTGTGTTGGTGCGTTTCTCCAGGGAGACACATCAGCCGGTTATTTCGACGTCTCTATATTACTATATGTAGTTTTCTGTTATGCAGTCTATTAGGTAGTAATAAGCATGGATTGATATCGAGACAATGGGCACCTGAGCACACACTTAAAAGGTCTCCCCCCAATCCTCCTCCTCCTCCTCCCACTCCTCCTCCTCCTCACCATAACCCCTACTGAAGCCATATTCAGACATGAGCTCCACAGATTGTCTTTCACATATGAAGAACGCATCAGGAGATTTTCCGGGTACACAACGTTCAAGTGAGGGGGGGGTGTCCCTTGGTAGAGCGAGCAGGATGCAGGTCACAACGTGATCACATGGTTTTGTTAATAGCACACGGACGCCATAATTAGCCCCTTATCACCAATAGCTCTCAAATACTGTGGTGTTTTCAAGTTGACATGTTTTTCTATGTTTGTGGAATATCCCTCTTGTTTTTCCAGTTTGTTTTGGGCTCAGTTGGACATTTTACTGGGGGGGCTGGCAGGAAATGTTTTCGGAAAAACATCTGCAGCAACAGACTCGGATGTTTGTGTTCTAACGTACAACCCCTCCGGTAAATTTCAGGAAGATGTTTGCATGTCTGCACAGAAGAGACATCAAATTACTATGAATAAAATATTTTTCCTTTTGGTCATTTTGAATCTGTTTGATGTCTATGATCGACTTTCGTAACACAAATGTCCGACATTAAATGTGATACGATGTATTGACTTCTCATGGATCTCAGGCATGACACATAGGAAAGGTTACTGGATTTCTTCACGTTGTAAGCTTTCCTGTCAAAGCTTGCTCTCTTGAGAACGTGCCTGTTTCGCTGCTGCTCCCTCTGATGGAACAAATTCTCCACCCACTCAAAATGAACCTTGACTCCAATCAGCCAGGACGGATCTGGAGGGATTGTCAAAATGCTCAATAGCTCAGATGGGCTAAAAACCACCGTAGCCTTAGAGACAAGAATCTAACCTAACCTGGAGCCCTCAGTAGAAATATCAGTAAAATCGCTCTAAAGAAATTGAGGCACCAGATTGCCACATGGCCCCTGAGCTGAGATCCACACGGCCCGGCTCTAACTTGTGGCAGCCCTGAGGATGCCCATTGATTTGAGGATAATCACGATAAAACACCCAGTGGCTTAGAGCTAATACCTCTATCTGTTGTGGCTCCTTGATGCACACATATCCAGGATGTTGCAGAAACACGGTCGATATGAGACTTTTGGCAAGATTTGGTTCACACAGGCTGCTGCCAATGTGGCAGGAGAACGTGTTTCTTTCAGGACAAACAGCTTTTTGAAGAGCTGTCACTTCAGACTTGCGAGCCAAGTGTTTGTTTGTGCTGATGGAGCCGGGTTACCGACCAAGCAAGGAAAGCAACTTCCCATGGCTCCAGATTTCTGTGGTAGCTTTGGTTGTTTCTTATTTCCTGCAATAAACTCAGCCTCTAGCAGTTGTCAGTCAGTGCACATTCATGTGTTTTGGGGTTGTAGCTTAGAAGAAACGGCTGATGGGAGGAGATGGGATGAATCGGTTGCATATTTTCAAGGTCTGTGCATCTCTTGCTAGCTGTTCCAGTATTGAAAACCCTAGCTTTCCAGGCTGCTGCTTAAACATACAATATGTAACTTCGGCCGCTAGAGGTCTCTGACAAAAGACCTTTTCGATGATGGCGTGACGCAGTGTGGGATCATGGGAGTTGTTGTCTTCATGACCTTTACCGCTTGTGCTTTAATGGGAGAGCTTCAGCATTGCGCAGCAAATGGCAATAAATAATCATGATCCATTACCACTGACTAATACAAACGAGAAGGGAAACACAAGCTAGCTGGTAAAAGGCGAAAACATCATAGTCCCTTGTATGAAATTGATTTCTCTGAGTTTGAATATTATTGGAAAAAGTTAGGCTAATGCAAATACACAAGTCAAAAAGATTTATAACATAGGAGTAGTTGTTTTTAGACACTTATATGAAGAATTGTATCATATAATATCTGTTGGCAGTATGAGTAATGCTTCAAGTAAAACTGAGTTACTACAAACTTATCGCACATTTGTCAGTCGGAGCAATTATCACACGACGCAGCGCTGAGAACTCACATTGTCCTCTCTGAGTTTATTGATGGTGAGCTTCGCCTCCATGAGGTGGTTGTTGAGGACGATGATCTCCCGGCTGAGGGATCTCTTCTCCTCCTCGTGGTGCTGGGACTGCAGCGAAGAGAAAAAGAGAGAAAGAATCAGCAAGGGAGAGGAGACATCAGAGAAATAAAAACAAAGGATGACAGAGGTAGACAGAATAGACGATAAGAAGAAGGGAACGGTGTTCGAGGAAAGAGTTGAGTGTTGAGATAACAAGCGGAGGAAGAGGGAGCCGGAGTTGGAGGAGCGACAGAAGAAAAATAAGATAATATAGAGGGGGAAGAAAAATGAGAGGAAGAGAGCTGTATGTTACTATCAGTCTGAAGCCAGTGCCAGCAGCAGGTCTTAATTAAAAGAAGATTACAGTTGCCAGAGTTCATATCATATCAATTACTCTGGGAGTAAGAGGAAGAAAAGTGGAGGGGGAGAGAGGAAAGAGGGAGAAAAATGAGGAGGAGAGAAAAGACAAATGAAGAAGAACTCGTTCCATTTTCAGTGATTACTGTCAAAGGAATGTAAAATGACTGTGCTGCAGTGACATTTCAGATCCGGGCCTGGTGATGTTGACGTCTGGCGGTCGGTCTTTCTGTGCGTCCACGTTTATCTCATTTATTTCATTTATCTCAGCAGCTTCTGCTCAGACGTCTCTGTAATGACTCGGATGGCCCTGACCTTTCATCCACTACCATCAGCCCAAATATGGAGGAGAACCTACACCATAAATTACACATGAACACGGACGACGAGACAGTTCCTCCAAAGTGAGGCCAAAGCATCTCCATTGCCTCCTGCTGGCTGGCTGCAGTGTAGCTCCTAAAACCCGCCTCCTCCATGATAGTGAATTGGACATGGACCAAACATAAGAGTGAAAGTATACGGCAATTAAAATGTTCTTAAATCCGGTGACTATGATATATTGAAGCTTTAAAGCTGCGATAGATTTTCTTGAGACGTCATTATTTTGTTTATTTTGTTTCCCATCAGTTTCATATTGCACACTGCAGTTAACATTGCAGCCTGTAATGGGTTCTGTTGGCTCAGAAATTATTATTTTTGAGTCTCTCTCTCTCTCTCTCTCTCTCTCTCTCTCTCTCTCTCTCTCTCTCTCTCTCTCTCTCTCTCTCTCTCTCTCTCTCTCTCTCTCTCTCTCTCTCTCTCTCTCTCTCTCACACACACACAAACACACATACACACAAGCACACGCACGGCAGTAATTGTGAAACCTGCCACACAGCAGCAGCTGACAAATGATACAGCTCTGAGCACACGGCTGGGCCTCCCACTCCTCTCTCTGCTCAATGGCGGTGATTGTTTTGAAATACAGGGGTACATAGCCAGTATGATAGGTGGCAATTAATGTCACTTTAAGCCATAGGCCCGCTTTGATATTTAAATCTAATTCTGTTATAGTCTCATTAATCAGCCGTCGAGACACGCGGCTCTGTGGCGCTCCTTCTCCAGCTCATTACACCGGATTTCTATTTGTATTTTCGTGATGCTGACTGTGCAGACGTCCATATCAGGCTGTTGTTATTTTAAATATGTATTTGCTCCCTGATCCGTCTTTCGAGTCAGTTTTGCTTAGAAGCTTTAACACTCATCCTTTGAGGGTCACTGGGGGAGGTGGAGCCAATCCGACCTGACACCATCACAAGTCACACTCTTCCCTGCTGGCACAGCTGCTAACCACAACGCCATTCTACTGGTGTCTTATTGTACGTAAATTTGTAGATTACGAAGTGGGGGAGGAGGGATTCATCTCCTTTACTGGAGTAAAAGTGCAACACCACTATGTTTAAAAACTCAAATTGGAACTCTACATAAACCTGCGTTAAAGTCCTTTTTATGGCAACTTGGGGGAAGTGTAACAAACTGTAAATTTAACATTAGCAGATTATCACTGTTCAGAAATTGAGATCAGCTAACGCGTTGCTATTTCGATCTCCAGCAGTTATTTTAACTAGAGTAGCTATTATACGAGAAACAAACACCACAGTGTCTATTTAAAATATCATATCATCTAACATGTCTCTTGTGATAAAAGTCTTTCAAATGTGAAATGATTTGTGGGAACTGGCGGTGACCACACATGTAAAAGTGTGAAACCAGTATAGTACATCTTTTAAATGAATCTACAACTTTGAAGTCAAGTGTAAGAATCTTTTTTACCTCCTTCCACCTTCTGACTCTGATAACTTTGAAATATCAAGTAATTGCTTGGATTCTCTAACACGCTGATTCTCCTTTTGCACATGATTAGAGGCAAAACTGTCGACCTATAGATTTAAAATGAACAGAGGGAAATTTAAATGGGCTTGATGAGATGAACACGATCTTGCGCTGGATTGTGGAGCAAGGGAGGAAGTGTAATTTTAATTACAGCGTTATATGGACAGAGGAGGAATCTCAATCACACAGTTTTTTTCCTCCTTCAGTCACATTGTGTTGGATACACAGGCTATCACCAAGACGTTCTTATCAGCTGGTGAACATAACAGCATCAAGGAAAATTAATATGCAAATTACATCTATCATATCTTAAGGAGATCAACCCAGGGGAGGAGGATATTGTTCATCAGAGACTCGCTGCAGCCTCTACATGTCCACGTGTCTTATTAAAGGTAAACATGAAGAGTGAACACACCTTTAAATCGGACACAGTTTACTTCTCAGTAACGTAAATATGTGATGAATTGAAACACTAACAACAAAAAACAAAAACCCGAAGAGCTTGTTTCAATTACATAATTTGTTGCAAAAAAATTCTGTGAGTGTTCCTCCGAGACGCCCTGGTTTTCATTGAGGTTTATTCTGCAGGATTCTGCCTCTTCACTGGACAAATGAAGCCTGAATCCCATGAGATGCAATTACTGCAAACGTGGGTTTAGAGCAGAGAGCAGAAACGCTTCACTCCAGCTAAATACTGTCTTCTTTTTTGGGGGCAAGAAAAAGAAAAAGAAAAAAAACAAATCAGATGTTCTCCACCTAATTAAAAAAGATTTTCAAATCAAAACACTGAAGATAATGATCCCCCCTGAACAAAGCAGATTCTGAGTCTAGTGAACAGCAGTTTTCCGTTGATCAGCAGACACAGTATTGTATTTTTCTATCCATATATAACTTCTCATGTGATGCTAACAATGTCAGTTTGTGATTAATCAGTCAGGACTATTCTGACTTTTATAAATCACATGCAATGTGTCTCATACAAGTGGTGATCATTTTCCAACCAGAGAAAGATGATTTTTACCTTTCAGAGCCAATAGGATCAGTGTGATTATCAACTGGACAAACCTCGCTGCACAACATGTAATCGATCATGATCAATATGTGCTCCAACGAATGAGGCTTTTCTTCAGGTCAGTGATTTTTGTTGTAAATAACATAGACAATAGTAATTGTATATTCTGTTTTTAGTGATGTTCTATTTCCAAAAAGCTTTGGATGCAAACATGGACATCGACTGGCTGTGTCCAGAATTCACTGACCCCTACTTCACTACATGGGGACTTGAATGTAGAATGTAGAGGACTATGTGGTGGGATCATCTGCAAAACAAAAAGAAAAGCTTAGAGACGATACTCGTTGCATTTTCTCTGCGTCAGTAACTAGGTCGCTGTTGCAGGATTGTGACGTACAACAACAACAACGGCGTTGGCCCAGTATTAATTCTCACAGTAGTTTTAAAGTTCAATACTTTAAGGTGAAAACATGTTGAATGTCCATCTTTAAATGTAGAAATAAACGTGTTGCTGCTCTGCTCTCCTCTTATTACATATGTTAACACAACAACTCAGGTTTGTCTTGTGTTGCTCATTAAATAACTATGTACCCCATAGGAAATATTAAACGTGATTAAAATCGGTCTTCATGATAATTCTGATACATTTGATGAGAATAAGGAGGAGTAGAATCGCCAGACAGAGAAAGCTGAGACGTGCTGAGACATGAGAACAATGCACGATGGTATATATTGCTCGGTTATTGACAATTAGTTGAACGCTACTTTTACGATGCATTACGGGAAACAATGAGTGCATTGCATAGGGTATACGAAATACCGAAAGTGATTAGTGAGGAATTTCAAAAACGGTCTATATTTCTTTATTTTTCCTCATAGTCAAAAATATCATAGAAATACCGAAAAACAGAAGTGTGTTATCCTTATTAGTGAATAGTGATACTGTTTTTTTTAACTTTTTAAATTCTCTACCCTGCTCGTAACACTTTGCCCATTGGGTCATACCAAGGATGTAAAAGTAAAAAAAATAGGCCGAATAGTTATTGAAAATATCGGGTCATTGCTAACATTACTCAAACTTTTGTTGGGGACTATTTATTTCTGTGGATTAATACATATTTTTGTCGCTCTGTTGAGTAGGATCATGAAGGAACCTTGTGCAACAGTGTGGATCATTAATGTGTATAATAGTTTTTTGAGAATATGACACAGAGCAGTAAACTTTATTAGGATATTTTTACAATGACAATAAGTGTTAGTAGATTATGTTTTTATCTTTATTTGTCGGTTTATTAGAAGGATCAAAAGTATTGATAAACTTGCAGAAATGTTTTGTTGCAGATCCAGATCAGGAAGGCATGCACTCTACTTACTGCCACACCAGCTAAAGCATGTACTAAAATGAAAGGATAAATGTCGGGAAAGATATGGAATTTGTGAGTAAAATACTATATTATATAACATTAACACAGGGAGTTACTAATAAGGGGTATTTGCATCTGCCTGGTTTCACTTTGCTGCTTCTGTCCATTGTGTAGTTTTCACACACGGTTATGATTTACGACTGTAGTGTGAATGGAGGTAATTAGTGGCCAGCCTCGCTGCTGCTCACTGGAGAGCAGTGAACCACACGTACAGGTACAATCCCAGAGCGACACATTCACACAAACACGACCCTCTGACACGTTTCTCATTCGCCACCAAGGCTGTTCTTCCCCTCACACATCTCACACATCTCACACTGGTAAACAAAGATGAGGAGAAATGGAGAAGCGATCATTTGCTATTTGGTCTGTCCCTCTTTGGGGAATCTGTGACTTCAAAACAACAACAAATGCCTCCCTACCTCAGGTTTCCATGACTACTCTGTTCCCCAACCACATATTTCTAACAGAACGATACATACAGTATTTATGAGCGTAAACCTCCATATTCTGTTTATTTCTCCTCTGTTTTTCTTGCCAGCGTATTCACGTCTCAGTGTTTTAGATTAAGATGTCAGCCTTACATATGCTCACTGGACTGATATCACCCTCCATGAAACTGTGTAACTCAAATGCATTGATCCTGGATTGCACAATATTGATAATTTAATGCTTTTCTTTATAAAAAGAACAAATCAGAGACTGAGCCACTGTGCTTTATAAATAAACATAAATAGTTCAGTATTGGTTATGACAGGCAATAGATTCATATAACAGGATCATATAAAGCACTCCAGGATGCTTAGAGGACGGCTGCCACTAGCAGTCATATATCATTATTGATTATCCTATTGATCAGTCTTTCAAAGTAGAAATAATTTAGTCTGTACAATATAGAAAAATAATGACAGATGCCCATTATCACAAGTTAGAATCGATAGTGGCGTCTTAAAATAGCTTCTTTATTCAGACTAATAGTCAGTTCGGAAACAGTTTCCACTTTCTAGCCCCCGAGGGACATGAACAAGTCATAAATCTCAATGTTTGAAAATAGGCTGGTTTACCAGACTGATGACTATTTTGTTATTCATACTGATCTTCGTGTTGTTTTTGATTATCTTTCCTTCTATTATGTCCCAGTGAATCGTTTTTGTTATAATTAGGAAATGATGTAGTTATATCAATCTGAATGGGATTGACCAGATAAAAAAAGTGCTGAAACTGAAATCAATTAATCTACGTCTTCAAGAAACACCAACCAAGTCCAGTTGCGTAGGTTCATGAGAAGAACTCCAGAAAAATAACAACAGGCCTGTGGTAAGTGGTGGAAGGCTGCTGGGGAATGGGACCTTAACCCTGTTGAGAGGGCAGTCACTGGGTAAGACTTTGATTTCCTGCCTGTTCCGGGCGGCTGCTGGTTCACTGACCCTGCACCAGACGGATTGTAACGAGGCTTCAGAAAAACAAAGGCCTTCAGCACCACGGACAGCTCCTTCCCGCTGAAGAACCACAGTATGACGTCTTGTTAAAAGACAGATGAAGATAATATCAAACACAATTGAGTCATTAGATAAATACAATCAAATTTGTAGTTGACATTTTGAGTAGATAATTATGCTCTCTTTGCAGTCAGTGTTCGGTGTAAATCCTTGATGTTTCCTCTATTCTGATTCCGTCTGTTTGGAACAAAAAGGCTACAAGCTAAAGTCAGATAACGTTTTATTCTGTCTGTGCCAACTGCTTCATCTGCTGCACAGTTTATCTGCAGATCAGATCCATGCTGACTGTGAGAACTTCAATGTCATCACAACACGCATCTTGTCAGCTCTTCCCGTTCTTAATCCCTGGCTCTTCTCTTTATGAAACAGGTTTTATTCTTCCCTGTTTTCCAGTTGACCTTGACGGTCCAGGCCCCTCAGAACCTTTAATTACGCGTCGGACTTGATTGAAGCTGCCTTTGTCACTGCCTGACTGCCTGTACTGTCTTCTACAAAGGAGCATAACCCCCACACCCCCGCCCTCCGCTTGAAATGCCATTGCACGACATGACATCAAAAGAAATGGCAAATGGCCTGCCTCCAAAAAGTACAAATAAAAGCATACTTTCTGAAGCCATGAAGACCGATTTGCTTCACAGAGACTCTGCTAGACAGACAATCCCTTTTGCAAAGCTACCAGTTTTCACATTGATGTATGCGTGTAGCATAGAAAAGGAATGAGCCGTGGGGGGAGATATTCCAGGCTCTCTGTCTACTCAGGATGTGACAAAGCAAGAAGCAGTACATTGGAACATCACAAATAATAGGCGGCAAATACCGTAAGACAGATGGTGTTGTGAGTGGCTGTCGTCTGGATGTACAATCCTGTATTCCACGTCCGGGTTGATTTATTACAATTTTCTCACCTGACTGGTTCACATGCACGAGTTCACTCACTGTTTATTCACAGCAGCTTCTGCCTACAAACTACTCACAGTGATGTCTTAGGGATCACTTTTGGAATTCTAAAAATATCTGGATTTCTAAAAATAACGTCTTGACCTGAAAATAAGAGCTTTTCTGCATAAAGAGCCAAACACCAGCACAAGCAGACAATGTTGGGGTATAGATTATTTTTAATAATCATTGTAGATTGTAGACTTATAACTTAGTTTATATCACTGTTAACAGCACTGAGAGTATTTAGGAATCCCAGTTTAACCTACACATGTTTCCTGTGATGTGTATTGCTGCCATGTAGGGAATGAAGTCTTGATGAGTGACAACAAGTTCAAAAAGACTTTTCCAATGTTTGGCAAATACATTGCTGGCCTTTGAGAAGCTTCCTTCACCTTTTTTTCCACCTCGTTAAATAAAGAGCAAACTATTTCCAGCTTTGTGAAATTATATTATATAGAAAAACATATGAGTAAAATAAATGGAGGTTTCATGTGGAGTAAGTTGTTGTATTTCTTGGTGAGGAATCTAGTGTTGATTGCTTAGACATGTGATCTATTAAGTGTTAATAAACCTGTAATAAACAGGCGACCGATGCTCTGCAGCAATGGCAGCATAAGTGACGTCATTGTTCACGACAACGGCAACAACAGCTAATTCTCCGTCCTGGGTTCTGTGTACTGAGTCAAGCTTCACAGCACTTTGAATAAACAGGTGAACAGCTCTTTGTGCAGCAGCAGTGGTGCAACTTCATGATTCAGTGAACTGAGTCCTGAAGTCGCTCTTTACTTGCTGTGATTCAATTACAGGTTACTTAGACAGTTTCAGAGAGAGAGAGCTGCAACCAGCATCAACACAGCCAAGCAAACAGCCCATTCCTGACAAACTGGTTTCAAACGGGCACTGTAGTCGTCACTGTAATGTCCCAATGCAACCAACAGGACAAACTGTTGTTCGTCAAAAAGTAGTTAAACATCCATACTTAACATATACATATGATATGTATCTTAAAATGTAAAACGACTCCTGCCGCTTTAAATAGAAACAGTTATGAGCATCATGAAAATCAGCTGAATACAGAAATGCATTCATCGCACAACGAGTCAATACCCGAGAGAGTGACGGCTTGTTCTCTGTTATCTTCACACACTCTTCTTCCATCAGTGTGTGTGCTGAGAGGACAAGCTCCGCGGATCAAACTTCTGATGAGATTAAGATCCACTTTAATCAAGATAGTGTAAGTCAGGAGGTCGGCCGTCGCTGTACAGGCGGCACATCTTCACAGATTCTGTCTGATGAGTCCTTAACCTGAGGCTTTGAAGGGGGGTGGGGGGGGGGGGGGGACTCTCAGGGAACCTCTCAACCTGATGTGATTGGACAGCCGCTGCTGAGGTGATCAGAACAGCAGTTAGTTGTAATAGTTTTCTAACAGGGCTGCATGGCAGAAAAGACCAATTACTTTGGACATTGATTGTGCTCCCTGACTGTGATCATGTAATTGCTCTGAAAGAGATGAGAGTGGTTATGCTGCTAAACAGGTGTGTTCAGATCGCGTTTCTCATCTCTCAGACAAGAGATGGAGAGAGAGAGAAGGAAAAAGAGAGAGAGAGAGAGAGAGAGAGAGAGAGAGAGAGAGAGAGAGAGAGAGAGAGAGAGAGAGAGAGAGAGAGAGAGAGAGAGAGAGAGAGAGAGAGAGAGAGAGAGAGAGAGAGAGAGAGAGAGAGAGAGAGAGAGAGAGAGAGAGAGAGAGAGAGAGAGAGAGAGAGAGAGAGAGAGAGAGAGAGAGAGAGAGAGAGAGAGAGAGAGAGAGAGAGAGAGAGAGAGAGAGAGAGAGAGAGAGAGAGAGAGATCATAGCTCTTAGATTTCCTAGTATGTGTGAGACCATAGCTCATCCTCATATTTTTGTGAAGTTGACCTTTGACTCTGGATATAAAATGTCATCACTTTTATCCTGCCAGATGTTTGTTTCAAATTTTGAGTCATGGTGAAAAAGGGTGTGTGTGAAGTTGTTGCCGTGAAAGAACTTACGGTATCTACAGGCTTTGTATTGATCTTCAGTCAAACATTGTTTATATTTGTCTAAAATCATGTCTCTTCAATATTGCCCGAAAAATATCACTTGACAAATTCAAATTAGTTTTAAGGGTTTCCCTTCACCATCACTTTACAAATCAAGACATACGTTTGGTTGGGTTTATGCCAGGCAACATGTTGACACTGATTTGTAATGATATGTATTTAAAACACTTCAGCGAGACTCTCTTACTGTCCCGTGCATCTTGTCCTCCAGATCCTGGTTGATCCTCTGCAGAGCTGCATAACTACTCTGGATCCTAGAAGAACAGAAAAAGGAAAGAAAGTCGTAAAAATGCAAATGACAACATATGAAGCAGCACTTCAGTTGAACAACAAGCATCATTCAGACTCAGAGGGTTAAAATTAGGCAGAGAGCAGGGGTTAGGCTGCCAATCAAAACAAAGAGAGGGAGAGGATTTGAGAACAGCTTGAGGATCAATCGCAGGGTGAGAAAGTCTCCTGGGCACATCTAAAAATGCTCCAAACTTCTGCTCTCTAAGTTTCAAAGTTTTTGTCCAAAAATTCAAAGAAGAGTTTCAAGTTTATTTAACCATTAGAATTATCACATTTATTTATAACATGACCACGGCTCACCAGAGGGTTTGAAGTATTTGCTGTTAGTTTATCATCACACTAAATTAAAACTGGTATCTGGAGGCCACTCAACTATCTATTACTATAATAAATTAAGAATTATATCAAAGTTATGAAAGATGATAAAATGCTAAAATTAGTTTTCTTTAAAAACATAATGTCCTTAAGTATCATTGGCAAGATGCCACATTTCACCCATTGCCTATTGATTTTTGTATATGTCGGCCAATTGTAGTGCCTGGGCTGCCCTTAAGGGGGCGCTAGTCAGTTATTTTGCCATGCCCATTCCTTAAAACCATATGAATGTCTGCAGGGGGGCAGCTGCTACTACACAAATGTAGTTTGAGGGAGGTTAAACCTCGAACACCAAAGTTATAGCAATTTTGTGTGTCATGGCAAGTTGATGAACTTTGACGCCACGCCACTATATTGGCGTTTGACGAACTTGAACAATTACTCTGAAGGCATGTTGTCTCCAATAAACTCTTTCGCTTATAAATCTGTTTGAAAAAACGAACTATTTAACTTAAAGTAAACAAAAGCATTAACGTTGACGTTTAGCTGTCGCAGTTTTTAAATGTCAAAGCATTTGAAACCACTATTTATCTTTCACTTAATCCAAACTTCCTCAGCATCACAGCACAACTTTGTTGGCGTGCCTCTTATTAATGGGAGATTTAATGATCTGATAATCTGCACAGCACATGCAAACAAAACCAGTCCACTGAGTCATGTGCAAACACACACACACACACACACACACACACACACACACACACACACACACACACACACACACACACACACACACACACACACACACACACACACACACACACACACACCTGCGTAATTTCTCTGTAAACTTCTCCAGCTCCTCCTGGGCCCGGCGCAGCTCCGTCTCCAGGTACTGCCGAGTTGAGTCAAACTCCGATTCCACCATTTCTAGTTTGTGGGTTGTGAACGACAGGCGTTTACGGAGGTCGTCCTTGTGATCGTGTAATGAGCTGAACAGAGAGTAGAGACGGAGTTTAGAACACAGGATTTGATAAGATTTGATGTTACCAAGGTTTGTCAGACTTAAAGAGCTGAGCGGAGAGAGGGAGGGAGAAAACAAATAGGCGATAGAGTGAAAAATGAAGTGTGCATGTGTTTGTGAGGGAGGGAGGGAAAGGGATGAAGTAGCTGGAGTGTAATTCAGTTTGGAGCGAGAGAGGTCCCAGGCAGGGGGAAGGCTGTGGGGCCGATGTGGAGGAGGAGATGGATGGAGGAGGAATACAAATCATGTCCCATTCACAGGGAGGGAGCAGAGCTGGGAGAGGAGCTCCCATCGGTCTAATGGTGAATTGGTTTATACAGCCCTCCCCACCAAAATCTCTGAAAGAAAAGGAAAGGGTTCTTTTGCCCCCAGATGCAGACCGAGGGTGATTCATTGACAAAGAGGTGGAAATATGAGAATGAGAGAACAACAATGGACCACATCTTTGTATATGAGCGAGCTTTAGAAGAGGGAGAAGAACAAAGACGATGAAAGAGTGAGAACAGAGATTCAAAACCATCACCAATAACAACTTACCACACAGGCAGCAATATTTTGGTTGTGCAGTTGAAGCATGTTCGAGCGTGGGGGATGAACACACACTGACAGGCTTCAATGAAGGAATGGATGAGGTAATGAAAGGTGAGAGACGGCGAGCAGGGGTATTGTTTGCTCTGGGACATTTAGCATTTTGCCCGATTGATGGATGCTTGGATGTCAATACATGGGGGCCACATCAGGCAGCTTAATCACAGTAAGCTTTACAGGTGTTGGTAGGCAGAGTTTAGCCATTGTGTTGAGGGTAAGGGGGAACCCACTCGTTTGTGGTCTGCCGTTTTGAGGCCACAAGTTTGGCTTTGTGTCCAGCGCCATCTGGGTTTTTGAAAACCAAAACTAACAAACACAGCTGTCAATCACATGGTGTCCGTGCCCCAATATAAATATTCTATTTGAGTAGAAACACACTCAAAGACCAGTAGAGTCATCCTCTGTCACTCAAGACAATTTTCACTCTCCCTTATTGGCTCCAATTTTCAGACCAGGAGTCTACCATCAGTAGCCTTTATGCTAAGCTAAACTAAAAGCTTCCAGAATCAAGAAATCAATCATCTAACTGTCAGGAAGAAACTGAATATATGTATTTTCACATATGAGGAGCTGGAGTTAAGATAAATTAGCAATAATGTGTTTTGCTTGTTCAGACAGGACATACAAATCTCTTACTTGTGGCTTGTGCAACACTCTAGTACTCATAGCCTACAACTGCCAATTTATTCATTAGTCTGCTAATCCTGCCCAGTCATACAAGAATCTGGTCAATTTCTCGATTTCTTAATAGGTTTCTCAATTTCCAGACAGATTTCCAGATAGATTTCTGGATAGATAAGCTTCAGCACATTCCGCCCGCTTGACGTTACAACTCAACTAAATCTTTACAACCTCTCTGTTGTCTAACAGCCCGCAAATGATGTTGTAAAGTCATATGGCCGAGGTCCAGAGATCTGTTGGAGCCATTGTACGTGTATGTGAAAATTGCTCTGGGCTCTTATCGCTAAGTGAAGCCAGTTTAATTAGGTCTGAGAACACAGCGATTGATTTTTTTTTGGGGGGGGGGTTATCAAAATTCAGTGCAGAGTTAACTTTGATGTAGATGTCAGCTGATACATGAAGAGAGAGATATGAAGACGAATGATGGTAATGAATACATGCCACATTATGTTTTAAATAGCTTTTTAATGGCCATGATCTCCCAATGAGAATCCATTGTCATTAGTCAAACTGAATGTGATGAATCCCCCAATAATGATGCTGATGTTTGAAATAAAATCCCCAGATTGACTCACCTTCTTTTCTGATGTTTGCAACCATTTCTCTGGGGTTTGAGGGCAGTTTTGCCAATATATATCTTTTTCATATTTTTCTCTCTGCGCCAGCTCTCATGTGTGTATCATTGTTGCCTCTGCTGCTGCTGCTGATGCTGATGCTGACACTGACGCTGGCCGGCTGAATGTTGCAGCCAAGTTTGAACACTAACCACAAACCAACAGTCAAAGCTCTAAGTCTTGCCTGGGGAGGCAGATAGGAGTTGGCTATCTGTGTTGACCCTGACAAGAGAGCAGAGAAAAACAGCTTTGAAGTCCCACAGATTTAGCAGCACATTTAGTTCTGTTGACTCCCGGAAAAAGGAAAAAGGAAAAAAAACACAGCGATTATGTATGCATTCAGAAAATAAGCCAGCTTGGAGCAGAGCTGGGGGATCAATTAGATAAGTTCGGTAAACAAACTTAAATAGTAGTTTGAATTATTGAATCTCCAGTTGAACTTTGCCCTTTCCATTCAATCAATCATCCCAAAATAGAAGCTCATCTGAATTCTAAAAACGTCACCGCGTTAAGAAACACGGACTGTAAAGAAAAACATACATTTTCCTATTGCTTGATCCTCCTTTTCATTGGGAACAATCAAATGTGGTCACCACAAAATGCAGCACCTAATGGAATCGTGAGTTATTTACCAGCTGACCACAGAGGTGACTGCTCAATAAATCAGTCCTATGATGAATAGGTGTGCGTTTCCATTTTCAATCCTTCATCATTGCTTGGTGGAGCTGTGGCTTGAACTCGGGTCTCGCCTGCATCGTAACAACTTAATAACCTGCCACAGGCAATCATGAAATGCCAAAATAAAACCCGTCTAGGTGCATGTCTCTTTTTATGCGGCTGCATTTGACAAGCCTTGTTGATATAATTGCGATACATATTCTCTAAGCCCCTCCTCAAGCAATGATTGTGCAATACAGGCGCCATTAAAAGAAGCCCTGTGGTATCTAACGATGCTATCAGAGTTTCGGGCTTGTGTCTCTGTCCTGCGCCTTACTGGATTTGGGGAAGTTTTCACTCCTGTAACAGCAGCGTTTCTGTTTTTTTCTTGATAATAAAACATCATTCAGACCTCACTGTGAAACATTTTCTCTTGTACTGTCGACCAATGTGTTTGAAAATAAGAACAATCTGCTTATTTCTGCCTTTCTAGTTCAAGCTAAACAGTTTCAAGTCAAAATACCAATCTGATCTTACATCTTTCCCTTTTTCCATGTCTGCTATTTGAGCCATCAACTTTAACATTTGCTACCTTTTGCTAGCTTCACTTTTGGGAGCTATCATATCGTCCATCTTTATCTACAGTTTGTGGTTCGGGCATTAGCTTATGTTAGCTAGCGACAGGTGAAAAAATCAGGTACTAGCAGATGTGTTGTATGTGTAAAATATTTAAGCTTAAGTTTTTTTTAACTACAGAGTGAAGTCAAAGACCCCTAACGCCCTAAATGTGTTGCTAGATACATGGTTTGTATCTAAGTTGGTACACAGAATATTAGCATTCAGACCATCTATCTTCCCCAAATATCACTAACTGTAACTGGCCACAAACATTTCAGTGAGTCGACATGTTTGGCTTCACAAACCCACCATATCCCTTGCTTAAGAGCTAAGTAAGCACAAATGCATGAGTACAGACTGGTTGCCTGCGGCGTCACTTTTATCAGTCCCTGCAGAGTGGCAGGGTAACAGTTCAACAACAATGTTGGAATGAATGTTTTGTCGCCTGCTGCAATTTCTAATGGCACCGGTGCTTTTTATTTTTAATCTCCCTTTAACACTAGCTCAGGAAACAATGGTGGTGTCTGAAAACACGGTTACGGTTGCTACAGCCATTTTCTTATCTGCAAGTCACAGAGAGAGAGGGAGAAAACGAGGGACAGAAATAGTTGTTGAATTGGTGGGGAAGTGCAGCTGTATTGAATCCATCCCCACATGCACACACGCACAAACACACACCCTGCAGCGGATATGAAGTACTGTACCCTCACTGTATCACAACACCTTTCCAGGGGGATAAACAGCAGAACTCAGTGCCTCTGGTGTTGTTGGGCAAGGTAAACACAATCCACCTGAAGGGAAAAAAATCTGAAATCCTCAGAGAACCCCATGATACGCTGTAGCTGCAGTTTCTCCATCGCACAGAGAAACTCCAAACAGTAAAAGATATGCAAATGACACACACGTTCCTCTCTTAAGAGTTCCCTCATAAGAATTAAGAGGAGTCTAAATATGAAAAAACACAAACCCTCTTTACCTGAAACACTTTCCCCAAGAGTTACAACCTGTCATAATAACAGACGATGCTCACTACAGGGAGAACAACAAACAGACTACTTACTTCAGGCAAAGCTTCACCATTCTTTTTCTCTTTTCATGAGACTGGCAAGTGACTCAGTTTTTATTAAGAAAACGACATAAATGTAAAACCTACTAAAGGTCAGCATCCATCTTGGATTTACAACAAGGAGCCTGTGTGGTGGTTGCAGGTTGATTTACGAGTAATGAGCCATGGGAGGTGAGCAGGGAAGAGCTACAGCCTGCCACCTATACTATTCACAGGAAAGTATAGTCTGCCACATATACTATTCACAGGAAAGTATAGCCTGCCAAATTTACTATGCACAGAAAAGTATAGTGTGCCAAATATACTATTCACAGTGATCAAACAAGGGCATTTTACTTTAATGGCCACGGTGCCATCCCTCACAAAGTCTTCTACTAAGTGGCACACGGAGACACACGGAGACCCAGGCAACCTATCTACTGTAAACAACAAGCACTTAATGTTACAGTTTGGAAGATATTATTATTAAGCTTTAGGCCCTAATCTCTATGGATCATGATGACAATGTATTTACCAAAGTATTGCTGAGCTCAAGGAAAATAGTGACATCGCTGCAGAGAAATGTGCTGGAGCAAAAAGACCAGAGACAAGACAACAGTCTCGCCAGATTGTCAACAAGTCCTCCAAGTCGCTTCTACACTTCTTCTCTTTCCTGTTCAGGACGAAAAAGTTTATTCTCATGTCCACTGTAAACTAACTGTAAGGTTACACCCAACCGCCAAGTAGCATAACTGAGCACAGAGCCTGGAAACAAAATCTGCCTTTGTATATGTTTAAAGATCCATGATTAAAATGCTATAAGTCATTTTTCTCATTAATGCCGAAGAACGTGAACCAATGAAAAGTATCAACGCAATCAGCCAAACATGAGGACTATTGCGTAATTACACAGGAAACCCAAGTTGAACCAGGATGTCATAAGCTGTGACAGCTTTGGTTAGATTTTATATTAATTTTTTCTTTTAAATAACTGACTCACCATGTTTCTTGCCCTGCTTCACTTATTTTTAGCAATGTGCATTCGCAGATCCTGGCAATTAAAACGCTGAATACAATGTTAGTATTACTTGTGGCCAAGACTACACAATTAAGATCCTAGTTTTAATGAAGCAGAATTGTCCCTCAGCTGCATCTGGACAGTTACATGACTCAGAATGATGGAACACAATGCAAAAGTGACCAAACATAAGAAAAGATAGTTGGCAACATTGTTTTTAAGTTTTTAATGATTTCCCTTTAGGCCGTACCACAGTGGATGAAGCTTTGCTTAGGAGCCATGTGTACGAGTATCTCCTCTGATGCAACACTCCAGAAATACAAGGGTCTCTTGAGCATGCTTCACCACCAGCGGCCAGAAGCACAGCTCTGTGGATTAACTCACCAGAGCAATGATGATGACTCGTCAACACATTCTGCCTGAAGACAAGAACGCGTGATCGCAGCACTGTTTATCCCCCCTATAATTTCTATCAGCATTTCAGGAGAGACTCCAACTTAAGTGGTTAAGAGGCATTTAGTGATTTTCCTTGAAACTAATAGAACTTATACAGTACTTTAACTTATTTTACATGAATGAAGAAATCTCTGTCCCTCTATATTTCAGCGAGTCAACGAGTCCTTTTTTGGGAGTCAGAAGTTAGCAGTACAGCTGAGAGAGCTGGTGCTGTAATGCTCGGTTTAGACTATTGGTCAGTAAATCAATGCTCGAGACCCAATGTTACGATTCTCTCGACTTTGCTGTCATATGCCATGGATCGTCAGCAGCTACTGTCAAATGTAGCTATGACAACTGTTTAATTCACTCTCTATTGCTGCCCCTGACCCACAGGATGCAGGCTTCGTGTCTGTGACATACCCCATGTCTGTGACGCTGCTCTGAGATGCTCTGTTCTGTTCACGGCCCGGCGCCGCAGCTCTGGTTGCCTTTGTGTAACACTCATGCACATGCCAGGGTTTTGAGAAACGCAGCACTCAACTGTGGGCTGCATTGTGTTGCGCGCACTAGACGTCTCACCTCTTTCACTGTGTTACGTTGTGTTCTCACATGCTCTTCAAATGCAAACTAAGCCATTTGGAGCGCATGGATTTGCAGGCGGCATTCACAAAGCCAAGGGCATGGACGGTGAATCCAAGAGCCCGGCTTTCAGACACACAGATTTCTGCTTAGGCTCAATGCCAGGAGTTAGAGAGAGTCGTGCATTGACCAGAAGGTCTGCGGTTTGATCCCTGGCACCTGCAGTTTCCAATCCTGAAGTGTCCTTGGGAAAGAAACCGAAACCCAAATTGCCCCTGACGCCTGTGCCAACAGTGTATGAATGAGGCGTGATGGAAAAAACGATCTGAAAACGCTGTATGAATGTGTGGGTGAATGTGACTTGTATTGTAAAGCGCTCCGATTGGTTGATGAGACTGGAACAGCACTATAGAGATATGTCATTCCATTTACCATTTACATCTTTTGTTCCCCCGCCAGCCCCAGGGGGATCTCCATACCACCATACATTCTGTTATGGGAAATATTCCATATACCAACACTCCTGAAAGGCACATTGTGAGTAGGCACTGCACTCGTATAATAATAAACACCTGAAGTGTCAGTTTTACAACTAAAGCCCAAGAGGTTGGATTGAAATACTTTAACTAACACAGGTTTCATTTGCATTGATTGACAGTCTGTGCTCGGGAACTCGATGTACAGTATTAGACAGAGTTATCCAACCTGACCATGTTGTTGTACGTCACGTCAAACCCAGGCTTCCAGCACAAAAAGCTCATGGGGATAAATTAACTGATAATGAATAGTTTCCCCTGCTGCACTATGACTCATCGGACTCCCTCCAGCTCCTGGATGTATCCTTGGCCCTTTAAAGGCTACGTCAGTCAAAGCCAGGATGTTTAATCTGTGCGAGTAGAAGCTTGTGTGTGTGACAACCTTCAGAGGAAACAGAGTTTGTCAATCAATTATGACAATTTGTAGGCAGCTTTCACACTATTCCTGATCCGATCAGATAACAGCAGGGGGCCACAGCAGGAGTCACTACAGGGGATCTCCCTCACATCACGCTGTGGTGAGTCTGTGCAGTGAATTGAATCGAATGGAACCCCATCTGTCACAGAACAAATTTCTGATCAACAATTGGGATTTGTAGACAGCACATTTTTTAAAGAGTAAAAATCAAGGGCAGAATGTTTGGGAGACATGGCATGGATGGTCTTAAGACAGTAGGTGCATTGTGGGTACTCCTTTGTTTGTTTAGAGCTCCACCAATACCAGGAATGAAAAATCAAGTTTTCTTCTCTGTCTCTTGCAAGTCACCCAACCTTTCAGCCACGAAATATTAAATTGTTTTCCAAACCTGAGTTTCTTCTTATAAAGGGAAGGTTAACTCAAAAGTTGACTGTTTGCCAATGACCTCGACTGGAAGTTTGTCGAGAGTTGATTTTTTACATTGATAAGATCTTGTTTGTAACCTCAGGGTTTGGGTTCGACTATTTTCAGTTATTTAAAAAATGTCTCTTTGTCTTTTTGAGTCTGCCAATATCAAAAGAAAATGCATGTGTGGGAAGATAGAAAGAGACACTGCAATGAATGAAACAAATAAAAGAATGTTGTGGGATTAAAGGGTGTCTTTCAGTCTCGACTTTGGCAGCACCAGTTTGGTGTAGTTAGGTTTTGGCCCGGTTCTCGACGACCCATTTTTTAGTTCTGTTGAGTCTATTCAAAGTCAGTAGGAAATTGGCCTTTCATGAAAACACCAACTCTTTTGGCGAGACTGTATGCCCTATTTCAAAAAATAACTTCCTCTTCGGTTCATTGTACTTTAAATAATGCCTCTGAGTTTTATATTTTTCTCGATTTATTCTGAAGAATACAAAAAAGCCTGTGAAAAAGAGTGAATGCACAACAAACAACAAAGCTCGACAATGTCGGTTCAGCTGAACCACCTGCTTGTCCTGATTTTACCTTTTGTCAGCAGCATAAAGGAATAACACTGTGAATAACATTGGGTTGTGAAAAGAATTCTTTTGGCATTGAGTTTGTTTCTTTAAGGAAGAAAAGCTTTTCAGAGTATGCTGAGGATGACAAAACTAAACAAAGCAAATAAATGCATGTTTCCAGGAATACCTTCTGTGCAGTAACTTGGCCAAGTGTCGCATTCAGACTTATCAGCCCAAATGAAGTTAAAGTCAGCTGAGTTTACTTTTTCATCAAGGAGTTCAGCCTTCCTTAATTCAATTTGTTTTTAAAGCCAAGGACATGATTGTGAGATCTCTTTCAATTATGACCCTGATTTTTACTTAATCCTCCCAGTAGTAAAAACAAAGGATTCATTTTAAAAAGCTGATATATTTTGCGTTTTATATTGCTGTATGTATATTTTTCTGTGTATATGTATTATCTGTCTGCTAACTGATTCCAGACATGAATCAAGAATATTATGTCTTCATATCTACACAGTGGCACAGTTCATTGTGCCCTTCACCCATTCATGACCTGTCTAACAATTGACCATAATCAGACCTAGAGAGAAAGACAGAGTGAGGCAGTGCACTCGGAGCATGATACACACAACTTATATGTTTGTGTGTCAAGAGCACTGCCTGAGTTAAGATTTCTAAATTTCTCCATTGTTGAAATTCTGTGAAAGAGAATGGGTTCAGTCCTCTGTGAGGTTGCCACGACAACACAGTCGTGACATACCTGTGTTCCCAGCCTGGCAGAGGAACAGAGGTGTTCGCCTCGCAGACTGTTAAGATACAACACTGCAGAGAGAGAGAAGAAGAAGAGCGCTGTAAAGAAATGGCTCTTTCTGACAGAGTGGTAACTATCATTCAGTAAAATGAATAAGATTCAGAAAATGGTTAATGGAATAGTAAATATTTAATACAGTGATATGATGCAGTTTATAGTAAAGGGTTAATACTTGGTCTTTGTCATGTTACTCTAAGGATGGCAGACCCAACATTCCCACAGAATTAATTCAATCTATGGGACTGCACCAGCACAAATGTCACTCTCAAAATTCCAAGTGACAGGTACACACTTGCGGGTCCGGGTATGTGCACAACTTCTGGTCTGACTGTCTGTGTGGACAGTAACAACTTTATGGACAATAGCTTGAAGGCACAGCAACTACGATTTCAACTAGCACTTCAGCTAAATACAATGCAGCAATGAAGCAAACACAGAGTTTGCAATCTCTTATGGGGGTTAGACACAAATTCAGTTTCTCTGCGAGGGATCAATACAATTAATCTTTTTTTATGTTTGCAGTGAGGTTGACTTTGGTGCTTCACACCTGCCCTAACTGACCTTTCGGCCACATGGGGGCAGTTGGGACGAGCTGTGAACCCGATGTATGATCACCTCTAAGGTTTTATGGCCAGCGTATCAGCCACCAGTAGCCTGTGTACACGTTAAGCCGATACTAAACAACATTAGCCTTCATTTGGAGTTGCTGCTGTTTCTGGTGGCATAATGAATGTTAGGCTCAATATTCTCCTCCTCTAACCCTCTCCATTTAGCTTGGCACAACCGCCTGAGGGAAATATCTGGCTGTTTAACAGCCACATGCTTCACTATGTTCACCAGCTAAATGCCAAACAGGTAGTGGACAGCTGATTTTTCCAGCTGTTTGGCTGCAAACAGCTGCAGGCAAATATGAGGCTCAACCAAAACAATCTGTGAAGTTCCAAACTGCAGTTCCGGGATGAGTCAGTCTGTGATTGTTTTCAGACACACAGCAGTCTTTGCTGACATTCACTACGGTTACATGATGGCAGAAACCCGATTTCGGCCAAAATCGGGTTTCTCTATCCATGGGGGGTTAACTGCTCTATCTCAGGGTACATGGCACTGAGAAATCCGACTCTTGTCCGAATGCATTTCATACCCCGCTACGATAGATGGCGCTGTTTTCATTACAGCTAGTGGTGATCCTGCCATTTCCGCTTGACCTCGTCACCACTAGCAACACAAAAACAACAACAGCCTTCAACTCAGCATGCGAGAAAGATGACGAACGGAGAGCAAGGTGAAGCTACGTCCCTCTACATGATGTTGTGCATGTTTACTCTAGGAGTACTGCGAATGCGAATGGCGCATTTGATTAGAATGGTAATGGCGAGTGCCGGCCGGCACCGGGCAGCGACATTTTATCTACGTGTCGACTTCCGGGTCACGACCAGGGAGGGAGGGGGGGGGGCAGGATCTCAAGCATGCGCAAAGACGTCTTCTCCAGTTGTTGTCTAGCTTCCAGAGTTACATGCGCGCGTTGTCCGATATACAGCCAGATCCGATCTACTTATCTGGGGGTGGTTATCCGACTTCAGTCGGACACAAGAAATCTAGATTTGTGGAGTTACATGACATGGATCTTCGATTGAAACCGGACAACGCCAGAAATCGGGTTTCAATCGGACACATGTAACCGCAGTGATTGATAGTGTCCACAAAAATGCTATAACATTTGTTTACATGGTTAGTGACTGGGTTAAATGCAGAATTCCCAAACAGCAACTCAACCCCCATCTTCATCTGCAAATTAAACCCATAAAAAAAATAATCTATCTATGCGCAACATTATATATATATAAAGAAATCACTGATTGCTTTTTTGAAAAGATTAAAATTAACCAACCCCTGAAAAATTACAGTTTATATGATACCTTCCCTCCTGTAGAGCTCAGTATAGTTGGACAGCAGAGCCGAGCAAAAGAGGTACAAAAGGCCATGAAGACCAAATTTAGAATAAAGAATCCTCTACTTTTTTCTCTTTATCATCACGGCCCAGATTGGACAACCGGAAATCCACCATGCATTGCTCTGCGGTGGGGGATCAGGGGTTAGTGAGACTGTGCATGTAGGCTGAACATACGGCGGCATGCACAGCCCTCCAGGGTGCAATAAAGTATTTATTGAGGTGTAATGGGTGCAATAGCTGAACAGTTTGTTCAACATGTAGCTCGTAACCACGCTGTTTGCTTGTTTGTATGTGTTTGTGTGTGTCTGTTGAAACAGCATGTTTTCTTCTGCCCAACACAACGGAGGCTGTATCAACAAATTATTTTAGCTTTAATAGGAACAGTCTCTGAACCATGACACTGAACAACAGAGATCAGGATTGAAGCTAATGAGCTGCATTAACAAAGCAAAAAAAACAAACATTCAGAGCTAAAATGGTCTTCGTGGAAACAACAAAATCATGTAGAAGCTCTTATTTTGCTTTCTCCATTTTATATGTGACATTAGAATGCCACACACATTCTTCACTTCTGACATACAGCACATGGACTTTGTGCTTTTATGACTCTTGAGGTCTACAGTATGTGGGCTCCAGAGGCTTAAGCTGCTCAGCTGACCCTGTCCTGTTGGCTTTGACAGAGCTGTAGAAATGCTCTGTGGCAGAGTGGTGTATCTCCAACGGTCCGGGAAGCCATGAGGGTGGTGAGGTGGGAAGTCAAAGAGACACAGAGTCTTAGGACTTAGACATGTGAATCACAGGGGTCTAAATTAGAGCGTACAGACACATGTACACATAAGACCACGCCAACCCCTGGAGTAAGCTCCGAGGCAGATCCCTCAACAGCAACATCCAGATGCTACAGTAGCCCACCCTCACCAATGGCTCCTGCATAAATCTCTGATTTCACTGTCTTGGAAATAATTAGACGAGCGGGGAGGTGGTAAAGTGCTCCGGGCTAACTTGAAGGGAGCCTTCCTATAGCATCTGCTTTTGGATGCTACATGCCTAGCTTAGGGAAAGACGAGAGATGAACAAACAAAGCCTCTTCAGGAACATTCCTCAAAGTCTGACTGAAGCAGAGTGGGCTACTGATGTCTCCCAGCGGCTGGTGCTTGAGGCAAAGGGATTCATTGGAAGATGCAGCTGATGAAGGTGGGATGAAACGTTTTTATAGACCTAATTAAAAGTCACAGGAAGTCAAGTCAAGCCTGAGAAACTTTCTTTTCTGGATTCATATTCACTGTTTGAACTGTTTTAATCACTTTCATGTCCTTGGTTTTTCCACAACTCATCTCAGCAGCTACGACTGTACCTTTGTTCGCTCAGATGTGCCCACGCAAACTTTCACTCGACTTGGACCACATGACTGACTGTATTTGGATGGACTACTTGTCTCCACTTCCTCCGTTTATCCAGAAATAAAACCAAAACTTTGTGGATAAGAATCCTGGAATCTTGCACATTGGAAACCAGAGTCTGTGCAGTAGCAATCAGGGGATGAAGCCACAGTTGAATGGGCTCAACCAATCTCGAGTCAGTCTCAGATTTTTCACCAAATTTTTTCACCAATAAATTACTAATTAAACTCAAACTTTTTTGGTCCATGTCCCATCTGCTAACATGGAGGAGGCCTATACTGCAGCCAGGGGTAAGTAATGAGCAGTACCGTTGTCAGTCTTTACAATCTGTCAGTGACAGACCCACAAAAAAGTCCAGATTTCTTTTAAGACAGGGTTCATGTTGACAGAAACTGTTGACATTTTAGAGATGTAACTTCTTCATCTGTCAGTACAGAGTTGTTATTGCTATTATTTGCTTATTATTGTCCTTGGAGGGCACAATGTCCCTGTACATAATGTGCTTCACTGGGTGTGTCACAGATTCAAATTTTAGTTTGACAGTGATGGTTGCATTGCAGTCTTTGCAAAGTTTATCATTTCTTTTGTCTGACTGGCATCGGTGAACACTCCCAGCAAATCACTTAATAATGAGGATATTAATCATTAAGAAATAAATGAAGAATAGCAATTAGAGAAATCTGCCGTACATGGAACCTTGGAGCAGAAAATTAGCACCAGGTAGAAAATATGATACTTAGTGAGAAGTTTCAATTATCTACGTTTCTCAAAAACTCATAAATCTGACTTTAATGTGGCCGATATTACCTAACTCGCTCACGTGTGTGCATCTGCATGTGAAGACAGTGCATGTGAAATGTTTTGTCAGCGTGCGCTAATTTCCATTTTGTTGCATCGATCAACTAAACGGCCCTCAGTGATAAGCTCTGGCTTATTGTCTATGACAAGAAGCATTTCAGAGAAGTGAGGCGGAGCAGTGCTGTGCTGCTGGGGGTTGAAGGAGCTAATGATTTGTTTGGACAGCCTTCAGCACTTATTATATCACATCTTTGGATCCATTTTAAGTATTTTGCCATCGAAGTCGTCACATATGTCTGTGGAGCATTCGCTTGAATCAGTAAACTAAACCCCATACTGAATTATTCATATAACTACTTTTATAGTGGGTTTGATTGACACCTGATATTTATAAAACAGTAAATGATCAAAGCTTGTTATTTTAAGCACAGCGTAACACAATGGAGATAATGTTTGTGCCATTTTCAACTCAAAATACCTGAAGACATCTTTACGTCAAATACTAAGATCTGAATAGGATATCATCTTACATTTATTTGTTCATCTTCCGAAGATTAAAACTCAACACTTCTCTTAAATCAGAAGGAAAAGGAGTGGGTGGAAATACCAAACCCTGTACATTCACCACGACAGGATATCAAATTACAAGCCAACATAACTTAAAGTGCTGAAAGGGTTAGCACCAATTGTTCACTTTTCTTTAGTTTTTATCCAACCATATTACCCAAAGCTCTTTCATCCCTGCAGTAAGTTTGAAACTCAAAGTTTCCCTCTAGACAGCCCCTTATCCGAAGTGCTATTTGCTTTAATTATCTAACACGACGCTGGGATCATCTCCACAAATCAATCTTTCCTCACTTGCTGGGGGTTAAGACCGGAGGTGGAAGCAATTAACTTCAGATGTTCTGATCATGTTATGCTGACATGCAGATTAAAAAGCCACCTCAAGGCATCACATGCAAGAATACTTCATGATTTAATCGCTGAATTATGAAGCAATCACTTTTTTCTCAACTCATCAAGTAATAGACAACACATTAAACATTTGGTTACCCATTATTCCTACGTCACGAACATCCATACAACAGTTAGATCAACTGAGTAATAAGAAAACCACAGATTCACTTAAACTCAATCCGATAGTCCTGAGCACATCCTTGCTGCAGAGATAACACTGACAAAAAGCTTCAGTTTACTCGCACACGCAGCACAACATGCATTCATATTTTCTTGACACACTGTACTGTTGAATGCACAACTGTCTGCCCACCCCTTTGTGTCAAGCCTCTCACACTACGCAACATATGGACACAACGGCACAACAGCCACAAAAGAGAACTCACAACAGTCATTTTTTTCACAAGTGCGGCAAAGCCACTACACACACTTATCACAGAGCTACTAATAGGACCAGGCATGCACTTCTCCTCTCTCTCGCCTTACCGTTTGTATGCTTTTCGCCTCATTTTCAGCAGATAAGATCACAATATTCATGTGCCTGTGCATCCCCTCAGAGCGGCATGCATTTAGAAAAAGCCTCCTCTAATTCTGACTGGAGACAAGCTGGTAGGCAGAGAGAGAGAGAGAGAGAGAGAAAGAGCGAAGGGGAGAGAGTGAGAGAGAGAGAGAGAGAAAGAGAGAGAGCAAGTGAGGGAGGGAGCTGAGGATTGAATGAAGCAGGAGGAGGTGTATGGGAAGAGGAGGGGTTATGGGAGTGATGGAGTGAAAAAGAAGAAGAAGATGAGGTAAAAGTGAAAGTGGCAAACCTTGTGTCATGCTGCATCTCGCCATCGGAGTCCTGGTGGGAAGAGAAGAAGGAGAGGAAGAGAGGGCGAAATGATTAGATTTATTCATCAAGCTGATTTATCTGGCGCCACCGCTGCCACTGCACGCTGCGGAGTGCCTCTTATCTGCTGTTTAACGAGCTCTCAGAGTGACTATGTCTCGGCAAACAAATATATCCATTATTTCTCACTCTCGACACACATACTATATCAGTATTGAGAGCATTAAGGGCAAGAGGGAGGAGGGAGACGGAGAAAGAAATGACAGATTAGCGGCGGTAAAGGAAAAATGCTGCGTACTGCAGAAATGGAGAGAAGCTGCCCGAGGGTGATAGAGGCAGACTGGCATAGTTGTTCAAATGTTGGGGAGAAAAAACGGAAAAGTTAAATGATAGGGCTTGAACAATGTAAGAAAGTCCACAAAGTCAAATGTGGGAAAGTCAATTTGAAAGAATTGTTTCACTTAATGGCAAATATGAAGCTAGCAAAGGAGGATAGGGACAACGTATTTGTTTGAAGACGCATCAACCCTTCGATTGATACGCCTGGCGTCCACATTACTGCAGAATTTAGAGCTGCTGAAATTGAGAAGTTTGTAAACGCTGCTTGACCCGTTTTAGTTTGAAAACTCTGGGCCTGCGTTTTAGTCTGGACGAGCAGAAACTGAGATGTTTGAAACAGTTACATACACACTCACAGCTGCTTGCTGATTGGGTGTTTTTGGTCACAACGTAGCATGTTTTCAATCAAAAACGTAGCAGGTGTAGTCTAGTTGTAGCATGAAGAGTGGAAACAAGGGGAAACAGCTCGGCCATGTCCAAAGATAACGTACGTCTGCCTAGCAGCGTCAGCAAGAGCTCACAAATGATCATGTTTCATCCCCTCCATTTAATCCTTGCAAAGATTGAAGTGTGAACATTACAAGCCAAGGGTTACAGGGGGTTTCTGTGTCGCAGCTAATCGTATCCCCATGTTTCCCACTCTTTATGCTAATCTTAGCTATGTAATTTCAGGTGTTAGATTCATATTTATCGTACAGACCCCAGAGTGGTGTCAAACTTCTCTTCTAAGTTGTGCCAGAAACCTGTTTCCCACAATGTCGACATGCAACATGATTTAAAGACATCAGGTAAATGGAGGCGACCTCCCACCTCATCATGTCTAGTGTAAAAATTACAATCCGAGTTTAACGGGGAATCTGAGTAGCAGCTATCTGTGTCTTTAAGATAATCTAAGCTATGTGGCTCCTGGCGTTAGCTTTATGTTTATGGTACGAACACGAGAGAATTGTCGATCCTGAAACATGTTTCCCACAATGTCGACACAGAACACGATTTAAAAATCAGTTGAAATGGATGTGACCCACACACACACATCACATCTTTCTCATGTGCAAACTCAAACGGAGATGAATGCGAGAACGGGTCCCTGTTGCATTTGTTAGCTACATATGCATTATGCATGACTCCGATTTCTCAGGAGAACTTACCATTTACATTTACATTTTCATTTAAGCTTAATTCTTTGGTGCAGAACCAATCGCTCAGTGCAGTCACTGGAGTTCAGACTAAACATGGAAGAGTGGGCGAATATGTGCGTTCAAAGTCCGCCACACAAACTAACAAACAAAAAATGTAAATAAGTTTTGTAACTGCAGTGGTCAAATCTGAACATGAACTACAGAGATGTCAGGTGTTGATTCAGTGAGTAGTTTCTCTCTAGCCTCAGGATTTATAGTTGCGGGTTCGATTTCAACATGCTGTTTGTGGGAGAGCCTTTTGTGTTTGTTGTGAGCACGTGTGTGCTGCGCTTTGTGCTGTTGTCAGGTTGTGTGGGTGTTACAAACAGTGCAAGTGATACAGCAGGATGACTCATACAGCTACTGAATGAGACAACGCTCAGTAATCCCCTCTGTCCATCCCTCCATCCCAGCATCCCTCTGTGTGTGGAGGGCAAGCCTAGAGAGAGGGAGGAGGCAAATTGGCATTCCTGGAAGGCATCACTGAATGACAATCTGCAGCCGCAGCTACTACACATGTACATTCATTCACTGAGAGGTGTCTGCCTTTATATTGCTGAATTAAACAGAAAGGTAACGCACCAACTTCAACCAACTGCCGGTTCTTGTTGGTTTATGTCAGTACAATAAAACATGTTCATGATGAGAAACGTGAAAAAAAGGTGATGTTTAATGATTGAAGAGGAAACTAAGTCTTGTTTTTGCTGACCTCCAGTGTTTGAGCTGCTCAGCTCACCACACCCATCACTGACGTTGGACATGTTCTGAGCTGCAAGGTTGTGAAACCTTAACAGTGGTTCTCATCCCCCGGGGGGCAGGTCAGGATTAGACATATAATTCTCCCCTCTCCCCTCCTCCCCCCTTACTCTGTCTCTTTTCCATCAACCACTCCTCTCGTCCCGTTTTTCCTCTGCTCACCCCAACCGGTCGAGGCAGATGGCCGCCGCCCACACTGAGCCTGGATCTGCTTGAGGTTTCGTCCAGTTAATGAGGGACTTTTTTCTCTCTGCTCATTGTGGGAACTGTTGGGTTCCTCTATAACTTTAAAGCTCTTGACTTTCTATGTAAAGTGCCCTTAGAAAATGTATATATATATATATATTAAATATATATATATATATACAGCATATATTATTGGTCGTTATACAAATAAAATTGAAATGTAAATTTAGGTACTGCAGGGGCATGGTTGACGTGGTGAAAAATGTTGTAACTAGTGAATGGATATGATTTATGGACAGGAAATAAACACGTGTTTCATTCTTGTCTTCTACTTTGCCTGCAAACACCCTTGTGCACAGGACAATGTTCTTTCTTTCCCTCCTTCCTTCCCTGAAAGAATCACACTTCTTGGCTTTTGGATGACCCGCTCTCAAGTTACTAAATGTGTGAATAGCTGCCATATGCTATTTTCTCTCTCGATATCAAATGTATTCCTCTCACTGCACACACTCAGGTGAACAGTTGCTAGGGAGCTGAGAGCCGGGGAAGCTTTCTCCAAACACCTCTCTGTTTCCTTACTGTTGGACACTGGTCAAGGTCCATCCATTTATCACAGTATTTGTAAAACAGTGCAGCATGGTGTGAGAGGGTAGATTACGATGGCGCCTGGAGCTCTTTAATACAGTAGAAATATAAAAAAGGTGGAGAACAGTGTTTAAATTATTAATGTATTAGCCACCTTTACACAGGCAGCCAAGCAGCATATGAGATTTGTTTGAAACCGAAGCCATCTTCCGATTTTCCTCTCAGCTCTGAGTAAATTTAAAGTAAATAAGGGTGGATGTTTTCTAAATATATCACATGCAAAAGGGATCAATACTTTTTCTTTGGTGTCTCGATCTTGGCTGGCTGGAGGGCAGAAAGATGCTAATGCATTTAAATGAGAGGTAAATAGATCTGTACAGGGGCACATCAAGTTGGAGTGAAGATATGTTCTGCCCTGAAACTCCACAATCAACTCTTCATTCAGATGTTTGTGTCACTGCTCATTTCAAACAAAGAGAACGTGGATCCATCTTCATCCTCAAAATTACAGCCCCACCTCCAAACTATACTCTGTCTCCAAAACTGTGGAAAAAGGTGTTTGCTGAGCAGCGCAGAGGTGCTATAAATTTTTCACCCTCGCTCTTGCAGTTGGCACTCATCATAAAAAGCAGTTCTCAAATGATATTTTTGTGCTGGTGACGCAGGAGGAAGTTTTTTGTCGGTGCTGTTGTTGATTCTATGGAGCGTCATGGCTGATGACCTCATGATTGTGTGGGTCTCACCTCCGTCCTCTCTGATTGCTGTTTTTGCAGTTTCACAACCTCATCTGAAACTCTGTATTGTAGTATCCTCGGTCCTATTCTGTTTGGTTTGTATATGCTTCCCCTTGAACAGTTAATTGGGCAATTATCTATTTTCACTGTTACATAGATGAAACCCAATTATATGTCTCAGTTAGACATGTTTTAAATGACTGCCTAAAACCTTCAAGGCTGGATGGGCACTTACAGCACGGCTAAATACTTTAAATACAGAAAGCTTAACTTCTGCACCCCTTAGTGATGATTTCTTTTTTTTTTCTCTCAGCTTGTTGGGTAAATTATCCATAAGAAATCTGGATGTTTCTATGAACCAGACATTGACTCTGCATTTTCATCTCAAGTGTTGTATTTGCTCTTTTCCCAGCTAAGTATGGGGGGTCTCAGGTCCATTGTGTCTCCAGCAGAGATGGACATGTGAATCCATGCTTTTATATCATCCAGTCTTGAGTAGCAGCTCCCTGTTATCTGGCTGGGCAACACAAGTTGTCCAAAATGCTAATGATATAATCTAGAACAGGTTCTATAAAAGGTCTCCTAAGACCCTGATTCTATTTGCTTTTCACTGGCTCCAAATAAAATTGTGAATTACATTCAAAGTCCTTGTGATCACCTTTAGATCTCTACACGGTCAAGGTCCGGCCAAACTTGCGCATACACTTTTTAAAAATGCATTTGTCTGTAAATGTTGCAGAAGACACAGCGACACCCTCATAAACACAGCTACACGTTGACGCCCTCATTTGCATTTTTATAAAAAAAATATTTCGTGATTACCCTCCATATCTGTATGTATTTATTTTCTCCTTTATCTCTGTTGTTACATCTCTGCTTCTGAAAGGTGCTATGTAAATAAAGTACTTTTCCTTCCATTTCTGTGTATGTAAAGCACACAATAACTTCTCATTCCCCATTCACATCACGTTAATGAATAATCATGTTTGCAAATTTGATTTTGTATGGCAAGTGGGTGATGTGACAGATACAATTAAGCAAAACACCAAACATGAATGATTCACGTCTAATAAATCTGAGAAGAGCAATATTCAGCTAACAAGGAGAAATGTGTGGCAATAGACGATCTCAAAGCCTTGATTAAAGATTGAGTGAAATCATCAGAGGCTTGTGTAATCTTATTCATTTAGATCCTAATTTCCCGCAATTTACATCAGCTCTTCCTGAATTACCGTGAAACATGACAAACAGCTGCACAGTGTATGTTTCTCTCAGAAATCATTTCTTAGAATTTCACTCATAATCCGACATAATGAGGCAACCGTGCATGATGTAATAACTGCATATGATTCCGTAAAATCTCAGCTACGTGTCATGCATACGTGCTGTCGTAAGCTTGAATATGGATGGGCAAGATTTAGAGTCGAACTGCAGTACAAGCCTGCAGCTTTTTAAAATGTGGTTAAAAATGCAAATGTAGATTTTTTGAACAACTTGTAACCTTGAACAAGAAACTTAACTAAGTCTGTAAGTATCTGAGTATCTAGCTTTGAGAAAATAGTTTACACTTTTACGTGCATGCATCCCTGTTTACAGCACAGCAATTTATCTGTAGCATACGTCCCACACAGATACACGTCTGGAAATGAAATGTGTCTTTGTGAATGGTAATAAAGGCAACATGAGAGGAGTGCTGATCATGTCATTGCAATAAAAATGCAATCAGGTCTCAAACATGTCTCTCCTCTTATTTGTTGACCTGCATTGTTACTGGTGTTTTTTGCCCTCAATATTTCCACTATGTTAATTAAATACGTAATCAAACTGTGCAACGTTGTGTGTAACTGGTGAAGGTCTCTTGTGGAGACAAGCGATATAAATAAATGAGAGACAATAATGAGTCTGCTATTGAAATAACATTTTAAATCCCTTAAAAAGCAGCTTTCCTTGAGTGAACTATTAACAGCAAAGTGCACTCTGAAAGGGTTTTTAATATTTATGTGACAAATTCCCATGTTAACAAACTATGTTTTTGTTTTGTGTCATTTATGAATTTGTGAAAAAGATTCCACCTATGGGATTTAGAACTCATTGCCACCAGTAAAACAATCAGACCAATTGTCCACAGTCTATCAATGGGAAAGGAAATGTTGCTGTCAAACTTTAACATTACATTTTCTATTGCTCTGAGAAAATTAAAATAAATAAAATGTACTGGGGAGTCACCAAAATAAAACCACTCACCACTCAAAGTTATGGAGAAAATATGAATTTGATACATTTAGGTTAACCAGCACTTCAGGGTACTCACAGGGATACTGACGGGTCTGGGCAGTGAGGTAGACCTGTACGACATTCTGGGAAATCCCTCTGGCCAGCTGAAGACAGGGCAGGGGTCACTCCATCGACTGGAAGGTGATTGAGGAACCGTCTGGTCATAACTCGTAGGTACCGGTTTCTTCTCCTTCTCCCTCCCTCTTTCAGCTCTTCTGTTATCCTCCCACCAAGGCTTTTCTCTCGCTTTCTCCTTTTCTTTTGGTTTCTCACCTCCTCTGTCTCTCTCCCAGGGGCTATCTTTTCTCTCCCTCTCCTTCCCTATCTCCATACCCAAGCCTCCATTTCTCTCCCATGCATTCCTGTTTTCCCTCTCCATGCCCTTCTCTAGTCCTTTCTTATTTCTTTCTTTCCCCAGAGTGCCATTAGCTACCATTTCATCAAGTTGCCTCACTCTGTCAATGTCTGTCTCTAAATAAAGTCTCCCAGTGAAGGGCTGTGTCTGGACCTTTGTACATAGCTCCAGGTCGTGCTCTTGGTATGAGTGACTGTCCCCTTTCCCTTTCCTCAATGCATCCCCAGGTTCCAAGATTTTACAGCTCGGTAATGTCTTGCTCCACTGGTGAATGGAAGTTGTGACGTCCTTTGAATCATACTCCTTGATGGTGTGGAGGTTTGAGCTTGTCGGGCTGTACCACATGTTTGTTGCTGATGCAGATGGAGGTAGTTGTGGGTTTATTGGGGTTGATGGTGGTGGTGGTGGAGGAGATGGGTAGCGATGCCGGAGGGTCGATTTCTGTTGCTGAGGACCACCGTTCGATTTTAGCACCCTGCAGGTAACCTCATTCAGAAACTGTGTGAACTTGCGTTTGTCGTTAGTCTTCTCTTCTCGCTGATGAACTGTGGAAATATTCTTACTCAGGCAAGATGAGGAAGGACTCTGAGTTTCCGTGTCTTTCCATTGTACTGTGGAAGCCCTTTCTGGAGCAGCTTCTTCTTTGCTTTTAGCTTTAGGAACCGGACGTGAGAAGATAAGATTTTGGTAAATTATTTCAGGCTCAGGAATCACAGTATTGGACTCCTGGTTGGTGGTGCAAGACTTTTCATCGAATTCCCCTGATGACTCAGTGCTGTCTTGCTGACCAGGAGTCCTTAGCAGGCAGGTAGCTCCTGAGCTCCAGCTGTTTGTGTCCCAGCTTCCATCATCATCACTGGAGCTTCCATTGCCGCTCTGTAGGCTTGGGCTGGGACCCCACTCAGTGGGGCTGGGGGTTGAGTTGTCAAAGCTGCCAAGAGATCGCCTCTTCATTCGAGACACGGATCCCCTCAGGTTGGGTGTGCCCTGGAAACTGGGCAGAGATCCTTGGAGACTTGGTAATGATCCTTGGAGGTGATCCTGTAAGCTTGACAGGGAACCTATGGAGCTTGGACTGGCAGACTTGTGGAGACCGGGAAAAGAACCCTTAAGTAGAGGAGAGGATAGGCGACGCATTGGTGGGTCCTCTTCATGGTCACTGTATGGTCCAGAGAAAACAGGGCAAGACGCAGTAGAAGAACAGGAGCCACGATCCTGCCGAGTTGAGGATGTTCTAGATTTAGTTTGGCGCCGCAGAGTTTCCATGTCAATTGCCTTCCTCCCCCTACTTCGCTCTGTCTTCGGTGATCCTCTCTGTACAGACTCGAGCCTAAGACCATCGCTTGAAATGGACACAACCAAGTGGACCATGTCAGGCTCAGGAAAACTGATTTCTCTTTGTCCTCTGGCTTTGCCCAATTTCAATTGTCTGCTCTAGTTGTCCGGGCCACCGACAGTGCACCCTATCTGTCGGAGTGTGGCATACCTTCACTGTGCAAGCAGAGCACACAATGCGATCCTAAAGGGGTTAGGGTCTGATAGTCATTTGGATGTCAGCTAACCTACATTCATTACCATTCATATGCTGACACTGTCAATTCAATTGTTTTTCCTTTTTTTTAAAGATAGCATTATAGATCAACAGCTGCATCACCAGTGCTTTGTCTGTGGGCATCATCTGTAATGAATTAGTGTATTGACACGAATAGTGTTGGAAAGCAGCTGCATCCAGGTCAGAGATATTGACCACAGCTACCATGTGACATCTGCTTTGTTGGTAGCAGGCAAGCAAAGTGGTTACATATCGATCGGTCACACATGGTACTCTCGGTAGTTAGCTTGTAGTTGTAATGCTGGGGTGCATAGATAAGCATACTAAATACCATGCTCATTAACGTTATTTTTAACTTGTCCCTGGAAAGGCCTTCTATTAATTTGCCACTTCTATGTGTGCTTTCATCTTAAGATAGAACATCTCTACGTTGGTGGTGCAGGGGCAGCATCTGTTGCCTCTTATTGGATGAAAAGGAACCTCCCAAGCAGATGTTTCCTCGTCCGGACACCTGGCCTGTAAAGATACAACTCCTATCAAAGGTGTCAGCTCTCCAGCTGAAAGGGTCATTCAGGTTGGTTGTTCTTTGAAGTATGAACACATCATGCCCTGAAGTCTCGCTCGACAACACTCAACTCTCTTATGATGAATTATTTCCAAACAAATATTATCAAAAATCTTAATGAATTTTGCACAAATAGCATAAATAAATAGATTGACATAGAAGAATATCAAACCAAAAATGGATAGGACAAAGGATTCCGCTGTACATAGTTTTGAAACATCAGTTAGAACATAACATCTTTGTCCCGATATCCATGTGATTGTTTTAAGCGTATGATTTCTCACAAACTGTGTGGGACTGATTACACTACAAGAGGAGGGTACTCAACCAAAGCAGGAAGAGCAATGGCTCGCTGTGAGGAAACAGTGTGAAGCTACTCAACATGGCAGAGGGAGGAACCATTAAAGAAATCACCACTCTCAACAGCTGTACACTATTTAATAAAATGTAGAAAAGTGAAAGAGGAGACATGCTGAGTGATGATGCAGAGACAGAGCCTGGGGGGGGGATTAAAATAAACCTTGGTGCATGTTAACATGTAGGAATAACGTGTTCTCTATTTCCACTGGACAAATTAATTATATCAAGTGAAGCTTCTGTAGGGTTCTACTTGTCTCCTTAAGTAATCAAATGTAAAATCCCTCTGGTTTGATGTTTGATTGCAATTTGTTAATAAACCAAGAGATGATCACTTAAACAACACTGAGCAACTCCTCTGTGATAACCTGTTCTCAACCAAAACAGAGACGACTTCTGCAGCATGTCTGTAGCTGAGCCAGTATTTTTTTTGCTTCATGAAAACAATCTACAGGTTTTTTTCTAAAATGAGAGATATTGAGGATGTTGTTATTTTAAAGATTCAATTTAAAAATCAAATGCTAGGAATGGCAATAGTCTGTTGATCTCCAATTTGATCTACCTCTTTGGTCAAGGCTGAATTATCTCAGTAACTACAGAATATTTGTGTAATATCATTTGGTAAAGATATTAATGTTCCTAAGAGGATGAATAAAACTTAATTTGTTTTTAGTTTTATGGATATTTGGTCCAAACCAAATGCGGCCACACATTCTCAGCTGTAGGCTACAGCTGAATCAAGTTATTAAAGGTAAGCATGCTAAGATTGTGAAAATGGCAAAACCTCAGCATGTTATCTTTGTCACTTGAGAGTATGTAAGCTGTTAGCCTTCAGCTTTTCTGAAGAACTGCTGACAGATCTGCTAACATGGCTATGAATTAATTTATTTCCCAATTTTTTTAAGAATTTAAGAATATAGTGTTTGTTATGATGACATTTAGGAATTCAAATATTTATTTTCCTCAAGAATAATAACTGGATAGAATTGAAAAAGTAGAACTCGATTCCAATTTGAATTGAATTGTGTGATAAGTTTAAAATCGGTGTTGTTTCTGCAGGTGTTTTTTCCCATTGTGAACCTACAAAGGAGCATTACTTTGCTTCTGCTGGCACAAGGAAGTGTGAGACAGCTTTTCCCTCCATGAAGGATGGTTCTGCGTGTGAAAATAAAGCAGGTAAGAAAGGAACAATATGAACAATTAGCATTTAGAGAAATCAACCAGCTCTTATCATGGCTGGCACTTAAATACTGCTTGGTCAAAAACCTTTTTCTTTAATTTTTTCTTCCACCATTTTAAAAAGTACTCTACAGCCTATTGGAATCTTATGACCAAATGAAACACCTCCATCACTTTTGAGCACAGGTGAAGTATTTATGTTCCTCTGCTGCGTCTTGACATTTAACACCTGCCATAAGCTGTCAAAACTAAAATTAAGTTCAACAGGATGGTAATACTTAAATCAGATGCAGCAACACAAGCATCCCCCAGCTCTTTGAATAATAGACACTGGTGGCTAATAAGATCTCTGCCGAATTCCCATATCCCCTGAGTACGCTCTGATTCCCCAAAGCCTTTAATACTGAAACAAAAAGATAAGATTCTTCATTTCATCCCTTCAAGCGGCTGCCTGATATGCTTCTCCATCTTACTAACTCTTTAGATTCCCTCTTCACTGGGAAATACGTATGTGGTGTTTCCCGCGAAATTTGTTTATTACAATAAGTCAAACCTGCCTTTAGGGTGATTAATAGTTAATTCTGTTGCTGAGCATGAAAACGGTTTTGTGTTATCTCCCTGTATTTGGTGTCAGGGAGTATTTAATCCTCTGGAACTGTTGGCTGTTATAGCTCAAACACGGCAGTTTGAGTTTCAGCTAAAATCAAGAGGTGGCTATTTGCTTTGGGTTTATGATGTCTTTACAGAGGCCTGCAGAAATCTGCATTAGGACCCACTGCGAATCCACTCCTGGCAAACCCACTCAGGCCCTGTGTGCATTTATACTTCCAAGACCGTCTGCTCAACTCAGCAGGAGACGATTCTCCCCAAAATGCTCGCCGAGGACAAACAGCAGATTGTGAGCGTGGCGACAATCACCCGTTCAAATGTAACGTCATTTGAGCCACTTCCAGTCGGTACCCACATGTTGTTTTCTTCTCCTCTTATTAATGAGCACTCCGACGAATGGCAGGACCCCCTCGTTTCCCTCTGGTGTCAACATCGATGTTGTCATGGAAACAGTGATTGTGATCCAAGATGCATCTTTCCCATGTCTCGCTATCAGCCGGAGAGATCTGTACAGCTTTCCCTCTCAAATGCCAAGGCAATAAAACAGACACCTATAGGAAATGTCAGCAGGGCTGTCTGACGGAGGATACGGAGCCTGTCAGGCCTGCCGAGCTGTACTTTTCATTTCCATGTCAAGGCGAACCCTGCGGTGATGCATCTTTGCCATTTAAGAGAGACGATTGAAATGAATGACACTGTGCTGAGAGCATTGGATATGAGATAAATTTAAATAACTATGCCCCATAGTTGTGTATGCACATGCTCACTCAACACACTTATTATATGTGTGCATGTGCAGAACACCTCCTTTATCTTTTTAGACATGGCCATTGTTTATGTATGAAACAGCGCTCTCTAGTGACCAGAGAGGGGAAAGCAGAATAATTTTTTTAAGCTTCTGTACATCGGCTTCTCTGCCCATTCACTACTACTACTACTACTACTACTACTACTACTACTACTACTACTACTACTACTACTACTATTACTACTACTACATTATTACTGCTCATTGACAGAGACACAGTCAGATGGGGGCAAAACTCCTGCATGATAACTAATGCCACAACTTTAAAGTCAGTCATAAGGAAGTCAAATTGAAATTGTCATTGATTAAAATATCTAATCATGTTTTTTTTTGTTTGTTTAAATTTTTTCCATTCGAGTTTTTTGGCCAGTGCCCTATTCCATGCTGTCAAATTGAACATGAAACTATATTTAAAGGGTCTATGAATAGCATATTGCCACAAGGCTTGTGTTTTTATTATAGGCTGACTTTGTCTGAATTTGTTTAGCATCAGAGGTTCTGTAAGAATGAAATAGGAAGTTGAAGCAGTACTTACCTCTGAGGGGAACCAACTTCTTGATGATTAGCACGATAAAAAGTGTGCGAGTGAAAGTTATGAACTCCCAGATGCTCTACGGAGCAATTTACATTTTAAATTTGCCGAACTTTTGAAGCGCATAAATTATATTATGTTTGCTTGTTTTCTGAAATGACAGTTGTATATTAATCTTATTTAATTGATCTGTTTACTCATTTTACACCTCTGATTCATGTTAATATCCCTCCTTATATAATTTGTCACTGATTTCTAATTATAATAGATAAATACAATAAAATATCTGTGTTCGTTTGCATATTTCTGTTACAACCATTGTCTTTCGTGTGTTGTTGGATGTGACAAAAAGACTGCAGGTATCTGCATACAGCTAGGATTTATCTCTGCTGGTATATAGTAAAAGGCTGACAATAAATATGTGCATGTATAAACAATTTAAATTACTGCAGGAGTATAAATGTGCAGCACAACAGCAAGGGGAGCTCTAACCCAATGCATTCACCTGTCGTTCTTACTCCTCCTTCTCCATCATGTTGCTTTAATGAGTAGTTTGCAGGGTGCATATTCTACAAGATCTGTTATTTTATGTGAACATTGTCTTTTAGGAAATGAAAAAATTATTTTTTGATAACCATCAACGGAAAATAGAAAGCTTCCAAACCTGCAGAAGATGGAGACACAAATGTTGAAAAGTAATAGTGTTCAGTTGTGTTTTTCACAGGTGTTAATGGTCAATTTATATGTCTGAGCAGGATTCATGAATATCATCAAGGGACCTACACGCGGCACATCCACACCACACAGGAGAAATCAGAGCGGCTGAGATGGAAAAGGATAACGCTGGGAAGAGGACAGATTGTTTCTTTATGCATGGAAACAGTGCTAAGCCTGAATGCTCGTGGGGGCGCTGAGATTAAAGATGATTTCATTAGTCTGTCTGGCACTGGGCCCTCATTCATAAAAGAATCAGGTTCACTGTTTAATTCTGTGCAAGGAAAGAATTCAAGTTTTGATTTGGGAAAATATATATAATTGATTTTCTCCCTTATAGAACCTCCACCACAACAACGAGCTAGAAACAAAAGGAGGTATTGCAATTTCTCTGTTACCTACTTTATACGGTGTTTCAGTCCTTCTCCACAGACTCAGACAATCAGACAATACTAATTACAAAATTCATTTGGAGAGAGTGACGCTGAGCAATTTGAATATAAAGATATTTCAGTGTTAAGATTCAAAACATGTTTCCGGCTAAGATTCCAAGATGTTTAAATGCCACAAGGTTACATCAGTTATTATAAACTCCATGATTAGATTTGAGACATGTTATTCTCTAATTTCACGGTTTGATATGACAGATCATTGGATTCGAACATTACGGCAAATTCTATTTTGTAAACGAGTCCTGGGGGCATCTGGTATCATCTGGCACAACTACAAAGAGAGTGAATCGCACACTGGGGGCAGGAGATGCGAGAGTGTGTTTATCCCTAATTAACTAATAACCGCCTCTGAGGGGCTCAGCTTCATAATCATTATCTGCATTAAAGAGACAAAACGACGGAATCAAATTGAAGCAGCTCCTGATGTGAAAATGCATATCGACTCTTCACGTGTGTTGTTGTCATGGAATTCCACCAGAAATGAGGAAGCGCTCACTCACCAGCTTCAGCTTGTTACAGGTTATTATTGATCAGATTTGCATTGATCTCAAGTCATTAACTATTCATTGGTTTTATAAAAGCTGCAGGAACGTCCCCTTTAAAATAATGATAATAAAAAAAATAATGTTCCCTTTGAATTCTTAGAATATAAGTTATTTATGTTTATGTTGTTTTTTCATCAGAGGTTTTTAGAAGTTTATAGTTTAAATGAAGAGCCTTTACTTCTACATTCTAATTAACATTTTGACCGTGACTGACTTTTACAGAATATTTAACTTTTTTATTTAATTGAATCTAGTCTGACAGCAACAGTCCATCCATCCATTCAATATCTACACAGTTTTATCCATTACGGGTCGCGGGGGAGACTGGAACCAATCCCAGCCTTCTTCAAGGTCGCCAGCTGACATCTAAAGACAAACTGAGATTGACTTTAAACTACGATCAATATCCATCCATTCATCCATCCATCATCTATAACATTTGTCCTTTCAAAGTCACAAATGGTCTGTCCATCACAGGCCTGACAAACAGAGACAAACAACCATTCACGCTCACATTAACACCTACAGTCAATTTAGAGGCTCCAATCAACCTAATTACCAATCTGCATGTTGTTGACATTTACATGTTCAGTGGGGGGGCAATGAGCTTGCGTATGACAACGGTAGATTGACACCTGTTGAAATATTGAGCCTGCACATGTTTGGGACATCAAACCCCTTCACTTTCTGTTTCAGAATGATATGCAGTATATTCCAGAAGCAGTCAGTAATTTATTCTGGACGTGTTCCTCATTAAACACGATGATGGTGTGTCTGGTCACCATATCCCTCGTAACTGGATTTTTTATTATATTGTCATTACTCAGAGCGCCCACAAATTAATAAACAGACGAGCTGACAGTGTTTTGTTGTGCAGGGTGGTTATGAATACTGGTTGTGTATGATGATGTCGAAGGATCTGACTGAAACGTGAATCAAAATGTTCTCTATAACTTCTAGATTTCTAGAGTGAAGAGTATACAGCATGTTTTTATTGGCACAACAAAGCACATTGATATTCTTACTTCATATTTTTATTTGTAAAAGAAAATAAGTGTGGTCAATTTAATGACCTGGTGGAGCTGGAGTGCACCAGGCTGTAATTGAGCTCGCTCTCTCGCTCTCTCTCTCGCTCTCTCTCTCTCTCTCTCTGTCTCTCTCTCTCTCTCTCTCTCTCTCTCTCTCTCTCTCTCTCTCCCTCCCTCTCGCTATCTCTCTCTCTCTCTCTTTAGAGGATTTTTCTCAGTAGTGATCTTACCTCCACAGTTGGTGCAACCTGCATCGTCAAGTCATTAATATCCAGATTTAACCTCAAATCTCCTCAGTCTGTATGTGGGTGTTTTATTTCTTTTTTGTTGGACATTTTATAAACAGCAGTCTCTACAAGAGACGGATATCTGAAGGACGGACACAGTGAGTGGGCGAGCTGTAAGGAAAGATACGCAGACACACACAGATGGATCCAGCAGCTTCATGATCTTATTGATGTATGTTTGCTCAAATAAAATTGAAGCATCAATGCATCTCCCGGTTGCCATGGCTACAGCCGATCCTCTCTGTGCATATGTAGTGTGACGACTAGTGTGCGGCCACAGAGGGACCAATTAGCTCTTTCTGAATAAATATGGTATATCATGCCATATTCCTCGGCACATACACAGATACATCATAAGGTCATAAGTAGTAATTGTGCAGATTATAAGGACGTTAGTGGAATGAGAATGAAGCAGAGAAAACATGGTTGGTAGTTTAGAACGAAAAGGTTTCAGGACTGAATGAACAGAGTTTTAAATGTAATTTTGTCAAATCGTTTCAGTTCTTTAAAGAAAATCTTTAATACAATATAATAATACAATGCTATTGCTGGAGCTAGTGTTACAGACAAGGAAGTACGCAAGTTTGAGATGTAGCAGGTGTGTAATTTTCTCAGGTCGGTGAATATTAGGAACGTTCAGATAATCATTCCCCATTCTTTCCTTCATTTCCTCTACCAGAGTCATGATCATTACCTTGACGGAAGCAATGGTGGGATTGAATAACTGCCTTTGTCACCGAGACAATTGAAGTGGGTTGTGATTGAAACAAGTGGTTCATTATGTTTCTGTTTATGACCTGGTTGAAATAAGCATTATTCGAAATGCTCCCTGTTCTAAAATAGGATTTATTCTTGGTTTCTTTAGCATGTGCTAATAACTGCTCAAATAAAGTAAAATAAATAAGTAAGATGCAGTTATTCCTTCACATCACTACCCTCTACAAAAGAGAACATTTCATGGAGCAAACAGACACTTCTCAACCCTCATTGAACACTGGGCGGTGCAACATGATCTAATGGAAACACTCAGGATGAGGCGTCTGTGTAATTATCTCGATGGGCATTTTGAGGAGAATTACTTGTCACATTTTGACTGCCGCTCAATAAAAACCTGCCTGAGACATGAAACTAATTTAAAAGAGAAGTAAATGTTTTCCTGGCAGGTCCTTGTCCCTATAAACTGAATAGGCAACCACATAAAGTTACCAATGCACCCAATGCAAATGCATCAAATACAGCTCAGGGTTCTGTCGAGTCAGTCCTTTCAAACCGGGGAGTCTCTTTCCCCACAGACTGTGCAGTGGATAGAAATATGTGGAATAATATAATATGCTATATTCATAACACTGAATTGATCAATTAGGACATTTTACTGTCAGCCAACCTCACTGTCCATACTGTACATAGGGCACTGATAATTCACATGTATTTACTCAGCAAATCAGCATGAACCCATTTATTGAGAGATGTGGTGATACTTATAATGATTTATGAGATCACTTGTGTAATTGGCAACACTGGTCCATGCCTTGTAACTGAAGTTTATAGTATATTGCCAAATAGCTGACATTTTTGCATATCTAGCAAACACATCCTTTTTTGCCCTGCCAGTGCCAGAACAGCCCAACTGCAGCAAAAAAGAAGTGATTTCTTTGATTTCTGAGTAAATCTATCATACTTTAAAGGCGAGTTATCGGATGGGCAGTTCTGCATACTCGCTGATGCTGAACTCAGCATTTTTGCCAGTGTCGGAGGCATTTCCGAAACTGTTATCTGTATTATAATATCTCTACATTAAATCCACTGAGAACCGATTCACATTATAATTGAATGTGAAGTCATGGGGACTCACCAAAGTTAATGTAATTCAAACGAAGAGGGATATGAATGTTTGAAGCAAATTCCACGGCAACTCATCCAATTTTTGGATGGATTGATTGAGCGATCGCCTCAAAAGCCATTGGCTGACTGGAGGAAATTAGAGGAAGGGGCTGCCATCCTTCCATTCTGTATCCACTTCCTTTCATTTACTACCAAAGCAAGGCCCCAGTGTGAGAAATAAAGGACAGCTTCTTTCTCAGCTTTGAATAAGCTGGAGATTAACACACACTCTCACCAGAGTTAATGGAACACCTAGAGACAACCTCCTAGCTGTTATCCTAGAGGGCATCTGGAGGGCTCATCACTGCACACAAAAGACTGGAGCCAGAGTGATGACATAGTTGAACGCAGTGGTGAAAATCCTCTGCTGCTGCTGAGGGAAGCTTTTTCCTCAGAGTCAACAGGGACACAGTGTTTTGTGAGTTGTTGACAGCTGTCAGTGATGGGCCTGCTCAAGTTTCCTCTTCAGCTGCTTTCAGCCATGCACTGAACTATTTTCGTGAAATTTTACTTGGCGGCAAATGTAAGTCAGGTGCTGCAGACATTTTCCTGCAACTTTCCCTCCCATTACACCAAGTAAACTTTAGATCCCACAAAAAAACAGCAATTTCCTGCTGTGTTCTTCATATGTGAAAGAACTTCAAAAATGTCCAGACCCAATTTTCTGGTCTGCATGTCTCAAAGCGGCTTTCCACTCGACCTGCAGGGCGTCTCCGACTTCCTGTCTATTTTTTAGATGCAGGAATAAACTGCATACATCGTGTTTTCTGCTCCTCGGATGAAATCAAAGCCGCCACAAAGAATTCTCTTTCCATGAGAGGCCTGCGGACACACCACCACTGCACACACATTGTGCCTTTGATGGATCAGAGAATGAACAACTTTGACTCCCCTGGGCTATACGGTCCTTTGTAGAGGCAACCGACCCGGCACACAGCGCCAGGAGGAGGCAACAGTCTCGGAAGCCAACTTCATTGCTGCTGGTAAGTCGTGGCTGTCTGACTGATAGGGAGGCACATGCTGCCCTGGTGAAGAAATCTCTGAAAGGGCGAGCAGGGGCATTCAGTCTATTAGAAGGACAGACAGGCAGGACTCAGGAGAGCTGCCCCCAAACTGGACCTCAATTCTCTGGAGAACCACAGAGGAATATCATTGGATGCTGTCCCACTATTGCTAGCCTTACACTCCACCCACTGAATGTCAACTGCAATGACCAAGACGTGACAATCTTCTGAAATCCTCATCCCTCCATGTCCTCTGTGGTACCGATGAAACTAGAAAAGCAAAGATCAATTTATGTTATTTATGAGGAGTGATGTGGCCTTTTTAAACAGGCAACCCTCCCCTCATGGGACTGAATACCCTGATATCTGTGTGAATGCAAATTCAAATACAAGTGGATAACCCTGCTCCTCTCTACTGGAGGCGGACGCCTGAGTGATATAGCTTTAAAAATAACCATATTGTGCCATACAGATCCTCAGTACTGAAACAGGAGGAATTTTCATGAAGAATCCAAATATTTATTCAACATCACTCCCCTTAGATTAGAATTCTCAAGAGGTGCAAAGCATTGATGCTGTGACACTCAATTGCACAAACACAAGAGCAGCCGTGAAGCTGAGAGCAGGCTAGATGCTGCATTAAGGTACAATCTGATACAAGTGTTTCTAAGCAACCTTTTCTTTGCACCACTTACTTTTATGTCGTGGCAGTGGGATCTATTTGTAATGTGTTGTCTCAGCAGCGAGTGTTAACCTGCTTTGAATCTTTCGCAGGTTTCGCACACATTTATCCTTGTGGAAAATTGACAAGTTTTAAAAAAGCCGTAACTTCCTGTGACACTCTTCCGACTAATTTCAAATGATTTTCTCACCTTTTCTTGTGAAACGAAACGCTCCGAGGAAAATCACCAGGGATCGCTCACATGAATAACGACGGATTTATTTTGTGCTCCATGACTGAGGAGATGGAAAGGGGCTCACTAATCAGATGCATGAACACATCAGTGTGTACAGGGCGAGTAAATACACAGGAACAATACATATGCTAAAACATTCTCTGGTTGAGTTGATGGCTGAATCTATTTGTATTATATCAGCATACTTCATGCCCAGTTCAAAGTAAGATAAAAGTGGGAGAGGATGATAAGAAATAGGCTGCATAACATGGATCAGAAGGAATATAATAATAATAATAATACAATTTATTTATAGGCACCTTTCCCAGCATTCAAGGGTACCTTACAAGTCAGAGATAAAAACAGAACAAGGAACAATGTATCAAAAAGATAATTTATATGAACAGAGAATATAACCTGTAGGTTGGCCAAATGGGAAAACAATCTGAGTATGCCAGTTTAAAAAGATGGGATTTAACACGGGATTTGAAAATGGAGAGACAGTCAATGTTATGGATGTGATGGGGGAGGGAGTTCCAGAGGTGGGGAGCAAAGCTGAAGGCTCTAGATCCCAGGGTTGGCAGGAGTTCGGAGAGGTATAGAGGAGCGGAATTATGGATGGTCTGAAAGGTGAGGAGCAGAATCTTAAAAACCATGCGGCATTTGACCGGGAGCCAATGAAGCTGCTGAAGGAGAGATGTGATTAATGGGGAGGGGGGCTTCTGGAAATGATGCGATCAGCAGAGTACTGGACTAGAAGAAGTGTATTGCAAGGTAACGCAAAAGTATTGTCGGGTAACGCAAAGTATTATGAGGTAATGTAAACTTTAGCAATGTACAGCAATATATGTTGTGAGGTAACATGAAAGTATTGCGAGGTAACGTTAAAGTATTGTGAAGTAACATAATATGTATTGTGAAATAGGCTTATTCAAAGGGATCGTGGGGTAACGCAGTAGTATTATATAATCACATAAAACTCTTGCGAGGTGACACAAACGTATTGCGAGAAAATGCAAATTTAATCCTGAAAAAAGTTCTCGCAGTGACCATTCATGGGCTCCATACTTCATGGCCAAATTTTTGGTGTTACATTTTTGTGTATTTTGTTCGTGGGGATCGGGCGACATTGAGAAATAAAGAGCAAATCCTCTTACCCACAGGAAAATACAGGTCATGTCATCACGAACTAAGGTCAGATTTTACTTCATAAGCATTTTATTTAAAAAAAGTATTTCCCATTTTATTGAGCGTGTTTTAGATATCACTTTTTTTCTATTTATGTCGAACTCCCACCTTCACAGTATATTCATGAGATGGAATGCAGCTGCCAATATGACAGCTTCTATTTCCTCACAGGTGTAATTTAAAGCCCTCACTATTATCTCTGGCACTCTTTACAGTTTTTAGAGCTGAGAAGGAATTCTTGGCTTCCAGAGCTGCCTGTTTCCAAGCAACAAAGTGAAACGGCTTCAACTTTACAGGAATTATAATTAGGTCATATGTCAATCAAACCAGTCTTTTTATTCCGGTCGCGGCACAAGGACTTGACAAAGGAAATGACACGCTGACTCAAGATCCGCTATCATTTCTTACTTTGGCCTTGAGCTCTATGTTTCATCTTCGATTGTGATTAATGGAAAGACAATCATCGCATTAAGCCAATGTCGTGTGTGATTATAAGCTGAGTGCAGAATTTCCAATGAAGGAGGCGTGGTGGGTACAGTGGTTAACGAGAAGGATCCTGACCGAGTTACTGCTGCAATGGACCTTGTTTTCCCACTTTCATGCTGAGACGAGAAGCAGCTTTCATCCAGAAAAGGGTTCACAAATAGTTTAATATCAACAGCAAACTACTGCTGCAAAGAAGGTGTTTTCTCTGCTGATTAACAATTAAATCTACAGGGAAGATATAAACAAGGCAACGTGTTTTCCACACACTGAACAATGACACGAATTCATTAAAAAATACAGCAGTGTCTGTGATTCTCAGCATTTCTGTGCCGGCACTGAGGAAACACTCAAAGGTCACCCAGCGGGGCGCACTGCCAAAGCTTTGAGCCGCTCGCTGTGAGGAAAACACGACTGCAGAGACAGAACCCCAAACCAACAAGCTCAGCGAGCACCTCATGGATGTGTGTGTGAACGCGTTCCTTCATTACCAATGAGGCCTAGCTGGAGTTTCTGCGATAATGAGGGAGACAGGAGCTGAAAATTAGGAGGTTTGCAAAACTCCAAATGCCATTTGAGAAAAGATTCTTCTCCACTGGAAAGACGACTGCTGGCATGAACATAAAACCCAGCGTGAGTCATCTGTGAGTTGATTTTTCTCTCCCCTGTAGGTTTATGTGACAAAAACTCAGCCAGAAAATATGATTTTCCAAACTCTAATAGCCCAGAAGACTGTGAGTTATTATTAGTATAAAGAGCAGAGTAAAAGAAGGATGCCATTGAAAATTTGAGTCATGTTTTATTCTGCAGAGGTAGACTTTTTTTTTTTTTTTACATTTCCCAAGGTTTCATGGTGTTTTTTTTTATTGTGCGTCCATAAATTCATCAGATTACTCATCGTTTGGCAGTTATTATGGGTTTTAGGAGAGACACTTATTAACTAATCTCTGGTTATTGATCAGCATAGTCAAGTGTAGAAATAAGCACACAGCAGGTCAGCTGGAGAAATGTTAAATAGTCTACATGCAAACTGTCATGCAACTGGTGAAATGGTAAACAGACTGTTTATGTAGAGCTTTTCTAGTCTTATCTAACGCTCAAAGTGCTGTACAGTGCACACTTAAAGCATTATTATAGGCTGCACTTATTCTATTACACATCCACGCCAGCACAGGGAATTCAGTGTCTTTCACAAGGTCAATACATAGTATATATTGGAGGAGTCGGAAATTGAGCCAACGGCGTTCTGGTTGGTAGATGCTCTACATCTTGGGATAGCTGCCAAACCGAAAAGCAAATGTTAAATACATTTTTGTCAAAGATGGTTTCAAAGTGCCCGAAGTGCTTTTTTTTACGGTAAAGTTTGTTGTAAATCTAACATATATGGGTTTTGAACTGTTACTTGCACAAAACTGTGTGTTTTTTCAGTTCTGCAGAATTTCTATTTTGAACTTTCCTGGTCAAATTTTATTGGCTTTGTATCTTTCAAAAAATGTACTCATGGGCGGCTGTGATTTAGGGTAGAAGAGCCAAAAGCTTGTTTTTTCTGTTAGTTTCACTTAATCTAATGTCAACTAATGCTGCCCAGTGTTATTATTCTGCCATAACAAAGCTTTTGTTGAAGATGATACTGTTACATGAGGCTCAGCTTTGTTTTGCAGGTTACCGAGGTTTCAATGCAAAGTCTTTATCCTGGAACGAGTAGAATCAGCTTAAACACTCACGAAATGGGAGAGTTAAGAGGTGTGTTTATTTATTCTGTTCACATAATGTTTTCCTCTCTCACAGTATGGCCATACTGGAAGTGAACCCCCTCCCCCTCTGTGTTGTTGCTCCTGATAGTGTATAGTGAATTTTCTCACACCAGGGGATTTGTGGCTGTACTTTGTTGGTTCTCACCACTCTCCTCTAAACAAGCTTCATAGTAACGGCCCATTCATTTTGTTCATCGTCTTTTCCGCATTAACATCCCTCCCCTCGGTTGGTAGAGAACAACCAATTCCTCCTGTACCTTTTCATCAAATTTTTCCAGGTTCAATCCATTCACTGGAGTCCATTTTCAGTCTTCCTCTCTTTTCAGCAGAGGTGAAAGAAATTGTTACTGAAAAGTAAAATGCGAGAGAGTGAGAGAGAGAGAGAGGTCAAGTGAGAAAATCTGAATTAATAGAGCAAGGTCAAGCTGTGCCTTCGCTATTATGCACATCTGTCAGCCTCTGTTTGCGTGATCCTGTCAATTAAGTGCAGTTTTCTCCTTGGATTTGCAATTTATGTTAAAGGTCTTGTTTCACTTTGTGTCCCTGAGACACTGAATAAACCTGATCCAGTGTGTGGATGCTTCTTCTTCTTCCACTGTAACCTTTATAGTGACTGTCAAGATTTTCTCATTTGTTTAAGGCGAGTGTCCTCCATGCAGGGGTGATGTTGTAAAAAATGAATTCCGGTGTTTGTATCGTTTTCGTGTAAATGCCAACCCTCACTGAGCACCTGACAGCACAGCTGTCCTGCTGCAACATGGGAGATGGGAAATGACAGAGGAAATTGGGTCCATCACGTCGGTCATAGTTGGAGGAGCGCGGACACTTTCATTATCCAGATCCGGTCTCTGTGAGGCAGAAAGTGATGGAAAGTTTCAGGAAGGTCATGACTATGATCTCTAAATGTCAGTGAACTGGAGCAGATCCCGTGTAAAACGGCCGTTTCATTCATAAGTACAGTATGAATTGGAGCTGGCGGAGAAGCCTCATAAAGCACCGGCAGCACGTCGAGCGCTACAGGCGAATGTGCTCTTCTCAGAAATGTTTTATATATAGTGGTTTCATCTAAGAGGCTGAGTCTATCTTGCCTGGCGTTGGCCTCTTTTCAGCTGTGACTGTACGAGTGAATAATTCATAGCTGGGTTAGTGAGTGAGAGCGAGCAGAGAAGAGGCAATATCAACACTGTCTTAACCTTGGGGCTGGCAGCCACAGGTTTCCGTTGAAAAGGGAAATTCAATTAGAAAAAGGAGAGGAATATCTTGTCCTCCGCATGATTCCTCCTCCGCCGCGGCTCAGCGGAGCACAGGAGGCCATCGTGAGGGGTTTACAACGGCAGCAGATAATCGATGATAAATAATGAGCATGTTCTGAAGTGCATCACATCGAGAAGCGCACCAGCAACATGGGAGTGTGGAATCTGGTCGATATTTTACGGTGTGATTGATTAAACAGCAGAGATGCTTAAATACATTTTAAAACACAATGTGATTTTCATCTGAAAACAACATGAGAGCGGTGCTGACAATTAAAAAGCAAAGATTTGTATGCTCCCATTAAATATTTAACCTGCTACATTAAAATATGTGATTTGTTTTATGTGGCAGCTCAATGACTAAACACTTTCATTTTGTCAATGACGTTTCTTATACAGGACAGACGCAAAACTGGAAGATCATTTCAGGATGAAAAAGAGGTGTCATAAACGTAGAAGAGGCCGATGAAGATGTCAACTGAGAAAAAGGACGAGATAGTCTTTTGGTGATAAGGGAAGATGCAGGTGTCGATTTGCTGTAAACAGAAACATCTGATGTCTGCAGCAGAATTGATTCGTCATCCCGCCTGCTGCTTTAATCAGGCAGCTCCGCTTGTCTGAAAGCACATTTTCCTGTTTTTGTGAAGCAGTCTGTGAAAGGCAAACTCACTTTTCATGTCTGGAAATGTCTTAAGTGAGTCTGTTCATCAGGGCTTTTAAGCATTATTTGCCGTTTTCTGATATTCAGTGTATGATTTACACTGGCTTACTTAGGCTTTGTTAACTCCAGCTGATTGATTAGTGGAGAAAGCCCATGTGATGCATTAGTGATTATTGATTACAATGAAATGGCCTAAAAGGCTTGTTGAAGAGACATCTGTTAACGTGTTCGTTTGTCCCAAATATCATCATGACAGTGCGATTTTGTGTTTTGAGAGAAAGGTTTTGTCTTTTGAGAAAAAAGATTATGTGTTGTCTGACGCCTTGTGCTTCTTCAGTAAGCATGCACAATCTAAAAAAAGTTATACATGAGAACAAGTTTCATATTTATAGTTCCCACAACAAGCAGCGGCTCTTATCAGACCTCTTATCAAGACAGGTGTGAGACTGAACTAAGATGTGACGCACACACAAGCAACAGTTTCTAAAAGTCACTTTGTGAGGGCCACATATTTCCTACATATTCAGCCCAAGCTGCTCCTGCCCCCACCCCCGTCTAACATACTGCATTTTGTTTAAAGTTGAGTTTCATTGCCATCTTCACAGACACACACACATGGATAATATAGATCTCAGTCTTAACACATCCCAGACTGTTTGTGTAGAAGAAAGCACTTTTCAGAGATCTCTATGGTCATTTTGATGACAGCTCAACTATTCATATCTTTATTACCTCACTAAGAAGGTTGTGTTTTTGCCACCCTCTGTTCCTTGGTTGGTTTGTTTTCTCGTCAGGATTAATAAGAAACATCTGAATGGATTTAACTAAACTTGATGGGAGGATGCAACATGGACCAAGAAAGGTGCAATTTTGGTGCAGATCTGGACAAAGGGCAGATCCAGGGTTGTATTGATCACGTTTTTAGACATTAACATTTTTCCCAGAGAATAATTCATGGGTTGTAATGACATCAACTATTTAGAGAACCATTATCTCTTATTGTATGTCATTTGGTGAGGCTTGATAAAGGGTACCACCTTGGCAAAGGTAACAGCTATACTTATATACTCAATCTAGTTTTGGTTGTTATTTCGTCAGAGTTCCTCTCAGGTTATTAAAGACTACAACATTTTGCTGAGAGGAACATTTCAGATTGACACTTTAAGCTGTTGCTGATCAGCTTCACAGGCTGAACGACTGCTGCTCTTGAGGTCGTCACTAACTCAGATTGCACAGTTTATCCCTGATTGCTCACAGTTACTGCCTTCTCCCACACTTGCAGCTGGCCTTAGGAGCGCTGTCAAGCACCCGCAAAGAGGACGCTCATTATGATGAGTGACGGCTGATGGTCGCCCACAATAAGGTGCAGAGAGGAGGGCAGCACGCACGTGACATGTTGCTTTTCGGAAGATGAACAGACTTGAATCTGGCTTCTAATGCCTGAGGATGCGCTGAACTGAATAATGGATTTTGCCGGGTTGAAGAATAACTCAAATGAATTGCGTGTGAGAAAAGATGTCGGATTATTTGAGATGAGTCATGAAGTAAACAGGAGAGAAGGTTGGATAAATGCAGACTCCCTGCGGTTGTTGTCCTGTGCCCCCCTCCCCCTCAGTCTGGCTGCTTTCCTCCCACTCAGCTGGATCTTTTAATACTCGGTGTACGTGTGGCACAGTAGGATGCAGGTTTGTAATGAGGCTGATGACAAAGAGTTGGGGGGGAAACAAAGAGAAGACTACAACAACACCATTAATCTCGATTATATTCCGAGGCGAACATACAGACACAGCGGCGGCAGCCGAGCAGCTCGGAGATACATAAACTGGATTCCCTTTAATAAAATAAAAATAGGGGTGCCAGCTTTATAGAGAGGGCAAGAGTTGTGTTATTGCACTAAGAGTCATAAAACGTTTTAATGCATTCACCAACAAATTAACTGACCTCAACAAATCAACTACATAAATCACAGAGTGTACCGCCGGTTGTTGTGTTTAAGGGCTGCGTCTAATCTGTGTGTGGGGAAAACCAGTTTCCAGCAGGCGCCCTCCGTCAGCAAGTGCTGTGAACTACTTACCTATTCTATCTGTCAGTCCTGGTATTTGTTTACTTCAGGGCCCGGCTATCAGCTCTCCACAGCGCAAGGGCAATTTTCTCTGTCAGCTTTGGGTTTTTTAGATAGGTCGGCAAGAAAGGGCTTCGGGGACCAGTTGAAGAGGTACACAATTTAACGTACATCCACCTTTGCAAGGACGCTCACATGTGGAGTGCTCACAGAAATGCAGGTATACAGAGACGTACACGAGCACAATCGATGCACCTGTCTGAGAATGAGGCTTTCAAGAGAGAGCTCAAAGCTTTTGAGAAAACTTAGCCATAGTCAGGTTTTGACTTTCGTTTGAAACTTTGAATGAACAGGCGACCAGCGTTCTGTAGCAGTGGGGGCGGGGCAGTGAGCCTTCACGCTGAGGACAGGGTTGAGCGTGTCTTCTTCAAAGTCCTCTGATAAAATCGCCACCACGTCATTTTAAGTGTGTGATTATTTTCATTTCACCATATCTCCATCTTCCAGATCTCTGTCATGGCAACAACAGCCATAGAATCATTTCAACATTTAGCAAATTGTCTTCAAAGTAAAAGCAGAACTTTTGATTTGTCACTGCAATGCTTTATATTGATATATTTAAAAATAAATTGAACTTAGGTCTAAAACTTGTGTCAAACTTCTGAAATAGCCAACATGCAATATATAAAATAATAACAGCAGTTAAGTGAAGACTTCAACTGTAATACAATTTATTCTTTATCATTTTATGAAAAACATTGACTTAAAAAATCTCTATAGCAAATAAACCAGGTAGGATGAACGCAAACTTCTCTTACTTCACTCTGCACCACAGTCTGTTTAATAAAAGCTCTGCACACAACTTCCACAACACAAACAATGTAAAGCATGTGATAGAAATTCATCTTGAGATTTGAAATAATGAAATTATCAGACTGGAGTTGCTTTTGAGTCTTTATAATATTAAGCTCTGCAGAGTTTATACAACAAGCATGGGTGCTCAAAATGGAACAACTGACCGCAAGTTCACAAAAGCAAGCACTTATACAAAGAGGCGTTACATAAAACACTGTGTCCGTCTGCTGTAGCAAACTCCCTGTTTGCCAAGGTCACAGGAGTGAGACACCTAGTCAGGGGATATCCACAACCTTAGACACTGGTTAGTGGAATATTCCATAACAAGTAACCATATAATGAGGACCTGTTGGAGGAGAACTCACTAATGATAAGCAATAATTCTGAAGTAGAATACGGAGCACTAACACAGGCCAAGAGAACAGTCCGTTCCAAACAGGCAGGTGGAGAACAGCACTTGTTTGATGAAACACATACTTTCCTAAGACAGTGAGGGATAAAAGCAGATGGAGGCATAAGTGAGATAGAGAAGGTGAAACCAACTCTCTTTGCTCCAGCTCGCCCAGAGAATCAGTTTCTTATCTTGGAGTCGGTGAAGCATTAAATCACTGCTAACAGGCCATCAATTTGCACCGTGACTAAAACCCACACAGAGAGGCTCAGCGGCGGCGGCGGTGTCTGTGTGATTTGATTCAGTATTAATTCACACAGCGATAGCCTTCTGTGTCTGGATCACTTTTTGATATCACACTTTCAGGTTGAAAAGGTGATCTCCTTGTTATATCTTGATAATGCAAGCCCAGAGCAAGGTGCAACATAGACGCACAAAGACAGCGTCATCCTCCCGTTTCCCATGGTAACAGAACAGGAATAACTGTCATCAGGTGAAGTCATTCCTGTACACTTGCCATTTCCCTCCTCCTCCTCCTCCTCCTCCTCCTCCTTCTGCCTCTCCCTCAATCTCTCCCCTCAGCCCCCGCCTCGCTTTTGTAAACTATCACTCTCGTCCATCTGCTTCCTCCTCGACCTTAGAGCTCTCCTGACAACGAGAGGTTACAGTTGCCATGGAGATAACAAGCACACTAGATCCATTAATGAATTAAGTCAACATCTCTATACGCTGGCTCACAAAACGAGCAGATGGCAAATTCCACAAATATGATTCAGGTTTCTGCCTCCGCACGTCTGCATTGTTTGTGCTCAGCAGCTACATAACTTATGAAGAGGCCGGGCATCGAAAAGCTGCAGGTATCAATACTACATGTGATTGGATGACTGAAACATTGATCATGTTGTATGTTTACAAAGCTGGTTTTATTGAAATCAGTAAATTGGGCCGTGCAACGTCAAAACTCTTCCTGAATAAAATACTAATATACTAATATTAGAGATCAGCATTCTGACTGAGTTTAAATAGTCTTTTCCAAATACAGCAGTGTTGTCCGCTACATCATGTTGATGTGTTCAATGTCAACAGAATAGATCAAGGGACTCACCACAAATCAATGGAACACTCTCATTCACTTCCTTAACATTTTGAAAGGGCGTTTAAAAGCCAGAAGATCGTCAGCTCTCAGCATTTTAAACGGCTGCAGATTAACGGGAGGGCTGCAGGAAAAAATCTTAGACATTCTATTCTCCAGAGTTGCCTGAGTTTGGATCTGTGTGAACAGTTTGCTCCGAGGGAGGCTGAAAAAAAGGACATTGGGGGGGAAAAAAACTAATCACACCTCTCTGCGCAGAGTTGATGTAACACCAGTGTAAAACAGCAGCATGGGCCATGCGCATTATCCCCTGCAGGAATAGTAAGGAGAGGAAGTATAAGCTGGAGTCAGGTCCATAGAGGTGACTCTAACCATTAACAATACAATGGGTCTGACCTGCAAGTCCCGAGGCAAAGGACGTGATATGAATCATCCTGTATGTAACAATTAAACGGCTCATTGGCTGCTGATGAGACGCCAATACCATCAACTGCACCAGTCGTCATTCAGGAGCTAACGTGTTACCGTCCTCGCGTGTCTCTGTTCTCATTTGCACGATGTCCTGCAGCTGAAGGTACTTGAAGTTCTGCCAACACGTAGGTCGAAGGAGAGCTGTTCTCCCTTAGCATAGTGCCAGGAAAAGGCTCGGTGTGCCAATGTTCAGCAGGAGACAGATCGTCTCCATTCCACCTATAATTGATTGGTACACAAAAGACATGTGCTCTAAGTTTCCAGCCACCGTCCCAGATTCATGCAGGAGTGCTTGGCAGCATGATGAGAATGAAGATTCTAATGTCTTCTCTGGATGCTCCTGGACTTCAGCAGGATTTGCTGCTGGAAGCATCTTTCACGCAGAGCTGAGGGCGTATTTTTGCTTGTGAGAACCGCAGAGATTCCTGAGTGTCTCGTTGACGGAGACTCCTGCGTCCTCTCTGCTAACCACAGGTATCCCAGCTGTTCAAATCAATGTAATAAGACACAGAGAGGAGAGAGGAAAGAGGTGAGGAGCCAAATCACTGAGGAAATGACCACGCCATTTTATCTTTCACCTTTCACCAATTAAATAAGCCACTCATCCCCGAGTCAGACGCCAGTTTCTCCTCTGTGACTAATTATGGCTTTTGGCGTTTGGAAGTTAAAAAGCCAGAAAATAGAATTAGCCCCAGATTTGACACATAGCAGTCAGCTCTCCACCTCTTCCTGTCACCCACAGAGGCAGAATGAGAGAAGCTAATGACACTGTGCCACAGAGAGGGTTTTTTATGAGATCCTCATGACAACGACAATGTCTGTCGAGAGACTAAAATGACAGCGAAAATTGCTTTTATGGAAGACGAATGATTTGTTTCTTTTTAAGTGATGAGACGTCACATCAGTGTTAATTACCAGTAGAGCTGCGACCAACATTTATTCATTATTATTCATTGTACAATTTCTTCTCGACTAATCTCTTCATCTACAGATTGTCACGAAATGTCCCAGTTTCTCAGAGACTTGATGAAGTTTTTCCAGTGTCTTGTTTTTTCAAACACTTCAATGTTCAGTTTAATTTCACATAAAATAGACAAGAGAAGGACGATTTCATATTTGAAAGACTTAAAACTGTGTTTTTGCCAATTGAGCTTTGGCTTCAAAAATCAGTTGATCATCAGAACAGCTGCTGATCGACTCATCGGCTGATTGTTAAAGATGTACAATGTACGGTTATAACGTTAGAAAAATATACATTCTTCAAAATATAATTATTAACATGGAATACACTATTGTAATGTAAATAAAGACGGACCATCATAGCAAATGTAATAAATAGGTTGGGGAAATGATTCAAAATGATAAAATACTGCAGTGATATAGTTTTTAAGTATCTCATAGTAAAAACTGATAGAAAGGAAGAATTCTTTATGTCCTGTGAAACCATCAGCTCATAAACAAGATTGACTGTGTTCAGTTAAAAGTAGTGAGGCTTTCAGGGACAGAGTGACACTCTTTCAATTATAATTTCTTGAATGAGAAAAAGATTTGATTACTTTTATGACCTAACATTTGCAAGAAGACACACTGATGTATAACGGTATTAATCATGAAATCTTAACACGCATCGGGTATTTAAAACTTTTAATGTCAGACCTAAAAGTAAATGTGATAACAAACTTCTTCCATTTACACATGTAGGTGCCCCGAGAAAATTCCATTGGTAAACGCTGTTATCCGAAGTATAACCACATATTGTGACCATTGACTGTGTATAAGATTGTGACCAGTGTTGAAATAAAGCTATTAAACCATTTGTATGCACGTGTGTGTCTGTATCGGTTGTGTAATGGCAGATGTACTGTTGTGTACCATGTCAGTGAGTGAACCACATCACGCTCCACCTGGCATGATCCCCTGTCTAATGATCCACCATCGAGCCGCCCTGGCAGCCGCACCACGCGTTATTATCCAGCTAATTGTGTTTAGAATTCTACACTCGAGATTCCTTTCCTGCGAGCCACAGTTCGCCAGCTGAAAGTTGAAATGAAATGATCTGTATCAAAACCCTCAGCATGACGGCTGCATATCGACAGAATGGGGGATTTCTTTAATCAGATTCCAGAGTGCGCTGATAGACTTGGCTGAGGATTCAGATGAAATTATTTCAAAGCTCTAGTGGACGTGAAATGAAATAATCGGCGGGGGGGGGGGGAATGTGCAGATCTAACGCTCTGCAACATGTGACGTCTCCTCACCTGTGTGTCTCCTCTGCTCAGCGTGGGACGAACCTTCACGGAGATTAGAGGTAAGACATGTGGGTTATTGAGATCAATCCCTGCAGATGTATAATTACTGGAAATAAGGTCTGACTGCACTGTACACACATGTACACACAGGTACACACACACACACACACACATTTGCATTCACACAGACTGGAGCTAAAACATGTGATTCATTCAGGGAGTCATACATTTCTGATTCTAATACATCAGCTGATATGTAGTTTTAAAAATATTGGCAGTGATTCCTAAACTGTCTTAGTCGAACCCTATGATAAACAAATTCAAGGAAATATTTTGAACTAGAATCAAGACTTTTTTTCAACCTTTTTTGATGTAAAATGTAAATATGAATGCTCACGCTTTGTTCATTCTGTAAAATGAAAGTTTTCATAATATTGCCAAACATGATCGCAGATTTGTCTGTGGGAGGGAGGCTCATAACGGCCAATTGTTATCGCACAACCAATGAATCTGTCAGCCTCAAATTTCCATTATTCACTATTGATTTAGTTGCTAATTCTTGATTAATAAGTTGACTATTCAGTCTATAGAGAAAATTCTAAGCAAAATTTCCCCAACCCTTTTTGCACTGAGTTTACTGTGACATTTGTGATTTTTAAGTGAAACATCTCGACAACAGACATTTATTATTTTTAAATTTCATTGGCTTCATTATCAGGTCAAGTTTGTGATTTTTCCAGTACACAAAATGAACTGAAAACCCATTTATTCATAATGGTCTTTCTCTCATCCTGTGTATTGTGATGTTTGAAACTTAAATTGTCTTTTATTGCATATATTTCTTTTTTATTTGATTAATTCGAAGCCCTTTGTGATTTTGCTCTAGGAAAGGTGCTAAGCATAAACGGAAGTATTACTTTACTACTTTAGTTTATCACTGAATCCTTTCAAAACCAATGACGTTCATGACCATCAGCTTCAGTGAGCTATACTCTCCATTCATCTCCTCAGCTCCAACAGCTCAAAGCAAAACACAGACTTTGTACAAACTTGATTTAAACAGGAAGCAACCTGGACCAGAGCAGGTAAAAAAAAAAAATCCATCCAATCAAAGACCAGATGAGATCAATGCGGCGGAAGGAAAAAGAAATGAAATCAATGCATGACTCCTTGACTTTAATCCTTAGGCTCACACAAACCTGAGACACTTCATTAACGAGGACGGAGTGATGTGGATCTCCGGCGAGAGATGTGAGAGACTCGGACTCCGGGCTCGGTCTCTAGAGGCTCCAAAACAAACACGGGAGAAAAAAAGTCGAGCCAGGGGATATGAGACTGGCGGCCTCTCAAAAGATTATATCACATCAGACGAGGCAGTTCTACTCTGCGCCCATCTGCTCAGGCCTGTCTGTTTATAGTGCCTGTGTCCTTGTTCTGGAACGACAGTGGATGAACAAAAGGGAGCTTCTTTGGCCTCGTTCGACTGGGACAAGAGAAAAATAGAATTACAGCTCATTTGCATATGTATCTCTTGTGCTGCTGCTCTTCTGACTGCAATCCCGCACACCTCATCTGTCCAGAAACATATTCTCAAGACAATATGACCGTGTTTATCTGTCGTTTATCATTGAGGCAACTATTCACCCTGTTTTTCTATCTTGATAAGACACAGGCTGCATCTTGCAATTGTTCACGAGAAGAGATAAACAATGAAGGAGATAAATAGGACCGAGGAGTACATTTCCCCCGATGACTGCTTCGCCACTATTTTCCACATCTTTATTTCTGATCTAATGTTGCCTGAGGGGAGTGCAACTCGTTATCAGGCTACTAGACTATAGGTTGTATAGTTAGTGGAAAAAAATACCATTGGCTGCACTTAGAGGGGAATAAGAGGAGATTGGAGATGGCAATAGGTGCACTTAGAGTAGAGAAGGGCATTATGATGGATGACATGTAGACAGTGTGTGTGTGTGTGTGTGGGAAATCACTAACTTTAAAGAGGAAAGGGGACAGAGTTACTTAGTTGAGTTCGATCAGGTTCAAGTTCGGATTCAGGATTACACAAAATCTACCCAACCGATTTTCTTCAAACTTTGTGGAATGGACCAAGGAAGCAGAATGGGTGAAGGGGGCGGATCTAGGAATAGTTTTGAACTTTCTGTAACATTGTGAGATAAAACGTTTAAAAAAATGGATGGTGAATAATGCAGAATAACAGGGGAAATTTGGTGCAGATCCAGATAATGGTCCAGATGTATTGTAATATAAATTTCAGCAATATGAATCTAACAATGGTTAGATTCATATTGCGATGTATTACGTATGTATTGTGTAAGCACAGTGAGAAGGAGGTTTAAGACATTGATCGACCTCAAATCTGTAAAATGTTTAAAAAATGATAATATAACATAAATATCTACATTATTTATTTTGATATCATTTTTGGCCATATCGCCAAGCCCTACTTTTCACTTGTGTTAGTTTTCTTAAGTCCATTACCACGGTTACTGTGGTTATATGCAGTATTGAAGTAGGGTGCACTAATACTATGAGTAATTGTGCTTTTCAGCTACTTAAAACCTTAAAACAAGACCTTAAATCAACAGTTTCTAGTTACTGATAAATACAAACACATGATCTCACTAGATAAGGGGAATGAGAGGAATGTCCAATCAAAATACCCCACAGTATAGAAAGTAATTACCTCTACTCGAAACAGCATATAATTATGACTCATTATACCATAATGATGTAATGATGAACGGGATCATTCTGATGAATTATAAATACTTAATACTTTGAGTACCTTAAATGACTTGGTCTTCACTTAATTAGATTTGGAAGGACTTATACTTGTATTGGAGTCTCTTCCCATTCCTGTGTTGCCACATTTACTCATGCACAGGATACTTATTCCACTGTGTGGCAGAGACTCAGACAAGAGCTAATTGGATTATGCATGAATACAGAATTAAAAGCGAAAGAAAGAGAGGAGGAGACGCAGACACGAGGACGAGGGTGAATAGGCAGAAACGAGCTGTTTGGGGGGAGTGTATTAACAACCTGCTGGGATCTGCTGTAGCTTGTTAATGTACAGTAACACTCCACCCCCCCCTCTCTCTCTCTCTCCCGGGGGGTCACTCAGTTTGGTGCTCACTCTCTCCCTCTGTCTCTCAGGTGGGAGGAGCGTGTTGCACTGGGACGATACACGATGCTGCAGTCCCGTCCAAACCTCCAGGTCCACCTCCAGGTCCACACCTCTAGTTCCACCTCCAGTTCCACCTCCAGGTCCACCTCAAGGTCCACCTGCAGCAGCAGCAGCTCCTGGTCGAGTCCCTCTCCTATGGCACGTCGCTCGGATTAAACACAACCATCCAAATGCATCGAGTATGAGCGCAGAGGCTCGGACACACAGCACCGGTGCCACATAAGGTATGTGTGTGTGTTTGTTTTTTTTCCCAGAAGAAGTCTGGAGATCATTTAAGTTAATGATGTCTCTGATAAGAAATTCTGTTTATTCTGAGGATAAGGATTTAGTCTTTTACTACATGTGCGTGCGTAATGGGAGCGGACGCATGTGGCTCAGACGCGCCAATTCTATTATATTCCCATAGACAATAATATTACAGTGTGAATTTATCTTGCAGTGTGATTCGCCTTCTGATAACGGTATCATGTCACAGCTATAGGTTTAATCTCCTGGTGTTTGTCTTCATCCCCACGCGCCTGAGAGAATGTGCCATATCTGTGAAGCGCCTTTTCTCATTTCTCATTTTAACGCTGTTTTCGTCAAATCAACTTTAGAGTTTCTGTGCCAGATGCCCGCGGCCACTGAGAGCTCCTTTTTGACGACTTTACTCGCTTTGTGTTTTGCAGGATCCCAAAAAAAAGGTATTTGCTGGAAATTACGATGCATCTCACAGCGGTGGTCTTAATTCTGTTCGTGGCAGGCATCGCCAAAGGTAATCAGTTAATTTTTTTTGTTCAATGTACCGAACGAAAAGATCTGAAAAACTATCTCTCCCTTTGAAGGGATTTACTCTCTGCCTGGAAAGAAAGTATAACACATGAATATTTTATTGTTCTGAGTGTTTGGTGTTGGTTTTAGATTCTGATGTCTCTCCCTGTCTCTCTCTCTCTCTCATAGGTTGGGATTGCAGAGGGTGCAACACAGAAAATGGGTTCTGTGAGAAGCCAGGGAAGTGCAGGTAACCTCCTCCTCAGATTCCTGTGTGGATGATGGGTCACATCATGTGGGCTTCAGCAGCCTAATTTCCATACACTGCTGGAGCTGTGAATGTCCCTCTCTGAGAAATGCAGTGGCAATCCAGCCAGCTGGATCCCCCTGCTTGTTCTAGATCTGTTTGGCCCGTTTATTGTGCAAAGAGCCGAATCAGACATTTGTTTGAACAGTAAAAAGCATTGTTATCCTAACAGACAGCTTCTGGTTACACGTCCTGCCCAGTTTTAAGTGTTTTTCTGGCAATGACTCCTGCTATGCACTCCAGAGCCAAAATGATTGGAAACATAATTCAACCAAATACTGTTTAACCGAGAGATAATCTTCAATTCCACCTTTACTGTGAGGATGCAGCCACGGCAAGGGACAGTCACAAGCCCGAGAGGAGCTGGGTGTGGTGTATTAATAGGTTGGGATTGTTCCCTTTTCCTCTCCTTCAGGTGCAAACCGGGCTGGCAAGGAGACAACTGTGACCGATGCCTGCTGTTCCCCGGCTGTCTGCACGGCACATGCGAGAGGGCATGGCAGTGCGTGTGCACGGAGGGCTGGGTGGGCAGCCTGTGTGACCAAGGTGAGTGTCATTAAACCCCCCAGACACACTCCTATCTGTGTCTGCCTCTAAACGAGGGTGAGTCACAGAGAAACACACACAACGCACCCAAATGAAGTCTGGGTAATACAGTTTAATTCTATTTTTAGATGGTCGAAAGTTAAGAGTGGAGGGGGAAAAGAAAGGATGGAGGAATCTGGGACACTGAAAGCTGAAGTCGCAAAAATAATCCTCATTATAAAATACCATCCCCTGCTTTCCAATTAAGGAAGGCATATTTAATAAAGTTCACAAGACCTCTTACGTTTTGTGTTGTGGCAGTGAGAATGTAAATGTTAAAGCCTTCCAAAAGTCACATTTCCATTTCTGTATACGCCTCAATTAAAATGTAGCACTAGAGTAATAAGTCCTTTAATATCGAGAGTTAATCTTATTGCACGGAAATAATTTGCTGGCGCTCAATCAAAGGTGGAAAGAGGAAACTTTTTGAGCTTCTGGCTCCGATTCAGCTACTTATCTTCTCTGTCGGTGAATCTCTTATTCTGTTGGAGCATGTGAGCTGCTCACGATGTGCAAAGTGGATGGTTATGTTCTCGCTTGTGCTGCTGGTGACAACAGGCTGCGGTGGGGGAGCGCGAGTGAGAAAGTGAAAACAAAGGAGGGGGAGGAAAAAAACAGGCAGAGAGACACAGAAGCCCACATCAAGAGAGAGACACGAAAGATCTAAATACAGCATGCTTCCTTTTTTTCACAGATACCCGCCTGTGCTCATCCAGGCCTTGTGTCGGGAACGCCACCTGCATAGAGACGGGAGAGGGGGGGTACCTGTGCATCTGTCCCCACGGCTACGCTGGAGAAAGCTGCCACCTGAAGACAGGAGCATGCCTCACAAACGGGTACCAATCTGCATTTTTATTGAAAGCTTAGAAAAATAAATCAATGGCTTTACGGCCTTAATTCCTTTTGTTCATCATTAGGAGCATTAATCAATACACGGTAGGACTTATGTCACCTCTCGCTGTATCATCGGGGCAGCCAATCGAAACCATCCATGTGTGCTGGTTGGGGTCGGCCGTTAGAGGGGTAAAATAATGGTTGTTCTTTTTCATTTCTGCACTAATGAGACGGTCTGGGTGTTGTGTGACTCGTTATAGGCAGTGTGGTGTTTGTGTATTTGTTAGACAAAGAGAAACACTGGCATTGATACAAGTCCCCAACAAACGTTTGCATGCTATAAAATGAAGAACTGGCAAGTCTCCAGGTCTGTGAACGAAAGCTTGAATGGAGCTCCGGCTCATTAATCCTGGTCAGAAAGTCAACTTTCATTTTATGACTGACGTCTCTATGAAATCCAATAAGGCAAAGAAGAACATGGTGTATGCAGTGAAGAACAGCAATAAAATCCTCATCTACGATTGTATAAATCAAATCAAAGCACCTGATGCAACTTGGAATAAATGCTGCACAAACTTGTTAATTGTCAATCAAAATGTTTAAAAATGACTGGAGCTAAGTTAAATATTTGTTGTCTGTAGGTGAGAGATGAGATTTTGGGGCTAGAACATTCTGATTTCTGTTTTCATGTGCAGAAAGCTATTAATGGAGATAAGCCAAAATGTTGTTTGGCCCTAAAACACCTTCAAAATGTGTTGTTGCTTGTGTTTCGTGTGGAGAAACATTCCCCTTTTGGACTGTAGACAGTGTACGGTGAACAAAATATGTTTGATTTTTTGGCCTGGATATCCACTGTCTACACTGGAAGCACCTCAATAATTGCTGTAACCCATCATCGTCTGATGATAACAAATGGACTCTGATAGTGATTGCATATTAAAACAGCAGTTAAGAAAACAACATTGGCACTTATTAGGAGTCGTGAGTCTGTCCACCTGGAAAATGAAAATCTAATATTTACTCTCTTACGAACTCCTGAGGGAAATATCTTCCTCTTCAGCTGCTCAATGCTCCACTTACGCTCACCAGTGAGTTATTAACCGTGCGTCCGCTGAGATGCTAGTGTGCACTGAGCTTTAGCGATTTTTGTGCTGACAAAAGAGCATTTAGAGGGGATCCCAGCAGTGGAGTTAAAGTTATAAATGATAGTGAACTGCATGTTGGTGCCTCCATTTAAAGTGGTTAGAATAGATATTTTTAATGCGGGAACATACAATACAATGTAGAATACCTTCCTACATGTTTAGGCCAATATTGTCTATATAGCTGTACAACATATACCGTAGTAAACTAGGCTATAGCAGAGTGGGACATAACCGTGCTTATGTCGCCAAAACAAACACAAGCTTAAATTTTTTGCTTTCACATCAAGCACATGGATCCTCTGATGTGGAAAGAATGAATTTCAGAAAATGCATTCCCCAGCTTCCCCTTGTCACAAATACAGCAGGAATTGTGTTGCTTGTGTTGACAAGCCGACACCTTCGCACGGCTGCCGGCGCCTTGTACCTGGGCAGCATCGTAAGCTGCGTGTCGGTTCAGAGGCTGCATCCTCCGAACGTCAACATTTCAAAACCCAATACCTCAGAATCACTCAACAGGGCTGACACATTTTTATACTCTCCTCTATAAAGCATATGACAAGAAAATCAAACGCCCTTTGCCGGCATTTGTAGGACACGTCGGAAGTGTGCTTCACATATCCCACAATCCACTGCTCCCAAGGCAGTAGTTTAATCACACGTCCAGGTAGTCCTTGCGAATTTGCCTCCAGGTGCTCATCACTCACTGACAAATATATCACATGAACAGAACCAATTATTCGAAAATGTCAGAGGAGGATGGAAACGATTGAAGGTATAAATATCACTGTTGATGTGTGTTAAGAGCCTGGATCTGTTCCCAGCGTCAGAGCACAACAGAAGTCACGATTACCCGGTAATCATCATTTGCCGTTTCTCCACTGTGGGGTTGTATTGAAGGGTTGAAGCACTTGATGTAAAACCTGTAATCAGGAGATGGCACTTTTATTTTTCTCAAGGGGAACCACGGTTATCTGTTGGCCTTTACCGCCCTGTTCGACTTCATGAGACGATGATGGAAAGCTGAATGCACCAGTTGCTCTGTCCTCATTTGGAGGGACGAGACGCAGGCTCAGTGATGAATTCAGGTCGTCTGAAAGGACACGCCTCCACGGGGCGGCCTCCTTTAAGGTGTCTCGCTAGAATTAGCATACACCCAAGCTTGGAAATACAGTCAAAACAGTGTACGATGAAAAGAGATGTTTTCCAATAGCATTTTGTCCCTTCCCAAAACCGATACCTGGACTTTGTGTATATTAAACAGGGCATTTGAAATAATAACTTCTAACCCTGTATTGAAGTGATGTCTGCCATTGTTGTTGTATAACCTATTGCTAGTGTTGTTACTGGAAACACTAGCGACACCCCTGAAGTCTTTCATACGGCACACTTCGCTATTTTACTTGTTTGACTCTCCGGCGGGAAATATTGCAGAATCACAGACATTTTAACGAGCTCTTGCAAACGCTGCACTCCTGGAAAACACTTCTTGTTTGCCACTCTAAAAACAGCACTGGACAGTTGCTGCTGTTGCTGGTTTGGAGCGGCGAGGAACAAGTGATTTCCGGGAAAAGAAAATTGCAGTTTCATCTGGATGAAACTAATATACTCTAAAGTCTTGGAATCGGATTGGTACATTGACCCGGCATGTCCAATGCTGCTGTCGGCATTGGAACCTCTCTAAAGCTGAAATTAAAAAAAGGAACAATAAATCATCTGGATTTTATTATTTTTTGCTTTCAGATTAGATTCACTATTGACTTAATGTCCACAACAAATCCAGAGGCCTATTCCAGTAGGCTCCCCTCCTGTTTCCCTTCCACCCACTGGGTTACAGACAGGGCTGATCCATGAAGCCGTTCTCCTTCTGCCCATCAGTGGAATATGAACGACTCTCTGGAGACGCAGCGAGCTGACACAGCCCCTGCAGACGCCGCACCCCCCACCCCCCATGTTCCTTCTGTCAGACAGCCTTGTTATTGGCTTGAAAGACACACCTTAAATTCAATAGCCTTCAGCTCAGTGTCAGTGAACTGACAGATCTCCTCTCGGAACAGAAAAAAAACATCATCTTTTGAGTCTTATTATTTTAACAATGAGACGACTGGAGCTTCACTCATACGCCAGCGGAATTCATCTCCATTAAAAACAAAAGGGCCTGCTCGAGGTTTCATTATTCAGCTCCTCAATCAGCCAACAGAGACGTCTACAAAATATACCAGAGCGATAATTCTTGAGACTTCTGCTCAGACATGGGAAGTTACAGAGTTGAATAATTACATCAGCTCCTATTAGAGTTATGGATTGTTTTTTATCAGTGCACTCACTCTGTGTAGCTTTACCGCGTCGATCACCAGCTGCACATGCAGGTGCAGGAGGATTATAACGGAGGCAAAGCTCAGAATAATGAATGTGTTATTACTAGGAGAGTTTTTTAGTATGCATAAAAGGAGCGATAGTGCTTTTTTATTATATCTGGGTGATGTGAAAATAATCAATAGCAGAATAAGGAATGTTTCTAAAGCGTAAACAGAGGATTCATTGATTGTTTGTGAGTATTTTAATAATAAATTAAATAAGTAATTTGTCAGGCATTACCATGAACAATTTTAAAGTTTAAAACTGTCATTTGTCACTATACTTTTTATTTCTGAATTTGTATTATGCATATCTTCATGGTCTCCTACTGTACTGAGGCTTTAGTGTTGTCCTTTAGTTTGAAATCCATTGAGATAAAATAATCTGCCAAATGGAGAAATGTAAAAGAGGTAAGAATATAATTACCAGATTAATAGATAATTAAATTAAATATTAGATGCAGTCCTATATTATTCAAGCATTAATATACTTTTTATCAAAATATGGCAAATCTACTCAACATTTATAAAATCTTATTAATGTTAAATTAAATCACTGTGACCTTCTGTTATGTATTATAATATATGTATTAGCAATCAAATATGTGATGATATAAGATATAAGACCATAGTATATGATGGTGGATGGTGCCCTTGAGCTTACATCAGTTTAATAAGAGCTATTGTAAATTACCATCTTTGAAAAACATTTATTTAACGTGTGTTTTGGCTATTTCGTTTCGCCAATGTCCCATCCACTAACATGGAAAATAAAGAGTCTATGACTTATACTGCAGCCAGCCACGAGGTGGTGATCAAGATGCTTTGGCCTCACTTTTGGGGAGAAGTCCTCATCTTTATATATAGTCTATACTGCAAATATGAAGGATTATTTCAATCATTGTCTTTATTAGAGAAATAATAAACATACATGTTTAGAATGTGTTATTGGCACCTACTTCTTTAACATCATATAAAGCCTGTCTCAGTCTAATGTTGCTGTAATGATCCTGTTTCGTAAAACAGCTGAGTGTGAACCTTTACCCATGGTGCTCACTGCTCAGCAAACTATAATAAAAAATAACCTAGGATCTGCAATATTTACAGAGCAGATTTATTTTGTTGGAGGTCATTTTAGTGCAATACTTATAATCTCATTTTAAATATACTGACTTCTGATGTTGATAAGTTTTGGACTGTGTAGGCAGATTGTGGCACTGCAGTCAGTGCGATTGAACTTGGTCCCCGACAAACATTAATGTTGCACTATCTACAGTGGCAGGGCTGCCTTCCTGGGCATGAATCTAGTCCTGTCAAATTAAGTGCTGTGTGTGCCATGGCCAACAGTGACCGCTGAGATCTCAAATTTAATCTGAATAATTAACATGAGCTGTTTGTGCAATAACAGCCTGACCGGCCATATTTACAAACTGAATATTTTCTGAGCCTGATCAGTAATCCATACATCTTGGCCTCAGTTTTTCCTAAATGAGGAAAAAGTTTATTTTCAGAGTCATGTTGAAATATTTTTGCATCTCAGTCCTTTAGTTAGTCCTTTGAAAAACAATCTAATGGATTCTTAACTGTTTTCTAAAGTTATTAATGAGCACATCACCCCTAAAAATCCAAACCACCATAGTTAGAGATTCATGATTCTCACTGGAGGGCGATTATTCAAGTCATTATCGATTGGGCACATTAAAAAACGATCACTTTAAATAAGAATGGCCCAAGGAAACTCCCCTGAGGGACCCCATAAATCACAAATTAAAAACCTCCGTCCCTAACATCTGCTTTTTAAAATTCTCAGTATCAAAGCTGTATTTAAAACTGTTTAAACTATATTTCCCCTGTTGAATACTCATATTCTGCTGCTCTGTCCTTCAGCTCTCCTTGTCAGAACGGAGGCACATGTACAGACACCGGAGGCTCAGCAGCTTCTTCTTCCTGCTCATGTCCCCCTGGATTTTCCGGAGACTTCTGCGAGATCAGCGTTGACAGCTGCCAGCCTAACCCCTGCGTCAATGGTGGCAACTGTACAAATCACGGCCTGGCCTTCACCTGTCTCTGTCCGCACAGCTTCACCGGGTTTACTTGTAACGACACCAGTAGCCTGTCGTCTTGCGCCGGCCAGCCCTGTGCCAACGGCAGCACATGTGTTGGTCAGCCTGATGGAACCTTCAGGTGTGTTTGCCAGAAACGGTTTACAGGTCCCACATGTTCCCTGCAGCACAGACCGAAGGCCAAGCCTAAACCTGCCAGTTCCAGGCCTGCGGAACACAAGGTGTTTGCACTGACCCCGCAGCATTACTCCCTTCCTGCTCACGCCTTCCACAGGCTCCTCAGACCGCCTGAGAGAGACCTGCTGAAGATCACCCTGAAGGAGACCGTCCACACCCCCGGCGTCCTCGTCACCCAGGGTCAGCTCATCTGCTTCGGCATACTGGCCCTGCTCACCTGCCTGGTCATACTGGGCACCACAGGCATCGTGTTTTTCGGACGCTGCGAGACGTGGATGGCTAACGCCAAGTACAACCAGCTTGTTCGGCAGCAGAGGGAACACCTGCTGAGGGAGAACGGCTGTAACCAGGACGAGCCGGAGCACTCAGTGAACATCATCCTGCCGGAGAAGATTAGACTCACAAGCTTTGGGAGACACTACACATCCATTTGATTAGATCGTCTCTTCCTCTTCCCGACTTCCTGACTGTTGCCCTGTCTTGTTTGTAAAGTTAGAGATTCTGGACGACATTGGAATATAACTGAATGTACAGTCGACCTGACTGGAGTGGACAAACATAACACTGGATTATAAATGTGCTTTTAATCTAAAAAGATATACATTTTACACAGGTATAAAATTATAAACCGTGTTGTAACGAATATCACCTTGATGGTTGATTTAAACAAAAAATTTCACAGTGTTGTATTTCTTAGAAAACAAATAATCTAACAAAAAAGTGATGGTTTTACTGCTCTTTTACTGGTGGATCTGGAAACAATAATGGTATTGAAAGAATATTCAAACAGGATTTAAACTGGATGACACTTCTTTGAGTATTTGTAATCAAACTAAGTAATGATACCACTGATTTTTCATTTGTTACCAAATGAAATGTCAGATTTTATTACCATTACTGGAGCGGCAATGATTAATCAGAGTCGACCTCCAGAAAATTAACTGGCAACTATTTTGATTATCTATTTATGATCGTTTTTTTTTTCTTGTAAAAATGTCAAACATTTGCTGCTATGATGATTAACTGAATGTCTTCTGGTTTTGGACTAGAAAATACAGCACGATGGGCTGTAGGAAAACGTGTATTGCTACATTCCAACAAAAAACACTGGACTTTATAATGCTTGAAGTCATAATTTCCCAGAATGTGACAGTTTAACTGTATTTATGTACTGGAAAAATGACATTCCCCTTATACCATTGAATTTTCTTTGTAGATGTAGGAATGAGCAATATGGCCAAAAATTATATAAAGTAAATCCATTATGTGTTACACCACCTCATTGTGCTGACGCAAAGAAATACATCCAGACATATACTGACCTTTTGTTATATTGCTACTGATGAAAATGATATTGCAAGAATTGTTGATATTGTTTTATTAGGTATTTCACAGCTCCTGGGGAAATGCCACCTCCTGTCTTTTTTTGAATCTGTTAATCTTCGCACCTTCATCTCTTCATCAGCTCTAGTTTCACAGATAACTCACCATGCATCTGTGAAGAAAAACACGTCTGTTACCCAGCAAAAATATATCGTTAAACAAGTGTCACACATTTCAAATTGTAAAATATTCAGAGCTGTGATATGAGGATTTGTGATGCATACGTTCAGCCTGGAAGCAGATGCTGTTAATAATGTGGTGATCTTTGTTTATCTTGTGCTGTTGACATCAGAGTAACATTCCAGGTTGTGTTTTTTTATTATGCTCATCAACCTGTAGACTGTATATAAAAACATCCAAAAACTAATGATTACATGTACAAGTGGCATTTCTACAGAGGACGGAGACTGTGCAGGACTTTTCAGTATTTTTTTCTCAGTCTACGATTCTTGTTGTGCCAGATAATGTTTCGTTGTTAATTCTACGTTTTTAATGAATATATATATATACAAAACTATCCACCAGATAAAAATGCTTTTTGTGAAGGTAACTCATAAACTTCACACAAAAGTCAAGATCAGGTACTTGGCACTGCTACATACCTGAGGTTTTCACAGTGGGACGTCCACTACACGCTGCCACCGACCTGCTCTGGAATCAGTGGAACATCTGCTCATATCATGCTTCAGACAAATTCCTACTAGAGCCAACTCACTGATTAGACCTGAAAGAAATCACCTCACAACTTCTGCCCCCAAGCGTAAGATACAGATTCAGACCACAGTCTCTGTCTCCACCTTGTGGTGCGAGTAATCTACTGACAACACTGCAGCACTCAAACATCTCTATGGAGAAAGACAGCTGGTTTTTATAGTGATGTCAGGTTAGGTCGTTAGAAGTTTCCCTTTCTGAGATTATAAAATGTGGAGGGATATAATAGAGCCCGATCAATAGGGATTTGTCGGGATGATACTGATGTTAGGGAGTAAAAGTTCCTGATACCAATGAATATGTTTAGAAAAAAAATTGCACAAATTCCTAGGATGACGTTTTTAAACACTTACGATATAACTGTAATTGATGCTGGTTATTGTACAGCTTAATCTTTAACTTAGCTGAAATAACTATTGATTAAAAAGGGAAAACTAATACAGACAAATATGTAGGACTTGGATGAATGAAATCAGAGTTTTGTGACATGAATGCAAATCTTTTCTGGCCCAAGAGAAAATAAATCTACAGAAAAGTGATTATACAAGCATTACATTTTAATCTTCTGGACAAATTATCTTTACTATCTGAACACATACATCATCCCGGCTTAAACTAATGTAATGAGTGGAATATGATAACGGTGGAATATAAACAAGTACTGAAGCTCAACCTTGTTTATGTTTTCTGACACTTGTAATATGAAAACATTTCTCTTCCCATTCATTTCTATGAAGAACAGGGGCAGACATATTTCCTTCGGGCCACAAATTTAACTGTCCTATTTTATTTAAACACAGGCCAAAGGGTGGGAGAGGGACTGAGCTCTCACACATTGAACACGTTTAGTACATTATCACAAATCTAGACAGAAAACTCATATATGCTCTTAACAGTTTGAGGTCCCTCTTATAATCCATCTACTGTATGTTTTTAACATGTATAGATAAACCTGACATTACGCTCTCTTCAGGCCTGAGTGGGGAGGGCACTGCGATGTGACGGCACCTTTAACTTAACTTGTCCTGACAAGTGCAACAAAACCAAAAGAATGATGAGGAGGATGTCAATCAAGTTTGGTCTGTATGCACCCACACTGTCCTGAGAAAAAAACTCCATGAGGCAACGTCACTGACAGCATCTGTGTAGGTGGAACACGTGGGCTTTAAAACATGGATATTTGTCTCCTCTGGCTGCTGTTGTAGGATATACGTACCACACTAAAGCACTGATGTAAGCATATAATCCATTTACTATTTTGTTTTTGTGCCCTTTGAACTGATTAAAATGTAGTTCTGTTGATCGAGCATATATAGGGTAACAAATCTATGAGTTTTTCAGCATCCTTTGATACAGGATGTTCGTAATGTTACTTACATTGTGCAGGTGGAAGAAAGCTGTCCAAGAGACTTGTTTTATATGTAAGTAAAATAATCTATTAAAACTGGTTCCGCACCAACATCCAACAGGAGGAGCATAGAGACAAATCCATTATCTGATGCCATTAAAGGTCAATGGTAACTTTTAACAGTGCTTCTTCTGTGCTGTGGTGATTCTAAATCCTGACTAAAAGTCTTTCAACAAACCATTACTGTTTAGGTAATCACACAGCTGGTTAGCAACAGCTTTTTCAGACAACGCCATTTTACTTTTTGTTTGACTTTGATACTTTGAAACACATTTAATACATAAGAGAAAACACACACTGTCACTGAATCCAAAAGACGGGCCTCAGCTGCAGGATCTACGTCTCCATAAGCGCCGGCATTATTGTGTGACGTCAGATAACTGGTGCTCGGTGAAGTCGGGGCAGATGACTCTTCCCTGAGAACACATGTCCGAACTCTGAATTTGAGTGGCGTCTTTTACTCTTTATTCAAGTAGGAGTTTGGAAAATTACAGCATCAACTCCGCTTTGCTCCCAGACTCAGAGGAGATGAGAGAATGACGTGCTATGTGTTTCCAGCTGCAGCCACGAGGTTGCATCGCTTTAAATTGTGGGACTAGATTTTCTTCTTCCCTTTCATCAAGGATGGTGTGGTGTTTCCTATGCTAAAGGTGATAAGTTAGGAAGCATTGAAGCTCCTTTCCTTATCATTCAGATTTCGGACAGCTCTTATAATAGACCACTAAAATACTTCAGGTCATTTCACTCTGAACCTTCATGAGTAAAATGTATTATTCTAACACAGCCATGGTCACATGTCTCTTCACTTTTTAAGTGTCTTTTCAGTTACGGATCAGTTAGCGCAGTGATTTAAAACAAACATATTTAATCATATGAACTGCTTAAGAACATACATATACATACTGTCTAAGGCAAACATTTTCACCATAAATACATGGAGGACATTATATACAATTAGTATATATATACTGTACATATAATATTAGGCATTAATCAAATCAGTAGAAACAGGGAATATAAACACAAATCTTTCATGTTATTCATGAGTTACATTTTCTAGGGACATAAACATTGTTTAACTCTGATAAAAAACAGGTGAAGGGGGATTTTAGATTCTCTATTTACAACAGTGAACTATAAATATATATAATATAAATAGTTGCTGACAAATATAAATTAATCTTTTGTTGCAAACGATGCAACTTCAATCTTTAACCACACAGAGCAAGTCAATTCATTCTCTCCTGGATGACTACTCATATGTAGTTAGAGAACCCATTAGTCTAAATATTTTACCAAACTAGGAGCAACTAAACGGTTTCTCTACTGTATGAATCCTCATGTGTGAAGTTAGACCACACTTTACTCTAAATCGTTTACCACAGTCATAGCAAGTAAATGGTTTCTCTCCTGTATGAATCCTCACGTGTGAAGTTAGAGTACCCTTGTGTCTAAATCTTTTACCACAGTCATAGCAAGTAAATGGTTTCTCTCTTGTATGAATCCTCATATGTTCAGTTAGATGGCCCTTGTGGTTAAAACTTTTACCACACTCGGAGCAACTAAATGCTTTCTCTCCTGTATGAATCCTCATATGTTTAGTTAGATTGCCCTTTAGTCTAAATCTTTTACCACAGTCATAGCAAGTAAATGGTTTCTCTCTTCTATGAATCCTCATATGTTCAGTTAGATTGCCCTTTTGTCTAAATTTTTTACCACACTCGGAGCAACTAAATGCTTTCTTATCGGTTTTACATTTCATATCACTTAGAGGCTGTTTGTTATTTTTTGTATTTAAACCAGACTGAGGTTCCCTGGTCTTCATCCAATCATCTTCACTGTCTTCAGTCTTGTCCTCAGTACCTTGTTGTAAATGTCCATCAGGACCTGAGATCCTGGCTGGTTCTTGTTCTCCACAATCCGCTCTGTTCTCCTCAGTCTGACTCTGATGAAGCTGTGACAACTGAGGTTTCTCTTCATCTTCTTCACTCTTCACAGTGACAGCAGTCAATGTGAACTTGATATCAGCCTGCTCAAACTGTTGAAGTTGCTCCCCCTCCTGATTGGTCCACGGTTCCTCCTGTTCCTCTTTAATGTGGGGGGGCTCTGGGTCCTCCTGGTCCACAAGGGGGCTCCGCTGCTGCTGCTCAGGGGGAACCTCTTCTTTATTCACCATCAGCCGCTGTACGTCTGCAGGACACACTGAAACACAAAGACAAACATTTATGTCTTCTTGTAGGAATGACGTCATAAGGAGGAAGGAAGATGGCTGCGTCGAGTCAAAGCTTGAATTCACCCAAAGAGCAAACTGAAGCAAAAAAACAAAAAGCCCACAATCGTCTAAAGTGTGGGAGTTTTTAAGACGGAGACCAAACAACATGTTTCTCTGTAAACTCTGCAAATCCAAAATGATCACAGCAGCACAACCGTAATGCGTCATGGGGAGATTTCTCAAGATGGCAGCTGGAGCGAGACAGAACCGCAAGTTCTGTCTCGCCTGAAACAAGCGTAATTAATTACGATTATCAACACGTGAAATGGAATAGGAATAGACTGGAATACCTGGGATCATCTTAACTGCACAACTCCAGTGACTGAATCAATCCACGTTGTAACCCAGTTTTTTAAGGTTAACCCAGATTCTCAAGTTCAGAGAAAGCGTTGCTATGACGTACAGGGATTTTGGTCATCTTTGTGTCACAGCAATCGTTTGATATCAAGTATATTGCTATTAATATGACAAAACAGTGATGTATCCACACATTTATTCAATTTAACCGACCAGATATCGTTTTAAACGTATCATTCCCTTTAAGGAGTGTTAACAGAGCCGATGCTAGCTAGCGTTAGCCTGTGAGCGGCTCCTCCAGGGACTTACCAACTCTGTGCAGCCGGAGTTCGGGCTTCACCACGGCATCGAGCAGCCTCCTCTCGCGGTAGATCTCCCGCTCTGAACGCTCCATTCTGTCTTCATACACCGCCACGGTTTCCTCAAACACCGAAACAATCTCCTCCGCCGCCGCCGCTAGCCGCTCGGTTAGCATCGCTCTCAGCGCCGGGACTTGAGTCGTTTCTCCTCCTTTCTCCACCTGCAGCAGAAAGTCTTCAGCGGCTGCGCTGATCCGCTCGTGTACAGACACCCGCAGCAGCTGCACGTCGCACATGTTGCTCCTCTTTGTGCACTTTGAGTCTCGGAGCGAACAAAGGGAGCAAGTGACTGGTAGACAGAGACACCGAGCTCAGAGCCAACAGTGACGCCTGCTGGACTGGAGGACGATGAGGGAAATAAATTACTTGTTTGAGTGAGAATGTTTGACTGAGTTTAGCAAACATGACACCGAGTGTGTCATGTTTCTCGAGTGTTTTCTACTCATTCATGTTTACATCACCTGTTTCATTTAGTCCCGGGGTGTCCAAACTACGGCCCGCGGGCCAACTGCGGCCCGCCATCCGTTTTTAATTGGCCCGCATCAATGTCTAAAAATATAATGTATACAACATTTTTTTTTTTTTTAAATATATATATATATATATATTTTTTTTAAACTCAAAATTTTGTAGCGCTGAAATGGCACTTACTTAAAGCACTTTGTTTTGCTTTATAGGGGCAGGCTTTGTCGACAGGGGAGAGGCCGGTGCATGCGTCTGCGTTTTCAGAGACACGCAAGCACGCAAGAGCCCCTTGCGTGCTTGCGTGTCTCTGAAAACGCAGACGCATGCACCAGTTTAGAAGATTTAGAAGAACGGATATGGACCAAATATAAGACCACTTGGCAGAAGAGATCTGAAAGTATGACCCCTTGTATAACCCGTCACTGACTAAATACAAGGACACGCAGATGACCTGCAATTCCTGGAAGGAGATCTCGGCTGACGTTGGTTTGCAGGTCGACGAGTGTACGAAGCTGTGCAGAATGATCAGGGACAAATTTGTCCTCCAGAAAAAGTAATATACAGTCGACAAAGACTGCCACACACAAAGAAGGTGTCTCTAAGGTTGTCTTTGACAAAAAACGTTACTCCACCTAGTGGTCTGGCGGTGAATTGCTTTGCTGACTTGCTAGCTGTCCCTCAGAACGCCACCACGCCACCACGCCACCACGCCACGCCGCCACGCCCCCCCCGCTCTGAGCGACGCGACTGTCAACAGTCCACTCCAGGGCAGGGGGGCGTGGCGGCGTGAATGGCCCAGTCCTTGGTATTTTTTTCTGTATGTGGCCCTCGAGACAAAAAGTTTGGACACCCCTGATATATATAGATTATTTGTGTGTGTGTGTGTGTGTGTGTGTGTGTGTGTGTGTGTGTGTGTGTGTGTGTGTGTGTGTGTGTTTGCTTTAACTGCTTGGATAGATATATTAAAATGGATTTAATCTGAAACCTTTACATTTAAAACACAGTTTGCCATTAACTGCATTTCCCCAATAAATTCAAAGAGGAAACGAGTGAGTCAGCTGTTCTGCTTTCATGTCACTCTCCAAATGGGCCAATAGAGAGCAGTGCTGCAGTACGTTGAATTACGCTGTAATTCTGACTCAATTTATAAGTGTTGATAAAATGCATGTAGTAGCTTACTGTGACCACACGGTGTCATCCATCTAAAACAGGACGGAGAAATGCTGTGGTGTGATTATGTCACTGCTGTGGAAACACTGGATTTTGGGGGTTTATTGTGACTAAGTTACTGTTTTCACACACAATTGGATCAACACTGTGGTTTCTAGAATCTCGATTCAAAATTCCAATTTTTTAATTTCTACCAATATCTTCTGTTAAAAAACTACATTATAACGTATGAGAGTAACAGTTGAATTGATGTGATAACAATTTCCCCATTTTCAAATTTGCTGCTTTTCTTCTGTCCAATGATAAAACTGTTACAGGAGACGAGGAGGATTCCCGCCCAGCCCACGTTACATCTCCTATAGTTGCTGGGCTGTTTTAGTTCAGCATTCGAGGGACATTTCTGTGTTTGTTTGTTTGTTTTCTGCCGCACTACATAAAACCGTTTCTCACTCTAGACTAAACATTATTGGAAAACGTCTCCGGGACTCCTGCTGCTTTATTGCACGTGTCTGACCTTCAAAAGCAGCCTTAAAAGTCTCTGGTGGTCGAGGGGCTCTGCACGCCGGGGATCAGTTACCTTGGTAAAAGGAGTTAAAATGTTAGACTGCGTATTAGTCACTCAATCAGCATGGGTTGTGCATGTATCAGTCTTCCGTAGATGCTGTAACTGGGCATTAAAAGCTTCTGAGCAGGGTGAAATCAGTACTTCAAATAAAGGGTGTTATTTCCTATAAAAACACACATACTGTTATTTCTATTCCAGGACAAAATGTCCATGGTTTTAAAAATGTCTCTGTATGTCTGTTTACACCAGTAGATAGATGATGTTTGCAGAGTTTAAAAGTTAACATGCAAAAAACTCAATGTTCTTTCACTAAAAACCTGTTTTTGTGTGCTGAGGCCCCCGTGTTCCCACCAAAGGTTAGATGTTCATTCGTGGAGTTATGGGCCCGAGGAGGGAAGGGGCCCTCAAAGCTGACTAGAGAAGCTACAAACAAAAACACCTCAGCAGACCCATTGAGCTTCCACCGAGTCATAAAACAAAGTCAGAACAAGTTAAATCTCCCCAGCCGGAGACCCTTTAACCCTTAGTTCCTGTTCCTGTGTGCCTCGCACTGACAGATGAGACCTTATATCCATGGAAAATCCCACATGGAAAGAATCCAGATCCAAACGGTTCCAGTAGGGGTTTGTTTTCAAGGGTGCACACTGGACAAACTGGAAGTTACACAACATTTTACTGAGGCAGGTACCACTCTGTCAATCTGTCAGCTCCGCACACAGCAAACACTCGATGTGTTCCAGATGAGCTGTAGAGTCAAGTCACTGTAAAACCCACACAGCTCTGAGAACACTGGACTTCAACACTCTTCTACTGGTTCCTCCGTCTATTTGGCTTGTGACCAATCGCATTCTGCAGGTCTGTTGTTTATGATCACGTCGAACGAGGTGAATCTTTTTCATTTTTCCTGTTTATATTAATAAGGTTAGAACCTGGTCTGAGTTTAACAGAGATAAACTGTTTATTTATTTGGAAGAAAATATCTCAAAATTGATATACATTTGTGTAGCATCCTCACTTTCTGCTATCTTAAATTGACTCACTTGGGGCTGCAGCTAACTTTCAAATGATGATAAAAATGAATAGTGAGAAACAATTTGAGGGGGTCTTTCCTGAGCAACAGTGAAATATCAAAATACAGTATGTCAAATGTATAAATATACCACAAAGAGAATAATCACATTTGAGAAGATAAATCAGGTGTTTGGTGAAGGCTGAATGGTTAATTGATATTTAAAATACCTTTAATAGACTGACTAAGTGATTAATGACTATTCAACAACATTATTCTACAGCATGTTTCCTCGACGAGCACCAATGTTGAGTGTGAACCTGCAGTAGGAGATGACATTTCCTGACAATCAACTGGAAGGATGTGGGACCTTTCCTCCCCCAATCTGAGAAGCTTTTCCATTCGAACATCGCAATCCTCACGTGAAGTCCAGTTTGCTGCAGACCGAGCTGTGAATCACACCCAGCGTTTTCCTGGTAAAAAACAAAAAGAGTACACTTTACCGACAGCGAGCATCCTTTGAGGGTCTTAAAACCCTCTGGTGTTTTTTTCCCTCACAGATTTATGCCCCATTTGTGAATGTGCCTCCTTGCTGGGACTCCGAGTCGACCATGAATAATGTCACATGTGCAGGCAGGAGGGGGGGGGAGGGGGGAGGCCTGGGGAACCAAAACCTCTGAGGAGATGTTGGTCCACACACAGGTTGTGTCAGTGTTTGTGTCAGATATCTGGTTTCTGTTGAGTCTTCACTGTGTCGTGACTCCTGAATCCACAGTGTGACTCATGGTATCGATTGTATGATTTACAGATATAATGAGGCCTCATGGGACCGATCAGTCAGCGTTAAATCACTGCTCAGAGTTGAGTGTTATTTCAGTATGTGCATTAGTTTCCACGGGAGTTCTGAACAAAGTTAAATGCCTCCACTCGTAACACTTGGAGAGCTAAGCCGTGAAAACATTTGTGTGTTTAGACCCTTATAGGTGGATATATCACTCAGCATAATAGGATCAAGTGTGATTATCCTCGCTTAATTGTAGGAGGTCAAAGGCTTAGGAAGGGGCTGTGGAGAACAAAGCGCGGCTTCTTCGCTGCAGCATTAACCGAAGACCTATAATCACCATCTATACAGTTTAAAAAGAGGCTGACCACTAATTAGATACAACACACTTCAGCCTGATTGAAGAGACCAGGCCGGATTTTTTGCTTTCAGAGAAACCTGAGTGAATGAAAAAGACTCGGAAAGAAATTTAGCAGGATAAAGAGTGTCACACAAAGGGAAAATACTGATGGAAAAAAGATTTCTCTTGCTCTTCACTTTGAAAAGATATCTTCATTTAGCCACAAATCAGCATTAGAATATTGCTATATTTTTTATATGTTTTAAGGGTCAGTGAGGATTTCTCATTTTAAAGTTATTTCAATTTTCCTGCTTCGTGCACACATTTCAGAGGCTGCATCTGAAAAGGGGTTTTTTTTCTGCAGGAATCCAGGGGAGGTCGGTTTGTCCTTTACTGGTCAGGAAATTACACATTCATCCTGTTTGTCTGCTCCATGTATGAGACTGTGAAATCTATACACTGCATTGCTGTTGTTACAACAAGAAAAAGAACACAACAGCCCCCTTGCACAGAAACAATTAAAAAAAAAAAAAATGCAACTTGCACAGTGGGAATATTTTATATAAAATAATAAAAAAGCTGGAGTAGATTAAATCATTTTTATTGTATGAAAAATATATCCATAAAACGTAACAATATTTACAAAACAGTTGAGAGCAGCAGCCTCACTGTGATCTGCAGTATGACAAACATCAGTATCGGTTCTCTGGACTCAGCCCGTTTAAAAACCGAACTTCACAACAGTACTGAGGAGCACAGTGATGCGCAGAACTCACCATCCTCCTGGCGGATTCAAGGAAGGCGCATTTACACACGGAGAAGAAATAAAAAACAGAACTTTAGACACACAAATACTTTTGTTCACAGACAAAACAATTTGCCTAAACAAACCTTTTTTTTTCTCTAAATGGATCCTACCAGGATGCATATGTCCAATAGGAAATGAAGGAGCCCACCTTAGCACATCCGACAATGTTGAACAAATTACTTTGATCCAATCATATAAAAAAATAAATACACGTAATAAACCATTAATGAGGGACACAATCTATCTATCTGGAGTTATATATAATATTGAAAAATCTGCAGCAGTGTTTCTCGCTGCTTTCGCCACAGCATCTGGTGGAAAGATGGACATGAATCTACACATGGATAACTAGATTACTGGATTGCCCCAGCCTCCCTCGGTATTGATCCAGCCAGTCCCGGAGCTCGGAGATCCGGTAGCCCTCGGGTCCTCTGCCGCCCTGGTAAACTATCTTTCCCTCCTGGAGAATATAAAGTCTGTCGAAATAAGCTCCGTACGCGGCGTTGGAAGAGTTCTCCATGCTGTCGACCACCAGCGGGCAGCCGGGCACCTCCAGGCGCATGAGCCCCGCCGCCTGCAGCCGGTCCTCCAGGCACCGGTGCCGGGGGATCTGATAGGGCGCGTCCGTGCTCATCCAGCCGTCGGAGGGATGCGCTTCCTCAATGTACACCACCACAGAGTCTGCGATGTCCGCGTTCTGCTGCACGACCCCCTGGAACGCCTTGAGCCGCGCCATGAACGGGGGTCAGGTGCAGCTGCCAAAGTTGAGGATGAGGGGTCTCTGGTCCTTCACGTAGTCCAGGATCCGGCTGCGCTTCTGATCCTGCAGCTGGACCACCTCGGTGTTGGGTGCACCGTGCCCGAGGTGAGCCGCCTTCAGGAAGTCCAGCTTGTGCCCGTGCCACACCGCTTTCAGGGACTCCAGGCTGAACAGGCGATTGGAGTCGGATATGCAGAGAGGAGGATCGATGGCATCGCCCTCCTGCTCCTGCATCCTGAAGAAGACCCTCTTCCTGATGCAGATGAAGTCCAGCAGCCAGAACATGACCGCTGCCACCAGGAACCGGGGCAGCAGCACCAGGCAGACTATGGCATTTTTAACAGCTTTGATAGTATTCATTATCAGCCCAGGGACAACCCGAGTGGTCCTGCGCTGTGCACGATCTTGTGGGTTTAAGTTGGGTTACTTGCAACTTCCCCTCTTTTTATAGCACCGGCAGATTTGAATGAATCACACCCCGCCTCCAAACTGGGGCCGAGGCCTCACATGGTGGGGATTACCTTCTGTCAACTCCACAGCTTTGAGTCCCAGCCAACAGCCCAGGGTGCGCCACAGCAGTGCGTCGTTTGGACAGCCACGGGTAGGAAGTTTTTTATAAACAAGCACCCTGTTAAATGTTTGTACTTTTAAAACAATCTTCTCGGGATGGAGGTGTGATCAGGGAAAGAAAAGTTGTCTATCACTGTGCTTCATGTGTGTGAGAGGAGTCTAAAGTTGGTGCTGGTGCAACAACAATGATCACAGTGCATCTGAGCAGATGCTGCCAGGCTACACTTGTAATCTACTCCAATTAAAGAACTGCCCTGTGTCATTGTCCTCAACTCATCCAGTCACCAACACACGTGGACTGTCTGTCCTGATGCCACTTCACTGTAGTCAATACCAGTGTGCGAGATAAAACACACATTTTATTACATCTACACAAGCCTAAACTCCTGTTTAAATCCCTCTGATGATTTAAGTTTTTACGCATTTATAATTAATACTTCATCACAGTGTGGTCTGTTCAGGAACGCCACATTTAATAAAAGTTGGAGATAAATTAAGATGGAATTATTTCCGGTTTTCTAGGAGGAAATCTGTGACAAGGATGAATTCTGATGACGTCAGAAATTTTCTTTCTTAGAATCGGGAGTTCTCAGATTACAAATTAATCTCAGCCTTTAAACTATTTATTTGCCCCATGTGACCATAATCCTCTTCCTCAGGTGCTCTGATGTAAGTAACCTTATAAAAAAATCCCCAAAAACACGCACACACAGACACACTAAGCTTCCTGTTGGGGAAAGGGAATACCAGTTCCTCTGCAGCGGCTCATGTAGCAACTCAAGGACCTGCAGGATATGAATCTGTACAAAAAACTTCTTGGGCAAAAAAGAAATAGAAATCTCCCAGGTTTCGCCGTAAAATATATCAAACTGTGTGTTGATGTGGCTTTTGCTACAGCGCAGCATAGTACATGTACACGTGTACTTCAGCAGTACAGTAGGTACGCAGGGAAGGTATAGTGTGCGCTGGCTGAATTGTTAGACACCTCATAAAATCGCATGACACCTCATACATTCGATGCTAACTCCCGGTTCAGCTGACTCAAACTGTAAGGCGAAGTATGTTGATGTGGTACATGTGTGTAGATTACATGTACATGTGTGCGTTTGTTCCATTAAAATCATGCGTAGCATACTTTACAACACGCTGGCAATTCATGTGAACGCCACATGTGTGAGAAACGAACAGCGGCCAGCGTGACATGTACGTCATGTGTGCAACACCCGTGTCTCCATTGTGAGTCTATGCTGTTAGCATGTGTCAGATGTTGGGTCAGATCTTAGGTCAGTTCTTGGACATCCTACAAATCCTGAACGTCACTGAGGTGTTGAACGTTACTTGGCTGAAACGTCTGACATGTCGTACTTCACCCACACAGCAATTTTTGCGAATCAATTCAAGGTTATATTGTTGCCTAGCATTGTGATTGGAGGCGACTTTAAAATTCAGATAATAATAATGTTTCTAATGCATTTGTTCAGCTATTATTGAAAGTGAATCTGGCATTAAAGACATTATTGGGCGTCGTTTATAAATCTTGGTAGAAATATTGAGTCTGTTTGTCTCAGGGTCTATTTTTTAATTTCTGATCCTAATTTTCTGTTTTGACTTGTCTTTTGATTATTGTTCCTCGTAACTGTGAGATCAACTCTTGTATCCTGAACCATCTCTCCTCAGTTAAACCTTCTGCCGACTTTTATGACAAAACAGAGATCTTGATTCTGAAGTACAATCTTTTAATGAGTGCTGCCCTTCAGTCCTGGATAAAGTGGCTCCTTCAAAGACAAGATTGGCCTCCGATAAATTTCTCTCCTTGGATGAAAGATGGCATTTCTTCTCTAGAATGAACCCTCCATAAAATGTAGCCTTTGAGGAAATCCACCAATCTACAAGTTCATTATCAGTGTTTAAAATGAGAGCGATATATTTCTCTGATCTTTGAATTATCCCAAAATCCAGTTGGACACCATCAGCAACATCATCTCTTCGGCTTTTTCAGGTCATGATAACTACAACATTCTCTTCTTCATTGGTGAGATAAATTACACACAGACAAACACCATTGCATAATTTTTCACCAGACTGGTTAAATCCTCTTCTTGTTTCTTTGACATGTTTAAAAATGTAATTGATTCAGTTGGCCCCTGTGCTCAATAATCAATGGCTCGTTGACATCTGATCATGTAACAGCTTATTTAAAAAAAAAAGCCCAGTTCAATCCTAATAAAAACAAATCATTTTTAAACTGCCTTCCTCGCGTGTGACTTAAGACATTGTTTCGGGGCGAGTAGATAATTATGACAGGAAGGAAATGATGCATCAAAATGGTATATGCAAGGCTGCTATACAGTCAACAGTATAACATTACTCAGCATTTAACGCCGACAATGCCGACCACATTAGTAACTCATGCATTTGGATCACGTCCACGACTCTAACACTGTGTCAATCTAATGATATCAGTGAAGCTGCTTTCAGACAGGCAATGAACTCAGGAGACCCTGAGCAGTTTCTCTCGAGGAGCTGTATGTGTGAACCCAAATGACTGAGCGAGAGACTCTGGAGTTTGTGCAGACTCTCTCTGCCTGGCCCCCTAGAATGAAGTCTGCAGATTCCGATGTGAGCACACAGCGGGGGGGCTCCCTGCAGAATTCACCTTGAGCGAGGGGGCGGGTGGTGATTTTTCTAACACGCATCGGGATGAAAAAGTGGAGCGATACCTGTAGAAGACACCGACACAGATGTCAAGGGAGTATGTGGTGATGAGAGCCCACGCCGATGTGGTGTAAAAAAAAAAAAGATCTCCACAGTGGAATTGATGTGTTATATCCTGCCTCTGCCTGCTGAACCAACCCTCACCTGAATCCTCTGGAGGATTGGTTGCTGTTGTGAACGCTTCTGAGCAGAGAATCTCCCGTTGTGTGGGTAGAGTCCAGACGCAAATCTCTGGAGATCCTCGGCAGGACATGTTTGGAATCTACTCAGTCAGTAAAGCCAGCAACATCCACTATCACTGCCCAAATATGTGACATTTTAGAAAAAATTGTAGGAATAACACTGACAAGGTGATTTCAGAATATTAACATACCCCCTTTTTTTAAGTGTGATGTTAAACTGCCTTGTTGTGGCATAACCCTTTTATCAAGATCTCGTTGCTGCTGAATGAAGCCAAGCGAAACTGCAGGAAGACGTTCTTCTCCTCCCATGTTTTTAACAATCTCTCTCTTCTGAGCACTCAGAGTTTGCACCACCTCAACTCTGGATACCTGGTCATCTCTCTTCAAACCGTCAAGCAATCAGAAGCTCTTCATGAGACTCGTCCAAATCCGTGCTCCATTCCTCATCACCATCATCGGGGAGGTCTCTGAGGGGCTTAGTTCATAGGACTGCTTCTCTGGTGTTCTACTTCCTGCTGGGGTCCAAGCGTCAAAGTCTATTATTCTCAATAAATTTTAGTCTGCGCGTTCTAAACAATTCTGCGGAGAGATCAGACATGTTTAGGGTTAAAAGGAGTTTTTAGGATCTTCTTTGTCACGGTTGCGATTATAGTAAACATTTGTCATCACGGTTAACAGAAACAGATGTTTATGTTTGTCAGAAGCGAGAAACAAATGCTCTCTGAGTGTTGAGGCCAAAAGTCTTGCTATCATAACAACACTTCCGTCATTTGTTGCTGGAGGGCGAGTCATAATTACTACAGGGCTGATGGAAGTGACTAGCGCTCTTGTTTGTCTGTGGGGGAAAACCTCAATTCATCAGCTGTATTAAATTTACTGTATAAACTAACTTTATAGTTTATAAACTGTACTTTCCTCGACAGACCAGCAAGAACGACCGCTAAAGGTTACGACAAACCAACCACACTAACTAGCTGTTAAACAGAACAAATCCAAATTACACACAATTGACCTGGTATTTGCTTAAAGAGTATTTATAATTGAGGATTTTGAAAACGTTTCTAAATATCTACCTATACTGAGAGAACTACAATGTGTAACTGATACTGACACACTATACATTCAGTCATAATAACTACATGGCTGGTGGAAGTGACTAACGCTCTTGTTTGTCTGGGGAGGAAAACCTCAATTTGTCAGCTGCATTAAATTTACTGTATAAACTAACTTTATAGATATATGTATCTATATCTATGAAGATATATTCAAATGACTCACTGAGCCGTTGGCCTCCTGAGATCAGGGATCAAATCAGGTTTTTTATTGTTGTGTGAGCTGTCCGAAAAGACAGACTTTAGTACCTAAATTACGGATTTCTGTCATAATCATTTTGTCGCCCAAGGACTTAAAAGGCAAAAGATTAAGTCTTGCCACATCTCTCTCAAAGTAAACTCATATTTCTTGCATCGCCAAAGTCATTAAATCTCGAATTTTTATCAGATCCGTCACGCACTATGTATTAATTGTATTTATCATGGCTCTGTTCCATGTTAAATTCTTCTAATCTCCAACTGATTCCTTTACGGTTTCCTGAGGCCGGTTGTGTGGACGTGCAGCAGCACAGGCAGCGGCTAGCGTATTGTTGACTGTATTGTTTATTTTCACGCTTCTCTGATTATAATTACAGAGTCAACACTTTTGACTGTGTCATTCTTCAGATTGAGTGTGGAGGTTTATAGTCTCAAGATAATTGGGAAAACAAAACATATTAAAGCTTTTTTCAAGGGTAATTTAAGACCATCTAAGCTTAGTTTGATTTATACAGCTCAATATCACACACTTGCTTCAGGGGGATTTAGGATCTGAATTGGATACAGCATGAAATCAAATCAGAGCAGAGCAGGAAAAAATAAACTTTAAAAAGTGGGGAGAGAATTGAAGAATCCTGAGGAAGAGAAGAGTGAGAGCATCAATTCAAAGAGAAAGAATCAAACTGAATCACGTATGCAAATTGAAATGATATTAATCAAATAACAGTACAATTCCAAAGCTGAAATTTATAGTCATTACTTCAATTCCTGCTGAAGAGGGCTGAGCTACACATTAGATAATGATGTTGCTGCATGTAGCGCACACACACTACATCGTCATCACACACATGTGCACGCACAGACTGAGGTTAATAAATCCGTGGTGGTGGTCCAGTGTATTGCACAGTGTTCTGTTCAGCGTCTGTGTCTGTGCTCCGCAGGGATACTACATCTGGCCACACATTACTGGCTAAATGCCATTCACTGGTCTGTCGAGCTTATTCAACAAAAGCATTCCAGGTTTAGTGTGCATACACTGTAGTTTATTGGTTAAGCCCTAATCTCCTGTTACAGTAAATCCTTGTCATGTTTGACTGCAGGGTGGCCGCAAGACATGTAGGGGAGATGTCACTCATCTGCAGCCCACAATGCCATGAGTCATAGAGCAGACGGCGGGGGGGGGGAGGGGGGAGTCGCACAGTAAATTAATATCTCAGTCAAAGGTTTGTCTCGGTTGTCTTCAGCCTGCAGATGAAGTTACGAATAGATTCCCCATTGCGCCACAGTAATAGAATACTGTCAAACAAGCATGTATGTTTCAGTCAACAATGGTCAAAAAAAAATTATGAAGATTGTAGTTTTTAGTTTAGGCTCTATTTTAGGATTAATATTTAAAATATCGTTAACGTTAATTTAAAGTTCTTATGATGCTCTTTTTTTTTAAATTTCCATTTGGATTAGAAAATTATGCATTTTTATCCACTGGTTATTAAACACATAAACATTTTTAAATAAACTTAAAATGAGGCAAACAAAGTCTTCATTCTGGGCTATGGTTGAAAAGTATTTGCGTCCAATGAAGCTATCAGGTAAAATTATGATAAATAAAAACTCATCACTTCTTTCTGCGTTTTCCTGGTGCTCTTTTAATCATGTGCTTTTCCTCGGCCCTCCTCTTCCTCGGTGTTCTGATTTTACCCACATGGATAATTAGCATCAGTAGATGTTTATCTTGATGAACCGACTCCTAATGTTCTCATAAACGTACCGGATACATTTGCATCTTATTTTACTAATTTCTCTGAAAAAATCGGATTAAAATTAAACTTGTCAGGATTCCTTTTTGTAGCATTAGTCTCATTAGTAATTATTATTACTGAAACTATTAGTCAGTTAATCAACTAGTCAACGGAGAGACAGAAGCTCTGGAAAAAGCAAATTGGCAAATCTATTAAGTCATTCATCAAACTAAAATGTCAAACTTTCCCTTGATTGAGCGTCTAATCAAATCATCTAATTAAGCATCAAACGTGAGAAATTACACACAACTGTTATTACTCATAGCAATTTCAAGATGTCAGCTCAGGCGAAAAAACAAAGACATAAGTTATGGGAATTTTTCCTTATCTGCTTATGTTTATTAAACCATTTCTGTGTTGTTAATATTATGTTTACCTAACAACCAAATACGGTTCCCCACTGGCTTTACACAACATTCTTGGTAATAGTGAGTCTGCCTGGTTTTGACCATTAGTGTATGGGATGACAGGAGGTTTCTTTATGAGGGCAGCTCATTTAGATTTGGAGGCAGAGAGATGAACGTTGTGGCTGTAATGACTTCAACAGCTGACTCATCATTCCTTGCTCTGCCATTTTCTTTTTTCGGGAGACATTTTAACATGTGCGTTATCTTTCTTCTTTTTTGTGTGTGTGTGTGTCCTGCAGTTCTTTCACTTTGAGGCAGTTTCTCCCTCTCCAATCCGTACCCCTCCTTTTTCCTTTCTCTTTTTTTCTCCGCCGCACAGAAACAGTATTAACACTCTATTATCTAAACCCTCTTTACTTTCTCACAGCAAGAAAACAGAAGGGCTTTGATGGGAAAAAGGCTCACCTGCTGTGCCTAAATTTGCTTCGAGGAATCACTCTTTTGTTGTTGCGGCTGAAAAACCACAGTTGCATTCTACCTGCTTACTTTTTACCTCCTATAAACGTTGCTGGATTCTTGGCAGCAGCGCCAGGTTCATCTGAGGACAATGCAGAACTGGGAAAACAGCCCTTTTTCTGCTGCTTACTTATTGAGATGGCGGGGTTCCAGAGACCACAACTGATGGAATATCATAAACACTAACCCAGAAAACAGATTTATGATAAGTTTCGATGCTGGCTCCTTCTCTTTCAAGTCACTGATATCTCACTCCTTGCCGCTGAATAGAATAGAGGATAAAAATCTACCTCGTCCCCATCCTCGGCTTCACCTTCCACGACCCCATCTAAATCAAAGAGCACTAGTGTTCATGCTCAACTTGAATGAACCGCTGTTGCCTGCCCTGTGGGCTGTTTGTATCTCAGCAACTGGCGAGCCAATAAGGGGTTGACTAACATGTTATAAAAATCTGTTTCATCCTGCCAGTCACATCACTCAAGGAACTATTCCGAGTTACGACTTTTGCTTTCCCCGTCAGACCAGCAAGAACGACCGCTAACGGTTACGACAAGCTGAACCAAACTAACTAGCTGTTAAACTGAACAAATCCCGATAACTACACAATTGCCCTGGTGAGGTATTTGCTTAAAAGAGTATTTATAAATTGCGTAAGAATTTTGGAATCTGTAAACGTTGCCAAATATCTGCCTATACTGAGAGAACTACAAGGTGTAACTGACACTGACACACTATACATACAGTCAGTGTGTTGGCATTGCGATGTCTGTACTGTAGCTGTAGGCTTTATGATGGGGTTACAAAAATAAACATTGGAGGAGTTAAGATCTGTCTGTCAGCAACACACCAGTCTGAGCCACTGCTACTGATCCGTTGTAGGTAAACGCATCTCCTCTTGTAAACAATTTTAACGCAAAAAAAACAACTTGTTTAGAAAATGGCCACAAAGGATGCTGCAAATACGTCGAAAGAATTCCTCTGACAAAAACTGTACTTCACAAAACTCAAGATGTTGGGTGTTTACAGACAGGGAGAGTCACAAGTGGGCACTAATAGAAGCAAATTTGCTCTAAGTGGAGTGAAGAGAGGCTAAAAGATCCTGTGATTTGAAATGGTTCCGTGACTTTGTTCTCCTCTTGGATCTTCATAAATTTATTCCATAAACATACAGAGGCGAAGGAAAGAAGGCGACTCTGGAGGGAAATAACAGACCGAAATTGAGTCAGTTCTGAGATCAGTCTGTCTGAGCTGAGCACAAACACACACACAGTTGGTGCACACATGGCTAGTTAGCTGCGGCTAATGTCTGCACAGCCGGCACGCTGGCTGTTTCGGGGGGGGGGGGGATAAACCCCGACTGCACAAAAGACTCCGTGCTCGAATAGCACAAGATAAAAATCAGCTTCCTGGTCCGTCTGTGCAGCACAACTGTCAAAACTGTAGGATTGTTATCGTTCTTTCTTTATTGCGGCACAACATCTGTGTCCACATCTGAAGTTACCTTGTGACATATCAGTGTTAGAGACGCCACAGGTGTAAATTCTAGACGAGTGCTGGCTGGATTCTATTTGGCTGCTTCAGTTTCAGGGTCCTGTTATAGTTCCTGCTGAGTCACTGTCACACCTCAGGACTCACTGGGACACTTGAAGCGAACAGAGCCATGTTTTTAGTGACACCTTTCCTGTCATGACGGGTCAAAATGTATGCTGTGAAGACGGCCTATAGGTGGCGCTGGTTGGATAATAGCCCCGGCTGCAGGGGGATGATTTTGGTTTGGCTTAGTTTCTGGTGGTTTTGCATCAGTGTTATTTATGTATTTGTGTTGACGTTACTTCATAACATTACTGCATTTTTTTCTTTTTCTTAGGATGTCGGCTTTTTTTGTTCTTTAGATTCATGTCTGTGGAGAAATTGTATCAACGACAGTGAGCATGAATGATTTGTTGTTTGATTTCTTTTCAAAGAGTTCTCTCTGGATTGACATACTACATATCATTAAATTTGACTGAAAGTCTCTTTGGACCGGTAGTGCATTATTAAATATTATGGATAGATTTGGCAAAATAATTCACAAAGAAAACCCCACAAAAACAACGTTTCATGTCCGTTTCGCAGACATCTATACCGTCTGTGGTTTGTGTGGTTCCTGGCAAGTCTTCACACAACTTAGCGTCTCCAATTGTCGCTGCCCTTATTTGCACTCGCCGAGTAATGATGATGGCGAGCATGTCAGAGGATGTCCTCATGTGGCTTCTCCCACTGCTGCCTGTTTGAGCTTATTAGTCAGTGTCCGTCTGTACAGTCATTGATGCCAGTCCCCAGGACAGATGGTGGCAAGACAGGGCGAGCGAGAAAACCTGTGGTGCGCATGCACTCACACACGTACCCAAATACACAAACTTGTTTCACTGTGCGTGAAAAGAAAAACACACACATACACCTTATTTCGGTTAAAAAATTTTCTTTATTGTGTCTATTGTGCTGTAATTTTGATAAATAAATAAAACTGACTGTGGCCTTTTTGAGTTTTGTTTGAATCACAGGACATCATCCAAAATTAATAGAGATAATGTTAAGCCTTAAATATTAGAGGGATGCTCTGCTATTGATCTGTTCCTATAGGAGAACTTCAGCAACTGTGAAGTCCAGTTTGTAATGTAATGTATTCCGGTTAGTAGTGAGGGAGAGGAAGTGCGTTATATTTATTAAATTTATTAAATTCAGATTTTGTTGGGTTTCGTTGTGTCCACGTGTTTAAAAGAACACAAAAGGTTAATATGAGGTTTGTGTGCTGACCAAAAAACTAAATCCCTCTGCAGTGCTGTCCTCATGAGGTCATTGTGCACTCAACAGTGTTTAATAGGATGTGTTTTCTGCCCTGAGTTGTCTCTGCGGGACACTGCTAAAGCAGTGGGACAAACATCAACTGGCAGCATTTGTGATGCTGGACAGGAAGGTGAAGCAGAACATTAAAGGCTGAGGTCTTCGGGCAAGCGGAGTAGGTTAACAAACTGAGAGACAACATCACTAAGATGTAAAACGTGATCGGCATGGATAGTTGTTTTTTTAATGAGGGGTTTGAAGATCCTGGTGATGTCTGGATCAGCAGAGTGAATGATTCCTTTCTCACATCGTGCTTGATTTGACAAATTGAACACCGACCATCTGGATAATTTGAAGAATGGCACTCAGAGCATATATCTCTGCCAAGGCCCAACAATCCGAGACATGATTTTCTAAATTGAATGGTAGAAATATAATAGAAAGTATATAGTATATAGACCAGTATATTTTATCTGATAGTTATATAAAGAGAAAAAAGTTATTTCTGGATCTGCCTCTTCATTTTTTTAAATGTTTATGTAATTGGTTCCTCCCCAGCCCAGGCCCTGATTCCTCAACCAAAATTGGTGAAGGCCTGCCGCACACTAGAGGATTTTCCCCTCTTAACTGATTTAAAAAAAACGTAAGAGACCAAATACATAATGAGAGATTTAACCGATCTTTAATAATAGAATTGTCAGAACACACACATTAGATGATTTGGCAGGAACACAAGACCACACACTTTGTGGGAAACAATTTCACAGTGACCATCGCAGAACAACTTTTAGGTGCATCACTGAAAACTTGCTTATTAAACCTGACATCAGACAAACATGGAGGAGGGCCGACGTGGTGTTCTGTGTTGCAGCAAAAAAAAACAAAAAGAGAAGGCAGAATTTTGCTTAAAAATTTTGCAACTGGGGCTGAGTTGGAAATTTGTTGTTGTCACAGCTGTGTTACTACACAACATTCGGTTGGTGACGCTTCCTGGTCAGCTCGCTGTCTTTGGCAATTGTGGGTTTCTAAAAGAAGCCGATAATCGCAAGTATAAAATAAGTTTGATATTCACAAGTCGAGAACAGGGAGGCTCAGACTCAATCAGTGGCATTAAGATTATTTTGTAAACCCCTCACACTTAATCGCCTGCGACTAGCTTCAAGTCGGAAACGCTGCCTAATTGTCAGAAAGGGGTGAATTCGGGTCAAAAATCGGATCCTGATAACAAATTAACAAACAAAAAAACATGGGTGAAAACATTACCTCCTTGGTGAAGTTGGCAAGTGCTGAAAAGCTTTGCAACGCTCATCTCTGTCAATGTTATACCTTCAGGAATTGCTATATATTATATTTTAAATAACATAATCCTATATTATTATTGCTTTGCTAAGCAATCATCAGATTGTTTTTGATATAGTTGGGAACACTTACCTATAACCTATAATACCTATAACCTCAACTGAGGAAATTCAACTTGTTATATTTTAGTTTATCTTACTTGTGTTTGCACAAAACGATTTGAGAATCTATGGTGGCTGGTGAGCTGTATAGATGTGCTTGGTTGTTTTCAGGATAAAAACAAACCTCTTGACCTGTGGGGTTACACACATATTGTCATCTTTCAAGGAAAATGTACGAAAAACATTTTGAGACTTTCTAATTATTTCCTTAAATTATTTATTTTTATCCTGACTTGGCTTCCGTAGAATTTGAGTAATGTTAATCAGATTTTCTACAGTACATGAAAAAAAACCTGAAAAGCACAAATTCCACATAAGTGATGTTCATGAGATTCTAAACTCTGGGCATATTATTTCCAATGGAAGATGATGGATGCTTTTTTTGTGTGCTATAATTGCAATACATTTTTGGGGGCATTTATTAAAAAAATGTCAAGATGAAAAATATGCCCCCCAATTTCTATTAACTTTTGGGCCACATTTGAACATTGCTGAAATGTGTCATTATGTAACCAGACTTCTTTAGATGTCCTCGGTGCCATATCTGAGATGGACTCAGTTCTCCACTTTGGTCAGAGGCATGAACACATGACTGGAGGGCGTGTTGTTCGGCGTTCCGCAATTATGTTATTAGTTCAAGATTGTCAGCTTATTCTTAGAGTTTGGAATTTGTGTGATCTCGTTTGTAGTGGAATCGTTATCAAGCAGGAGGTTCTTTTGTTTTAAAGAAATAAGATATGTAGGTGTGTGTGTGTCCGTGTTCAGAGTTAAATTTAAAAGGACATCAAAATAGTAATTTAAAAGGCAACATGGGCTGAGATAATTAACTGTGACTCCACTTGCGTTTGAATTGTCTGAATCATTTAACCAATATATTTAACCTGAAAGTAGATGGGGGAGGTTGTTTCCTCCAGAGTTACTTCAAAAGATTTTAAATTTCTGGTAAAGGGTAAAAAAAAGAAAAGAAAAGAAGCCAGGACTTACAAGGACTTTCACATTACTGGCTGTTATTGCACTTTATTTCATTTACAGTCATCTGCGGCTCCGAGTGATGCCTTTCATTTTCTTGTCCGTCTCCCTCCCCATTTGTTTCGTTTTCCTTATTTCCCCCTCTCTCTCACCAATCTGCAACTACACACCTCCTCCCTCCCCATAACTCTCCTCTTCATTATTGCCTTGGCTTTGTAAGACCCCCTGGTGAATCCTGGCATCACACTATACTCCCATTTCAAAGGAATGAAAATGCAGCACTGGTCTGTGCCATCAGTTTGCTCTCTTCCCCCTTTCATCTGCCTGGACATATTAAGACAAGAAATGCGAAGCTCTGCAGCAGCTCCCACATGAATCAGTCCAAGCCCCCCAGTGGGAACGTGTGCTGGTCATTCCAGGTCCCGATTCAGACGAGGGAGGGAGGGAGAGAGAGATTAAGTTAGAACAAGTATGAGTGACAGAGAAACAACTTAAAAAGAAACCGAAGGAGAGAGATAGACCATGTGGCACGTTTTTTTGAGGACACTGTTACTTTGGTGTCCTCGTTTTCTAAGGACACTGTTTTATAATCAGGTGTCTGTGTGTGATCCACTGACCACCCAACTGAAGTAGGGGCATCTGAGCGCAATATAAAGCTACAGTGTAACAATATTAAGGTTAATACAGAACTAATTTGTTTTCCCAATTACGTTGTGACGACAATCGTAATCCCTGCCTGGATTATGTTCACAGAAAACGTTTTTTTGTGAGCAAAGTGCTACATTGGCAATCCCCTCCAGAACTATTGGAAAAGCAAGTCTAATTCCTTGAAATTCGGGTTTAAGACAAAAAGAAAAAAAAGAGTTCAGAGTTTTATCTTTTTAACAACCTTTTCTTTGAATCCACTCATACTTCAAGTAAGCAATGTTAGAGTCTAACAGGTTTTTTTGTTTAAACATTAAGTTGTTCTGAATGTTTACTCTTGGTTGTAAACTTTGGATACACCTGTGAGGACTGTAATTGTTGGAAAAAACAACATGAAGAGCAGAGAGCTTTGTATGGGAGAAAAGCCATTCTGAAGCTGAGAAAGAGGGAACATTTATCAGAGCCAGTACAAAAATATTGGGCACAACCAATACAAAAATTGGTAATATCCTGTAAAAAGACCACGGTGCTACAACAAGGGACAACGGCAGTAGACGACAGACACATTGTAATGGTGTGAAGAGAACCCCAAAAAACAACAGTCAGTGTCATCACCACCTATCTCCACTGGGAAGCAGTGAAGGCATCACAACCCACCTCTCAAAAAAAGACAATAATTTAGAGGCCTTACCACTGATTTTAACTTATAAAGTTACAGTCCAGAGATGAGCCAAAAATAAGTTGTCTGGATGAGACCAACATAAATCTTGAACTCAAAAAAATTATAGAACGGCAAAGTGTGAACAAAAAAGAAGGAGAAAACCCTCAGGGCCCGTTTCAGCATGGAGCCCTGAACAAGTTAATCAGCTAAGCTTAGACAGATCTCTTCATCCAAAATGAAAGTGACCAGAGTAGGATTCATCCAAAATTAAAACAGATAAAATAAAGCAACAAAACAGAACACTGTGGTTTAAGACACTGTGCTCCAGGAGAACATACTTAGTTTTTATAGTACTCTACCATTAAGGCAGAGGGCAAGGTGTTTTGGAGAAGGGTTTTGGAGCTGTAAAACCAAGGTTAAGAGGAGCCAAGGCTTTTAAAGTAGAGATAACTGGGGAAGAAAACAGGCGAGGAGTCTACAAAAAGATGCTTGTATGGGCAGGAGGGAAGGATGCCAACGGTGCTCACAACATCCAAAGAAAATTAGCAAGGGGCTCTTAAGAAGATAGTATCACTGGACACAGTTATGTAAGGAGGTCTATGGATAGTATTGAAGTATTGTACACATGACGAAGGATTCAAGAAAAGCACATTAAGGATTGAGACTTCATAATGGATTATGATGAAAGATCAGGAGTAAAGGGGAAGTTGTGACACTATATGCTATGAACCATAGTACAAGGCTTTACACAAATAAAAAGTAAAACAAATTCTATAGTAGGAGTTTGTCTCTTTGATTTTAAATGTATGTCTCTTTCTCTCTCCACATTAGAGTTTGATTTAAATTCAACTACCTTTCTAAACTAGAGTAAACAGGTTGTTTTTCCAAATGACCCATGAGGCATTTACTGATTTGTCAAATATTTAGATTGATATAATATCTCAGAACCTTCCCAATTAATAATACAATTATGTATTGAAGCAGTTTCAGTCCCCCTCCATTTAGGGTTAAGGCTTGATTAAGTTTAGGCATCTAAAAACAACTTAATTCAATTTAATTTCAGTGAAAGGCGACCACATGGTTGAAACTGTGACTGCTGGGAGCAACAGTGAGCATCAAAGTCAGATGCTTGAGATTTTGCAGCACAATAACACAAAACTACTTGATCTTCTCAGAGAAAACATTATATACACACATAGGTCATAATAAAAAAGAGTATTTCTACAGGGTTATACGGCTGAAGTGTTTTCAATCAAAATGGAAACGAATGTTGTGACTTGCGCCACTGATGTAATTTGGAGCCAGGGTCGGAGGTGCTCCACTGTATCAAGGTCTATTGTTCAGCTGTCAATCCTGATGTTTTATCCCGTAATTATACAATGAAATTATTAGTTTACCCATATTTACCAGAACAAATGAACTCTAATTAAGTGGATTGACTGTTTACTTTTGGCCCATGTCCCATGTCCAATCCGCTAACATGGAGGAGGTAGGGTTTATGACCTATACTGCAGCCAATCACTAGGGGGCAATCAAGACGTTTTTGGCTTGACTTTTGGGAAGCTGTCATGTCGTCTATCATTATGTACGGTCTATGGCTTGGACTGTAAATGGCAAAGATGCAACTGACTCAACGAACAACTGTTTTTTAGGAGCACAAAGTATGCAGCATCTCTCTGACAAGACTTCCCTTCACAGTATGTCTCACAAAAGAGAGAGAGAAAACAAACTTCTCCAAACATGAGTTTCAGTCTGGCAAAAGATGCTGTCGATGTCCTCTGCCTCCTACACAGTCTACACAGAAACTTTTTGTTCAAACCATCACATCCTGACAGTCTGGTTGCATAAGGAGTCAAGTCAACGAGTCCACTTTCAATTTGTGATTCCATATTTAATGTGTTTGTGGGGGAGGTGAGAGGTTTTTTTTTAAGGAGTAAACACCCACCTACGTACCAGGCAATGTGTTAGAGATGTCTGGGATGAAGAGAGCGCCGTAAGAAAAGATGCAAACTAAGAAGTTTGAACTGCAGACGATTGATCAACTGAGGCTTGACAATTCACAGTAAAGGGACGACGATCAAACACGTTTTTACAGCACTCCTCGAGGCAATTAGGTTTAAAGCAGCAACCCAACTATCAAAACTTAATTATCTCTGCCAAGGAGGTAGTCGTTTTTCAGCAGGATTATGCAAAATCTATGTAACAGATTTCCATGAGGACTGATATCTAATAACATGCACAATTTGGTGCAGCTTTATTGAATTTAAGTAGACTGTTTTGCCTTGGCTCACTGTCACAGCTAAACATGGCAACAATTTGAAAGTGCTTACCGGTATACGAGTCTATTGTGTCAGAAAGTTGTTAGGTCAGTGGTGGGAAGAGTATTAAGTTTCTTTGTGTGTGATTATACATTTCATACTCATGCATATTGTACATTTCCACAGTGGACTGTGTGTTGTTATTGTGCGTCAATGGACTGATAATGTATCACATTTCAACATCTGAAAAAGAAAAATACATGTATCCTCCGTTTTGCCCCAAGCACATTGACAATGTGTTGTACGTTTCTTCTGAAACATAAAAAACAAAACAGATTTTTTACTAAATCTGGTTTTCAAAAGACAATACAAAACAAAGCAAAGAGTAAGCCACATATGGTCTTGCCACAAACTAACCCTGACATGGTAAATCAAACGACAGATGAGAAGAAGGAAAATAAAAATAAAAACCACAGTTACACCTGGTATTAAAGTGCTGTTTGAAGACAGATTCAAAGTGTGATCCGAGTGTGATCAGGCCTGCCAGACCTCCAGAGGTAGTCTGGCTCACACTGACCTGATCTCACCCAGAGTCTGCCAGATGTAATTTAATGCAATCCATTCAATGTGTTTCTCAGATTTGTAACAAAGCAAGGAGATAGGTCTTACAGTAACTCATTTTGAAGCTTTTGTAATCCCCTCAGACTTTGCATTTCTTGAAGGAGCTGCAGGTACAAACACTGCTGTGTCTCCAAATTATTTTTCATCACTTCTGCTGCCTCATATGAGAGTCAACCTCCTTCCCTCTCATGGACAGCAAATACATGCAAATACAAGCTATACAATAAAATGTCCAATCACCTCTTGTTTGATGGTGGCAGTGTCCAGTCGGTGGATTGGCAACAAAATGTGAGATGGTGAGGTTGCAGCACGTGTTTATATAAAAAACAACATTCTTAACAAGTTCAGATGCATAGGAAATTATAAATGTACGTACTTGGTTATATTTTCAAGCATGTCTAAGTGTTGGTTCATTTGCAGGATTAATGGAAAACTGAAAAACTAACCTTCATCTAACTTCCTTGATGATTTGGGCCTGGATCCGTGAAGAAGCCATTACATTTTGGTGCGGATGTAGATCAAGGGAAGGATCAAGGTAATTTCCCCCCCTTTTTAGATATTTTTTAAGGACATATAACTCATTTAGGTTTTCAGCCCACTTCCTTTTTGTTCTTTTATATTTCTTCTCTAAGATAAAGACAATGTGTAGGATTGTTCAGCCTTGGCAGAGATATGCATACCGCTGATCCCCGTTTTAAGTCACTTTAACTACAAGCAGGGATTCAGGACAAATCAATAAAGTTAGCTGCCAATTCAGATACAGTACAGAATTGTCACAGAGTAATATTTAACCATAAGAGCTCTTTTAAATGTCTTGAATGAGGAACCAAGGACGTATTTCTTGGACACGGCCCATTATTGTTATTGGCAGTGTCACCCATTCTTCTGCTTTGCATAGTGTCCACAAACAAATGGAGAACAAAAGGGAAAAAAACAGAAAACCACTTCCACGTAATATTTCACTCACAGTATATTCCACCGTTTAGAGTGTTTGCCATATTGTAGTGATTCATCCTGTTTGCAACAATCAGATAAAAGGTACTGTGACGTCCTGATGAGTGTCTGATGTTGTATTTATTCATATTTATCAACACTGCTGATTATATAAACTCTTTTCATTTGGACTATCGGTCTATCCAAACAACATACACTAAATGTCAATTCATGGTTTCCATGATGTAATTATGTGAATAAGACATTTTAATCACCTGCCATTTAGTTTATTATATTCTGACCATGGCCGTATCCCTAAATGTCTTGATCAAAGAATATCTGGGGGGTAACAAATGTACGCACAGCCACAATCTCATGGTTACTTTCCATCTTGAGCTAATAACATCACGGGACCCAGCTAATTGCATGTAGTCACATTACACTTCTGGTGCCTGTGGCCTTTTGCACTGAAAGGGTGTTGAACAGATTATTATGACTTTGCTGGAGCCTTATAAAGCTGCAGACAAAGTTTCTCTAGGAGATCACTGGTATCATAAGCATCCTGGTTTTGCACTTCCTTCAGGAGCATTGTGAAGACGGCTGTGGCTGTGCAAACACAACTCACTGGGATTTAACGCTATGACGCAATGCAGTATTTTTGGTTTTCCTGCTCCTTCTGTTGCACCGGTTGCCACGGAAATAAAGCCCCTTTTTTACATCCATGTCATCAGTGCACTTTTCATTAGGAGTGAGATGACCGGATAACTTGCGACTGCCTACTGTTTATACAACGTGGGTGTGCGTCAGTGTTTGTGTGTGTATGCATCTGTATGCATGTGCGTCTCTTGATTAGCCGTGTCCCTGTGCATCTCTGTCTGCAGCCGGGCCTCTGCCCGTCCTCCTCTGTGAATTCCAAATGGCATTTCTCTCACATATTTAGACCTGATACGAGGCAAGCTTGACTCAGCCGCATCTCAGATCTTACTTGTTGACATGCTGTGAGCAGGCGGGAGGCAACGGAGCAGAGCAAGCTAATGCTGAGTAGAGAGATACAGGGGGAGAGAAGGAGACGGAGAGAGAGAGGGAGGCTACGCAGCAGTAGGACTCAGCTGTGTGATTTGCCATTTCATCCACTCAAAGTTCAGCCGAGGACAGACTCGTGCACTCGCTGCCTAGAGATTAGCCACAGTTTTTTAGGAGGCAGCAGACAGGAGAGGAGGGTGAATTTTCACCGCACAAAATGTCTCCCCTTTTTAATATGAAATGAAATTTGCTTTATAAAAAAAAACTACAGCTTAAGAACTTGCTCACAATTCTGTCCTGTAATTTAGCTAAGACTCACAATTAATAGGTAAGCACCACAAGGGAGACCTTCAGGGCTCTCCAAGGATCACATATAGATCCATACAAATCAGAGCAGAAGAAAGGGCTACAGAGGGAGTATACGTTCATCGGAGACAGAGACGCTTCTCCGTGGTAATTCTGTTGACACACAAATGGCTAAAAGGCTATAGGACTGGGGGAAGGATGGCCTGGACATAGTGAAAAGCATGTAAGGGAGCATAATGAGAAGCAGAATGTATGTGGAGGGTACCTACGTGCTCTGCATGTGTGAGGCCCGGCATATTTGTTAAGTTGCTTATGTTGGACACCGCTCTCCTCCTGCTGTTTGTGTTTGCTCATTTTTTGCTCATTAGATGTGGCTCATCCTCCTAAATCTTGAAATTTAATACAAATGTTGTTCAAATGTGGAAAAGTTTTCCATCTTTGCGCCAGCCAATGTCCTCATCATGTCCTTCACATTTACCATGAGCTGTTCCCTGAGGTTTCCATAAAGTATGCAGTGGGGCCCTCTTTCTATAGCCTACAGTATGGACCCCTCCAAGAATCCCGCAGGGGGTGCATCTGTGTGTGTGTGTGTGTGCGCGGGGGGGATGTTAACCTAAAACAGCTTTCGTTTGCCAAAAGAGAACTATTGAATGTCAGCCCAGCGGAGCCTGAGTGAATGAGAGTCCACGGTTGATTTCCACATTAGCCTTTCGCCCAAAAAAATGTTCAGGTTTTCATTTGTGAGGTGAGTTTAGAAAAACGACAACAGTGTCGAATGGTCGCCGCTGCAGAATCACTTGTGTGCATGTGTTTTGATGGCTGTCCAGAAGGAGTTAGATGCTGTCAAATGAGAGGAAGAACAAACAAAGAACGATACTAATCAATTTGCAACAGCCAGTGTGAGCCAAGAATACACTGACCTACTTGATAAAAAAAATGTACAGAGACACTAACCATTTATAAGTAAAAAAGCTGAATGGACATCTTTCTTTCGTATTAAGAGTTCACTTGTGTGTCATAGGTCTCTTTCATCTGGCTTTGTGAAGCACTTACAGTAAAATTCGCATACAAGGCAAACTCATGACTAATCATTTTAACTGTCTGGAGGAAATTGTCTGGATTTGCAAGAAGACAAGTTTTTTTTTGAAAATGGGCATGCTTTTGTGATTTGCTATTGCATCAGCCATGTCTCAGCTTACAATGTAGAAGAAGTGATGCATTTCCAGTAGAGGCTTGGGACCAGTCAAGATTCTTTTACTGGAAGAATCAAAGAATGGTTGACAACACAATGACTCACGAAAGTTCAGCTGAAGTAACACTGGGTCTGGTATAATACAACGTCTGTTTCACAGCCAAGTCTCCTCTGAAGAGGTATGTTACAGCTCAGTCTAACCTTTTTACTTCCTTTGCTTTGGGCTTTTCAATTTACATTAATCCTTCTTAATTTTCCATGGTGTGCGACTATCTGACAACTGATTCAGCTCTTACCATTCAACGCTTTAAAAAAATATAACCTTATTGAAATAAAATATGAAAGCCCTTTTATTTTCATGCCAAAATGAAAATTGGCAACATGTTATTCATTAAATTTACATTTCTTTGCTGAAAAGCAATTAGTTATGTCACTGAAAACGGACGTCTGTTCTTGTAACATGGTCGTCAGTCATTCGCTTTCTCGGTGCAGGATTAACACGGACAAAAAAGAAGCGGAATTGTGGTATTTTTCTCTTCCAGTGATGGTATTTCAATTTCTATCAACCACACGTTTCTTTTTCTCCACTTGGATGCAGGAGGACAGGCAGAAAACATCGAGAACGCAGCTCTGTCAGTAACAATCTATTTGAGTTCAAGTCCCTGCCTACTTGTCAATGTCCACAGGCTCATGGGTAAAGTCAGAGTTGAGATTGAATAATCTGCAGAGATTCCCCAAATAAATAAATGGTGATTATCATCTATTGATAGTCAGCTCCTTAAATTGGCTTAAAGTTTAACTAGTTGTGACTTCACAAAATCATGCTTACACTTACATGTCTTTATTGATTCAAAGTAACTACAAAGAAACGTTTCCCCTGTAGCACAATAACCAATTTTCAATAGCAAACTATGATCATGCAGAATGTTTAAATGAAGCCTAACATTTTTGAAAGGAGGGAGACCAGTTGATCTCAGGATCCATAAAGTGAGAACGTTTGTGGTTGTACCAACATTGGCCTGTTGATGTCCTACTTTCCTCAACTTTATTGCAAATAAGAATCATGTTGTTGGAAAAATGATCGGGGGCCAAGTCTGTTTATAGTTGTGGTACAAATCTACCTTCAGATGAGAGCTGTCAAATGGTTCTGTAATTTCCCCCTTTTTACTACCAGTAAAAGTCAAGCCAAGAAGGCATTGACAGTGATATTTTAAATTTGTAAGGGGAATAGCAAAATACTGAATGTATAGGCAATCCAAAAGCTGTGAAAAATGATACAAATGTGTCAAGTTTCAGAGTAAAATAAACTGTTGTGTTTGATAGTTTGCAACTCATCCAATATCACGTTGGGTTTTTTCCCATACGAACCAACTTGAGCTCCAGACCATTTTTGAAACAAGCCAAAGAAGGGAAGAGAAAATCCAAACAAATTAAAATAAATAAAAAACGACCAGCACCTGCAGAGGCTCTGGCCTAACTCGGTTTCAGTCAAAACTGAATGACGTGAGAACAGTTTGTGGAATGACATCCTGCAACTGAAGTTGACTGTTTAGATAAAACAATGAGGCAACCACACACAGCGAATGATGAGCACAAATTATTTTACTCTCGTCTAATTTGTATCCTGTGGAGTTAGAATTTCATTGATTGATTACTGGCAATAAATGTTGACCCGAAACGCTTAATCAAATTCAATAAATTAAAAAAACAATTGTAATGTCTAGTGCATCGTCCCCAATTAATCCCAAACAAGCCCCAGCAGCACATATGGCATCAGGGTGTGATTTAGTGACTGGTAGCTCAACTACCAAGTTAGGGAGCTGAAAAATCTAGCGTAAATGCTGCGTACCATGTGCTCACTGAGGCCTGAGTTCAAAGGGCTTACAGCTTAATGTAATTCTCTAGCACAACAGGATCTGTATTAGTTCCAAACGGGTCAGTGGGGTTAAGAGCCGCTAAGTAGTAGTGTTTAAACCCCTCCTAAGCTCTGCTATGACAATGCAGGGCCCCCCACACCCCTCTGGACTCATTTCACCTCAGGGTGTGATTTGATGAAGGGAAGGTTTCACGGCTAATGCAAGCAGTGGAAGCACATATTTCTTCTCTATTTCCTGTAGCCATTACAAGACAGATTACACACATCCACCATTGAGGGTAGTTGATTTGGTATTGGTGCTTTGGTGGCCAATATTTGGCAACATTTCAGATTCAACCAAAATGCCAAACTGGGAACACAGTGAGCCAATCTGTCCATCCAAAAGTAACACATGCAAAGGAACCTTCGCGGGCACCACAAGAATAATGGTGCCCGCAGAAAAATCTAACGTTACAGATCAAAGTGAGTGCTCTTCAGATATTGACCAGACACATATTTTCTTCTTTTCTTGTAAAATGTAAAATAGACCTGGCCGTGGCTAAGCAAACAATGCATCTTTTCATGCTACATTCCATTGGTTGGCTCGTGGCCTACACATTTCTGATACCATCAGAATTTTTATACAGGCTAACTTGACAATGGATTCTTCAAACCTCTCACAGACTGAAGTAGAGCTACCATTTTGAAGCCATGACCAAAGATATTGCCACATTCGATGTTGGTTTTGTCTTTGTCTGGCACAACCAAAGATGACCAAGATTCTGGGGCCTGCAAACTATTTCTGCATCTATTTTTCTATCTACAATCCAACTGTTTGGCATCAATAGCTGAACTATTGTTGCCATTGTTCCAGATCTAGAACATTGCCAGTCCTAATAACACAAACTAACTAATGTCTGTTTGTTATTCAGAATTACAACCGGGTGCCACATTACACAACAGATGTTTGTCGTAATGGTGGGCAGATTCACTAGAGATGCAAATCTCATCAGACATTTGGCACCGGCCAAATGGGCATGATCACAGAGGTAGTGAGGATAGTGACCTGGTCACGGATCTGTGCCTTCAGGTCTGAGGACAGGGCGTCACAGTGCATTAGTAGAATCACTTGGGGACATGACATAGTGCCGTGTTAATACTATCACAGCTGCAGGAGATGAGTCAGTAGTAAAGCTCTGCAAATACATACTAAAATAAATGTAATCAATAGAATAATAGTCATACCAGCAGGGATTATTCTATGACACACAATGTTTTGTGCACATTTTTTGAAAGCTAGCAGCAGTCTAATCAATGCCAGCCACTGGCTTGTTTGGTCCAACAATCTGGTCCAGACTGAAATATTTGTATTATTAGATGGATAGCTGTGAAATTTGGTGCAGACATAGAAAATCTCTAAAGGATCAAGCCCGCAAGATTTATTCAGCATCACCAACTGGTCAAAAATGTTAGGTACTTCCTGCTAAGGTTAAATGAGTACAACTTGAAACCAACTCCAGAATGTTTGGTGTCAATATCTTTTGTAATTCATGGACTGACAGGGAGTCGTTTTGATGAACATAGACAGCTGTATTTTACCTTAAAGGTTACATATATTAAATATTTAATAACATATCCATCTTTGACAGTATGACAATTGTTCAGTTTGAAAAACCTTTTAATATATTGGTCTAAAATGTTTCCCCTATGATGGTGATTGTTTATCCAGTGCAGAATTACCTTGGATGAACCGAAGCCTATTTGGCTGCGGGTAGATGTGGGCGAGTGAGCGAGCGAGAGAGAGAGAGAGGGAGAGAGAGGAAGAAAGAGAGCGAGAGAGAGAGACCTGAGCAGACTGAGCAGCAAGAGGTTGATTTATAATTAGAGTGAATGTCTGTTCAATACCCCTGCTGTTCTGGTGATGGCTCCATTGCGTAGAGAGGCCGCTTTGCTGCTGTGAGATTAATTTGAATTCTGAAGCACCATGCATCTTTCAGAATTTACAGATACCTTTGCTGCTTTGCGTGTCTGGGATGAAGAATTTAAAAAAAAAACGAAAAACCATACAGTTTTGAGTCATCACATTGTACTGTGCAGTTATCATCTGTGCGTTGGACTTTGTCGATTATGGTCAGACATGCTCTGCTGTAGAGAAATATATATACATTTTCACAACATTTAAGATCTTATGCTTGATGATGCTTTTAACAACTGTATTCAACTTGCACATTCATACGTAAGGTTTCAATGACTGCACCAGATGATGGTGTGAACCTTAAACATCCTCATCTGTGAGTCTGCGAGTATTTGATTGAAGCATCATGTTCAACAGCTGTCCAAGAACGTGCTGGACTTTTTATAAGGAGATTACTGCCATTCGATCTCATTACCCTGAAATCAATTTACGAAACACCAATAACTACGTGCTGCAGAGCGGAGTCATTAATACTCCCAGTAGCAGCCATGATGTTTGTTTGTCTATTACCTGCAGTCATACATAAGTACTCCTTATACCTTTCTGCATGTTCCTGTTGGTGTCTGAACATACTGGAGATAAACTGTACATTCTCTGTTATTATGGATATGAAAGTTCATTGCCAAAGTTGCAGCAGTTACAGTAAAGAATGTGTGCATGTTAACTTTGGAATTCTTTTAAGAGATTCATAAACATTTAATAACACGCAGCATTAAAGACAGTTGGTGAAGTCGGATATTTCCCTCCTTCTCATGATTAGCTCTCTCAAATTGGATTAAAATCTCCGGGATATTTGGCTCATAAAAGGAAAATGGTACCCTATTACACCTAATAAAAAGGCACAAATTCACCCACATTCTCATATTCCAGGAGAAAGTGAAGCTTTCACACTCAATCAGAAATTGTCAGGAAGCCAAACCATGCAGGAAGTGTATGGTTATAATTATATCAACATAGCTATAATTTATGTGGCAGTAAGAGCATCATGCCTTGTCATTAAAATGAAAAGTATAGCTTACGCCATGAAGCTTCCATATTTAACAATATTCATAAACATGTTTGCAGTAACACACCTTCAGATGTGTCACTCTGATGTCTTGTAAAATGTACAGGCCTCTGTGTGATTACAGATTTAAACATTGTTGATCGGGGGGGGTGGGGGGGTCAGTAACTTTCTCTCCTTTAAGCTTCTGTTTTATCTCTTACTGGAAATTGACTGAGACGGAGATGTGTGAAATATTTGACCGGCTGGGTAACAGAACATGTGCAGGTACTCACATAAACCATAAATGAACCATATGGAGAGATCGGTGGGAGACATGCAGGCCATAACAAAGGAAATGTCTGGAGAAAGAAAAGCAGCTTGCATGGGGTAGGTTAGCATACCAGACAATCATTAGTCAGCATGTTGGACATTTTCTCAATCACTGCTTCTTCAGCTACAGAAACTGCTCACAAATAGGTTTATAATCTCCACCAGTGTTGATAAAAACTACGATGAGCTTTTTTCGTGCAGTTGATCAAACACATGCAAAAAGGCTGAATGGAATGTGGTCTGCAAACAATTTGCAACAAGCTCCTTATCTTTCTGCCTTTTCCAGTCACATTTTAATGATAAAAGTATTTGAACTGACTGCAAAATATCTCAAGTTAAAGAAAGTGCGATTTCCTATTAGTTCTCCTGGCGCTGCCTCAATCACTTTAAATCAATCGCCTGAATGGTTGTTAGGGCCTCTCAACAAGAAGCAGTCTCTGCACTGAGTATTTATTCAAATCGTGTTGCATAATATGTTAAAGACGAAGGTGTATCGTCAGTAAGAGCCATTTAAACCCATAATCAAAAAGAATGTCCATACACTGGCATATATGTTAAAGTACACCATCACAGCACCCCACACCTAATGATTCAGCCGCAGGGTTACACACAGCATCCATTAAAGGAAAAACAGCATTGAAATAATCTGGAGACAGCTCATGTACATTTCATGAGGTCCTGCTCCACCTCCTCCTTCGTCCAATCAGTTTACTCTTCCAGGTTGTAAATCAAGAATAATTGAAAGACTGCAAAAGGCACAAAGAGGTTAAGCTTCCATTAGGGCAGGGTTTTCCTGACCATTATAAGTCTGAGGCACAGGACAACGTATTTGCCCCAAGAACAATTCGATGAAGACATTATTATATTTTAGGACTAGACGATTATCTGATATATTATTGCAAAATATATCCTTTTGAATGACAAGAGTGATATTCTAATTATAGTCGTTTTATTATGGGCTGTTTGATGCTATCACCTCATCAGTGAGCACTGTAATTGTATTAGGCCTATATTGTTTTTTTATAAATTTCATAATGATAATGGTCCAACGTGATGTGAAAATGGATATTTTCACAAAGCATAATTATTGTTTTTATCGAAAGATGAACAACTGTACAAGCACAGAGCTTTAGTTGAATTCAATATTAGACTCTGGGTGAATTATGGATGAACTTTTGTTCTCACCTGCAACAGCAAACACTTTTGAATTCACTTTGATGGACACCTCTGACCTGCTTCTTTGCCCAATAACAGTGGACAAGAATTGTCTGAAACATGTATTTTGAGCAGGACGCCATCACGATGAACAAAACATACCAACTTCAAAACTGGTGTTCACAGCATTACCAAGAGAATTTTGTGAACATCAAACATACTCTGTATTCGGTAAGTTAGAATTATGTCATGAGACTCCTACACTTTGTGGCCATTACTACCAGCTCAGGCATAGTAGCTTAACGCTGTCAGTTTAGTAAGTAAACAAGAGGTTTACATAATAAAGGAAATACAAGGCTGAGGGGGAATGAGGCCAGTGGGAATATCATGTATTTAACAATTGCCAAAAAAATCTACATGAGCACATATTCAAATAACTTATCTTCAAATGAAGAATTACTTCTTCAAAGGACTCTGCCAGTCGTAGAAATGTCAGAGAACATGTTACAGCTCGTGGACTCAACGCTTCCAAAATTCCAAGGCTGTGAATAGTACAAGAGGGGAGAGTTCAGTCCAAGATGGATCCAAAAATAAAACACTGATATATGGTCACCTAATTCGGGAAGCAGCTGAGTGCAAGATAATGACTGATTCCAGCATCTAATCGAAAAGTCTCAAAAGTAAAAGTTCCATTCTTTAACTCTTACTAACAAGATGTGCAGAGAATTGTAGATGCTTAGGTCTCCTCCTGACATTTGGTGAAACATCTTGGCCGAACTTGACTTACTTGATTACTCTTCACTGCTTCTGTTGAGGATTTCGTGGTGTGTGTCACATTCTAGTGAGTTAAAATAAATATACACTCAAGATGCTTTTAAACACAATACAAAGACATTTACAAATATGCTTCTTATTTGTTCCGCCTAGAATTGAATGCTGGATATCCTGGTTTGCTGCTACAGAACATAAACCAATGAAGCAGACTGTAAAACAAATGTTCATTAAAAATTTAGTTTTGCTGAACCTTTTTAATCACAGAGTTCATCGATTCTATGTAAACTGAAAAAAGATTGTTTAAAACACATCTCATTGTTTTTTCATTTTAAAACATGTTTATATTTTTTCTTTTATCGTAACCTAATATTCTCGGTGCCGTCACTTCTAACCCCCCGGTGATACACATGCACTGCTGGGCATCCACAACAGAGTGAAACATCCGTGGAAACATCTTTGACTGATCAGGCCCTGGTTTGTCACAGATTTATAGTGGAAGCATGTAAAAATAAGTATCACTTTTAGATGAGTATAGCCTGAATATTATTGTAAAATAACCATGATCAATCGGCATCATAATTCAATTTTCATTGTGAAAAGAACATCTAATTAAAATCACTAAGAAGAAACAACTGTGGTTCGAGAGACCTAGAATAAAGACAAACTTAAACGACTACAAATTCAAAGATTAATTGAGCCATTTGACATTAAACAGGAATTTATCTTTAGAACACTAAGACGTATTGAAGATTGACTGCAGACTTGACATGTCTGAAGATAGTTGATGCAATGAAAATATGCTTTTAGAAAGATTTATTGACATTGCGGTGTAAGACATGTCCTAACATCAAGTCATTGATCTTCGTTGATCGACATGGGCAAAGACAAGCCACTGCAGGAAAACAGTCAATATTAGCCTCACCATTACCTGCAGCAAAATTAAAGTGATGTACACATTTAACTATCAGTGATCACAATCCAATGAATTCAGAATACATTATTCTAAACTGTGCCATTCTGCAGCATGACTATATTTTATCACTAATTTGTTTCTTCTCTGTAAAATATTGCTACTTAAGTGAACGATCTTGATTGTAACCTGCATGAGGGTGTGATTTAATGCAGGACTGTCGTATCAGAGGAGTAAATAGAGGCGGCGCTCTTTGCCAGACACTGTTTCTGAATGACCTAAAATCTGTTCAGTTGTTTTCACCATTTCACAAACTTAATTCACATAACAGCTGAGGGTTTAACATTCAAATATGGTCTCTGATATATTGACCTTGAACTGTCTCTGGCATTGTCAACCAATGCCAGAGCCAACTGGATGGTGACCTCTGACCCACTTCCGGTCCAGAGGTTCAAGTTCAGGTCCAGTTTCCTGCCATTTTATCGACTCCCCCTTCCATTTAGTTATTGCTTCTGATTCCAGGTAACTTCGAGTTTTTGTGTCACTTCATAACTCATGCAAGATTTTCTTCTGTCACGTTTACCAGAGTCCATTCTGCCTCAACCTTAGCGGAAGCAGGAAGTCGATCCTTTCTTGAAATATTTCACCCTTCACATGTCAAATAAAATCCTTCGTGTGTAGATAATTTAACAGATTGTGTGTTGTTTGCCGAACACAAGTCCAAATCCTTTCCAGTGTGATGGAGTGATCAAGTGACTCGTTTGGAGAGTTGCATGACCAGAGGACATAAGCTGTCTTTTTGTCGCCGTGCAGCTTAGTCAGTACAGATGCTTCTAAAATGAACTGAGTTAAAACGAGACATTTTCTGGTAAATATTTGAGATTTTGCTATTTAATTGCCTCATTGTTGGCAAATCAAAGCTGCTTATAAAAAAGCATATTTTATCCACTCTTAAGCTTGCTTCTCTGGCTGCATTATTGTTCATCTATAGTGGATTTCCGGTGGCTCTGCAAAGTTTTAACCCTGGTTTACTCTCCTCTTTTGATGAGAGGATGATATTATGTCAACCGTCAGTGCTGGCCAGTTGTGTAACTGACATTTCTGAAAGTACCAAGGATTTAACCTTGTGTGTGTTTCCATTTTTTATAAAGTAGCCCCCGCTGTGCATCGTAACTGAAATACTAGAGCCAAAGATATTGCCTGAAAATCAGATAAGGTGCAAAAGAGAATGCATTCAAAGTAAATCTTGCCAGAAAGAAGTGCAACTTCAAAACAATAATGCCAAGAACACTAAAGTCATTCATTTTGCACTAAAGTGGTTCATAAGCAAGAGGAGTCGTTTTATTAGAAAACAGCTGTGTAATAAAAACATCTGAAGGAGCCAGAATGCCCACAAGGCAAACAAAGATTGAATTCAACCACAATCTAAATGCAACAAAACCACATCAACATGCAGGGAAAAAACCCACCTGTGTTCTTCAGTTGTTTTCAAACTTCTTCATACCTGATTGAAGATAATGAGATGAGGCACATCACTCCAAAATGAGGCGTGAGCTTCCTCTCCATTCCCAGAAAGTGAGCCAGAGAGAGATGCAGGGCCCAGAAACAGCTGATTAGATTACGCTGCTGGGGCTGTGGTGAGGCTTTACTCTGCGGCTGCCACCCAGTCACTCACCTCAGCTGCCCTCTTCCCTCAGCTCTCATCCTCCCTCTGGCCCAGACTCCAGCCGCAGACTCGGCAGAGTAACACCTCCCCCTGTAGGAGCAAGGAAGGATTTCCGAAGCCTCAAATATCTGGAGAGAAGATGTCACCAGGAGAGAAATAATGTGGTTTCTGCAGCGGGTTGAAGACAAATCATGAGAGAGAGATGATGCATGTTCTCCACCTCATGGAGCCGTTTTACTGGTGACGTCTCTGATGCCAACATTCATATTTCGGAAAGATTATTTCCAGACTTTTACCTCCACCATGGAGGTTATGTTTTCACCCCTTTCCATTATTTTCTTAGTTTATTTGAATATTTGTTTGAGGGAGGATTGTCTAAAAAGTACTCAACGGATTACCATAAAACTTGGTTGAAAGATGTGGTATGCCTCAGGGAAGAACCCGTAAAATGTTGGTACATATCCAAGCTCGAGTTTTAAATTACTTTTTGATTCTTTTTTTTTACATTTGCACAGTTTTAATTCTCAAAATCCAGCCCTCATTTAGGGGACAGATGTCTAATTTGGTGCTGCTTGATTGAAGAAGAAGTCTGTTGGGCCTTGGTGGAGATATTCACTCTACTGATTGCCAAGTTTCATATGTGGTACAAGCACCTCGTTGTCAATATAGTCCCATTTGAGAGTTTATCAAATTCTACTTTGCAATTCAGAAGAAGTTTGTCAGTTGTTTCCAAAAATCTGCCTGTCAATTGCTGTCAGGAAAAGAAATTTGAAAAGATTGAATGACAGGGAGTGTGTGTGTGTGTGTGTGTGTGTGTGTGTTTGTGTGTGTGTGTGTGTGTGTGTGTGTGTGTGTGTGTGTGTGTGTGTGTGTGTGTGTGTGTGTGTGCCTGCCTGATCAGGTTAAAGTTACTTTAGAATTATGCCACGATCTCAAAAAGTCTTCCAGACAGACTCACGATCGAATTAAATATGTCAGAACACAGCCCAGATATGTCAATGGAATCCCAAGATGGTTACTTGCTACTAAACTAAACTATATGGATGTTTAGAGGTAAATTATTAATACATTTCCATGACAAAACTGGCTCTGCTAAAAAAAATAGAGTTCAACACAGCCTCAGACAGAGTGGGCTGTGAAATTAATAACCAAGATTTGTCAATCCTCCAAATTTTATGTTATCTAAGCTTAAAACCATCCTCCATTAAGGGCTTACTATAGCTCTATAATGTCGGAACAGAGAATAGGAATATACATTTTCAAAAACTGTATACGTAGCTAGAGGAACCTTGTAATTGGTGAGAGAAAATGCTAAAACCAATCAGATATGTGATCCCCCCCCCCATAAAGGTTTGTACATCATGGGGAAAGTTCCTGCAATCAAAACAGGCCCATAACACTTTAAGTCTTTCCTGGCACTGTCATAGATTTAGCAGATGGTCTCTTTAAATCAAAGAGAATGACAGAGACACTACAGCTCCTGTCTCAATTTACATTATAAACTTAGTATGAGACTTTAAGAGCAGAGGTAGCAACTTTTCCCCTCTGCTTTCACCCATTGAAATAAAGTGTCTCACCCCTTCTCAGGAGAAAATAGTGTAAGATGAACATATTCAATGAAAATACTCCCCGACAAAATGCAGCCAAAAACCTAAAAACATCTATGTGCACAGGAGAGTTCTTCCATAGAACCAAGAACAGACATTGAACAAGATAATAATACACTGAAAACAAAGATCGTAAACCGAACCTAAACCACCTTGACCTATATAAAATAAAAAGCTTAATTTTATACTTCAGGCAGCTGGAGCTCATGAGGTAGTAGAGCGGGTCTTCCAGTAATCAGAAGGCCGGTGTGATGCTTGTTTGTGAATGATAGACATTAAGGTGATAGTTCTGTATAGAGGTTTGTATTGAAAGGGGAATGTAAGCTGTAATGTAAAGCACTGTTAGGACCGGAGAAGTCCTTTATAAATGCAGTTCCATTTACCATTGGCATGTGGCCTGATTCTCCTCATTCCCGCTGTGTTTCCTTTAAATTGACATTTATATTATTTAAATCCCTTTCTTTGAACATCCGTTATCGATGTTCATATTAACTATGCAGCTCATTTCTGAGGTCACTGGGATTGCTGTGGAATAAAGGTAAATTCACATGGACCGAGTTTTTTCTCCACTACATTTCTCTTTAACATTATATACTTATGTTCTGCAAAGTTGCTGTTGCATATTTCTTGAACCTTATCCCCAGTTACATATCAGAATATTAACAAGCCACCAGCGTATCAAACTTAACTTTTTCTTGTCTTATCATTTGTGTAAATGCAGAATCTCTGGGTTTGGGTCTGGTTGGCAGGACAGAAAGGACATTTGCAGGTGTTGATAATGAAAAGACTCATTAGCTGCAACCCTAAACTTTATTGTAAACCTTAAAATAAACCTCACAGTCAATCCAACAGTCAATGGAACTGAATTAAATTCATACTGTACCTCCACATATAGTTTGCGGCTTCAGATGCAGGCAAACTGTGCCTCCAGGCTGCCATTCCTGTTGTTAGAATGGGAGTCTAATACAGTGCTGAGATATAAATATATAGAGAGAGGGAGAGGGAGAAAAAGATAGAGATACTGATTGATTGATAGACCACATAAGGATGTTAATCTGGAGTCGTTGTAATCTCTCTCGTGAACCACAAATCAAAATCTTTTTTGCTCTTTGTTGGGAAGGTGGGAAATGTCATTTTTTGCAGCAGACAGGATCTCGACACGGTCTCCAGACAGAGGGCCGGGCACGTAGCATTTTGTCAGTGAGTCGGCCCTGGCAGTTATACCAGCAGCCTGCGATGCTCCAGATGGTGACAGGTTCCCCCTCCAGTAGCCTGCCAGCCTTGGCTCTCAGCCACCTGTGAGTCAGGTAGGGCAGGTGAGGACAGCTTGGCAACTACACACTGACTGCGGCACACAAGCCCAGGTGATGCTGTGCGATTTGAGCGAGCAGGCTGATCTCTGACCTGGATCAGCGAGAATTAACGCTGGTATCGTCAGTTTGTGTAATGTAACAGTGTAGATATAAGGTTGTATACCAGCATCTTTATTTGTGTCCCTCCATGATACTGCGTGTGTCCTTCCAGCATATAGTAAGTACACATTTACGATACTTTCTCCTACTTTAAATCACTTCACTTTGCAGGAGGATTTAAGTGTCATGAAAAGTGATGTCTTCCGTTTTTTTTGCCTGCTTTAGTGCTTCAAATTATAGACCTTTCCTCGCTGGTAAAGTGAACACCTGGGCCTTAACACTCGTGCTGGCAGATCTCCAAGAAAGTCAACAGTTCCGCCTGTCACGTCCTGATGAGCGCACGCCGTGGTTCACTCCGGGTCACGGATAATGTGCATAAAGCGAGAGAGGCAGAAATCGCTGTGATAATCTTTCAATATTACCGAGGTCACGGCACATTAAAGCATTCTACTGGGAGCAGATTGACAGCAGCTCTATAGGCAGTCATTGTCACACTAGCTTTTACTTAATTTCATGGCATTATGTTGGTTTACATACAGTGTATAGGCATCTCACGGCACTTTAAATCCCCACACTTAGGCTCTGAACTTGTATGTGATCTGGTTATAATCTCTTTGCATTATTTGTGCGTAATGGTTTCACTGCTGTGGGTGTTTTCATAAATACATCTTTCTTGCTGTATAAACATACATATTGCATCTGGTCTTAGTTTATTTGTTTGATATATTCCACATGTACACTAATCTGAATTTGTCATACTTTTTGTTGTTGTTGCTTGTTTCGGTTCTCTCTTGCAACCTGAATGGGACTTAAAGATATAACATGTAGCAATTATTCAATATAATATCTAAGAACGACGAGATTTATGTTGCATATTTTGTTGACCTTTGCGTTTACGTTATTCAAAATGTTTCCAACAATGTTCAAATCCATAGAAATCAACTAATTTATACTTTTTATTTATAAGGAAAGGGGATGCTTTGTTAGGGTCGCCGCCTATGAATTGCATCACTTCTGCTTTAACTCTGGTCAAACTATGTCGGACTAAGAAAACTCACACTGCCGGCCTGTTAGCCTGTTAGCCTGTTAGCCTGTTAGCTAGTTAGCCGGTAGTAATAATAGACCGTTTAGCTGTGTAATGTGAAAAAAACGTTAAAACATGAGCTCATCCATGAACATGGTTCATGCCAGGTAGCTTTTCATCAACAATAGGGGTGAAGACAACACCTCCTCTGATTCAACGCTCCCTCTCAACATCAATGAGGGCGAAACGTTGAATTATCCGTTGTTGACTTTGCAGGTGGTGTAGACATTTCCATAGCTGAGTTCTCAGAAAAAACTTGTTTGCATACCTCCACAGTCTTGTCCTCTTTGTACTTGGCGTACTTTTTTTTTTTTAATGGATTGAAGTTTACTACACTGGGACTTCGAGCCAACTGTGGATTCCACGCTTGATTCCCCTCAGCAGTGTCAGCTCAGGACAGAGCAACAGATCTCGCTGAAATCTCCAAACAACCAATGTCTGGTTTCGCAGAAATCGTTCCCTCTTTCCAAAACAAGCAACACTTGTTTACAGCGGTCCTTGGTGACTCACAGCTTCGCCTTCACCTTGTGTAACATCAAGATTTAATACTCTCTGTGCACCAGGAGATAAGCTACTACAGCCAACTGTTACTAGCAGTACGAGGCCCACCACATCACAACAAAAGCACTCATCACTCAAACAGGAAGTAATCCATAAAGCACGTGTATTTTTTAGGTTGACCCTTTTTTCCTGCCCGTCGAAGAACAATTTAATTCTGCGTCTCTGCCCACAAAGGAGCTTTGCACTCTCGTATCACTTTCTCAGATGTAATCGGCTCAATGCAGAATAATGAGAATAAAGTCACAATTAATGAAATGAGACTCCATGACATTCTTGAAATACAGCACACAGCTCTCTTCCTGTGTCTAAACATGTTCAGAGGAAGCAGCAGTTTACTTTCAGTATCTAATAAGAGTTTTTGCAACAGATTTAATGACAGAATACTCTTACTATTCAGCCTACTCTACCGGTGTCGGCTGATTTTGTTTAGTATTGACTGACTGTCAGTATATTGATTAACTGATAATTAATTTTGTCTATGAATTACAAGAAAATGTTGAAGAATTACTTAATTTTCAATCCAAATATATTCAGTCTTAGGGGTTTTGATTATTATTAACATTGTCAGTTCATCCGTATGTGTTTATTAATCATCAAATATTCTATCAAAAATTTCAAGTAAGTGTGAGGGCCATCTTAAGGTAAAAAAAAAAAAAAAAGGATTTTGTGACTATGTCTTAATAATATTAGAATAAAGTTGTACATTTATGAGAATTAAGTCATATCATTAGTCATTATATTGTTATTTGTTGTAAAAAGAAGTGTGTGATAATGATATGAAAAAATAAAATGTGCAAAACTGTGCCTTACACGTTTTTAAAGTGTAAATGTGTTTACACTGTTTTTGCTGGTTTTGATTTTGCTGAACGTCACAAATACAGGAGGGATCATCTGGCAAACAACTCAGAGTTCAAGTTACACAAGTATATATTTGGTTATTGAATGTTTATTAAATTTACCTAGTCAGTTTCCTAGATAATAATATTGTTTCTATTTCTGTGTTTTCTGGATTTGCTTGTCAGTGCTATTATGGAAATATAATTTCCATCTACAGCAATATAACTGAAGCTACAGTATATCTCGATAAAATGCTTTTGAAAAACCATAACCTTCGCTCAGGAGTAAAAATAATTTAAAAAACAGATTAATAGCAAAAATGTGACATTCTTATTGATACTTATTGATAATGACTGATAAAAAATCTTGATATAGTGTATAGACATATCGCCCTGTCCTAGTTGCTAGTAGGAAATCAATATTCACTGATGACAAACATCTATTTTGATCCAGAGAAGAATCTCAGCATATTGGATCATTTCACTATAGCTTCACATCACAGATAAAATATTAGTTTGCTGTCGGGAAACCTGGGGAATGGACATTTCTTTTAGATCTGCATTAACAGTTAAAGTTACAGACGGTTTTTTTCTGCCTGTCCTGACACACGACTGTTGTTAAATGTCCACTCACAACTATCTGGCTCCCCCTTGAGTTGAAAACAGTGCACTGCCATAGCTGCTGCTCACCACTGGATCGAAAACCATATTAGTTTGTCACAGAACTCTTGAGTTCCCGCTTGTGTTTGATTCAAATCAGGGCTTAACTTCACAAACCCAATGTTTATAATTAATATTTCAAAACGTTTACTTTTCCCTTCAAATACATTCTTGCCTATATTCTTACTTACCCCCAAATATGTTGTTTTAATTGAGATGAGTAATGATTAGATATTATGTATAAAATATATAAAAGTAATAAGTAGCTTTATTAGAACAAATAATGATTTCTTATGATGTGGTATACGGTCACAGATGCATTAACACAAATCTATTTCTATATGAATGTCTATTACACTGACATAACATACATAAAAACAGTCTAACTCATATATGTATTCCCATTACAGATGACCAGTTATTGAACACATTTACTCAGTTCTTACCTTTAGTTTTTGCTGTTAAAGAATTGTGCATAGTAATTCTGTTTGTCATTGTGTTTTGATTCTCATTTTATTCCTGACTACATTTCCTCCTACATTGTGCTTCTGTTCCTGAAACGAAGTTCTCCTATGAAGAATCAATAAAGCTGCATCTCATCTACCTTTTTCGCAAAGAATGAACAGTAAGGAAACTATGTTTCAAGACATTAAGACCTCAACAGGGGCGTTGCAACAGGGTTGCACAGAGCAGGCACTTCCCTGGTGCCCCTATTACATGTATGTACTTATTAATTTTGATAATAGATGTTAAGATCAGAATAATGTGGTTTAGTGAAAGTAGGGGTTGAGTTTGGTTTGATGTACGGCCTCCGGGTCCCTTTTGCTGGAGTCCCTTGAAACAGTCCCTCCTCCCCACCCTAACAACAGATATCCTAGTGGACATGCTTGGTGTTTGTGAATGTCCTGGTCCACAAGTCAATTCTACAGCACTCACCGACATACCGTCCATGTAACCACGACTGGATGCATTATTTTTGTACCAGGCCCCCGGAGGCCACACACAGAAGATCATTAGGTAGGAGAAATAATAAAGCCCAGAGTTGAGGTAAGAGAAAACCATCTTCTTTTTCTTTTCTGTTAACAAGAACATGGTTTCCAGGAGATCAAACATGAGTTGGCACCACCAGCATCTTTGGCTTTGTTCCTTTATTGTCCGTGTCATTTCAGATGTGTGCCCTTTCAGTTAATTAAAGCCAAAATGGATGCATGGTTGAAAATATATATTCAAATAGTCTCTTTATTCATTCTACATAGTTGTACACCACTAACGACAGTGATAGGAGCACACAACGGGCTTGAAACATTTGTCAGTTACTTTGAGGATGGAGGAAACTTTGCAGATTTTTATTTTTAAGAAAAATAAGAACATTTTCTAAACTGTGTCACTGAGAGTTTCCGGCCGAAACAGGAGAAATCATACGGTATGTGCCAGATTTACTTCTTTAACTTGCTATTGATGTTTTTTATTCTGTACAGAGGGACAATTTGTACAAAATTAATCTAGATATATATATTTATATATAACACTACATGAAACAAGGTAAATCATATATACAATATTAAATGAATCATATAGTACAGGTCACATACAAAAGGACACTTTAAGTTATCATGTTTTGGAAATAATGTGTTAAAATTAAAAGATCTGCAAAGATCCTGCAGAGTGACAAGCCACCAAATCATCTTGAAATCATCTCGTTATTTGTGGATGATTTGTCATTTTTTAAAATAAACCTCTAACATCTTAAACTCATAAAATCCATAAAACATCTTCTCCCAGCAAGCAGGACTGTTTCATAAACGCAATGACAGAAATCCGTTTGGTGAATGGCATTCCTCCAGGGTAAAAGGTACATGTTTAACATGGTAGTTTTAATTTACATATTTTTGCATTCAAGCAAATACAGTATTAATACAGTTAACAAGCCAAGTCACAATGTCAGTTTATTTTCAGTATCTATCTGGCATTTTGTGGCCATTATTTGATACCAGTCTGTTTCAGCGTCGGGCATTCTGAATGGCCAGAGGAAGGAAAACAAAACAAAAAGAATCCAACACCTGACATCCACGCTACTAACCTCCAGAGACAAGACAAAGAAATACACCACGTCAAATATGAAGAAATCTAGCAGACCTCCTCAGTTTAAACAATGGTACTGACTGGAAGATACTTTCCGACTTTCAAACCAGTCCCTCACTGAGAAGTGTTCGAAAACCCCGAGCCCGAGAACCAGGCAACTGAATTTATGAATGGTAGCAACACAAACATGCCACACGTCTTTTATATTGGTTGCTCTCAGCAAGTAATTTCACTGATCATCTAACGTCAGTATGTTCACAGCTACTATCTGCTCAAAAGTTTGTTAATAAATTAATTTATTTTTAATTAATAATGAGGATTTTAAAATCTTTATCCCATACAATACTAAAACACCTTCATGCTCTTTAGAAGGAGACGTTGAGCAGAGGTTCTAACTCAGTAACGGCTGCTTAAAACCATCAGTGAGTGAAAAAAACACACGACGCTGTGACAGTACAGATCTGTGCCCCTCTCCCACCCAACAACACGATTATATCTCCTTTACACAGACAATCATCTCTATTCGTTTTACAGGAAACATATTTTTATATAAAACCCAACACTCACCTTAAACACGGCCATGCTCTCAGTCTTTCTGCTCATGTGCATGTTTTATAAAACCAGAACATAATTACTGCAACTTAAGGCCGGAGGATGCTTCTGCGTTTTCACGGGCCCGGAAGCGCAAGAGCCCTGCCGGGCCCCCTACGTGCTAACGTAGCCCTTCTTACGTCCTTACGTGCGTCGGCCAATTTTTCTAACTAGACGGCAAAGCCCCGCAAGCGTCACCCGCCCGCAAGGGCTGTGATTGGTCTGCTAACTACATCATTTCCGGAGTCGCATTTCCAGTTCATGCCCGGAAACCACGGAAGATTTAGTAGAACGAATATGGACCAAATAGTGCTTGCTGGCCCCTGACAACGCAGAAGCATGCTCCGGCCTTTAGGTAGCAAATGCAGCTGTTCATCCAGGCTTACCCTCTTCAGCTCAACTCAAACCCAGTGAGTACCATTGTTTGAACCGTCTCGGCATCACTATGATCTGGTTCTCAAACATCGCCAGTGAACGTAAGGAAGCAAGCATATAAAAAGAGCGGCGTATGGCACAAAACAATAAAGTGGAAAAGTGTCAGATGTCCACAGGACAACTTCCCCATTTCCTCGCCATCTTTCCTGGACGTTGCAAGGCTAAGGACAGGCCTCAGTTTGGTCTTAAATGTGCTAAACTAAAAAAAACAAAAACTTTCAAACACCAGTGACCAGAAACAAAGGCAGGTGTCCCAGATAAAAACATGAAACAAAACCAACAAAAAACACAAAGTCTTGGCACTGATAAGATGTCCATCAGATTGAGCAAAAAAAAAACAGAAAACGTACAACAGATGGCAGGAAAGTCTTGTCTTTCATTGGACCAACAGGTTCTGTTTTTGTTCCCTTTGACAGAAAAGAAAACCAAGCAGAGACCAAGAGACGATCCTTAGACAGTGAGTCAGTCGCTTATTATTAAACCACGTCTCATCCTCAGTGAACACGTTTGCAAAAAGGAATGAAGGAACCAGGTGAGAGGAACCGAAAAGGGAAAACAAAAGTAGAACACACAGATTGTGGCGAGGGCTTAAAGACACACAAACACACACCCACTCCTCTTCCTAAACTGAAAAACAAAAACCTGAGAAAGCAGAACTCTGAAGGAGGTGAATATACAGCTTCTGCACTGTGGCAGCAGGGAATGAAGGAGAACTAAGGATTCTGGGGAAACAGATGGTGGGGACGGGGATGAGAGCCCAGCGCGGGGGGTTCATAAGTGTAGTTCCGGCGAACGGGCCGAGTGGATGTCCATGGCTGTCGAGGGTAGAAGGGGCAGTTGAACCAAGAGCCGGCAGGTGGCGGGACCTAGAGTCCATCGTGGGTGATCAACATGTCTTCAGCTCTGCGGTGGGACTCCAAGGCTTTTGTGGTGTAAAGATCCTGAGGCAACTCAGATTTACGTCGCACCATGGGTCGCTCTTTCCGCTGTTCATGCTGCAACTGTCGGAGAAGGAAGACGAGAGAAGGACGTTTCATTCACTTATCTATTTCACATATTTGTGGTCAAGCACAACAACAAGTTAGTCACAATCCAACAATATGTAATAAACAGAGAAACGAGAAGGACTGAGTCAGTAAATCAAAAGATAACGTAACATTAAAACAAGATTAAATCAAATTAACACAACATCAGACCTGTGCTACATGTATGGAGCCTCCATGTGTTCAATATTAAAATAAATGAGACTTAATGAGATAAACATATAATTAATGACTGTGTGGAACATATGAAATGTATCTTTAATAATCCAGGAAATTATTGAACCTCAGCTGATTATAAAATCTTTACTATTCATTGATTAAGGAATTAACTCTAATAAAACTTTGAAGACAATGTAACATTGATTTCATGTTCCAGAGACAGTTTTCCTGTCAGTGATGTCACCAGCAGTAACTGAAATAATTTAAAGAAATGCAGAAAAGGTAACAGCATCCGAAACGACTGACACGCTGGAAAACGACGGATCAGCCATTGGCGAGAATGCAAATTGATTTACCGATCTGAGATCATGTCTCACGTAAATTGTTTCACTTTTGTAAAATTGCCATTTTCTCGTCGCCATACCGAAACATCAGTTGTGCGGTACTGCCGCTGGCAAGTACTGTTTTTAGAGCGGCGGAGAAGAAGTGATTTCCAGTAGTGCGTCAGCCAGAGTTTGTTAAAATGTCAGCAATTTGGCTAAATTTCCCGCTGGAAAGTCCCAGAAGTACGACGGCTTCATGTGCTGTATAATAGACTTCAACTTTGAGGGGCTTACAATTAGTGCACTAGTAATCACATCAAGCATGTGAAGAACCATGAGGAGTTCACCAAGTCGTGACAAAGGTGTTTGAATTTCGTTAACATGAGCATGGACATACAACAATGATATCAATCATCACTTCCAGACAGGGTCAGTAACAAACAGCTGTTAAAATGTGCTACATAAGAGGCAATGTATTTTAAATGCACTGGTATCGGTATCTGGGTGAGAAAAAAGTTATTGAAATATCTAAATTGTTACATTTGTTATTGTTTGTCATAATTTCTTATTTATGTATAATACTGAACACGTTGGGGCTCTAACCACTGAGACATCAGGCTGGGGACATAAAACAGAAAGCTCTTGATTCCACTGTTCAGTCTAGATTATTTTATACTTGCTTTTAGAAAAAATGTCTATAACAAATTCTATATGTTATACACATAGAATAGAGTGATAACATTTGTTGTACAAATAGACTTTAAGTTTTGGTCAATAACAGATCTATCAATGTAAAGGGTTTCATAAGAAGAGGAAAGATAACAGAGACAGAGAAAGTCAGGTTTACCTGAGTCGCGCCCTCCTCAACTGTCTCTTTTAACCTCTGAACATCTTCTATCAAAGGGACATCCGTCTCCATTGCTACAGGACTATTGAGGTCAGAGGAATCAACATACATAGAGAACTATGTTGAACAGAAAGGGAAAACAAAAACAAAAAAAACACAAAAGGGATGGAGAAAAGACTTTCAGTCGCATGCAAGAAGAATGAATCTAGAGGCTCTGGATGAATTAAATCAAGCAGCTCTAATCTATGGCAGTTGTAAGCGTGATGTGCTTTAGTTGTGGTGAAGAAATAGAAACGATTAAGACACTGTAGGATAACATTATTTGGAATTTATTGATTGTGAAACACACACCTTGTGTTAAATGGTATTAAGTGGTTGTCAATCGCTGGGACATTAGAGCTGATTTCAGACATTCACTCTTGAAAATGTAAATTTCCTCAGTAGAATATTGTCCTCGACATTTCCAGAACATTCAGGCGAGGGGTTGGGAGGGTGGAGCATGCAGGGGACAGTAAATGTCATTTAATTTCTACTGCGAAAATTACGCTTTCTTTTTTTCAACACCAGCATCGGTTCATTTCACCAAAAACTATAGATTTCTTGTTGTCTTTCAGATTTAACGTCTTCGTCTTCTCGATTATGGCTCCTCTTTTTAATTCTGAGATATCAGTATTCTTTGCAGTGCCATTGAGATTTTATTTGGGTTGAAATTACATTTGTTTTTGACATTTTGCCACTTGGACAGAGTCGGGTCAGTCATTTCCTTTGCTGAACATTCATAGTTACTGTAAAGACAGGGACATGAAGCTGGTCATCAAACAGTGAACAAAGAAGTGATTAAGGGTACTTCTTTAAATGTTAAACTAGTATTTAAAAAAACTTTAAATAATGTCTGACCCAGAATTAGGATGCGAGGGCACAGAACCATCACAGCAGGATCTGAACCTGTGTGTTGCTTTTCCTCAGGGATGTCGTCACATCACTGATTCCTTTCACCACAACTAAGCACAGTTTTAAAGCACTTCATTCCAGCTGAAGAAGGGACAACAGTGTGAGCAAAACCTACATGGGATAAGATGGAAAGGGAGCCACAACAACTGGATTACGGGAAACCCAAGACACTTCATGCATTTCATCTATAGTCCTACACACACACGCAGAGAGACATGCACATTGGTGTGAAGGGGAAAAACAGATGTGTTCCACAGACCGCACACACTGCTCACCTGTGGATTTGACTTGGCGAGGTTCTCAATCTTAATCCAAGCCTCCTCGCGTTCTTTTGACTTTGCCTTCTCTCTGTTAAACGAAGCACCAGACCTCCACTCATTAGTCTGCTACACTGATGAATGTGAAAAGCAACACAACTATTCAGTCGCAGTCTTACGGCCGATTGAAACAATGTGTCACTCAGACGTTGTGTGCAAAGAAGGATTTATCGAGTGGGAGAAGAGTCTGTCTGTGCTGCTGCCTACTTGTTTTTCTCAGCCCTGAACTGCTGCGTGCAGTCGTCAAAGAGCTTCTGATTCATCTCCATGAAGAGCTTCAGAGCGTTGTAGATGAGGCCGTGGATGGTCCTGTGAGCAGACACACACACATTCAGGATTATCACAAATTATCACAGACAATAAAGTAAAAAAAAATGATGTTTCACAGTTCACAATAACTCACTGACAAAGCTATGACAAAAGCATTGAACTATTCATTGAGACACTTATTTATTTTCACCAAGGAGGTCATGTCTTAACCTCTGACCATTTTTTGGTTTACGTGGCAAAATTGACAAATACTGGTTGGATATACGTACAATTTTAAGTAAATATGAAAGAACCTATAATATTTTTGGACAGATGTGGAAAAAGAGGTGGAAAGTCCCCTTATAAAGCCACATGTTTATTAAATAGGTCAAGCTTTTTATTTGGATTGGATAAAATAAAAACTCTCCTTAACAGGCAAGATTTTTATTCAACTTTTTAAATCAATATGTAATATACATACACAAGATCAATAAATTACTGTAATTTGGTACGGATGGATATAAAGATCCAGCTGATGTAATAGTAGTTTCAGAAGGGGCAGGTGTTTGTCAGTTGCTGTATGTTAATAGATTTTGGCATGGATCCAGACAAAGAGGCATATCCAGAAATGTTATCACGCTCTTTAACACTTTGAGATAAGGCCCTTGGTGGACGTATGCACTAAGAGCCATATACTTTATTTTTACCGAAAGCACCTTAAGTTGAAAGGGTCTACTATCCAAGTCTTTTATTAGGCAACAAAACCAATAAACTTTAAATCACACATTAAAGGTTAATCTGGAGCAGTAGGTACAATAATAAAAGGAACTGCTGATGACTGATAAGCATGTGTACATTCTGTGACCAAACCCCATCTATATATATAAATGTACACACGCTCACTTCAGAGATAGGTATGTGAGCAGTTCAGTCAGCGGTTGTGTCAGACGGGTGTTACATGCAGTGTGAGGTACATTCAGGGCGTTTCAGGACACAAGTACACGTGGAGCTTGATAACTCGAGTGTCTTACTTGTTCCAGTGGGTTTTCGAGTTGCGGTACAGAGCCGGGAACATGATGGGCAGAATCTTGGCTGCGTTGTCGCTGATCAGACTCATGATGTACTCGTTGTTCCAGTAGTACAGAGCTCTCTCTGCCACCTACAGGAAACAAACACCTCAGTCAGACATTTGCATAACTCTTTGGTAGTAACAGTGTTCTCAAACATAAACAACCTCGGTCAACAGCGTTTTGGCTCCGTATCAATTTTAATTCCCATCAAGACTGAAACGCCTGAAAACGTATTTATCACATGACCACTCACATACACTCGGCATGCGTGTGCCAGTGTAAACAGGAAGCATTTGGTATTAAGTTGCAGATTGCTCTATAACTTAAGAGCAATCTGCAACTCCTACGCATGTAAGTAGTTGTATACATTTTAAATGTGGAATTTACCAGGACACCAGCTGTTAGCAAAGACAACAGGGTCAGCAATACTTGTATCAGATTATTCATGTTGCGTATTACTTACTACGTCGAGACTAATGCCAGTTGTTTTCTCCATGAAGGGGGTCATGTGATAGGACCCTGACGGATCAGTGATGGGCTAATTCAGGACCGAACAGAACTAACCAGCAATCTGTTGTGAGGGTTTACGTCATGTTTATACCTGTCCGGACTAAAACACGTCCCTTGAGTTGTCACACTAAAACGGGACCAGCAGCGTTTCCAAACTTCTCCGTTTTAGTGGCGCTAAAACTCCTGGGGAGTGTGGATGATAAGTGTTTCCCGTGGTCTGAGTTATGAAGGAAATGTTGTCAAAACCCATCAGTTACCTGGAAGTGCGGACTGGACACACACTTGGCAAGCTGTCGGAACAGAGGCTCCTGCACCTTCACAAATTCAGACGGCTCGATGACGTCCAGGATCTCCTCCAGCTCGTTGAGGAACATCACTTCCTTGGGACTGTGAGTCTTTGGCCAGTACTTTAGTAGAGCCATTACCACCTATGGAAAAGAGAGATAACATTGTGCTGAATAACTGTCCTGGTAGGAGAAAAAGGGGATAGCGGCTTTAGGGCTGAAAAGAAAAGTTTAATATATCCGACAAAGAATGAGCCAAATGATTAATTCATGAATTTGTGACCTTGCAAGAAAAAATCTATGAGGGATTAAACACGAGCTTCAAATTTGTACATCAATTTTAAGCTTCAAATTAGAAGTTTCAGCAAGAATTAGAATGGGACATACCGGCTCAGTTAGAGTGCTGTCCTTTTCCAAAAACTGCACCACACAGTAAGCCAGCTACAAAACACAAACATAAAAATCATTTCACTGTGAAGGCATCTGAATTTATCCACAAGCATACTAAAGGTAACACGAGAGAGCAATCGACAGGCCCGAGGCGCCGACTGGCTGAAACATGCAATCCAAGTTATTTTTTAACAAAAGCTTCAGAATGACCTACTGCTCTCGTGAAGAAAAAGAGGTGTGTTCTTAAAGCAGGTTTGGGCACGAATAATCAAATACATTTCTAAAAGAATTTCACCTGTAAATAATATATCAATGTCAAAACTGCTTTAAATAAGAATGTTAAATCAAGCTTCACAGGGTTTATTTTCTTCAAGAATCTCAACTTACCTGTGGATGGTAGACACTAAGTGATTTGACTTTGTGCAGAGGCAGTAAAACCTTCAACAGGAATATTTTGTGCTCTTCTTTTAGTGGTAAGGCAAATCCATTGATTATGCTGGAAAATAAAAAAAAACAAGAATTATCAGAAACCTTAAAAACAAACAATCTTCAGACTTGTATTCACTTAAAGATTTATTATGTTCATTTTTACATCTGATTAAACAGAACTGCTTATTTCTCTCTTATGCAGCCTCTCAGTTGATCCTCTGACTGAAACAGTGCACCCAGCCCTTGTAAGCACCATCTCATCCTCTTAACGGCGTGAAGGCTTGATCGATGAGCTCAATTAATTCTTAAAAATACATCTCATTGTGCTGTGCTGCAACATCCTGCAGAGCCAACCTGCTGACTACTACGTCCATCACTCTGCTCTGTTGCTAAAACAGGAAACGGTTCTGAGCAGTGTGACACCAGAGCTCGTCTCACAGGGATAATTACTGTCACATACGTTTACTTTGTTATCTGAAACCTTGTCTGTGTTGAACATGAACATCTCACATTGTAACATTGCTCTAATACTTCCAGAAGTCTCTGTCTGTATGTGGCTCGTATATATTTAGACATGTGAATTGTAAACGGGTCAAGAAAGTGCAGTGTCGAAACTGGTGCGATTAGTAATAAGTTCAACTTGTGTTAAGGCTCATACCTTCCAAGTATTTCCAGTAGTTCAGCTATACCATTGTGGTGCTCCGTCTCATAGATAAACCTGTGGGAAAAAACAGGAACTGGATTCATTGGCTATACGCAGATTCTATATTTGATGATTCATAAGTTGACCATTCATCTTGGTATACGTGATTAAAACAAACAGCCGGGGAGGGCTGCACTGACCTATAGAAAATGTTATTGATCTGTTTTCTGATGTACGCTCTCAGCCCCAGGAACTTTCCATAGATCCGGTGGAGGGTTGTTTTGAGGAAGTCTCGCTCTCTGGGATCCTCGCTGTCAAATAGATCTAGGAGCTGCGACGTCAAAGATGTGAAATGTTACCACAATGAAGAGTCACGGTGAAAATTCAATTTCTAATTCAATTTGCCAAAATATTGTTATCTTACCTGCATAACAAATTTCTGGTCGATGTATTTCTTTGCTATGTTGGGCTGAAAGTCGGGCGATTCTAAAAACCTAAGGAAAAATTCATAGACGAGCTGCAATAGAAACAAAGAAGACAAATCAACAAATGAGTGAATGCTTTACCAATACTTTAAAATCTGGTACATCAAGCTGTTCTGTTCTTTCAGTTCTAGGTGTGCATTATTGTGGTTATTACTGTCTGTTTAATTCTCTTATTTTTATACGTACATAAAATGAATTCATACTTGGAGGCTTTTCTAAACTGAGAAACATTTATAAACCTTTCAGTTTGGCAGACGATTAAATAATTACAAAAAAATGTCAACCTGGAGGTGTGGCCACGCTGCTTCTAGTGTTGGCTCGTCCTCTTCTGGATCAAACTCCGCTCCGGTGGGGTTGGATGATGGAGGCAATGTTCTGAACATATTCACCAAAAACTGGAAGAGGAGAAATGAAAAATGATTTGCTGAATGTTTACGACCCAGGACAGAAAACAATTAAAGTCAACCTCCTTTTGTTTCAATAACCTAAAGAGCAAATATCCATTTAAGTTTGAGAAACAATACAGTGGCTCTGCCCAGGTTGTGTAAGGATACGCTACAAAAGACTCTTTCATCAAAACAACCAGGCCAGAACTTTCCCCACTCGTGAATGAATGTTTACCGTCATGAAATGAGGTTAAACCAATAGTTTAACCACATCAAACTGGGGTTAGGGCTGCTTCTTTGACTTGGTGATTGTTTCTTAGAACAATGCAGTGTTTTAAAAATAAAATAAAAGTAACAGCAGCATCTCTGTAACCAGTTCGGCACACAGAGCGAGTTCAGTGCAAGATGCCAACATTTTGCAGATGCACTTGCTTGTGGAGTGTTTGACTGAAGAGGTTGTTAGAAATGCTGACATCATATGAGGAGTACAGATAATTTATTCATATCCTGGGCCTTGTGTTAAATGATTAGGAGCGCATGTTAGTGTCACATTACACAATTTAGCCACTATTTAAATGGTCCGTGCTCAAAAATCAGCAAGGATATTAAAAGAAAGACAACTATCTTTATAAAAAGGGCCCTAGAATTCTAGAAGTCTAGAATAAATTAAAAAAGCTTCATCACACTTCAAAATGCATAAGAAATGTCCCATCTTGGTTATTCTTAAATCGGTTTTCTTTATAGGTTAGTGTTGAGTCTGCAAACTAGCCTCAGAGCGAATGGCCCACAATAATCTGAGTGTGTTGCGTTAATGGTCTCTCACAGTGTCAACTGACTCCCCTGTGGGCTGCTGCTCCATGCTAGGCAGATCATGGGACACTGCAGGTGGCCTACTAAAACAGCGAGGGCCTTGTTTGAAAAGACAAGCTACAAGGTAGACCAAGATAAGACCGTCAGGGCCGAGCCGCTCTTCATCACAGAACAGGCTGCAAGAGGAAACGTCATAACAGTGATTAAGACAATTCTGCTCTAGGCTTCGAGGATGAGAAGATAATGACAATGGAGGGGGAGAATCTTTCTAAAACTCCTGTGTTTTCATTATGTTTACGGCAATGCTTCTGTATCCTGATCTTCTTAATCTTTATAATCTCCTTGTTTAGTGTCTGTAATTAAAATGAAAGCAATTCTTTCATTAATTCCAAACAAAACAATGTAGCCTGTGCTGAAAATTGTGCCATAGTCAAAGTTCTTCGCTCTGGGGAAACAAAAGTACTAGCTTTCAAGTTACAGTGTTAAGAAGGAACGTTTAAAATTATGTTTTCACATAAAACCTGACAGATTCTTTTAATGAGCTTTTGAAATTAATAACCTTTTTCTGAATCCCTAAAATATTCTTTAAAAAAAGTGAATTTGTTCAAGTTTACAGCGGCAACCAACTATTTTGATCTATATTTTCTGGATCCATTCATCCACATGTTGTCGTGTTTCTGCCTTATTCTACAACTGTTCAAATCAATTTATCTCTCTTATCTAAACTTAATATCCTGTAATGACAAGTTTTATATATATATATATATATATTTAGTTTTTTAGATAAGCAAATTTGTAACAACCAGGGCTTTTTCTAGAGATGTGAAGGAAGAAAGTGACCAAGAACTTGATCATTCTGGCTGTGTGGAGATGGAAGAAACTACCAGAGGGGCGACCATTGCTCTAGAACTCCACTGATGTCGGCTTTATGGCAGAGACAGAAGCCTCCCCAGTGACACTGGAAAATAACCTACAGGACTCCCAGACTGTGAGAAGCAAGATTCTTTGGTTTGATGAAACCAACTAAATAGTTTGGCCTAAATTCTAATCTCGACGTTTGGAGGAAACCAGACACAGCTCGTCACCTGCTCGTCACCATCCGGACAGTGAAGCGTGGTGGTGAAAGCATCAAGCTGTGGTGGTGTTTTTCAGCAGCAGGCGGAAGGAAGACAGGTTAAGGCTGAGCAAAACCCTAACAGAGAATCCCTTGATGAAAGTCTCTCTCAGAGCACTCAGACCAAATGTTCACCTTCAAATGACCCTGAGCGCACAGCCAATACAAAGCAGGATGGTAGGACAACTCTGAATGGTACTGAGAGTCACAGTTCTGACTAGAAGTAATAATAGCTGACCTCCCACAGTCTCCATCCAACCTAACAGAAGAACTGCTGAGAAGAATGGCACATCCATCATATCGGTTATACCCGTGGTGTTTTGCATCTCTGCTAGAGTTACAGGTCAAACAACGGTCAAAACTTAGACTAACACCAGTTGGAAGTTTTTCCTTCCACTGTTTGTATTGGTCTATCGTGATGGATACTTATTATTAATTTGCAGTGTGTTCTGTCACCTTAGCTCTTCCAGTAAAGCCCAAACACACAAGGAAACCAAGAAACTCAGGGGGATTATGGGGCAAACGATGGTAGTGAAGACAACAACTCCCATGATGCCAAGCTGCTTTATGACATCATCAAAAAGGTGTTTTGTAATTTTTTATTGTAATAGGTCTAGTGGCCCTTTGTTCCCTTTGGACTTATTTGTCTTTCAATTGCCAGATAAAGGCAAGAAAAACACCCAAAATATTTTTCCAAAGCCGAGGGCAAAATTTTCACATTTTTTTTCTCAACTATTAGATACAAACTCAAAGAAAATGTAAGAAAAATCTGCTAATTTGTGAAGCTACATCCAGAATATACTCTTCCCTTCACAAAAAAGGCTGAAACAATCAATTACTCGTTTCTTGAATTTTAAATCTAGTTTTATCCTTCCTATCTATGACTCTAACCAACTTCTCTCCAAAAAGTGACGGGTATCTGCCCTGCAGCTACAGCTGGCCCCTGCTCTCAGCCAGAGTTTCACCCTCATCTCCAGCTTTCATCCTAAACCTAACTCCCTCCGGCTCCACTCACCACGTGCACCACCTCTGGGTAGATGGGCTCTGTGATGACATTCCTGTTGTGGGTGATGTACTCCACCATTTCGCTCAGCGCCGCCCGCTTCACTTCCTTCCATTTTAGGTCGCTCAGCGGGTCGGACAGGAAGTCGAATAGAACACAGCACTGCCGTAGCTTCTGGATGAAGAGCTTCTCCTGCTCAGCGGGGGCCACATCTTAAGACGGACAGAAAGAGGAAAAAATGTTAAGTGGGCAAGTGAGACAAAGTCCAGTGGCAAAATGAGAGTTGCAGGTGTAACTAGGCTAAACAGTGGTAATGAAATACGCCAGCGAATATCCGATAATGTAGCCATGGACAAAGCCTGATGGGTCACAAAGAGAATGTCAGTTTGGCTGTGAAGGATAACAGTTTAAACAGCAATGGAAACAGAAGGTAGCGGGAGAATGATGAGGAGCAGCAAATGAGTCATGAAGACTGAAGTGCATTGAGAGAGAGGCAGAGATGGTGAGAGCCCAGGGGGAGGATAACGACAGAGCGGTGAGGAGGAGAGAGCGCCGAACAGGGAGGGAATGAAGGATGAAGGATTTGGGATCTAGGTGAACGGTCACAGATCTATTCATAAATAAAACCAAGCTATTTAAGCCTGTCATTGTATTTGACCATGGTGGTTTTAGGATTTCCTTTTTCTCCTGATAAAGGCTGATAAACTAAATAGCACAGTGATTCCAAAGTGTCGTCTTTATGTGAAACAACTTTGATGTTGCTCGTTTGACTTAATGTCTGATTTTATCTTTGCTTAGAAATCTTCACTGTCCTCAGCTTCCCAGAATAATCACTATTAGATAGGTGTTTGCAACCGTGTCCATTTATTTTCTTTCCTTGTCAGACCGATTACTGAGAAACCACTTAAAGGATTTCCATGAAACTTGGTGGAAGGATGGAACATGGGCGGAGAAACAACCCATTAATCCAGGAACTCAATTTCACATGTACCTTTAACATTATGAGATATGGCATTTTTTGGTGATTTTCACCAGATTTCTCTGAAATAACTCATTGATCCTGATGTAAAAGAAAGTAACATTTAAGAGGCATATCTATGAGTGACTGCAATAATGATCGAACTAAAACTGTCAACTCTGTGATTGCATTTGCACAGTTATAAAAACTGTTTAAGCAGAAAGTACTTCTGCCAAGGAGGTTACGCTTTCCTTCCTGTCTCTATGTTTGTTTGTTTATAAACAGGATTATGAAGAAATTACAGGATGGATTACTAGGAAATGTAGTGGAATGATGCTGTGTGAGTCAGAATAACTCGATTTGGATCAGGGACGGATCCAAGAATCTCTACAAAGTTGTGCATGCTTGATGCAGTTACAATAAATTCTGGAAGGCACGGCAGTGAGAGAAAGTACATCATCCTTACATCAAAACCATAAGGTATACAGCAAATCCTAATTCACAGGTTTATAAACCTCTGCAAGTCACGTCTGTACAGTAAAGACCTCTGCCTCATAATTACTTGTCAGTGAAGGGTGTGGCTTTAACAATAGGCTGGCACTGAGGCTCGAAGCTGTCTGCACACGAGGAGGATGGTGATGCCATGGGTGAGATAAATTAGATCAGATGTAGACAGTACATTGTGTAAACATCAAAAGGATAGAAGGAGATGGATGAATCCCACTCATCCTCCATGATTCTACTGTAACCTTTGGGCAGAATGCTTCCAATTACTGAGATAAGCAAATTAGGCTGGGAGACAAATTGTGATTTATGAATTTGGCACAAGGTTCTAATAGAGAAAATGTATAAATTATAACCAACCGATAAGGGCAGCAAAAACATGATATATGAATGCAGAAATATTATTCACATGATTCAGGGATGAATTAATTAATTAATTATTTCTTGCTGTCTTCCATCGCGTTTAAATTAGACTGAAAGTAACGAAGAAATAAACAGGCATCGAGTTCTGCCGATTGAATCGTGCAGGTGTTTGAAAGGAAGGAAAGCGCTAGAGGAAAATCATGGTATAGACACAAAAAAGGAAGTAACAGGCAGCTGAAACTATTTGGTCATGCCCTTATTTCAGTGAATGTACTGAGACAGTTACAGAGGCCATAGCACGGAGGAGAGGACGGTGCAAACACACACACAGACACGCACAGTCGCACACTCTTCTGGAGTGTCAGTTTCAAGTCGGCCAATTTATCTTGATGACAGTGAGAGGTTGGGAATTCCAGAGGAGAGAGGGTAAGTGTGTAAGCTGCCATTATAGCATACATTTCCATAAATGATTTGGCAGCCAACTGGGCTGTCACCGGCACAACAGGAAAATGAGTGCCCTTTACTCCTGATTAAAAACACATAAGGTTATTATCATTGTTATTACGTGATTAAAATCAGCTTAGCATTACTTTTCATTTACAGAAAGAGGCTCAGTGGGGCAACAACAGTGAGAAACAGCAGCAAGGATTAAACTAAAAGTAATTTGGTTGTTTACATAAGTCTGTCTGCCCGTGTCATAAAGTTTCTGTGCGCTCCCAAAATACCCAGCAGGTTGTTGTGTAACAGAGAAAGGGCCAGTGTTGTGATCCCAAAACCGATGTTAAGCACAATGTGACTTCTATTAATGCTGCAAACAGACGCCGGAGGAGAGCAAGTATGCGCACGCACTCACACTCCCGGGTATCATGTCTTATGGAGAACAAAACGCGATTTATCTTGATGCCCCCTATTCAAAACAAAAATAATAAAGTGTGGTCACGTTGGAAAAAGCGTCGGCACTGCAGCCGCTGCGGGTCAGAGGTTTGAACTGGTTTGGCAATCTGCTTTTTCACCAGCATATTATGCTCAATGTAAACACTGACATACTTCGATATGTAGCGGAACAGTGTGTTACAGTTTGGTATGAGAGGTATGACTCTGGCCACATTGATCAATTAAAACTGATCTGGCTGCATTGTAATTATCAGCAGAGAATACTTCCTGCATATATAAAGTTCTACAACATTGACACAAATGAGACAAACTCATAGTTGCACTTTGGAGGATGCCATGATACTGATAATGGCAAGAAATGCTTCGCCAGGCTTTAACTGAAGTCTTGTGTCTTGAAAGATTATCTCCGGAAATATCTGATGAATGTGAAGCGCACTTGAATTAAGAGCAGGAATTGAACCATTAGATCATGAGAAGGTGTTGAGTCTGATTTAGAGACGATCAAGGATTTCTGAGAGCTCACGCAAGGACAACAAAATCTAGACACTTTTGTGAAGATGCAAAAAAATAATAACCGAAACTAAGCAAAATTGCGTGAAATAAACACAGTCCTGCAAACATCCACGCACAAATGTATAATATTTTGTATAGTTCATGCAAATCACCTTCTGACAATATTTGTTTTCAATCTTTGGAGTCAGAAACATTTATTAACACAAGCAAGCTGGATGAACTTATTCTGGGTAGAACATGAAACAACGTATCTCAACATGAAAAATAACCTTTTGACAGTGTTGAAACAGACAATATGCGGACAGGACAATATCACATAGAGTAACCTTAGTGCAAAGTAGACTTCATATGCACTATAATAAACAGATGATAGTGTTTTAAGGAATGGATTTGCATGAACTTTACAACATTATGGACATTTGAGCAAGGTGTCTCCCTCCAGATACAAACCTCATAAAAATCAAAGTCTGTGATTGTTTGACAGTTAATCTACATGAACTAAACAACTATGGACTGTGATTGTTTTCAGGTTTACATTGTCCTGTTCAAATCCAGGCACAAAATGCACATTAATCTGCGTAGTAGCAGTTTAGTTTCTCCCCGACGAGGAAACACTGAATCAAGACGTGGGTATGAAGTGAAATCTGTCTCAACTTGATCTGGAGTCAACCCGGACGCAGGACATTCGATGTAAACAACAGAGAAGCCCAATGGGAGGAGGGGAAAGAGACCGAGGGTCCAGCTTGTTCTCCCCCCAGCACCGGGTTGTCATTCACGGCAGTCGCCTCTGTGGTTTAACAGAGTGTGATCAATAATCGCCTGAGGCTTCATCTAACGCTGGGCTGCACCCGAGTACAGTGGGAACAGGCTGGGGCCTTTCAGACATGACTGAATGCATTGTGCACATATTAAATAGGCCGAGTCCTGCTTGTTGTAATCCTGAAACATTGCTGCTGCTGCTGCTGTGACACGGCCGGGCTGGGGGTCATATGGACGCCGTGTTGACACAGATCCGCTGCACTTGAAGAGGAGAGACGTTCATTCAAGACTTCATGAGGGGTGGTGGTGGTGGTGGGGGGGAGGTGGACGTGGGGAGGGGGGGCTGCTGCAGAGCTGTGTCCGTCTGCTGTAACCAGTTTGCACCCAGAGGAACTGGAGTGTGGTGAAAACACACTGGGACCGAGCCGAGCAGCAGGGGGGGGTGGGAGGGAGAGCAGGACTGGTCATGTTGGAGTCAGCCTCTAGCATTAGCCTTTAGCTCCGGGGGGCTACGGCTCATTACTGCACACACAATACATTACATACGCGAAATATGCCCGAAACGAGCCATTCCCAGCGCAACGTGAACGCGAAGCCGAGGACAGGACCCTTCCCTTGGCTGTGACCTCACTTCCTTTGACATCACTAGCTCGGCGGGGGGATGGGCAGCAGCGAGCAGCTAGCTAGTAAAACCTGATTTTTTTTTTTTTTAACACAGCTTCTCGCAGCGAAGCACACGACCGAACCGTCCCCCCCGCACCAACACCCCCCCACCCCGGTGGTTCCCCCCCAGCGAGCTAACCCGTCTCTCGGCGTCTGGACCAGGGTGGGAGCGAGGAGGAGAACCGGGGCACAGCGACTCACACTCGGCTCCCTCTCCCCGTCGCTCCCCGGGACAATGCAGGCGGAATCAGTCGTCCTTACCTCTGAAGTGCATGAGGGCCAGCGGCTGGAAGGGCCCGTTGGAGTTCGGTGCGTCCACGACCATCCTGTCTCCGGGTTTATTGCATGTCAACATCTAAACCTCAACCAGGAAGGCGCATCGACTCAGGGCGAGAGGCCAGCCTCCATTTTAGCACAAAAGCGGATCAGAAAATGAAGCTCTCCGCCGCTGGAGGGAACTGGCTGCTCGGTGACGTAGGCAGCGGGGGAAGCGGCTGATTGGCTGAGCGCGGGCGGCTTCGGCGCAATCAGGGTGTGACGAGCTGTGGAAGAGGGACGGGGATTGGCTGAGAGGGCGAACAGGGGCGGGACGTGTGATGGAATTTTGCCCCCCGCCCGGCTCCTCCTCCTCCTCTGGTGACGCTGTGCACATCTGACACAGACCTGAGATCAGATTCATCCAGATCAGCTGCACAGTGGAACCATCAGCAAGGTTCATAAGAGAATCTGATTCAGGATGAGTGTCAGTTCCTGGATGAATCTTCAGAGCCCCCCCCCCCCTGTCGTCTCTGCCTGGGTCTGTATGAGAAGGAGGTGGAGGCCAGGGTCATGAGGGGCCTCGAATCCTCTGATTCAGTGAGGGAGGGAAGAAGATGAGAAGAAACCACACGAAGAGCAAAGGATGGGACGACATCCAAAAAGAATAGCCCCAAAAAAGTTCCACTGGAAGCTGCAGTGGGCTTAGATCGTATCAGATAATCCTTTATTGATCGCTGTGGGGGAACTTTAGTTAATTCAGCAGCCAGAGCACAGAATACATACAGATAAGAAGAATAGATTAAAAATAGAGTAGAACTATAATGGCCCTTAGTAAAGTGCACACCTTCGCCAACAGTCCCCTTCAATGCATTCTAGCTGCATCAAGTTGCAAACACTCATAGATATCAGTCGACTTAATGTGCCAAGGTTTTTTTTTATCAAGACTCATTCATTATTCCCTGGGAAATCAGGTAAAAAAATAATAATTTTAAAGAGGAAAATTCCTGGATCCGCCCTCTGATATGATCCATATTTAATAGGTTCTTCTCAGACTCATATTGTGTAGTTTCACCAAGTTTTGTGATAATCCGTCCAATAGTTATTCCGAAATACTGCCAACAGATAAACAAACTTAGATGCAGACATAACCTCCTTGGCCGAGGTAATAAAAGAAAGAACTATATAAAAACAAGGAGGGCCAGGCCGACGCCTCTCTGTGTGGAGGTGGAGTGACTGTGAATGGTTGTTTGTCTCTGTATGTTGATCCCCTGCGATTAGCTGGTGACCTGTTCAGGGTGTACCCCTCTGATTGCCCAATGTCAGCTGGGATTGGATAAGCCTAATAGATGGCTGGCTGGATGGATGGATGCACTGAAGAACGATTAGAGGCAGGATACAAAAAGTAGCGGCAGTAGCAGTACAGCCACTGGTAATGTGCTGTAAAACCATCTCAAAGTGACACAGTGATGTGTAAAGTAGCAGTGGGTCAGCAAGTATGTTAAGTAGAGAACGTTACTGAAAGCAGTGGCTGTGCATTTCAGCATGATCATGGAATTAAACTCTATTCTTTTGAGATATATATATAGTAGAGCAAATGCAATAGACAAGACATGGTGTACAGTTTATGATTATTCATTACACAATATGAAAGATAATCAATCCATTGTGTTGATTTGGTCTAGTCCTATAAGACAGTTTGTCGACTTTGTTTTCATCAATTAAAACAAAATCAAACGACAGTTCATCACCTCTGGTCTTCTCTTCTGTTTTGTGTTTTTACGTTTCGGGGCGAAGGCAGAGTTTGCTGCGTTGTGTTTTTCTGAGTGACGTGCAAGTGCTTAGCTAAATTAGCTGTAAACAGGAAATGAAAGCGAAAGGATGGAACACACGGAATGAGCCTGTCCACGCTCTGTTTGAAGGTTTATCTGATGAATCCCACTCTGTGTTTTTAAAGCAGATTAGTGTTAAAGTTAGCTGTCATGTATGTATGGTGCTGTGAATTACACTTTATATGATATAGGTTATTTTGGAAATAATGTCTCTAACCCTCCGAAAAAAGCTGAGTGAAATCCCATTCACGCCACAAGGCCGAGTGGAGTTTTCATAACAGTAGGACTCATCATTTCATCACAGTCCCTCCACAGTCTTTTAATAAACAGAGGGAGCAGGCTGTCCTCCAGCAACGGACACAGCCAGACAATTAAATACAATTTAATTAAGAGAGTTCACCAGGGAGGCTGTGATGTACAGTATGTCTTGTTACAGTCTGGAATTACCCAATAAAAATCACATCTAAGGGAAATTGTGGAGGTCGGACTATTCTGATTAAATGAAACGATCATCCCGGTGCACAAAATAGGTACAGTTTTAAGATATATTATGCAAAAAATGTATTTCATACATGTACAAGTAAAATGTGTTCTTGGTTGGTAACTTTAGACGCGGTAGCCTATGTGTTAATAATTGATCTAGAGAGAAAAAGAGAGGAGAAGACGAGAAGAGGAAGGTCGGGCAGTTCTCCCTGTCAGTCTCAACCTTTACATTCCACAACCATGACAACGGGCGGCTGTATTTGCAGAAAGTAGACACTAACTTCCTACAAGCGGAACAGGCGTGCAGACAGAAAAAAATTCAAGTCATGGGCAATATTCTAGATTTATTAATTGTTAACGCTCATGAAAATACCAAATCTGACAATGATTCTATCCTGTATTACCTGTGCAGCCGGACCTATCACAGCAGTACAGTGCTCAGAGGTAAAAGACCCCCAACGAATCCTATGTTCGATCCCACAGAGTCCATCCATCCATTAGAGAGAGTTCTTCCTCTGTGGCACAGAGCTCACATTGTTGTCCAAAAAAACACACAAGCTGACACGCTCCTTCATCACCATGAACAGTAGTTTATTTTAAGTGACCCAGACACAAACACACACACTTGTCTCTCTATAGTTGTGAGGACACTGTGGATATTGTGACATAATTCATTCCATAGCCCCTAACCATAACCCAATTCTAACCCTGAAACCAATACGTCTTAACCTTCAAACAACCCTTTGACTTGGTGAGGATCAGCCAAAATGTCTTCACCAAGTCAAAATGTCCTCACAATGACAGTATTGAAATAAGATTGCCCCTCGTAACTACAGAAACACACACACACACACACACACACACACACACACACACACACACTGTCCTGCTGCAGTACAACCTCACTAGTTCAGACATCATGTGTTTTCCTGTGGCTGAATTTAGTCCCAAACAAATACTATTTTGTCCCAACTAAGCAAGGTTTCTTGAAAACCACAGCGCTCAGCGGTTATATGATTTTATTCAGCCTTTCTTAAAAACATAGAATTAAACTTTTGGCTGCAGGTTTTTTTTAAAGATCTTCAGTAGTGATGGATGAACTTGAGGCTGAGTGCTAAAGATGTCAGAAAACTGCTGGTTTTCATCTTTTCATGAAAATTACTATTTTTTAAATCCAATAAATCAAGTGTTACTCTTTAAATAGGCTGACATATATGAAAGTATTACATCATATATATTATATATTTTTTTAAGGCTGACTGAAATTACTGAGGATACTGCACCACTCCCATCTTGAACCAGAAGATGGCAGCGCAGTCAAGTGACACACTAAATGTTTCATGGAAACAACCAACTGTTTATTCTTCTTCAGCAGACACACAGTGTAGCTCTGCTGTCAACGTCAAGTAAACAATGACGTTCTGTGGCCATATTTTCAACTGGGCCTGTTTATTTGTTTATTTTGTTTACTTAACAAGATTACAGGATAAATACCAATTCAGCTTTCATAAAAGTTTGTGGACAGATAGAGTCTGGGCAGAGAAAGAAAGAATTCAGGTTAACGGGACGGATAAGGGATTTATTTTCAATCTCTTTAACATCGCAACATAAGGAATGTTTCAACATTTCGTAAATTTTTCAGAGAATAATTCACAGATCAATTTTTTATTTCTCCGATAACAACTAGACCATCGTGTAGGATTGTTCAGCCATGGTGGAGTCCTGTGCTCCACCGAGTGTTATTCTAGTTAAAGATTAAAACTTAAATACATTTTTTCCTATTTGTTCCCCAATTAAAATATTCATTACTTTCGTCAAACAAAGCCATGTTTCCTTCTCTCTCTCCTACACACACACACAAACATACACACACATACACACACACACACACACACACACACACACACACACACACACACACACACACACACACATATACAAACAAACAAACAAACACACACATACACACACAATAAAAGATAACTTGAAAGCCTGTGCTACTGAACAGCCATTTTGTAAATTCTGCACAAAATAAAACTCTTATACTACAATAATAACCTCTCTGAACCCTGATGCTGGTCTTCAATGACTAGTCAATGAGATCCTCTATATTGGGTTTTGGTCGTTTTCCCTGTAGCTGTATTTTGATGAACTGCAGTTGTGAAGATAAGACAACGTAACATCTCGCATGTGACATAATATTGCAAACAGAAGTCCCTACTAATAAAATCTGCCTCAAAACATGCTCCATTTAACACAACTCCCCCTTTATAAGCATCCAAGCAACTTTCACTAAAAAGAACAGCGGAGTAATTAATATCATCACTTCAGCGTCACATAAATCACAGAACAAACGGATTCTTTCTTTGAGATGATTTAAGGTTTATGTAAACTAAAGGTCCTGCAACTGAATATAACTGTTTGTAACAGTGCAAATATCTGTTTTTGAGAAAGAACGATCACACAGAAAAAAAGTTATCTCCAGTTCAGTGACATTAACGATTCTTTTTTTTGTTATCAATTAGTCCAGAAGGTTATTTGTCCGGTAGTCAATCAACTGTTTTGTGTATAAAACATCAGAAAACATATTTATTAAAGAGCAATAACAGGAGAAGCTGCTACTCGGTGACATTTGGCATTAATCAATTATTAAAATAGTAACTAAAACAAATAACTATAATACACTACGCAACATACTATACACTATATCGTCCACCGTCCGTAAGTGGGTGACTAAGCATGTAGTTATCTTCACTGTATCTGACCTTTACAGTCTGAAATATCTACAGGTCATTCCACAGACTGTCAGGAGAGTAATCTATGATCAGATTCAAGGCTGCTTGTTCGTTCATGTTTCTGCAGGTCAACTTCAACGGAGGGGTCAGGGAGACCATCTTCTTATCTCTCTACAAACCTTCACCATACCCGGTATATAAAGATGGAAGACGTATGTCCGCTTCCTCCCACTATCAAGAAATGAGGTTAAAATATCCCCGATGCCATCTTGTGCATTTGGAGCCAGAGTCTGCTCATTAGCGATCAGGTCAGTCTCAGCGGTGACGTTTCACACTGTTTTTATCAAATCAAAGAATTAACTGAAACCGAACTTACACATGAACATACACAAGTGTGATTAAAAACTACCTAAAATGACAGAAACCATCCTTGAGAAAAGATGTGCATGGCTTCAATTTTTTGGCTTCACTTTTGGGGAGTTGTCATGTCGACATCTTTATGTACAGTCTATGATCTCCAGGAAACACATGCAGATACACAAAAAGCTGCACAGGCACACAAAACAACCACGTGCACGTATCTGCTCTTAATCTAGCTTGGCCCTATGCCTGTCCCAGTCGGGTTCATCACTTATTTGTGTCCCCTGGAAACCCTACTGTTCTTGTTTACGCAACTTGTTTTTGTATTGAGTTCTGTTGTATTATTTGCAGTGTGTGCGTGTGTGTGTGTGTGTCCTCAAATTATTGTACTTGTGTTTTGACGCTGAGCAAATTGCAGTGCATTGATCTCTCTACAGTGCCCCTCGGCTTCTTCTCAAGAATGACACATATTAGAGCATGTTTGTAAATACACAAGTGAAAAATGAAAACTTGTGATACACGGTGGCCGCCATCAAACTTGCAAATCCTCTGACCATGCACCTCCATTGTTGCTGTGTCGTGTCACCCGGCTCATTCAGGTACGTGAACAAAGCATGGCTGGGTGTACTTTACAGTAAAACCACTTAGGCCTGATCCCGTCTGTAACGCTGTGTGTAAACAAAGAAGCCATGAAAGATTGATGTGAACCACAACCTCACTATCTTGCTGAAGAATTTGGCGTCAGTGTGGTAGAATCAATCATTACGGTAAATAAAAAATCTGACAGCGGGGGGCCGGTGTGACCTGATTGTTATTTTAGTGGTGAGTGCAAATCTCTTGTTGCATTTATTCATTAGTGAGAATGTATTATTATTTAACAATTATAACACAGTGTTTGTTGATGACAGAGAGCAGCACATGCTGAGCTGCTTTAGGAGTCAGAGACGTCTCCTCCTCCACATTCAGGTTTACAGTTTAGGTTTGATGTGCACTAATGTTTTGAGTTATTAATGGATTGGCCCAGATTCTTCCATGTTCTGTCCCGGCAGTCTGAGTTAGGGTCATATCAGTTTCCTCCAGTCACGGCTGGAGATGCAGGTGATTGCACAGCATTGGCATTCAAGATAAAGTCTGCTTAGCGATAAATTATGTAGTGAGCAAAGACATACAGGTTAAAAAGGAAGTTATAAGGATCCACCGAGGCTATGAATAGTTAATAAGATTCCCTTCATACATATATGCCAAACATGCAATCGTGGATAAAGGTCGTCTGGCGTCTTCCAGGAGGAAGTGTAGTGTACAAACATGTAAAAGAAAAGAGTGACAGCTCCTATAGAGATACTGAAGAGGCATACCTGCCAGTGCAGGAAGCTTCTGTAGTTCTCTGTTAGTACTGAGGGGGAAAGAAGAAGTGCTGAACCTTTTCTCCTTCCTCCCGGCCGAGTGTGACCCCGGCTGCTTCACCCTCATCAGCTGTGTTGCAGGAGGCACTTTCTTATTGGAGCCCTGCGGAAACAAAAGAGGGGCAGAGGAAGGTCTCCTGTTACCGGAGCAGGGGTAGGGTTAGGTGGTTCCTGTCCCGAAGGAAATGACACAGGAATCGTTATACTCAAGTGTCAAAGACGGTTTGAGAGGAGAGGAGAGGAGAGGAGAGGAGAGGAGAGGAGAGGAGAGGAGAGGAGAGGAGAGGTTTTTGGTTTTTCAAAATCCATTTATTTTCTATTTCCAGGAACAAAAACACTTCTTACGTCAGCCACCAGCTGTACACCGCAACCAAACAAGGTTAATAAATACTACATATAGATTATTTTCGATATATACACACACACACACACACACATGTACATACCCACTCACACATCCATACTAACTGTCGTATCTCAAATTACAGGTTAAAAATCAGTTCCCCTTCATCCCCAAGGGTGCATAGAATCCCCGCAACAGCCCATATGCGGCTAAATGTCATCAAATTGTCCATCATTTTGTAGTAGGCGTGTTCTACTCTGAGTCTGGCTTTCAGAAATCCAACCAGCATTGGCGCCGGATGCACGCTACCAGTGTCCAGTGCTTGGTTCCTCCGTGTCAGCCAAATGGCTAGCTTTGCAGAACCAGAGACAAAGTTTACCAGGTTGTGTACAGCTTTTTCCTTTGCAGAATATTTCGGACCATAAATGAACAAACCAAAAGAAAATACCTCTCCCAGGCCCTGAAACCACCCTTTTAACACATTAAAAAGTGCTTCCAGCCGTGGACACTGAACAAATAAATGTTCCAGTGTTTCAGCTTGGGAGCAGAACGTACACCCCTCCCCCAGCTCCGGATCAAGGTGCGCTCTGTATCTGTTTGTAGCTATCGCCCCGTGCACTACCCTCCACTGGAGGTCTGCTGTCCGTTTTTCAATGGGCAGCTTGTACAAGGCCCGCCAGCTGCCTTTCGGAGAAGCCTCTGGCTCCAATAGCCCAGTCCACCTCGACTCTCTCATCTCTTCCAGAGAGTGCAAATTACGAACCTTTACACAGGTCTGGTAGACAGACTTTTTTCCCACAGTCTGAAAGCTGTCTAGGTGAGGAGTTGGGAAGGACAACAACTGACCACGCCTCTCCTGCCACTCCCCAACAGCTGGGCTGATGAATAAGGAGGGGAAACTGTATTCCGAGTCATCACTCCACTGGTCACACAGAGTATTGTTGCTTGCAAAGACTCTCATGGTTTGTGGCAGGGCGGCACAGACCTCCTCCAACACTTTGTTTATCAGTCTGGTAGAGTTGATATTGCTGTTCGCTCTCAGGGTATACACCGATGTTGCTGTCATCTTTATCAGATGGCCCAGTTTGGTGCATCCAGCTCGTCTGAGGTTGTCTCTGAGGCTGGCAGACTGCAGTGTTTCCGACCTCATAAAGTCATTGAAGAACAGCGGTTCCTCAAACAGCCACAAACCAGGTGTTTCATTGTTTTCTCTACTGACATGAAAAATCTGCCATGCATCTAACATTGACTTGTAAAACGGGGTCAGCCCGGTGAGATCCATGTCCTCCGTTCTTAAAAGGAAGAGATGTTTGTCGTAGCCCAATCTTCCAGCTCTCCTCAGCAGCAGACGTGCCGCATCAACCCACCTCGGCCCACAGTTGTACAGTAGTCTTTGAGCTGCCCGAAGGCGAAAAGCGGCAATTTTGGACTTGATGTCCACCAGTCCCTGTCCTCCTTCCACCACCGGCAGATAGAGGACTGCTGCCCGAACCCAGTGTTTGCCAGACCAGAAGAAATCCAGTATGGCTCTTTGTAGTTCCTCAATTAGTCCTCTCGGTGGCGTCAGAGCCGTAAGCCTGTGCCAGAGAGTCGAGGCAACCAGACTGCCGGCAACCAAAGCTCTTCCCCTATAGGACAGCTGGGGTAGCAACCATTTCCACTTAGACAACCGAGCACACACCTTCTCCTTCACTCCCTCCCAGTTTTTTGTTAGAAACACATCGCTACCCAAAAATACACCCAAAACTCTTAACCCCTCCTTCCCCCACTCAAGACCACCAGGCAGACTTGGTATTGCTTGCCCGCTCCACTGTCCCACCAACAAAGCCTCGCTCTTTTCCCAGTTCACCCGTGCAGAGGAAGCCTTACAATACAGTGACAGTGCTTCTTGTAAAGAGGACACATCTTGTTGATTAGAGACCACCACATTTACATCATCTGCATATGCAGAGACTATGAGGGAGTACTCGGGATCTGGGAAGCCAGGCAGCGAGAGGCCACTGATCTTACCCCTCAACCTGCAAAGCAAAGGCTCTATGGCCAGACTGTATAACTGCCCAGAGATTGGACAGCCTTGTCTTATCCCCCGCTGTACCTGGATTGGTCTGGTCAGCCCTGTCCCCATCTTTATCATGCATTGGGCACCATTATATAATAGGCTGAGCCATGCAATAAACCCATCACCTAAACCAAAAGCTCTTAAAGTGTCAAATAAATAAGAGTGATCTACCCTATCAAAAGCTTTCTCTTGATCCAAAGAAACAATTCCACAATTAAACTCATATTTTTTACATACATCCATAACATCTCTAATCAGAAAAATATTGTCCATGATTGTCCGATCTGGTATACAGTACGTTTGGTCTCTGTGGACAATCATCTCCAAAATGTTTTTTAGTCTGTTGGCTAAGGCTTTTGAAAGTACCTTGTAGTCTGTGCACAGGAGAGCAACGGGCCTCCAGTTTTTAAGTAAGGCCAAATCTCCTTTCTTTGGCAGCAGGGAGATTACTGCTCGCTGACAAGAGACAGGAAGTGAACCTGTTCTCAAACATTCCAAAAGGACGCCATGTAGGTCCGGACCAATGATGCTCCAGAATCTCCTTAGCAGATCATTGGAGAGACCATCAATCCCTGGCGCTCGTCCTGATGCCATCTGGTTCACCGCTTCTGTCAGCTCCTGCAGAGTTAGCTCAGAGTCGAGGGCAGTTTTCTCCTCTTGGCTAAGCTGGGGTAGTCCCTGCAGCAGCTCCTCACGGGACTCCATGCAGCAACTTTCCTCACCAAACAGGTCGGTGTAAAAAGCTGACGCCTGGCTCCTCATCTCGCCTGGACAGGTGGTTATTCCGCCCCCTGGGAGTCTAATGCAGGTGAGCTGTCTTCTTTGTGCAACTGATCTTTCAAGATCGAAAAAGAAAGCAGTTGGTGCATCCATGTCTGTTAGATGAAGCAGCCGGGACCTCACGAGAGCTCCCTTAACCCTTTCCTGCAGGTATGAGCTCAATTTCAACTTTTTTTCCTTCAGTAGTGTTTGACCTGTGGTGGAATCTGCAACTAAGCCCTCCTCTATGTTTATAATGCTATCCTCCAGTTCTTTAATGACTGCTTTAGCTGTGGCAGTGGAGTATGAGGTGTACTGTTGGCAAAACACACGAATTTGTGCCTTGCCTATCTCCCACCAGAGCTTTAAAGAACTGTAATCTGTTTTTTTATTTTTCCACTGGCGCCAAAACAGCTCAAAAGCTTTACAGAACGCAGTGTCTTGCAGCAGTTTGTTGTTAAAACACCAGTAGGATTTAACCCTCTCCCCTGGTGAAATTACTAACTCTATGCTAACCAGATGATGGTCTGAGAAACCAACCGGGCTAATGATGCTGTCACTTAGTCTGGCTCGAAGGTTTTGGGATATAAGCAACATGTCTAGTCTGGCTGCCGTCACCCTGCTTTCTCTGACCCTCATCCATGTATATTGTCTGGCTATTGGATGCTTTAACCTCCAGGTGTCAACCAGATCTTGCTGTTTAATAAGACTGTTAAGGGTCTGCGCTGACTGGGGGTGAGGTTCTTCACTGGTCCGGTCCTTAGTAAAATCTAGAGTACAATTGAAATCACCTCCGACAATTAGCTGATCCTGCTGATAGTTTTTAAGTTCGTTTTCTAGTAACTTAAAAAAGCGTACTCTCTCTGCACCTTGATTAGGGGCATAGACGTTCACAAAAACCAACACTGTATTTTCTATTTCTGCTTTTACTAATAACAACCGCCCCTTCACTAATTCTGTAACGGATAAGATGGTTGCATTTATTGTTTTGGTGAACATTACAGCTACTCCTGCAATGAAGTTGGAGCCATGGCTTAAGGCATGAGGACCCCTCCACCATAAACCCCAGTCTACTTCATCACTCGATGTTGTGTGTGTTTCCTGCAAAAATAACACATCAATGTGTTTTTGAGTCGAGATCTCTGCTATAACAGCTCTTTTTTTACTTTCTCTTCCCCCGTTAATGTTAAGTGACCCTATTTTTAATTTCCTCATAGAAAAGTCAGAAAAGAAAATAAACAGGAAAAATACAGAAATCAGTGAAGAAGAAAACACCAAGTGATGCATGATTATTTTACAGTGCTCCTCGTCTGTCTCGTTGTTTTTCCTTTAGCCTGTTTCCTCAGGGTTGTCATGTGTTTTTTCAGACGGAAACGTTTCTTCTCGTCGAGCTGATCCAACCCATACTGTCTTTTCAGAAACGCCACCGATCTAATAAATTTTTCTGTATCATCAAAATACTCTTCCACTTTGGCTACTCTCGCATATGTTACGTCAAGAAAGTTGTTTATTTCTTCCAAAGTGTAGAGGGAGATATCTCTAGCTGGGGTCCCAAAAGATGCTACACTCTCTAGGTCTGACTCCTCCTCCATCTCTTCACCTGGGGCCTGACTGGCTGGCAGACTCTGTCCCTCATCGTTGTTCACACAGTGATCTGTGGCACCTGAGGGACCTGCCTCCTCAACATGTGGCATTTCTGCAGCTGCAGACTGGGAGGATTTCTCTAGGTCCTCAGACACACGCAATTTCTTGGACAGACTCTGCCCCTCTGACTTCTCTGCTTCAGGCTGTGAACCGTCCCCCCCACTCACTGCATCACCGCCACTTAAGGCTCTGCCGCGAGTGGGCTTTGACACTCCAGCGCGAGGAGCGTCCTCCGCTGCGGCGCCGGGCGCTGTTTCCGGTTCAGCGCCGGCCGCCGCCCCGGTCCCCGAGCCGCTCGGCTCAGTTTCCGGTTCGGTGCTCGGTGCCGCCGCGGCCCCCGAGCCGCCAGGTGTAGCCGCTGCTTCGGTGCTATGCGCACCTGCCGCCCCTTCGGCAGTGGCAGCGGCAGCCGCCGCATCCGCCGCCTCCTCAGCAGTGGCAGCGGCAGCCGCCTCCGGGCCGCTGCCACTGCCACCTGCCGCTTCACCGGCCCGCCGATGGTGCGGACACGAGGAGCGCTTGTGCCCCACATCCCCGCAATCAAAGCACTTAAAGCTCCCGGAGCTGGCGTACACCATGTAGAACCCGTCCCCGTGCTTCACTCTGAAGGAGACCTCCAGAGAGTTCGTGGTGGATGACAGGAACATAAACGCCTGCCGTCTCAGGGACTGTACATGTCTCAATTTGGGATCCTTGCAACCGAGATTTAACGTTCTGAACCCGCTAGAAAATTTACCGAATCTGCTGAGCTCGGATCTTAAGATCTCATTTGAGATAAAAGGCGGAACTCCGGATACCGTGATCCGAGTTGCGGGAACCGACAGCGGGTTCACCTGCACGAAGCCGTCCCTAATAAACACTCCACTGGCAATCAGCTGTTGCACCTGTGGTTCCTCCTTGAGAAATACCACCACCGCTTTGCTCATTCTGGAGGCATAAACTACATTATCATGTCCCACCTGTTCTCCAACAGCCAGCAGGACTTCCTCCACCTTAACGTTGTCCCCCGGCGGGACTATTCTGACTCCCTGCCGGAGTGACGGAGGTGGCGTCTCCGTGGACGCCATTCCTCCAGAGACCCCCGACAAACCCGCGGTCTGTCGTTGCCACTTGAAAACAATAATAAAGAAAAGGCTTACCTTATCATGCAGATAGGAAATGAGAAACAAAAACCAAGGAAATCCCAGTAAACAGGCAAACCCAGTTCAAATTCTCCGCGCCACCCACGCGTCCACCACCACCACTCACTCACACCGGAAACGGAAAGAGAGAGAGGAGAGGAGAGGAGAGGAGAGGAGAGGAGAGGAGAGGAGAGGAGAGGAGAGGAGAGGAGAGGAAAGGAGAGGAAAGGAGAGGAGAAGGGAAGAGGAGAAGGGGTGAGGAGAGGAGAGGAGAGTTGTGGTTTAGGGCCAAGTTCCTTTCCGAATCAGATCAGGTGATTCTGGGTGAAGCAACCTGATCTCAGCCGCTGGTGTACGGCACTGCACCGGCTGACAGGGGGTGTGACAGCCCTTGGCGGACAGAATACTTGAGCAGAGACGGAGCTGATAAAGCCGTCAGCGAGGACAAACCAGCACGTCCAGTAAGTCAATCAATCAGGTCTCCTCCAATGTACGGCATCGTACGGCAGAAATGATAAGGGGATAAAAATAGCGGCTACAAAGCCGGGTATTATTCTCGGAGGCCAAACGAGGCATGATGGGGGAAAGCTGAAGGATCATTTCCAGAGAAAATAAAGTCATAAGATCATGCCACAATATCACATGAGAAACTTCATGAGAACAAAAGGTCAAACACAAATGGATGATTAGCCACATAAACATAAATCAAGGTTTTACACTTAAGGAACATCCCTGCATGTGCAGATTGAGTCTTCTTTTTAAATTGCTGTGATGTTTCAGTGTATAGAATATAAAAGGAAAGGCAAAAAGATGATTTCATACCAAATAAAAAGAACAACTAAAATGCACAGAAGCAATACAAATCTATAAAGCCACAAATACTACTCAATAAGATGATAAAATTTTAACTTTAAATCATCATTTTCTATCCATGTAATTTCAATGTCATATAATATCAATATTGAAATACTGCTGTATTGTTTATATTTTGTTTACATTGTACATATTTCTATTTTGTATAGTTACTTGTGTTTCTATTGTATTTTATTACTTTTCATGTATATATATTTATCTATATTGGCTTTTTGTCGCTGTGAATATCATATCACTTTTTTGTGGTATGTGTTGAATATTCTCATGGTTATGTACAATAATTTTAATAATAATATTACTAGTAGCATTCTCTGCAGCTTTCCTATTTTGGCATTATTATTAATTTGATATATTTTAGCAATTATATTATATATATTTAGCAAAAAGCAACATTTAATCTACTTCATCTGAAGGGCCCATTTTAACTTCCAAATTTTTCCAGAACAAAGATACATTTATATGTTATTATAATATTATGGAAAAAGATGAATTCACAAATAAACAGGTGTATTAAAAAGATCACAGTACCTTGTCCTTTTTGCTCTTGTGAGGCATGCTGGGATGGGACTCCTCTCCTCAGTGTCAGCAGGTCAGTGTGAGCCTGTGGTCACACACACACTGTCAGCAGCGGGCTGCTTAGCACGTCTGACTGTCACACGGACACACACACACGGACACAAACGGACACACACACACACACACACACCAACAACACACGCTGTAATGTTTGGTAACCGCCGCAGGAGGTCAGTAATGTGGGAAAAAAGAGAGCTGTAGAGGTGGTGGGTTCACCAGGGTCTGGACTTTGGCTTGTTGACACGTGGTGATAATGACTGGTTGAGTGATGATAATAATAATAAGAAGAAGAAGGCACAAGACAACATTTCCAATTTTGCAGGAATCTATGACTCCAGAGCAGCAAGATCCATATCTGACACCCATTTTTATTTTCTGGCTTTTAAAACAAGAATAATCATTTATGCAGTTGATTATTATTTTGCTATGTTATATTTTTGTTAATTTACTCAATGAGTTATTTTTTTTAATCTATTTCAGATATCTCCCACTTTGGTCAATGTGCGTTGTTTTAAAATGTGTTGAACAAATAAATTGACTTTCTTTGTCTAATAACCGTATTTACACGTTTTTTGTGGAGTTGTCATGGCACATTTAAGCTCTACACACAAGTGCTTAAAGGCACCAAATGGTGGATGCAAGTCTGGGAGTGAGCAGTATGATAATCGACATATATGTACAATATGTGCCTGGGTGGAGCGCGGACTGAATTGTCTCCCTGTCTGATGAGGGGTTGTTCACTGGTGCTGGTGTCAGAGGTGCAGTGGCTGACTCACAGAGGTCACTGAACCATTCTCCACAGAATGTGGATACATAGCAGGGAACGTTCAACGAGAGGATTAATTGATTTTACAATGAATATCAATGACTGATGGGACTAAAAGCTCCACAGCAGCGACAGCGGCCCTAACACAGAAACAAAATGCTCTGATTGCATAAGTGCAAAAACAATCCTTATCCTGATATAAGTTTGAAGCTAGTCCTTATGTTTGTTTCCAGCAGGTTTCACTGCTGATAAGTGAAAATATGGTAACCCCCACTCGAACATACAGTACATTACCTCTCCCACCACGTGTGTGATTGTGCTCACAAGCATAGGCAGGTTATTTTTCAGTAGGGATCTGTAACCATTAATCCAGTCAGGATATGCACAAGACAGGATTAACGTCATAGATCATCAGACCCAGGACCTCAAATTTGCTAGTTTCTTGATTTCCCCAGACATGCAGAAACCATCCAGTCACCCAGAGCTGAAGCCATGAATCACAAATCCATTTTCAATTTCTCCAAATGTGATTACATTTATTTCGCCCCTTCAGCTGATTGACCTTGAGCTATTCCATGGAGAACACAGCAATGGGTTGTGATTGACCTTCTCTGCTTATTATTTTCCACATCCATTTGTGTTGTAGTAGTATCTGAGTCTGCCCATATGGTGGCAGTGTTGTATTCTTTTTTAGTTTTAATTGACATTTACTCCTCCTGATTTAGTTTTCATTTATCTCTAGGCCTGTGAACACAAGCACATCAATACGTCTTCCATCAGGGACAAACTCTTCCTTCTGGGTGTTTGTTTTTTGGAGTTTGAAGGAAATTTTTGGAGAAAACTGCAGCAATGAAGATGTAACATTGACAGAAATTCAAGACAAAATGTGATTATGTTTTTTTAATAAAACTAGGTGGAAACATAAACCACCATTATGATGCTTTATGAGATTATGATTCTGGCTGAATTTCTTCATATCCACCTCCAGGTCAAAAACCTAAAAGGAATTCAAACTAGTGGGTGAAACACAGAACACTTGAAAAACAAATGACAAGAACACTTCCATTGACAACATACAAATGAATTAGACATGATGACGATGAGCTGCACTCAGTATACGTGCATACCACTCGTTTTTTCAAGATCCATAAATAATTCTTTGGGAAATCATTGAAATTGTCCAAAAACGTCCTGTCTCGAAAGAAAGTTCAAACAAATTCTGTATCTGCAGCTAAATGTGATGGGTTCTTCCCTGACCGACAACACATCCTAACAAGTTTCAAGTAATCCCTTAAGTAGTTTTTTGCATAATCCTGCTGAATAACAGGCAAAAACATAATCTCCTTGGCTGACGTAATTAAGATCGTTCTATCAAATCAAAATTAGGAAATATATTAGCTTGAACAAACTCGTTTCATTTTATTTGTTACATCCTGAAGTGCTTTTTTAAGATGGTTCCACAATGTTCTGTTTTTTATTGCTCATGATTAGATTGACATGAGCGATGACTGCATGTGTGGGCTACAAACAGAGTGGGATTGCTTGCTATTCTGGCCGTCGATGCACTGGTGTGTATTGATTAGGTTGTGAGAGCGTTCTGTCTTCTGAATCATTTTGTTTCCATCTCTGCCTCTGTCCATGGCCAGGGCCTCATCATCAGCACGCCGTTATTACTGCCTGATACTGCTCCTTTCATTTCCTGTGCCCACAACAGCACTGAATGCAACAACACCGTGCGCGAGCGTGTGCGCTGCCGGGCGGACGAACGACTGCACGCATGTGTGACAGCACAATATGTCCTTTCTTCACAAAGAAACGCAATAAATGGAGTGCAGGCAGCTGTGATGAAGAGTACCAGTGATGTGAGGGCGAGATTTGGTTTCCCGTCGTCCTCCAACAGATGAATCGAATATTATTTCACACAAATCTGCCCGATACCTTCACTTCATTGTGATTCTCAAATATGTTCTCTCTTCCTCATGCATTCCTCACAACTTTGACTTGTCTTTCTCTCTTATTTTAGAACAATCTGGTTAAAATTCGTAAATCTTTGCATAAGAATCAAACCTATTTCACACCAGCCTTGTGCACCAAAGTCCTTGAATTGTGACTTGCCATAACACCGCTGCGATTTTATAAGAAAGCCGTTTAGCCAACCAGGCTAAGGAGTGGGGGCCGCTCAACGACAGCTTGTTTGCTTTTCCAGTAAGGGGGGAATAGAACGGAGTGAAGGGAGAGACAGAAATGGGCAGCTTGTTAAAGCGGAAGGAAATTGCAGGAGAGAACAAAAGAGTGTGAGGGAGATGGCTCGGTTGACTGAAATCCCTGTGTTGTATCGCAGGTGCACGATCCCCAGTGATAACACGTGGACGTGTACTGCTTGCTGCACACAAGCTCACACTTAAATACACGGCAGGCTGTTTATCTGCTCTTATTGTGAAAGGAGACGGCACGGCCTTGTTTTGTGAGATATGTTCGTGACAGTGAAGTCACATGTTCATGTCACATGTTCATGTCACATGTTCATGTCTCGTGTTCATGTCACATTCACAAGTTAACGTGAGAAGTGATATCTAAGGTGTCTGCTCTGTTGCTAGTGAGCTTATGTTTCCAGATCAAATCTAAATCAAAGGTGTACATTAAATTAAAGTCTTAGTATTCCTATATCCTCAAGGCCTGGTTCTCGACCTCTGAATATTATTCATTCTCTCTATTTTTTACAACAACATCCAATCAGATACATTTCAATTGTCTGTTTTAGTATAGCACCTCTCTCGTCATGATGAGCCTTAAAAGTGCTTTACAGTACAGTGCTGAACTTTCTCTATTATACAACACTCATACACAGCCCTCAGGGGCCCTTAGCAGTTTACTTTGGCATCCAGAGCTGGGGAGACTGGGATCAAGCCACTGAAATACTGGTTAGTGGATGACCCGCTCTACCCCCTGAGCCACGGCATACATCATACCCCACGCTATCCACCGCAAAAACTACTCTAACAATCCATGACATTTCTGTGTAGATCTGGATCAAGGGGCAGATTTTTGAAACCTGTTAAAATGCACTTTAGCAACAGTTGATGTTCACATGCTTGTGCTTGGCGATGATGGAGTGCCCTCACTCTGCACACAGATGCTGGAGCCCTCACCTTGCCTCAGCAGATGGCTGTTTAATGGGTGTGGAAGCAGAACATCGTGTACTACCAGCTTCTGGAGCATCTTCCTGAGGGATTCAACTTTCCAGTTTCTTCAAGGTGACCTTCGCGTCTTTTCGCCCGTATCTACTTATTGACGTCATCTTGTTGTTTTGTGCCGACTCTACAGGATCTCACTTTGTGTTCTGCTACTAGCCTCAACCTCTTTAGCTTTTCCCTAGAGAGTTGGAGTCGCTCCCCGGACTCATCTTCCCTGGGCTCCTCTCCTTGTGCTGAAGTCTGATTTCTTACTTTTACAGGGATTTTACACTTTTAGTGTATCACACAATAGATTGCAGTACTGAAAAATGATCATCCCTAAAAGCGCTATAAGTTGAGAGGATATGAAGGTGAGGCCCTCACAGGTGAAGTAAATCCATCGTACGTCATTATGGTCAACCCGAATCCAGACTTTCATTCAGAACGTCGGCTCTGACACAGAGTGACACGTACCTTTCTGCAGACTCGCACCACTCTTCTCTCCTCTTTCTGCCTGGAGCTGCTGTAGGTCTTTTTCAGAATCTGATTCACCTTGGCCCCACCTCATCATTTATTTGAACAGCTGGAAAAGTTCGAGAGACTCACTGACCATTCACAGGGTGTGTGGGCTACACGGCGTTGTGGTTATGCTTAAACAATACATTGGACTTTATTTTGAGGAATTTGCCAAGTCATTTTCTATAATAATAAAAGTCAGAATAGAAAGAACAATTGTGAAAACCATAAACATCCTGATCATGAGTTTTCAACTTAGCTTCTCTCCTCAGAAACAACATCTCTTACAGAGTCTAGTTCTTTTGTGGGTCAGAAGGGACTGTCTTTCAAAGAACAGCCCTCAGGTTTTCTGCTTCTCAGGAAACACACTTATGGTTGTGAATACAGACACTCCACATTTTAAAACACAGCAGGCTGTGAATCAGTAAGATACTGGCTCGAAAACCGAAATATGGAATTGTATTATGGAATTGTATACTTTTTCATCGCTTTTGCCCAGTTAAGTCTCTGTGAGGGAACCAGAGTCTTCTGCTTCTTCCCTCGAGCCCTGAGCTGAACTGACAATATGATTTAACTGCAGGTATTTCTCTCCTTTTTGCCTCTAAGGTCTCGAGACAAAGGCACGTCAGGGATTATCGTATTGAAATGAGCCTGTAGAGCTAAGAGCCACGTTATCAGTCAACGGGTTATGAAACATAAAAAGGAACTGTCACCTTGCACATGTCTTCCCCATCTGTGAAACATGCATATGCATGCACAGAAACACAAACAGGCTTTAAATAAATACATGTGATACAAGGGAAATGCATCTCTCTCTCACACACACACACACACACACACACACACACACACACACACACACACACACACACACACACACACACACACACACATACACACACACTTACATTATAAATCTTTGCCACACAATAGAAATGCTTACATGAACATCAATATTTCAATAGTAACCCATATTAACTCCACAAAAGGAGTTGTAGCTTTTGTGAAATTCGAAAGACTACACCCCAAACGGTTCATGGCAGTGTACATGAAACTATTTCAGTTTTTTGTTTTTTTTTACGTAATGCCATAAGTCAGAATCAAGCTATACGCTGTAACTGAACCGGAATATGAATGGAATATTCTATTAGCAACTCATGCAATCATCATAGTCGTGATAATGTCTTATTCAGAATAAGGCCAATAGTCAAGATTTTAGTGTTCGTGTAAATGAGGTCAATGAAAGTTTTGTGGGAGTTTTTTGAGTTTTGCTTTGCTTTTCACAGCAATAATTAGACATTTGGAGAACACTTATTTGCTTTCCGAGAGTTATTAGAAAATCAATGAAATATCTGTCCAATTAATATGAAGACAGCAGTCTATTAGCATAGCATAACATTGAGAGTGGAAATGGAGCAAAACAGCACCACTGAACTGACATGTATGCGTTAAGGCCAATTTATGCCTCTCCGTTATTTCTATTACGGACAGATAAGACCGCCCTATCCGTCGTGAAACGTCCTCTCCGAGCGCCTCCGACAGCTTTTCGTACACGTCTGATTTTTCTAACTATCCGTCTTCATTTTGGAAACCCGACGGACCGATCTTGGCTGTGATTGGTCCGCGAACGACATCATTTCCGTATGACGTCATTTCCGTATTTCCGGACCTCAAACTTTCTGTTTACTTGTAGCAACAAACACGAACACAACTATGATTCTACGATTAATGTGACGTGTGTGTTAAGCCAGCGGAGTTGTCCGGCTGACGGTGGCTCGTTAGAGCACTGAGGGCATGTGTGCACGGTCACATACGGTTATAACGAGCTATCAAAACGGCGCTAGCAGGCTAGGCTAGCGGGCTAGGCTAGCCACCATGCTAACTGCGGTGGTAACAGTGCAAGAACCCGCCGTCACGACTTTAATTCTACTTCTATCATGACACTGTTTCTACAATACCGTCAGGTTAGAAGCAAACACTGGGTAGTAGTTAGTGCCGGGAGTCCCTGCTGACTGTGTGTGGAAGCTGGGGGGGAGCTAGGTCCGGGTAGCTTCTAGCTACATGTAGCCTCAAGCAGATTCAAGCTGTGGAATCAGCAACACAGTTCGGAAACAAGACCGGGGAACCGCTGCGCTAAGAAACGATTACATCAGCATCTTGACACGCTGGGTGTCACTTTATTTAGATCTGTTAGTTGCCATGGTTCAGTGTGTGGGACGCAAGCTAACATGTCAACAGAGACACGTGGACTTCTTCTTCCCAAATGGGGTAGGCCTGAGCTCGTCTTCCGTTGCGCCACCTATGGGTTTGGCGGGGAATTGTTTTTAGACGGATAGTCGTCGGAGAAGTAAAAATCAAAAAGACACTTTGTCTCCCGCTGAGACCTCTCCGAGAAACGGATACGTAGAAGTATATAAGAGCCTTTAATGCGGTAATGCTTGATGGAAAGGATGCTCAACCCTAAGCGCCGGTGAATCGTCATAACAACAACAACCGCAGTTTAATGCTTGGGAGTGGCAACATTGCTGCCTTGCATGCTAATTTTCCATGCTAGCTTTCAACAGAGTGCTAAAGAGAAGATGGACACACACAAGGTTAGCCAGCTGCTTTCGCCTCCCTTTTTGGTATTAATGCGATTTGATTGGCTATTGCCGCAATGACCACATTACATTAAGCCTCGTTAAGGACGTGAGAGTGTGGAGACAAATAAAACATTTGCTTCCCGTGACTATACAAATCGCAGAGTGGCGTCGCATGGAGGTCAACATCGGTGAACTTTGACCCACGATATTTGCTTTGCAGACGCATAATACGCGTGGCCCTAATGCAAAAAAGGAGGCAGAGGCAGCTGGCTAACCTGGGGTGTGTTAATCTGGAAGTGGATTTTATTTCTTCTGTACTTCTCTTGTTGCTGGCTCCAAGCGTTGAGCACGTTAGCACAGTCCAGCTTTAACCTGACAGAGGGGCCACACATTATTATCATTAAACAAAAAATAACATAATCCTGTTAAGGTAATTTGTTGGTATTTTAAATTAAAAATGTGTTAACATGGCTATATGATTAGTTGTACAAAAGATAGAGAGAAAGACTTGTTTGCTTGTGTGTCCACACCCACACAAGCCTGCACGGACGCACACTGATCAACACATGCACCCACAAACATTCTCTCAAACACATCATCCCTCTGCAAGGCCAAGTGACGGCAGTGCATTGTAAACCAGGTCAGGGTAAACCCTCCCGTTAAGTCAGCTATACCTCAAACAGGTCCTGCCGTCATGGGTCTGTGATCAGCTCTCTCAGCTGGAACGGACTGACAGTCCGGACAGTATCTACAGCCGCCACGTCACTCTGATGTTTGCTCTCACACTGCTCTGTCCGTCTTTGTCTGTGATGAAAGAAACTGGTGATTTCTCTTCTGCTGCAGCAGCGAGAGGAGAGAAATCGCTCTTATAAGGAGCTATGAAGTCTGCAGGCTCTGCTTACACTGTGGGGGACATGTCAACAATGAGACTGAAACCCCTTTGTGTGGTGTTAAGACATTCTTCTCCCCTTTTTTTTTTTGGTCTTTACCTCCCTTTATCTGTCATGAAATGTAGGAAAGAGAAATGAAAAGGCTTATCACAGCTGCAGCTGTCAGTGCATTAGAGGGAGGAGTAAAGGGAGGGAGAGCTAGAGAAGGAGGGAAGAGAAGGACTGAGGACTCAGAGAGGCTCTAATCGGATTTAGCTGCAAACAAAGCAGAGTAGATTTCAATTTAGATTCACTTTTATACAGTACAGTCCATCCATCCATCCATCCATCACTCAAAACATTCATACCTCCATCCCTCCAACCCTTCATCCATCCATACATCCCTCCAACCATTCATCCCTACATCAAATCCAACCCTCCATCCATCCAACACTCCATCCAACCCTCCATCCATTATCTAAATCTTTTTGATACAATATATATATATGTAAATTACAAATTATAAAACAAGTGATGTTAGAAGCTTCATTGCTTTGTTTTTGTTAGTTTACCACAATTTGATTGATTGGCTTACACCTCACAGACAATTCAAGGCTTAAGTGTCTTATATATTCCTGTTGTTGCTTATTTACGGACTGAAATGATATGTTTTACATGAGTGGGATTAAACGCTGGCTAATGTGGAACATCTGGACTTTAAATCAAACAGAGGAGATGGAGCCAAGTTCCCTAAATAAAACTGTCAGAACCTCAAGGAACAAGAATCGACCCAGACAGATACTGTGCCAAAATGTACATGAATACGTGGCTGAAATATTACAGCTTAATTGAGATTTATTGTGGGGGTTTCTCTTTTCCAACATTGTTTAACCATCTGACAAGACCTTTATTAGAAGGGTACTGAAGCCTCAACAGTTTGTATATGTCAAAGTCTGTTTACAAGTGTGGGGAGTACTATTGCATATGTGAAAAAAAGTTGTAAAAAAGGCTTTTGTCACTTGAGTCAGCATTGAGACTGCAAGAGAGAAAATTAAAGTTTTGCAAGCGAGAGTCTTATATTTTTCCTATAATTTGATTAGTGAGAAGGAAAAGTTGTAAATCGTATGAATGGATTTTGACACAGGATTGTAGGAAAGTTATGCAGTGTTTCTACTTTCATCACCACATTTTGAGATTAAGTCCAACTGTAAAATGTACATCTGATAAAATAAAAGAACACTGTCCGTCTGTCAGCCTGTGGTTGTTCTCTCTCCTCTCTTCTACGCCTCTGACTATCTCCGTCTTTTCTCTCGCTCCGTCCTATTCACATTTCTTCATCCTATCTCTTCTCCTCTCCATCCTCAGCATTCACTGTGCGGCTCGGCTCAGTTCCTCTCTGCTGGTGAGCCACCCAGGTCAGAAATTGAGCCGGCAGCCCGGGCTAATCTGGAGAGTACAGGTGGCTGGAGACCGAGACAGGGGTTTGACAGAAAGGCCGACTTCTCCACATTGATAAAAGGCTGTGCTCTTGACTCAAATCAGATACCATCCAACTTGACCTATAAATGTACTCAAGTGCCACAGAGACAGAAACATGAGGCTGCGTCACAAGACATGAAGTTCAAAATCCCCCTGAAGAAGAACACATTTACATTTCAACATCAGGACCTCAGAGTGATGGGAAGGATGGGGCTGCATATTTGGGGCTGTTTTGAGGGAGTCAAATTAATAATTTTCCCAACGCATTTACAGTATATCTATAATAAATGTGTTTTTAGTGGGTCATAAAATCACAACATAATCGTTGGGATTTACTGGTTTTGTTAATACATGTTTTAAAAAAAATTTCACTCAAATAAATTGTTTCGAGCTCATGTGTCTGTAGCTCAGCTAAATTATGACTCCCTCCGCAATGGCTTTGTAAAATAATGAAAATGCTATTTTTCAAAATTGCACAAAAAGCGGATTGTTTATTTTACCATTACACACTAATGAATCCCTCTTACTTCAGAGTCTTAATACTAAAGCAGGTACGAAAATTACTCGGATTTTGAATCTCACCCTGTGGTTATATAAGGCAGAATATTACAAAGAGGAGTCTGATGAAATTATTTTTCTGTTGTTTGGCAGATTTCTGTTCCCCTCCAGGTCAGAGTAATGTTATGATGGTGTCTTTTATGTGTGTTTTCGGTTTTCTATGTGTGTGTGCATGAGTGCGTGTGCGGTTGTGTGAGTGCACGTTACTTGGCTGGAAGGTATGACCAGATTTTCAGGATCGTTCAGAACATTGCCGCCCTTGTTGTTTGTGGGAGCTGATATTGGTGGAGAAAGAACAGATGTATTGTTATGTTCACTGCAATAATTCTAAATGTCTGCGTAGCTTCTGTACCCGGTGTATTCCAGTGAATAAGTACATTTTAGCCACGGCAGCATTCAGCCTCTAGAGAGGGTAAATGTAGTGTATTTATATAATGCTTATCCAGCTCTAAGTTTACATCAAGCATTCATACAGCGATTTACATTTTTCTTACATTTTCATGCATCAGGGGCAATTTGAGCTTCAATATGTTGGTGACTGGAGGAGCTGTGGATCAAACTACCGACTTGCCGGTTAGTGGACGACCTGCTACCTCCCTTACTAAAACTACTTGATCCAGACTGACACATCTGGTGAAGTATTTGATCGTTTGTGATGATATGCTGTGCAGACGTGTACATGTCCTGGTAGACGGAGGCTTAATTATAACACGTCTTCATTAATACAGATTTTATCCTGTGAAATATCTATTCGATGGATTGACTCATTACTGTCTAGAGAGCAAATTGGTTCAAAGCTGAAATATAGTGTGTGTAGTAACAGAGCAAAATGAGAAGTCTGCTTTTTATTCGTGGAAAACTCTCACTGAAGGAGCAGAAGCTATGAAGTATTTATTGGAGCTGTCACTGGACGACGTGGGAGGATCTCAGCAGTGCAGATGCAGACGCAGCCCAACACTGATGGCTCACATCCTATTGTACTTGAATAAATGCCGAAAACGAAGCAGCCTTTGCCATTACCCATAAAAAAAGAGAACATATTATACATGTGGAGCGTGTTAGACACAATTCATATTTTTATGAGGTATTATTATTAATATATCATTCATTTTAAAGGGCCATTCATGTGAATTGTGTCTTTGCCAGGTTCAGAATTTTTAATATAAAAATCCTTTCATATCAAGAATATGTTCAGACATTAATTTGGTAATAATGTAACTGCCTCTGAATGATAAATGTAACATTATCCATATTACATAATTGTTTCTTGCTGTTACGACATTCGGATCATGGGGCAGATATCTTCACCAATCCAGCAGTGCTTTAATGTGACATTATAATAATAATAATAACATTATTATTATTATAATTATAATAAGTGCTTACCCTTTCTCTAAGTGCAAAATGTTATTGATATAACAGCACATTTACATATTGTCAATTTACATATAGATTGATACATTAATTAAAATCATATTTTCCTTCTCTGCAGTCAAAGAAGAAGCAAAACAGATAGATTCATGAATAATAAATATTAAAATAAAAGAATTGGATGATTTCTTAAATTTGTTTGGTTTCCCGAATCTGGATCCCCAGATTTTGCTTTTCTGCTTTAAATAATTTGATCAAGGGAAACTTCATTAAATAAAGATGATTGCCATGCCTCACTCCATTTGGGTTCAACTCTGGTTCAGCTGCTCCAAAGTAGAGATCTGACTGGAACAGACAATCTCTTGGCTGTGTATGTGTGTGTGTTTGTGTGTGTACTTTGTATAGTTACGAGGGCCAATTTCGGTTCAATACCATCATTATAAGGACATTTTGGCCGAATCCTAACAAATTCGTGTTGTTCATAAGTTCAAACTTTAGGGTTAGGGTTAGGCATTTAGTTGTGATGTTCGGGTAAGGGGCTAGGGAAAGCATTATGTCACTGAGTGTCCTCACAACTATAGAGACAACTGTGTGTGTGTCGTTCTCTCCTCTCACCTGAAAACCCAACAACTTCCCCGTGGCAGCTCCACAGCAGTACACACTGTCACTGTGCGATTGTTATGGCAGCCAACACCGTTTTTCGCTTATGTTTGTGCAGCAATCTGTCTTCGCGTGTCTGTCTCTGTGAATTGTGCCTGCAGCTACTGTTCTCAGGCCCGTGCACGTAAACATGCGGGTGTGCTGTATGCAGACGACAGTTTCAGTGTCAGTCTCAATACCTGTTGTTATGGTAGCTGACATTACTCTTAATCTGCTTCTCCATAGTGACTGCCCATTTCCTCGATAAAAAGACTTTACCTGCCATGTGTTTGCTAATTGGCAAAGCCTCAGTGACCAGAATGTTACAGAGACCTTTCATCACCTTTAATATCCCGACCTTTTCCCATCAAGCACCTCACTGTTGTCCAGAGAGGAGAATATCAAAGGCTGATTTTGTAACTTCAAGGCTCTAACTTGAATGCAGATTTATGCAGCTCGGTTGTGTTGAATCTATTGACTGTTTGTAAAAAATGGACGTACGACTACGGGTCTGTTAAGTAAAGTCAATACAGAGCCTGAAATCTGTATTCTCTTGATTGGTCAAATCATTTTCTTAAAGTCTATGAGAAAATGATCTTGTGCCTCATTTGAATTATGCTGCAGTAGTAGAGTTTATGGTCTCAATCTTTAGCTTCGAGTCTTTTTTAATACAGCATAGCTTTCATTTGGCAAATTAATTTTCCATTTAGAGTCAAATAAACGTTAAAAGAACAGTAGGGGGAGTGGATACTGTGTGATTGTAAGATTCTACCATTCAATTGGGTCCAGGTCTTAGGTCGCAGGTGTAGGTGGACATGCAGTCACCTCATTCAGGCTCCACCCACTGCTCCTCCAAATATGGTTACTTCTGGTTCTGCTTCATGTGACCAATCTTTTGCAAATGGTGTGTGTGTGAGACAACCGAGGCTGAATCAGCCACGTCTGAGGTCATGGAGGTTAGGAGAAGTCAGGACAGGATGGAAGATGTCTCAGAATGGTAGAAGGTTGTTGTTTAGGATTTTAGTTTCAGCAGCTGTAAAAATGAGTGCAGCTTTCCAGATTCCCACTCATAAGCAGTCGCTGGTTCCAGAAAGCCTCCCTCCTTTTGTTTGAGGATGTTAACCTTTTCAAATGTGTTGTATATATTTAACAATATCTATAAATATCATGAGGTACCAATGCCATTATGGGTTGGCTCTACATAGACATTGCAGTACAAGGTCCAAGGTGGCACTATGAGCCGTCATTTCCAAGTTACCTGCTGATAATAATATCTCTTCTTTATCATTGACAGCTGTACTATTAACATGTTATTAATACTTTGGCTCTCATACCACTAGGTCTGTATATGTAAATATCAGTAAATTATATTCTAATATTGTACCAGTATGATTTATTATTTGGATTTCCAGTAGCAGGGTTTGTAAGAATGGTTTTCTCAGCTACATATTCTGCCCCTACAGCTATTTATCATGCTTTTAATCCTTCTGTCGAACCACCACGCAGCTCCTGCTGCCTCTGAGTCCATTTTCCTGCTTGGTTTACCGTCACTGCATTCTGCGGTGTTCCCTGTGAAACCCAATTCTTTAACTCTTTCTTTCAATATCCTGCCCTGTCATCCGCTCCAAAATATAAGTCTCCGTCAGCGCTATACGTTTCACAGCTGGCGACTCGGTGAAACGAACAGAGGCGATGACCTTGTGGTCGTGGTAGCTGCTGAGATCAACCATGACACCGTTGCAAAAAAGAATGTGTCATGCATAAAACATGAATTCTTGGTGTGTGTTGAAAAAACTGTTGGCTGTGTTGATATATAAAACGGAAAAGAGAAAGGAACAAAGTGATCTTTGAAACAATCCTGCAGCATTAGATATGTATTTGTATTCTGAATAGTTCTACACTAAAGATAATGGTCTTGATTTTGGCTTGTTTTGAATCTCTGATCACAATTATTTTCCTAGAGATGCACTTCACTGGTGATTGATTATTTCACTTCTTGTTGCGTGGGTGTTTAATTTATTCTTCAGCAACTCTCGCTCATCACCATCTTCAGTATTTCTGTAATTTCTGTATTAAAAGAGGACTTTATCCTTTGCAGAAGTGTCAGAGTTGAATCACTATAATTGATATCAGTGCAATCTAATTGGAGGCGGCACCTTCTCCTTTGAGTTCCCACAGTTTCCTTTGTGCCTGAACAGTACATAACGAGGGATTTGAATTGACTGTGCTGCACAAAACATGAAATGTAAAATATTCATCCAGCCTCTTGAATCATTCATCACCTGTGTTTGCGATCATGTATGTTAGCGGGGATGTCTCTGTGTGCCGTGTGCGCGTGTGGAAACATAGGGAGCAGAGGACCACATTGAATATGCATATTTGGACCGTGCATCCTAAGTGGCTGTGTGTGTGTGTAGGTGGAGGCAGGCTTGTCGGACTGCATATGTGCCAGTTAATCAAAATGTGAGGCGGTTGCGAGCAGCACTCCATCTCATGGTGTGACCAATGCATAATTTATATACTGTACCCTTTCTTTCTGACCTACTGCAACTCTATTCTCACACAGAGAGAAGTCAGAGGGAAACACTCGACGGTCTTATCTCTTAGAGGACATTAATATTCAGGTTAAAGACGCATTCTGAAACCAAATCTCTGAAGTAAAAATGTGACACCTCAACTCGGGCTCTTCTTTTTTTGCCATGCTAAAGAGGCAAACCTGAACCATGTAAATGTCTCTTATACCACTTTGGTCCAGGCTAAAAAATCTAAAACATAGAGACATGACATGACGAATCATCTTGATCAGCCGCCGGTGATTGGCTGCAGTATAGCTCATAAACCATTCCTCCATCAGGTTTGTTCATTTTCAGGTTTGGTTTTAATTAGTTATTTGATGCAGGGTGAAACATCATGATTGACTCCAAAGTCACAAGATGGTGGCGCCTGTATCTGGGACATTTTAGATTTATTTTTGTACAACAGGATGAAGTGGAGATGCATCGTCAAACTTTATTTACGGTGTGGTTGCCATGAAAGTTGAAGTTTGAAAAGGAGGATAAAGGCTACTTGATTCCGAAACTAGTAGAATTTAGCTTTAAGTGCTGATTTAAGTCTGATGGATTACCATGGAAATTGTTACTGGATATAGTAAATGTATATGTGGTTTCTTAAAAGGACTGTTGGACATTGGGGAACGTATGTGTGCTATTCTTAGTTATTATTGTCCAATGTCCCTCACTTTAATCGTCCCTTTCTTTCACTTCGCATTATAGGAAACATCTATAATTGTTTCCGTTGTTAGAGCAAATCGGAGAAAACTGCTGAGCTGTGCTGAAGTGATAATCCCCAACTATGAACCATATGATAATTAATATGAAGAGTGATTTTGGTTTCAACACCATACATACATACACATATTGAAAATTATGTACAGGAGGTGAGGGCAGCTGTTTGTCAGTCAAGCGAAGCAGCGGAGGCTCAGACGATCCACGGCAATTAAACGCTGCTGTTTTTTAATGAGGCTGCTTTGTTTTTCATATACATTCAGTCAAATTAAGTAGATGTTTTTTATCATATACTTTTTACTTAGCTCCACTGTCTGTATCAGCTAAAAGCAGGGGATATGGAGTAGATCCTGTTAATCATTTACTCTCAGGAGGCTAAATATTCCAAGGTTTTTGTTTAAGTGGCACCTCATTAGCACTTGACCTGACTTGCATCACCCTTTCTGATCCGTTGGCTAATTGGGTTTGTTTGCTGGTCTGTCGCTCTCTTTCCATTCACATCTCCTCCCCCGTCTGTTCTCCCCCGTGGTCCCGTTTGGCTTTTACTCCTCACACGAGTCAAGAAGTGACAGTCGCCATCCCGCGAGGTTAAGTGCGTCCTGACCTTTCAGTTCCACTTTTCAAGACGGCGTAGCATTATCTGAGGCCGTCTTTTACCCGCGCTGATTTGGAGTGACAGGACTACTTTTGACTCCCCTTCGGTTTTTAAGCGTCTACATTTTGGGCGTTTTAACCTTTATTCAACGTGAAACCTGATTTAAACCCCAGATGTAACGATAGCACGGCTTTTACTGAACAAGCTCCTCTATTGTAATTTGTTCCAGGCTGGTATCGTTTTTCTGACACATCTGTACGCCCCAGCTATTCCCACAGGCAAAAATCAATAGCTGTTGAGCTAATTGTGGTATCTTTAATGCTGTATTCTGAATAATTAGGTTTTATTTGTCTAACACTGTTAAATTTGACTCACCTTCAAACTCAGAGAGCACATTCATTGAGCTGGGTACACTCACAGTGTGATAAACTTAACAGGATTATGGGATAGGGTTAGTATCTGTCGGTCTGTGATTCAGTTTTTTGGACAACCGCTCATCCCATCCACTTCACAATTTCCCCCTGGGATCAATAAAGTATTTCTGATTCTGATTCAAACTTTTTAAGTTTGACTATGAAGTTGAAAAAGAGGTTCTAAAAAAAAAAGTAAAACGTTGCTTTTCTACCTGTTCTACATCTATGAGTGCAATACTGCATCTGGTAAAACAAGCCAGGGTTGTAGGAAAGTCGTAACCCAGCTGCGACAGCACTTTCTACACGATCTAACGGAGCAGAGAAGGTTATGTTACAGCAGGTGTGTTGCTCAGGACCCAAAGAAGAGCAGCGTCGAGTGTAAAGTGTTTCGTTGATGCAAGCTTTGAGAACCCAGGTCAAACTATCAACCTCCAAAGATACGCACAGTTTGAAAGTCCCCTGCATGAGTTTATCTAAAGTTTTCCGCTGGTTTCCATTTATTATCTCTTGCAGTGGGATCTGGAGCCAATCACAGCTCACATCTTGTTAGAGTTGGGCTACACCGTAGACTGGTCGCCAGCGTATCAGTTTTTACAGAGCAACCATTGAGTCCATCCACGTTATGGTATCTAGAGTGGAGAGCTCAAATTCAAAGTCTGGTTCAAACAGCAGGGCCCCTTTCATGTGTTGTATTCTGAGTATGTATTAATGAACGTTCATTCATACCGCTGTCAGTTAAACTTATTAATGGCCAGCTCAACGGGAACAGCAGATATAACAGCAGGGGGGGCTCCTTAATAACTGCAGGCTCCACTAATAGTCTCTAAGCCTGTGATTTATGAATTGAGGTGTGCGTGTCTTTGACAAGTACACCTTTGAAATCTAGGAAATTCCTTAACAGTGTCAATGTTCTCGAACTAAACTGCCTCGTTGTTTTACTCAAGGTCTTGTTTGCTGCAGCATTACCAGTAATCCAAAACAACTTTCTCCCACGGGAGACAATAAAGGAACCTTAACCTTACCGGCTGATTTGATTTTCTGAAACTACTGAATCTTAAATCAATAATATTACTCCAATTTATAGTAAGTAATAACAAATCTAAACGAGGACCTTGGGCCAATCCCAGCTGACGACAGAATCAAAGCAAACCTCACAAAGAAAGGTCACGGAACTTGGATTCAACAAAGATCCCCCTTTGCTGTGAGGTCTGATATCTGTGATAACTCCAACATTTCCCACCTCAGCAGGCGGCCCAGCCCCATCGATTTCAGGCAGGATGTGTGGAGCACATGTGTATCCAGCAGCTTCTCTAAGGGGCAAAAATAATCAATGGTAGAAATAGATGGAGGTCCATAAGGTCACAATGTGTTTCTGCTCCACAGGCGGAGATGGTTGACTCGGGTCTAATTTACATCTGTGGACCGAACAGATTCCAAACCTGCTGTGAGCTGCTTCTTTTATCATGTAAATGCACCAGCTGAGAAACTATATAGCTGCTCTCAGATGTGAACTATTGAAAATCACCATAAAATAAGGTTTATCTTCTAACATGAAGAACGCAGCAGGAGACTGTCTGGATCAGATGTTTGGAAAATGTGAGAAAAACAGGAAGATTCAGGTGAGGCGTGGTGCCTGCTGTGGAGCATACAGGAGGCAGAACAAGAAATATTCTCCCACTGTGGAAATCACATGTTTTTGTTTAAAGCACATCCAAACCAGCAGATCACCACAGCTCTCAAATCTTGTTGTCAGCAAGTTGACATCCTTCTCGGAGTGGTATACAGCACTTCTTTTTCTTCCTGTATTTGTGCTCTTTTGTGTTTTTTGTCAGTTTTGCATCAATCCAACGTCATCAACCCTCACTCTTTGGGACTTGTTCCTGCTGTATTCTCACGAGGGCTCACAAGGATATTCTGCAGATATTTAACCAGGGGTCTGTCAGGAAAAGTCCTGGAAAATGTCTGGAGCAACTGACTCGAACACTTGCGTTCTCACATACAGCAGCTCCAGAAAAGTTCTGTGCATATATTGAAACAAAACCAATCAAGTGAATTTCAAGGTCGTCCAGTCCCTTTAAACTGACGCCTGTATCTACTGTATTGTGTTGTTTGTTGTGTTGTGTGTTTGTGCTTACTCGGAATCTACTGGATAGGTTACCATGGAACTTTTTGATTCAGATCCAGCAATTGTTTTTCACTTTCTTGAACATTGGGGGTTAGAGCTTTTAATTAAAAAAATTACATTTTCACTAATTTCACATGGAACATTTCATGAATCTTGATAAAAGAGATCAGGCCTGTGTAGGGGACTAATGTCTTTTTGCAATTTGGTGCAGCTTGATTGACTTCAAGGTGACTGTTGGCCTCGGGGGAGCTAGACTTCCATCCCACTTAGAGGTTGGTGCATTTTTGAACCCTTTCAATCTGATGAGGTGGGGAATAAACAAAAAGTCAATCAGTTAGTCATTAGCTAATCAGTTTGCCGCATCATCCAATCATTCACGTGGTAAAACAAACATCTTCATCAAGATATCAAAGCTCTCAGTGCTCTGATCGTCGCCGCCGGTCCTTTTTGTTTGGGATCATCATCATTTTGTAGGATCTATTTTTGTTGCTATGACACCTGGCGTTTGGTGAATATTCAGAGGCAGAGTGGAAATGCAGTCTGTAATGATGAGAGCCCACAGAAATATCAAACACTCGACAATCCTCATTTCCCCAAACACGCATATATTACAGTAAAGTTAGTACCCTGACACACACACTCACACACACACACACACACACACACACACACACACACACACACACACACACACACACACACACATACACCACTTTCAAGTATAATTGCACATATAAAGATATTTTGACTGAATCTCTGGAGGTTCACGGTCTTTACTGTACCACAGGAACATTTTATGGGAGCAGCATCGTACACACACAGAGATTAAGACAACATACATGTAGATCTCATGGCTTTTCATTTCCACCGGATTAAATCCAGTCCCTCTGAGTTCACTCTTTTCATACACTTACATCAGTTGTCTTTAGTTGTTTTAAATCTTTGCTTTAGTTCAAGAAATAACAGCAACGTCCCTGTGACACGAAATAAACTTTAAATCTCCTTCTTTTATCTCTTGAAGAAGAGTCCCTTAATCCTCGGGAATAAAGATTTGTATCTATTTAAGCATGCATGCATAAGTCTATATGATGGATACACTGTTAAGAGCTATGGCATGGAACTGTTTCTACAAAATAAAGAACATCTCACACGTAGAATGTGTTCACACGATGGGACATTTAGGTGCACAGTACTTTCATTACTATCCTTATCCATTATCTTATTTGTCTTTGTGTCCCTGTTTTCCTTGAGAAGTCAGTTTAAATCCGGTGTTAAGGTTTTTCAGGAGAAACGTCTGAATTTCATGAGTTTTTGAAAAGCCTGTTTGAACTCGTCGTTGAAGACGGTGTAGATCACAGGGTTGATGAGGGAGTTCAGGTATCCCAGCCAGGTGAATATATCAAAAAGCACCGGGTCGAACCAGCAGTTTTTACATATGGCCAAGACCAGAGTGCCGACGAAGAACGGCAGCCAGCAGACGATGAACGCTCCCAGGATGATACCCAGAGTTTTGGTTGCTTTCCTCTCCCGCGCCGCGCACAGACGTTTCCTCTCCACCACGCTGTCTGCCAACTTCACTTTCACCATGTTCATGATCAGAGGCGACCCCCCTCCTCCTCCGCCACCTCCAGGGCTGTCGGAGTGTAGGTGTGCTTCCTGGTGTGAGGCAGAATTAAGAGAACAGAGAGAGGAGCCTGCCGAGGTCTGGATGAGCTGCGCTGTGGTGAAGCGCTTCCCAGAGGACGATGGCGTTTTGAAGATGCGGGAGCGGGCGGCAACATAGATCTGTCCGTAGAGTATGATGAGAAGCGCTGTGGGAATGTAGAAGGCTCCAAAGGTGGAGTATAGGGTATATGAGATCTGATCTGTATTCACCATGCACTCAGTCAGCTCCTCGTGGGCTTTGGACTGCCGCCAGAAAAGTGGAGGCATGGAAATTGAGATGGAGATCACCCACACCACCCCGACCATGACAGCCGCCCGCCGCATGGTTCGACGTTTGGTGTACTCCAGAGCGTCTGTGATGGCCCAGTAGCGATCAAGCGCGATCACACACAAGTGCAAAATGGAGGCCGTGCAGAAGGTGATGTCGGACGACAGCCAGATGTCACACACAATCTGCCCCAGCGCCCACGTCTTGCTCACGGTGTAGACGATGCTGATCGGCATGACTAAAATAGACACCAGCATGTCGGTGACGGCCAGGGAGCCAATCAGGAAGTTGGCAGGCGTGTGCAGCTTCCTCGTCAGAAAGATGGTGGCGATGACGAAGGCGTTCGAAAGCACGGTGGCCAAGGTGACGAGAGCGAGCAGCGCCGAGAGGGAGACCTGCAGGCCGAGCAGCGTGGCCTCGCTCCAGGGCGGAACGCTGGTGGCGTTGGGGATCTCTGTGAAGTTGCTGGTGAAGTAGTCCAGGGAGCTGTTATCCAGCTCCATCTCACCTGTGCTGCTCTTAAAACCTTGTTTCTAGAAGGTTTGGTAAAGCCTCATACGTATGATCTGAAATTGCGCATAGATCAGTTCGGACATGGCGCTGAGGTAGGCCTGAGGTGTGGCACTGCTGGTTTCAGCTGTAGAAAGTTCTCTGTTATCCTCCTTTAGGTAGTTAAAACAACATTTTCCTTAATTTTCCATCTTGTGAAGTCCCACCAACCTTTAGAGACAGTTTACACTAATGCTCATATAACCGAAACCTACCAATTTGTCCATTTCGCTCCTCTCTCTCTCGCCTCGCTGGTCGAGCTGCAGGAGAGATGAGTCCTAATTTATATTCAGCTCCCGTCAGACAGTCACTTCATTCCTCTCTTCCCAGCGCTCTTATCTCATCTCCAACCAGCAGCCAGTTGCCAACAACACCGTCAGACCGAACCTCCCTATCTCTCCAATGCTTTAATGGGCTCCTCCTCTTCAATAAAGCCAAGCAGGGAGCTGCATGTAGGAAGATGATGACGACAGATACACAGGTTTGCTTGTTGTTGCTCTTATCTATTCCGAAGTCTGCGTGGGAGCCTTCTAAATTGAGGTTTGTATTGAAACTTGGCCGCGCCTTGTGTCTTTGATGATACTGGAAAGCCAGAACTGTGTAAAAACACTATCGCCATCAAAACCAGACGAGCACATTTTTTAGTTATCCGGTCTGCGTGTAGATAAGTGTTTTCAGATCCATAGGGTTCTGGCAGGTATACAGAAACTTCCACTAAAATGCGATGATCAGCAGATTGTTTTTCTCCCCCCAGTGGTTCCCCCGTTTCTAAATGCTTGTGTGTTGGCGTCTCCGTGTCCCGGCGTCGTCTTTCCCGTAAACTCTCAGCTGTAGTGTCCGCAGAGAAAAGACGATTGTGTCCAACTTTCACGCGGCTTCCTCGGCAGCAGCTTCGCCCTGGGAGCCACAACATGAGAGAGAGAAATAGGAAGGAAGATTAGTTACTTGCAGCTTCACCGTCATCCCCTCCCCCATATTCTGCAAACACACACACACACAAACAAACAAACCACCTACACATTAGGGGAAGTAAATACACTCGAACAACCTGTAAGCTCAACCCTGACCTGCAAATGGAGCGTCATGACTTGACACACAGACTCACGCCCACACAGCCTGTGCCACTGTGTTGGTTTATTGCAATTCTTGTAAGACCGGGGTTGAAATCTCCAAGACAAGCAAATGAAATATATAAAGGCAATTCATGGAAAGAGCAGTTTGGTTTGCATTAACCATGACATTAAACAATCTTCAAAACACTGATGCTCCACTGGGAAATTCTGTGTACATGTTTACCATTAAGACCATTTATATTTGTCAGATTACTGTAGTTTATCAAAACTGTAAAAACTGTGGCTGTATTCCTCCGCCTGTTCACTTTCAGTCCCCTTACTCATATGAGGTCCCAGTGACCTTTGACCCTTGGAATCTAATTAGTTCATCTTTGAGTACAACTGCAACAGTAGATTTGAGCTTTAAGTTCAAGAGGCCACAAACATTTCGTTATGCCACTGTCAGCCATGACCTTTGGCCAACAACATCGTATATCAGTAAATCTGTGAGTCTAAGTGATTTAAAAGGATTCTCTTGAGGCGTTTTTAAGAGGCAAAAAATGGTTTGGTGAGGTTTATGTGACCTCGACCTTTGACCTCTCAATTATAATGTTGTTTGTGTCCAAGTGAATGTGTGTGCCAGTGGTAATGGCTGTACCTGATATATCAAGTTTACAAGAACATGAGGTAACTGCGATCCTGACCTTTGATTCTATTTTTTTAAAAGACAAAATAGGATTATCAATCTAAACTTGTTTCCTCACTGACAAGGCCACAGACAGACTTCTGAAATATAAACCGGATGAAACTTGCTTCACATTAACCGTTGGAGGGGCTCAGGCGCCGGATCACTGAGGTACAAAGAGAAACTGACCATCTTGCCTCCAGGTAAAGAAACATTTTCACAAGGTTGGAAAGCTGACTCACTTTCAACTACGCTGAAGGAGATAGGAAGTGAAATGTGGTGTTATATCCCAGTGGGGGACGAGGACTTCAAATGACTGTTAATCACCACAGAAGACACTCCTACCCTCCAGCTCTCCATCTATAGATGAGGATGGCTATAATGTATTATTTAAAAGCAGAAGCATGAATACTGACCCTTTGTAATTCAGAGGCAAATATGCATTAAGTGACACATTTAATGGACTCAGTGCAGCTGAAATGGGGAGTTTTGACTGTTGAAACCACTTGTTGTTGTATCACAACCCACACAGCAAACACAAATGTTGCCTTAATCAGCACTGTGAAAAATGGTAAATGGTTTACACAAAATATTTTTCCTTTTTACCAAATTACTTTAAAAATGTTAAAATAAATGACTGAGAGGAATAGGGATCCAAATAAACACACTGGGTTGTTGGAATGAGGTTTGACAACTTCATTTCTTGGGGGATATTTTGTATTTCACATATCTATACAAACTATATGTGAAGTGAATTTGGAATATAAAAGAACAACCCCGCTGGACAACAATCAACAAACTATTTCCAGAAGTAATTAAAAAATGTTTGCCTCCTCACACTTAACAAATCACATTCTGCTGGCGTGTTTTAAGTGTGAAAGACAAATAATTCCGAGCGCGTGTTTGTTCCTGATACGACTCTGCAAATCACATCCATTAGCTGAAGTGTTGAGTGGCAGCTGGGCCCTTGAGAGGGATTATTGTGCATTGGCAGTGACAGCAAAACAGGCTGCTGTGTGGAAGAGACAGTGTTGTCTCAGGAGCAGGTCAAAGTGAAGATTCAACCAAACAGCAGGACTGACCAGTCTGAGCCTTTTGTGATCTTCATCATGCAGAGTTTCCTTTCTGAGGTGATGAGTTTGAATCACTGATGGAAAATACATTGCGCTCCCTGAATGAGTCACACGTGTGGACTGTATATAAAGACAAAACTTACTGGAAAAAAAACTTGAAAAACGCAATATTTACGCAAACTGTTTTTTATATAAAAACAACATATTTTTACTTTTAAGTTTGGTCGATGTCCCATCCGCTTACCTGGAGGGGGCCAGATTATTGACTTAACTACTAACAGCCACTACTTGGGGAAAGAGACGCTACGGCGTCCCTTTTGGGAATCCGTCATGTCGTCCATACAGAACTTTTAGTCACAATTTACTTTCAATCATTAATAAACAGAAAAAACAGGCAGATAAAAGGTATATATGCTTTAATATATATACTCATACACCACTAGAACACTGTGGGTTTGTCACCAAGTTCCATAATTAATCTCTGCTATAGGTGACAAGCTGTAACAATATAAGATCTTGAGCTTTAGCTCCGGGAACCATTAATTGAACAAGGAAACGTTTTGTCTGTGCTCTGCCCTGCTCTAATATAAACCTGCACTGTGACATTCAAATGGCCGAGAGCGGAGTCGACTGCCGGCTGCCCTCCATCCAGGAGCTGCACATATTGTTTAACAGCACAGGAAAGGGCACAGAGCACTGATCATACCCACACAGACAAACACGTGCAGCGCTGCTTTAACCGACTCCTGAATCCTAATGATGCTGCTAAACAGCAACAGAGCTCTCTCAGCTTGTTTTAGTGTAATGGTATCCTATAGTAGCAAATCTCTGCACTGTAGGTTAGTATCCGTTGCTGAAGCCTAAACCACGAGCATCAGTCCGGTTTGTCTTCTAGGATCAAGACATGTTATTTAAAGCCTTGCACGTTGATACAATGGAAGAGCAGTTTACAGTTTGTTTAATACGTTATATAGAAATGACATAAAAAAATGGTACAGAGAATTATGTTATTTATAAAGTGGCTAAAATGCACAGATCTGCGTGCCCAGCCGACATCAGGTTATTTTACCTTTGACTGGGGAAACTAGACATTAATTTAGAAGACACCAAGCAGATCTGTCCGATGTGCTGTCTCAGTGATTTATAGAACTGGTTTTACTTAGATTTCTACTGCCCTCCTTTACTCTTATCTGCATGGGGCATGGAAAAGATGATGTGCAAAGGCTGATTTGTTTATGTACGAGACAAATATATTTGCCAGTTATCTGGAGAAAGCCTGGGAGAAGAGAAAAAAAAAACAGCCTCTTTATTGTGTTAATTTATAGATATGTTATGGTTCTGTCTATTTTTCCACATGTTTTGTGCACGTACTGGACGAAGATGTATGTGTTTGTAAATTGAGGATGTCTTATAATCCCAAGAGGGGCTGGGGAAATTGCATTTTGCACGACACAGAAAGAAAATATATGGATATACAAACAGGATTATTATGGTAAATCCTTGAAGATTAGGTTGAGGCTCCTCATTGGTTTGAACCAAATGTAAATACATGCCTGAATGATGACACTAATTTCATTTAGCTAAAGACATTTATTTTCATGTATCCCCAGCATCATTTCCAATTTTAACTCGTAATGGCAATTTCTAATAAACATGCAACCTATTTTGTTTATGTAGTTCCTGCCTGATTTTCACTCCTCAGAAGAAACAGAAAAATACTAGAGAAAAATTGGCACAATTATAATAATAAGACCGTATGTAACATTATCATGAAAATAATTCAACTAGAATCACACTCAGTAATTGCATACATCACACAAGCCAAATTCAACCAAGCTGCACCAAACTGCACCGACTCCTAGATATCAGCTCCCTAAACATGACTTTCAATAAGATCCATGAATTAATGTCTGATTAATCAGCGAAAATGTACCTAAATACTTCCCTGACTCATACTGCATCCTTCCACCAGGTTTTGTGTTAATCGGTCCAGTGGTTTTTGTGTAATCCTGCTAACAAACAAATGAGCCAACCAACATACAAACAGGGGTGAAAATGCAACTTCCCTAGCAGAGGTCAAAATGATGGGTCATAAATCAAAATGAGTCGCGCCCTTAAATCCTACATTACCCACACTTCATCTTCACAGCATCTTTCACAAGACCCCACCGGCCTCCTAAAGGCTTTCATCTTGACTCTCCACTCTCTCTATTTCCGTCCATTTGAGCTCTTTCCATCTCCTTTATCCTCTGGAGTGAACTTCATCATGTTTCTCTCATCATCTTTGTTTGGCGTGTGCTGTAGCCGGAACGAAGGAAACATCAGGTGTGGACGTACGCGCGGAGATACTGATCGCTGAGGCGTGACGCGGCATGACCACCTCACGGCGTCCCACTTTATTGCATCAGTGCAGAGGAGATTGATAAGCGCAGGTCTGGTGATAGCACTCACTGGCAGCGCTGTAATACAGAATGCTAAGTAAGAGGACGGTCGGGGATCAGTCAGTCACTTGCCGTTGTTGGAAGCTGCTGCACTGTAATGGGTTTCTGGTACACATCACACACGTACACACACATATGCGCCATAGCATGTTTGATAGATGGCTGAATAGCTTATCTGTTTACACATCAAACAAGTCAAGGCCGAGGCTTATCTCCTCGGGGTCTGGTTCACAGCACAATAGGATAATGAGGTTCATAATGAGTGGATGAGAGGAAGGATTTTCAATCAACAACAGGCCCTTTTCTAAATTGGGCTGTATTCTGTTTCTGTGGCATATAATAGCGTCTACATCTGGCTTTGAAATTGAGGACCTAATGTAACAAGGCATGGATCGGCCCGGTGGGATGCTAATTAATCGTACTTAAATCCGGGGGGGGGGATTCTAAAAAGATCACAAAAACAAGCAGGCACATAATGTCAAACAAATGTTATGTTGGGTCAGATGAAGAAAACTGGACCTAGAATCACAGCCCTGCCCTGTCAGCTCCTTGGCACCACACCTCATTAACAACAAATCCAATTCGTTCCTCATTTCAGGTTCAGGCCAAATCCCAGCAGGTGCTGCAGAATGTGTAGCAGCACGTCTGTCGACATGGGCGTAACCTCGTGAACCCAGCAGGCCTGCAGACACTGCATGGCCCCACTGGAGATACGCTAATTGACTGGCTAATTGATTTAGCTCAAAGATGGTTGAGCCATCGCTACCTCCGCTGTCAGATACTGTCTTCTGTTAATCAAGCATGTGCTATATGGTAGCTGAGCGAGGATGTATGGTGTGTGAGGGGTGGGGGGGGGGGGGGGTTGGAAGTTTACATCAATGGAGAGAGAGAGGATGGGAATAATGCAGTAAATTGAGTCAAAGGAGTCAAAAGAGCTGTTGAGGTTCAACTTTGTACAGAATGATGTTGTAAACCACGGAGGGTTTCAAAAGCTTATTTTTGTTCCCCAAAAACTAAAGGTCAGGATAGTGCATACCAACAGTCTCCTTAAATCCGATCAAGCTGCACCGAATTGCACACACTAAGATATCAGTCCCCTGCTGGCAAAACAGGCCACGCTATGTCACAATGTGGCTGCAATTTTCTGTCTGAACTCCTCAGAGCCTGAAAGAGCAATAAGCAACCTGAACCTGACAGACATCCTGTCGTCTGCGTCCGAACCCAAACTGAGCCCAATGTTTTCTCCTGCTACAGGAAATTGCGCTGTAAGAAATGTTGTAGATAGCGAAAACTTTGTTTGCACCGGACCTGATGGGCCTTGGTTCGAGGATCCACGCTCTCTGGAACTCTCCCAAGTTTAATGGATTATTTCTTGACTCATATCCCATCATTCCACCAAGTATAGTGGAAATCTGTTCAGTACTATTTTGTGTATTCCTGCTGACAATTACACAAACAACCAACAAACAGTAAGACGTGGAAAGGGGTGAAAACACAAAATCCTTGGTGGTGGTAATGAGTTGGTTATCATCCTTATACAGATTGCTTTCACTTTGTGTTGAGCATCATTAGCCTGACAGTTAAACCTGCAGAAACAACTCAGAAGATGATTAGTTCCATCAATAATCATTGTTCAGTGGTTTCAAGTAGGTAAATGTCTTTTAACTGTCTCATAGCCAAGTCTGCTCTGCCAGGAATGACTTTGGCTCATGTTGCTTGTCATTCCAGTCAATGTGCAATCAAGGAGTCTTTTGTTTGATTTGGCGACAGACACATTTTTTTTATTTTATATTTGCATATAGTGCCGTGCAAATCCTGAAAAACAGACGACCGAGCTGCATCATGAGAGGGAAAATGAAACTCTTAATTGTTGATTAGTTGCTTGAACAGTCAACATGACTTCAGAGCAATTATTTGTTAAAGTATAGCCTACAAGTGCAAGAGTATACAAATCCAAACAGACTGCAGGGCGGTGGAGACCGTGAAGTGTAACGCGCTGACATGTCGCGCTGCGAGACAGGAAGTAGTGAACGGAATCACATTATTTCTTGAGGGCTCCAGGGTTTATCATATCTCAGTTGTTTGCAGGTGCCTGTGGAGTGTGGAGCGTGGGTGTTTTTCTGAGGCTGTGTGGGCTGCATGTGTGCACAAGCTCGCACGTGCACAATCACCCACCCACCCACATAAACACAAATACAATGTTAAATACCAAACAATATAATCCTCCCAGTAGTAGACACGGGATGACACTGAAGGGGATTCGCTAGTTCATGGGGATTTATGGTGGCTGATTCCTGTGCCAACTAATGAACTGTAGAGCGAGTGTAAGGGAGTGAAGTGTCATTGGTCTGTTCTAACCTCTGGGTTTCAGACCTCAGGACTCATTACAGCAGCTGGGAAGGATAATCTCAGCTCGTCCATAAGCCGATAAGAGGCAAACAGATTGTTGAAAATGGGACAATTAAGCATTTTCCGTGGCTCGAAACAGATTAGTTCCGAAGTTCATCACAGTATTAAGAGGTTACAATTAAAGATGTTCTCATCAGTCAAAATGCAGCGTTCAGAAACTTACATCACACACGTCAAACCCCCCCTACTGCAGAGATTCTTCACACCAATGATTTTTCAAACTACTCCAGAGTAATAGACTCACGGTACAAGACCCCGTCTTAAGTGGAACAGTTCAAGTGCAGATCTACGACATCTAGGAGATGCCGTCTCTTAAAGAGTGGGACTGTGATGAGCTGATGCAGAGGAGATTGTAAGACCAAGCTGCCGACGAGTGGAGAGAGGAGGTGTAGAGGAAGAGACAGTGGGGATCTGCTTTTAACCTGAGGTGGTGATACACAAACCTATGATTATAACATGGTTACTACTAAATGTGCTTTAACACAATTTCTGGGCATTGTCTTCAAAGAAATGTTATATCCAAAAACCAACGTAGTACAGTAAAATTGCTGCAATTTTATACATGAAATAGTCCACATTATTTATTATTACGTATTATTTTAACATGACCTTTTGGTTACCGGATCACAAATCAACAACATATCTTTGTTTCTATATATATATTCCTATAAGTCATTACCTCCATGCTAGTTAATGGGACATGGACTAAACAGACTAAATAGAGTCAAAGTGCGTCTCAAATGCATTTTATCTGAAAAATGGTTTCTGTGAGTTTAGGTCGGGAGGCCCTTATTGACGACTGAAACTGACTTGTGATTGGTCGAGCACAAATATCGGTGGGACCTTGAGACCACAGCTCCACGCTACGGTCACTCCTGCACAGACTCTGGCTCAAAATGAGCACCAGGATATTTTAGGTTTTTGTAGAGCAGGAGAAAGTTTAGTTGTGTCGTCAAAGTTTATTTATGGCTGATGGTTTCTACTCATGGGTAGTGGGTAACTCTCAACCTGTTCACTAAAGCCACATTAAGTCGGAAATATTGTGCAGGGATAAAAAAATTAATTAAAATGTTTTCCTTTGGTCAGTGACTAAAATCGCATTAAAAAAAATCTACAGTGGTGTTATACCTCCACGCAAACACAAAAGAAACAGTACTTCAGTCGATGCCATGACAGTGAGGAGGACGTAGACCAACGATATCAGTACATCTAAATTTGATGTGTTTAAGTGCGGAAGCTCTGCAGTTAGCATCCATATCACTGACTGATGACAAACTGAAGTGCTTTTATCTTTAACTCCTGTGTTTGAGTGTGTGTGTGAATATGAGTCATAGCAATGAAGGGGCACTGATTCACCAGAGGTTGAAAGAAAACAGCCAATGTTTGTTGAGAACGCTGAAGAAGACAAAGCGTATAAGAGGTTTATATTCCCCATATTGACGGATTGTGATTATAGAAAGAACATAGAGAGGAATAATACAAACTAAAAATAACAGCGTGCAGGCTGTTTGATGTGGAAGACAGTATAGAATAATAAAACCTACACCTGCCTGTTTGAAAGAGACTGATTGTTTGGCCTGTGGTGATGCTGGTTGCACCTTTCTTTCTGAAACTGTAAAAGTGGCCTGCAGCAATTCAGCCGTTTCATTTGAATCTGGAACAACTCTGTCTGTCATGGATCTGGCGAATTGATTTTACTGTCAATTAAGCAGGATGGATCCTTACAGAATCACAGAATCACAGAGAAAACAAGTGCAAACTCATTTGTAAGTAAAGGGAACAGAAACTCGGACATCTTGACTTTGAGAGCTGGCGCAGCCAATTAACTCATTGAACTTTGAAAGTCTTTACTATTTTCCAAAAACCTTTCATTGAAAACCAGCTTCAGTCATACTGGCAAAATGCTTTTTAATGAAATACAATAATTCAACCCTAACAAAGTATTTTAACACACAGGAGAAATTTAAATTACACAGAAAGCCACCAATTTAAAAAAAACTTAAAATCGTGCTCTGAACCTCAGCAGAACAAGATGAAGTCACAAAGACGACATGGAGCTTACGTCATGGTCTCTGTCCTCATTACAGCTTTGTTTTACTTTGCTCTGGAGCTTGTCCTAAAGCTCAGACATCGTGCCTGATTTGCATCTGGTTTGAGGGTTTGAAATATAATTGTCATGTTGACTTCATACAGGAATTTTTCACAGTAAATCTCTCTTTGGGGTTTACTGGTGCCCGCGTGTAAATGTTGGGTTCACCAAACGCTGGAGTGAATGGTGAATTGCTTATTTCAGCCTAATGAATGCAATCTGGTCACAAGCAGGTGTCCGTTCATAAGATTCGATCATTAGTATAATTAACAACGCTATAAAGGCTTCCTGGACTCTGTTTGTGGAAAAGTTTCATTTACCAAAAAGTTCCTGAAGAGTGCAGATGGGATTTAAACACTGTGGAGCTTCACATCCTACAATTGTACTGTCAGTATAGTGATGTTAAGAACATCTAGAAAATATGACCCGTGTGTATAAATTGTTGTCAGAGCAGTGCTGTACCATAACAGAAATAATGAGGGGTTACTGACCCAGCAGGATGTAGGGAGAAACAAAAATACCACCAAGTTAGATGTTAAAAAACATTTGTCCTCAATTAAAGGTGAAGGATCCAAGGGGCTCTATGTTGATATATTTTCAGAAATTTTGTATAAATCACCTGAACCTAGGATCTTTAAGAATGAACCATTTATATCTAGAAGCAAGTCCTCTTCCACGCCGTCCGCCATGTTGCACCACCATGGTTCTGCAGTAGCCCTCTAGTCAAACCAAACACTGGCTCTAGAGATAGCCTTCCACGTTGTTAGGTCAACTGAGGGCCACCGTAGGTTCTCCCACACACTGAAGGATGAGGCCAGAGTGGTTCGACTGTTTGCAATATGCAACCTCATCACTAGACTCCAAGAAAATCCTACAAACTGTACATTTACAGTACAAGGAAATTGGTGAATGCCGCTTCAGAATGAGTCTGTTTGTATACATGGCTCTTCCATGAGACTTCTTATAGTTTTGACTTGGCCAACAGGTATTGTGTTCCCGATAACAGGCAAGTGCAAAGTAAAAAATCAAGTAGTTAGCCCAGCGAACATGACAGAACCCAACCCGAACCCAGCTTGTCGGGTTCTTGTTGGGGTCAATCCACATTGTAAATACAGTATGTTCAACCTTTCTGTATCTATGTGGGAATGCGTATGTTATAGTTTTGTACAAAAACATTTGGTTAAATGTGTAATTAGACATTACCCTGCAAAAAAGCACTTTTCTCCATTAGCTGTGGCAGTACAGAAAAAACACTGATAATCTGCAAGATAGCACAACAGTTATTAGAGCTGGAACTAATAATAACGGTCATTTTCTATTGTGTTATCTTTACTTGGCTCATTTAAAAGCTGCTGTAATTACAACATAACATCTAGATAAAAGGCTCTAATTATGTTTTGGATTTTCCACTCTGCCTCACGCGGTTCATATAACACTGCTGATGTGCACTATACTGAGCTGAGTGTTGCAGATCCTTCAAAAAACGCTGTATTTTTCTTGATAGAGTTGTTGTATTTTCCTCTTCAGTAACATTTCTCCGTACAGGGTCTCAGTCAACAAATAACAGTGTCTTGGAAAATATGAGATAGAACATTCCCCACCCCCCCTCTAATTGCCTTCAAGAAACAGAAACAGGCCGTCTTTCAACAAGTCGAGCTCAAAACATTGACCACTAATGGCCTGAGTGCACGCTTGAATGGATTCAGATATGACCCCTGCTGTCATCGTGATGGTGACTGACACCTTGTCATGATCTATAATTAAGACTTTCATCTGGAGGGGCCAATCTCAGGATTCAGCTGCAATTATGAAGGTATTGACGGCAGATTAGTCAGGGGTGCGGAGGTGTGGGGAAGAAGAACATGAGAAATATAATGACATAAGAGGAGGAAGATTCAGGAAAATGGTAAACTAAAATGGAATTAAAAGAAATCTCTGAGGTTAAAATCAAGATTTGCAGTAAGACGCTACAATGTAGTGGATCACACTCTCTGTTGAAACATTGGTTTAGAGAATGATGAACAGAGACACAGAGAGAAAGAGAGAGTGAGGGAGAGAGAGAGAAGGGCAGAGGGATGTTATTTAGTGAGTGAAAAACTGCTTTCTCACGCCGAGTCCAATCCCTTGGGAGTAATCCTGCCTGTAAATCCGATGGGATTAGAACTGATATAGTCTCAATTTTCTGGATTGCTGTAATTCCAGTGTAAAGAGAAATCTCTGCAGCACAAATAGTGACGAGAGGATTTGATGAGAGAAGGTAAAGCACAGAATGAAACAGAGGACAGCACATTCACACGTGTTTACAAATGTCCATTTTCTTCCAGTATAAAACCAGCTGTGCAATTGTGACTTCCTTATAGCTCCACTTTTTGGAGTTAAGTGATGAGGTCTGGGAATTAGACGATTCTGCACACGTTCTTACAAATGCGTTTTTTCTTGCCAGAGATCTTAGATCATAGAGTTTCCAAAAGGAAATTGGGCCCAGTCTTATCACGGCCACTGATAACACCGGTCCAGCTCATCAGCACTTTGGCACCTTTAAACTTAGACCTGATGCAGACTCAGTTGTAGAAAACGACTTAACTCCAGCTGGTGTTTAGTGCAGCGGTGAGTTTTGCTCTCACACATCAGTACCTCTGATTCTGACTGACAATGTAAAAAAACTCAGCTTTTCTCCTGATGTTGCTACATGATGCTCTCATTGTCTACGTGTGAAGCGAACAAGCTCTATTGATCACCTGCTAATCTGAGTACCTTTTTACATTTCAACTGGATTTTCATCGTTTTCTATGTGCAGCTGATTGTATATCGAGCTCCGAGCTTTGCCAACATGCAGGTGACATAATATTAATACTGTCTGTAAACGCGCCCTGTGTGGACATACTGGTTCTGCTGAATAATCTTTAAATAATCCTAATGTTTCAATGAAAAAGGTGAACCAGTTAATGGTTGCTTCTGAAATTGGTGGAGGAACTCATTACTTGTATTGGAATGAGCTCCTCCACCACAATACTAAGCTAATAAAAAGCTGAGTGTTCCCAGAAGCATTGGACTTCAGGGGACTGGGGTTGGACGTGCTTGAAACTGCCATCATGAAGGGAAACCACATCAGCAGCTTCTTTTGGAATAATTAGTTTACCAATAATCAAGATTACTATCATGTGTATTGGTGCCATCTTTCCATTCCAGATATGTTTGCTCTACAGATTTCTTTGTCTAAGTGGCTCATAGTTCATTTTTTCCCTGTTTTTCCACTCATTCTTGCACACATTTTATTCTGATGCCCGATTGAGGACTTCAGGCCTTTGCAGAACACCCTAGGGGCTTCGGTGTCCGTATGTTGCAGAAGATGATTGCCAGGTTTTGAGTTGTGATTGAAGTCGTCCACAAGTCTCTGGAGTTCATGATGCTTTTGGCATTTCGTTTTTTTGAGCAGTCGAAGGTCCTCTGCAGCCTCGGCTCTCGTGTTTGAAGTCTTCTAAGATTCTGTTCAGTCTTTAAGTCTTTGTGTTTAAGATTTAAGGTTTTTGTGTCTGCACTGCACGTTGCCAAACTTTCCATCCTCAAAAACTACTGAGCTTATCCACAAAGTTTTGTAAAACCCAATAAACTTTGGAGAAGATCTATTTTTCATTGTCTTTAACATGGCGAGGAAGGGAATATTAATAATTTTTGCAAATTCCATCTTGATGTAGCTCGTATACCGTATCTCGAGAACTGTTCATGTTATCACTTTCACACTTGTCATGTGTATTGTTAAGGTCCCATGGAAGTGCTTTGTCTCACAGTACGTTCAATATTTACAGATTTTGTATAAACAGGTGACCAGGACTCATCAATGTAAGTGATGTATTGTTTATCGTGACATTAGTGTGTTAACAACAAAGGGGGGCACGCATGACAACAGCAAGGGGGGGGGGGGGCAGCTTCAGGGTTAGGGTTAGGGTTATTTGTTCGGCTCATGATCTCAAAACATGCAATATGGCGATAAAGTGGCCAATGAGCCTTGTCAGCGGAATTAACTCTCCGAGCGCTCTTCTAGTCAGCATATTGATTTCAGTTATAGTCGTCATGGGAATTGTAAGTAATCCTGCTCTGAGACCTGGATTCTGACTGCTTCTCTCTGAGCTCAGCGAAGATTCGTTCGGCAGACGATAGTTAACTCACTCTCTCTCTCTCTCTCTCTCTCTCTCTCTCTCTCTCTCTCTCTCTCTCTCTCTCTAACGTGACGATGGCTTGCCGATGCTGACTCATCAACTCTTCCTCCTTTCACTCCTGGTATCTCCTGGTCAATCTTCTAACACTGACTTTTTAATTTCTCTCACATTTTAAATAGTTGTGACAAAGTCGTACTCAGCCGGAGTGTTTTACAGCACGATGGTAAACTTCTGTTCACAAACACCCCCCCACCATCTGCTTAGCTGTAATTCTCACACTCAGCTGACTTGTGCGTCGCACAGCACCGTACAACAGTTGTGTCGGTCTGCAGGACAAACGGTGCGATGATGACACTGCAGTAAATCACCACAAGGGTTTTTGTGTTTTCTGTAGCAGGTCGTGAAAAATAGGAATTTCAGAAACTAGTTGTTCATGTAAAGAAGGGAGAAAACTGTGGAATGAGACTGTAACACAACTAAATCTGCTCAGTCCTACGTGTTGGTTACCTGCAGGTCGAATTACCCGCTTTATCAGACTGAAGCAAACATGCAAAGTGTTCATCATATCTCTGGTGACTTGATATGAGGAATGTGTGTCTCATTAGGAGCTTGTCCACATCAGTCAAGCTTCTAGTTTTTATTTATTGGTAACAGAAGCAGGATGAAATGACATCTGGATTCCAGAGAACCGCAGACAAATTTCTGATCATTTTACTATCTGATTTGACAGCTGTTGTTCTTCTTGACCTAGGATATTATTATAAGCCATATTGTAATTGTACAGCTCAGTTTAAATCAATAGTTTTGTATGACAATGAGTATTATCTTCTTGAGGAATGAATATGCTGAGATTTAAAAAATATTCAGTTATAATATAACGAGAATAATGTGATTTTAATACTCTGGTGTAGTTTTCAGACGTGAAAATATCTTTCCAATTGAACATCTTTGTCTGCATCTTCCATGTGTACACTTTTTTTTATTCATTAATCTGTGTTCCTGCTGTTTTTTTTCAGTTTTAAGTATGTCATGTGAAACGACATCAACACGCTCAAATGCTCACAGTGAATTTTCCAGCTGTATCTTAAGATGCGCTCACTCTGACATTTTACCAGGGGGCAGGCAGGAGAAGTTCCTGAAAATACCAGGAACACTTGACTTGGACATTTGCATCCGCACATACACCCCCTCCAGAAAATATCAGGAAAGAATATCTGCAGCTGTATATTCCAATTACTTTCTGCATCATATCACATGTCCCTGGAGTGAGAGGAGCGACTGTCCAAGCAGGGGGGGGGGGGGGGGGGCTGCATTACAGTTTCAGCTCAATTCTCTAGGTAGCTCCAGGCAAATGATGGATAGATGGTGACTTAAAAAAAAAAAAAAAAGGATGTCCTCTACATGTAAAAAGACATAACACAGATTTGCTCTTTCATGCACTCGCGAAACCGTCGGGCATTAATTGCTTGTTCCTACATAAATTATTAAACCAGAACTTTGCCTAATGAGCTACAAATGAATCCTCTTTGTGATACGCTCTCTCTCGTGGCCCAGATATGGGGGAAAAGGACTCCGTCATAATTGAGCAAGAAAATTACATATTCAACCAAGATTAGTTGTTTCTACTTTTTATCTTCATCACCATTATTGAGGAGGAAGCAGAGATGGCACGGGATGAAAAGGGGTTTCTGTTATTTTAATGGGTTGTTGATTCAGTACAGTGCAAGTGTGCAAGTGTACAAGTGTTTGTGTGTGTGTGTGTGTGTGTGTGTGTGTGTGTGTGTGTGTGTGTGTGTGTGTGTGTGTGTGTGTGTGTGTGTGTGTGTGTGTGTGAGCTGTGCGTGAGAGAGAGAGAGAGAACACAGGGAAGAGGGCATCAGTGTCAAAGCAGAGACTCCACATGTGCAAGTCTCCCAATCGAAATGGAGGGATATTGTGCTCACAGAAGTACTTTTCATCATCACTGCACGGACATGGTGATTCTCTTTCATTTTGCCGAGTGCCTCTCACATCAGTCGGCTACTTAGAGCAGAAAATGCAACATGCTTCCCGCGAAGAGAGAGCCCCAGGTGGGTTTTCTGAAAAGCTTGAGAGCAAAGAGGACAGGTCTATTTTTTCCCGGCTTGAAATGGACTTAATGCCTGCATGAGCTGCTCACCTCTTCTCCTCAGCAGCTGCTAATGGCAGAGGAGCTTCTTCTCATGTTATTTGGATATCTCTATTACCTCTTCAAAGTGAAAATGCCAGCGGGGTATATAATATGAGGATTGTTACAGCCCTGCCCAGAGAGAGCTATTTACCAGATAATGGTTAGAATAATATTAAATAATGTGCAGTTTCTCCCTTCAGCATAATGTCAAAAAGCTTGTTGTCCTTACTCGCTAACCTATAACCAGTATCTCCATGTAGTTCCATTTTCGTGCTCCACATTTGTTTCATGGATCACACCCTTAGCTGGAGGTTGGAGGCAACACCTTCAATATAATGCAAATATTATGGTCTCCGAAGCACCTTGCACAGCAGACAACATCACCGTACAGATATTTAAGCCTTATTTTCAAATAAAAGCAGTTAAATCACATTATAAAATGCTTGTCTGCTGTCAATCTTACATTTAAGATGTTAAGTATCAGGTTCCAAAAGGACAACAAGTCAGAAAAAAAGTCATATCACCATTATTTTCACATAGAAAATCACAGTTTGAGTGAAGGATGTTTGAGGGGGCAGGGACTGCTGAAAGAGCCGGTCTGTATAAAGTATTACAAAGCTGCACTAAATAATGAACTGGAGTGAGTGTGTTTCTCCAGCCTTTTAAACATTTAATAGTGTTATCCTGACTCCTCACCCTGAAAATCATTTTGGCACACTGAGGCTTCATGCAGGTTTTATCTACGTGGGCTTAATTTCAACACTCCATCCCTCTCATGTTCCAAAACCATGTAAAGCTCCTGCAATTCACCACGGGGACTTTATATATTATGACCTAATCATAGCTTATTGTGAGTCATCTTCATCTCCTATGGGGGGGGTCAATGAAACAGTGCCAAACGGTGCCACTGGTAATTACAAGTGACCTTATGGTGCTCAGTTGTGTCTCTTGTATATGGGATAATTTCAGATAATTTCTTTAAATTAGATGTTTCTTATTTTTACCTGTGGTGTTTGTCTTTCTTACAATCAGAGAGATCATGCCTCACTCATCCATTTAGAACAGAATTCAATGTCGTCTCCTGCGTGCGCCCACAAATCCGTGCGTAATGGTAAGAAACGAACAGGGAGACACGAAAAGCTTGTTAAAAAGAAAGGTTGTTCAAACTTACCGTGTTTAATTCCTTCGTTGAGTGGTTTTGTTCCTCTTCTCTTTTGAATAAAAGCGCAGAAGAGCATCAGTCAGGGAATCCCGGCAGCAGTGTCCTTCCATTACGCACAATACGAAATACAGATGGGTTGCATTCAGAGGACGCCAGGAGAAAGCTTCAGTAGGTGTTACCACTGACAGACGGAGCAGGGGAGCATCCAGAGCAGCTTTATTCTCAGACTCTGGTTTCCTTTCTGCAGGAGAAGCAGCCGCGCTTTGCTCCACAGTTCAAACACCCGGGTGCGTAACAAAGTGTCAGAAAAGACTCTGGTTCCAGCGGAAATCCCATCTGATGCAAGAGGGCGCATCTCGCTGTGGGCTGTCTCCAGCGACAACTAAACCCCCGGTGAGAGGGGGGGCTTCACGGTGCTGATGCGAACCATCCAGCCCCGAGGTGGGGGGGATTACAGAGAGACGTCAACGAGTAACAAGTTACACTCAAATCTGCGTTTGTGAGAGTTTTTCATGACAGTACTGGTTGTCTCTAACCCTAAAACACACAGACACACACACACACACACACACACACACACACACACAAACACACACACACGCAACGCACACACTGCCACACACATCAACAAACACACGCACGCACCAACAAACACACACTGAATTTGAGTTTTTTGACACTCCAATCTAAATTATATAAAAATGTAGGTAAATCACACGAATACCACACCTCTATGTTTACCTTTAGGCTCTTTACAGTGAGAGGTTACTGTAAACAAATTGATTTCAAACACTGAACCCCATCAAGACTCAAATGTCTTTGCTTGTCCCGTCACAGAGAGAGACGGATCAGCTTGGGTTCACAGCCTTTCACGTTGGATTTTACAGAATAAACAAAAAGTGATGTATTACGTTTCACCATCTCAAAGTTAATTTACTGGGAAAGAAAACTGACAAATGAAACGTCTTCTCCAGCACAAGTCTGTAGGAACAATATGTTCCTTCAGTGAGAATCCTCAGAATCTTGTGGAGAGTGTGCACTGGTTTCATCAAAAATGCACGAGGTCTAAAACCTTGTCCACACACATTACTCTTGAGTACATTGTTGACGTCCTATGTGCTGTAATGCTGATGCAGAATACATTGGATACATCAGTTTGACTCTGAAAATGCACATGACAGCATTCAATATGTGTTGTAACGCAAAATCACCAAACAGCTTGATAAAATGTATTTTAAAGAATCAGGGTCAGTGAATATTGTTACTGTCTTTTACCATTCAAGCTCCTTCTGATAATAATAGTAAAGATTTAAAGTGACTCAGGAGCTAAACCAGACAAAGAGGTGTATAAGAAAAATGTTGAACTTCTCCAGAGGTTATAGAAAATTGTCAGAAATGAAAGGAAGAGATTCCTGAACAAACAATTGCCCAGTTTAAGACTATTCTCTTTTATGTTGAAGGCAGAGGTTTTCTTCTCTGGGCTCACAAGAGGCTAAAGTCTTAAACGACGCACAACCACTAAATCAACACATCCATCCATAGTGGTTGTTAGCATCACTCACACACTGTTGCTGTCAGCAGCGATTTGTGGTTCCGTATCAGGACACTTCCCCATGCTTAATGGGGATCGAACCGCCGACTTTCTTGTAAGTGGACGACAGGCTCTATCTCCTGAGCCACAGCTCACCCTGCTGCATCACCCTTGGTCTTTATTGATCAGCTAATTAATCAGAGAGGCCAAAGCGACCTAACAGTTAACTGGTTTGACTTACTGAAAACCTAGAGGTCAACGACCTCATCCAAGATGGATCCCAACACCACAACATCCCATTTTTAGAGAGGATCAGCTGCTGAGTTCAAATTGAGATCAGTCCATTTCCCAACCAACTGGCAGGACCTCCAGAGGGGGAGTCCAACAGGGGGCACCCTCTCCCTCATCCTGTTTATTATGGATGTCCCAATATAATCCACAGAGGAAAACTCCTGTGTCCTGGTAAAAAAAGTGGAATACTTTGTAAAGTTGGAGAAAAAAGGTTGAAGGAACAATCTGCAGAGAGGCAGCTTGAAAATGTCACAGATAATAAATCCACATCCCATCCACTCGTATATCCTCTTCACCATACTGCTGAGTTTTTTACTGAGAATCTGCAGGGGTGGTAATAATGAGTGGTCATGAAGAATAAGAGGCAAAGTGTTTTGACCTCTCGTGTTTGGTGGGATAAAGGACTGAAGAGGGTACAAGTTAAGTGCCTGCGGACAGTGCTCCTGTACTTAAAGAGCCAAGTTGCCTGACTTTGACAGCTTTTATTTTTGATAACATAACGGAAATTGTAGATTGGGCGACGCACTTTGATCTTTAAATCACATTCCTGTATATCATGTTAACTGGTACAAAAGTACAAAAATCACAAAGAAGCAGGTCCATTAATAATAACATTGACCTTAGCGAGCACAGTGTTTACAATGTTTCTCCCAATAGATATTTGGAGAAATAGAAAAGTCAAATATCCCAGAATCAACTTCCATCAAGCTGATATTTCCTCTCAACTACTCAGTGTTTTGTTTTCTTGGGATATCAGAGGTAATCACAGTCTCATCGATCTGTGTACAAATAACACAACGTTACACACACATTCACACAATCTATGGCTTCACTTACAAATTGAAAGATAAAACCACTTTAATTACTAACCCAGAGATTAATCAAAGTTTTTTTAATATGTTGTTAAATTAACTAACTTTAATTTCACTATCCTTAATACATTTGTGTTACCAATAAGATATCAATAACAGTTTGCTATCCAACAATCCTTTCTAACAGTGTCTGTAAAAATCACAATAGGCCGTGAAAAGCTTAACGTCTTGGTAGAAAAGTCTAATGCAAATGTCCTGAAGTCATGTTAATATGTTAGCCATCTACCCACCTCATCCTAATAAGCAAAAACCACCTTATAAAACTCGAACGGGACTCATTAAACTGCAAACCTCTGCCAAGGGCCAACAGAACCTCTATGAAACTCAATTTTAATCAAATTGTCATCAATAAATAACTGTCCTATAAATAAGTTGGGTTCATTTTCATTAAGATCTTCCCCCTGATCCAAACCTGCACCAAAATGCTTTACCTCACCCACATCGTATCCTTCCACCAAGATCTGCGGTAATCCCTCCAGTAGTTTTTGCATAATCCTTCTTAAAAGCAACCAACAAACATGACTAGAGTGAGAACATAACCTGTTGGCGGAGGTAATGAAAAAGTCTGATTATTCTGCTGTTATATGAAAAGCATCACATAGACATGGTAAGAATTGATGTATCAGCTGCTTGCAAATTTCAATTAGTTAATGTTAAATTGTGCTGTTTGCACACAGATTGAGGAGAATGAGCTGCGGAGGATCACACCCCAGAGGATTCCCTGAAAAGCTCCACTATAAAAAAAGAACAGAGTATTTTTAATTATTTTACAAGACCCGTAGTAATTCACAGAAAGAGCAGTCGTGTTAGTTCATTAAAAACTCTTTTTTTGCTCCTGGTTCTCTCTCTTGTCCTGTATATTTTATCTTTAATTGAATCAATACCAGCTCCTAAAGCTAATTAGTAAAGCTCTTCAAGTGGAGGAAATGTGAATGAAGACACCAGAGCACGTCTCTTACACACACATGCACAGTACACACATACACGCACACACACACGCGCACACACACACACACACACACACACACACCTTTTAAGTGGAAATAAAAATTGCTGAGCTTTAAATAGACAGTTTTGTCTTTGATCCAATCATCTCTTTTCTGGGAAAAGGGAGAAAAACACAGGGGGATGAGAAACAGTGAAGCCTTATTAAGGGGCCAATCCTTTGAAATGCTGCTTTCTAAATGAAGGGGGCGAAGAAGTTTGTTTTTCTGACAGTAAATGTTTTAGCTAATGGTTCATTAATGAGTCAATGAGGGACTTGTTTCTTCTGTATCTTATACGGTTGGATTTATTGGGCGGGTGGTAACCAATATCAAGTTGTATCTACTCTGTCTTCTTCTTCTCTGCTCGGCCCACTGCAGGGATTCTCTCACTCACGTTTTCGACACCGCCAATAATCTGATGTGAACGTGGTCAGGACAATAGTCTGAATAGGACACTGCCATTTTCTGATTGTCTTAACCCAAAATAAGTTCAAAGAGGGAATTAGCAATAATATATAATAGTAACTCCTACATGAGTTTTCACAGCATTCTGTGATGTTGACTTACATCAGTTACCAACTGCTTGATGATACAGGCTCTGGGTTTGAGTCAAGTGGTAGCATGTAATATTGATATTAGTGATAATAAGACTATGGTCTGTAACATGTAAAATGGAATGTGAAAAGAATATTCTATTGGCAATTCTTTTGTGTAAACATTTCAATATCCTTTTCACAGAAATGTCTAGTTCAGAATAAGGTCAGCAGTACATAATGTCCATGTAAACCAACTTGACCTCATCTCCTCTGCCAGATCATTGAATACCCAGTAGTATTAGTGCCTTGGCAAGATTTGGCCTAATCACAAGATTTTGGAAAAGCTCTACTTTTTTTTTCTCTTCTCTTCTCTTTTGATCAGGATCACCTGCATTATCCCGGTTTGCCTGCCACACTCAGACAGCTGCTCACCACACTGACCCTCTTGACTCTCTGTCTGTCTGAGAAAATCTTGTAAAACTCTCTGGTAGATTCAGCCCTATTTGAAATATTACTCTGTGTCTCAACCTCTATAGTAAGCGATAGAATATGTTCAAGAGCTCATTTGGATCTAGAGTCCTGCGCAGACTCTGGCTCCAAATCGTGTGATGAAAGATTTTGTCTTCATTCTGGACATTGAGAGGAAGTGGAGACGCCTCGTCCATCTCTATGTTGATGGTAATATATGTGACATTGCAGCTACTGTTTATTATAGAATATAGAGAGGATATAGAAACTAACTATTTTTTAAATGGAACATAATTGTAAACATTGCTGTGAATAAATGTGGTGCTGTAACCTATTATTATATTTATCATCTTAGTATACCAGTATACTAATGAACACACACTATACTCTACATATCACACTGTTATTCTGATCAATACACAAAGAAGCTCTGAGAATGGAAATGCCGGCTTAGGTCAAAGGTGGGAAATCATGCGACGGGGAACTGGCGTCTAAAGATTTTATCTCCAATCCAAGCTGTTGAGTCAGACTCAGACGTGGGGTTAAGGTCTGAAGACCCCCAGTGATATAATAACGGCTCCTCTGGGTCTTTTCACACCGTCTTACCTCTTCACACCCGGGACTTTTACCTCAGTTATTATACAAGTCATGGCCTTGGGGTTGTTTTTATATGAATGTTAATGATGCCTCTTGATACAAGCTGTATGGACATTAAATATTAATGCACAGCGTGGTGTGAAACATGTTCTCAGCAAAGACCCACATGAGGATCTCAACCCATAGGCTTCTTCAGGCCCGGGCAATCAGGTCTAATGCCCCAAGTGATTTCTGATTAGCCCTGGATCTAAAAGGTGAAAGTGCAGGATAGAGGAGGGGGAGGAATAAATATCTGCTGATGCTGTTGCAGCAGATGAGTCGGGATGTAAGAGCACCACAGCCTCATCTATAAACTCCGGTTGGTGAAGGGATTTTCAACAGCAGCTAGTCCGGCTCAGTGGTCCACCATTAGTTTCCAAGGTTTATATGTCATGGTAGCTACAGTATGTAAATCATCATGAATAAGATTGGTTTCAGGTAACAGGAGTCTACATCTTTGAAAAGGAAATATTTGAAGTAACTTTTTAGTTTAGTCCATGTCGCACTAACATAGAGGAGGCAGGATGTATAATCTATACGGTCAACAGGGGGGGATTAGGACACTTTGAGTCCACCTGGGGAGCTGCCATGCATCCATCTTTATATACAGTCTGTGATGACGACGGGATGGAAGATCGATGTTATTCAAGCACCGAATCCAATCATTTAACTGCGCTGAGTAATAGCAACACTTGGACATGGGTTGTTTTTTTACAAAGTCAGACACTGTGCAGAACATTATTTTCTGCTGAACACTCAGATTTCCCAGCTGATGTCTGAGTTTGAGAATGAGCTCTGGCTCCGACAATGACTCGCAGTGATACAGAGGCAGGACCCAACGATGAGGGAACACGTTGCCAGGATGAGAAAAGCTGGACAATGCAAACCATGGCACAGACCCTGTTGCCTTTGTCACTTACAAAACAACACCAGGGCCAGAAAAGCCGACAGAGACAGGAAATTACAGGAAAAGTAAGTGTGCATCTGTGTGGAAGCGCTCTACTGCTCTAACAATAAAAAAAATGTTTTTCTGGCGACAATGAAAAGTCTGGACTGACAGGATATAATAACAAGCTGTCACCTTTTCAACTCTTTACAGAGGTTGCCTTGCAGCTGCCACACACATACAGTGGCAGCTGTACAGTGTGATAAACAACACAGCCAAGATAAATAGTGTGAAAAAGTATAATAAATAGTTAATAGTTCTTTGATAATAAAATAGGTCCTAGTTGTCCATAGTCCAATTGCTTCCCATTTCAGGAAAGTGGAGGCGTATACGAAATGGGTTGATTGACACCTCCCTCTTTTATTGCTACCTCCGCCAAGGACGTTTTCATCCCAATTAGATTGACTGTAGCAAGATAATACAAAAAGCACCACACCTGCTTCGACGATACTTTGTGGAGGGGTGGGGCATGATCTTACATACAGGACATTGCATTTTAGGGTGGATCCAAATAAACTGACAGATCTGGGAATTTGTTTTTCTCTTAAAACGGTGAGATGGGGACCATTCCTAGTTCCCTTTGCCAGTAATTGCCAGTATATCAAGCTCAGTCCATCTTATCTCTGGCTAAAGGTTTTATCAGCTCACTTAATTAAACGGACAGAACGGATATTATTATTAGGCCACAAGTGCAGAACCTTTAACTCCAGGAAATGAATAATCATGTTATTATTATACTTATACTACAACAAATCACATTTAATTAAATATATGAGGCTTATTACTATATTAACTGTAAAGATATTTTCTAAACATACAGGCATAATAATTCAGATTACATCATATTAGGAGAGCTGGGAGATATAGTGTGATCATATGTTGGTTAGTTTAACAGTTGGGAACTTTATTAGGCACATTGCGAGAAATCACCACATTCTGTAACAATGCAGAAAACTTAATGAGAAACATACAGTTTAACAACCCCTACTATAGTAGTGCAAGTGAAAACATATTCATTACTTCATCTACTGTATGAATAGAGAAGTTGGTAAACATCAAATCATTTGAAAATTAGATGGAAATGTTTACATTTCATCAGTCCAACAGTAAAATAACTGCTGTTCATGTGCAAAATGAATGTTTTTGTGGGATTATCAGCGTTTCTGTCACAGCAGCAGCATTTGATCAACAAACTAAGATCAGTTCTATTTTAGACATGATGTGGAAATAAACTGAGTGATCCCAGATTCCCTAAGCACTTGAGCCCTGATAAATTGCAACTGCAGTGTCCCGACATCAATACAGCTGCAGTAAATGGAGTTCGGGCTCCATCTGACCACAGGCATGCATAGGGGACCTGTTTCTAATGGAAAGCCACTAATGAGTTTTCTTTCGCCAGATGGATTATATAGAGCTCTAACAATATCCCAGTAACCAATCTCCTTCAAAAGCAATGAAGCATTTTTTTAAATCTATATATATATGTATGTATATGTAGGGGCAAGGTATTTGAAGTTCAGTTACTGCACTGAAGGACTGGATTCAAGTCATGCTCCTGAAACCTGGCACATATTCACCTCTATATACATGGATTGTATCTCGGTGTCACACCGCGCACACACACACACACACACACACAGACACACACACACACACATACACAGGTGTCACACAGATAGACACTGTAACTGCGTACTGAAACTTTCCTGTTTAACTTATGCATGACTCTAAATCCCAGTAGGATCCTACCCGTCTGTTTGCCCCAGGATGCCACATGACTCACCTGTCAGATACAGTTAGAACTGGTGAGTCCACTCAGTCAGAAACCCTTACATATGCACACCTGAACGCCCCCCCCCCCCCCCCCCCCCAACACACACACACACACACAATCACACAGGCACACACACGCACATACACACACACACAACAACAAAAACACAAACACTACACTTGGACATTTATTCAAGTGTGGCTCATGCTCCTTAAAAGTTTGTTGTAGGCTATAGTGGAAATTATGGAATCAGGATCAGCTCATTAATCAGAAAGTCCCGGCATCTTAGCTCCTCACCCGAGGTCTGTCAGTTCAAATCTCACCATGCGGACCCACCTCTAAATGTAGAGCAGACAAGGGATTGGGCCTCAGCACCACGGTGTGTTCTTGCAAGGATCCATCCTAGTCAACCTTAGACTGGGAACCTGAATATCTGAACACACGTTTTGTACTAAGAATCAACAAAAAGTGCAATCCTTTACATATGTTTTATTAATTAAGAAAATAATATTACACATACTGTCATTAAAACAGAATGTAAATTCCTGTGCTCAGGGAGAATACAGTGTCCTTTCACTAAGCCTGTAAATCTCATCAAATGACAGCTTTTCTCTGTGGCTGTAAACACGTCATTCGTTTACTATGCTACTAAGTGTTGAGAATCTTTATGCTAATCTGCACTCGAAATAGCAGTATTATATAGAAACTGATGTATGTAGATGTACAAAGACACTTATTGTTGTTTGTCCCTGCCATTTTGCAGGATAAGTCATAAATACACCATCAGATTGGATTGTATTGTTTGTCATTGCAGTCTAACACACACACAGTCTAACGCCGGCTTCACACCGGACGCGTGAGCGTCGCGTGAGCGTCGCGTGAGCGTCGCGTGAGCGTCGCGTGAGCGTCGCGTAAACGTTAGGCTGTCACACCGGACGCGTAAGCGTCGCGTAAGCGTCGCGTAAGCGTCGCGTAGATCCTTAGCACGCCGGGGCCAGGCTGCACACCGTACAGGCTGAACTCCGCGGCGGTCATCCTGCGATTCCCTCTCCGTGATCACACATACAGCTGATATTTGTCATTAACTGAAACGGTGTCCCAGCATTTGTCCTTTATAATGTTGTCTTTAAACAACACGGCCGAGGATCGTACAGCTCACTGTACTACTTCTCCACTTCAATTATTAATTTAATGTCATCCATCTTCAAGAACTTCTCCGCTGTTTGCTCCGTTCAATGTCGGGTGTCGAGGGTAAATTACGTATTCTCCACTCAAGCCTATGTGGAGAGTACGTAGACACACACACACACACACACACACACACACACACTGCCCCCCCTCTCTCTAATCTAATTATGACTGCTTGTGTGTCTGTATGGAGGGGCAGAGGGGGACATTTAATAATGTGATTGGTAAAATTGATAAAATTAAAACTCCAGGACAACAGAAGGGGAATACAAACTATGTGATGCATATTTTATCATTTATATCATATAAAATATGTCCCCAATATCGTTTAAAATCATTTTTCACTGTGTTTCCCGGAGCGCCATGCTCGCGTCCATCGCAAAAAATAGACTCGACGCCGAAACGATCGCTGCACGACGCGAGGCAGTTTTGGTGCAGCGCTGCACTTCAGCGTCCGGTGTGGCCGGCACAAAGGATTAACATGGGAGTGGATGGGAGCCAGCTGTTATTTAAGGCTTGGCGTGCGCTTACGCGACGCTTACGCGACGCCTACGCGACGCTAATGTATCCGGTGTGTGGCCGGCGTAAAGGAATTTATACAAAGATTCACTGCTGCAAATATCATTATCACTTTAACATTCTCCTCTAACTTCCTCTTAACTTGGAGGGGTACTTTAAAAAATCATTTTAGGATTAATTCCCATCCTTCCTCATTACCACGTCATTTTTTCACTGATGAGTAGATAGACAGAAATTGCACTGGCATAATTGTTTCACTGTAGTTGCCTATAATCTCTCACAAAACATCTGTGAAAAATGTGTTTGTTACAATCATAGACTGGTTATAAAGATGGAAGACATGACTGCTCCCCAAAAGTGAAGCCAAAGTGTCCTGATCGCCCCCTGGTGGCTGGCTAAGGTATAGGTCACAAATCTCAGGACATGGACGAAAATAAAAAGTCAAAGACATCGCGAACACCGCCCCATTCCCCGATCGTAACCAAACAGACTCTGGCTCCAAAGTTACAAGATGGCAACGTTTCTTTCCGGGATATTTTAGCTTCATTTCTGGACAGTGGAAATAGGTGGAGACATGTAGTCCATCTTTATATAGAGTGTATGTCTATAATAGATACAGTAGGTTTTAATACTATAGGTTCACAGCACCGGGTCAACAGACTTTCTTACATTTACCTTAATTTCATTGTTGCATTAACAGACAGTACAAATATTCATGTCAGCAAAATTAGTTTAGTCAAATTAAAAAGCTTTACCTTCCTGTTTTCATTAACAGACCAAGCTCATAACCTGTGTGAGCTTAAAATAGCAAAACATTCAATGGCATCGCTTCATTCTCACCAAATTGCTTCTCTGTGAGATAAAAATAAAGGCTTTAATGAGTTTGACATATTTGTGGAATTCAGGCGAAACCACAACACAGCCACACTTTACTGCTGGAGCCATATAATAGAATATTCAGTGCAGGCTGTTGAAGAGCAGCTGACGTGTGTGTGTGTGTGTGTGTGTGTGTGTGTTTGTTTGTGTGTGTGTGTGTGTGTGTGTGTGTGTGTGTGTGTGTGTGTGTGTGTGTGTGTGTGTGTGTGTGTGTGTGTGTGCGCGTGTGAAATAGCCTTTATTTGAATTAAAGACCAGTTAAAATATTCTCAGTTTCGATGTCTAAGTCTCAAGTTGCTTCTTAGAAAGATAGAGGTCCAAGAGCACGCACCCACACACACACACACGTACGCTTCACTTCCCCCCGGCCTGCAGCATGTAACCTCCTGTCATGGTCAGTTTAGCTCTGAAGCGTAACCATGGATCCAATTTAAAGACAGTGTCACGTGACTTTCATCACTAATAGTGATACACAAGCGCTTTCTGCGAAGAGCAGTGATCTGCCAGCTCCTCTGTGAAACCTCATCCAGGCGAAAATTACAGACCTGTCTCGTCGTTACTGGCCTGGAACACTTTTCTCTGCTTTCTCAACTCATCAGATTCACTGCAGTGTCAGTGCTGAAACACAGCAGGAGAGCAGGAGTGTTTAAAGGGGTTTTGAGGGATCCAGGTAAAAGGAACCTGGGGGGGGGGGGGGGGGGGGGCGAAAGCAAACCAAACCCCCACCACTCACACCCAAAGAAACACATGATAATTGCACAGCTTTTGGCAGAAAGCTCGTGGCATGGGACCTTGTTAGGGGATTTCTTACAATGATATTGTTGCAGTCTCCTGTACATCATTGTTCGTAGCCTTTAAGGGGGTTTTCACAAAAACTAATTTTCAGTGCAAAACGCTGTGTGTATTGTTCTCAGGGCCCACGAGAATTGCCTGCACTGCCTACCCTGCTGCAATGTCCCTGCAAGAAAGACCAGGCTGCAAGAAACTGGACATATGATATATAATCTGTATGAATGTGTGTGTTTATGTGTGTTTCTTTTTTGGATTTTAACATGGATGCTTATTTTCTATGTATTTTCTATGTTTTGACAAATGTTTGAAATTAGAAAAAACAGGTAATTTTGATTCAGCTGAACTTTCTCAGTCTCTATTCCCATAATTGATTTAACCACAATACAAACAAAACACAGATAGAAAAGAACTTTCCTCTTGAATGTGAGTTTTTTTAAGTTGACTACACCTGATAAAACTCAATCTTTATGCTTGAAAGATGTTTATATTTGTGATTATTTTGAACTCTTCCTGTATTTTAGTAATAATACGAATAAATAGGTGACCCCACCCCAGGTGTAGGTGATCAATACTTCCCCACAGCCATCACAAGATCTCCAAATAATTAAATGAGAAAACAATCCCATTTTATCACTCACATGGGTCATGCAGCCCTGCTTTGACTCACACATGTAATGGAGATTGAGTGAGTTATTGGGGAATGTCTGCTTTCAAGTGAAGGGAAGGTTTGGTAGTAATATAGAAACAAGTACAAAGGCTCTAGAAATGTCCACTACAGCACTTGTATAGCAATATCCGATATCTGAGTTTAAAAAGATTTATAAAGAAGATTCTGAGTGGATCAAGGGGACAGAGCCTGGCTGCCAGGTGTGTGAATATGTGGCAGTTGGAAACGTAGCTGTGTGTGTCGAGCTTGGGCGTTAAGTTCAAGGGGAGTTGCTGCAGGTGGAGAGATGAATGAAGACAGGTGTTATGTGCACATGTCAAGGTGCGAGATGGAGTTTGATGAACAGCATGAAAGTCAGGAGGGATTCTCACAGCAGAGCACCGACCCTCACCCACACACTGTTTCTCTGCCCTGTTCTATATACAGGAGGCAACAGTTTAACTGATGTATGGACTGTGCCTCTGCTTTTACATTTACTCTGTCAAACTCCGTGAGGGATTTTCTTTCAGCCCTGTTTCCAATATTTAAAGTAATATGATTCTCTATTTATCTCATTGCAGATTCAATATTGTTGTCGCCTCACTTTTTAATAACTATATTAGATTTGTATCATTCTCCATTTTACTGTAATGTTGTCTTATTTTATTTTCGTCTAATTCACTTTCATTTTATGACTTAATCTATTTTTACTTTAATCTTGTTGATTTCTTCATCTTATCGTGTTTTATTCATATCTTTTAGTAATTCTTTATCTTATCCATTTTTTTATTTGTATATCGTTTCGATATATATACATGTATATATTCATATACCTTAGCCACTTATCTTTGCTTTTATTCTTGAGCCACATTCAATCAATGATAATACACACACACACATACAGTATATATATATATTCATAAAAACTGATTTTCTTAACTTAAACTTAAGCTGCATTCAATCTTATAGCATGAAATAAACCTGGAAATGTCCACTCATGTTTTAAGTTTGTTATGCATAAACATCCATATTCATTCATTTCTGCTATGGAGAGTTATCAATCGAAACCAAGACTATAAAGGACTATAAATATTAATAGTATTTCAACCTCTATGATCCTTTCTGTTCTCTGTGTCAAACACACAAGCTAAATAAATGATGAGCATAACATGTATGTGCTGTACACTCTGTGCTGTATGAACCATGCACACATTGTGCTTATGTAAAGTATTATCTACCACACATCGACAGTCATTACATTTCTGAAATTCTAATAGAAGCGTGTCTTTCATGACAGTGTGAAGTCTGTTTAAATTGCCAGGCCATTGCATCACATCTCACGCTGATTCTGCCCAAAGATACTTCACAAGAGCTTTATCCTCCGGTCAGCGGAGCTATTTTTAAAATGTCTATGTTCAGATAAAGACAGTGTGCAATGTTTGGGCCATCATTACCAATCTCATTTGTGTTAAAAGTACTTGGTTTTCCACACAGCCCAGTAAAAAATGTATCCATACTCCACACTGTCTCAGAGAGACACACGGGGGCTTTGAATTTTATGAATGTGGATAAGTGATTACTGTATATTCTGTTATTCCCTGGTAATAAGCTGTTGGCTCAGCAGGCAGCTAACAGCAGGGGTGGGAGAATAAATCATGATGCTACCCGGGTGTATGCCCTCTGATTTACCATCAGCAGAAAGACAGAGAGAAAGCATGAGAAAGATCAAATGCATTGGTAAGTGATAGACTCACAGATGCCGTTAAGGATTAGCAAATAGTGGGGTTTTTTAAGGGAGCACAACGCTTCGGAGACTCCGCATAAAAGTAAGTGAAAGATTGAAATTTTAATTAAAAAGATATAATTAAAAACCTCAGTGCCACACAATTTGCCAGTTTATTTTCACATTGATGATCTTTACACACCTACAGTTTGTTTCCAAGTTGCCATAAAACCTGCAAGGTAGTGATTGGATTTTAGAGACATGGTATCAAAATATCGCAGATAAATGTTCTTGACCAGCAAACCAGTTTCAGCAAACAGTCTGTTCTTAGCTCTTCCAAATATTGTTTGTGACCGGAGTTAAGAGTTATTACTAGGGCTGGGCAACGATTAAAAGTTTTAATCGCGATTAATCGCATGATTTCCCTGATTAATCACGATTAATCGCATTTGTATACGCAAAATCCAATAATGAATTAAAAAGTAGTGTATAGCGCAATTTTATTTTCAATGTTATGCCATATGAACGAAAGTGCCATAACATTTGTTGTGCAAACAATTTTAACTTCAGCATTTAATACAGTAGCAGTTAAATAAAATATTCAGTGTAAATCTCAACTTAACAATGTTATCAAAGCAAATACAAAATTAAAGCTCAATGCCACTGCCAGGGCATTAATGTTATCCTCTTCGTTATGAAAAATGTATACTGCTCCCTGCGTCTAACGTAGTCTGCCGATGCCTCGCTCCACTCGCTGTTTCGTTGAGTGATTTGCTGATATCAACTGTGTGTTTTGCATTTAGGTGATATTTTAGATGATATTTTTGACTTTCACAATAAAACAATAAATAATCAAACCTGAGTTAATGCGAGATAAAATAATTGTCTGAGTTAAATAAGTGATGAGTTAACTCGATTAAAACGAGTTAACTTGCCCAGCCCTAGTTATTACATTTGCCTACATTTCCGTTTAAAGCATTTTCCTTTCCATACTGTACAGAAAGATTTGTGGTGATTTCTGTGGATACAAGTTTATATTTTCCACCCGACCAAGCACTATGTAAAACTATGTTTTTTAAGAAATGTGATTCGCAGATGTCATTAACAGAGGGAGAGCCAGACTCCACAAGATTAGGTTGGTGCTGGTCCCAGTTTGGCAAAGTCCCCTGATCTGGCATGAGTCCATGCTTTTAAATAAGTGATAGTTTAGTGTGCATGAGAAGATGTAGCAGTCCATCCACCAGTCTGAGAGAGCCAAGGTGGAGATTGTGGTTTCACCAATGCCTGAACATTGATGTGTGGTAGTTAGTGCCTACGGCTCTGAAGGCTTTAGTTAATTTTCTGGTTCCTCGGGGGAGAAATGTCTCCATCTGAATGTCAACCCCATCAGAATATGATCAATCTTGGGATTTGCAAGGACTCGAAATATTATTTCAAAGCCTCCGTGTTGGCAACAGCCTGTTACCGGACTTATTATGTTTTGGTGTTCAGTCGTCCGTCTGTCCCACTCCTGTGAAGCACGCCTTGACAGTGTTTGTTTAAATTCAGAACACATGTTCATTTGGATTCAAGGACAAGCTAATTAGATTTTGATTGTCAAAGGTCAAAGGTCAGGACTGTTGCCTTGTGAATGTAACATTTCAGGTACACCTTCAGGGAATTCCGTCAAATTTGGTAGGAATGTTAAATTGGTCTTAAAGAAGAACTGTTCAGATTTTGGTGGTCAAAGGTCAAAGTGACGTTCTTTTAAATTCGAAATTCTTTTAAGCATTGTGAACGCAATATCTTAAAAAGGCCCAGAGAGCATCTTTTCAAATTTGGCGCAAATGTTCCTTTAGACTAACGGATTAACTGATTCGAGATTTGTTTGGTCAAAGGTCAAGGTAACTTAAAAAATCATGTTTTTGGCATCATGAAAATGTCATCTCAAGTCTGTCTTCAGAGAGCTTCTTTAAATTTTGAATAGTTGTCAGTGGACAAAGGTCATCATGACTACATATGAGTCTGGATAACACATTACAGACTGATGACTGATACAACAGCAGGACAACAATTCTACTGTTGTCAACAACATTTAATGACTGCAAGTAAACCCTTCAGTCCTCAACATGTTTTTTTATTCAGAACCTTTGAACAAGTAGAAAAAGATTGCACTGAGATTCAAAATACTGTTTCTATAAGTGCCATTACTGTGAATTTTCAGTCCCTCACATCACAGCTGACATTTGACTAACACACCGAGAAAATGAGAAAAGGTCACAGCTTTCATCAGGAAGCTTGTTTCTTTCATCTGTTGCCCTCTTTACCTCTTATTGCCTTTGTTCTCCGTCTTCCCTCTCCTTCACTACACATCCTCACCGGCACCGTTTTTTTTCTCATCCTTTGTGTTTGTTATTACTTCTTCTCCACATCATGACCCCTCTACCTGCACACTGAGACTCACTGGAGCAGACTTCACGTGTCACATCACATCAGTGAATCAGCTCAGTCGTGCCCACAGACTGGTCATGCCTCACGTCAGGGATAAACTCGATTCTTAATGTTTGAGCATGAGCTTGGCTGTCTTAAAATTCAGACCTTGTGCCAGGAGATTCACAGCACAATGACAGAATTTGTGAAATGATGTCCTCAAACTGTAAATGACAAGTAAAATCAGATGTTGAAACATTTCAATCTGAAGCAAAGCATTTGATGAAACCCCTCAAAGATCCTCAGCTGAAAAGCATCTGCCTGATGAACAAATTATCTTATGAGTTCTAAAGAAGAAACCTTTCAACTTTGGCACAAATTACATGGATAGACTGATTTTGGAGGGCAAAGGTCAAACATCCAGGTCACAGTGGCCTCACAAAATATGCTTTTGGCCTCTTGAACGTCTCAAGTCTGCTGTTAGATAATTTCTTCAATTTCGATTGTCACCTGTACTGAAAAGATTAAATGAGCAGATTTCAGTGACCTCATAGGAATCTGGAGATAAAATGTATGTAGACTGAAACTGCACTGGTTGACAAAGGCATAGAACCGTGGGGCGGTCATTTTAGATATACACATATACCAATCTATATTCATTCCTCAGTTTATGTCGCTCTCTTTACCTCCCATCACTTCTATCACCCCGGACACATTTATCATCCTTTTGTTCCCACCCTCTTCCTCCGTTTCTCGTGCATCCAGTTCTCAGTGAGAGTGGTAGTGGGAGGCACAGTCCTCCGCCACAGGCAGCTATGCGATCTTTCGCTCCTTGAGCCTGATCACTAATTCAATCAGATCAAAAGGTTATCCGCTCAGGGCCCATTTATAACGATGACACCCTCTGCTTGTCGGCAGCAGTGTGTCAGGACAGCAGGCAGAGCTAGGATTCGATTATTTGCATTGTCGAGCAGCTTCCACCTTTCACCCTCCCCGCAAGTCACCTATTATTCATTTCAGGTAAGTTAGTTTGTTTCCACCAATGATTCAACAACAATTAACACCACCTCCTCCTGGTAGTCATAAATACAATATAAGTGAAGAAATTTACAAATTTACAACCTGCAAGAAGCTGTAATTTAAAAGTTTAAATCATACCACAACCGTGCAGGTCAGAGGAAGAGTCAGGAATCTTCTCTTAGATAAGTGAAACTGCATTTTTCTTCACTATGATGTTGTCAAGTGTTGGATCTATTCCTTTGTGGAAATGTATCAACCTCCACCGCTTTTCACCTCTGCAAGTTTCTCTTCCCCTATTCCCTCCCCTTTTGTCTTCAATTTCCTGTCTTTTGAGCGCCGCTCTCCCCTCAGGACCGAACTGGAGCAGGACTGTGACAGAGCTGTTACTTTTTGGGCTCAGAGCGATAAAGTCAGTTAGGATGTTTCCTCCAGAGACGGGGGAATGCAGTGGAGATAGGTTTTCGCCGCTTGCAGGCAGGAGGGATCAGACTCCCATCCAGTTTGCTCTGCTGGAGACGGGGAGCTGCGGCTGCACGAGGGCGGTGAAGGCTGCTGCCTCCTTCGGTTATAGGAAGATGTGACAGACCTTGATGTCCCAGATGAGACGACACAGGAGGAAGAGAAAAAATCTTCCTCATTCATGTCCCGGTATCATCACAAGACTGAGCCCCAGAGGTGGAGCCCACAACTCCCATGCAGATTATAATAATGAAATTAGACTTTTAAAAGCTGTGATAAAAAACTTTTGAAGCGCTGATTGCTATTCAAATAAATAAATTCCTCTAGTTTTCTTTTTCTTTTGCATGGTCAGTAAAAAAAACAAAGCAATTCAAAACACCTGACTCTGCAGCCGCTACCCGGTCCACCTATTACCACCTACTGCTTGACGGATGACAAGATGTAACGGACTAAACTGAGTCTAAAGTGAATGAAATTACCCCTGAAGTTTCTCAATTTTAAAGCTGATGATCTTCCCCTGTTCTCTAAACACATTATCCACTTATGTCTATAAAAGCATTTGTCCTCGGCCAGACGTGAGATTAACTACAAATAGGAAGCGGAGAGGAAGATGCTGCTGAATCTAGTCCTCACCACATTAATCATTTCAAGTCTCCCATGGCTCGGGTGCTGGAGGAAAAGCGAGAAAACGCTAAACTCATGTTTACTAATAAATGGAGGATTGTAACTCAAGGTATCTGCTTTTGCTCATTAAAGTTCATAATAATTGTCCCTCCAGATTCCAAAGTTTCTTACACTCGGTCCACAATAATAGTTTCCTCCGAGTTTGGGCCTCTTTTCCCTCCAAAATGCAGATTTTATTGCCACCTACTGGCCCGGCATGCTTATCTGAGCATTTGTTGACGTTTTGTGCTTTATTTTGTAAAACTAAGTCCTTGTGGATGGAGGTTTTTTTTTTGACATCCATTCAAAACAAATATTTGTAATAATGTAAAGAAGGCCTTGGTCTCCTGTGTCATCACTGTCTTATCGCCGCCTTCTGTCCACGCTGCATATACAACTTAGTCTTAATTGGTCTGTTTATCAGTTGGAACATCACTTCTATCTCTCTCACCCCATTCAGACATGGAACTTACCTCCGTCCTGAGATCAGATCACATGTGAACAGCTCTTAGCTTGTCTGTTACTTTCTGTTTATTGTGAAGCTGAAGCAGGTCAGAGGACGTCCCCTGAGTGGGCGACCGAGAGACACTTCACTCAGCGAAAAGAATGATGTGTCCCAGACAAGCACTAAATGAGGGATCGGCTATCATGAGGTGTCCAATTAATATATATAGTAGAATTGAGATGAGAATAAAATATCAAACCAGGGTGAATTGTGTGGGGAGTGATATATAGAAAATAAGGAGTAATACAGTCATGCCACTGAAGGCTCTGAACAGGAAGATAAAATTGTAGCCAGTATGTTTAAATCCTGGGAAGCTTCAGGTGTGAAGAACAAATACAGACACTGTGTCTTTGTGTCCCCTGCACCAGTCACACAACAGAAAACACACTTTGCGGTGCCTGTTCCGACAGCTGCTTATTGGATGAGAGTGCGAACAATACAAGATGTGAAGGGAAGACGCCACAGTCACGGGTGTGAATTATGCACAGTGTGCTTCACATGATTAACATCACATCTCTACAATTTACCGCACGACTTCTCAGAGATGCTTGACCTGGCCACTTGAAGACAACTTTCCTATTGTGCGTCATCAGCGCTGCAGTGCAGAAAATGGATTCCACTGACAGCAGCAAATAACGATGCACCTCCGTCAGACTGATATTTATTTTTCTTCTTTGTTTACTGCCTCTTTAGTCTGCACCAGTTTTCACATCAGTCTCAAAGAATGAAATCCAACAAGCGGAAAATGTAGCGGTGAGAGCCTCTGGAGAGAAAAACTTTTCCGAAAACTTACAAAAGTTGTTTTTTGATTTGTTTTTAGGAATACGAAAGTACTTGGTTATGTTTTTTTTTTTTATTTATCACAGTCCCTAAATGTCATATTTAGCAAGCAGGACCTAAAAGCAGTCACAGAAACAAAATTTGGTGAAGGTAAATTTGAATAAAAACCAAAACAGTTTTACAATCTCTGAAGGAAGATGGAAAAACTGAGGAGGTCCAAAAACTCAAACTGAGGTAAACCATCACTCCAAACTCAAGCAGCAAAACATATGTGAGACTCAGAGACATGGCAAGATTGAACAGGACAGACAAAGACAAAGGGAAACTCAGAGACTAAATACACAAAGGAGGAGGGATAATTGAACACAAAGACGACAGGTGCAGGTGAAAACAAGAACCGGAAACAGGACAAAGACAGGAAGTAGAACAAGGAGAGAACTTTCTAAATAAAACAGGGAACTAAGAACTCAAAGTGCAAGCAAAGACAAATCTGAACATCCAAGTACACAAAAGTTCAAACACAAGGAATTCTGAGTACATGACAGAAAACGAAAGTCAGAAAAGTCCAAATACAAAACACAGAAGGGGGCACTTTTCTCCCACTTTGACTGAACACACGTCAAGAGAAACAAGGTTCAGTGTCTTGTCAAAGGACATTTGAGAATGAGCACTGACCAAGCCAGGTTTCAAACGGTCCACCTTCTGGTTAGTGGACGACCCGCTCTACCTTCAGTTCAGCAGTTCAGGCAGCCTCTGTCTGACTCACTGCAGGTACTGTATGACACAAACGAATGAGCACATGTGAAAATGCAGCAGGTGATTCAGTGGGCGTTTTTTAAACAATTGCATGGACATTTTCTGGAGATGAGTCTGAAATCGACTCATGATATAAGAGGTGGACCCAGGACACAGTGGGAACTTACAATGCATCTCAGTTTTGCTTGTCAAACCAAGACTCTCTGTCTTATAAGTTATATTTATGTAACCTGGAAGAAATCCCCATGCTTCCAGCAGCAGTCACACACGTGTACAGTCGCCGCGTGTCCTCGCTCCCGACTTCCACAGCCCCATGGAGAGGTCAATGGTTTCTGCTGTAGGCCACTGAAGGAGGTGGATAGAAAGCCATACTGAAGAGTCACTTCTAACATCAAAAGACTAAACAACCCTGAGTCATCGGCTCCTGGGGAAATGCGTAGCGTGGTACGGTGAATACAGATCACTTCGGCTCTCATTGTGCAGTCTTCGCTTCAAGCTGCATCCTTTACTTGGATGTTTGGGTGAGCTTGTTGTGGTTTGCGAGGGACAATAAAACCCTATGTGGCTTTTTTATTCTTAGTTTACAAATATCCGATCGACCCATGGGGCTCTTTCAGCCATGTTGCGAGCAAAAATCATTATCAGTAATTGAATGTTAACAGTTGACTGAGCAGCAATTACAGGAAGGCTCCGGAAAAGTATTTGAGGTAGTGTCTACAGCGAGCTCTGCCAGAAGCTATTAGATAACCTCTAATTAAATTTCACTGTTATTACAGGCTGTTTATTTAGGGACTATTATACAAATTATGTTGTTGGTTATATTGTCCTGTTGTGCTCTTCTCAGCTCACCCAACACCATCGAAAATAATATTTGATTTCATTGTTTTTTATGAACCACTCCTGCTCTCAACCTCTGCCAGTGTACATATGTGTTGTGGGGATAATTTGCACATATGCTTGTTTCCAGGGTTTTCGTTCTATAGGAGCTGTTATCTAATTCACTGTGGAATTCATGCAAATCAAATGCACACAAACCCTATAGCTTTGTATGAGCAAATGCCCTATTTTATTACCACATTCAAGTGTAAATGACTGCAGTCAATCCACCAAGGCTGCAAACCTCCTCCCCTGAAGAGCCCACTTTGACTCCACCGTCACCTGATCTGATTAAAGATTACGGAATCGAGAACCATATCCTCTGTTTGCTGGCCTGACCTGCAGGTAACAATACCTCCATTACAGCAAAATAAGCAAAGTAAGTTTCACATTCTCTCAGTGCAACATTGTACTTTGTTTTCTCGTCTTTATGTTCAGATAAATGTATACTTAGACACTAGATGTACCGTATACAGACTCATAAGAGGTCACCGTGACCTTTGAAATGTAATCAGTTCTCCTTTAAGTCCAAATTATAACTGGTCAAAATTTAGGGAAATTCCTTGAAGGCAAACTTGAGTTATCATGTTCAAGGGGCCCAAAAAATGTTTTGTGAAGCCACAGTGTCTTTGACCTTTTAAATTTCGCCACCCAAATCGAAGCAGTTAATCTGTGATTCGTAGTGAATATTTGAAAAGACTTTCTCAAGGCGTTCTTAAGATGCAGTCAGAAAACCGAAGCTGTGTTTTGTGAGGTCACAGACCTTTGACCTATGACCACCAAATTCAAATCAGTTCCTCCAAGAGTCCAAATGAAGGTTTTTGCCAATTCCCTGGAGGCGCTCTTGAGAAAGAATGTTCACAAGATTGGGATGGATGGACGGACAAACTGAAAACATGCCTCTACTGTAGTCACTGCCTATCACTGGAGGCATTAACAATATTTATGCGGACGTGACGTGTGTCTACATAGTTTCAGTTATCGAAAGACACACTAATTTTAGTGAGAAAATTGTTGATCTAGAACTTCTTTGGATACTGTTGTGAAATATCTAAAGAAATAGAAATAAACTAGAACGTTGGCCATGGAAGCAGCAGCTGCAGCTCAAGGTCTTTTCATTGGCTAGCTTCGTAAAAGTCACCTTGTGCCATGAACAGGAGATTTATTCCTCGCACACAACACACGGACCAGTAGTTGAACTGTATTCCGAGCTTAACAAGACATTAAGAGTTGATGAATTGTATTGATTTAACCATAATAACCATAATAGCCTGTGTGCTGGCACTTCCCAAAGAGCCTCTTGTAGTAGAGGTAGCAGCTCCGCCTTGACACAGATGTAAGCTCCGAACGTGCTCGCTGTAATCCTGAGCCTCAAAGACCATAAATCTCCATAGACCATAGATCTGAGAGGAGCCACAGAGCTGGATGATAATTCTGTCAGTACGAGCGGCTCCTTTCCCATTTATCATGTGTTCCATCGTTAATGTTAAAACGTTGATTACAGCAGCTTTAAAGCCTCCTTGGTTCTTCAAACGACCAACCACCCTCCTCTCTTTTCTGAATGTCCCTCACAAATCAAAAGCAAATAAATCAACCAACTGCCGTGTGTGTCTCTCTCTCTTCCAACAGGAGAGCTAAACTGTGTTTGTGGACTTGTATCTCACCGGATTAGTGGATTCATTGGTGAGGCAATCCAGTGGTCTTTAAAACTGCTTGGGGTACTTATTCCTCAGGTACTTCCGAATGGAGAGATTGCCCAGTAAATCTGTCAGCGCAAGATTGCAAGGATTATTCCTCGAGAGCTCAGCGACACAAACACCTTATACACAGATGCACTATTTCAATAGCTTTAGGCTTTAAGAATGCTGCAGATGGATTTGTACAAATGTTGCCAGGTGGCTAATGGAGGTGGGTCAATTATTTTGTGTAAATTCTATTATAGATTCAATCATGCAATGTCCATCCTTCCAAGCATACATTAGCTGAACTGCTTATCCTTTGAGGGTCCCAGGGGGGGCTGGGGTCGTCGCAGCGGACATTGGGTGGGAGGCGGTGTACACCCTGAACAGTTTGCCAATTTAGTGTCTCCAATTAACCTGCATGTTTTGGGACTGTGGGAGGAAGCAGGAGTACCTAGAGAAAACCAACACAAACACGGGAACTTTGTGCTTACAACTGCACCATTGTGTCGGCCAATTATTCAAAGTGACATCTTCACTTTTGATCAAAATGAAAACAAAAGAATAATGTTATATTTCATGGCATGTCACGTTGGAAGATCACGCTTCATCAACCCTACCTGTGCTGCAGCCCCATCAAAGCAACCCATCTGCATCATGTTTGATATGAACACCTTCAGGAAGTTTGGATCTAAATTGTGGCTTTCAACAGTAATATTTTCTTTGTAAGAAAGAAAGGTCACAAATTCACATCTTAATTATCTTTGCAAAATAAGCCCACACAGTCAAACCTTTCAGATTTCAGGCAGCGAGACGTCCCAAGTTCTCTGAGTCCTTTAACCTAAGGTTGTCCAAGAGTTGGAAATGGTAATTATTCTGTATTGAGTCATTTGAACACTGGAAATGAAATCTTACATTCTATATTATCCAGCTTTTAATTGTCACCACCGATGGGTGATTATCAAATTGACTAAAACTCAAACCCTCAGCCCGCTGTTTCATGATACATCAGTTAATCCGAGCTGTGGTAAATCAAAGATATGCTTGTCTTTAAGGCTCCTAATTAAAATAAAGTCAGACACGAGTAACGTACCATCAAGCTTAAGGCACACGTTGCCTGGTGAGATAACCTTGCAAAAGATGACGGTACGTGTAGGAGACGAACATCACTCTTTCCTTCCAAAATTTTATAATCTCCGATTCACACGCAGATAACATCGCAGTGTTGTGCCTCATCTTGTGCTTGAATCTATTTAATGAATCTGTGGTCACTAGGTGCTTCTCCAATTAAGATAAGCTGTTTGCATTTATGTTTTGTGATGCATTATTCATAAGAGAAAACAAGTGTCACTCATCCAATTAAATGCAAGTTATTAAGTATACACAAACAAACTTCAGAGTTCAATTGCAGCTTTTCTGTAATATACCTGTGTCCTTCCTTTCTCCATTAGTCTGCAACTACTGGTTTGAGCTACATATATGTGGATATCATCAAACGACATGCCCAAAATGAAAAGCCTAAAATTCTAATGCCTGTATGTTTTAGTTTTACATAGCAAACATGGTGTGTAGCCGCCATTTCGATCAGTCACAGCTCTTAATCATGACATTCACCCTGTTTTTAAAGCATCAAATAGCTAATTTAAGCCCAACTTACCAAAAAATAGCACTTGTACATAGTATCAGTATGATAGGAACTACCTATAATGACAGAACCCGTCTTTAAGATAACATTTTAGTCTGGTCCATGTCCCATCTGACAACATGGAGTAGGCAGGGTTTATGGCCAAAACTCTAGCCAGCCACAAGGGTCCGATTAAGGTGCTTTGGCTTCACTTTAGGGGAGCCGTCATGTAATCCATGTACATATACAGTCTAGCTGAGGCTGATAGGAACATCATAATTTGAGCAACTTAAAAGGAAAGTAAAGGACGGATGGACATTTTGAACATCTGGACCTAAAAGAAGAAAACTTAAGGATTCACTGAAGTAAGTATTCACTCTGTGGGAAGTGTAATGTATGTAAAACATTTATTGGCAACTGTCAAGACATTTCATTTATGTCAACATCATGTTGGCACAAAATCATTTGGATCTGTCCCCTGCCTCTATGGAGTATCAGTATCAAATGTCATGGCAATCCATCCAATAGTTGTTGAAATGTTAGAGTCTGGAACAAAGTGACAGACTGAACTGACAGACAGACACTGCCCTCAACACTAGCTTAATCAATTAATAAAGACGCTATTTTTGGTCAAGAGAGCCGACTATGTTGTAGATATTTCACTGTAACATTTCCTGAGTCGTTTCCTGTGGTGGTGATGAAAAAAGGTCAATTGCAAAGATGATGTGACCAAAGAGACGACAGGTTCCCACCCCCTTAACATATATTTACGTCTTTGACCTGACAGCTGACAGGGATGGTTGTACGGGGTGTGTTATTTTCAGGGGTGGGAAAAGCATACTGTATGTATTATTAAACTGTACAGGGTGAAAGGGTACAGACACTACATGAATTATACAATGCGTATTTGAGCTGCAATCTTTTCCCACTCCTAACTGTGGCTGCTGAAAGGCTCAACATGGTGGTGCCTTCTGCAGATGACTTTAAGGTTTGATGTGAGGCTCAAACAACATTGTGGGGGGTGGAGGATCGAGGTGGAACGAACTATATCAATGTAGTCAACAATCCTGTTCATATTTTTTTTAGCTTGTCCCTCCAACTCTATGCCACGTGTGCATTATAACAATTGAAGTGAACTATCCATTAGTCCAATCCTATTATTATTGTATTACTATTTTTGACGTTCAAGCAGAAACAAATGGTCTTTCTGCCAAGAAATAACTAGGCTAAGGATATATATGTGCATATAGACCTGGGGTTCTCAAAATGTGAGACTGAAGGCTTAAACCCACCCAAGATGCATTGGGACTTAATTGTGATCCAGCCATTCAACCTAAGGAGGTGATCATGTATGAATTGTGACGTGTAAACACAAATGCATTGTCAATGCAGGCAAATCTACATGCATGCTGACAGGGCTATATGCTAAATGCTGATGTGGGCATGTTAACAAGCTCATAAGGACAATGCTAACTTATGTTTAGCAAGTGTTTTCCATGTGCCCATCATGTTGGCGTGCTAATATTTGCTAAGTAGTAGCTAAGACCAGTGAACTTGAATTATTTTCTACTGGAGAAAGTTACAGCTATGACCCGATGGGGATGTTTGAGGAATATTGAATCAGCTACCAAACGTATTAGAATTCATTGTTTGGGGACCATGAATATTTCTATCAAATTTAAAGGCAACAAGTTTAAAAGTTGTTGAAATATTTAAGGTTGGACCAAATAATCGACCAACTCCAACATATCGACGAACTGTAACAGTTAGAATGTGACGTCTCTGTTCAGGGATTTCTTGAAACACACAGTGATACTGATCACACAGTATTATTGGACATACTAATTAATAATTCATTGTCTGCTTGTAGTCATTAATGTTTCCCAGGGCCGACCTTGGCAATGTGGGAGCCTTAGGCGAGAATTCAGATTCCCCCCCCCCCCCCCAGGCCCCCCAACATACACACACAAACCAGCAAGACCCCCCCACCATCCCCATTCCTTCCTTCACTCCAGAGATTACATTCATTAGTTAATCAAACAAGTTAAATAAATTGTTTTAAAAATGAAATACTGGATGTGTAGAAAATGCAGAATCAAAAAATAAGAATCCATTTGGTGTCTGCATTTTAATGCAATATGAACAAGGTCTTGTGTGCTTTTGTGTGTCTGTCTGTTTAGACACAACTGACAAATGTGTGGAATAAATACGTGATTAAAGATTGGGAAATGTCATGTTGGGGCAAAAATCTGCCGGTCGCAGGGAAATCAAAAGTATGGGATGCATATTTGATCCTTTATATCATAAATAATATATCATTTATATCGTTTTAAATCCATTTTCAGTGTGTTTTCTGGCCCAATTCGCTTGTGACGAAACCATCACCGCGGGTGTGAGAAGCCCAATTGATTAACATTGGCGCGGAAAGGAGGCGGACAGCTTTTCGTGATGCTTCGCGGCGCTTCTCCCTCCTATTTGTCCCCGGGGTTCGAGGATGGTGTGAAGTCACTGCATTGGTTAACATTGCATATATCACGCCTCTATGTATTTTTTGCACCCTAGGCATCTGTCTATGTCGCCTGTGCCTTGGGCCACCCCTGCATTTTCCCTCTTTAATGCAGTGTTTTGACAGCACATTAACCAGGACATTACATCACATCAAGAAACACAGTTAAATCATACCAGTAAATCATCAGCATGTATTTAATGTACAACTTGAAACTGTCATGTAACATCTACGTTTCATTTATATAAGTGAATTGTAGGAGCCTCTGCGAGACGAGTGTAGTTATTCGAGAACTAGGTGGCTGTCCCTATCTCACTCCCCTGACAGGTCTGGGGCCGGGGGATGTTGGCTGAAGAGAGAGAGAGAGCTGCCTCATTTCCACTTTCACTTTTCTGCAGAATGTTTAAAGAGTTGAGAAAGAAGGGAACAAATGGCCCCATACAGCTGCAGAGATTTCCATACCTTCACACGATGAAGCTATATACCTATACTTTACATCAAGGGGGGAGACGGTTTGTGAGCAGAGGACAAACTGTAATTGTCGCATACATATATGAATCATAAATTGTTGATATGCTGTGGAACATATGGTGTAAATACCCCTCAGACATACAGTGGTGTGCTTATTTCCTGAGAGTAGAAATGTACTATTCCTGTGAATCTTATATCATATCAGAGCGAAATATTCATGTATTAATGACAAAACCGTTAATGCATTCTTTTATACTGCACCACTAATGATTTTCCTGTTTCTGGTCTTTCCTCTTCAGAAAACCTCCCCAAGAGGAACTAGCCGAGAGTTTATCAGGCCTCAGCTTGTGTCCAGGTGCCTAACTGCCCTTGTGGCTGTGCTTCTCTTAACGCCTCGGTTGGCTTTACCTTTCCTCTTCCCTACAACACTGACGACTGCTCAAGGCTGCAGAGGAGTGGACAGCAAAGCCCCTGCGTCTAACTTTAAATGGCATGAATCCACATCTACTGCTGCTGTGGCACGGGTCGCTGACCAGAAGATCCTGCCGTGTGAATTTCCTTTAGATGCTCTGCCTCAGGTACTTTCAGTTCCAGCAGGACAACTTGCTTCAGTCCCCAGGGGCCTGTTGTTAGGACGGTGATTGATCTGTGGGGAAACTGGAGCAGATCATCCCAGTGTGTGAATATTAGATTTGTGGAAAAGCCAAGATTTGGTTTCTGTGCCTTAATCAAAGACATATATCAGTTCAATGTAAGCACGCACCAGCTGACTTAGTGCCAACCACTGTACATGTCAACCTATAGTAGCCTAAGTAAGTCTGACTGACTAACACTACAGAGATTGTATAATAGCATCATCAGGGTGCCTCTCGACTTTGAGAACACAGGCATACTTTTACGAAGACAATCTGTCCCTTTGTGCCTCCCTGCTCTCCACATGCTCTCTGACGTGTTCGCCTCCCCACCTGCCTGTGGGCGGCTGAGGCTCAGGAGGTGCAGCTGATCGTCCACTAACCCAGAAGGTCAGTTGTTCGAACTGCACGTCCAAATGACTTTGTGCAAGACAAGTAAACTTATTGTGTATAGGTCAATAGGAAAATCTCAATGTAAATGCAGCTCATTTACCTTTTACATCTCCCTGATCCTCACCTGCAAACAGTTCATGAACTGATCATACATAGTAAATGTTTACACAGTTTTTTACAGTAGAGCTAACCTCCTTTCATAAACGTACATGAACCCTTAAAGAAACACAAGATTATAACGGGGAGGTTGTGTTGTTGGAGGAAACAGCAGGAGGTAAATTCTGTTTCCATGAGCATAAGCCTCAGAGTAACATAAATAACGTCCTCACTGTACATCTGCATGAATATTGCATGAACCAGTCATTGTGAAGCATATAGCCGCTGCACCTCAGTGTAAATGCCTCTGAACGAATCATGTATTTCTCTGCTGCGATTTGCTTTGGATTAAAATCTTCCTTTACCTGCACGTGAACCTGGGGGCCTTTATCCTGTCCCAGAGCCTGATGTGTCAATCTGTCCATGATCTGCTGCCTGTGTTTTGACTGTTTGTTCTGGACCTGGCAACCTGCTGTGCCGTCTTTACTTCCTCTTCTTGTGTCTTCAGCCAACATGTCAGCAGCTGACACTCTCAAGCTGTTTCAGATATAAATTCAAACAAAAGTTGGCATGGACATTTTATAGAGATTGCCTTCACATTTGAAGGAAACAGCAGGAGATTGTTCGGGTCGGACGTGTTCACAACAGTAAAATGTCTGGAAAGTAGTTACAGCCGGCAGGAGGAGACAGAAAATCACGGGTTTTCTTTAACGGCACAACAACAACAGCTTTGGCACCAAAACTTCTCACATCTCGTTCTTTCCAAATTGACATCTTTATTTTGGTCACAGGTTTGAAACCTCACCAACACGCTCACTGCTGGGGGACTGGCAGGAAAAATTCTTTAAAATGTCAAGAGCAACTGCACTACACAGTATGAAATTACTTTTGGACTGTTTTGGATGAAGTAAAATCTCCAGACTCCATATTGTTCAGGTTTACATATCCTCCTCTCCTTTCCTCTCCCTTCATATTTTTAGTTTCTGCCAGTAACCTGCAACAGTTAACACCTCAACAACATTGATTAGTGTTTACGATGTATTTTGGCATTTTCTTCTCTCAAACAATCTTGCTGCAGACGGAGAACTTCCTCGTGATTGATCATTACATGTTCTGTATTTTATGTATGACAGGGATCAGTGGGTTTTGTTATCCCTGTCAGAAAGCAGTTGATTGTGTTTCCCCCGTCCTTCTTTAATCTCCCAGCGATTGAGATGGAACATGTGGAAAGTGTGTTTTCTTGCTTACCGTCAAGACTCTGGAGGCAATCTGTCAACTCGATCCACTCAAACCTGTGTGTGTGTGCGCACTCCGTTATTCATGTGCATGTTCCTGCTCACCATGTCTGTCACCGTTCAACTGTGTGAAGCCACCCATGGCGCTCTCCTCCTCATCTCTTTTCATGGCTCCGTGGGTTTCTCTGCCTGTGCGGCTGCTCTGCTCCCTGTGAGATCAGTGGTGATAGCGGTGATGGAAATTACTACATGAGCTTACAGCTACTATTAACTGTGTTTGACAGACCAGGGGGGGCATTGGGGAGGACCACTCTGCAGTAAGTGGGATGACATGGAGGTGTGGAATTAAAGCAATTCAAGGAAGGACTTCCATTTTAAAATCCCAAGAGGATATATGTAAAGATCGGAAGTCCTTAAGGGTCTTTCAGATGTTAAACCTCGCGTAGATCGCCTCCTGAAGCACTGAACCATGAAAGTGGTTTAAGAGATGTCATACTGCAAATTGTGATCTGGTTTATTGAGGGAATTGTTCATTTTAAAGCAAATACAGCCAGTTAGCTCCTTTAGACCTGCAACTGCTTGTCGCTGTGGTATCAGGAAATTCCTCTACCTCATGTCAGATTAGTGAAGTTGAGTGAGGGTCGTGTCTAACTTTTTCTGGAACCTTCCGAAAAGGACAGATCCACATTCACACCCACCTCAAACTGTAACCAGCTGGTGAGGTGACAGACGAGCTATAGGGTTTAAACTTCTCTCTTTATTTCAAACTAGATCGAACTGCATTGTTATCCCATTGCTCGACCTTTCTTGCTTTGTGTGCAGTAGAAATCACGTTTATGCAAATAAACGGCCGACATCGATTGTCAAAATTAACATTGCATGACCAGCTAACACGGCACATTAACACGGAAGCCAGCTATGTTGTTAGGTTATCCCGAGCGGGAAACTGTGATTGGTTTTGTTATGTAGCAATGCATGTGTTTTAGGGCTCTATATCATTCAAATCAAACCCGTCAATATCAAACCCACTGTGCACGCATGTTTAACATATCAATCTACACCTGAGCAAACCCTACAAGCCAATAACGATTTGCTATACCCATGAGAAATAGTGACAGCAAAATGGCAATAATCCATTAATGAGGATGAGATTGATTCTGCTGCACATTTATACAAATTACAGTTTTAGATTAATGGATCTAGTTAACCACTACCTGAACATGATGTATGTTACTCTCTACTGATACAAATTAAACACGAAACTGGATAACATTGATACACATAACGCCACAGTTGAGATATTAGGATTTATCGAGAGTACTCAATATTTTGAGTTTTGGAGTTTTGTAATGTGAAGGCATATCACCTTGATATCAGCAAAACTAAATTATGATATAAAACCACAAGTAATAAATATTGAGTAGAATTGTTACCTGCTGCCTTTGTCTTAGGTCAGGTCACCAGTTGCCTCACACATCAAGGAGACCAGATCATCAGGAATGTTTGCCTCTGTAAACACTATAGAGACCTATGAAACCACTATGAATACAAAGATATGCTTCATAGACTCTGTGTGCGGTAAGACAGTCGTTAACATATTTCCCACGGTGCTGCCTCGTGGCAACCTAACCTCTGAGTCAATCAGGTGGGAGATGCAAACGGCTTTAATCCCCACACTAATCATCTTCACATTATTGGTTTATTTTTACGAACGCAGCATTGTTGACATTTGACGACAGCGCGCTCATCAAGCAACTCCCAGTGAGCGTTCTGTCAGGCAACCTGCCAATGTGGCTCTGTTCGATTTATATGAGCAGAAATACCTTATTACTGAGCTGTGTGTGTGTGTGTGTGTGTGTGTGTGTGTGTGTTACATATTTTTACCCCTTTGAGGATCTGAAATTATCTGTATATATCATTGTGGTTGTTTTCATTGGTCTTTTTTTTTTTTTACACGTCAATCCATATGAATTACATTATAAACAATATATCTATAATCCCTTTACAAAGTTAATAAACTACAGGTTAAATAAACATTCATAAATGCAATTCAATTATTCTGCACTCGTTCACATCAATCAATCACATGAGGGTTTCTTCAGCCACCGTCCAGTTCACTCGTCTTTCTCACGGACAGATGTTGGTTAAATGGTGCAGAGCTGAATGTCTGTGGAGTGTCTGTGTGTTTCCACAGCAGCTTTGACACGTAAATCTGTGGCTACCTCCTGGATTAATCATCTGATTTTCCAGTCATTTATATTCCTCCCTTTACAGACTTGTATGTAACAGATTTACATAAATCTCCTCTTCAGGAATCCCTGCCCTTTGTGTAAATCTCTGTGTTGGAGGACACAGCTGTATTAAGCTGTCACACAGAGGATTTGTAAGTGTTAGCCTCCGGAGAAAAAGCTGAAGTTATTGGAGTGTGAGAGCTGACACTGTGTGCTCTGTGTCTGCGTGATGACAAGGTTTAGAGCAACACAATCAATACAAATAATCGTCCACACAAACATCAATCCATACTTGAACTCAAGCCACTTGTCTGTAACACTGTGGGTTCTGTAATCAGACATAGAAATAAATGTCCCATTTCATCTCCCACCTCAATACTGAGGCTGAAATAAACAGCGAAACAAACTGAGGGTAGAAGCATGAATTTCTCTTGAGGACAGAAAGTTTACTTCAAATTATAGCCTGACTGGTACAGAATATGGGGGCTGACACTGGTACCGATATTAGATTTAGGAGTAAAAAACAGTTTAACCAAACATTTAAATTAAATAACCATAAATACAAAGAAAATAGATATACAACCAAGTACATATTGAACTTGAGTTAAGATAATAAACAAAATGTGATATAAATGCAAATATTTTCTGTATTGTTCATTGCCCTTATGTAAGATAACAGTTTTCATATTGCTGTATCTGCAAACACACACTATTCGCTTATCTTCATGTCTAAAGGTTATTATATTTCTGAGGTAGATTTAAAGGTCGCTATATTTGTGAGTTAGGGTTTCTTTTTCTTTTTTTAAATCCAAACCTTGCACGTCTCTCAAACTTTACTGATCTTCATTGCTCAAATTACTGGCATATCCCTTTAACACTTTTAGCTCATGCAACCTTGAAGGGAGGGTTCATTGTCGATAGATCCTCACCTGGACCATATAATTTCTTGGCATTTCTATGAAAGCTACGTAAAGTGCTCTTCTCAAAACAACAACACACACATTGTTTATTTGACCTGACTAACTCACACATCTGAGGTGGTTCACACCAAGGATGAGCATTTGTAATGATTTAGTGTTTAAATTAACTCTGAATTGAACAATTGTTTGGGTTCTTCAAAAACAATACTCTTTATTAAAAAGCAATTGTATTATGCTATTAAATCTTCTTCTATTCAGCAGATAATGAAACTTTTGCACTAGTTTAATTAAATTTTACTTTTTAATATGCATGCTAACCAACAAAAGGCAAAATAATTGTGTTGAAAGACTTGGCTTGATAAGTCAGTGCAAAGCCTCCAGAGGAGCTGGGAGGACAAATGTATTGTGTGATTCAGGGCACGTTTACCTATATGGTGCATGTGCAAAGCATGTTGCAAGAAACTAGGACACATGGTTTCGAAATGTCACATCCTTGAGCTGATATGCAACTCATTTAGCTATACAGCGTGTATACCTCTGTTTTCTTTATGGTCTTTGCTTGGGATGCTCTTGTTAGTTCTCTCTTTAAGTACTCGAGGGCTGACGGCTACCAATTTCATGAAAGTTGGCAAAAGGCGCAAAGGTCAGTTGCCCCTGAGTTCTCATTTCATACCATCTGTTACACATAACACAAGTGAAGCTGCACACGCCTGATATTCCTCTGGGTTTGAAGCTCCCACAGGCAACGTCTACCTTGACCTATTTTCTGAGCATAATTTCTTTTGTCCAGTGTTGCAACACCACATGCATTCAGCTGGATTATGTTCAGTCCCACACCGACTCAAACGTTCACCTTCTCCTGCTGTTTCCACCTTCAAAGTTACCGAACTAAATATCAGCAAAAAATGAATTGAAGTATTGCAACCTTGAATAATGTTTTTGAAAAAAAGTCACCTGAGTACAGTGTGACAGTTTTGCTTTAAGCAGTGGAGGAAGCAGCTGAATTATACATGTTTCCCCCTCAGGGCTTATCACAGTTTTATATGTGTTTCCGATACCGATCAGTTTCATAAACCTTTAAAACCTTGACTCAATATAGCCGATGTTGATACCAGTTTTTCTTTACTTCCTGTAAATGACAAACTGGAAAGTTTCAAGGTTTGTCAGATCTATGCAATTGTCCGAGTCATGCTGGACACGTGTGTGTTGCTTTAACACGGACATTTGCTGCGGTTGATATCATCATAACACCTAAAAACGAAAGTGTCAGACTTGTTCGGACTAGCTTGTGGATCCTGCTTTCTACCACCTGTGAATTTGGGGACTCGTGCTGCAGCTTGATCAAGTTGAACAACCTTTACGGCCTGCTTTGTTAAAAAAAAATAGAACTTTTTGTCAGGCCTGGACTGGAATGAGGACTCAGAAGCAGAGAATATCACGTACCAGCACACTTTATTGATTTCAGAACCTCAATGCAGAGTGACAAACAAGAAGGCTATGAAAATCTCACTAACTATATCTATATAATAATATAATACTTGGCAAGCAATAACTGGGGAAAAAGAACTTCCTAATAAATACAAAACATACACTAGAAAAAGAAAAAGCTTTTAAACAAACCACTCCCGAAGGAGGACAAACAAATGGCAAGAGCAAGAAATCAAAAGCGCTCCCGAAGGAGGAAAACCAAACTACTAATAAATGGGGCAAAAGAAAAGGCTCACCTAAACAGGAGGCTCAACAAACTAACTAAATCTCTCTTAACATAAATCGCTCCAAAAGGGAAGAAAAACAGTTTACAAACAACACAAAACAAAGCTAAACTGGAAAACTTTAACAAACAAAAAAATCACTCTCAAGGAGGAAACAGAAAACAACTTACGTGGCGTAGCAAGAAACTCTTTGGCAAAAACGACAATGACTGTGGGTAAGGCTTAGGTGCACGAACAAGAACGAAACACTTCGGCACAAGACAAAGGGGAGACGCAGACTATAAGCACATGAGGGTGAAGGGAACAGGTGGAAACAATCAGAGACAATCAGACCGGTGACACATGAGGAAGGGCAAGTGACCTGAAACGAGAGGAGAGTTAGGATTTCAAAATAAAACAGGAAGTTACGAGACAAAAACCCCAAGACAAGACAAACCTCACCGCGGTGTGACACTTTTGATTAAACAATTTGATTACGGTCAAAATAAAACAAAAAGCATAAGCCCAATTATCACAGAAACTTCAGTAAACACACAGATTGATTCCATTACTTTCAAATAACCCTCAAATCTTTGTGTATGTTTTACAAGAATATCGAATACAGTTCAGCAGCTCATTTATGATCGGTTCTTCATTCTCATTTTACAGGGCCACGCTCTTCAAATTTATCTTAAGTTTGTGTCTTGGGGAATTTAGCAACCCTGTAACTCTGAATTAGGAAATTGTTTTTTTATATTTATAAAATATGTACGAAATTCCTCACCTCATATAACGTACATTGAAGTTGCCACAGAAACAAACTATGATATTAAACTGGAGGAAGCCATTAGCACACTGACTACAGCCACATCTGAGCCATATCTTCACTGCTAAACTTTAATTTAAACTTTCCTTGAATACTAAATCTTCTTTTAAACTATGTAAACTAAATGTTCCGGTCCAATTTAAAACAGATCTTGACGGAGTTGATAGTTTCTTTCTGTTGCTGATTTTAATATAAATGTCTCCTCGCCTCAGTTTGAGTTTGGATTAAAGTTTGCCCTGAAAGGATGAATGATCACAGCCTCAAACTTTGGCTTGTATCAAAATCTCATTTTAAATCTCTTTATAAAAGTGAACCTTTCATATTGAAAAATGGAGTGGTGGCTGCAGTTTGAAAGAAAACTTTGATTACTTCTTTCTGGGGAAAAATATTTGAACTGTATTTATACTCTAACCTTGCTAGTATCGCCTTGGCTTATACAGAGAACAAAGATATTATAACAATAAAGAAAACGTCACATCCATGAGCTTTTGAATGCAAATCCAGACAATAATGGATCTTAGCTATTGTCACCAGGAGCCTTTTCCTATTACTTATGTGTATCTAATGATCAGGGTAATTTCATGCATAACTAAACAGATATGTCACACTCAAGAGGAGCTGTATATTGAATACAGATTAAGCTGTTTCATCACTGTGTTGGCTCTTCCACCTTCCAAATGTTGCCGTCTGATTGATTAAACTAGCGTAGCTAAATGGAAGCAAATGAATCAGCCAATGGAAAGCGTCTTTGCTGTCATTCTCACAGGCTCACAAACCTAATGGTCTCGAAAGCATTTTGCTTTGCATGTAAATGTGATTTCTCCTCTGTCATTTAAAATCCAAATTACCTTTAAAACAGAGGTTAACCCATGAATCTGTATTTGCATCGTTGACACTATGTGCTTAGTATGCATGTTTCATTATTCTCATAAAACAAACCAGCATCAACTGACATGATCACCAAAAAGAATTAGTAGAAGATAAAATGTAAACAACTGTAACCTGGATTTGCCAGTAATATTTGGCAAGATAACGGTTTGCAGTGTATTGTTGTGTTATAAAGTTTCAGTGCTGCTGTTGGATTATAATGTGATGCTTGTGAAAACATCTGGACAACTAGATGGTAAGTTGTTATAATAGCTACGTTATCCCATTCATACAGATTAGTGTCAGCAGACTCATGGGTCGTCCACTTTAGCTGTTCCCGGCTACACTGTGGTTTACAAGTACAACTGACTTGCTGCTGGTGAAAAGGTGCAAACCAAATATATATCATGAATATCTGATACAACTTCACTTTCTGCTGATGGTTTTAGAGACTACGTGCAACACAGAGCTAACGTGTTTGTTGGGGGCAGAAACAGTGAAGTGGTTCAAATAGGGTAAACAAAACTCTCCTGTCAGATAAAACCATGTGTAGTTAGTAGACAAAAAGGTATTGAGGCTAAAAACACCACTTCACATGCCAGCGAGCAGACAGCGTTCAGAGGTTGTGTGGAAACTGTCCTGGTAGGTTTTTCTGGAGTTCAGATCGCAAGTGGTTGGAGTAGTTAAAGATCAGTGGTAGCCAGAGGGAGACCGGCAGTCTGCAGCTATCAGCTGGAGAGCATGAGGAATAAATATGGAGCTACATAAATGAAAGTAGGCGAAATGAATGTTCTGTATTTTGCAGGCTGCCCCGTGTGGTATATGAGAGTGGCGGGGGATTTGGGCATGTAGCTGCATGATGTGTAGATAAATTGATCATGGGAAGATTAGACTTGAGAGAGTTACTCCTGAGGACCAAATCACCTGGAGCCATTGATGCTGTGGCTTAAATAATCACCGTGTCAGCATCATTGCGCTGATAAATGAAACGGTCATGGCAGTGAAAGAACTGGTCTCTTTCCCTGCAGCAGAGGACACACCTCACCAAGGACAACCTCACGTGAACGTAGTCCTTTAGGATCATTACAATGAGAAAAATCAATCTGACCTCCTTCTCGTGCTGTCTTGAATGGACGAATCTAGAGAAGGACTCCACTAAAAGCTTCTTCCTAAAAAGCGCTGATTTAGCAGATTTCTTTGACAGTGCTGACTCCTCTCAGCAGAGTGTTTAATGATGTATTATTTAAAAGGAGGGTAGATTCCTCCTCTATAGTTAACAGCAGCTGTGGTCAACTTCAGTTCATGTCGGATACAATGGGCTCCAGAATGACATGTTCTCACTGTGAAAATTAGTAAAAATTTGCTTCAAAATGTCCATAGAGGCTTCCATAGCATTTTTGACTTATAACCGTGGTCCTGCAAGGAATATTTGACATTCTGAGTCTGAGGTTTTTGCAGGAATTAAACAAGATGCAATGTTTTAACTCCTGAGCTTCAGAGATGCTGGTAGATTCATACTTATTATTATTTTAGCATTTATATAATACATTTAAACATCTATTGAATCAAAACATTTAAGTCATAACTTATAAAATACTTTAGTTTCACTGTAAGCAGATAAATGACAATTCAATTAAAGTAAGTTGTAATAATATAAAATAAAGCATGTCTTATTAGAAACTTTAGTTCCTCAAAAACACTGCCCTATACTTACAAATGTGTGCAGCTGCTTAGAACTACACTGATACTAGTGCATTATATGTATTCATATTGCTACAGGTTATAAAGTGCTACACAGGGGTGATTAAAGGAAATTGTTACCTCATATATTCATTAAACAGACACTTGGTACTAATTCTCTACCTTAAAGCAAATCTGTGTGTTTCCCAAAGCAAACTATTCATGGAATAGAGGTAATTGCCTCTTAATTACCTAATCAATGTTTATGATTCAGGTTTACACTTCTCAACAATGTGATAATAACTAAAGTACATTATACAGTCATTGGCATATTGAAATCACTCTCTGATTACTGCTGATTCGGTGAAGAAGTCAAATCCAGCAGAAAGAATTAAGATGGAGCAGTGTCACATGGGAAATATAAGAGGTTGGTTGATTTGGATACGTCAAAAATCTGACAAATAAAATGAAAAAAAAAGGCTTCGGCTTCGGCAGCTTAATGGATCAGTTACCGATTGGCCTGATGGGGAGGTTTGTGCAACCATTGTATTAAAATAGTCAAAGCTCCCTCATAACGTAGAGCAGGAACTGCCTGAAGGTTGATACGATGGGTTATTACTAAGCTGTCTTTTTGTTCATGTTGTCCTGTCTCTCAAAGCAGGAAGAGAACTGTAGAGCTGATGTTTCTCAGGCTGGATGTAATGACGATTAATCTTCAGGCTGATAAAACGCTCTTCTTTCATTATTTTTATGACAAGAAATAAAACTGAGGATGTCCACAGACGTGTACAGAGCAGAAACACATGACTGGATTAATGAACCAAACCTGCCATAACCGAGGGCTCTAGAAGTCAGACCTCTGGTGGTATTTTGTATATTTCTTTTTAGAAAGTCAATTAAATTACTATTAAAGAGATGCAAAACAACTGCAAGAAGATGTTGAACAACAAAGAGGGGGGAAAAGGACCCCATACCCACATAATTAATTTGTTTTGGCCCAGGTTTGGCCCACACCGAACACTTTCACCTGGCCTACTTACCGCTTGGCATGAGGGCCAAGCTGTAAGGTGGTACCCTCCTGTTTGCAAGATCTGGGCCACAAGTAATCCATTGCAATAGTACAAGTAAACCAAAGGTGTTGGATTGGAATGGATGGGGGGCTGGATTTGTTTTGTGCTATTTGGGGCCATATTCTCCATTTACCACATGGGTCACTTTAGGTTCACATCCTGATTACATTTTGCCTAGAGCAAAGCGTGCTTGCCAAAAAATGAGGCCACATTAGGCTCACATCTGTCCTGTCTGGGCCACAAGAAGACCACAAGTGCTGTGCCATGACCTGAAGTGGCCCACATCCATATTCTATTTGGGTAAGACACAAAATGATAGTTTTGCATATCTGGGCCTGGAGGCTTCATGTTTTATAATCTTTCCATGAAATGACAGAATATCAAAGAACCAACTGTCAGGAATATATATACCTCGACAAATCACTTGTTTGGAGACTTTAAAAGTGCAAACGTTGGTCTGTGTCAAGACTTTAAGTGGCAACTTAAAGTTTGACAGGTACAGAGATGGAGCAGGTTCATTTCCATATTCCTTAGTAAGTCTTCAGTGTTCACAGTTTTCACAGAGTCTGAACTTGTGTGTCTCTGCAGGGCTCAGCCCCTTTTGTCGGTGGGCTTGTCCCACTAATGGAGTGTTTCTTGTTGGCCCACTCTGGGTCCCTGCTTTTGTTCTGAACCAGGATCCATCCAGTCACTCCTCTGAGAAACACCTGCACATCACACCCATGAAAGGGAAAGTGATGGAGAGGTGACGGAGTGTTTGTAGGGGTGGGGGGGGGGGTTGTGTCTCTGAATGACATGTTGATGAAATAGAAAACAGTTCTACTGGCAGGTGCATAGGGTAAGAAAAACAGAGAAGCTTGTGCTGACAGAGTGTCAGAGCGAGGAGGGAACCCGGCAGGAGAGAAACAAAGCAGCCTCCCCGAAATAATGAAAGGAATGGATGCAGAAGTAGATTGAGTCAGGCTGATGAATGCACTGAAAAGAGGCTGCTCAGTCTATCTCTCCTCTTTCTTTTACACACACACACAAACACACATTCCCCTTCTTTTATATTTACTCTAATCAAACTGTAAGTAGATAACAAGTCCAGTAAACATATGGTTTGGTGTCTCTTTGACAGCAGCGGGTCAAAATGGATATGAATTTTTATGTTTTCCTCACAGTACCATAATTTGCATATAAATCAGACAGTTTCTCAGTACAGCTATGAATCTGTCTGTGTGTCTGTCTTCTGGCCTCTTTGTCTGCCAGTCTGTCTCACGTGCCAGAGTACGTGTGCCATCCCATTCCAGCTTAATGCTACCAGGCACGTGCAGATTAAGAAAACTGTCCTGGAACAATACTCCATAATCGACTTCAGCTGTAAAGCTGCCGGCGGGGTGACACCCCTATTATACAGACATGTGGAGCAAGTCGCGGGGTGGTGTCAGCATGGTCAAACCTCTCAGAAGCACCGATTTGCCGCCCTACACAGGAGTCGAGGTGCCATGTGGGGGAGATACGCTATGCAAATGTGTTTTGTCAGCTGCGGTGGGAGAGGCGTAGAAGAGGAAGAGTTTTTCTCTCAGGGAGGAGAATTTAAATGGAAATGCCTTTTCTCCTCTTTCCTCCCGAATGACATTCATCACTCTTTGAATTTCAGTGTGTCAATGTAATGAGAATCTGTAATCATTTTTGTTGCACAGAATATTCTCAAGTGTAATAACTGATTTGATACCCGAGTATGTAATTTCTGATATTTTATTTCAGTTACCATGGTAATTATTTAGCTGGAGATATAATTACCGCAGTAAATGCCTGTCTTGATGGGATAGGCTGTGACCTTGCAAGCAAGTCCGAGCAATAGAGAGAGGGAGAGAGCCGAGCCAGGAGGGGCTGAGCAAATCAATGCAATCAGTGGCTTTACTATGAAAAAGGTTTTATTCTTTTACAACACAAATAGAAAATCAATATGTGGTGGTAAGGGTTAATATTGTTGTGTTGTTTTGATTGTTATCGCAGGGGCTGTAAAATGAACGTCTTCATATTGTAGTGTCCAGGCGTTTAGTTGAGTTTATAATCTGACTTTTAGTCGAGGATGGCGCAGGCGTCATAAGGCAAGACAAAACGATAGCCTCATTTCAAAAACAAAACACAGGATAATAACCGTTTTATGTCCTAAGTTGCTTTCATAATTATTGGAAGCCATAATCATCATTGAAATTAAACTCATCAGCCAACAACTATCTCAGACCACCTCTGAATGTGATCTTATCTCAAATGCATCATCAATGTGTCTTGGGTGCGTTCACTCCTCTACTGCACTCGTGATGGGATCAATCAGGCCAGACGTTAAAACCAGGTCTGATCCAAAGCACTGGTCTCTTGTTTGACCTCAGACCAGTGTCAGTAATAATGCTGATGATGGATATTCCTCCCAGTCAAAGTAAAACTCATACAACACACTCCTCATGAAATATGTAGGAATAGGAGAAGCCTCGCTGTGAATCCACTCCTCTCTCAATGCAGCCGAGCCAAGTTGGAAATGTGGAGGTGATTTAAGCCGATCCCAAAAAGAAAAAAGCTATTATTTCCCCCGGCCCCAGCAGGAATGTGTGAAATGTTTTCCAAAAGAAGCAGAGTCCAAACCAAATTGGAGGAAGAAGATATTTGCATCAACGACAGGCCTGAAACGCTGTAGATTATAGCAGCTTATCCCTGCCAGGATAACGGATGAGCGCAGAAACAATGGCTACAAGCTTCATTTATAATATACCAAAAATGAAAAGAAATGTGTTTGTGCATGCATGTGTTCATGCGTGTAAACATACAGAATGTGTGTGAATAAATGTGTTAAGGCACTTGTTTTGTTGCCAGCCACCCAGCACATTTATGGCATCCTTCACAGATTTCTTGGCACCCACCTCAAATGCTATTAACTCCCCGTAAGCATGGCTATTCATCATTTGTTAGATTTCCACTGGGTATTTTCTTTTTACTTTTTAATCAAGGGTTGGATCCCATGCTGAGAGGCCTGTTCCGCTGTGAAACAAGGCCCTGTCATCCCTGGCTAACGAGACGCATCCCTAACGGAGAGAGAGCTGCCCGCTGACAAATGAGCTCTGCTGGCACACCAATCGGATCGGCTACTGAGAAGAGAACACAGCAACAGAAAAGAGGGACAAACGTCACCATGGACTGAAAGGGACAGATCTTCGTTTACTACCCACACACCAATCCGCTTTTTCCTGAACAGTTTATTTCCTAAGCTCATTCATACACTCGATCAATGCAATGGCATCCAAACTATATTTTGTATTACTGAACTGTGCTGGAACTACTGTGGACTATGTGGAGCAATGCTGACTATGAAACGTTATATTCATTTCAGTCGAACAACTCACATTCAAATGTTTATTGCAACAGTAGAACCAGTTAGTGTTTGGCATCTAGGCTCCGACTTAATCCCTCCCCCCGATATGATTATATACCCATTGGACCCTACAGGTGGATGCTGGGGGGGTGGAGGGGCTAAAGCAACTTGCAGCAATACTGACGTAGCAGCAGGGCCAGCAAAGGGAGTGATGGAAAATTTTCTCGGCTTAAATAGACCACCTAATAAGATGGTGTGTATTATAGATGATTATGGAGAGTGAGGTAATTATGTGACATTGAGGAATTATGTGACATTTTGATTGTACAAATTTCCATATTGCAGCTGCCATGTTATTACGTTTATAAGTTAACTCGCTAGCTTAAAACTATAGTTTACTATGCTAACATATTTCTGTTGTTTAATTTGTAGGGCCTCAACTAATGTCGGCTACATTTTGATCAGAGGATTTGGTTATTTTTGCTGTTTTTGTCAGAATTTGTTTTTGCCAGTCAGTCATTAAGAGAGAGAAGATTGAGATGAGAGTAAGAGTTAGTTGTAGCCTCTTTTACAAAGCCCCTTCAATGTCGCTCCTTAGTTCTTACGAACAAGATACAAACAAGGGATGTGGGAACTGTTGTTGCACCGTTATACGGCAATGGAGGTTGTCACAGAGCTGAATGGTAGTCTGTGTCAAAGAGTCGTTATGGCAGGACCGACATGCGTCATGACTCGGTTTCTGGAACAACTGCATTCTATCTAAATGTGGACGGAATGCCAGCTCGTTTGGTTCCGGTGAATATGCAAAGGCAGCATAACAAGGGGTCTCACAACAAGGGGTTTTATAATGAGGAAAAATAGCCGGGTCCCGTATGAAAAGAGCTTCAGAGTCTCATGCAGCATCCTCCAGTAAACACAGCGTCACGTGTTTAATTCTCCCATTAACCAGTTCAATCCTATTGAAAAATGTCAATAGGCATGTGATTGTCGTGGTGCCGCTTAATCCAGCTGTGACATTTAAAGATTTATGTCTCTCCACCAACTGTTGTAACATATAATAAATCCTGCAATCTTCATAAATATCACACCCGGCTCGATTCATTATGAGAAAATCAGACAGTCAGTAGATCCTGCTGTTATAGAGTGTGAGGGATGTAGAGGAAGTCCAGGCCTCCAGTGAGCATTAGTTATTTTCTGTGGCAGGTTTGTCATGCACGGCTGAAGATGTTAACTGCTGAATAACACTGCGACTGATTCTCTGAACGAATCTGCCTTAATATGTCACTAAGTTGTGTGGCCATGAGCAGAGCAACCAGCAGTAGCTTCAAATATGTTACACTGGAGAGAGGAAGGAATGAAGGAGAAGATACAAACAAGAACCATGATCCTGACAATTTCCTGGTGCGTTCTTCATATTTGAGAGCTGAACTCAGTAACATGTCTGGACCCTATTTTCATGTCTGAATAGTGCTGTACAGTGTCAGTTAAAGATTTGTTGGCTAAAGACACAAGCAGTTAAAGTACAAATAAATATGATTTTAATTAATCTAATTCTCTGATATTATTTCTTGTTTGTGAAGGAATTTTTAACACTGTTAAAAAGTGCTAGATTGTTGGCATAGACAAATAAGTAAAGATTATAACGTTTATTTAGTTTTATAAGACCCAAGATCTAATGATAATGTTAGTTTTTCCTCTCCACTCAAAAGAATTTCCTTTACTTCCTTATCATTGATTGATTCTGGCTTTCTTTTTATTTCTAGAAGAATATTAGTATTCCACTACCGTTATATTTCCTAATAAATATGCAGAGAAGGCTCAGGGTGTTTGTTTTTTTCAGTACATGTGTAATGTCTGCAAATGTTCCTCTCAGGCTGCCAACAGCTTCAACAAGCTGCACAAACTAGAGGCATATATATAGCCTGACAGGCAAAATCCATGGGGGGAAAGCCAGTGGGAAGTTGTTGCTTCTTGTTGTAAAGGTCGAGATTGCGGTTGGTAAGAACCAGCTTGTTCAGCGTGCTGCTGACCCCAACACAGACGTGTTTACAGTTGCTCCAAAGGGCCACATTTGAATTCAGGGTGAAAAGTCGACAGTAAACGAACAAATGTGGGGAGAGAGTTGGACAGGCTTTCCTCTGAGGTATTCATAGTGCTGCACTCGCTTGTCCACACACTGATGCTGCTTTCAGACATGCACTGAACCCCAGAGATTCTCCTGAAATTTGGCGGAAAGGTTTGTATGTGAGAACGTAAATGTCAGACTCAGTTGCTCTGGACGTTGTCCGACGTTATTCCTGCAAGGCCTGGAAAAATGTCTGGAAAATGTCCGATTTAGCCCATTACCAACTAGAGCAGGACGGCGCCCGGAGAATTCAGGAGTGGGCCAGCGAGTGGGTGTGTTGTTGGCGTCTTGAACCTGTGTGTGACTGAGCAAGAGGTGCCTTATGGGTAGAAGGCAAAGAGGAAGATGTCAACTTCGAAAGACAATGAGCTTTTGGTGAAAAATGTGATTTCTGCAGCTTAATTTATACAGTATGTCTTGCCTCCTGCTTGCTGCCTCACTTTGACGAGCCCTGCTGCGTTGGTTTTTATATGTAAAACAAAAAACTCTAAGATTAAGATAAAGTTTAAACCCTAACTTTCCGTTCCCCTTCTCCAAGAGGCATACAGCTGACCAATCACAGTGCTAGCTTGACGGACTGATGGTTTCAGACAGTTATTGAAAACTGTCAGCTCCCATCCATCCTGACGTTGGAACGGTGTCTGGGGAGGGAATATCATCTGACAAGCAGGTCTAATGATGTATAGATGCCAACCACGCCGGCAGGATGAGAACTGGGGAGAGGAGAAGAGAGGAGGTAATATTGGTTTAGTGGCAGCATAGGGTATTACAGTTTATTGTAATAAAGAATACATTTTTCTGAGCATTAAAAACCGTGTGGAATGACTCTGAATTGAAGCCATTTGGTTAAGTAACATTTGGAAAGTGTGAACATTCATGTGTGCAGGCAGCCTTATGTCTCTTTTTTATAGAACTTGTTTTGTCTTGATCATTGCTGCTAGCCAGCCAGAAATTATTTGGACAAATCTTAGAGAGTAAATCAAAACAAAACTTACAAAAGTCAAGGGGGGAAAACACTGGTGTGGTTTGGAATAGTGAAACACGAATGTGATGTAATGAATGTAGTTTCAGCTTCTGGAAAAGCTCTGCTCCAAAGTCTGCTCAAAGTCATAAAGGTATTCTCTGTCTTTTTCATTTTTTCTGCTCCTCAGGCTCCTTTTCCTACTTCATGTCATGAAATATTTATAGCCTGTGAAACAACAAATTCCATATTGGATTTAAACCATTTCAAATAGCAGATTTGTAAAGAATAAGGAATGCACTGCAGGGTACTGTATTGGATATCTGGCTGTTTAAAAATCCTGGCAGTTATTAAAGTAGCTGGAGTGAATACACTGCAGCGTGCAGTACCGAGGCCATGAATTCCACTGCATCACCAAAATTCCACTCAGGTCAAGTCAGACCTGTACAGTAATGGACGAGCTGCCCCGTCTAGGATCAAGTCAATAACATTTTTATTACTTTAAGCCGAGCAGAGATTCTCAGCGGTCCATTTCCCGTCTCTCCATATTTTATTTAACGACTGAAAGCACAAAGTAAAGCCTCCTACTGTGTAGATGAAAACATGCATGCCCTCAGGCTATCGAAAAGCCGTCAACTGGATCAGGGTCAACTTGAACTCAATTCTATTTTATTAGTTTTAAAATCCAGCCTCTTTTGTTTTGCAGAAGAATTCCTGGTCTATAGTGTGTGTGTATTTCTCTACTGCGATTATACACACATGTACAGCAACATTCCAACAACATTTTTTACACAGCCAATGCGAGAGATGATTTAACCCTTCAGTGATTGCCATGGTCCCAATGTTTTCATTGCTATTATCGACCTCTACCATCAAATGTGTTCATATGTGTTAAATCTGGTCATGTTGTATTTTATGATTATTTTTTTGAGTGGTTTCCTTACATTCGCCAAGAATATAATGCTTTCCCCCATGTCTGTTGGTTGGTTGGTTAGTTAGGGGTAGGTCGATTGGATGGAATACATTTGGTTGACCGGTTGGTTGGTTTTTCACAGGATTACACAAAACTAAGGGCCTTCTTTGTTGGGTTGACACTCAGCGAAGATGACAAACTGTCCTGAACAATGAAGTTCTATTAACACAGATTGTTCATTGCTATCAATTCACTGATTGATTTTATTGATGGATTATCAGACACAAAGGAAAGCACAAGGGATAACATGGTAAAGTGAAAACATTGATTTCTTCCTTGGACCCAAACACGATGGAACAAAACACCTTTAATACAAAAACGAAACAATCCTTAAATCGAAAAGTCATCAGAGTGGTTCCGCCAACTGAAAACACTTATAGGTCTCTAGACGCCTTCTTATTGATTTTAATAAGATTTAAAATGTGTTTTTAGTTAGAATATATTTGTTGAACTGAAGAGACTCAGTTCTGTAGTGCATCCTTGGAACTGTCAGTGAACCGGAGCTTGTCTGGCTCCTGAAGGATACATTAGGAAATATATACAGATACGCAAACTTTATTAAAAGGTGTCTTCAATAAGCCTTGAATCTAAAAGGTAAATACATAACACTTCATGGTGTTTCATGTTTACTGTACAATCTTTATGCATTTCTTTACACATCCAGAATTCAATGCTGCACATGAAAAGGACTCATTTCCAGTGTGTTTATGTGTGTGTGTGTGTGTGTGTGTGTGTGTGTGTGTGTGTGTGCGTGTGCGTGTGCGTGTGCGTGTGTGTGTGGTGTGTGTGTGTGTGTGTGTGTGTGTGTGTGTGTGTGTGTGTGTGTGTGTGTGTGTACACCCAACAGGAAATTAAGTGACTGCTGATCAGTGGACACTGAGGAAAGGAAGAGACGACTGTCTTATTAAAATGTGTCAGATGCTGCAGGTGGTGGATTCAGAAGAATCCGACTGAAATGAACCCGAAAAGAACAGTTAATGTCTTTGCCATTGTCACATTTTGGTTTTAACATCTGGATAATCGACACATTTTATCATCTGTACATGTGTTTGATTGTAAAACCGAGGCGAGGTCCTGTGGTTTCATCACATCCCGGGATGATGAAGCTGACATGACGGCGCCTGTGCAGAGAGAAATGAGATCCACAGACTTCCGCTTAAAATAACAGTTGGCTTTTGCTGTTAAATGGAAATTCTGCTCTCTCTTCAACTTTCAATCAGCAGCTTCTGAATTTCCTTGCCTAAAATGTTTTGGCTTGACCTCAGCAGAGCAGAGCAAACACCATCCCTCCCACTTTGTATGCTCAGTGACAGCCGCTTTGCAGCAGCCACTGATCTGCAGAATCTATAATAACTGTCCTTTATCTTTTCTCCTACAATTAGTTTTTACTCTACTGCAGAGAGTTCATTCTCTTTGCAGATCATGCTGTGTGCTGAGCCTGTTGTAAACTATAGCCACATGAGGAAAACCTTATGTGGCTTAAGTCTCCTTACAGTCATTCATCTGGTAAAAACAAACATATTGATTGAAAGTTCTTCCAATTCAGCATTAGACCAAGTGCTTGAGGCAGAAATAGGGTCGTTACTGTCCCCTGAGTCCTGAAACAAACATTGAAGCCAGTGACATAAATATGTTCTTGCAGTGGTTTTCCCTCGATAGCCACAAGGGGCAACGATGAGCTCAAAAACAAACTTCTAAGAGTTTTGCTTTTGTTTTCAGATAAATTTCCTAATTTGTCTATGAACCATCTTATCGGCTTCGCTTTGTGCATGTTTATCGTTTAAGGGCCCACTGAAGTTGCTGTTTGAGCTTTGGTGCGATTTTGAAATATCATTCATTCAATATTAATAGGGTTCTAATAAACACTTGACCAGCGTTTTAGAAGTGGTGGCCGGACTCAACAACATAAGTGACTCCGGCGAAGAGTCCTGCGTACAGAGTCAAGCTTCACTTGACTTGGAATTCACAGGTGAACAGCTCTACGTGCAGCTCCAGGGTTCTGAAGCCGGTTTTCACTTTACCATAGCCAGTGTTGGGAAGGATACTTTCAAAACGTATTCCGTTACAGAATACAGAATACATGCCCAAAAATGTAATTTGTAACGTATTCCATTACATTAACTAATCTGAGTAACGTATTCTGAATACTTGGAATACTTCCGGTTTGTATTGCATTTTTTAAGTGTATGATTGCGGCGTTGTTATAGTCAGTGGAGAAGCAGCAGTTTAAACTCTCTCTCCAGCTGGATGTCCGGCTCCCATCCACTCCCACCTCTGTGCCGGCCCCACCGGAGGCTGAAGGACCACCCCCCCCCCCCCCTGCGCCAAGGCTGCCTCGCGCCGTGCTACGATCGTTTCGGCGTCGAGTTTATTTTTTTTTGCGCTTGACGCGAGCGTATCGCTCCATGAAACACACTGAAAAATGATTTTAAACGATATTGATGACATTTTATATGATATAAATGATAAAGTATGCATCCCATAGTTTGTATTCCCCTTCTGTTGTCCTGGAGTTTTAATTTTACCAATTTTACCGATCACATTATTAAATGCCCCCCTCTGCCCATCCACTACAGACACACAAGCAGTCATAAAGATAAAAAGAGAGGGGGGGCGGCGGAGAATACGTAATTTACCCTCGACACCCGACATTGAACGGAGAGAACAGCGGAGAAGTTCTTGAAGATGGATGAAATTAAATTGGGACGCGGTTGCAGTTAATGTTGGAGCAACAAGTGACTAAATGCTTTTATACTACTTGGTCAACGGGTGATATTATTAGCGCTGCCCGGCGCTTCAGCGTCCGGTGTGAACCCGGCGTGCCTCGCTGGTCTCCTGCAGAGCCATGACAGCGGAGCTCTGGGAGCGCAGGTCGGTCTTCTCTCACCAGGTGCTGGAAGGGCAGCTTGCGGATCAGCAGCTCCGTAGATTTCTGGTAGCGACGGAACTCTCTCAGAGCCTCGGTCCCGGGCCTGTAACGGTCCCGAGCGGGTAGCGGTGAGGCTCCTTCACGCCGCCGGGGGCCCGGGCGCTCTTACGGCAGCCCTGGTCTCCAGCTGCTTCCTGGGGGCTTTGCCGCCGGTGGATTTACGAGAGAGTGAATAAACTCGAGAAGTACCGTCATGTAATCCACTGATTTCAACAATGTAACTGTATTCTGAATACCATCTATTTAATCTGTAACTGTAACGGAATACAGTTACTCATAATTTGTATTCTAAATACGTAACGCCGTTACATGTATTCCGTTACTCCCCAACACTGACCATAGCTCAGTTACCTGGTGCCACTTTTACAGTTTCAGAAAGACAAGCTGCAAACCAGGCAGCCTCACCACAGGCCAAAAAAACAACACATTACAAGCAGACAGGTTTAGAAAGGATGCTGACCTAGAATTAAGTACAGTATAGTGCAGTGGATTTTAAGGTACAATTTCTACTTTCATTTTATTCTTTATCTACAAAGGCACATACATTAAATTTTATAGCTTTTATAACCTCAATTATATTTGTAGTCACTGCTTACAAAGCCAAGACAAGCTGGTTTTACCAAAATAAAGAGATGTTTTCTGATAATACAACTGCAGAGAAAGACAAGGTGAGTGCTCTTAAAAGACTTTTAGCACTAAACCAACAACAGAACCTTGCGCGTCTGCACTTTTCCTCTTTCCCCCTTTCACAGACCTCAAAGGTGCCCCTGGCCTGAACCTCTGAGTGTGTGCCTTTGATAGACGGACGAACTGCGGTTAACCTTGTGCACTACAGAGAGAGAGTGCGGAGAGGAGACTGAAATGTTTGGGAATTTCAATGCTCATACCGTTCACCTGGTAGAGAAAAACACGTCACAATGTCTGAAAAGTACACACCATTTATTTTATTATGCAGAATGACTCTGCACAGTGTCGCAGTGCGAGTGGGTGAGAGCTTTTCTTTCTTTCAACGCTTTCCTCCGGGCCTTTCACAGTGCATGATTCTCTGTGGCGTATCGTTTATTTTGTTGCGTGAGGATGTGATGCCTCAAACAAGAAAAAACAATGATAACCCCAGTCACCACTTCCTGCGGAGCTCTAATTAATTACTCGATAAACAAGCCGAAGGAGACGCTTCCGAGTGAATAAATCCCCTAAAGACACTTGGTGCTGTGTGGCGAACCGTGAGTGGAAACACGCTTCCCACATAGACAAGCTGTTTAATATGGATGAATGGACTACTGCCCACTTCATCCACCTGCTTACCGATAACCTCAAAGACCTGTCAGTCATCTGCAAAGATGTAAAGATGTTTCAGTGGATGAAAGAGAGGCTTGTGTAACTAGCTGGTCACCACAGAGGGGAATATAGGCGGCTTCTGTTTCCCACACGTCTTATTTACCTGATTATTCGGACATCACGCTTACTCAAAGCTGGCTGTGTGGCGGCGCTGTCACACCAACGCTGTCAGATAAAAGCTCTGTCGACTATTATACTTCTGAGGAATTAAGACAAATTTAAAATCCACCTTAATTCAGTCAGATTGCCTACAAGAGCTTTCAGCCTTAAAGAGCCAGACTGTGGCACTTTGAGGGCCGACATGAGTGATGCAACCTGTGAAACACAAGTGTTCTGCTCTGCTTCCTTCACACGTACAACCAAGATCCCTATATTCAGCCTAATAAAATCGTTTGGAAACGACGCTTCCATAATAAATGGCTCCTGTGTTTGTGTGAAAAACAACAAACAGTGGACTTATCCCATAAGTCCCGGGCTTTAGGGGAACAAATGACACTTTGAACATTGTATATTGATCAATGTGATTTATCATGCAAAGGATCAACAGGAGATCAAACAAAGAAAATGCATTTAAATGTCTTGAATCAGGGGAAATCAAACCTGAAAAAGTCGAAATAGGTGCACAAGCACAGTTGCAGACGCCATTTTGTCAAAGCATCTTGATGATCCTCTGGTGGCTGGCTGCAGTGAAGGTTATAAATCCAACCTCCTCCATGTTAGTGGATGGGACATGGACCAAACCAAAAGTCGGCACTAATTTGTCCGGTAGACTAAGTTTGGTTTTAAACCTTTGTACCACCACTTCATCCGCTTAAAGATACTGAGCAAACTCCTCCAGTGGTGTTTTGGGATGTTTTGGCTTCATTTCTGGATAGTGGGAGGAAGCAGAGATGCATCAATTCAGTCTATGAGCTGTAGTATGACACAGTTTGAAACTCCAGTCTGTAATACAGGTTGAATATATGAATTATGGTTATGAATAACATGGCATAAATCTGTTAAATTTACTTATTTTAAAGTCCCATTTATAACAACCCCTCGGAAATGTGTTTCTCTGTATATGACGGTGTTCATGGGGTTTCTAAGAATTTTCTAGTAAAAACTGAAATGTAGGGAAGGATTTTCATAAAATGAAGAAATTCCATGTGAAAAGACTCAAACCGAGATTTTCACAAACATCTTACAAAGAGCCAATTGTTTTTAAACTCTTGTGTCTGTGTATCTGTGTGCAGATTTAAAACATAGAGTTTGGTAGATGAGGATGTAACAGCTTCCTTGGCGCTTGTTGTTTTGCGTGGTGAGCTTCCGCCAGTAACAACAACAAGATCGCTCACAAAGATCACTGAGCATCCTCACAATATTCTTCTCTGGTATTTGGAGGATCTTTGATGCACACGTTATTGCCACCTAGTGGCACCTCATCTGGACAGACGGGTTTTGTAAAACAAGGATCGTGTGGACAGAGGTTTTTTAGGGAAGGGGGAAATATCTGTTCAGAGAAATATCCACAGTCTTGTACACGTGAGGTCTTAAACTACCGTATCCATAATATGTCTCCTTGCTCTTGTAACAGCCTGTGCTTCTTCATATCTCCAGTCTATCTTCAGTGTCAAAACATCATACATTGGCGAGTAGTGAGGTTTTCCACATCGCAGCCATCAGGTGTAGCCTCCAATGAAAGCAAAGTTTTGTGGCGTGTCTGTTCACCGAACTTTTCTCCACATCATGTTCCGTCCTGCTTTGTTATTTATGATGGATGCATATTGTATGTGCTGTTGACGCTCATCCTCTTATCCCAGTATTTCTCTTTCAGCTCTCTGCTGGACAGAACCCCAGTCAGTAAATAAATCCTCCCAGCGCAGATAAGTGCATCATGAGCTGCTGTCAGTCAGACTTTGTTTTGATAGCCCAGCCGGTTTGTGCAGCGCAGAATGACAGGTCACCAAAACTATCCAATTAAGAGTTATCTCTCGGTGTACGTGGCATTGTGTTTACTGCCCCATGTTCGTTTGTACACAGTCTGAAGCTAAATGAAAACAATGACTCACTTTTGCTTCGGTGTGGACCGAGAGGACAGGTGTGCAGGGTGTGAACACAGCCGAAGAAGAATGTATGCATGTGTTTGTGCGTGTGGAGTTCCAGGTTCAAGGAAACCAAAACAAAAAGCTACTGTTCCTCTTCGTCATCCTGAGGTTTGTATAGACGAAGAAGCAAGGAAACAAAGTCATGAACAGATGTGAGGAACAAACATCTGGTTACGTGCACCAAAACATTAAACTAGCAACCCAATGTTGGATGCCTGCATGGATGCACACTCACTGTACCTTACTCCCAAATAAAGATAAACTAACAAATGTTAGTCTATGAAAGGTTGTGTTTGCTCATGTAGAAAGAAAGAAAATCATAGTCTGATTTGCCTCACAGAGCCAAAAATGGTCATTAGAATATAAGAAAAAGCACTTTCGTAAATTGATGAATTTGCTTAAGCTAACATAATTACCACAGGGACAAAACCAAAACTGTTTCAAAAATGACTCATCGTGGGTTTCAGCTAACATCATGAATACACTGCTGGATGCACTCTCTGGAGTTCACTCTCTTATTCTTTTTAGCTGCAGCACTCGAGTCCTCAGGCAAAATGTTATCTGATGTCGGAGATATTTGACTTGTTTTCTTTATTCTTTGTCAAGTTGCAGTTTATATCCATGTTCGTCCAGACTTATATTATATGTAGTGAAGGAAGGAATTTAATAAGGAAGGAATGGAGAGTCATTTCAAGGCAGGAACCAAGTCAGTATCCACCAAAATGTGAATTATAGTCAAAATCTCCCTGATCCTGAGTTATTGCTTTCAATAATAGATTTTTTAAGTAATTTACAGAGCAGTATGATATCGTAGTGAAGCCGACCTTTGCCCTATTGGATATTAAAATGTTATCGCTATTATCCGCTATTAACATGTCTGATCATGGCTGTTAGCTGTGCAGAGGGGGGGGGGGATATTTAGGATATACTGATATTAAGGAACAAAGACTTGTCATCCTTTTCCTCCATTAGAATAATTTAAATTCAGCTATAAACAAATGAAAATTGTTTAATTTGTTCTAATAGTTCAGGTACAGGCTCCCAGTTTGTCATCAGCAAGCATATACAGTACATGTATACAACACTAAAGTTCAGATCAGTTCCTGTTAACTTTTCCTTTTTAGAATAAATCAAAAAAGATAACAAATAACAACAGAAACTGTATAACTTTGTTGTAGCTATAATTCAAAAGTCAAAATAGTTTAATTTGTTCATTATCAAACCTCACTTCACTGAATAGTTGAATGATGTTGCACATTGACTTAAAATTCAATCCATGTCCCTCAGTTCAAATGTGTTGATTGTGAGAGGCAATATGCTGCGAATGCTCATTCAAATCCATTAAGTTGATTTGTAAGAAAAAGTGTAAAAGAAAATGCGGCACAGCAGCAGTGTCGGCAGGCTGTGCACACTGGGATTTAAATTGTCTGTTGTGATCATTTAACGAACACAACACGCAGCTTAACAGCAAGATCTACATTTACTTTTTTTGCGTGTCAACACCAGATGCTGATATTCTGACCCCATCAGTTGCAGTCCAATGACTTCACAGCTCTAATGTACTAGATGAGAAAAAATGATTTTGATATTTAGTGTAATCTAAGGCAGTGCCAGCTCTACACCTGTCCGTTTGGAAAATGGGTTGTTTGCTTGGTCTGTGGTAACGATGGTTGCAGCTTTCTTTTTTAAAATGTAAAATTGTAAAATCTGCGATTGTAAGGATTGACCAACTGAAGTAATGGTGGCTGCAAAGAGAGCTGTACACCTGTTTATTCAAAGTTGAATATTGAACGTAGTACGAGGCCGAATAGCACAACATTTCACACTGCATTTCCTTGGACCCTTAACAATACACATGCCAAGTTTGAAGCCAATAAGATGGACGGTTCGATATATGCAAGCAGCAAACAGACGCACTGCTCCTCCTTAGGCCCTTTCCTTGAGATACGTATGTGTGAGCCAAAGACAGACAGAGAAACAGGGAATCCTGGACTGTATAGAAACTCAACTTCACCTAACTATGGATTACTCAGTTTAATTGGGAATTAAAACAAGGTTGTTTTCCTTGTCATAGTGTTCTCCTAGCAGAGACAGTAATAACGTTCCAGTCAGACACTGTGCGCCAGCAGCTTATTATACTGTACCAAACTATGGATTATCCCATCGTCGGATGCTTTATGCTGATTATGTTTCTGTCTCCTTCCTCTGTGTTTCTATGATGTGAGCTTCAATAAAACGTATGAGGTTATTAAACACGCTCAGGCTCTTTCACACTGCAGGTCTAATTGGCACCCCCGCTCCCACAATTACTCAGCTCGGCCCCACTGGTGTGAAAACACCTGAAGGCTCAGACTATTTGAATGAGTGATACCCTGTTGATTGAGCCTATCACACACGACACGCGTTTAACCAAGGTTATTAAGGTTTTCATTCTCAGAGAGAGAGAGAGAGAGAGAGAGAGAGAGAGAGAGAGAGAGAGAGAGAGAGAGAGAGAGAGAGAGAGAGAGAGAGAGAGAGAGAGAGATTACAGGAAGCTGTGTTCTTAGAATGCAAAGCTTCTGAAATTTTCCTGTTGTGTCCTCGCCTTCACGCTGCGGAAACATCCCTCTTACCTTTCACCCACAGGGAACATGATTTAAAATTTTAAGACACGCTCAATTCATAAGGTTTCATGAGCCTTCAGGCTGTCAGGGAGCTTAGCAAACAGGAAGAATCTCAGCCGCGCAAGCTAATTAGGCAGAGAGGCGCGGATTTTTTATTCACATCAAGCTCTCAAATTCTCTCTTTTCTAATTTTTTTTGAAGGCTCCCATAAAGTTTAAGAAAAATTTAACTGGTCGCCAGGCTGACGAAAGCCAAAGTCGACTTTCAGCATAAAAATTTCGCTCTTCTTTTCTGTAAAACCGGGCCGTTGTAGAAGCAGAAATATTCTGTTTTAGTCTGTAAACAATTTAAGAAGACATATTTGAAGAAATGTTGCTTCAGGGCACATACACACACACACACACACACACACACACACACACACACACACACACAAAAGCAGGCGATTCAATCACGAATTATGCAACATTGCTTGTGAAGTGTGGGCGGTGCAGGATGTGACGGCCGAGTGGGGTCAACCACAAAAACTTTAGTTTTTATCTGTTTAGTCCGTGACGTCGCTGCTCAAAGACCACAAAGTTGATCTCCATAAAAAGCCACGCTACTGATGTGCTTCACCACAGGAAGCAAATGTTTAATCCACCCACTCTCACACAGAATGGAAGTGAGCAGGAGACGGTTTTCCATGGGTACATTTGCATATGTGTGACTGTGACTTTACACTCATCTTCTACATGTATGTATCAATACGCCCACTGGACATTTCTCACACACAGCCCCTGCAAAAGATTCCAGGAAAATGTCTGAAAGCAGCTCATGAGTTGACTGTGATGTATAGATGTGGTTTAAATTCAACCTCCTGTTCACCCGTTCCTCTGAGAGCTGAATTACCTTTTTCTTTGCTCTTCAGTCATTTCTTTCTGTCACTGATCCCATCATTTTAACTGTCGGATAGGATATATACGTTTCCTGCAGACATGCTCCCTGTAGGACAAGCTACTGCAGAGGAGTGTAAATGTGAAAGTAAAGCGATTCACAGCGGGTGTCCATGTTTCTCAGTCAGGCTCCAGTATACAGTAAAGCCAGCAAATCGCAGCATTTGTCTGTGAAATCTGAGAAAAGCAGACAATAGCAGCTTGTGAAAAAAACTAGATCTGCAATCAGGTAAACTCCTGGTGTCCCGCCTGCTGACACAAGGAGGTCAAGGTGTCACTGAGCTGAAATTGCTGTTTGGCACGAACTCTCTTATTTTCTTAGAGAAAACTGTGCTGATAAATTTCCAACCAGGCAAGTTTCACACTGACTCACAAGTGGTGATGACCTCAGCAACAAGCAAGAGGAGAGGGAGGCAGTGCCACATGATTTGTCTGCTTCCAATAACTCTTCACAGTTTAGTAATCGTAATATTTAACACATGAATTATTGATATTGTGTTTCAGGTGTGAAAATTCCCTCAGTTTTTCCATCAGTACCATGATAATGTCGTTATCGTAGGTTCTTTAGGCCGTGATAATCATTTTGTTAAAATATAACAGTCAGTCCCTAACCATTATGGATGAAAGTTGCTCCCACCATTTGCAGTCCGTGTATTAGCAAAGCCTGCCGACAGTCTCTGTGGAATCGGTCCCTGGATTCTCCTCCTGGCCCTTCCAACTGTCAGAGGCTTTTACAGGTGACGAGCAGCTGATGTGATTTGTCCTTATTCAAGGTCGCAAGCCTGTTGATTCTCTCTTCCTCCTGCTAATGATGCATTTACCTCGTTTTCTCCTTTGGTGCTGCAACATTAAGTTGGAAAATTGTGTTTGTCACGTTGACAGGCGCTCGCTCACACTTGAGGCTGCATTCACAATTCTATCCAGCTTCAGCACACTTGCCTCCAGATATGTTTTTTTTTTAATTTCTTCTTGTGTATTTCTTGGTTTCTCAGTTTAACATTCAATTTCTTACCAGTTCTTAAATTCTGGCAACAACTGAAAACACATTTCCTGTGATTTAGTTTCTTTAAATCTTTTCTTTTAAAACCTAAAATCTCTATATTTGTCTTCTCTAACATGAGACTCAAACAGTTCACACCTTTGGTTTTCTTTACATGAGCTCAAGCCTTGATGTTACACAAACCTACTAAACTGCAGTCTTGTCATGCAATAGGATTTGTTGTGTGTTTGGTTCAATACTATCAAAGAGTAAGTGCTCGGGTTTCATCTCTGTCGATGGAGATGACATCTATCGTCCTGGACCTGCAGTGAGTGTAAATGCCTTTTAACTACAGCGTCGCTGACAGTGTTTTATTGTATTGTTGGGGCGAGTAGTTTTTCTGCTGGAAGAAAGTGATAAACCAAGCTCCCTGCCACTGTTGCTTTCCAAATCAAGTCACATACCAAACAAGCGAGAGGGACAGAGGAAGACGGAGAGAGCGAAGGACAGAGAGGAAGAGAGGAGAGCGCTGCTAATGAGAACGTCAGAGACAGGAAAGCAATTTGAGAAGTGTGGCGCTGCAGACCACAATCAGCTGTCATGATTAATGCCTGAATTTGTTATTCTCTCCTTTTATCGTGCTGCTCTCTTACCTCCTCTCTACAGCTTGAATAAATACTTTTCATCACGAGAGCACTGCAGCACATGAGCTCATTCCACCAACAGAATACATAACTGTAAGTGACTGTAGCTACATGTCTATGTGACAGTATTTTGTATCTTTTTTGAATATACAGTAGATGCTTCTTGTGTTCATTTTAATACCGACTAAATTACAAAGGCAAAATATACATGAATGCATGAAGACCTCACTCAGCCTCGGCTCCAAGTGTTAAAAGCTCATTAATATTTGCTCTTTAGGGGATACAATAAGTCTTTTACTGCATCATTCAAACCTCACACATGCTGCCCCACCTACCCCACTCATCACTTGAGAAAACACAAATGCAGGAAATACATATACTATTATAGTATATACTACTATATTATTAATGGTTGGTAGAAAAAAATAGTGCGCGCATTTTTAAATGAGAGAAATAAGGGAATCGCCACACTTCTCATTCCATGAAAGTTTAGGCAATATAAGTGTTGCCAACGATGGCTGAAGAAATAGAACAATAAAGTGAAAATAAAAGTCAGTTGCTCCAGACATTTTCCAGAATTTTTCCTGCCAGGCCTCTCGTAAGATGTCCAAGTTAGTCCATGTGAGAAAACAGAAGTTTGCTGGAAATCACAGCGAGTAAGTGGGCGTGACAATGATATTTCTAACACGCTATGGACATGAAACTTGAAATGTCATACACACAAAAACATGATGTCCACATTGGCTCCCACATGCTCTAACCAGGTGCCACCCCTCACCTGAATATTCCTCATGCTCGACCCAGGTGCCACCCCTCACCTGAATGTTCAAGAAATCGTCTTGTTCCGAGCGCAAACTGGGTTCGGACATTATTCGTTATAGTTAAAAAAGAAGCACACATGCTGTCCGTCCCCCCCCCCGTCCCCCCCCCCACGCCAGCACTGGGAGAACATGCAAACTCTAGACAGAAAGTTGCAAACCCAGAATCCTTAAGAGGAAACATTGCTCACCACTGCACCACAGTTCTGCTCCAATCACCCTCTGCAAAACAGTGTGATGACACACCCACTTTTATCTCGCTCCTTTCTCTTCAGCCCAGGGATGACAGTAAATTCAACGGTGCCAAACATTGGAAACGCTACACCAGTCTTCTGCTCCTCTTCCCTCACTCCAGTAAGGGGTTTTTGCTCTTTTAAACTGACAGTGGACTACATGTTTAAATGGAGCTTGTCTCCTCCAAGTAACGTCAAGTTAAAAGTGCAGCACTTGGTTTAATATTGTAGTTTAGGGTTTAATCCAAAGTGGAAGATGAAAACATTGGGGGAAACTACTTAGTAAGTCGACTGAGGGCTGAACTTTTTAGGGCTGTGAAGGAACAAAGAAGATGTATTTCATTCTGCAGAAATAGAGTGTGAGCGAGTAATGTGTGTGATTCAAAGCCGCCAGTCATCAGCGTTCCAGCTCTCGTACAGTCAGTCATTTTCAGAGGGCTGAGAGATAATAACAGAGAGAAATATAACCATAGAAGATATTGCGATTACCTGCGACTCAGATCCACCAGAGCTGAACAATGGATGTATTCAAGGCCCTCCATGCATTCCTGACCCCACAGCTGATGATTAAAGTCTCATCTGATGTCCTGAGCACTGTGCTACCTCCCTATACCCCACCCTCCCTCACACACACACAATATCTCAATATTTATCTCCCATTTCTACCTCTTTCACCAGCGTTTGATGTCTTCGGGGGCCTTTGACACAGACGTGAAAAAGGAAAAGATACACATCCATAGTTCCCGTGGATAAAGCTAGACGAGGAACGACAAAGTTCATTTCGAAGTTACAGTAAAAGCAAAGGAGGTGAGTCAGTGTGCCTCCAAAATTCATCCTCGCTCGCAGAAAGAGTACGAAGTTTCAGGATGATTTTTTTTTATTCGAGGCAAGGCTGCTGCGTCTGATGGGCTGTTCGTGGAAAGTTGAGTGGAGCTGTTGACTTACAAGTAACTGAGCTCCCAGAGGTGGTGGTTTATGCTCAGTGTGTGCTGGCTGGAGTTGGTTGTAGTCAGCATTTCTTGCTTTGCACAGAAATGAATGCTTCAGTTATGGTTATTAAAAAAAAGGAAATTTTATTACCTGTGCAGCCCAAACAGGTGATTGCTTCCAAGACACATTCAGTCCCAGATCTCTCATCACAGAGGAAACCCTTTGTTATGGTTGCTATGTTATGCTCTTGTGGACCGCCTGCAGTTAAGATGACATATTATGCTTTTCAGTTTTCCTCTTGTGTGTTGTAAATGTTTTTTTATGTATAAAAAGCACCAATTCTGGAGCAAAAAGAGCTGCTCTCCTCTCAAGAAAATCATCACCTCATCAGTCGTCCGATCGATACCTCTGCATCATCGTGATGTCACCACAATGCCACACATTTGCATAATGCACGCCTAGTATGGAAGTAAGAATAATAGAAACAGTTGGCCAATCACAACAGACCGAGGGGCCTTACAGAGACAGGAGCTAATGCCAAGGGTTTCAGACAGAGGATGAAAAGAGGAGCTGCAGCAATAGATAGTTTAAGGAAAGTGGTGCATTAGAGAATGTGAACATTTTCAACAACACCCCCCCAAAAAATATATGAACCTTAATTTGAGCATGATATGTTTCCCTTTAAACTCATGTTGGACAGTGATGGACAACAATAGGTTTGTCATTGTGTGCCCATTCATTATTTAAGCTATTCTTTAACAATAACTCAATGAGGTTAAAATGGATTATTGGAAGATAAGGTCAATCAAGAACAAAAAAAAAATTGTATGGAAATAAAATACTCGATGGATGAATGAAATATGTAAAATATCTTACTCCAACACCACTTGTTAATTTGACAGTCTTATGTCTTCTCATTGCAAAACGAGTTAGTTTGGCTGTTGTGATTCATAATTTTCTGAAAAGACCACAAAGCTAATTCATCTTCTGACACCATACCAGATAAATTAAGCAATTAATCAATGGTACTATCTGATGATAACATAAATGCCACCAACACATGATGACTAACTATCTCTTATTATGTCTCTGACAAGGAGAGAGGAGCATGAGAGACGCTGCTGCCAGGAGAGTCGCTGACTACTGACTTCTCCATGATAACATTATCAGACATGAATGCGTTTTCACGGTTTGAGAAAATCAATATATGAATATTCCAAATCTCTAATCAGCATGCTAATGTTATGTGGGCATGCTGGCAAAGATAGCTAACTCACCAAACAGTAAAAGGTCTTTCAGCTAGTGTGCCAAGCAGGTTCATGCAACATTCGCTGGTCTTTTCAGAACATCTCACATGTCTTGTTTTCAGCAAATGGTTGCATTTAGGCTAAATGGGACATTTGGAAACCGACTGCAGAGTGGATTGCCGGCCAAATGATGCCGTGGCAGTGAGGGGATGGACTGAACCATCTCAAAGGGCGGCGCAAAAATGTGAGATTTCTATTTTGCATAAAAAAAATATACATTCAAGCACTTTACTTGACATATCCCTTTTCCTTTTTTTTCTCAAATTCACACAGGAGTATGGGGAACCTTCTATATAACATCCAATCTATAGCTCTATATCCGTGTCCGCTGTCAGTCTCACCTGCTGCTTCCACCCGAGCTGGCTCTTCCACAGCATCATGTTGGCAGCTGTCCTCCTCTTCCTCCTCCTCCTCTCTTCATTATTTGCTGTCATTCCTGACCCTCTGTTGCCGCCACAGCCACACTGGTTGAATCTAATAAAAATATCTCTAATAAAATATCAAAAAGAGAGATCACCCTAACCCATGTGATTTCTTGAAGCAACACAATGCAACTTTTCTTTACCTTAAAAGGGCGGTTTTGCAGGTACTTTCTATCAGTATAATGCTGGTAAGAAACATACAGATTCATACTCTGAGGGGCGGCCAGATGATGAGACACAGGTTGAACACATGAGGGCGAAGCAGGTAATTAAATATGAGGAGAGCAGGAAGTGAGGATATGAAACAAGACAGAATGGGATTTTTCAAAACAAAACAGGAAGAAAGGTTTTTTTACACTCGATTAGTTTTGCAAATGTAACACTCTTTCGATTGACATATTTCCAATGGGTTGGCTGAGTGTAAATTTCTTCCAACCTAACAAAGATCATGACAGAGAAAGCTAACTTCAGTCTAAACCCTGATATAGAAGCACCAGGGCTACTTTCAGACAAAACATTGAAAAGTGTGTTCAAAGTATCGTTGCCTGCATGATCTCAGATATATTATTTAATGACTCAGTCAGCTGACACGCCTGTACTGTCGTCTTTTTCAAGGCTGTTTTCTTTGTTTTCCGACCTCAGGCGCCGTTGGCCTACAGGGACCTTCGGGCTGGTATACTCTTTCTGCCTTTGTGCTTGTTAGAGTCGAGCATCATAGTCTCACAGGAGATCTGTGTCGAAAAGACAGGCAGCAGCAAGAGAAACCCTCTGATACACTGACATAATGCATTAGAAAGGAGTGATAAACATGCATGTAAATCTGAATGACAAGCGTTCGAAGAAATTGAACAACTGTTCTTTTTGATTTGGTTCTCACGCCATGTGTGTGCCACAAATAGGGATCCCTTTCTTTTCCCTGGGTGTTCCCAGGTTTTAAAGATCTACTTTAGATTCTACTCACACAGTGACCGGGCCTTGATATGTGGCAAGAGAGTGGATTTCAGACAGAGAGCAAATGGGAAAGACACTGGGACTTTAAGTATCATACGGGTAACAGGTCACACATTGACACATAGCTGATTATCTGCTGCTCTTACCGTCCTGAAAACATGCACTGTCTCCTTTTCTCCCTCCATTTGTGTCTGTCTGTCACCCATGATCTGTGTTTCAATGCCCTCCCTGGTCTCTGTCCCTTGGTGGTAATTGGACCCAACATGGCCCCGGACAGACGAGACAGTAACACAGATGGGGTTTAACCGACTTAATGATGCATTTCTGATTCCTCTTAATTGGCTATCGGAGGTGTATACCGGTGGGTCATGGAGATGGGGGCTTAACACAAGTCAACCTGACACTCTCTGAACCCATGAACCTCCCCAGATGGAGTCACTAAAATATTTGCTCTGAGAGAAAGCTTTAAAAAGGTTCCCAAACTCCCTACAACTTTAGATACACTAATGAAAAAGATTCAGTTTAATGACCGTGTGCCTGCGTGGATATTCTCCAGATACTCCGACTTCCTCCCACAGTCCAAAGACATATAGATTGGATTAATTGGTGACTAGCTTGGTGGAATTGCTCACATTTTTGAATATGAGTATGAATGGCTGTTTGTCTCTGTAAAGATGCTTTCAGACAGATGTCCACAAGGATGTCCATTTTCCTTTAACCTGTCCTGCCAACTCCCCGGTAAAATGTCTAGAAAATGTTGGAGTGAGCCAATGCGAGAATATAACAAGAAAACGCTTGTCAGATACAAAACATGGAAGAATAAAAATATCTCAGGATGAAAGTGAGGTGCCATACTCGTGGTAGAGAAGTGTCAACTTTGAAAGATGAAATTATTCAAGGGCTTTGGTGAACAGGGCAGATGCAGGGGTTGCTGTGCTGAATACAAAAACACTAATCTTCATGTCCTGCCTCCTGCATGTTCTACCCAGGTGCAGAGGTGGACTTATCCATTCGGCAAGGGGTAGTAATTGCCTTGGTCCCCGTAGGGGCCCTATAAAACACTTAATAAACTTATGGTTAAGACTAAATTTTTAATCTTCATTAATTTATCACGTCATTCTTAAAAACCAAACGCTAAAATGTTCATTTTTTATTGGGATGGTTACGATGTAGATGACAAACATACGATCATGTGTTTAGTTATTAGTTTGATTCAAGGACAGAAAGAGAAAACAGGGACGAAGACAAAAAGGTGGAGAACAATGGATGCAGAAAATTGCAGAATAATATAGAATGTCATATAAAATTATGATTCACAAATGAGCATTTATGTTTGTCATGGTTATGGTCCCAATTCTCAAAGATAAACACTGTCGACTTTCTCCCTGTGAGTTAGATAAGAAGATAAATACCACTCTCATGTTTATAAATACTGGGTTGGACTCATTCTTTGCCGGAACCGAGACAACCAGCAGTGGTGCCAAGAAGCAAACTGGCTCATGATACCCTGACAAAAAGTCAGATTGTTGTGTTACAATTCTTTAACAAACATAGGAATTGGCATAGGAATGGTATCGATCTTTCAAGACTTTTTTGCAGTCCATCTCCTCAGAAATGACTGTCCTCTTCCATGTTATTAACTCAAAGCAAAGTGATATACCATCTTCATGCTGATGAGTCTCTGTGCAAACGTACTGTTCTTTGAGATCAATAACTTATTCCAGCCCCCAGCACAATGAGTTCTCTCGGTTTCTCTCTCCTGCACCTTTTTTCTCCCTCTCTCTCCTATGCTCCTCCTGCTCCGAGTTAAAACTCCAGAGAAATGGAGAGCGATGGGGGTGAGGGAGAAAGATCTCTGGAAAAGAAAGTGATTTATTCCCAGGCATTTCCAGGGGAACATCATGAATAAATTCAGACTAAGCATTCATACATGGCTCTGTGATTGTTTCGTCTTGTCCCCATGGAGAAACGAGAGGAGGGGTGAGACTGTTCGCAGAGTCCGCATGTTTTATAATTGGAGCTTCTCAAGGAAATAATACAGCTTGTATTTTACTGTACATATGTAACCTTCAATATAAATGATCACTTGGACATTGTTTTTGCTATTTTAACAAGGTGGATGTTATTATTCCTGTTCTTTTTTATATAAATGCATGAATAGGGTTGGATTAAATTTAATGCCAAAACAATTGTGAAAACTCTTTCTCCTGGTTGATAAGATATAATTTAGTTTTTTCAATTAAAAGTAAATGAATTGATAATCAAAAACAATACAAAATATTAGACATTAAGAGGACATTATAATTACATTTAAAAGACAATAAAATAAATCTAAAAGCAAAAACAAGCATATAGAAGGGTCTGGATCTTTTGTAACATATAAGAAAGTCAAAATATTTTTAGGTCTGACCGTGTACTACTTTATAGACAAATATAAGGGTTTTAGGATTGCTTAATGTGCTGTTGCTGTAAGTGAGTTCTCTGCTATGTAGAGTTGAGTGTCATCTGCATAATGCTAAGACATTTTATAATAGTCCATATATGAGGAAGGGGAAACATGCAGATATTGAATAGAAGAGGCCTGAGAATGGATCCTTTAGGAACTCAACTTGTCAGAATCATACAACAATGGCAACATGTATCAATCAACTGCTATACATTCAGATTTATTGTGTGTCCCTGTTATTGTGACAGTGTTGGCACCCAACTGGACATGTGCTGCAGAGGTCTAAGGAAATAATTTATTTATACATACAAGTAATTTACATTTAGAACTGCAGCTGCATGGCTTAATCAAAATTAAAAACCTATATGTTTAATTATGCATTAAAATCATCATTATGAAATGGAGTCACAATAAAAACATCGATAAATAAGGACTCTTCACAACCTGGCAACCAAGATGTTGTTCCTGTTTACCGCTTGTTTTATTATTTTAAAGCATTATCAGAAGCCATTAGTTACAACATAAAAAAAGCACGCCTTCTCTGAAAGTGGGACAACATTTCTTTCTATTTCAAGTCATTAACTCCAGGTTATGTTTTCTGAAAACAGGAACTTAGTTGGGAAGTAGCATTGTGATGTGTTTTCTTCAATGCCAGGTACAAGCCAGAGGATCATTCATTAAACAACAGCCTGCTGTGCTCGTTCTGTTAACCCACCAGTGCTTTGAAAACAGGAACAACATCTCTGTGGATATTCGTGGGTTATCCTCGGGTCTGTGTAACAGGCCTGTGCTGTCCTTGCTTTAATAGTATATGATCAAAAGAGCAGCTCTTTTATTTGGGCTCTGTCTGTGTGGTTTCAAAAAGTTGTGCAGCGAAATTACCCGAGTGTTAAACAGTATCCCTATTTTCTAAAAGTTGAATCATTAAAAAGAAGAAGTGAAGAAAAGCACACGATAAAAGCCGGAGAAAAACTGACACCAAATAAGGGGAGAAAGGTGGAAGCAAAGTAGCAGAGCTCGAAGGCTGTTGCAAGACTAGCCGTGTGCTTATCCAAGAATAGATTAATGGAGCTAGTGAGAGCACGGGGAAAGCAGAGGGTCCCCTGTGACTACACCGGCGATAGAGACACTTCTTAATCTCTGGTACAACCATCAATGATTGTCAAGGAGAGGCTTAGATATGACTGGAGACGGCTCCACACAACGTGTTACAAGAGAGGGAATCAATACTGACTGCACCACTCACTGAGTTTCATTACTGCTTATCTTGATCAATTTACAATTTTAGTGGAGCTCCTTCACTCTTCCCTATCTGTTCCTCGTGAATATCATCTTCCCATTTGTCAGAGACAAGCAAAGCACACTTTTCCAACCGTCTCCAGCTCGCACAGGTGCTCCGCTGTACTTGAGCGCACCAGCATGAAAATCCTCATTAGAGGGGTTCATCTGTCTGGGGTTTCTGCATGCCTCCATCTTCTCTTCTCACTCTCTGCCTCTGTATGTATACTTTCTAAGATTCCCTGACAAGTTTTATCCAGTGAACAGACATTAAAAAATAAAAAGAAGCAGCCTGAGGTCAGTTAAACTCTTCTCATTAAACTGCAAAAGTCCAGCGAAAAGCTCTCTCTGCTTTATTTGCTTTGTTAATGAAATGTGTCTCCTCTCCTCTGGCGCCTCAGTATCGAATCTAATTAAAACCATAAACCCGGTTTGAATACAGATATATTTCACCGACTGGCATTGATTCTTTTGAAAATACGTTGAAATGTACCAACATCTAGAAACCTCTTGTTTTCAATGTCACTAGTGTTTCTAATGTGAACTGCATGTGTACATCACACATTTGTGTAATTTGCCAAAACAGTGATGTTCATACAAGAGACTGAACGTGAAAGTCGGAATATTGTTGATAATTGTTATTCTAATATCTATCTGCCTACCTACCCACCCTTGACGCAGAAACATTGGAGGTATAAGCTCAAAGTCAGTTTTGATACAAAACCAAACAAAGGTCCTGAATTAATTCTCTGCCTTGATGACCCTCGTTGTCTCATGACAGCCATCACGGTCCCATTTGGCCATATTCCAGGCTAACATGGAGTTTATGTTGGAGTTTGTGTTGAGTCATCATTTGTTGACATTTGCTGACTCCATTTCTAATCTAACGTTTGGCGCTGTAGGCAGAAGAGAGCATCTCGAATGTCACATCCTTTGGAAAACAGTCGACAGGCTCATATAGGCAACTGAGAAAGTAGGGTAAGACCTCATTTGTTAAAGGAGACATTTTCAGATTTTCTTTCTCCTTGTGTGTTAATATTTTGTTTTCTGCAAATTTTAGTTAAAAAGCCCAAAGTCCAATCTAAAGGGAGATTGTCTATACCAATAGAAAATACTGTTCCTAAAGTTCCTTTAACGCCCCGTCAGAAGTCCCCCCACTACTTCTGGGTATCACTGTTACCTACATTCACAAGATGCATGCTTAGCGGCTAGTCTGGCACAGCCCTTAACAGATCCAGGTAAAGTAAGACCAGAGTCCGACATTTCCTACACGTTCCAGAAGTGGTTTACCAATCACCACAGAGGGAGTCAGCTGGCCAATCAGAGCAGACTGGACTTAATCGGGAGGGGGGCCTTGAAGAGAAAGGAGTTTAAACCAAGTGTTTCCGACAGAGGCTGAAAAGAAGGGCTGCAGCAATGGGCAGAGGATGTGTTGTGATGTGATGATGTCTTAACAACAACCCCAATCAAAATGATGAACATGAATATGAGCATAACGCGTCTCCTTTAAGGTATGTTACAGTCTGACACATCTGAAACAAACACCGGACAGCTATCATTTCATAGTTTGAAAGAATACAAAATACAGTTTTCGTCAGTGATGTTTAGCTTTCTGTGCTTTTCTTAATATATGGACCAATATACAGTATATAGATCGACAATCTGCCCCTGAGATCCATCACACACTTGATGTGTTTTGCAAATTACATGCTTCACATGGTGTTGATCTTTTTTGTGAGGGGGGGGGGTTAAGCTTCTTTCCAGCCTGACTCTTAATACTCAGCATACGGACGATATGGACGGATGACAACACAGATACATCTGAGCCCCCCCATCCCAGCCAGTGGACGCAGATATGAGCTGCTCGGTTAGCAAACAGATGCCTCGAAGTTATGAATATAAATATTATATTTAAGTAGTTCCTGAGGCTTATTATGACCCAAGTGAGCAGGGGGGAGTATAAAAACAGAGTTGGATTGTTTGTGTTGCAACTTGCTCTCGCAGCGGTGGATAACCAGCACACTCAAGGGGATGCCTGCATTGACAGATTTCTTTAGAGCAGTTCCATATCTCGCACAGAGCATTTTATTCCCAAGTGTGTGAATATGTTGAGTTGTGGGAGGAGATGAATGCAAATTTCTGCTTGTTTATCCCAGAAATTTCAAGACTGTTAACACAAGAGCCACGGACAGTGCATACCACAGCAGATAACACTGTATGTGCAGGGATTTTACTTTGGGGTTTGTGTGTCTGCATAAACTGTAGCTCTGAGCGTGAGGTAATAAAGTATATTTGTTTTGAAATTTGTCCCTGAAGTCTACAGGCTCGCTCGATATCTGCCTCATCACAGGTGAATTTCACACAAAACAGCCTCCTCATAACTGAGAGAGAATTCATAATATTGCGAGGTTGAGATTGATCCAGTGGAGACGGAATTTGTTCTGGATGAGCTCTATCAGTCGGGGTTGCTCGTGCACGGTTCGTGCGTGCGCTCAAAGGTGGGCGGCTGCATCTTGAGCCCTAATGGCTTCCATGCTGTGCTGCTGAGTGGTCCGCTGTACAGTGACACAAATACATACCAACGGACTTCAAATCCCAGTTTTAAAGCCCAATTCAGACTGAAAGAGGCTGCATGGAAGCCAAAAGCATTAACTCCACTTTAGTTAATGTTTTGTTTCACAAACCTCAACGATAAATGCTTTGTCATTGGAAAATTAACAATTTAAGGTTCTATTTCGCTGCATATAACAGGATATATCATTTTAGGAAACCAATTAAAAAGTCTCAGTTCTTCTAGATGTAACGTCACATGTTTTATATAGCCATTGTTTACAGTATCATGTAAATGAACAACCAGGAATCAATACGCAGCAATTGTTTAATGTTCCTCAGAGACCAATACTGAAAATAGCTTCTGTCCTTCAGCTTTGATAAGCCTGCAAATTTAGTTCTCTTTACCCTCCTGTGCAAAGTCCGGTTGCATAATCAATGGAGCTGCAGAGCATCGAGCAGACACAAAAAAATCAATGACGCAGATGATGAAAGAATGCAGAAATAATTTAGGCTTCTCATTCTTTTTTTTGTAACGATATCGTTAAACTGACCAAAAGGAATCCTTTGTGCTATTATGTTTTCTTATTTATGTGTCATGTCTCTCCGCCTCTCCCCGACTTCTCGCTCCTCGCTTTCACTATCCAAATATCGAGCTGAACTTCTTAGAGTTTAGTCTTTGTTCTTGCCTGTGTATGTGTGTGTGTGTGTGTGTGTTTGTGTGTGTGTGTGTGTGTGTGTGTGTGTGTTTGTGTGTGTGTGTGTGTGTGTGTGTGTGTGTGTGTGTGTGTGTGTGTGTGTGTGTGTGTGTGTGTGTGTGTGTGTGTGTGTGTGTGTGTGTGTGTGTGTGTGTGTGTGTGTGTGTGTGTGTTTGTGTGTGTAACGGTCAGTTGGTGCGAGTGAATGAAATGGAGGTGGACCTTCCTTTTGAAGTCATTTCATATAATCCAATTCTGGCAGAAACTGAACTGGTCTAGTGAAGTTAAAGTGACACTGAGCAACTTTCTTACCTTAAAATATAAACTTCAAAATGAGTTTGATGGTCCACTGACCAGGAATAGGAAGAATGGTGCTTTTATTCCCACTGCTCACCCTGAACACCTGTTCTTGCTCGAGGTAACTTTGCTGAGCAGGTACGATCTCCTGAACTGACCCGTAGTCGCAGTCGGAATCACACCAAGCAATTTCAAGAGTTATGTAAGAGGTTGATTACATAGACTCAGAAGTAATTAAAAACCAGCATTTATCTCCAATATTCAGAGAGGAAACATTTCCAAAAATTGGCACTCTGAACAGAGTATGGTGCACTTGTTACAGCAGCAGCTCCTCTGATTCAGGAAGCTAATGGGTTTAAAAGCTAATTGCTCCAGGTTTAAAATCGGTTGTGTAATGTTTGCGTAATCCTGCATAAAGTCTAACAAACAAACAATGAAAAAATAACCCGCTTGGCAGAGGTAATCACCATGTGTGGCTGCAGAGGGCGGTGTTTCACAGGAAAAGTTGCACAGTGTTGTTATAACTTGAGAATTAATTTCAGTGGTTTTCCTTCTAAAGAAGACGATTCATTCTCCAGCTGCTTTCCAATGTGTCACTTTGCTTTGTGGTTTTAAATCATTGATAGAGGAGGTTGAGCCCATGTGGAATATTGGGGTCTATATTCCCCATTGACTATTAATATAAGGTTAAGGGATAGATCAACTGAGGGTGATAAAGTATGCATTATTAATCATGTTCCTCGAAGGTCAAATCTTTGGTCCAGACTGCAAGAAAAGCGAGATATGTTTGTCACGTAGGTGTTTTCTAGCTCCACCTCTCATGCAATTCAAATGCCGTTAAATTATTAAATCCACGCTTGACCTGTTAAGATGTTTACTCAAATTAAAAGGTAAAGCTGAATATAAAATCTTCATCACTTTTGAAAAAAACTTGTGGTTACAAAAAACATTAAACTGGTCATACAATGTCAGTGACAGCAGCAGGTCGATACTTTCAGGGCAGCCGATGACAGTATAATCCATTCCCCCGTTAAAGGTGGACTTCTCGGATAACTGCCTTTAAAAGGAACTTAAATGGTTAAAATGACTCGGCTCAAGCCAAAGCTCACAGATAATCTAAATCAAGGAGCACTGAAGACCTGAAAGATTTTCGGTGAATTGAATCGATATCTCTGTGAGGGTCTCCACTAAAAGAACTGCACGTTGTGAACTTCACAGAGCCGCTACTTATTGGAGTGAGGCAAACACTCCCACAACCTGGAGTAAGCAGCAAAAACCCGCAGCCCTGTGCAACTGGGAAAAGCAATATACTGGGAGGACTCAGAGTATATTCCCCCTCTGCTACAGTCATAATGGGTTTACATTCAAAAGAAGAGGAGGGTGCCTCAGAGCTGGTGGAGGAACAAGAGGCAGCAGATCCCTACGGGGTTCAAACACATGAGGCTCTTTTACAGGACAAGATATTAACTACTGAACACTGTACTACACTACTATACTATACCAGGATGATGAGTCAAGAATCAAATAGTGCAAAGTAAGGCCTGGAGATATTAATATTTCACACAGACGCTCCAAGATTTATATTCAAGTTCTTCTGATGCTTATTTATATACAGGTCTCCTGAATTCAGTTGTATACATAATAAATCCAAAGCTAGATCCAAGAGTGTGTCCTCTGAGCCCATGATTCACCCTTTTCCTTTATGAGCCAAACAAGATTATTGAACACATATTTTCTACTATGATTTTGTATTTTTGGCTTCTTTAAATTATGTATTTCGTGTCGATTCAAAGTTACTATTTTCATATGTGAAAATTGTGACACAACTAGAACTATTATCCTATGGGCATATGCTTCCTGACATATATTACATTCACAGTAATTTGAACATTTGTAAAAAATGTAAAGAAATTCCCTCCAGGTGTCCTGTAGATATTGTGTTCACAAGAATGTGAGAGACCACAAAGTGAAAACTTAATGCCTTGGTCTCCTCGCTGTCGATGTGCAGAGGCATAAAAATCCCTTTACGTACCTATGTTTCTTCGCCTTTAGCTCACTCAACACAACATTTGCCTCTGACAGAGTTCTTGTTAACTTAATTCACATTGTTTTGTCCTTTTTTAACTCTTAACTGTGAAATATTCACCGTGCTATATTCCCTGCCTGTGCAATACAATGGTTCCTGTGCAATCCGTTCACTGTACATATTCTCACACTGCACGTATTTGTCTTGTTTTCACTCTGTATATATTTCTTTCTATTCCATTCATATTTTTCTATATTTCTTATATTCCTTAAACTGAAGTGTGATTATCCTTTACTTAATAATTGTACAGTATGTTACTTATTACTTACTGATGCCAATTTTGACCCTTGCTGCTGTAATATTGCAAATTTCCGCATTGTGGGGCTATTAAAGGATTTTCTTATATAATCTATATTATCTCATCTTATCTTATCATACAGTTTATCTACATGTTTCTGCTGTAGTGAACCTCGAGATTGGACCGATTCCATCACAGCACATCTCTGCAAACTCGACTGTCTTGTCTGTATCGTTTGTTTCATTCTCCTGCAAAGCTCAACATTCTGAATCTACTGACAGTAACCAGGATCCTTCTTGTGAGTGTGCCCTGGCCGTGACCAGAGAACCAAACAGCCAGAGGGGACCATCCTGATGGACGTGTTACTTTACTATTCATGTTATTTTCTTTCCATTGCATTCTGTTCTGTATCTATGGATTGTTAAGTGGGCTTCATGCGGTCCAGAGGCTGAAGGTTCCCTCGTCCCTGGTGAAACATGAGGAAAACATTGCAAGTGAGCAATATTTGAAACCACATGGCCTCAACAATGCGAGTCTGCTGACAGTGATACATCTAATCTCATTTGCTTCACCGACACACACACAAACACACACACACACAGCATATAGTTATCGACTCCCAAGCAATAGGCCACATGCTCAATTAAGCATGTTATTGACACAAATATGCACAGGTGATACATCACAGCCGCGAGACTGTAGTTGTTTTATATTAGAAAAAAGAAAAAAAACGGTTGTTAGTCACACTGTGTTACGCACTGTGTAACAAGGGATTTGTTCTCTCCGTGCTTTCCCATGAGCCACTTGTGCATGTCTGTCTCACCAGGGAGAACAAGTGCTGGCTCGACCATCTGCAGCAACCGGAGGTTTTTATTTTTGCTCAAGGACACTTTGGCGTCGACATACATCCGCTGTCACAACGGAGGAAAATGCAACGTCTCACAAAACACTCCCTCGACTTTGTGCAGTGAGCATAAGTGAAGGTGTGTGTACCGTGTGTGTTTACGTCAGAGGGATCTCGTTACAGTGAAGTCGATAAATGTTTCTGTGATTGGTCGTTCTCTCATCCCAGATCTCAATTTTCTGAATTCAATTTGTGACTCTGCGCGGCCAACAGCGATCGCTCACCGCTGCAGCGTCTCTTGTCTGAATTTTGCAGCTGCTCTTTTCCATAAACAGATATAATGACTTCAGCTTGACTGAATGAATGGAGTTGCTCCGCCGTCATTCTCGATCTTTTCAATTACACTCAGAGGTCACTGAATACAAACAAGGCCTGGACATGTCTGCACTTCAGCTCATGTAAATAGAAATGTGTCACAGAGCGCACACATCATGAAAATAGGTTTTTATGAAAGGTACTTACGACTTATGGTGAACACGTTTGTGTGGGTTGAACAATGTAGGTGTGTTTGTGTATTTTGTATAGGTGTATACTTTACAGTACATTACATAAGAGCTGCACCCCAGTTATACTTCTGCATTTTTCTTCTGCACTGTAGTTTTGAACATGTAAATATGATTAAGTCCGTGTGGTTGGTAAGCTCTGAGTGGGAGAGCACAACGGGACATGCACAGTGCATCAATAGCAGGAATAAGTTGTATAGATTTTCAGAATGCAATTCTGAGGAGAAGAATGAAAACTATTAATCTGAGTGTAGAGGCCAGTATGTGTGGACAAGTAATAACTTACATTCAATTATTGTGGCAGTTGTTGTATAAAAGCCATTGATTTATGGATGCTTGCCCTTTGCCTTTCAGTCAGGTCCACAGGCTTCAGATTTTTCTGTTAGATCTCATGGCTGACCAAACTCAAACTCTATCTTTTTCTCTCGCTCTTTATCTTTTTCTTATACTTCTCAAAACCAGTCTTTTGAGACTTGGAATAAATTTGTTCCCATTCGGGGGTGAAATCAACAGGGACTGGAGGTAAATCCAGACTAATTTAAAGGGAGTCAGCTCATCTGGCTTTTTTCATTGTGAATGAATTAGCAATCGTATTCAAACTGTGCACCTTGACGTGCTCCCCATTGCTAATCGGATTTTAAAGCTCTCTTTGAGACAGACTCCATGGAAATATGACATCAATGATGATACAATAAAAAAAGCTCAAGAATCTCATCAGCTCGTGCTGGTATGCAGAAACCTTTTATCATTCTCTTTAGTCAAACACAATGTGAACTAACACTGTAATGAAACATCACCCATTCGATTTGAGATACTGTTTATTGTATTAAGCAAAAGAAACTGCCTGTGCAGGGGGGGGCGGGGGGGGGGGGGTACAGATTTGAGGAATCTACTCAAAATCTCTCGCTTTCAAACCGGCTCCATTCAGGGAACCTTAGTGGTACCCAGTGAAGCAGTTCCTATTTCAATCGTAATCAAGGATTCCTTGTTAATGGAGGGCGTCACGTGCAAGTAAACAGTAGTGAGATGGTAGATTGCATTGATCACCTGCAAGTGATTGTACTCTAAAAATATTATACAGTCAGTGACTTTGAAAGTGCCTAAAAAGATGGAGGACACATCGGCACTTCCTCCTTCTTTACAAAAATGAAGCCAAACGGCCAAAATATCCTGGACACGGGTGGCGAGTGAGTCTCAGCTGTCAATCATGCATTTAAGCCCAATTTTAGATTCAAATACACGAACAACAACCAAACTTCAAAATTCATCTGTTTAATAAGAACAACTTTAAATGTATTCAGAATGTAAATTTTAGTTTGATCCATGTCCTGGAGAAGGTGGGGTCTATGACCTAAATTGCAGCCAGCCAGGTCTACGATCATTAATTATCATCTTCATTACTGGACCACAGATTTTGGCAGCGTGTCACCAAGCAACACCTCCCACTAATGTATCTAAACTACTTCATCCACCTGTTTAAAATGGATGCACAACAGTCGCAGTTGCATTAAAATACTTCATATTTCCTGACTCAAAAAGTTTGGAGATTTCAAATTTCTATTCGAGTTGAAATCTCTTCCATTTGTGGGAAACCACTTTATGGCTCCCACACAGATGAGCACTCCCAATTCTGGAGCCAAACACTTAAACACCAGCCAGTTTTAGGAAGAAGAGGAGGAGGAAGAGGAGGATATCAATAATTGCTGGAGCCCATAATAGGCTGGGCCTGCAAGAGCAGTTTCAGACACTCGTGGTCTTTTTCAATCTGTCTCAGATGCTGTGATTAGAGAGCGAGTTACTGCAACGGCATTTTCCAAAAATGTCATTTTTGGAGCCGTCACTGTGATTTCTCCATCTGTTTGCTGGAGTAACGACATCCGCCCTTAACACAGGGAGACAGGCGTCAGATTGGCCCCCTTCCTGATCCTTAGTGGGCCCTGCTTTCAGGGGGGGGGGGGCATGTGAGTCTCCAGCACAGAGAGAGGGGGATAAGACAAACACAGAAAGTATGGGGTGTCTTGGCAGCTTTTCTTTACGCTTTAATCAGGAAGATAAGCCAAGATTCGCCTTAGTCTGAGTCAGTTAGAAGGAGAACGGCCATATGACACTAATACAATGCCCACACATGCATAACTAATCACTCTAAGACATTGCCAGAGGTTTGGAGGAGGTTTTGAGGCAGGTGCGTGAAGAGGTTTACATTAAAGGAAAGCGTTCTGCATTCGTCTCAGGCTGCATCAACATTTTATTTTCCACAACACTTGTGCAACATTTACAGCTTGCGTCCAGTTTTTGAGGCCCTTAAATTCAGCTAGTCACATTTATACTTTGAAAAGTCCAGATGGGACTTTGGGACAGTTTTGCCAGATGGTTTCCAGCCCAAAGAATGTTTAAGAACCACTAAAACGCATTCACATTCATACAGCACTTCGACACTCAGCACTTTTACCATCACACTGTCGACTATCTTGCCCAAGAGCACTTCACAATGCAGGCTGGAGGAGCTTAGAATCAAACCAGACTTTCTGGTTAGTAGACCATCCTTTATACATATATATATATATATATATATATATATATATATATATATATATATATATATACACAAGTATTTCTTATCACAAAAATAATGATTCAATTATTGACTTTGCAGCATAGAAGGACAATATGTCTATTGTAAATGTTGTATTGAATCCACTGGAGAAAAAATGCTTTTTTTTAAGGTGTTGTGACTCCTTTAAAATAAGGCTGAGTCATGTAACTCCCTGCCATAGTTGCATGTCGTCAAAAGAGTAGAAACTCTTCTTTGCAGCTTTTTCATTTTTACTTCCTTGATGTAAAACTCTCTCAAACGAAACAATGTGAAATGTCAGTATAAAGGAGCAGATCCCTGCAGGGACGTGACTCTGGGATTACCAGAGCTCATCGAGTTAACCTGCAGCCGAACCCGACTGGAAGGCAGTCAGTGTCCGTTCAGTTTGCTGTAGTGAATGCTGCCATTTAAAAAACACACATTGGCGGATGCATAACACTGATGCAGATATGTGGGGCAATAAAATGTACGTCAATCATCTGTCGTCATGTACTTTCCGTCTGCTAAAAGCTAAAGTGCTACTCTTTTACTGGGTTAGATCAAGTCAGATGGAAAAAGTGCGTTGAAAAGAGAAAGTGACTTTGTTGAAGAAAAAAAACCATCACTATCTGTCCTACTTTAAGTAGAGAAGGGCACCGAAGGTCGCCCAGGAGATTCAGCTGGTTCAGGACAAAAGTTCAGCTAAACTGCTCAGAATAAACTGATCTTAAATAACAAAGATCTGTTGGCTGTGATTAAGTCTTAAGAAGACTTAGCTGGAAATCCTTCGATCAATATCAGTGTACAGGTAATGAAAGACTTATAAAGGCCACTGAAGCAGTCTTGTATTAACTGATTTATTGATTGACTTAAATGAGGATTTCAACAGACTCCTTAGGTTTATTTTAAAATGAAAATTAAGTAAAAGATTATTGAAAGAGTGCATCATATTTTAAAGAGATATACAATATAACTAGCCCAGTCATACCTTTAGTAATGAAAGAACGAGAAAATAAATCTGGAGAAATCATTCTTTATCTGCCTCCTCAATCATTAGATTCTAAAACATCCAATTTCTTACAAAGTTAATTTTATTTTTCATTAAAAACTTAGTTTGCTTATTGATTTTCAATACCTCTACCAAGTTTATACTTTCAATAATGTAGCTGAAATGCTTTCAATCACTCCGCAGAGAATTTTTACATATAAAGTAAAACACTGCTCTCTGCTGGTAGAGAACTATGAGTGCAGTTAGAAAAAAAAATGACATCAAGTAGAGCGCTAGATGATTTTGTTAATTTCCTCAAATGTAATTTTTAGCCTAGGTGTCAATGCACATTAAACAGCCGGTTGTAATCTTACTAAAATACACTGTACATCTGTAAACATGCATTTAAAGTTTAACACCTCGTTGCTGAAAGAACCATCATGCACACTTCTTTTAATTTAGGATTCAGTCAGGCTCCTGAGGTGAAACAGCCTCCAGGTTGGACAACGGAAAACTTAATTTTCCAGCAGAGTAGAAAGATTCTGTTGAGCAGTTTTTACAAACACTTATTCTATGATCGAACTAGATGCATATGTGACCGTGCAGCAGGAATATTATTCAAAAAACATTTTGTAAGATTAACACTTCAGTATAGTTTCATCTGTATTAGCAGTTGAAGTGAAGCAAACAAATTACTCATGTTGTTGACTAGGTTACAGCAAATAACCATTTCACCCAAAGTGCAATTCTAAACCATGAACAAACGAAAGTCAAGACACAATTTATAAACATTTATTTATCTTTATTGGCCAGAGGGAACCAGTTCAGACAAGGACTCCGTACTGTTTCAGAACGGCTGTGAATGCTGCAATCTTGCTCTCAACGTTCTTTTCCGCCACCTTGGTCAGCTTGACCAGTGACTTTTTCTTGCAGTAGCGGAGCTTGGCCTTCTCCTTTCTCTTCTCCTCCAGGGTGGCTGTGATGGCCTGGTACTTCCAGCCGACCTCATGTGCCAGACGGCCGAGGAGGGCGTACTACGAGGGGAGAGGAAGTGATCACACAGTTAACGTCTGCAAACACCAACTCAACCAAATTAGGTTTAGACGACCAGCAGCTCTAAATGTACTACTGCAGATGCTAAAGAATATTGATATTGCATTTAAAAAATTTATGTTCAAAGCTTCAGTTTAACGCACAACTTGTCCCAGACTCAACTCAGTAATCAGATCCGTAATTGTCTCATCAATAGATCAGTTAAGGAATAAAGATCTCATCAATGTCAAGTAGGAACTGTTGTGGCAGGTTAACTGAAGCATTTGATTTGTGCCAATTTTACATATATAATATTCAAGGCTCACCTTGCGAGTGGGCTTCAGGCGCACAATCTTCAGAGCAGCTGGGACGACCATACGCTTCCTCTGTGGAACAAAATTCACAAGTCAGATAAAAGAAGAAGAAAAGCGCCTGAATACACGCTGCTCGGGCAGCATGTCTCAGATATTTGTTTATTTTCAGAGGTAATTCAAACAAGGTAGGTAAGGTATTTAGATTGACATCACAGACAGCTGAGATGAAGCCACGTGTGGCCCATAGGTAATATGGTATGTGGTTCTTTGTTGCAGATCTTCACCTTGTCATAGGGTGGGGGGATACCGTCAAACACCTTCAGCCTCTCCAGAGCAGCCTGGCCTCTCTTGGTCTTGTGGGGCAACATGCCTGAAGGCAAAAAGAAAATGATAGTTCAATAAAACGTTAAATTCCATTCGACTGCAGCCATTACAAATCGTAAATTGGTCCAAGCACAAATGTTCACCCCCACTCAACTCAGCAATCAGATCCAATAAAGGGTTTTTACATCAAAAAATGATCAGCTTCGGGATAATGAGAACATCACTGTCAAATGAGGAACACGTTGTGCTGGATCAAATGAACGGAAACACTTCTACAATAAATATGACCTAATATCAACATAACACATTTTGATCTGACATTTGAACAATGTCTGTCAGTTTCTTGGTTAATGGCCTGATTACATGTCTCCATTTTATGAAATGCTTCTTATAACATGGTTGATCTTTATTTGCTTAAATTCAGACATTTATTCAGTCAGTTTTTCTGCGGTCTCTGCCAGCTAGACAGTTTGGAGTCACAATTCAGACAACATAAGCCAGGGGAGTATTCAGAGAGACTCACTTGGCTGCAAGGTCGGCATGAGTAGGGTTTAAACAAATGAGCCAGACTCACTGCATGCCAGATTGATCAGATTCAACATTTAAGGCCTCAAGTCTCAATGTGTTTAAGCCCCATAACTGTCCACATTAACCACTTGCATTACTTCACATACTTTAGAGCATATTTAATGAACTTGAACCGAGCTCAGCAAATTGAGCAACATCTTAAGTCAATGAATACAAACTTCTCAGGTGCGTTTACAATGCGCTCTTCCTTCACATTAAATGCCGATTTCAATTGTTATTTTTAAGCTGAAAATCGACTCAGCATGCAATAAACCGTATTAAGGAAGTTTCATTATCTAGATTCTTGCCACATTTTTACCTCTGACTGTCCTCCAGAAGATCCTGCTGGGAGCCCTGAAGTGGAAGGGTCCACGAGAGGGGTTGGTGTTCATCCTCTTACGCAGGAAAGACAGGTACTTCACTGTAGACGGGCACAAGGTACATGTATACTTGAGTACAGGTTACAAATACTAAGGTGAAAACTATTACTTCAGTATGGTACTGCTGATGTCTCAGATGGTAGTGCATGTCAGGTATCTCATGGTCATTTAAACTCGAATTACAGTGATAAATCATCATCATTGACAACAAGCCTGTTTCAAAAAGCCAAAAATGGAAATGTGTGACTTACGCTTGTTACGGTAGAAGTTGCCAGAGATTTGGATGCCCTCACATCTCACAACCACCACTTTGTGACCTGCAGAGGGATGGAAATGCAAGTTAAGCATTTAAAATGAACAAACCCGTAAAGAAAACATTCAGCTGCATGTGTCTCAGATGGTAGTGCATGCGAGTTCTCATGGTCGTTAAACTCGAAACAGGTAGATCAGACAGATTCAGGGGATACTCAGATGTGCCATTTAGTACTGAGGTTGCTTTCAGGCAGCTAATAGATACAACTTTCACCAACACTCACATGTTATGTCATACTTTATAAAAACTCACCCAGCAGAACCTGTTTCGCCACGAGGGCAGCGAGCCGACCAAGTAGATGGCCCCTGCCATCAAGCAGCAGAACCTGCAGATTTAAAAGACAGAGATATTGCCATTATATATCTGACACAAGCTAGTCAGCTAACAAGATAAGGTTAGCCACGTAAATGCTATGTAGAATGCTACACGTCTTAAACACCAGCTCAATGCTAATGGAGTTTAACATAAATCCTCAGACTCCACATTTGCACAGAAGAGGTTTTCGGTGTTGATTAAAATTCTTTGAGATGCACGTTTCCTCCAAGAGCTCTCACGGCCGCATGGACACCAAACCACCGGTTGAGCTACATCGTTAGCTTAGCATTCGTGTCAAAGCATGCCAACCCAGTTAGTGATTTTAAGTTCAATAACGCAACCAGGTATTAGAGCACCATTATTATTTGTTAACAACGCATGAGCATCTTATATCAGTGATTTGGACGATGCTTCATTCGGGTATTTAACTTAACGAGGGCACAAGCTAAAGCCACTAAGCTAACAGCATTGACTCGTCAGGGAAGCTGCCATGATGGAGGCATGTCCACTCGGCTACAGCTAGCTGCCGCAAACGTGTTAAAATCTGGTACTATAACAAACACCAAGCAGGACAGAGATTACACCAAGTGAACCTGACATTATCACCCGCAGTTTACATGTAAAGACGAAGACTAAACTCCCCGTTAGAGGCAAAAAGGAGGAAAAAATATCCGCAGCGTTTACACACCTTATTGAACCGGTCCGCCATGATGCGCGAAAAGAAAGAGACACGGGGCTGCTCCGAGGAAAAAGCACGGGCAGGCGGAAGTGACGACACACGAGTTCTTTCTCGCGGGATGTGGTGTAGAAACGTGTTTTTCTTTTTACTTTATGTGTTAAAGATTTAACGATATATTTTAAACCTTATGTATTGATTATAATGGGAAAATGTCGTGTTCACAAATATTCTTCATCAAACCAATTGTCGTTATATATTCCTTCCTGATTCCACACATAGTGTATCTACAAAAGATATCTTAAGATTTCAATTTCAGTAAAATGGGATTTCACATCAACAAAACAAAATATAAAATATAAAATCCACGATTCATTAGATTTGCTAACATTAGTATTTTATTAGCGATTTGCCTTCATTTTTGCCCCAAATTTTCTGTATTTTTTGTTTGCAGTCAATGTTCTATTTTCTTTTCTTTCATAAAACTTATTTCCATTTAGAATACGTGCTACTTAATGAAATGCAAATTCATATTCCTGAATACAATTGCTGTTGGCTAGAAGGAGTTTGGTAAAATGTTTAGTAAGAGTATAGCACATTTTTATTTTTAATAAATTGATAGTCTTTTGATGAGTAATTAAGACCTGCCTCCTGTACCATTTCTGCTGTCAGCTTGAAACCTCTGACTTCGGCCTATTATATAATACACTGTACATATAGGCAGTCTCCTGTTTGCCCGTATTGAGCTAATATTAATATCAATACTCAACGTCATGCCTAACACTAATAAAGCAGGTTGTGGCTCACAAAATCACCCTCACCAGATAAAAACTGATTTCAAATTGAAATTCATTGAATGAGACCTCTGATTTAAGGTTGGATTACAGGAGAAATTATCATCTACCTTAGTGACAGAAACTCACTTAATGTAACTGTGCATCCATAGAGAAGGGCTGCAAAATGACTTGTTTCAGCAGTTAATGTCCATTATTCTCATGATTAATTAGCAAGTTTGTAAAATACTATAAAATTGACATGTTGATTTGAGTCCAAGATGCTATCAGATGATTTTTTCTGACAGTCGAAAACAGACTTTAAATTTGCAATGACATCACTATGGAGCAAATCCTCACATTTGCAAAGTTGACTGGCAAATATTTAGTAATTTGTCTAAATTATTAAATACATTTTAAAATCAGACTTTCAGAAACTATAAAAAAGCTTACAATGCAGTTTATATTACAAATTTATTCATAGAGCAAACAAGATGTATTGACATTGCCATTTCAAGGGTGTCACTGTTAAGGTTGATCCAAGGAATACAACTCAAATCTCTTCATGCAATTGAAACAATTTATTGAACAGCTTTAATAACTTTCAAGCATTTACAGTCGCAAACCAAGTTATTTCTTAAGGTGCCCATCAGTGAGAGGGAAGTCAGTCGTCGTGTTTCAGCATCCTCATTTTCCCTTGTGACTGTCGATGTCACACTGCAGACGTTTGATCTCCATTTTGTAGTGGTCAATTTCATCCTGGAGGTGCTGTTGGACTCACATTAGCAAACACCGACTGTCCTCATCTCCCAAACCAGACAAGGATTCCATACTTTTTTAGAACGGCTGTGTATGCTGCAATCTTGCACTCGACATTCTTTTCCGCATGATTGACCATTGTTTTAGGAGTAGCTTGGCCTTCTCTTTTCTCTTCTCCAGTGTGGCTGTGATGGTCTGGTAATTCCAACCGACCTCATGTGCCAGACGGCTGAGGCGGGCGTACTATGAGGGGAGAGGAAGTGATCAAACAGTTAAGATCTGCAAACACCAACTGAACCAAATAAGGTTTTTAAAACCTGCAGCTCTAAAATTACTGCAGATGCTAAAGAGTACTGATTTCTGTTAGATATAATATTGATATTGCATTTAACGAGTTTATGTTCAAAGCCTCAATTTAACAAACAACTTGTCCCAGACTCAACTCAGGAATCAGATCCGTAATTTCTCATCAATAGATCAGTTTAGGAGTAAAGATCTCATCAATGTCAAGTAGGAACTGTTGTGGCAGGTCAACAAAGCTTTTCGATACGTGCCAATTTTACATATATAATATTCAAGGCTCACCTTGTGAAGAGGCTTTAGGCGCAAAATCTTCAGAGCAGCTGGGACAACCATACGCTTTCTCTGTGGATCAAAATTCACAAGTTAGATAAAAGAAGAAAAAGACAATGAATACACACTGCTCGGGCAGCATGTCTCAGACATTTGTTTATTTTCAGAGGTAACTCAAACAAGGTAGGTAAGGTATTTAGATTGACATCACAGACAGCTGAGATGAAGCCACACGTGTGGCCCATCGGTAATATGGATGTGTGGTTCTTTGTTGCAGCTCTTCACCTTGTTATAGGGCAGAGTGATGCCTTCAAACACCTTCAGCTTCTCATGAGCAGCCTGGCTTCTTAGTCTTGTGGGGCAACATGCCTGACGACATCCTGAGCTGAGAGCTGATGAAAGTCCTGATGTTGGACTTGCATTAGAAAACGACAGACGGTGACACTGTCCACGTCTCTCAGTTCACATAAGGACTCCATACTGTTTCAGAACGGCTGTGTCTGCTGCAATCTTGCCCTCAACATTCTTTTCCGCCTGCTTGACCGGTGTCTATTTCTTGCAGTAGCGGAGCTTGGCTCTCTTTTCTCTTCTCCTCCAGGGTGCCTGTGATGGCCTGGTACTTCCAACCAACCTCATGTGCCAGACAGCTGAGGAGGGCGTACTATGAGGGGAAAGGAAGTGATCACACAGTCAAGATCTGCAAACTACTGAACCAAATTACTGCAGATGCAAAAGAATAATGATTTCAGTAAGATACAATATTGATATTGCATTTAACAAGTTTATGTTCAAAGCCTCAATTTAACAAACAACTTGTCCCAGACTCGACTCAGGAATCAGATCCGTAATTTCTCATCAATAGATGATCAGTTTAGGAGTAAAGATCTCATCAATGTCAAGTAGGAACTGTTGTGACAGGTGAACCAAAGCTTTTTGATTCGTGCCAATTTTACATATATAATATTCAAGACTTACCTTGCGAGTGGGCCTCAGGCGCACAATCTTCAGAGCAGCTGGGACGACCATACGCTTCCTCTGTGGAACAAAATTCACAAGTCAGATAGAAGAAGAAAAGCGCCTGAATACACGCTGCTCGGGCAGCATGTCTCAGATATTTGTTTATTTTCAGAGGTAATTCAAACAAGGTAGGTAAGGTATTTAGATTGACATCACAGACAGCTGAGATGAAGCCACGTGTGGCCCATAGGTAATATGGTATGTGGTTCTTTGTTGCAGATCTTCACCTTGTCATAGGGTGGGTGGATACCGTCAAACACCTTCAGCCTCTCCAGAGCAGCCTGGCCTCTCGTGGTCTTGTGGGGCAACATGCCTGAAGGCAAAAAGAAAATTGAAGTTCAATAAAACGTTAAATTCCATTCGACTGCAGATATTTCAAATCGTAAATTGGTCCAAGCACAAATGTTCACCCCCACTCAACTCAGCAATCAGATCCAATAAAGGGTTTTTCCATCAAAAATGATCAGCTTCGGGATAATGAGAACATCACTGTCAAATGAGGAACACGTTGTGCTGGATAAGGTTCAGTAAAATGTAAAATTGTGTCGACTGCAGCCGTTTCAAAACGTTAATTTGTCTAAGCACAAATGCAGACGACCTTTCAATGGTTGTAAGACCAACAACTGAAACAGGCACACTGCTTAAATTACTCCTTAAAGTTGAGAGCGCTTTCACTGAACTTGAAAGGAGCTCAGCAAGTTGAGCACCATCTGTCAATGATTACAAATTTCAACGGCAAGTCTATGATGAATTAGATTTTTACCTCCGACTGTCGTCCAGAAGATCCTGCTGGGAGCTCTAAAGTGGTACGGTCCACGAGAGGGGTTGGTGTTTATCGTCTTGCGCAGTAATGACAGGTACTTCACTGTAGACGGGCACAAGGTACATATATACTTTAGTACAAGTTACAAATACTTTAGTGAAAACTATTACTTCAGTATTGTACTGCTGATGTCTCAGATGGTAGTGCATGTCAGGTATCTCATGGTCATTTAAACTCGAATTACAGTGATAAAGCATCATCATCGACAAAGCACGTTTCAAAAGGCCAAAAATGGAATTGCGTGACTTACGCTTGTTGCAGTAGAAACTGCCAGAGATTTGGATGCCCTCACATCTGACAACCACAACTTTGTGACCTGAAGCGAGATGGAAACACAATTTAAGCATTTGAAATGAACAAACTTTTGAACAAGTTTTCAGAATGGACTTTGGAGAGCGTTTTGATAAAGGGCCTCAATGCTCAATGGGTGTAAGTCCAACAACTTGAACAGGCAAACCACGTAAATTACTTCACATTAAAATTCAGATCGCTTTCACTTAACTTGATAGCTCAGCAAATTGAGCACCATCTTATGTCAATTACAAATTTTTAAGGCAAGTTTATAATGAATTACATTTTCACCTCTGACTGTCCTCCAGAAGTTCTTGCTGGGAGCTCTAAAGTGGTATGGTCCTCGAGAGGGGTTGGTGTTTATCCTCTTACGCAGGAAAGACAGGTACTTCACTGTAGACGGGCACAAGGTACATATATACTTTAGTACCGGTTACAAATAATTCAGTGAAAACTACAACTTCAGTATGGTACTGCTAATGTCTCAGATGGTAGTGCATGTCAGGTATCGCATGGTCATTTAAACTCGAATTACAGTGATAATATCATCATCATCGACAACAGGTATGTTTCAAAAGGCCCAAAAATGGAAATGTGTGACTTACGCTTATTAAGGTAGAAGCTGCCATTGATTTGGATGCCCTCACATCCCACAACCACATATTTGTGACCTGAAGATATAGAAACACAAGTTAAGCATTTGAAACGGACAAACCCAGTGAGGCAACATCCAGCTGCATCTCTCAGATGGTAGTTCATGTGTTTTTTCTCCTGGTCGTTAAACTCGAAACAGGTAGATCAGACAGATTCAGAGGAGTTGAGGGCCAGTTTTATTCAGGCACGTGTGTCTTAATGATGACGAAAATAAATTCATTAAGATACAAGTTTCCTCCGAGAGCTGTAAAGGCCACATGGACACTAGACTACAGGGTTAGCTGCATTGTTAGCTTAGCATTAACGTGAAAGCATGCTAACATAGTGATTTTTAATTCAATAAGGCGAAAAGGAATTAAAGCAAGATTATTATGTGTAAACAAGCATTGACTCGTCAGGGAAGCTGCCATTAAGAATACACGTCCACTCGGCTACAGCTAGCTGCCGCACACGTGTTGAACTAGTATTAAAACAAACACCAAGCAAGACAAAGTTTACACCAAGTGTGCCTGAGAGTATTCCCGCAGTATAAGTGTAAAGAAGAAGACTAGACTCGCCGTTAAAGGCAAAAAGGGGAAATTGATCCGCAGCGTTTACGTACCTTACTGATTCCGTCCGCCATGATGAGCGAAAAAGAGAGATACGGAGCTGCTCCGAGTATAAGGCAGGGTTAGGCGGAAGTGACGACACATGAGTTCATTCTCGCGGGACGTGGTGTAGAAACGTGTTTTTTTATACATTTTTTAGTTTATGTGTTTAAAATGTCACGATATATTTTAAATTTAATATATAGATTATAATGGCAAAATCCACTCTTCACAAATAGTCTTTATCAAGCAAATTGCCTTTATTTACTTTTTTTCCTTCCCTATTCCACACAGTCTATCTGTAAAGATATGCACATTTATATAAAGTACAAACATAATACAATACTAATGCTGTGTAGATTGTTGTTGGAGAAGTTCGGTTAAATGTCGAATAAGATTAAAGCTATTTGTTATTTTTAATAAATTAAGGCCTCCTGTATAATTTCTGCTGTTAGATTTTAACCTCTAACTTTAGCACATCATATAATACACTGTACATATCATTATTGAAGCAGTCCCCTGTTTGCCAATATTCAGCTAATATTAATACTCAGTTATGTCATACCTAATACTAATATCATAGCAGCATAGTGTGGCTCACAAACTCTTCCTGGGGAGATAAAACTAATGATTAAAATAGAAATACATCAATTATGACCTCTCTGCATTAAGGCTGGATTACGGGGGAAATTATCATCTACATCAAAGTCCCAGATACTCAGGTCTTGTACCCATTCATTTGTAAAATATGAAGGGCTGCAAAATGACTTGTTTTAGCAGTTAAGAAAGATTGTAAAACGTCATCAAATTTTGGAAAATGTTGATTTGAGTCCAAGGTGCTGTCTTGTCTGACCAACAGTTGAAAACATACAGATATTAAATCTGCAATGACATAAAACACCAAGGAGCAAATCTGCACACTTGCAAAGTTGACTTCAAAAATAAAAATCACAATATATAAAATTTGACTTTTCTGAAAGAAAAATTAAAGATAATAGCTTCATATGACGTTTACATTTCAAATTTATTTAAACAGCACACAAGATGCATTGATGTAGCCGTATGAAGTGCTTCAGTGTTAAGGTTTCCCAAGGAATACAACTCAAATCTCAACGTGCAATTGAAACAGTAATCATTTAATGACCAGCTTCAATAACTTTCAAGCATTAACAGAACATTCATGTCAGGCCCGGTGAGACGGCGCATGCAGCAAACAGTTATTTCTTAAGGTGTCTCTGTCAGCGAGGGGGAAGTCAGTCGTCGTGCTTCAGCTTCCTGATCTTTCCCTTGTGACGGTCGATATCACACTGCAGTCTTTCGATCTCCTTTTTGTGGTGGTCAATTTCTTCCTGGTGGTGCTGCCTCAACGCGGCCAGCTGCTCCCTCTCTTTACGCCTTGTGTGGATAGATACAGCAACAGGTGACGACAGAGAAGAGACAACGAAAGAAGGAACAGAGACAAAGAGAAGATCACAATTAAAAGAAAATGTGGCGACTCATGAGGTGACTAGAGCCAAGTCCCCCTGTCAACATTAGTTTGCTATAAAAGGACAGAAATACCCACTTGAAGTACATCTCCTCCTCAGCAGCCTGCTTTTTCCCCATGGCTCCACCAGCCTCTCTGATGGACCCTCCACCTCCACCACCTTTTCCGGCACCTTTGCCCAGCTCACCCAGCTGAGAAATCCAAACACAAAATGTTTAGTGTCAAATAATTAGTAATAAGTTGAAGCCATGTTAGGACTTTACTCCAGGGACACAACTTTAGAGGACATGGGCATCAAATTACAACGTTTTAAAGTCAATTTCTCGCTTGGGATTTTATTATTAAGACATGTTGATGTGGTTTTAACAGGGTTCAACTACCTTGATGTCACACATACACATGTTTCTGTGATATTAGAGTAGTTGGATCAGGAAGTTGTGAGACACTCCCCTGTGAAGGTCAAAATTGTGTTTATTTTAAAATGGAGGCTTCTTTGTTTGGCAGGTTTCAGACTGACAGAGACAGAGGTGCTTAGAACACACTGGAAACTGTTTTGTGCAAAAACGAGACAATAAAGAGCTGGAAACAAAAAAGCTTTACAACATGGGGCTGATTCACTTTGATTTAAAATGGCCTCTCAGGCAATAACTGGTATTTTATTTAGACTTAAACGTCACAGGATTGAAGTGAAACCGTGTCAATTCATAATGGTCCTCGTTTCACATCTGCCCGACCGAACAATCCACTCAACCACATCACAACCACACTCCTGTGACGTGTGAGCATGTCAACAGGTTGGCTATCTGCCTCCATTATGGTGAGTTTTAGGTTTGTTGCGTCACACGAAGAGGCGGTTTATTCATGTGTAACCTGCGTTTACCTGGTCTGACGACATCCTGAGCTGAGAGCTGATGAAGGTCCGGACGCTGGGTCTCAGAAGTCTCGCCATGTTGGACTCACATGTGAAAACAACACTGAAAGTGACAGTGACGGTGTCCTTGTCCTTAAACGACACCACCGGGCGGCGCCATTACTCACACGGACCGGGGGGTGTGATGACGACACGAGCTGCACGTTAGTCCTTAAAATAAACTTATATTAATTAAATAAAAATGCCTTTGAAAGGGGTTTTGTTAAACACACATACACTGTTCGTTTGACTTTGTATGAATGTAAACAGTAATGTTTTATGGCGTGGAGAAAAAAAAAACTCGTCCCCCATGTTGTAATGGTATGGTCTCAAAGAATGTTCTTTGGGACTACCATTACGCAGCTAAAATATTTTTTTTGATTTAAACTAAGATAATATATTACAAATAACAAAATGTACAGTATTAAAGGTATTAGAAGGAAATACATGAATCAGAGATAAATAATGACATTCAAATGAAATAAATCTTACCCTGCAGATTTCATTGGGTGCATCAAAGCTTATTTTATAGTATGTTTTCTTTTTTTAGTCAAACATAATGTGAAGAATATTGGAACAATATCACATTTAATTGGAAAGAGTTACTCAAATACAAAAAATATTACCTAAAGTATTATGGTGTTTTTGACATTGCCATAGAAAAATTGAAATGTGTTGCATTATAAAATACATTCTTGCAAATGCAGCTCGATTTAACTTTCACAACTATCAAAAAACCACCTAGATCAACAAATGCTTTGAAGAACTTTATTCAATGCTGCAAAAGAAGTATACAGTCCCCTCTTTGAACAAACCAAGCACTGGCTTATTGGTGAAAGGAACCTCGCAGACACCGTCCCTGAAGATGCCTATAAATACTCTACTTTCCAGGCAACTCTGTGCTCACTCCGGCCCGAAATCCAAGAGAAGAAAATAAAAAACACCAGCTATCAACTTAAAATTTCAATCCACATTCAACATTTTTCACAATTCACTTCATACGTCAATACTCTACTCATCAAAGTTACATATATACAGGTATGGTTGCACCCTTTGTTGGCGAGCAAGTGCTTTAGAAAAAAGTAAAATGACCCCAATGCATGTAGAAAATAAAACCCACAAGTCTAACCGAATTTCAAATGAAAATTTCTTCTGCACTGCTGTTCACAATATTTCCATTTTCTGAACCAACAGCAACAATTAGAGGCACTCACATTGCATTACTGTAATAAAGTATCTACATTATTCCTCTTACAAAACTGGGGATTTGAAGACTGAATTAACACGTGTTCTCTTGGGCTTGCTTGGGGATAATGCATTGAAATTAAAATTAAATAAAATGTACAGTTGCACTTGAGGGACAAATCCAATTCTGGCCTGTGTGTTTGCAAAAAGTATTGTCATGAGTTTCATAAGAAGGCATCTGTCTGCAAACTTGGCTTGACCACATGTTCCCTGTTTCATTTGTGTTGTAATGCTTTGTAACCTTCTTCCTACTATCACACCAGAAACAGTTTTACAAGTGAAAAGTTTTTCCTTAATTTTAAGATAAAAAAAATAAAGTTATAGGTATTATTTCAAAAGCTGAACTGTCTGCAAATTGTGCTCTGACAATATATTTGTAAAACACACATTGCCCTGAAGTATTTCTCTACAAGCGCATTGTGTCTCTAGAGAAAAGAGCAGAGACTTCAGAACAGGCTTTTGATTTTTTCTTTTAGGCTGCCTTGTGCTGATATGTTTTGGTTTTGTTTAAAACAAAGTTTAAAGGGAGCAAAATGGACAAACGAGAAAGAAGATAAAACAAGATGAGGGGCTGCAGGTGGGTAAAGAAAGACCGGGATGCATCACAGGGCCAGGAGTGGTCTGCGGAGGCCCTTTGGAGGAGGCAGCGGGCGCCGCTCCCCTTTCCAGCCCCGTCAGTCCTGCTTGGCGTTGCCCAGCGCTCTGAGGCGCTCCAGGAGGGGAGGGTGGGAGTAGTGCCACATGGAGAACAACCAGTCAGCTACAGGGAAACCCAGGTTGTCCTTGTTGAGCTTGATGAGGGCCGAGTAGAGCTCGGTGGCCTTGCCCATGCCCTGTGCAAAGGCATCTGCCTGGAACTCAAACCTGCGACTCAAAACTGTAAGACAGAAGGACAGGAGCTGCAAAGACACAAGACAAAAGTTAATTAGAGTGAGGAAGTGGAACTGTTAATAATGAAATGCATTAACATAAATATAAAAAAAAAGCAATTTAACTGATGATTAAATGATGAATCTCATAGTCACCTCGTTGTACGGGGAGAAGATGAACTGGAAGATAATCATCAAGCCTATTAATGTGGGTTGACTGTCATTGAAGCCGAAAGCTACAAACAGCTCCTTACGTCCAATCAGAACAGCGAAAAGGGAGAAGCACAGGAAGGAATTCATCTGCAGGAACAAGAGTCAGCAGGTGTTATTGACGTAATGCTTTTCATTGCCTACATTTGGTCAATTTTCATAGAGGTCAACTTCATGCTCTTGGAGCAGTCAGTAAAATTAAATATGAAAATTCATGAGATCCTGACCTGACTGATGATCATATTCTTTACAGTGTGACCGAGCTTCCAGTGACCGAGCTCATGACCCAGCACTGCGAGGATCTCTGAGTTGTTGCAGCCTTGTTTCTTGTTCTGTGAAAATATTTATATGAGAAAGACAAACCTGATTCAACTGAAAGATAACTCATCATCATCACTACTTATAACATTTAAGACTATAAATTCACAGTACTGACTGATCAAATTCAACTTAGGGAAAAGAGTGGTCGACAAACAATTGACTTGAACTATCAGGTTGTGTCAACCAGAGGAATTCTGGTTAATATCAGAGCAATACGATATTTTCTGATCTTTTCATGGCTGTGTCACCTTGGGCTTGGCTTTGGCTTCACCAGATGACTCGTCACTCTCTGGCTGCTCAGGCTGGGTCTCTCCGGACTTGTTGAGAGGGGAGTAGTCTTCCAGAAGAGTGTCAAACAGAACGATGCGTTTGTTTTTGAAGAACCCATAGAAGTATGCATTGCTGTGCGATGACCGCTTGGAACCTGAAAACATGACATTAAAAGCAGTTAAGAAATGCTGCACCTGTAACCATCTGGTAGAACGGCTCAAGATATCTTCAAAACTTAAACACATATGCAACTTATAACTTTACCTTCTACGACGTAAACCTTAGTGAGGGGGAAGCTTATACTCTGGGCCATAACCTCAATGTCCGTTCTTAACTCTCCCTCGGGCAGCACAGTGAACTTGTCGAACAGCGGAGCAATGTAGTCAGCATAGATGGTGACAAGTACCTAGTATCCAAAGAGAAGACAAGATGTATTATAAGAATGAGTGGTGCTTACACTTTTTTCTACACATTCACACATTGTATCAAGTGCTTGCGAGGAGAACATGGCACTAACCAGAGAGACAGCCAGGGTGAAGAGCCAGGCGTAGATGAAAAAGTAGTCGCCCCCAATCTTGATGATGTACAGGAGCAGTGAGGTCACAGGCAGCAGGATACACTGGGTCACAGCGAACTTCTTCACAGCGTCTCTGAGGAAGAACCCCAACGTCTGAGGGGAACAGCAGACATTAATATGAATAGAAACAGAAAGACAGAAGGATCTATCAAGAGGATGTCTGTATTTGTAGTTATCACCGATGGCAGCCTGGGTTTTAAAGGGAGTTATATTTTAAGTTTGCAGTTATAAGCTGCCATTGTCTGCTTGATTTCCTATAACTTATGACAGATTCTAAAAATGAAAAACTTTCACTGTGGAGAATATTGAATTATTTTAGAGAAATGTATTCATTCTATTATATCCACCTGCACATTTATCTTGTTTTCAAGCTGTCTCTTTTTGCCCAAATCTAAACAGGGGTAAGTTTACTATTTCCACTGCAGATTTGAAGACGGTAAGAGGATGATGATTATGTATCTGCAGGTCTTCCAGAGGCAGGAAACTACAAACTGACACATTTGAATGAGTGCTGTTCAGTCACCGACCGTACCTGCTGGTTAAAGCCGTGCTTCTCCTCAATGACAAATGTGTTGTACAAACTCCAGGGAAGTCCAGTTATGGCGCTGAACAGGGTGGCAAGCGTCAGGAACACGAGGGACTGGGTGATCTCGTACTCTGAACCAAATCCAAACTGACTTGTCACAGAGCAAGCGGCGCCCCACAGAAACGGGATTCCACCAAGGAGCAGGATCAACTATATATAAAAAACAAAAAAATCAATCAATCAAACATTTTTAGTTGTAAGTTGATCATTTTGTCAACTCTGCCTTTTTGGCACTGAAGGTCAATCCACTTTATTAGTGCATGATATGTGTAATTCAATCTACTGCATGTTCGTACCGTCCCCTCAGTCTCAGAGTAGAGTCCAGACCAAAAGCTGAAGTTGCTTTTATCCAGCTGATAAAGACGTGACTTCTCAAATGTTGCAGAATCCATGATCTTTCCGAGCTCTTGCGGTACATGTGTTGTTGATCTGTATATCCTCCTCTGTAAAGCAGATCCAGTATAAGTACATCGTTAACAGGTTATCACAGAGCAAAAAAGGGGAAACAGTATTTCAGACACATCACAAGTCCTGTGTTGAATTCAAACGTTGTCAAGTATCAGGCAACAGGAGACCTAAATGACAAAATGCCCGTAAGAATCAGTACATTGACACTAAAATACCTCATGTTGTATTTCTCATCATTCTCAGTTTCATTTGTCTGGGTGTATGCTCCAATTTATTTGACCTTTGTTGCTTTTATAAAACCTGTTTCAACAGAGCTATTGAAAACCAGACTACATCTCTTTGTAGATGATCGAGAAATAAAGTTGATACTGATTCTGACTTTTCATCGAGACTCGTCTGCATCATGTTCTTCCTCAGCTCCATTCCACTGGCTTCAACAACCAAAACCAAAAAGTTAGTCAGTTGGCAATTCAGATAGTAAAGAGCTGTACATGCAGTAGAATTACAGGAAACTCTAGCAGTTTTTATTCATGTTAAGTTTGAGATTCTATTGTTTTATGCTTAGTTTTTAGATTCTGGTGCTCTATTTCATTACTGTTTACAGGGACCTCAATATTTAGTTCCCTCTCATGTATCTCATGTGTTGGAATAACAATAATTCTTCTTGAATCTCAAATTGTACCTTCATTTTATAAACTTAGACGATATAATCTTACTTATCTGCCAGGTTCTTCTGACTGCTACAACACGGATATAATATTCACTGCAGTTAACATACTTCTCAAAAATTTGTTGTGAGAAGATAATGCACAACAGAGAGGCCTTTTACAACCATTATAAAATACTTAGATTAATGTAACAGCTGTTATGTAAATGTTTAATACAATCTCCTTCCTGTTTCCAAGAGGTGCCTATCACATCAAATATCACAAGTTACCTATGTCACTGGTTTACCTCATGTTGTATTGTCTACTGGTTTATATATATGTTTAAGTTGAACTCAAACACACACACATGATCCTAACAGTAGCGATGGACTCACCTGTCTGTAAGACAGATACGCCTCCCACAGATACACTGTCCACGAGAAGCCCAGAACAGCATAAAAGATCTTCTTCTCCACCGAGAGGTCGAGGATAGTTTCCATCATGTTGGCTCTGTTGTTGCTCTGTGTTGATGGAGCAGGGCTGACTAGCTCGGCAGGCTACCGCTACCTAGCCTTCCTGACTGTTAGCTTGAGGCTAGCAGCTACTTAGCTCCCGCTCTACACACAAACAGAAACCCAGCGAGGCTGAAAACACGGGAGAAGCGTCTCCACGTTAAATCCACGGACTGACGTTAACTCGGGAAATGTCAGCATCTACTTTTCATTCCTGGCTCGAGGCTTTTAGCGCTAATATCTTTCCATTCATGCAAGAAGAGGCGAGCCTTTCGGCAAAGTGCGGCGACGAATTGTGCCCCTGCTGAAACGTCGACTGTAACAAGAGTTCCGCCGCTCAGTGACTCACGGAAAAGAAACAACACTTCTGTAAGATTCAATTCACAGCTGAGTGGTCACGAAACTAAATACAATAAATACGATAAGATCACTTCGAGTGTCTCTAAACCCCTCTAGTGAATGAGACAACCAACTGATGTAGAACTGGAGAGAGGCTTTCAGTTTCCAGAGCCTGTAAATGATCAACTGTGATCAAAGCAAACAACAGAAGCTACCGGTCAAATACAAGTGTTCTACACTCAGACCTCTGGAAAAAAAACACCCAGTTCATGGAGAACACGAGTCAAACATGTAGTAGGCTACGTACATATGCCGTTGTGTGCTACTGTGCTCTGACTGAAAACCAATCGTATCTATACAATGTGTTTACCCTCTGTGACTTTTTGAGGTAGCAGCTAATCATGAGTGATGAGTTATTAGGACCTGAGCACTGACAGCCACTGACAGACAGTGAGGCCCTATTGAAATTGTAAGGATTGTAAGTAATTCAAATTGAGATGAGTGTCATCACAACAAGATTGATATACAATTAACTCAAAGATCAATTTTTTTTGTCACACGGCGTGACCGTAGCGTGGCGTCAAAATGTTATTACACGCCATCATGGACCATGAATCCTTTGCTGCTGAGCCGTCAACCAGGGGCGGTTCCTGGTACCGGCGACATAGGCGGTAGCCTAGGGTGAAAAATGCCGAGAGGGCGGCACAAGAGACTGAATTATCATGACGTGACGCATGCATTGTACAGCCGTGGCCAAAAGTTTTGAGAATGAAACAAATATATATTTTCACAAAGTCAGCTGCCTCAGTTTTTATAATGGCAATTTGCATATAGTCAAGAATGTTATGAAGAGTGATCAGATGAATTGCAATTAATTGCAAAGTCCCTCTTTGCCACAAAAATGAACTTAATCCCCCAAAAAAACATTTCCACTGCATTTCAGCCCTGCCACAGAAGGACCAGCTGACATCATGTCAGTGATTCTCTTGTTAACACGGGTGAGAGTGTTGACGGGGACAAGTCGTGAGATCGCTCTGTCATGCTGATTTAGACAGAATAGCAGACTGGAAGCTTTAAAAGGAGCGTAGTGCTTGAAATTGCACCTCTGTTAACCATGGTTACCTGCAAGGAAACACGTGCAGTCATCATTGCTTTGCACAAAAAGGGCTTCAGAGGCCAGGATATTGCTGCCAGTAAGATTGCATCTAAATTTACCATTTATCGGATCATCAACAACTTCAAGGAAAGAGGTTCAATTGTTGTGAAAAAGGCTTAAGGGCACCCAAGGAAGTCAAGCAAGCGCCAGGACCGTCTCCTAAAGTTGATTCAGCTTCGGGATCGGGGCACCACTAGTGCAGAGGTTGCTCAGGAATGGCAGCAGGCAGGTGTGAGTGCATCTGCACGCACAGTGAGGCGAAGACTTTTGGATGATGGCCTGGTGTCAAGAAGGGAAGCAAATGTAGCAGGATGCGCCTTTAATTAGTGCTGCAGTACCGGCCTATCACGGTTGGTTGCGCTGTCTATAAAGGTGAGTGGTTGTGCACTGGGAGCCCTCTTGCCTACAGGTTACAGACTGCCCCGCCTCCTGTTATCACCGCACCTGGCCGCCTCTCCTGATCGCCTTTTCAGCTGATTCGTGCAGCTCGCTTGTTTGGTATGTAGTAGTTGTTTGCGTCTGTGTACCTTCTAAACTTTGCACAAGTCCTCAACATTGGCTTCTATCCCTCAGGCAGTTCATTGGCCGGGTCTTCCTTCTCCCGTATCGGCCCCAATTGTAGGGCATGCGAGTGTTCTCCTCCTCTGCCGGTTGCAGCGGGGAGTGATCAGCTGATCGATCGAGTGCACGTAATTGTGCTGCTCGACGCAAGTGATCCCCTTCCTCTCCTTTGATGTTCATTCAACTCCTGACGGTATGTGGATAAGATGACGCTAACTCAAGTTACCACAGTTGTTGTTCAGACTCTAGAATAAATGTATTTTTCTATGGCAGGGTTGACGTGTGTGTCCCCCCCCCCCCTCTTCACGCTGCTGTTGGCCGGCTGCTGTTTTGCCCACTGGCTTATATAGCCAACACATCCATCCTACTCTGCATCTCCTACTGTGCTGTACCTGCCACCGAGTATGGTGACTGCTGCCTCATCTTTAGTCTCATCTTAATCTATTCAGTTAACCGACTTTTAACTGATCTTATTGATATTATTTGTGTGTGGTGGTTTGTTCTGCATGTTTTTGACCGACTTCTAACTGATCTTATTGATGATATTATTTGTGTGTGGTGGTTTGCTCTGCATGTTTTTGACCGACTTCTAACTGATCTTATTGATGATATTATTTGTGTGTTGTGGTTTGCTTTGCATGTTTTTGGTTTAATTCGTTTCCTTAGTTATTTTGGTTTGGCTAAATTGCTTTACTTAATTATTTGGATTTATCAGTTTGGATAAATCTCCATTACTTTTGATTTAATTTCTCCGTTTGTTTTCTTTTGTTTGCATTTATTGAGTTTGTTTAAGTTGAACACATTTTATTGTGAAGTCATGTTTAAAGATTATATAGATATTAATTAAAAGGAATTGAAATTGTACGCTGGACCCAGTCTCAAGCTTTCATTAGTAGTGAACTTGTGTGCTTTAACTTTAAGGTTAATCTAACTCTCCAGGTGAAATTCCTGGGGTGGCGTTGCTGGCAACTTGTCACTAGTTCAACTAAAACTTCATCTTATTGGTCCCTCAAAACGTCGAGTGCCACACAAAGAATCCATTTATCTCCAGGAAAAACATCAGGGACAGACTGATATTCTGTCAAAGGTACAGGGATTGGACTGCTGAGGACTGGGGTAAAGTCATTTTTTCTGATGAATCCCCTTTCCGATTGTTTGGCGCATCTGGAAAAAAGCTTGTCTGGAGAAGAAAAGGTGAGCGCTACCATCAGTTCTGTGTCGTGCCAACAGTAGCATCCTGAGACCATTCATGTGTGGGGTTGCTTCTCAGCCAAGGGAGTGGGCTCACTAACAATTTTGACAAAGTCCACAGCCATGAATAAAGAATGGTACCAAAACATCCTCTGAGAGCCACTTCTCCCAACCATCCAAGAACAGTTTGGTGACGAACAATGCCTTTTCCAGCATGGTGGAGCACCTTGCCATGAAGCGAAAGTGATAACTAAGTGGCTTCGGAAACAAAACATCGAAATATTGGGTCCATGGCTAGGAAACTCCCTAGACCTTAATCCCATTGAGAATTTCTGGTCAATCCTCAAGAGACGGTTGGACAAACAAAAACCCACAAATTCTGACAGAGTCCAAGCATTGATTATGCAAGAATGGGCTGCCATCAGTCAGGATGTGGCCCAGAAGTTAATTGACAGCATGCCAGGGTGAATTGCAGAGGTCTTGAAAAAGAAGGGTCAACACTGCCATTATTGACTCTTTGCATAAACTTAATGTAATTGTCAATAAAATCCTTTGACACTTATCAAATGCTTGTAATTATACTTCAGTATACCATAGTAACATCTGATAATAAGAACTGAAAACACTGAACCAACACACTTTGTGGAAACCAATACTTATGTCATTCTCAAAACTTTTGCACACCGCTACACTGCCATGGGTGGAACCAGGACACCAGTGGACACAGGAGCTGGATCCGAACTCATGGGTGTTTGGCAGGCTGTTGCGTTGGCAGGACTTCAACCACCTATGCATTGCACAATATCTTATAATATGTATATTTAAAAAATGAACCATAACCATTTCAAATTAAATATACAAAAAAAAAAATTAAATTAAATTAAAAATTTTTTTTTAGATGAAATTAAAAAAATTTAAAAACAAAGAAAACTGCGTGCGCACATCCTGCATCATTTCAACATGCATCAGTAGACATTCAATTATCTGAAATAGTTTTAATAAAACATGCACTTGTCAAAGTGTAGGTGTGCTATGTCTTGAAAAACAGCTTTGGATTCCTATCACTTGTACAAACTTTTTGGAGGCCAAGTATGAATTACGAAATGTGAGAATGGATTTAAAAAAAAAGAACTGTACTTGTGTAACAGTGTATTGTAAATATAGGTGCATCATTGTCAGCTGTATTGCCAGTTACAGTTTTTAAGTGCAATATTGAATTAACTTGGACCCCTAAATGCATGACAGTTTGCGTGTGTATGTTGCGGTCAAAAATCAAAGGAATCTTTAAGTCTTGCAAAGGTGAAGTCTCTCTCTCTCTCTCTCTCTCTCTCTCTCTCTCTCGTTCTCTCTCTCCTTCTCTCTCTCCCTCTCTCTCTCTCTCTCTCTCTCAGAATTGGGACATTTCCTCAAACCTTGTAAACATTGAGGTACGACGAAGGTTCATCCTTCGCCAAAGGAGACAATGTTGTCATAACTCCGCTGTGCATTGTCCTATCACCACCAAACTTCTGTCACATGATCAAAGTCCAAGCCTGAACACTCTGTGTCAATATTTCCTCAGTCATTATTTATTTTTGTCAGGTAAAACGCATGCAACGCTTCAAAATGCATGTGCTTGGGCCCGCCCAGTGCTGCTTTGCAGTCCTAGAAATTTTAGAAATTGTAATCCTGGTTATTAATATCTTTTCTGGCAAATTAATTGGCTTTTTGTTTTTATACATTTTTTTGGTTTTTAATTTAATTTATTAAAAAAAAATTATTTACTATTATTATTTTTTACCTCCTGCGTAGAGGACTGTGCATCTCCTGCGCAGAAGCGAACGGCCAGGATTATTTTTTTTAATTTTCTAATGTTTTCTCAGTTTTTTCGATTAAGCCTTTTTGCAATCTTTTTAAGTTTCTTAAAAAAATACCTTTTGTTTTGAAGGAACCTTAGCCTTAATTTAAGGAGTCTTTTGTTTTGCTACTGAACTTTGTTTTGCTTCCATAACTTGTATTACCAATTTAATAACATATACTTTTACTAAATTAAGTTGTGGTGATGTTCTGTGCTCAGGTCCGGTTACTTTGAAGCTTTATATGATCTTAAATGAATTTGGTTAGGTGGTGACCTGATAGCTGAATGGTTAAGATGCACATACTATGGTCATATATGAGCTCTGGTTTCTATTATTGTTATGTTGTTTGTTTTTTAATATGATCCTGAACCATTCACCACATCAGCTGATTAAAAGATCATTATACTTATTAATATTAGATGGTTGTTTTTACATGACTCTGAATCATCCACATGAGCTAAGCATTGATTTTACTCCCAGAAAATCCAACCAATTTAAATTAACTGTATCTGAAAAGCTTTTATACACAATCAGATACATATGCAGATTCACTAATATCCAACTATTTAAGTGGCTGTACTTTTTTTATCCCTGTGGAGACACTCGGTAGGACGTTTTACAGTCCACTTTTCTATTTATAATGAAGAAATATCAAATCACTTTAACAGCAGCTTTGGGGGTAATTAAGTACAGCACAATTAATTTAGTCAGCTATATTTGGCTGTGCACAACAGAATAAGTCTTTAATAGGTGCCTAACAATAATATTTATAATTATTTCAGGAAAATGAATTGGCTTTTTGAGGGTTTTAACATGCTCCGGAACATGTTCACATTGACCGATCTTCACAAAAATCGATACACATGAGTATCATGACCAGAAAAAACAAAAAGTCTCAGGTGCAATTTAAAAAACGCAACAGGAAGCCAGCTATTTTGCATTTAATGGCCATTTTCAACATTTTTACTTTAAGTTGGTTCCTAAAAAAAACTTTCTTGCAGGGGGAGAAGTTTGTCCTTCGTGAGGACTGGTTATTATTACTACTTAATTATGTATTACTAGCTCTATTCTTTCTCCTATACACTAATTCTGGTATAATTAAAAACACTGACATCTGTAAGTTTCAATACTAGACACTCGTTAGACATGTGCTATAGAAATAAACCTTTATTATTACTATGCTTATTCTTATTTTCTCTATTACAACCAGTCTGACATTGATTAAACATGACAATTACCCAACTGTCTCTGGACTCTCTCCTTTCGTCTCACCCAGCCGGTCGTGGCAGATGTTCAAGTCCAAGGTTTCCTAATCACAGTCGTTGTGTTTTCATTACTGAGGGAACTGTTTAATTTCTCTATTATATTGTTAGGTTTCAACTTTACTGTGTAAAGTGCCTCGAGATAATGTATGGGGTGATTTAGCTCTACACAAATAAAACTGAATTGATACTGTGGATGATGTAAAGTGAAAAGTGAATAAAGCTAAAATAAGTTGCCAAACTGTTTACCTTCGTATTATAAACCAAGAACAAAATCTGTCCAATATGACAATTTATTAGGAATATTTATTTCATAACCTTTGATGTCAGGTAGTTTTAAAACTAGATTTTAGCAAAGGAACCCTATTCATACCGTGGAGCATATTAACATGCTGCTCAACAAACTAACGAGTAGTCAAATTTCCCCAAACTCAAACGCATCACAGTGAAACCAGGACTATTTTGGTCTGGGCCCAAACCCAAATTAACAGGATTGTAAATTGCAATGCTCATTTTTTTTTTACAAAAAGAGAATAAATTGTGACATAAATTCTAAAATTAAATAAAACAATCTACATACACCTTATAAATACTGATAATCTTCCATAGGTTTTGGAAATAACTGATGCATTCATACTTTGTCAGTAAACTTTAATATACATTTCAGCCAACACAATGTTACAAATTTTTAGCTATTTGTTAATTTAGATCGAGTCTTCTTTGCTTTATTATCTGCCTCACGATTGTTTTTAGAATGTACCCAAAACAGCAAACTTATCCAAAATGTTCACCGTGACTTTACAAACATGGTTTAATAAACGGTAATTTACAGAAACCAATAAGCTAATGACTTTATTTCATATCCACATTTATTTTTTCAGAAAGTGTTAAATACATGTCTGCCAACCTCTGTCCACTGCTTCCCAACACTGATTTAATACAAACTGAGGTGAAAAATAACTAAACATATTCCTGCAGATCTTTTTAGTAAGGAACTGTTTTTACAGTCACATTTTCACATGAGTAAAAAGGCATTGCATTACGCTACTGACCATTTCTAACAATCTGAAAATCTGTACATTTATCTCGGAGAAGTATATTATATACAGTTGTGATGAATTAACATACATGTTATCTGAATGCCTTCTTAACAGATGTAAAAAAAAAAATCTCCGGTTTGATGTGCACAGTTTAAGCTTGATTTGTCTTATTCTAATTACTACAATGCTTCAATCTGGCAACTTGAAAAAACAAAGAACAAAAAAGGCCACAATACTATCATTGTGGGACAAAGAAATACTGTTAGACAGTTTGTTAAAAGAGAGCGTTATTTGTAATAGCCATGTTGAATAGGTGCTCAGCTCAACTAAGTTCCAAGAAGCAGTTTGCTGTTGTTTGGGTCTGATGGGAAGAGGTCAGGCAGGGTGGTGGTGCACACAGGTCTACCCAGGACCACCACAGGTCTGAGGTACTGAAGCTGCTTAATGGCCAGGTCCCCACACCCAGCCAGAGCTTTGTCCAGGATGAACTTCAAGTTTTGGACTGACGTGAAGTCCCCATTCATAGCGTGGGGCTTCAGCAGCGGGGAATGTGTGCGTCTGCTGCGGGTGTGAGAGATTCCAAGCTGGTTGTTCTCTTTAACAGAACAGCTGCGTCTGAAAGCGTCTCGCCGTTTCACTGCTCCTGGGTTATTGTCTTTCGGGGAGGACTCTTGTATGAACTTGAGGAATGAGGACTCAAAGCCAATCGGCTTATAAGCAGCGATGTCAAAAGAAGGGCTACGAGGCTGAGGGTCTATCACGTTTGACGGCTGCTCGGACAGTTCGTTTTTACGTTTAAGTGGCTGACGGATAAGAGGAGTGGCCGCTGTTGCTGAGCCGTTTAACATTTTACCGCCATCCTTGTTGCTCGATGCCTCCTGGAAGCCCTCTTCAGTAGTGAAGCGCAAGGAGCATGGTGGCGAGAGGTCGACAGTGACGGGACGAAGCAGTGGTTTGATCTTATCCCAGCTTAATCGCTCCTGTTTCGGACTGATGTGCGCAGCTGCAGCCGAGTCTTCGGTGTGCCCCCCGGTGCTCGGCTCACCATACAGCACCTCATCTGCACCGACAAGGACGCCATTTCTCTCAACAGGGGGTAGCGGCAGCACCTCCTCCTCCTTCACCCCATCCTCTGGAAGTCCCAGTGGATGGTGAATATCTTCATCCTGTGTTTCTGCCTCGATGGGCAGCAGGCTCATGGGTGCATCCTGCCCCTCTGGGTTTTCTTCCTCTGCCTGATACTCAATTTTTCGAACCTCATTAGGGGAACATGATCCTTCCACAGTTAGCTTGACCGACTCCCTCAGAATCAGTTCCTCCAGCTTCTCAGAGTTAAAAATGAGCTCGTTGTGATTCTTTAAAAGATACTCTCGACCCATGCGGTGAACATTCACGTAGTGGCGTTGTAAACTCTTGACGTACGTGACGACAGAATCACAGTTCTGAACCATACAAGGGTACACCCCACGCACGCACATCTGCAGCGCTTCTTCATAAGACCTATAGACCAAAGGGGTCCTCCTCCTTTTCTTTTTCTCTTCGGACTTTATTTCCCCCTCAAGACTCTGCTCTGCCATTTCTTCTGGCTTCGGGGTCACTTCCGGCTCGGGACCGGACGCCTGTGCCGTCGGGGAACCCGGTGCTTCTTTCTCAGGATTCTGTGGTGTGACGATGAGCTTCTTTTGGCATCCAGATACAGACTTTTTGTGAGTGCTCTGTAGACGTACCACCAGTGAATCGTAGTACTCGTAGTGACTATAAAGTGTGTGTTTTTTCAGTGCTTCATTGTGGCAGAATACTTCTGTGCAGCCTTTGTACTTGCACCTAATCAGCTGAGGTGGCTGAGAGTGGAAGTCTCGAGTGTGACGCACCAGGCTGCTTTTCAGGTGGTACGAGGATCTACAATTGGCAAATTGACATTTGTATTGGGGCTGAGGCTCGTCTGAATTCGGCAAAGGCCTTTTCCTGGCCGGCTCTTTTTTGACTTCTGGACTGTGGTGTGCGTCAAACTCTTTTTCCAACAAGAGCTGAGAGCGATTGTAATGATGCACAACCTGTAGGTGGCGCACAAGGCCTCCCTGGGTGGAGAAAGCTGCATCACAGTTTTTTGCTACACAATGAAAGGGCTTACTGAATTTAGCCAATATATAACAGAGATTACCTTTAGTTACCAAACGTCTTGTACTTCTGACCTGCTGTTTATTCTTCGTCTCAGTTTCTTCCTTTCGACTCTCTGCTTTTTCCTCACCTTCCTCTTCAGATGGAGAATGATTGTCAATGTTTTGTCCATTTTCACTTGTCGTGGTTGAGTTTTTTTTCTCAGGGTGAAGCTGTAACTTCTCTTTCTTCTTCACTTTCAGATCTTGGTTCGTCTCCTGATTTTCAGACACAGTTCCACATCTTAGTTTTTCCACCTGTGCCGCGCTCATCTTATGTATGTTAAGGTAGTGGGTTAGCAACCCTCTTTTCTGTCTTTGACTCTTGTCACAGAGAAGGCAGACGTAGGGCTTAAAACATGTGGTTTTTAAGGAAGTCAACCCTCTGGCCTGTTCCTTGGTTCGACCGTGTTGGCTGTTATAGTGTCGTTGTAAGCTGAAACTCTGAGCAGTCCTGAAGTGGCAATTTTCTATCCGACAGATGTACGGCCTAGCATTAGCTAATGATTCAGCACCCCTGTCTTCATCAGTTACAGATGTTTGTTCAGTTTTGATCTGGACTTTTTCCTCAGGCAGATGTGGAGGTCTCTTCTGGAGCAGTACAACAGGAGGCTTTGCAATGATCGCCTGATGAAGAGATACTTGTGATGTATTAGGTTCTGGTTTGGTCATAGTGGGCTCAACCGATACGCTATCAGGGGATGATGAATTCAGGTCCAGTTTACTAAGCCCGATGAGAATCTCATTTAAATCATCAGTATTTATTTGAAGGCTTGAAGAGTTTGTTTCATTGTCTTTGGGAGGATCAGGTGTTTTTCTTTCTTTTCCAGCCTCCACAGGTTGAAATGGTGTTGAGAGCTCATGTTTCCCTTTCCCCTCATCGTCTGGCTCAGTTTCAGTCTTTACCACTTTGGACTTTGAGCCCTGCTGTTTTTCATGTTTGAATTCCTTGTTCTCCAGTTTAAGATGCTCTGGGTGGGCACATTTCAGATGTCGCTGGACGTCTCTAGCCCGGGAGAATGTCATGCCACACTTCTCAAACCCGCAGGTGAACTTGCTTCCATCGAAACACACAGCCACCAAGGTCATTGTGGGTTTGGTTTCTATGTGGTCAGATTCTTGCATAGGAGAGGCACAACTCACTGAGGGAGAGTTCAGGATATCTCTGCTTACAATCTCTTCTGAATCAAGCAACTTATTAAGGCGAACTTGCGGTTCACTAACAGTCTTGAAAAGTTTTCGCTTTGCCTTCCTCTGAGCCTCGAAGTCATCTTCAGAGAAGGTGATGTTGTGTGTGGATAAATGGTTTATAAAGTCCTTTTTTGATAAATAATATCTACTACATTCAGCGCTGCAGCAGGTAAAGGCTGCGTCTCTGAAATGCTGTGCTTCGTGGTGATAGATTTGTCCCAAGTCAGAGCAGGTAACATAACAACCTTTGAGCTCGCACTGGAAGTTGAGCTGATATCCATGGGTCTGTTTGTGTGTGACAAGTTGGTGGGAAGTTTTGAACTGAGCACCGCAACCTATAACCGCACACATGTAGGGTCGCTCACCATAGTGAACCCTTCGATGTTTGCGGTGATGGTAAGCAGAGACAAAATGGCGCCTACAGAAGACACACTTCTCCCGCTTGTCTCTGCTCTGTTGAAAATATTTCACATTCTCATCGCCTTTATGCTCTGACTTTAAATGGACATACAAGTACTTGGAATGTTTAAAAACTCGGGTACACCCAGTTCCTGGGCATGGATACTCATCCCGGTTCTGCAGTTTGAAGTGTTGCTCGATGTAATCGAAAGTTACATGCTCATCGTCGTCCAGATACTTATCCTTTACAGTATTGGCTTGCTGCACAATGTGGTCCAGCACGTCTGGATCATGTGTGGATTTGTAATAGAGCATTAAAGAAGGGTCAATGCTGATCTCACCCGGTTCAATGTCATCTTCCTCATCCATCCGTTTCTGCTCGTCCTCTTTCTTTAGGTTGTTTTTGTTAAGATGTGTTTTACTCAGAATGTGTTGTTTTAAGTGAGGAACGAGCTCCTTTCTGCTCTTAAACCTTTCCAGGCACACAGGGCAGGGGTGGCTGTTGTCCTCTGTGTGTCTTATGGAGTGATGAACCAGTTGAGTGTCAGCGACTGACCTCTTACAAATCTTACAGTAGAATTTGCGTTTCTTTACCTCAGATTCCCCTTGGACTTTTGCTAAGTTAGACATCGGCTTTGTATTCTGTTGCTCATAACCATCAGGATTTCCATTTATCCACTTCTGCTCAGTTTCTACTTTCACAGCTACCTCCTGTCGCTCTTGTTTAACCTGCTCTTGTTTGTCCACCAACTCCTCCTCTTCCCCTTCTGACTCTGGGATTATCCCGAGAAGAGAGACGCAGTGATACTTCAGAGTATTCCAGTCCCAGAATTCGGGATCAAAGGGCCAGTAAGCTTTCAGAGTTAGTAGCAATTCGCAGCGTAGTGAGTTGGGAATGACTTCATTTTCCTGTTCAAGCTTTTGGTCTGGCCGTAAATACAGCTCCTCAAGATAGCTGAATACCTCCTGACTGGGGCCAAGCAGGAACTCTGTGAGTTGGCAGGCACGCAACACCTCAAGGTCGTTTGGAAGAAGACAGGACATTGTTTTGCAGACAGATATCCTTGTGTCTGAGTCTTTCTGCTTTGGAAGTTGCAGGGCTTTGACACACAGTTCGACTGAAGCAGGTACCCCAATGTCCTCTGCCTGAAAATAGAAGGATATATATCATTAGCGTTTAATCTATTTATATTTACAATTGTTACTTCAAAGTTCTTACACCTGTGTAAATCCCAGAAGAAGTTACACATGACGAAATCCTGTACATGCATTTTTGTCAGCCAGACCACAAATCTGAATAAACCCATTTTGGTTTTCCCAGGATATATTCAAATAACAGTCAGCCCTCCTGTAGTCCAGATGGAGGTGGTAGGTAATGGACTTGAAGCTGTCTGTTAACTTCCAAAAACACTACCAGAACTTCAACAATATAGCAGTTAGGAGACAACAATAACAGTTTAGCAGATGTGAGCTTAGAACCATCGTTACACAAATGCATGCATGAATCTCATTTTAGTAGAACTCTATTCGAGAATTAATTAAGGTTCTCCTGCCTAATCTACACTGTTCTTGAGATCCATTGAAATCAAAACAAAACCTTTTTTGATCTTGTGGCTCCTTAGTCCCTGCAACATCTGAACTATGAAAGGTTACATGATATGAACAATCTTCCAATTCAGCATCATATGTGGACAGTTTGGCTGTTCATGCTCACCTCAGCCTGAATAACACGGACTAGGTAAAGCAAATGGTGGACCGTTTTGGCAATGGCACCAAGCTGAAGGCATCGTTCCAGAAGAGACAGCAACGAGGGGTCGATCCTCTTCTGAAGTTTACTCCACAACTGAGTCAACTCCCTTTTTGAGAAGAAAACACATGAAAACAATTGTTTATGTCCAATATTTCTTTCACAAAAACAATAATTTGACTCTGATGACCACCATAATGAAATCAGGTAAATTAAAATGATTTAATCATCACCTGTGATATAGACATATAGTCTGACTGCTGCTAACAATTTCAAAACATCAATAATTTAACCTTACACAAGCTATCCACCCAACCCTGGGCCCTTGGCAGGACCTACTCACCAGGAGCAGTAATCACTCTGCTGCTGAAGCTGCTGAGTCAGGAAAGTTGTGCACAAGATGAAGGCCGTATTCTCCTCCCCCTCTGTCTCCAAGTTGCATGTGATCTCCAGGACATCCTTGCAGTCAAGTCTGGATATCTGTTAGGAGAGTAAACATAATGTGAATACTTAGAAAACAACATTTGTGCTGCATTTCTAAATTTAGACATGGGCAGTAGGAATAGGAACCAGTCAGTTGAGACATGACTGACAATCAATCCAAATGAAAATCAGGATCAAAGTTCTGTCATCAAAGTTGATCTTAAACACAGCAGCCAGAATTTACGACACATTGTGTGACAGTAGTTTGATTACAGTGAAAGAACTTTATCTTGTGTAGCACTTGACACCAGAGTCTCTCACAAAGGCAACGGCAAACAAATCTGACGTGAAGATCTTTTGATTTAGTGTTAATATGTAAAACATGACTCAAAAGGGCGTGCCAGTGGCCAGAGTCATTACCACAGCGACCTGGGTTCTTTGATGCCTGTCATCTCCGCTCTCTTCTTACACAAAATGATAACTAGAATTACTGAATTTGAATCCTATAAAGACCTTTAAAGACCCCCTGCATTAATATCATATTTTTTGTAGGGGTGAAACTAAATTATATAATGTATACCGCCCTCGGAGAATAAGATCACTGAAATATTCTTCTGGTATTCTGATCGTTGTTGAATTAATCGCCACCTTCTGCCCCAACATGCTTGCTTGAGCGTTTTGTAGTCATTTATGTTTCGTCTGGATGGAGGGATATTGTCAAATGAAGGGGAACATATAAGTTCAAAAATTATCTCCAGAAGTGTAGACAAGGCACAATAACAACCTAACCACAAACCAAAAAAAGGCAACTGAAGACAAAGATTTGGATCCTGCAATTATACTGTCGACATCCAGTGCAGAGCATTATTTACCGTTTCTTTGTTTTTAGTGTTCCTGTGATGAATTTGTCCTTCCAGGTGTTGACATAACTATGCAACTGACATGAGGGGCACTAATACAAATAAATTACTGAACAAAACAAGATGATGCCAACAACTGAACATATAGCAATACCTCCATGATGGCTTCTTCACTGGGCAGCAGGTGACAAAGCAGCGAGACGAATGTTTGGCGAAAAGTAGCCTGGTTGGAGATGAAGCTGCATTCGGTGCAGGACTTAGCCAGCACCACAGCCTTGGCAACTTCCCCCATCTTCTCCAGATGTTTCACCCGCATCTCCATGAAGCCCTCGCCCTCCAAGGTGATATATGCATCAACTAGAGACAGAATAAAAACAAATCCTGTTGAAGCAAACTACCACAACAAGGCCGATGTGATAACAAGCACTACAGTTAACACCTGTCTCTATTTAACCTGAGCTTAATACATTCACAGGACTACCAACCTTCTTCTTGGCTGGTGAGCTGACCGCTGAGGAGCGAGTTGAGGACTGGGTTGCTCCATGCGCCTCCCTCTCCCGTGATCTGGAGTAAAGCTTGGAGATCTGTACTTCCATACCGTAATAAGGTATCATGGGCATTCTGCAATAAACAAACACAAAAATCATATTTAAATGGGAATATACACTTCTTCAGCAGCTTTTAGAAAAATGCGTTACAAAAAAACTCAAACATATTATCTGCTATTTTACAGACTCAGTTGTGGTGCTTCTACTGTTAGTTGGGAGTTTACTTCTGCATATGATAATATCACATGACGATGAATTTGACTAGTGACCAATTACAAAGGTCATTACTTCATTCATTCATTACATTTTTATTTTCCTGTGTGGAGATGAGACACAAATTCAGAGTTATGTCTGGAGGAAATCAGGCATGAGGCCGAACATTTCAATCTTGATTTCCACAGATTCGACAAGAGGACCTTCTTTATCGCCTTCTGAGAGTCTTTCAGATAATTTTTGATTTTGAGTGTCTCACTAAGGGGAGTCTTCCGTCTGGAAACTCTACCATAAAGCTCTGATAAGTAGAGTGCTGCAGTGATGGTCGTACTTCTGGAAGTTTCTGCCATCTCAACACACACTCTCTCGATCCTTTGTGAGAATAATGCTAACAGAGTGCAGTTTCTCAAATCGGTTAGGGAAAGTATTATTATACAAGCTTGCAACACTACAAAATATGAAACTATAATTGTGCAACAGTTGTATGGCTCTGGCATCCAGTGTTTTGTAAGTCTACATACATTGTTCTGCTCATATGAGGTCATTGTAACAATTGGTCAAATTTGAAGAAATTCCCAATATTCCCTCAAGATCATATTCAAAAGGAGAGGAAATGTGTTTGTGATGCCACTGAGACCTTTGACCTCCAAAATCGTATCAGTTCAACCTTGAGTCCAACTGAACATTTCTACAAAGTCTGGAGAAATTCCTTTCAGGTGTTCTTGAGATATTGTGTTCTAAAGAATGGGATAGCCAGACAACCCAATGCCAGGGTGCTGTAAAGATGATCATGTGATCTACGCAGCACAGTTAATGTATAACTTCCTTTCTCTGCCTGCTGCACCCAGCTGCTTGACCTCCTGCCTGAATAACGTGGAGGATTTGTTCCTGCTGCGTTGTGCGCGTGTGAACCTATTCTCCGGATTACATCTGGAGGTAAAGACTGAAAACGGCTTCTGTGTTTAGAGACAAGGTCGTCTTACCTGAACAGAGTGGTGAAACTGAACCCAGGCTTCGTACGGGATTTCATTCTCAGGCACTGACAGCAACAACTCAAAACAGCTCCTGAAAGAAATCAACACAACGCTGCTTCAGTAAACTATGATGACATTGGACAGGTCTATTTTTGAGTCTAAGCCGTTTCATCCATACTACATATAAAAACTTTGAACGGATTGTGATACGACTTCAATACATGTCAGTGATTGTTGCTTACAGCAGCTCTGCATTTATGTTTTAGAAGAATCAGCTTTACACCTAGATACATTAAGATGTCAAAAATGCTCGTTTAAAAATAGATTGAAAAGTGTTGAAATGTTTTTTTTTTTTTTAGAAAAGCTCTACCACATCTCACAGTATTAATTTTAACTATTACAATCTAACTATAAATAGATCTCTTGTGTTAGATTTTCTATTAAGCTGAAAGGACTGAAACGACCCCCATCTCTCGTAAAGGATCATTTTCAGATAGGAGGTGTCCTTGTGGAGCGGTAGTGCGATTAACAGAGAGACATGATGAGTCTCTAACTGACCTAATTTAAGTCACCTCAGTATTAACAGTAAATATCTTCAGTCAGGCCGTCTAAAGCATGAACTGTTTAATGTCCCTGTAAGTACAGTACAGTAATCTGTTGGAATCCAGAGTAATGACCACTGGTCGACAGTGGTCGTTTCTTTATGTCTGTTCATACAGAGCAGAGCTGGATGAATCAAAACTGCTATCATTGATAACATTTTTTAATGATTTGTTTGCAAGGAAAGGCAATTTGTTCTAGGAACTCCAGCACATCCACATCATATATTGCAAGTGCATGGAAACACTAAACAAACATTTTTGGGTCAGGACACAGGCCCAGTTGTGTCTTTCATAGTTTTCTTTGCTACAAACAAAAGATGTGACACACTAAAGTTATTAAAACAGGATTCTCCGTTTATATTTATACACCATTTTATAGGTGGTTCACTCAGATAATGCAGACTATCTTGCAGAAGCCTATTTCAAAAGATTATAAATACGCTAGAAGAGCTTTTGGAGGCTGCATACCTCCGTCAAGGCTAACAGCTTATCTTGCCATGTTCAACAAATCAGCTCCAAAATTAGTTCTTCCTTTGGTCATACACCACCCCTCCAAAAATGTCATGGATATCAGTTGTCATTTTCTGTAATTTTCCAAGTGCCTGGCATATTTTAAATTCAAAAACTGAATTTGGAGGTGTGGTGGAAATCGTAAATAAGATCATGGAAGAAACAAGATTTGTCTTTCGATATTTTATTGTGAAAGAGCCTCTGCTGAAAGGTCAGAGTATCAGAGACAGTCCACAATGGCCGAGAAACATCGTTAAAGTCCCAATAAGTAACATAGGACGCTGACCTTTTCCCTTCAAGTCCATAAAGTAGCCAGCACAACTGCCAAGTATGCAGATAAGATAGACAACAAGTGCATGGAGCATAGAAAAGTTAAAACAGTGTTTTTGTTCTTCTACAGACTCTTGTTGTTGTGTTTATGAATTTGTCTTATCTATCTCTCCTGTGTTTTTTATCAGAAGATGTGTAGTACTCACAAAGCTAGTCTCTTCAAAACAAGGGCCACTTTGTCAGACTCTGCTGTGAGGTGGGACCGGGCTGCAGCAAAGCAGTTGATGGACAGACAGTAAACCTCCAGGAGAGGGAGGCCATGCTCCATAGAGTTCCTGCTCCCAGCGTAGTGAATTAGTGCCTAGAAAAACATGCATACAAGTGTTAAAATATTAGCATTGAAGAAAAAAAAACCCAGATATGACTTTAAATACTTTGAAAAACTGGTCAGAGAAGATCAGACAAGAGACAACTTGTGTCTGGAAGAACAGGGGGTTTCCACCTGTGGGACATAACACTCTATACATGATTGATCCCAGTTGACACTGTCTGGGGTAAGGTACTCCTGATTGGGCCTTAGGGGACTTCATTGTACACAATATGACAACCTTTAATGGTGAGCCCCCCAAAAAATTCAAAAAAAAAAAACACTCCAGGAGGAACACAAAGCAGAGTGTGACACCTTTGAACAACACTTTTCAGTTTTCTACTTTCAATATTTTACAGCTTGTGCGAAGCTTTAACCTAAATATGATCTCTCATGTCCTTCCTTTCATTCAAACAAAAAAGAAATAACATAAATTATGTTATTTCAATTTAATATTGTCTATTCTCTGCTTTAGAAGAGTCAACATATGTGTGTCACTTGTATGTAGCTGGAGGGCATACACATTTAATGACGGGTTAGTACTAGCAACATCCCAGGAGTCCCATTTGTCAGACAGCAGGACCCTTGCTGGTTTGTGTCTACAGAGGCACTAAATTAATTCCCCTCAGTCCTAAAAATAAGGTAACCCCTCAGAGGGAGCCAATGTTAAACTCTCAACCCTGGAGGATCCTATCAGTGCACTAATTACATCTGGACTAGTTCCGATTGGAACAGAAAGTCACCATCACCACAAAATTGTCGTTTTTTGTTTAATATAGACCCCCTAAAAAACACTTTATTTACCCAGTGTAGAAATTAAAGGGAAGGTTCTTTATATTTAGCAATGGCAGTTAAATGCTCATAGTGCAATGAGGTAGTTACTGGTTGCTGTGCTCACTTGTATTCTCCAAATTGGCAAAATGAGATAAGGGACAAAAATCACCAGTGCTCATACCCTTTGAAAAGCTCCAACAAGGTTGGTATCTTAGTTACTAAAGTTAGTGAGTTTTCAGTACAAAACTCCCTCTTGTTGGTTACCTTCCCAATGTAGTCGTTTTAAGACATAGAGTTTGCCTTTGAATTTGAAGAATGCCACTTGACATTCTCTGGGTCAGACGTGTTCACTAAAACAGAAGAATGTCGTCTGGGTAGACCATGATGGGAGGACAGACGTGTAATTCCTGCTGCAAAATGTTTTGGTTTCGGGGTTTGTTTCCACCACATCGTTACCAGTGTTGGTTCATATCACCGAAAGCTCTCATCTTTACAAGTTGACAACTTTATCAACATTTTCTATGTGTCTGACACCTGTTTGATCCTGAGAAATTTGAATTATTTTGTTTTTTCCCCAGTTTTGCAAGCTAGAAATGTCCTCAACATACTTGCTCACTGTGAATTGCAACTGACTGACAATTTGCATTCTGACATACAGCCCTCTAGAATATTAGAGGAAGTTGTCCGGACGTCAGTGAATGTTTGGAAGCAGCTTAGGACAATTAAGGTACAAAATCACAAAGAAGGACTTCTGTATTAAACCAAATTGCAAACACTCATTAATATCAGTCCCCTAAATATGCCTCTCATCAAGATCCATCAATTATTCTCTGAGAAATCAACAAAAATGTTGAAAATTAAATCCTGGTCTGTATCCACAGCAACATTTTATGGGTTCTTCACTGACCAAGAACACATCAAGCCGTTTTTTGCATAATCCAGCTAACTAACAGACAAACAAGCACAGATGAAAACATAACCCGCTTATCACAGGTAAAAAAATAAGAGGAATAATCACTAAGAGATCAGTGTACATATATGAGCATGTGAGTCTACCTTTAAAATGATTCCCCCCTCAAAAAATCCTTAATCTCTGCTTTGACAGCAAACAGACCAAACTGTAAATTACATGAATCCCATTAATGAATTACTCTGAGCTATAATCCATTTAGGCCGACAAGCAAATCTCACAGACAGATCCACAGTCCGTGATGTTACCTCAGAGACTCAGAAAGTGACATTTGCGATCCTGGGGGGCGGAATCCAAACGGACCTTTCCCCATTTTGTTTCTCCAGCTAAAATAGAGCGTGTATTTTTATATTGCATTAAAAAAACACACTCATATTTATATAAATGAAACTGCATCTACACGGATGGGTTTAAATACAAGGTGGCAGATCAAAGCCACGACCAGAGCCTTTGAACATGAAACAAACTTGGATGCACCACATTAAGACAAGTGTCATCGAGGCTAAAAAATAAATAAAGTCCTAACTGCCAAAAGAAAACGTTATTTCTGCTTTGACACGGTGAATTGTCGCATAGTGAATCCCATTGAGAGACTAAAGAGGAACTCTTCTGCTTATCAGTGGCCCCGAGCTGGTTAGGACATTTGGATAAACACACTGCGATGCCGCCCCACCCCACACACACATGCAACTGTCCGAATGTGCAAACTGTGGACATGTGACGTGCATGCAAACAACCTGCCATACGTTTCCTGCTTTCTAGTGTTCAAAAATAATGTAACGATAAAGGGAGCTGTGTGCATGAAAGCAAAGCGAGCGTTCTGTGCAACTTGCAGCAGTGGACGGCGAACGTGACAGCCAGCCAACGCAATGAGTCGAATGGTGGAGATATACATGTATTTGAAGGGGAAGTCGAGTGCATGTTGGAATGTGAATGACACGATCCGCACCGCGCTGTGGCTCCCTGGTTAACCACCCACACCCCGGACCTGGCCCGGTCACGTAGCGGGGTCAGCAGCCGCCGCAGATTAGCTCGAAAAAACAATCCCGGGGAGGAAGCTAACGCTGGGCTAACGCTAGCTGCGGGGCTACATGTACACATTACCTGGCAGAAGTTGTCGCAGTACTCCGTGGAGGACGCGGTGGATGTCTCCTGCTGCCTGAGGACGTCCTCGAAGGCCCTCAGTGTGGCCAGCAGGGTCTCCATTGCGACCAGGGTGTCCTCGGCCGTGTCCAGGCCCCGGTCGCTCCATTCCTGCTCCGGCTCGACGTGACTCGCCGCCATCTTCGCTCTCCGCCACGGCGCGTATGCAGTGCAGACTGGCGCTGCCTTCAAGTGCCGTCGGAATATTTAACTGTGTCAGCTGAACTTCACCTGAGTGACCTGAAAACACAGTGGGGGAGTGTGTGCCTGTAGTAATGTTATATTATATTATTTATTTTATATTATATTATTGGTGTGTAAGTTGGTACGAAATACGATTCAATCAGCCTTCTGAATGCTGAATCATATTTAATATCAAACTGAATACTTGTACATGTATTGTACAAGCCTGCAGGTATAATACAGTAAGAAAGTCATAATTTAATATCAGTACAATAAATTATTTTGGTCACCATAAAATGAATATACAACAGAATGAAGCAGCAGTATATATGGTAATTGTATATAATTAATTCAGCCTTCAAATTTCTACTTAATCATATATAATTACATTATAATCATATATCCTGCTATATACATGAATATTTTATATAAAATCCAGCGAGTATAATAAAGTAAGTAGGTAATGATATCACTAAGTTAAAAAAAAAGGTAAAGATAAATTATTTTGGTAAGAATAAAATACACTTACAACATAATGAAACAGTAGTATATATATGTATATCATAATGTAATATTCTGCTGTTTTCGTGTATGTGTTATGTACAAGTGAAAGTACAAAAAGACAGACGACAGACATAATGGAAATTCATACAGATTTTATTTACAGATTTTTTTTACTAATATGTTTAATGCTTAACTTTAAATGTCTTTACAATGTAGTAGTATTATTTCATCTTAGCTAATGAATAATTATTTTTAATTGTATGCACTTAAAAATATCTGTAGGTGTATGTCTCTCTTTGTAAACACTGGTATTTAGCGCCCTCTAAAGGTGAGCATGTGTATCTAACCCTCTGAACGACCCGGAAGTACATCCATCTCTCTCGGCCACGCGTGTGGAAGGTAAAAACATCTCCGGACCTGGGACGGTTGTTTAGAAAGAAATCTGCTGTTTCACCGACTTGTCTTCGGCTGACGAAAGGTCGGTCGATACCAGTTTGCTCAAATATTAAAATCTGAGCTGGTGATAAAGAGACTTAATGACCAGATTAGTTTAAACTCTGAGCTAACATCGTGATCACTTGACTTGTTGTTACTCGGGAGACAACCACAGATTTTATCCTAATTTAAGGCCAGACGTTTGTTATAATTCCTAAAGAATCAAGTTAAGCATAACTAACCTGTATTTGTGGGGATCTGTGCAGCCGGAAGGATCCAACATGGGCAAGTCCAACTCGTATGGAAGCCACAAGAGCAACAAGAAGAAGCACATCGCAAAGACGTGGAAGACGAAGCGCAAGACCAAGGACCTGGACCAGATCCACTCGGACCTGAAGCCTGAGACCGCAGCGCTGCTCCTGAAGCAGGACGTGGACTTCGATGTGACCGGGTGTGCACAGCACTACTGTCTGCACTGCGCGTAAGTTCAGGCCTTGTTTACACACACACACACAGCAGAGGAATCAGCCTTGTGTCAGCAGCAAAGGGCAGAGAACAACTGAGAACTACAGTATTACGTAATAAACAACTTTATCACAGATCACATAGAAAGATTTAAGAAGATCGAATATAGGGAATATTCTTTTTGTTCGCTTTCTGACTCAATTCTCTGTAAACAGCTGATTATCAGGGAAGTTTCATTTCCTAACATAATATTATGGTTTCTTACTTTGCACATTTTACAGATTTAACTAAATAAATCACTTAAAAAGATATGTTTCTGTGCATCAGAAATTATCTAAATGACATTTAATAACCTTAAAACTACGTAGGAACCATTTTGACCACTGGACTGCCAGTGGGGTTAAACTGTGTTCATGATGCTCAGTCCCACTTTGTCTCAAATCGCTGTTTAACACCGTTGCACTTTTATGTCTTGCAGGAGATATTTTGTGGATATGAGATCCTTGAAAGAGCACTTCAAAACTAAACTGCACAAAAAAAGGTAAGACACCAGTGTCTTAAGTGCATGTTACTTAAACTCATTCGCTACATCACTTCTTGTTCTAATTGGGTTATGTCCTACATCATACAGGTCAATAATGGCCACAATGTTTAAGTTACAGTTTCTCCTCTTGTTTTTTCCGTCCAGGTTGAAGAAGCTCAGAGACGAGCCCTACACCCAGGCTGAGGCGGACAGAGCGGCAGGTATGGGGTCCTATATCCCTCATAAAACAGTGGAAGTGAAGACACAGCCTGTGGAGGAGGACATGGATGAAGAACCGTCCACGTTAAACCCAGTGACTGAGAACCGCCCACTTTAAACTCATGGACAGATCAACCCAGTAACCGAAGCATTGGCAGTATGAATGATGCTCCTGTTTGTTCCTGCTATCACAAATCCCAGATTTCATTTGGAAATGCTTTTTGTCTGTGATGTCTCATACTTGTTTTTCAGCCAGTTGTGATACAATCGGCTGTTAAATGTCTGCGTATCACCAGAATCAGGAAGGCCCCACCCGTCTCTGGTTGTTTTGATGCAACATGAACCCATGTAAATACAGACTGTGCCTAACTGTGGGAAATGATAATAAACTATACAGCAGAGAAAATTCATTCAGATTTCATTTATACAGTACAGCACAATGGAGTTAAAGCAATTATTCTCACCCTGAGCTACATACAGACATGAACATTTTTCTATCACAAAAAATGATGTGCATTCATTTATTTTGCTCGTTTCTTTTTGTGAAACATTGTACAATACTAGACAAACTGAGCTGTCTTTTGTTATCTCTGCCAAGGAGATGAGGTTTCCACCCCTGTGTGTTTGTTTGTTTGTAAGCAAGTACACGCAAAATTACATTATTTACTGATTACCATGAAACTTGGTGAGAAAATCTATAACATTTTTATGCAGATTTGAAAAAAAAACTAAAAGACAGAATATTGTTTAGGAAATTATGGCAACTCATGTCCTACGTTCTGTCGCAACCTATGTGAGGCATCAAACATATATTTAGTTTAATTTAAAGGGAGAAACTATATTTAAGTAAGTGTGAGAGTAATAGAAAATATTGTCCTTGTGAATAATTTCACCGTGCCCTTGTTTTATACTTCTACTTAGTTATGGGGCAGAAAACCCCCCAAAATGTCTTAGAAGGATTTGAGGCACATGTTGGTAATTGTCTCAACATGTGATTTCAATGGATGACTTTAGAAACTTTTCATGGACCCCCATTTGTAAACCACTTTAGTTGACTGCCTTTTATGTCTACGTCTCACTGTTGGTGAAATCAATTTAGCTAAATTAGACATTGATGATTTACATATATTTTCTACTTTGAATCCTCATGGTGATCTATATATAAACATATACATAAAACTATGTGGTTGTGGTTTTTCACAACTATCATTGATATGTTCAAATCCAAGAGAGGTCAAGCAGAAACTTCACTTCCTGTGGTAGGAGCACGAAGTTACAGACACTACAGACCCTCTGGCAGGGAAACGTGTAATTGAGGCTTGTTTGCAGACATTCCTGTGACGAACGATGAGACCCTGCCCCTTTAAATGCGACCACTTCTGCCATAAGGACACAATGTCAACCCAAGACATCCGGTCATCCCTTTCAAAATAAACCCCAAGACGAAATATGTGTACTAGTGTGTGCACAGTCTCTGGTGTGTGCACAAGGAAAACCAAAGAGGAAGCAGCTTTACATGTATTTATATTCCAAAAGATTCAAAATAATAATCTCGGGGTTTCAACCTGGAAGAAATGTGTTAGCATTCTGCAAAGAAAATAGACACGTGTAAGATGAAAATAACATTTTTAAATGCAAAAAACTGTTAACAAAATATAGTTTTATCACACTTCCTGTAAGAATTTATAAGGGACCGCTGTTTCACGTCCTGAATACATCAAATGTATAAACTGAACATTTTAAAATTTGCACTAGACTGTTATTTTTTTACTACTGTATTATCACACCTATAGTGTATTCATATTTATATATATTTATAAATGTATCTTTTTCATAGTGTATTCATCGTACTTATATCATACCATACCTCCTAATACTGTTCATATTCCATATCTATTTATTACTGTACATATCTTATTTATTTACATATTCCACTTTGAATATGCACATACTCTGAACTTTTACTGCTTTTTTTTTCACTTCTGGTTAGATGCTAAACTGCATTTCGTTGTACTTGTACAAGAACTTGTACTGTGCAATGACAATAATCTAATGAATCTAATCTAATCTAAAAAAACCGGATTGGTTTTATTTTGATCTAGCTAAAGGCTGATATCCGGTTTCCACCCGGCTATCCCTCGCTAACCTGACACATTTCGTCCACATCCATCTGGCTGTGGTTGGATGTGGGAATCAAGACATCTGCTGAGACTCTAACGCCCGGAAAAGGACGCGCTGTCGCCGGCTGCAGGACCCAAGAGCTGTCGGTAGATTTCCTCACACTTTTTTTTTTAAGGAGAAAGTTTTTTACCGAGGCGTTACCGTCGCTTTACAGCCCGACGGCCATGCCCTCCTCCTCCTCCTCCAAATAGCCTGGGTGCGGGATCGAAGGATGGCGGCGGACGTGGATAACCGAGCCCCCGAGGATGAGGGAGGAAGTCCGCCGCAGAACAGGCGCCGGAGTGCGGGCTCGGGATCGTGGGTGCACCGGGCGATGTGGACGCTGCTGGTGCTCGGGGTCGTTCCTCTGCTTGCTGTGGGAATCAAGTGGCATCAGGACGCTCAGCTCGTCAAACGTCATGTGAGACATCATCTGAAACACTCTACACGTCTCCTAACATCTGAGGGTTCATGTTTTAACCTTGTAAACACTGCAAAGACAGAAATCAACATGTAAAAAGGCACATTCAGTCAGAACATATCTGCCAATTTACTGTGAGATAGGTGCCAAAGTACTATCAATTATAGGGTTTTGAGAATGAAGCCATAATTATATTAAGATAAAAAAAATCATATTGGTCGATACCCATAATTATCGTGATAAACGTCACATTTTTGTATTTATTTTAAGTGTAAGTACTTATTTTTGCTCCTGAGTGAAAGTTGTAAAACATTTGATAAATCTGAGGAAGATCAACTACATGTTATACCTTAATTATTGATATATATATTGAACCTTCGTTAGGGTTAGGGTGTGGCTATTGATGATTTATTGTGATAATCATTTGCCTGTCCAACTCAATCCCTACTTGTATTACTATAAAGTTTGTATTAGTTGTTATATTTCTCTTAAGCTTCTTTTCAGACAAATGATTTGCACCAGACACCTTAAAACAGCCCATGTGCAGACTTTCCACCTCATGGTGTTTTATTAGTGGGCTCTGGCTCTGTGTCCCAGCTGTTAAAACCCTGTAAACCCACACTTGTTTGCCTACAGAGGGTCTCCAAATTGTTCCTTCCCCCCTCTCTCTCCCTCCATTGTGCATACGCCTGTAGGCACGCATCTGTCCGTCAGTGAGAGGGTGGTCTGTCTCTAAAACACCAGGAATCTGTGGCCTCTGGGCTGAGCTCTAGCCAGACTGAACTGCTGAGGCCGGCCGGCCGGACGCTAAGACTAAACACTGCAAGTCCTGCAAAGTAGATAATCCTACCTGGACTTAACAGTAGCCCACACATCTGCAGCAGAGTGTTTTACACATCTGCTGTTCTGTACTGTATGTTTTTGGGTTTAGAGAGTATTGTTAGAAGCAGTTGCTCAAACAAAAACACAGTGTAGCATTTACCTTCTCATCATCAACAGCACTATGACATTGACTCTGAATATAACACCTTAGAATATAAGAGGAATCAGCTCTTCTGCAAAAAGGACTGAAGTATTGAAGCACCTACATAAATTGAAATCAGACATCTGTCTATTTTAAGAAACCCGTCTCACAGAAAGGCGGCGTCTCTGAAACTCTGCAGGGCCAGATGGATTGGCCAGACCTTCCACTCAACTTATAGCTCAAAAAGATTTAGTGTTTCCATTCTGATTCGCAAAAACTCAATATTCTCATAAATCAGGGGCGAATGCAGAGGCGAAGCAAACTGAAATCTGACTGGCCCCTGAAGTGCCCCTGTCCTGTCAGTAGTCTTGAAAACCTTTTTTCTTTTCTAATGTTTTTTTGAAATTGCACAGGGAATTGTGCATGGACGTTTTAAAATATAATTGCCTCCCCCCCTGTCAACTGGAATTGATCCATAAGGATGTTTTATTATCATCATCATGAAAAGACAGCATAACTAAGCCAGTATCTACGGCTCCCCCTTTCTTTTAATTAGCCAACTTTTCTGACTCTCTTGTGATACGATGACTCGCTGGCCCAATTTCGGTGCTGCATTGAAAATCGCTGAAGCGTGTGCAACGACAATAAGTGTCTGTCCAATGCTTTTGTGTCTCTCTGACAGGAGGAGAGTGTTCGAGTTCTCGGTGCCGAGGGGCTCTTTCTCTTCGCTTCCCTGGACACCGACCACGACCTCTATCTCAGCCCGGAGGAGTTTAAACCAATTGCTGAGAAACTCACAGGTACATCATATTATTGTTTCTATCCGTCTTTCTTCTCCTTGCTCACTAACAAAACCTCAGTATCACTGGTCATGTACTCTTTATCTCCCCATTTACTCCTACTGCTCCCTCACAGGGATCTCAGCCCCTGTGGATTTTGAGGAGGAAGTTATCCATGATCCCAGCGGGGAGACTTTGACGTTGGAGGCCAAAATGCAGCCACTGCTGCTCGACTCTATGACGAAAAGCAAGGATGGTTTTCTCGGGGTGAGATTAGACCAAGTTCTCCAGGCTTTTTTCACACATGCAGGAGCTTTATTGTTTTCTTCCTCTCTACTACTTTACAGGCTCTATAGAAAACTGCTTTGATGAAAGTCACGGATTAGCCCCAAAAATATAATCACAGGAGAAGCTGCACCTAAGGTTTTAAATACAGAAACATGTTCACAGTGATTTCTGAGCTGTTGCTCGAACGCAGTAAAGAGGCACTGCCCCAAGATAGTTGAGATTATAAGAAGACATTCAGTTATTGTTAATAAATATTGCAGTAAATTTCCATTTTAAATTAAGCTCCCTGTGAACACAGTTCACAACCACGAATTGAATAAATAATGAAATAGCAGTGATTTGAACAGTACTAATATTTGACTGAATAAATTCTTATTTCTTCAAATTCAGTTCAAAGGTTCACTTGGACTCAAGGATAAACGGATTAGAATTTGGTGGACAAAGGTCATTCTGACCGCACAAAACCCCCTTTTTCCTTGTGAACCCGTTATCTTAGGAATACCTTGAAACAGTCCTTTCAAATTTGGCACAAATGTTCACTTAGAATTTCTGATTTAACTGAAAACATGTATGCAGCCTGAAACCGCACCGGTTGATGGAGGCATACAATCTAGTTTTATATCTAAGACATTACCAATGGGAAATGAATTTAATTGAATTGCCTGCCACCTTGTCCTTCAGGTTTCTCACAGCTCTCTGAGTGGGCTGCGCTCTTGGAAAAGCCCAGCAGTGCCTTCTTCTTCATACTCCGCCAGCCAGTTCAGGGTCTTCCTGCCCCCAAAGAACAAGGCTGAAGTGGGAGATACGTGGTGGGTGATGCCCAGTGAGCTCAACATCTTTACTGGATACCTGCCCAACAATCGCTACCACCCTCCCACACCAAAAGGGAAAGAGGTATCCCAATAAACACTCCTATCTAGTAAGGATTAGGTCGTAACCTGTGTTGTATATTGACAGCTGCTCTTCTCCCGCCGCAGGTTCTCATCCACTCCCTGCTGAGTATGTTCCACCCCCGACCCTTCATCAAATCACGTTTCGCTCCTCAGGGCGCAGTCGCCTGCATCCGTGCCAGCAACGACTATTACTATGACATTGTAATCAGGTGAGGAACGACTCCAGTGTTGCTTTTTTATCTGATTATAAACTTAGAAATTACACTACACATTAGTACTGACTTATGTACAGAAAATCACAGATTTGTAGATTAATGTCTGGCAGGCAGCCATGGTTGTTCTTACAAATCAGCATTCAGAGACTGAGCCTCTTGGGAACTGAGGATATGAGAATCTTCACCAGAGACTTGTTTTCCTCTGCAGGATTCATGCAGAGTTCCAGCTCAACGATGTTCCTGACTTTCCCTTCTGGTTCACCCCGGGCCAGTTCACTGGTAACATCGTCCTCTCTAAAGACGCATCTCATGTCCGACACTTCCACCTCTACGTCCCTAACGACAGGTAAGACCTTTGGACTCAGTAAGCTTGTAAGCTCCTGTCGAGCGTGTGTGACGTCCTGTTTTGTCTCAGGTCTCTGAATGTGGACATGGAGTGGCTGTACGGGGCCAGCGAGAGCAGCAACATGGAGGTGGACATTGGATACCTCCCGCAGGTACAGCTGCAGTAATGCACTTAGGTCACTATTACATATTTTAGATTATATAATTCACCTTGTACTATGCAGCCACATGATGGAGTGACCTTGTCAGTATTGTAGTGCAGGGTGTACACAGGTACCCACTTCTTTTTTCAATCAGCATTGCATATACCCACTTCTAAATCGCCTGTTGTGAGCATCATTCATTAGTGTCCTGCAAGCCAATTCCTGCCTTACTCAATGGATAAAATTGTGTCATGTGTTTACAGTTAGAGCTGCAGTCCACGGGTCCCTCCACTCCCTCCATCATCATGGACGAGGAGGGCAACGTCATAGACAGTCGGGACGGCAGCTCCGAACCCATCCAGTTTGTCTTCGAAGACATCCATTGGACCTCAGAGATCAGTCGGCAAGAAGCCACTCGGCGTCTGGAGGTCACCCTCTACCCCTTTAAGAGGGTAAATGTCCAAAGCACACGTTTCCCCTCTTTGTTTGGCGTGAAGTGTGTGTGTAGCAGTCACTCAGTTGTTTCTGATTATTCTTGTTTCCAGGTGTCCTACCTGCCTTTTTCCGAGGCCTTCGAGCGAGCCCAAGCAGAGAGGAAGCTGGTGCATTCCATTCTGCTTTGGGGAGCTTTAGACGACCAGTCCTGCTGAGGTCAGATCCTTCACAAGCGGTTCATTTCACAGCACTGTAAACTGTTAATGACATCAAAGAGGAGTATGATTTGAGATACAAGGCTATAAATGGACAAAAGGCAAAAAAAAGCACGAGATAAATCAAATTGATTCCACCAAAGTTCAGTTTCTCATGCAGAGTGTTGCACAGTCTGAAAGTCTGATAGAGTTACTTTAGTATATAGTCAGTAAAAGTATCAGCAAACAACAACTTAACTGTTTTTTATGCAAGAAAGATTAAACTTTGCTTCCAAAGAGTCAATGGAAATAAAGCATTTTTAATTGAAGATTTCTGTGTATTTTTATGGCTTTGTTTAACATGTCTCTCTCTTCTCCTCTCCTTTGTATATAGGTTCGGGGCGAACTCTCCGGGAGACAGTCCTGGAAAGTTCGCCCGTCATGGCCCTGCTCAACCAGAGCTTCATCAGCAGCTGGTCTCTGGTCAAAGAGCTGGAGGGCCTGCAGGTGAGCATGAGAACGTCACCCTGACAAGTGACTTGCTTTTATTCAGTTTAGCTGTTTCATGCTGCTACTGTTGCTGCGGTGACGTTTCCTCTTTTCTCAACAGGCTGATGAGCAGAACTCTGTGCTGAGTGAAAAGGCTCGATTACATCTAGAGAAGTACAACTTCCCCGTGGAGATGATGGTGGCGCTGCCCAATGGAACCATTGTAAGTGTTTCTGTTAATATCAAGAAATATAAATATTAAATGTTGGGTTTGCAGTAGTAGTAACACAACACTGAAGTTATAAATTGGTGCAGGAATAAATGACTTTGTCTCTAACAGAAACTATTTTAAAGAGATAAAATCAGATCCTTTTAATACATGTGCTGTTTCAGAATTAAATGACACCCAAAGTGTAAAAACAATTCGATGTTTTTAAAAATCCAAACATTAAATGCATCACAAGCTTAAAATCTCCTACTAACTTTGGCTTACACTCACTGTAACTGTGGACATTTCTATTTATTTATTTGTTCATAATAATAAGCCAAACATTTGTGTTGTGAAATAAGTCACATGAAAGCTTTAACCATGTTCTGTGTCTGGTTTTAGGTCCACCACATCAACGCCAACTTCTTCCTGGACCAGACAGCCATGAAGCCAGAAGAGGAAGGAGCAACATTCAGCTTCTCCCCAGGGTTCGAGGACCCATCCACATCCACTTATATCAGCTTCCTGAAAGAGGCGCTGGAGAAAGCCAAGGAGTACCTGGCACAGTAGTGTGTGTGTGTGTGTGTGTGGTAGAGGCTGAGAGATAAGAAAACCCCTCCAACAGTCTTGTAGAGAAGCCAGTGTTGGCAGCTGAGAAGTGTTTTTGCCTTCAATCCTGTTTGTCACCATTTATTTGAATGTCTCTCCTGGATAAAAACTGGTTTTATATGCAGTATTTATATTGTGAGGTAAAAGTACATATACAGCTACTGTCAACATAATACATTTTAATGAAAGATAAAGGCCTTGCACTGAGCAGTAACAACCAAGCACATTTAGATCTGCTCTCTCTGCTGATGAATGTGGATATAAAATGCAGGCGGAGGCCTGCCAAGTCATTCTTTAGTGCAAGTGCTTATGTCATCTTAAAGACAAATCAGAAGTGCATCAACATATTTTTTGATCATCCTTCTTTTATATCCCGGTGCTGCATGTGCAATATTTAACGACTGAATGAGTTTTTCCTGCTGCTGATTCTACCCAGAGACGGCGCGGGTGCCGCCTCCAGCTGTGTCTCAGCAGTTTGTGAAGACTTTGCCTGAAAGCTCTCTTGGGGCCGGGCGACGCCTGATGTTGTTGCTGAGGCTGCTGGAAGGAAACAACCGTCGCTGTCTCAGGGGACAAACACAGCTGGAAAAATTTAACAGGGTAGCGCCACATGATTTACTGATGAGTTTACTTGTTTTCTTTGAGGTTGAAACCAAATGTTGAGATATTTTGCAGGTTTTGTGTTCAGAAGAAGATGTAACCACACCAAAGAACTTTTTTTTAATGATGTACAGTAGCTAGCTCGCAGCTTGGGCATTTGCCCACTTCAAATTTATGTAGCTCATTGGAACAAAATGGTCATTTCTTTTGCAGAATTGTTTGATCCCTTAACTGAAAGGCACATGGTGCTGTATTCTCTTTGACACTCCACCAAACTACTACGTGTGCTTGTGTCTTTTGCTAAACAAAGAGGAAATACATGATAATTTAAGGGGAAACCAGACTTACCGCCCTGTGGTTTGATGAATCCAACAATTAGGGAATTTCAGTCGACATACACTTTTTCCCGACTCATGAGGTCACTGTGACCTTTGACCTCTGAAACCAGAACTGTTAATCTTTAAGTCCAAGTGAAAACTGGACTTTGAATTCCCTAAAGGCAAATATCGTTATCATGTGGCCAAAAATGTTCTGTGATGCCACGTTGACCTTTAACCTTTGACCATTCAAATCTAATCAGTGAGTCTAAGTAAACATTTGTGCCAAATTTGAAAAGAGTCTTTCGAGGGATTATTAAGATAAAACGTTCACAAGGCAAAACAAGTGGATCGTGAGGTCACCTTTGACATTGGACTACCAAAATGTAATCAGTTCATCTGTGAGCCCAAGTGAATGTTTGTGCCAAATCATAAAATATTCCCTTGAGATGTCCCTGATTTTTCATGTGTATCTTGCGTTCACTGTCACCAAATTCTAATCAGTTCATCCTGGAGCCCAAGTGAAAGTTCTTGAGATATCATGTTCAGGAGAATGGGACGGATGCACGGACAACCTGGAAACACAGCTGTTGCCGATACAGAGGCATAAAAAACAAGTCAACATGGACACAAAATTAGCTGTTTATCACAGTATGTCTAATTTTCACCTCCTCAATTTCGGTTACAAGTGTGAAACAGGAGAACGTAATGATTTAAAAAACTCATCGGATTAGTACCAGTGGATTTTGATAATGAGAATAACATTGTAACAATACAACACAGATATACAAGGTCCTGTCAGCGTGAGATTTCTGACTGTTTGAAACCTTATTCTACCAGTGTTATTGTCTGAAGGTGAAATAAAAGTTGACGTTTTTTTACACATTGAATTGTGTTCTCTCTATAATTGTTGACATTGTGCTGACTTTTATTAACTAATCTACGATACTGTACAATGTAAGTAAAGTCAGTTGCGGTACCGAAGTGACAGAAAGAGCTGAATAACAACACTGCATTAATCTGCAGTAATAATACACCACAAGAGAATGTGAGTCATCACTTGAAATGAAAAGAGTTCAGAATTATCATTAATGAGGATTACAATATTGATTGTGAGTACTAGAGACGTTTTTAAAACCGGAAAGATTTTCTCAGTTCTCGTGATAATTTCTATGACGCCTACAATGAAAAACCTGGAGAAATGAACAGTGACTGAGAGAAAGATCAGACTAAAGTGGCTGTTGAACTGTACACATGCAGTTTAGAAATGTGTAGAAGTGTTTCAGAGGTTCAGCTTTAACTAAACTCAGCTGTATGAATATGGGGACATGCATATGACAGGTGTACCTTCACAATGAGATAATAAAGTTACTGATTCTCGTTAAGAGCAAAGTGCAGTTCCTCACTCACTCCATTCAAAAATGAGGATTCAAACAATCCAGCTCGACTCACGACTGCTGGACTCTGTTTGGTTTCCGAACCCATAGGAATGAGTCAGCCATTAAAACTGTCCGGCACGAGATTCCCACTCAGCCTTGTTCGGTTCCACTTCATGAGAATCCACAGCACTTGATCACACCGAACCATCCATCAGTCTGTGGTTAGTTTTTTTATGTTTGAAATGGACATCACCTTGAAATGAGTGAGCAGCTGCTTGTCTTTAATGCTCGGTGCTAAATGCTGCGTTGAATGAAGCCGATCAGCAGCGACTTGGTGAGTCGAGTAGAAATCCTTGCCTTTGCGCGTCTCCCTCAGTTGAACGTCCACACCTCCAGCTCCATGACGCGGAAGTCGTCCGTCTCTGAGAGGCAGCAGTTATTGAAGGTGTAGCAGGGGCTGCTGCGGCCCAGGTACAAGTTCTCATCCACCCACAGACCGAAGTGACCACTGCGGAGGAGACAGAGGAGGCACTGAAGGAAAAAGAGGCTTTTCTTTTACAGCTTGGTTGGATTGAATATTTAAATAATTTTTACACTACATCAGGGGCGATGCAACTGGTTTGGCTAAGCAGGAAACTGACTGACAGTGAATGGCTTATTATGTTAATTCTATGATCGGCTACGTATAGGAGACTGCAACAATGCTATACTCCTCATGCCATTAGCTTTATGCTTAAAGCTTTTTCCTTTTAGAGGTTGGTTGAAGATTAGATGTCAATGTAAGGCTCCTTTTTCCTGAGGCCCTCAAAGTCCCTTGAAAAGCTCAGATTTTGCCATGATCTCAATCAGCCAATCCTGTTGTTGCAGCCAGATTTAATATCGGTTCCCCTCTCTCTCTCTCTTAATGTCAGCTGTCATTTCAGTGATTCGCTGGGACCCTCCTCCTCTCCAATAACCTCCAGCGTCCATATCCAATGGCCACTCATCTCATTTAGGTACTCAGTATTCTCTGAATCCCTTCAACCATCACTCAACCACCCACCGATCACCCCCTTGCAACTCTGATGATGTCCCGAAGGGTAGAAGCGACAAATGGACTATCATTAATTTTTAAATTCAAGTCCCTCCTCATTGAAATATAAGCTGATTGCAAGTGAGGAAGTAAAGGGAAAAGACCGTACCTGCCTCCACCAATGGCAAAAGAGTCCAGGTCTCCTTTGATGAAGAAAGAGTTTTCTCCCGTCCATCTGAAGCACTGCAGAGACACAGCAACAGGAGGCATCACAAATACTGAAGGTGTGCAAAGTTCAAAACCTGTTGCTCAACATCCTCACTTTTTAGTCATTTAACCAAATTAACCAAACCAAGGAAAATTCTTCAGTGTACTTGCTGACAGCTTTACCTTGAAGCGAGGGTGCAGCATGAAGAGAAAAGTTTCTCCTGTGCCGTAGAACTTCTCGCTGGGCCTCAAAGGATGAGAGAGGAAGGCCCCGAACGTCTGACCAAGACAAGTTACAAGAGGCGTTATCAAAAATTAAAGGCAGGCAAGGAAACTTTATTTATTCAGCACAGAGTTATAAAGTGCTTTACAGGGAAAGGAAATAAATTTAACAAAGACTGATAACGGAGATGTGTGCTTTCTTTTTTTTCTTTACCTCATCAAGTGCATCCTTGATGACGATAAGCACAGGAGAGTCTGTGCCACTGAGTTTTCTGTAGAGGGACTTGAGGCTGGAGCCGTGACGGGACGTACTGTACTTTAGCTGCCAGGTGTAACTCACTGTCCTGGGGGGAAGCTCCTTACATAACTGCACACAAGAAATGTACACAAAAAGTAAAGGAAGGGTTGAAAAATAAAAGTAGGGCCACATCCTGACATTTAAATCCTGAACAGATACAGTAGATAACTTGTGTGTTCATGTAGAAGTGTGTTTCAATGATCCAGAGATTAATAAACATCATTTTGATCCACACAACAATCTGCCTCCTCTGGTTCTGGATCCAGTTTTACCAGACGTTAAAGTGTAAATGTTTACAAACTGGAGATTTACTCACCTCTCGAATGTGTGACTCTTCCAAAATGTGGCTGCTCTCTACAATATTACTGAGTCCTTCAGGTTCCCTGTCAGTGAGCAGGGTCGGCCTGTCCCCGTTCTCCTCCATCAACACCATCTGAAAAAAAACAACCTGATGATTTAGTTTGTTCTGGAAAATCAAGAATCAAGTATCTCCGACTAAAGTGACTTTCATCTTTCACACACAAACATATCTGTTTTCCTCCAGAATTTTCACAAATGCAGAATTAACCCTGGCAAGACCACCTCTCTCTCGTCAGACAGAACCCATTTACCTCCCAGTCGTCCCCCGAGCCGCGGTGTCTCTGGAACACCTCCTCCTCTTCTTCCTTGTCCTCCTCCTCCTCCCCTTTGTCCTCTATTAGTACAAACTCCTCTTCGTCACGGTCCGCTTCCCCCTCCTCCTCAACCCCCTCTCCCTCAAGTACACACAAGTCCGGTCGACATTGAGTCAGGTAGGCATACAGCTCGTCTGAGCTGCAGGGGGGGGGGGGGGGGGGGGGGGGCAAACACACACCGTCAGTGAGTCAACATGCTGACAAAGTCTTTTATTTTGGAAGAATATTGATGAACAAACTATAGCTCATAGTTATAGCTGTAAAATAAATGAATAAAGCGAGTTTAGTACAGAATTATCCTTTGAAATGAGAAAGATAGACTCTGTAATACTCTAAATACATGCAATTACCTCTCACAAACCTGTTAAAAAGTTACTGTGTGGAGGCCTTTCACTATTATCATACCTAACTAACTGTTGACACATTAATTTCCAATAAGCCACCTTTGTTTGTTCACAGTAACGTAAGTGTTTTTACAAAGTTAAGAAGAGAATGGATGGAGCGGGTTAATATACAACAGCAGTGAGGAGTTCAAGCCTCACAGGTGAACACGGTAATGAATGGATGTCAGTTTTGAAGTGAGGTAGAAATGCTAAACAAAGCTGACGACTAATACATGTCAGAGCTACACAAACTACATACAGTCGTACAATGGCTTCGGTGGTTCAGGAAAACTTGTTGTGTTATAGTGTTATATTGGGCTTGAGTTTTGATGATTACAGGAACATGCAGAGTAAAAAAGGAGGTAGATAGTTCAGCCAACATGATCGGACCCGACACAAACCAAAAAACATTTCAAACATTTTGTCTGAACCCGGCCCGATGAGTCCCAACAGGCTCAGGTCAACCCACTGTTACATCACTCTTTGGTTTGGGAAACTGTCGCTTTAAAGCCTAGAGTTTGGCATTTTGGTTTAATGGGACCAGTAGTAACCTTATCAGGAGAAGCAGGGATTTGAGACTGACTGAGAGATCTCAGATTCTGCTTCACAGAATGTTGTTTCCCCTTTAAAATCTATGATGATTGGACATCAGATCCACTCTCTGCCATTACTGTACCTTTCTTGTGACAGGGCGAGCCAGGCGTCTCTTCTGGGTAAGGTTTTGGCTGACCCCAGGTGGAGATCTCCCACACTCCGTTTCTTCCCTGCAGACGTGTGAACCCGCAGGCGCACAAACATCAGACTGCCAGCACTACCGGCTGATGGCCTCAGAGGCACTGGAAAAAAAACAAAGGTTGACTCATGCTGACAGGAATTAATAGAAAATAATACACACAGAACATAAATCACGTTCGTACCTGTGTTCTGACTCTTCTCTGCGTCATCAGCCTGAGTCAGTTTTGGACTCGCCAACTCTTGACCTCCACAGCAGAAGGAGGGGTCGCTGCTCAGGACCCCCACTCCCAGGCCACCGGCTGACGCCTCAGACAGCAGCTCCAGCGGGCAGCGCTCCAGCTCCTCTGCCATGTCTCTGCTCTTGGCATCCTCATCTCCAGAAACCTCTTTGGTCAGGCTCAGAGCCAGACTTGAGAATTCTGAAGACGCGGTAGACACCAGAGCTGGAACCGACTCCCCCTTTTGGTTTGGGTTGCTGCCTGCCTGGCTTTTGGTAGATTTCAATTTCTGGAAAAATGTCTTTCCTTTTCTCCTGAAAAAGAGAAGAATAAGAAACGTCGATATTGACTTCTTGTGTAACCTGAGTGTGTGTTTCTGTACTTGTACCTTTGTGATGACCATGTTAAGCATAGACCCTACAGAGTAAGGACAATTTGGCCGGTCCTCACTTCTTCAATGGGCTGTTAGAGGGTTAAGACTTGGTTTAAGAATTAGGATTAGGTTAGGGTTAAAGCTAGGCATTTAGTTGGAAGCTTATTAAGACAATGAGTAGCTTCACTAAGATAGAAGTACAAACGTGTGTGTGTGTGTGTGTTGTTTAGGGGCAGTGGACCATTGCTGACCTCTGCTGGGAGGCATTGAAGTGAACGTGTGAGATGTCAGAGAAGAAGGAGACGGATGCCAGATTGTCGACCGAACACGACAGGAGGTACTCCTCACAGCCGTGTTCCTTCACCAGAGGGAGAGTCTTACACGGGTCAAAGAAGATCTTATTAGCAGTCACCAGCAGGATCCCAGAAACGACACCCTGACACAGACAGAAAATGTGTTAGCCGACAGACGTGTACTTCATTTGTTGTTACGACAAATGTTTTTAACCACTCACCTTGCGATCAGTGATGTAGCGGCAGAAAAGTTTGAGATAGGGCGTGGCCCCCGGTCCCTCCCCCTGACAGCACTCTGGTGGGAGAGCCAATAAGCAGAGCTGTCCATCAGGCAGCGGTACCGCCTCCACATCCTGTCAGTGTCAACGAATAAAAATACATTAAAATACATTTTGACCCAAAACAAAAAGTGAGCTACATCGATAATCAATTTCTAAGCAAAAATATATATATTTTTGTGTGCGATAGCGAAACATAGACTCTAAATACAGAAAGAAGACGCATGTCTACCTCCGTTCATCCTGCAAAAATGAATCCAAAATCCACCTCCTCCAACCTCCATCAAGAGGTTATGACCTATCCCGCACCCAGCCAACAGGGGGCGATCAAGATTATTCAGCTGCACATTTTGTGCGCTTTCATGTTGTTTCATTATATGCTGTTTATGTATATATAAGGTAATAAAAGAATATCTTAATTAAATTAACTTCTTTAAGAAATTAAAATGTTTTGGTCATTTTCAGTCGTCAATAAAATTGCTAAACAGAAACAAAACAATTTAATTTTTCCCTCTTGTGTTTTCTGCTTATTAACCCTCAACGTCATCACAAACATAATTTCTCCACAGAGCACAGAATGATGTGACTAGTGTTGGATTAATGTTTGGGTTACAGTGTCTTGTTTTTTTGAATGTTTCCATGGTAACGTTCTGTTCATATGACCAATTCTTAAAATTCCTCGTCTGTTTTTCCTCTCACCACAGCGGAGAGGAATCATGTAACTGGAAAAACCTGCACAGTGATGCTGTGAAGATGAACGACCACTACTGTGATCAAATCAGTTTAATTACACAGTTAATTTATCGTTTATTCTTTAGTGGCGCCTTCTTCATATTGTTTCATATTCAAAATAGATTTATTAAAAGCTAAGAGAAGCAAAGAGTTTTACCTTTATTTTCACTTAACATAAGGAATAATGTCTTTTAGCTTAAGCATCAAATTGTTATTCTCATGTCATGTTATGTAACTGAGGTAAATACAGCTGCTAGTATCACTGCCTTACCTAGGTTACTATCAAGTTGCATTGTTTGGAGAGCACTCATTGGTTATAACTTGATCTATTACAGTTAGAGGTCAATATATTATTTAACATGAATCCACAGGAGTGGTCAGTCAGTCAGTCGTCCCAGACGTGGGAAATCATGTTTCACAGAAATGCATATTCACAATAAAAAACAACAGCATAACAGCAAACAGTACACATCCTTAGACAACAACAAGAGTAAGAGCAAGGATATTATCATGAAAAATTGACTGTTAGTAAAGAGCTGGGTTAACAGCGGGATGATAAACATTGTTATGGGAGTAATGGCCTTAGAATTGAGCCCAGAGATATTGAGATCTTTAATTTTGGCAGCAGCAGTGTGGATTACAGAAACAGGTGGAGCATTAAAGCAGGAAGTGTTGAACGATCGTTTACATAAGTATTAGTACCAATATCACAGTTTCAAAATATTCCATTACAAAGTCCTGAGTGAAAAAGCCCTCTCAATTCAAAGTGTTATTGGCAAAATGTAGATAAGACATAACAGTTTTTGTTGTACCAAAAAATGGCCTTGGTGATTGATGTATTATTACACATTTCATTATTAGGTTATTAAAACCAATACTTCAATGTGTAGGCAGGACTTTATTAGTGGAGCTAGTTTTGACCATTTTGTTTACGGTTAAGAATTTTAGCATTTCCCAACCTAAGGTCCTTTCATAGAACCACAGCATGAATCTGAGGGGTCGTCGGATAATTAATGGAGCCGGAAACAATACAAGCTACAAAAAACAAACTTTTCTCTTATCTTTTTTACTGTGAAATAATGAATTCACTTGACTGGTTTGTATATTTATTCAAATTAAACCATCTGAGAGGTTTAGTGGAGAACATCAGCAGCAATTGACACTGTATTGTTTGGTGTTTTAATCTCTAAAAACAACTAATATTTGATCGTACTTTTTATGTTGTCATCTGAGAAGTAACTATTGAACTACAACTGTCAATTAATGGAGTAGAAAGTACAATCATTCCCAATGAAATGTAATGGAACAGAAATATACAAATAATGGAAATGGAAAGAGAGTACAAAATTGTACATCAATACAGTACTTTAGAAAATAAACACATATATGTTTTAAAATAATGCAAAATGAACACTTTATAAACCTATTTTCTCCTTCTTACCAGTAGTTTGTCATATTCTGCCTCTGGGGAGGGGGAGAGTGGTGGAGCAGGGAGTGGATCCAAACAGTGTCCGTCCGTCTCCCCCTGTGGCTTCTCCTTAGGTCCGGAGCCTGAGTCCAGCTCTGGTGTGGACGATCCTCGGTCCGCGGGGGAGTTTGTGTTTCTCCCCTTTGCTGAGAGCAGCTGCTTCAGAACGGAAGCCATGATTAGAATAGCTCTGACATTGAAATAGACCCAAGCCGGGGACAGGAGTGACCACTTCCTCTTTCTACAGGCCTGCACCTCCCCTCTCCTCTTTGTTTGTCGTCACATTAGAGCTTTGAATAAGGGCTGTGCGTGAGGGGCAGGAGGCTTTTATCTTTTTACCACAACAATATAATAATTCACGACATTACGCTGACAGTGAGTTTAGATCATATGTCGCTCATATATTATGGGTTTTGGGTGATTGTTGTTCTATGAATTTAAGGCGGAGCAAAAGATTTCTGCCTCAAGCTAAATACTGGCAGATAAATTGGAGAAGCTCTTGATTTGCATTTCAAATAAAGTAAAAAAACACAGGCAAATACCCTCACCCACACACACACACACACACACACACACACACACACACACACACTTAGCATGTGAGTCACACGTCAGCTGCCATCATGTGCTTACAGTTGACTCGTACCTCTCTGGCTATTAGGGCAGCAGATGCAGAGGATACTTTAGAATCTGCAGAGGATGAACTGTTGCTGCTGAACTGAGATGAGATGCTGAACACGGTGTCACCATGGAGACCCTAAAACACAAATACATTAAAAATAAAAGTAAAATCTTTGAATGTTGTGTTCGTTAGATGATCAGATCTCAACTTCTGCCAAGACCAGAGATGATAATGTTTACTTTTGTGTGAATCAGTTTCTTTTTTTTATGTCACATGGTCACCAATATTCTAATATTAACCCGACACTGCCATGTGAACAGTATTTTCTGATTATCTAAACCTGAACAATACTCTAATAATACTCTATCAATCATAGTCTGATTAAGAAATAATCACATTAAGACATGGAGTATTCTGACCTTATTATTATTTAGACGTTTTAATCACAGTATAACATCCTATTGTGACAAAGGCAGACGGAACTTTTTCTATTAGAGCCCCACACTTTGAAGCTCTCTGCCTGATCTCAGACACAAAACCTCTCCAGCTTCTTTTAAATCTCATCTTAAAACATTTCTCTTTCTGTAAGTTTTGCAAATTATTGCATTTGTCATTTATCTCTTATGTGATGTGGCTGATGTCCTTTTAGTCAACTGCCTTGTCTGGCTTTTAATTTTTGTTATTGTTAAGCAGTTCTTTACATTGTTTAAAGTAGTGCGATATAAATAAAGTTTTTTATTAACATTAGAGTTTGAGCAGTATTTTGAAACATGGACTTACGACAGTTAACAACAAATCCTCGAGAGGTGACACCGATATTGCATCTCTTGTTCATGGTGACGCCCTCTGTCTGTGTGTCAAGTTTCAGAAGATTTTATCATAGAATGGATTTTTTTGTATGCCTTAGTACCGTAAGACCACGAATAGACTCCATTCTCCTTCCACCTTACAATCTAAACACAAAGCTCCTGCTCTTCATCAGGCTGGATCTTCACCAGTGAATAAAGTATATCATTGTTTGGCAGCATCACCATCGAGCTGAATATTTGAAATAGCCAAAGTGAAGAATCATCTCCGCAACTGTCGTCCGCTGACAGATAGATCCATTGACCTAAATCACATTTCAGGCGCCTGACGGATTGTGTGACCACTGATACAATTGTGTGCTTTTTGTATGGGTGTGAGCGTGTGGAATGCATCTTTGGATCTCTGTGTGTGTTTGTGTGCGCTCAATTGTGTGCATTAACACCTGAACTGTATACCTGGATAAACATCTATCAAAAAAAGTTGATGTGCTGCTAAAAATCCCCTTTAATCTCAATATATGTTTATACCATTACATTTTAAGAAACAGTTCTCAGCATAACACAATAACATTCAACAGCATCACCAATATACAGCACAAAATCGATGAATCAAATAGACTTATTTAAGAAACACATCTTATTAAGAAAATAGGTAAGAGGCTTGTATAGAGTCTGTGGTTTGGATTAAACAATTCACTAACGCCTGAAGTTAATGTAGAATACAATGAATTGGGTAAAAGTGTGATTTAACTTGATCCAATGTCTGTCTTCAAAATCTGGATAAAGTGTACCCATCTATTAAAGCCACTTTTTCAAAAGAAGCAAATGATGTTTAGGAAGAAGAGAAATTAAAAAAGAAAGAAGAGTGTAAAAGGAGCATAATAATTAATAAAGACAAATCCGAATAGAGCACTAAATTAAACACCTAAATAGAACAGCTAATTATCACTATTGCACTTTCCCGATCGATGATAGTGCAAAACAAAACTACACGGTTTTAAATCAACCCATAGTAAACAGCTTGGCAGAGAAATCAAAAAGCTGACAAATACCTTTGAGTTAACATCTGAAATCAGATTCCTGCAGCTGTATTTGTTGAAAAAGCTCTGTAACACACTCTGCTTCCCCATGGTGCCGCAGAAACAGCTGTGACGGCTCTGACACGCGGCTCTGAACCTTGGACGCTCTTTATCAAACTCTTTCGAGACCATAAACTGTTATTACAAACCAGTGTTGTTCTGATATACCTGATCCGCTGACATATATATATGCGTGCAGCGATAAAGCTGTTATCTGCTACTTCCCCAATACTCCCTGGAGGTTCTCACAGCTGAAGTAAAATCAAGTCCAACAAACAAAACGCTTGTGACTCACCCTGCTGCTTCTGCTGTCATCTGACAGTTCAGCCATGTGTTGTTGCTTCACTGCAGGATTGTTTAGATCCCATGAGGTCCCTGTAAATTAAAAAAAGACTATTTCTGTGTCGTACCTTATGACAAAACATCACACAATGAAAAGGCCTCAGCATCACTTGCTTACAGAATTAACAGAAGCGTCTACAGCTCATAAGACTGCCAGTCACATGAAAATAACCTGACATTTTACCAGCCGGACATCAGGCTGGTAAAATGTGAATTCAAGATGATGCCAGAGCTACTTCTCCTCCAGCCTGCACATGCCTGGAGATGTCTATCCGACGGTTTGCGGGTACCTTGCAGGTAGTACTGCCGCAGCTTGGGGTTTCTGATGTGGGGGATATGGTTGAGAGGCCTGCCCGCAATGGGCTGGTGCTGACGCTGGCCTCGTACTATGGCCTCCTGCATCACTCGGGCCTGGGGCTGGGTCTCCCAGGGACGCTTAGCGAACTGCGGGGGCTGAGAGACGCCAGGAGGAAGCTTGGAACCCAGCCTGAAAGATGAAGAAGACAAGGCAGATGTTTTTCGCTATATTAAATTAATTAATGGACTGTGTTTATACAGTGCGCTATACAGTCTTTATCGACCACTTAACACACATTCACCCATACAGTGCTTCTATATGCAGCACTTTTTTCTATCAACAACCATTCATACTATTTGGGGTTCAGTATCTTGCCCCACTTTTTAAAACAGACTACAGATGCCGGGGATCGAACCAACGACATTCTGGTTTGTGGACCACCCTTTCTATCTCCTGACACACAGTCGCCCAACTAATAGCGGTATAGCGGTTTTGAAGAGGTTAAAAAAGGAAAGTTCGTTTAAGATTCTGAATTACAGCAGTTGTAAGGGGCAGGCCTTACTCTAGGTTAACATTCGTCATAAAGCGACTTGTTTACAGATGCTGGATTATTGTAGAATCAAAGAAAATCTGTTTGGCTTTGTCTTTTCAGCCGAATTCCCGGAGAAAAACCACATGCACATGCCACCCACATGCGAATTCAACACAGAAAGACCCGGGCTGAACTGGAATTCGAACTTGGAACTTTCCTGCTGTAAGGTGATTATTTTTATTATCGATTTTTGTAGATACTTTATCCTTTCATTGATGATTGGTCTAGGAATGTCAGAAAATATCGTGGAAACTCAGCATGGCATTTTCTGTTTGTCCCCTCGGCTAAGAAGGTTATGAAACATAAATAGTTGTTGATTGAATGTTTCTGCACGGATATCCGTCCTTCAGCTCAAGATTGAACTTCAATGCTCAAACATGAATTGTTTTCCTTTCGTTTCAAATATTTACTGTTTTGGGCATTTCGAGTGTGAACAACTGTACAGAGCAGCGTTCACAGCCTGATCAGAGTTATTTATAGGGGAGTGGGAGTTGTTTGTGCGATGGCTGTGAGAGTGTGTTCCTGGCAAGATGCTGCACCTTTCACCCACATGAGGCTCTGTGATGGAGCCTGGCGTCATTCAGCAGCGGTAAATGAAACCAACTGATGACAAATGTGTATGTCGTGCTAAAAAAAAAAAAAAAAAGAAGCTGCATATTTGTTTTGTATTCAATCGCAAAAAATCTTGCCATCCTTTAATGAAAGAATGAATAATGGCGTGCTAAAACCTGAGAAGCCAGACTTGTCACATGGCTGCTTGGAGCTTTCTCTGTTTTTCTTTCCAGTAATCCGTGTTTGGTATTTATAGAGGCACTGACCTGCTCTTGACGTTGCCAAAGTAGCTGCTCCTGCTCTTGTCCCTGTTGGGCTCGTTGTCGGCGGCTCCTAAAATCTCAGGCCTCCTCACAGACTGAGCCATTTTCCTCTCCGTTCTTTAGTGTGAAGCTGGCAGACTTAGTGGCAGATGCAGAGAGGACGAGGGGGCTCAGCTGGCATCCTTCCTCCTCCTTTTATTCCCCATGCCTGCCTACTGGCCCAGTTTACAGCACCTACACAGAACGGATTTTTACAAACATCAGCTGGGCAGGAGGAGGGAGGAATGGGGGGAAGGATAAGGAAGGGGAGAGGGGGGGGGGGCTAAAAGCTCTACTGTACCTGCAGCAACATGACCCCATGAGGAAATGAACACTTAGCAGGATAATGGAGCCGGCTTTAAAAAATTCAATTTAACTGTCAATCAGTGCATATTATTGGTTTTTAAATGTGTTTTGCGATCAATGTATCTGACCTTGTGGGAACCGACCGATCTAAGAATATGACTTGTTTCGTATTTGCAGACCAAGCTACGCATTTTGGTTCATTACTGCAGACCACACCACAAATTTGGGTAGATTTATATTTGTAGACTAAACTACAGAATTTAGTAGTTTGGTAATTGTCGACCAAACTACAAATGTGAGTACTTTATTGTAGACCAAACAACAAATTTGGGTCGTTTTCTGAGGACTCTCACATTTACAAATTGAGTAGTTACAAATTTGCTGACCAAACTAAAAATTTGAGTAGTTTCATATTTGGAGAAAAAACTACAAATTTGAGAATTTTCTTATTTGGAGAACACATTACATATTTGAGTAGTTTCATATTTGCAGACAAAACTAAAAATGTTAAGTACATTGTAGATCAAACTGCAAATTTGAGTAGTTTCACATGTTACATTTCTGTAATACAGTTAAATATAATATAATGGATAAGAGGGTTAGAATAAGTTTGAGAATGTAATGAGCTCAGCCTTTGCTCATATCATGACACAGGAATGCATCAGCTTCATGAAAGCCTCACTGCTGCACCTTCTCTTTGAATGAACAGCAACAGCCAGACTAGCTTAGCTTTTCCCTGCAGATTGCAAACAGCTCCAATCATGACTCAGTCACACATGGCGTCATTCGGGTTAAAACGACAACACGTTGCCTCCTGTAAATGCAGCAGGTCCGTGTATCACCCTGACAGAAGTGGGCATTTCAGACGACATAAGGGATTAATAATGGAGATAGCGGCTATGGCAGGAAGAGAGAAAAACACCCCCATCAGATCCTGAGCAGAGATGGAGAAGTGAGAGGAGCAGCCACACGGAGCTGTGTGCTCCTCACTGACCTGAGATGGAGATGGGTGTCGGTCAGATGAGCGTGTCTTCATATTGCAGTGTTATGATATCACTGCAGACAGCAGCCCGGAGGGACCTGACGCACCGACTGTCAAGATGCCTCCCGCCCGGGCTGCTGGGGATTGGACGGGAGACGGAAGTAGATGGGAGGGAACCATCTTGCTCTTTTTGACAGCCATGTAAAGGGATAGAAGATTCCCTGTTCATGGCTTATAACTGATCCACAGTGCACTAGTTACCAAAGATTAATGAATTAATTACAGCCAATTTCATTCTTTATAAGTGGTAACTTACAATATAATAAATAAAGGGTTCAAAGCTGTTCATAATGGTGATTATTTATTGTACAGCACTTTGGTCAACTCTGGCTGTAATGTGCAAATGTGCTCTGTAAATAATCTTTTGTGTGTTTTTTCCATTTTATCGTAAAATACAAATTCAGCATTCAAATCCATTTACAACAATAACAACGATATAACACTGAACAATTTCCAAATATACATCAGGTTGATTACAAGGCCAAAACACTTGATGACACTAAGGCGCACAACTGAGTTTATGTCCCTAACATCCACTGGTGGCAGCTAACATGCTAGCATCTACTGGTAGTTGGTAACTTAAATTGTGCAGAAAACATTTAAACGTACAAGGGACATTCACTATCTTGTATTTTATATTCTAAAACAATATGCACAAACACAAAAATCTCAATTGAAACGATTCAAAAGTAAATAACATATTTTTTTTAAATGAAACTGTGAATTAAATCGAATTTATCTTCTGGGGACTATATTAATTATGTGATAGTAAATGTTAAATGGTTTACAGATGAGGTAGTTCGGTGTTTATGAGTTTCAAATAATCTAAATAAAGTGAAAATTCTACGTGGAGTGGATCTAAAATTTTGGCGACTATGGTCAAATTATTGTGAAAATGTAATATTTGTTCTGTTATGAGACCAAGTGCTCACCTCCACCTTTGGGGGGCGCTCAAGGGCCGGGTCTAATAAAGTGAGGTCATGATGCTCCAGCCAATCAGATCGCAGGAGAGCGAAGCACAGTTTCCGGCCTGATGAACGAAAACACAACTGAAGACTGAAAGGCGAAGAGAAGAAGCGGAGATTCACGAACTATTCACCGTCGCAGATTCCTCACGTTCATCTGTAATTTACCGTAAGTTGCACGTCGGTGTTTTTTTTAAATCGCAGGTCGTGATTACAAGCGAAGAAGAAAGGAGCATGTCGGTCTGCGGTTGAGGGTCACACCGGGGGCCGCTGTCTGCTGCTGATGCTAAAGCTAAAGCTAACTGACTGTGTGTGTGTCGGTTCGATGCCCGGGGCAACCGGCTCAAGATGGACAGAGAAGAACTGATCACGAACCACATCTCTAAATGCTTCGCAGTCTCATTCCTGGTTTCTTAGTATCTCCTCATAAAGACGGTAAGGAGCAGTGCAGTTAGCTTAGCGGGTTTCAAATGTAAAATGTAGCTTGTTAGCTAACCCTAGCCTGGATGATTGCGTTTATCTTGAACTACTCATAATGAGAGGGTGATAATCAAGTTTAATTAACTCTGTTAACTTCAGTTTATCAACAATTATGTTAAGATATTTAAGATCTTATTGCTTGTGGTATTCTTGTCAGTGATGAAAGTACAAATTACGTAAGTACTAAATACTTAAAGGTTCAGTGTGTAAGATGTAGGTGAACGGAATCTATTGGCAGAAATTGAATATAAAATAATCCTAAGGATGTTTCGCAGTGGGTTACTTATATCCAAATTGTACCTTTTTTATATTTAAATACTTTATATTTACATTAGGAGCAGGTCCTCTCTACGGGGCCTCCATGTTTTTTTCAGAATATCTATCTACAGTATTTATATCTTTCTACGTATAATAATCACCTGAAAAAAAGGCTGGACAATATGGCCAAAAATGTTATTAAGATATAAATGTACATATCGATTACAATAATTATCACCATAAATGTCACAACATTATTTCCTCTAATTGACTGATTTTTGCATGTTGTGGTTTTAAACTCCTCTTCATGGCCAGTGTATCATAAGCACTTGGAAAAATATACAACATGTTACAAATCTGAGGTAGTTTAGTAATGTTACACCTCTTCACTGCTTGTACAACACATCAACAATATATATGATTATTTTACGTAATCAACTTTTATAATATTGACAGAGATATGACCAGACAAAGTCAGGAAGTCAAGAAAAAGATTCACTCAAGCAGCTAAACTAGTTTATCCGTTTTCTAAATCTTGATTTACTTGTGGCATTCGATACACAACTTTAACAGTTTTTAAGTTGTTGCTGCTTGTTTCTTTTAACTGATGCTCCAACTAATCACTCATTTTTATCCCATGTGTTGGCAGTGAGACAGACATGACATCTGTTTGCTGAACTGGTCCGCCTTAAGCCACAGCTAGCACCAAACATTGGTGTGCAACTTCCCAGCGAATCAGACTGACCCGCCCCCATCACCATGGAAACAGAAACGGTACGTTTACTTCCTACTCTTTAACTTAACAAAAGTATCCCCCTGAATGATTGTTCAAACTAAAGTATATATTCACAGGAAGTCATTCCTATCTGGCAGAATAAGCCCCATGGATCCACCCGTAGTGTTGTGAGAAGAATAGGTTCCACTCTCCCACTCAAACCTCCACAAAGAGCATGTTTCCAGGTAAATATATCAAATGTGACCCTTTTTTAATAGCAATAAACAGGTATAAACATCTTAACTTGGACATTAACTTGTGTCTTTTTGCAATAGGAACTACCAGGCCTACCCTCTCTTCGGCCTATGACTGGCCCTATGGTTCCTACCTTGGCAGACATAGCCTGGATTGTTGCTGATGAAGAGGAGACCTATGCTCGAGTAAGGTGTGTAAATAGTTAATTACTACACCTTGTTGTAGCGCCAATTCACCTTTCCCTACCTGCACTATCTCAGACTTTTCAAATGACCAGGTGCGTATTTGCAGGAGTTTTTGTAGTCCTGATGTGTTTGATTGCATCACTGTACAAACTGACCAAATAAAGTAAGCACTGGGGCTTTTTCTGGGCAGCAGGTCAAAAGAAAGAAGCATCAGAGGAGATCCAGCATAAAGTAATTTCTGTTCTCTGATTTATTTTGATTCTGCTCAATGACACCAACCTTCTGTTTTCAGGAGCGACTCACGTCCTCTAAAGCATGAATGGCGGCCCACGCCCCTGCTGGTGCTCCACAGGAACTCATCTGTGCCCAACTTCCGCCGTGAGGGCAAAAGGATGGAGGGACTGAAGAAGCCCGGGGCCACGGCGCTGAATCGAACAACAGCCCTGCAGGATGAGCTGAGCAGACTCCGATCACAGATTGCCAAGATTGTGTCAAGCGATTCTGGTAGGTGGCAGACTGGTAACTTATCTAACTTAACACTCCTTACTCATAAAGCTGCTTTGAGTAATATAGATTTAGGATTGCTTTACTGTGGCTAGGTGAGTGTGTCAGTAACTTCACGTGGCTGTGATTCCTTAAGCTCTTTGGTACTAAGATGCCGTGGCATCGGTTTGTAGGTCAGTGACTTAAGATAATCTCTCGTTCTGTGGAGGCTGTTATTCAGTGAATATTTCAACAGGAACGCAATGAGAAGGTATCATATTGGACTCGGAGGAGAGGTACTCTAAACAGAAATTACAGATAGAAACAGTTTTACAATTTTAGACTCAAATTGTTTGCCGTAACGCTGTCCCACCCCAACCTGATTTATTAATTACAGATCCACTTATTTCCCTCCTCTGCTATGCTGGTTTATTTCAGGCTCCAACCCTGAAACTCCTGACCTGCTCTCCCCCGACGACACGAGTATGAGCTTCTCCATGGCGCCTTTCGAGGCAGCATCCTTCCCGCCGGCTGCCACAGCTGCTGCCTCCTTTGTCATCAGTGACGTCACAGAGGAGGATGAAGAGGAGGACGATGAGGAAGATGACAAAGATGTGGTCTCTGTGGTGTCAGAGCTGGTCCCTGACCCACCCGCTTCCATGACGGCATCAACAACCTTCGACCTGGACAGGCCCAGCATGGACTTCAGGGAGGCTGAAGAGGACACAGTGTCGCTGTCAAAGTCCACCAGCTTTGCTGACGTGATGGACATTCTGAAGGACATGAACCGCATGAAGATGAGCAAAGACAGGTAAGTGTTTTTACTGAGTGCAACACCCCAAAGCTTTGTCTTAATTAGTGTTTTTTATATCATCAAATAAACTCATTAGCTGAAAAAATACTTTGAAACACATCTAACTTGGAGGGGGCTGGACCTATTTCCCGTACTGCCGCCAGCCACCAGATAATTTCCATTTCAAGATAATTTCGCCTCATTTTTGCAGAGCTAACCTCCAGCTAGCTGCAGCTTCAAATTAACAGACCAATACCAAAGTTGCAAGAAAATTAATTGGCATATTGCTCTAAATGTCATATTAAAATAATATTTAACAATCTCATATAACTGGATTATTATTTAGCATCGTCAAAGCATTGTTGTTGATGCTGAACAGTTCTTAAGTCGGCTTGTGTTTTCTGCTGCTCGTCATGCAGGTACAACAGAGGCTGTACGTCCCTGAGAGAGGAGGACTCTGCAATTCTGATCTCAGAGGCTTTGAGGAAAAAGTTTGTCTTGAAGGAAGAAGATTCAGCTGCTGGGAATCGGAAGTAGCTCGATCGCATGTTTGCCATCACCACCCGATTCTGCTGTTCAATGTAAGTCAGGACAGGACAATTGCGTTTTTATTTATTTATTTTGAGTCATTTTCTAACATTTTTTGTAACTGACGGTTGCTGTTTTCAATGCCAAACTGTTGAAACTCACTTGTGGTTTCTTTGTTGTCGTTCTGCTTTGTTTCCCCTCCTCTCCCTCATTAATTTTAGGCCCTTGCCTGTGGAGTATGTACCCATGGATCCACAACCTTGCTCCTCAAACCCAAGGCAATAGCTGTCCGCCAGAGATAAGACAAAAAAACACTTTGTCCCAGACTTTCACAACTAAATGTGAACTTCACAGTGCAGTACGAGGGGGAACAGTCCGCTCCTGATAACAATAATCTGTTTCAGCACTGCATCGCATACTGCATTTATTGTAATTCCCCCTGGGAAAAAAGGCTTATGTTCAAACCTATTTTCAATAACGACTCAACAGACTGGTGCCAGTGCTGTCCAGTAACGTGGTCTGCACAAGTGTGGGGTGTCGTGTCATAAAACGGTGCTGAAGGATGCGCTAAAAGATGCAAATAGATGTTTTTGTTTATTTCAGTTGAGCCCTCTAAAATACTTGAACATATTTCTCCAGAGGAAACCAGTCTAATGCACTTGCATAGATGTAGTGCATCTTATTGACCGTGTGTGTGTGAGGAAATACAAGTTATATTTACCGTGGCTGAGTTTCCATATGTGCACAGCATCGTGTGCGTTGCTTGTTCCACTGCACCTCTTATGCCTGTCTGCTTGTGTGTGAATAGCATATAGAGTGACAGTCACTCAAACTAAGATGCATTGATGATATAGTTTGAAGTGTGAATTCTGTTGTGTATAAATCAATGGATGTGTGTGATTTAACAGTGCGCCCTTCTGTGTTTGCATCTTTTTTGTATTTCCAGTAAAGGCAACATTGGATACAAGCATCTGCAGGTCTTTTATATAGTAACTTCCTCTTGTGTTTAAAACATGCTAATTGGTAGATGAGACCACTTTTAGGATGTTGCTTACGTGACATCAGAGAGGTGATTTTTAGTTTGAGCAGAGATAACTAAGCTATATGTAGAGGCGCGATCACACATACACAAATGTGACAAAGTGACAAACCTTCGCCTTCCTTTCACTTCCAGTCTGCCCCGATCTGTGCGAGTGAGGGGGTGATTAAAACGTGTGGTTTCGTGTGGGGTTCAGCTTTGGTGACCCATGATATTCTCTCTGCATTTGCGTATATGTGACCGTGCCCATAAGCAGTTTTCAGAATGAACTCTGTGAAATGTCCGGAAAAAGTGAGTCTGGACTTTTTCAGACGTTGCCTTTTCTCTTATGAAGTACGCAGCAGGAGACTGTGTGGGTCAGACGCTCTCGAATCTCATTGTCTTTCCAACTTGTCTTCTACATGAATGGCACTTCATTTTCATCATAAGATAATTGTATTGTCAATTTTTTTGTGTGTCTCTCTCACTCTGACATTTTGCAGACATTTTACTGGGGGGCTGGTAGGGAAAGTTCCAGAAAATGTCTGGAACAGCTGACTTTGACAGTGTGTTCTCACACGCAGCCCCCTCGCAAAACTGCAGGAAAATGTCTGGATTTCAGTGCATGTCTGAAAGCAGCTTTACAAAGCTTTCACATCAGTGTGTTTGTGTGAGTGTGTGTCACAATGACTATTGTTGTTGACGCCTTACCGGAGATCTATTGCCTGTTCCAATGCCTCATTTTATTCCCTTATTAGCTCCAAGTGCCAAGGGTTTGTTTTAATCAGCCCACCCTTCAACGCCTGACCCTTTTTCGTTTTATTCCTGAATGTGCCCTCCAGTTTCACATGTCTTCATCCGAACAATGAGCGACTTTGTTAAGAATCAGCTGCGAGTGTTTGTTTATTGTTAAACATTACAACTCACAAAAAACCTACTTGCTGTTATGTCCGATTTACTTCAACCCATGTCACTCCGTTGTTTCATTTATCATGTGTTTTCCTACACGACTGAGAATCATATAGTTTAGTTTTGCAGTGTGAAAAGTAACTACTCATGTATGTGTTGAGCAAGAAGGTGCCCATCTGTGTATCATTGTATTCGGTGAAGTTGAAATTTTGTTTTGTTTGCTAGAGTTTACCCTCAACAATTCTCCTCAATAATTCCTCAGTTCATTTCCTGATCGGTCAAAGTGGAGAAAGTTAATAACCGATGAGCTGAAGTACAAAATGCAAGTTTAAATTTGTTCATCCTATGTTGTGTACTTGAGAGATGGTTCCAGATCAAAAACTGAAGGGAAAATTGAGGATTTGACTGTTTCTGTGTGTCACTTTGAGCATTTGTCACCATCGTACCTCTGTAGGGTTCAACCCACCACCTGTATGTTATTATTTTTTTTATTATGTATGGACTTGTAAATAAAGATGGGCTGAGATTTTGAAACTATGACTGTTGCTTTCAGATCACCATGCAGTAAGAGATATGTCCAGTGTGGGGCAGTGCAGGCAAACAAACCTTGGGCTTGGTTTAAACTATTTACTTTTGCCATATGAAATACTGAGCACTTTGAATTCCTCTCAACTATGACATCCATCACACACGTGGACAAGGGTTTGGATTAGTGGAAATTAAGTACTATTACTCGAGTTCTGTCATCTCAAGATTTGTGTTTATATCATATTTAAATTGCATGCCACTTTATTCTTCAGCTTCAGAGTAATTCAGATCCATATATTTTACTTTTTACTTTAGTACATCACATGTTATTGATAATCATTTACTAAATGATCAAATTTTCTACATGTATTATCATTAAAGTTACTAATAACATAAATAGTGATTTAAGTTAAGTGAAATTAGAATAAAGTTCCATAAAAGGAGAATATTTAGATCAATACAAATGATCGTAGTATTGCAGTACTTGAGTAACTGCACTCGTCTTCCTGCTGCAACCTCAGCCAACATCCAGCATCCGGCATCCAGCCATTATGTGCCTAGAATAACCAGTCTTCTCACATGGCGTCACACTACAATCCTAATTTCCAAATGACTGTTAATTCCCTGTCATTTCCTTTTTCTTTCCCAAGACGACGTGGGCCCTCAGTGAGTCACTGTCTATTTCCTGTGCGAGTCCTTGGCCTACTTTGTCCCTCTTCACCCCTGTGATGGACTTCCTGCCTATTTTAGATAGAGGGAGACGTCTGTGGAGAGCTCCATTAATAGGGCTCAGTGTCAAAATGAGGCTCTGTTAAAACTATAAATACAGTTACTCAGTTCAAAGTGACATTGACACGTTTTCATTACTATGAGGCTAAAAAAAGAAATTCAAAGCAGGTTAACACGCGTTTGAATCAACAGTTTCTGGACGTTCCCTGCAGCAGTTAACAGGTTTCTCTGAACCAGGCTGTTGACTGGAATAAATATCGTTGTCTAAGTAAAATATAAATTAAAATGAAATAAAAATCAGGTTGTATGCATTCAGACTGGAGTGATATGATGAATCAAAAACCCAAAACCAGACTTTGACTTTAACCTCAATTGCTTGAGGCTTAAATTAGTCTTTCTTAAGTGGAAATGACTCAAATTAAGCCTTTTATAATTTCTCCTGTTATTTGGCCTTGAATCAGTGTCTAAAAATTAAAAAAATCTAAATGTGATATCAAAGAAACCGAGAACTTATAACAACAGATTTCGTTGGTCACAACACTTTCACAATCACATTTTAAATCAAACTTGAGTTGCTCGCCCAAACATCCAGCAGTTATGGATGTATAAATTGCCATTGTGTCTCTGGCCAGATGATTTTTTCATTATTTTGTAGCCCTGACCTTAATCCCCTCCAACCAGTGATGGACAGGAGCCATTGTTAAGCTCCACTATCTTCACCAACCTTGCTAATTTGCTTCATGTGCTAGCATGGGAAGGTCACCATAGACACTAGTTTTAGAACTCAACGTAACTGAGAAATATAGAGAAATTAACCTGGGTCAAAAAAGCATTTAAGTCATTAAGTGAATTGTCTGGAAAGGGCCTAAAATGTAGCAGACGTTTATTTACAGTACTTTAAAATTCCTGTACTCCAGTTAGGTAAACACCATCACACATTGAAAAATGATACAATGTGTGGTGAAGTGATTATTTAGGATTGACAGGGGACATGATGGACGTCACTTAAGACTGAACATTCAATCAAAACTACGACTTTCTGAATGTGTCTCTTCAGCAAAGCCTACGTCGTTTGGCCGAATCCAATCCCACCATGTTGGTCACCAAGCTCCGGTCACGTTCCCTCTGTGTGACAAGTGGCAGCGAAGCAGCAAACACGCCAAGAGGAAGACGATCTGTCATCCTGACCATTTGGCGAGGCTGCTCCATCTCCCTGAACCTCAGAGCCTTTCATCACTGTCTCCTTACGTGGCTGAGAGCTCTTCATAGGGAGGCTTGTCATTGGAAACAGAAATGTCCCCCTAATGTCCCAGATGTTTTCCCATGTTGCCCCCAGGCTGTCAGGTTTCAAGCCCGTTTGTCACTTGAAAGATATGATTAAAAGAATTGCTTTTCGGTTTCTTGTCGTGGAGCCGGGATCGTCTCGGACCATCTGGATGGATGGAGTTTGACTCGTGGTCAGAAACATTGTCAGGGTTTCTGGTTTTGATTAATCCGTCTGACAAATTTGTCAAGCAGTGCCGCGGCGGGGAGGGTAACTCAGAGCAAAAGCAAGGGAAGACAGTCGATCGCTCTCGAGCAGGTGTTACAGACAGCGTGTCGCATTAGGTTTTGTTTATCGGCACAGTTGCAGCCTTCTGGGAGGGACAGGAAATGCTTTCATTTATTATTCATATCTCAAGATTATCACCTGATTCAAAACAAAAGTTAGCAGCTAAGTTTAATGGCGTGCTCACGAGATCACAACCATCAACATCCATTTAACTATGACAATTTATATGCACAGACACATTTGAATACACAAGATGAATACGTTCAGATACTTCATGCACAGAACATACTTTGGTTTTAATGTCTGCGATTTAAGGACCATGTTTTATGACGAATAAATAATTTACCGGATCAGGCCATTTCCTTTTTTCTTCCATATTTCTACTTTAAGAACATTCATTCATATGTGGGATTGTTCGGCCTCTGCAGAGCTACGTGCTCTACTGAGAGACATTCTATCTATTCATCCCTACACCACCCTTTCCAAATAGGGCTCAAAATGTTCTATTCAATTGCTCAGCTCATTATCTACACATGAGAGGAAGAGCACAGTGGGAACGTAATAAGAGCTCCCCTCTTCATCCAAATTCATATTCTCATCATCCTCTTCACTGGACAGAAAAACCTCCTCCAGTAACAAGGTCCAACACGGTTGATGTGGGATTGACGTTAACAGTGTCAGGAATATGTCACGTGTTCACATCCTCAGTTTGACCTCACACTAGCTTGACGAGGGCAAAACATTTCACTTGGGTTATGAAATAAAACAAGAATTCCTGAAATGTGGAACAGCTTCTGCGTGTTTTGTCTGCGTGTTCACTTCGAGTGTCGTCTCCCATGTCGTATCGTAGCAACGGCCAGCTGCACCAAGCTTTGACTGAGTGGATGACAAAGGTCTTTGGGAACACAAGCGTTGCATCTGCTGCTGACACCCACCCACCCACCGGTCCACCCACCCACCGATCCACCCACCCTGCCTCCAGTGTCGCCCACGCGTCCGCCCGCGTCATCAAGACACAAAGCTAACACTTATGAGTCACAACAGGAGCCGTTCCTGACGAGCGGCTGCGTGGCCATTGAAGTCCCTCTGCTGGTTCTATTTTGGGGTCTTTGGAGTGTTTCTAATTTGTTTGCGTACTTGCCCTTTTGCTTTGTGATGCAAATAACAAACGCAGTCAGTGCGGTGACGTCGAACCGTAACAAGGAGTTAAACCTGTTGCTGCTGTTTCAGTGATGGGTTTGAATGTTTTTCAATCAAACAGCTACAAAATAAACTCTTCAGTCTTGTTTAACCCTTACAAATTCTATAGTTGGACCTTCTGGGAAGTACTTTGAGTTGTATTTAAAGTAACGTGCGTGTAGGATAGAAGTGCTACATGGGAAAAAGGAGGAGAGGAATGGTGTAATGAGGAAGCAGATGAGGAGGATCTGTATCAGGACAGAGCAGCACCCTGATGTCTATGGTGTGTTCAAATTTATCATTTTCAACATTAAGTGGGGCAAGTCGTCATCACGGCCTGGTTTTAGCCGGCCAGCTCCTCGTGGCTGACAGCATTCATCAGCTGCCTCAGACGGAAAATATCAAACAGAATCAGCTCTATTTATTATAGGTTAATTCAAAATAATACGGAAAGAAAGAAATAAGATACCAGGTATGAGGCTGTTTCAAAGGGAGACGGATGCATACTACAGGTGGAGTGGGGAACATTGGTTGTCATTTTCTTTTCTTTCCTCCTCGTTCTCTTTCCCGCTGAGCTCACACGTCACGTTTTGATAAGAAATTGATAAGAGCTGGTTTGTGAGTCCCAGATGGTCCCACTGTAATTATGGCCCATGTGGCAGTCATTTATAAATAATTCAGTAGATGAAGGAAAAAACAAAAACACAGACACCAGTATTCGCTCCGAGTACTGTACTTATGCATTGATGATACCTTTAGAGTTTACATGGTGGATTTCCAAAATACTGTTGGTCAAAACAAAAGGAAATCTAAAATGTGAGCTGGTCATATGTTAAGAAAATATCACTGATGATTTTACTATTGATGATCTTTCTTAGCTGAGTAAGTTTATTGAGACATTCATGGACCAATTTAACCAAATATGTGAGATAAATTATGAAGCTACTAGAAATCATTAATGTCTCCCACGCCTGGTTAACCTGTCAAATGGAAAAAGAAAAACAAGCCCCACCCAAACACCGGTTTATAATTTCAGTCTCTTTTATGTGATGAAGCAGAATTACGAAGCAATAGCAAAAAATCAAGTCATCACAGCTGGGAATAAACATAACAGAGAAAACCACATTAGGCCTGCAAGATATCTGCTTTACCTGGTTTCATGGTTCGAATTACAAGAGAGCTAAAAGGAACTTGGCTGCCCAAGAAAGGCCATGATAACCTAGTTTGAGATATTCATTATATATATATATATATATTTATTTATTTATACAGGTCACAGGTTCCTGAAATAAAAAAAGCAATAAAAATATGTCAGTGTGTTTTTTTTACGCTAATTTAAATACCATTCAAACATGTCTCCACTAATTGACACAATGCTGTGTCTGTTCCTGCTGTAGCCATCCATGCGTCATGGCACTGCCGACAAATCACACACAGTTTAACGTTACATCGCATCTTGAGCTTCTCACTGAGTTGCTGCAGCCTCGCTATTTAAATGGTAAATCATTAAGTGAGGAGACAGGGATCCTATTCAGTATCTAATTAAACCCACATAGCAAAATGGTTTTGGCCCAGATTTGGCATACACTGTCATCCGGCCCACGTATCGCGTGGAATAATGGCATTGGGGAGGTCTGCTCCTGTTTGCCAGATTTATGCCACAAGTAAGCCACAGCAATACCTCATGTCATCCAAAGGTGCAAAAGGTGGCTCCGATTCGCTTTGTGCTGTTCGGACCATATTCATCATTTACCACATGGGCCACTTCAGGTTCACATCCAGATTACACTTTGCATAGAGCATTGCATGTTTGCCAAAAAACGGCCCACATTCGTTTTGAGATATTTGGGCCACGTTTGTTATTTCACCAAAGGACCACTTTATTCTCACGTTTCAATTTTGTCGAGGTCACAAGGTGGCGTTGTGTAATTCAAACACTGCCTGATTGGCGCTCAAGCTGTAAATGTCTCAAGTCAGTGAAGCCATTTTAGAATGAATTTGTGGTTTCCCACCTGGTATATTACTCTTCAGCTCCTCACTGTACATTTTCATAGATAAATCTGAGTGTAGCGCTCGAACAGCTACATGCTGAGATGAAACACCTTGTGAATAACATATGATTAAAACAGATGAAAGAGAGGCGGAATGTGTGGAAACCATGGAAACGGTTTGGAGTCTGTCGTCATCATTTGCACATTTCGCTTTAAAGTCTGACCAGTGGTATTGCATTCTAATTGCATCTGATTGGCAGCGCTGCAGTGATTGATTGATTGAATATTTATTTAAGCCTCGGAAGACACATTCAGGGATAAGACCCTCATTTTCAATGGTGCCGAGGGTACAATAAAAAAGTTGATACATTAAAAGTTAATACATTGAATAAATAGGAATGAAATAAATATGCATATATATATACACAGTAATACAAGGTATAAAACAATTCGTCAATAAAATACTATGGCAAAGTCAACTAGCAGTTACAGTCATTGCAGGAGAAGTCAGCTGTACATGAGACCAGACTCGAAAACTCTGTCAATGAAACAATTGAGCGCAACTTTAAAGATTTTTGGACCTCATTCCAGATGTAGGGGGCTTTATAATAGAAAGCTGTCTTCCCCAAGTTGGTCTTAACACGAGGTACATACATTGAAATCCAGCTCTGGGAGCAAGTATTGTGGGTATTAGAATTCCAGCTGATGAGAGAGGAGAGATATACTGGCATTATAGTTCATGGATACAGTGAGGAAGCGTCATCGAGTGCACGACGAGTATCCTCAGAGCTGAGAAGAATACATATAAATCAAAGACAGAGAGGCTGAGAGCTAACTCCCTTCTTACTACAGGAACTGGCATGGCAACCAATAAGGCCCAGCTAGCCAATGCCTTATGGGGATTAACAGCACGGTTGGAGCCCATCTTTAATAAATCAGATTTCTTGGCTGATCCAACCCATGGCATAAATAAATCATCTCACTTCAGACCAACTGTGTGGATAAAAAACCAAACAACTCCACAAGAAGTCTATTAGAAGGACTTTAGCTCTATTCTTCATGTACAGCAGCTGAAATATCTTTGAGGGACATCACTAACATTTTCAAAATTTGACAGTTTAGTAACATCGCTGTGTCTTTCAAGATTTTTATCTGGAACTTAAATAATAAAACAGGTTGCAGTCTATACTTTCTTTTACATTCCATGAAATTACAAAAAACCAACCATGAATTGATGTAACAACTATTGCCTATATGTATCAAAGCCTGATTGACCATCCGGAATGAAAAAAAAACTATACAGCTCTGGTTTGTATCATGTCACTATACTTTCACTATTTCTAATGGAAAATATCATTAGTGTCCTCTGGTATAAATGTGTATATATATACTAATTAATAGCATACTATACTCATATTATTTTTGTATACCATATCTGCCTGTATAAACGATCTAACCTGCATATATGACATGTCTATCCCAAATATCTCCACATAATGTATAAACAGTTTATGTGCATCATCCTGTGCCACTGCAATTTACTCAATAACGTTTCTATACAAACAACTTCTACAGGGAAAAGTGTATATTATGTACATACTCTGCATTTTATATTTCGCCTATTATTTACTCTCTTGACTCCCTCATCCTGACTAGCCTGCTGCTGTAACAACTGAATTTCCCCAGTGTGTGGATCATAAAGTTGTATTTTATCTTATCATATCCATGTGCAAAAGTAGAGCCAATAAAAGTGAAACCACTGTAACCGTGGGTCACTCTGCGTCGCTCTCTCTCTCCCCCCTCTCAGTGAGACATGATGCTCTCGCTGAGGCAGAGGATCAGCTGCTGTTCTGTGCTGTTTTTAGTCTCTGCCGTCTCATTAGCTTTGATTGGCACAGACCAGGACTAACGACCAGCTGGAGACCAGTTACGTGGTCACGGGGTCAATCGTGCGTCACTGGATCAAACGCGGTGATGAAAGACGGATCCTCCTTTCGGAACGGCAGCTCCGTCACGTCACACAATCGGTGTCCACTCTCTGAGTCTGAGAGTGTTCAACATCTCAATCAGTTTTACCCTCAAAGTGTGAAATCCAGAGAGGTGGAAATGGTCAGTGGAATATCAACCTGCTCACAGAGACATACACACATGGACTGACACACAACTGGTTAGTGTTTGAAGGAGTACATGTATTTTTAGAAATGGATCGACAATCCAGATATAGATAAGAAGATCAATATCACTCCTGTGAGAGGGACTGAACTATTTTTCTCTGGTCGGCCAAGAAACAACCCAACGTTCCACCCCACGAAGCCACAGTGTGTGACTTTTACATCTGGTTCACTGGATGGGGCATAATTGATTAATTTGTGAGATTCTCCTCCACTGTTCTTTGCTGTCTTCTGGCATAAAGACACAGACATGACTATGATGATGACACAACGGCTAATTATGTCTGAAGATGACAAAGTTACTTTCCTTTGTTCGATCTGAACAAGAATTCTAAAGTAAAAATGACATGTGTACGAGTATTGAAACATATCAATCCAGAACTTAATATTTCTTAAGACTGAACTATGCACATTTTAAGATATGAAAAGTTTTCTCTGCTCCTCACTCTCTGGTGCCACCACACATTATCAACACGTATTCCACCGCACGTAACAAAACATAACTGAACTAACCCAATCTTCCACTGCCTGCGTAACGTCTGTTTTCAGAGGGTTAAAAACTGAGAAATGAGATAATATTGTCCCATAACTCTTGGTAAGAAAGCCACAACATACTGAACCATCTCTGTGGTAATGTAAACAAAGTGATGGCTGTTGGTTTTTGCACAAATGTAACATCAGTATTTGAATTAATGTTGTCATACGTATATGGTCTTCAGAAACCTCATATTTTTTGGACGCCTCAGTGATGAGATGACGGCACAAGGATGAGGTTCTTTCCAGGCATTGAACTGTGCATGTTGTGTTCTACGTCTTTCCCCAAGGCTGCAGGACGCCCCATGATTTAATTATCTAGTTTTTAAACTATACTCGTCAATGTCAATTCTTTAATCATCTCTAAATTACATTTCTCTAAAGTCTCATCACACACACACACACACACACACACACACACACACACACACACACACACACACACACACACACACACACACACACACACACACACACACACACACACACATATTATATACTCCCATCTCTCATTACTTTGTCCTGTACCCTGTTGAGAATATCCCTGGGTTGGCTCAAAATAATATGGGCTAATTAGCCTCGGTTCTTAGGGAATCCATTTGCCAATTACTGTATCACATGGTGGGATAGCGTGTGTGTTTCTAAATATGTGTGTGTGTGTGTGTGTGTTTGTGTGTGTGTGTGTGTGTGTGTGTGCATTAATGTCAGGCCAGGTCATTGGTAATTGCTAACATCTTCAGTTTTAAGCTGAGAACACACAGAATAAATTGATGGTGTACACTTTGAGATGACAGGTATTTAAAGGGACATTCCAACCATTTCACAACATTTGAACGTCAGTACCCCTCCACTCATCTGCTGCAAATATCCATCATATAAGAGCCTCTGTTGTTATGCTCCACATACTTTGCTGTTTGCTGTGAAATTTACTAATTTGGTGTATTAAACAGAAATACTTTGCGGTGCCTTGTGATCCATATAAATGACAGAACCACTGCAGTGTTAAATTAAAAAGCTTTCATGCCACAAAGGGTCCACTGATAATAACAATGACAATAATCTTACATCTGTACCTAGAAAGTCACCCTCCCATCAATTTTCCACAGGAGCTATTAAAAAGTCAGTGTTGTAATCAATCTGGAGGAGAGCAATAACAATCAAAAATAGACACATCATTATTTATAGTTGCTGCAATACGTTCATTCTGTCAGCCCTTCACTTCTGCCCTGAATGTGATAACACTGATGACAGGATTCAACACGGGTCACGTCTTGTCGGCACTAGAAACAGATGCGAGCGCCGTGTGCTCGAGCAGGAAACTACACTCCCAAGAATAGCAGGCTGACATGTTGATTCTCCGAGAGCTGCTAACTCTCCAGGAAAGCGTCATGATGAGGAGTGTGACAACGTTGGAGACGGGATTCCGTAACCTCCCGGGACTTGAGACACAATGTGCAGAAACGGCATCGACCGCATTCAACTATTCACGAGAAAACACAATCTGCTCTTACCCACAGTGTAAACAGCCGTTAGCTCTCAGGGACGTGACAACTCAGCTCAGAGAAATGAACAAATCACAGCTCAACCATGTGGAGTTTGGTAGAAGTGATTATAGAAGTGTTGATCACATTCATGTGTAATGTGTGTGAATTAATCTCGATTTAACAAAAAATAATAACTTACTTACATCCACTACTATTTCTTTTACGACTTGTGTTTTTCTTTAAGTTTTAAGTTTTGGTGAATTTCTTTAAATATTTCCCCAGGATTAACAGTTATTGATGTCATGAGACAGCATTACGCAGAGTGCTATTCAGAGAGCAGTATTCACAGTTGTATTTAGAAGGAAATTGAAATGATGTGAAAAACCTCAAATGGTACAGATGCCAATGGGGGATTCAGAGATTCCACCTGACCATATCTCAAATAAAACTCTCACTTTGCTCTGCTTCATTTTACTAGTATGAAATTTAGCCCAGATAATGTTCAGATATGATGCTATGAATTGCTGCAGGTTTTGTGCCGCAACTGTAATATTACATTCACTTAAAATCTGTCAATTCTTTCATTTCTTTCTGTTGTGTTCCATTTTTCATTGAATCTGACTCACTAACATCTATACCGATGCTTGTATGTCTACAGACATCTCAGAAGTATTACCTGTATACAGATACCTGGATTATTCATACAGACAACGAAGTTGCAGAGATATATAAGAGTTAACTGTTTGTTTTTTGCAACTGGTTCCATTACGTCAAATCTTATGTGCCATCGATGTTTTCTTTTTTCGCACAGATTCCACATTTGATTAATAATACAAAACATTGTCACTGTTTTGGGGGTTTTTCTTTAGCTTTTGGTCATGTGGGCCAGTGATGTGATTCAAGCGATGCCAGTTGGATCGCCTGAGTTTGATCAAGCACAACTGTCAGGTCAGAGATTCAGCTTATAGTACAAGTATAACAGTATAATATATTTTTTGTCAATGACAAAATAACCCAAATACAAGCAATGATAATGTACATAATCCTGTGTACAAGTTATGATAACAATAATAAACTTTATTTATATAGCACTCTTCAGAAGATGGTTACAAAGTGCTTGTACAATAGGGAAGACAATAACTCAAATACGATGACAGAAATGAATATAAGTAAATATAAACAGTCCAGATTAGTGCCTGTATAGATAACATAAGAATAAGCAAACAATTCAGATAAATTGTCAGACAAATGAAATTTACTCAAAAACAAAGGTTTAGATTGAATACAAATGAATAAATTGTCTGGATTAGTTGGAGTCTTCTGATTCTCGGGGTTTGTTGAGTTCAGTCAGCAGCAGTTTAGACATCTGGAGATTCCTCTGATCCTCCAAAGGCAGAAATCGCCTTTTTTTCTTTTAACTAACGCAACACATTTATGTGTGAAATCATTAAATATGCAGCAAGGCACTCAAACTGTATAACATCCATTTAAAACTCAGTGGTAGAAGGCAGCAAGTGAACCAGGGAGTTACTCTGACACAAACACACATAGACAGATACTCAGCACTTCCCAAAATACAAACTCTTATCAACACGTCTGTCACACACATTTAACTCCGGGTTTGATCGTGTAAAGGTTTATTGTAGGAAAATAGACATTAAGATGTCATTTTATATTGAAAAGTGTTACATTTCAGCATCACTATGTTATTGCCAACTTCAGCATTTCACATAAGTATAAAAACTAAAACATCTTTTGAATAAGGAAACATATGCTTCTGTCGTGTGCACAATTATTTTTATTTATGAAGAAATATATTCAGAGACCAAATCTGCAGGCATTCATATATTCAATAGCCATGATCCCAAAAGGAAAATCAACACTAGAGACATATATGCAAGTACAAAAATATATGTTTTAAATAAAACATGATTAAATGATTTAATAATTTACATACTATTGCTAAAAAGAACGTGAGGAATAAACATAAAAACAAAATGGTAGCCAGAAGTCATGTTTGCTGTGCGGTTTTAAGAGAAGATAACATGATGTGACTAAAGCTAACAGCACCGTCACCCATTAGACCATAGTACTTTCAATAAAAAGAAGCTCAGACCCAATAAATCTTAAAAATCAGCAACCACACAACTCAGATCTTCACCTTGCTGAATCCCTCCATCTGGAATAATCAACCCCTGTCGCTTCTCTATCTTCTGCTCTATCCTTTCCTTCTCCTCCATCACTTTGTCTGCCTCTCTTTCCTTTTCACGCCCTCCTTCCACTGCGACGGGCCGGAGCAGATGAGACAGAGGAAATGATACTGTTGTCTCCCTGTCTGTCTTTCACACTCTGCTCTCTTGCTTCTTCGCACAACTGGTCATACATTTGGCTTTTTCTGCCGACACTATTCACAGTAACAACACACAGACACACACACACACACACATAGACATACATGCACGGATGCTGCACTGACTCTGGCTTCACTGATTGGCTGACTCTGACTAATTTGGGGGATCGTCTTGTGCCCCCTCTCTGTTGCTGGGTTGCTCGTTTATTTATGGTTGCCAGTTTGCTACAGTTGTATGTTAACACCACTGAGACCATTTAAAAAAACATCCTGTGATGAATTTTCACACCTGGTTGGAATATTTAAAATGAACAAAGTGAACTAGGAGGTTTGACAGTTGACTTTTAACCTTGAAAATAAGTAGTAAGCGAGAAGTATCGATCCCAGTCTAAGGTCGACTCTCTACAGACGTTTTCACATCTGAAAGACTGAACCAAAGCCTGGACCAAAGTTCATATCTTTTTTTAACATTGTTTACATTTGATCTGCAAATTTTTCGTTTCATATATAGCAATTTAGGGAGTGCACCAAGGAAGTGTCACCCTGAGGCTTTCTGGGGATGCCCATGGACTGGGGCTTGTAAATGGTTTGCATTTATACAGCTCTTTTCTAGTTTATCAAGACAGACAATCAAAACACACATCCATGCACACATTCAGAACTTTTAAGGATCAGTGTCTTATCCAAGGACACTTGAACATCAGTGTCTGGCTCGGGCCCCATTTGTCTGTCTGAACCCGTCCAAGCCTGATACAAAACTGATCCAGCCCGACTCAAACCTGTCAGGCTTGTTTTGTGTCAAAACTCGATTTGAGCCTGATGCAGTTCATGTAAGACACATGCAGAGTAGAAAATCAAACCTGGCCCAACCCATCAGGTCAAGACTTGAGCCGGGTATCCACACTCTATTGAGCATGGAGACTGAAGTGGAAATGATCTCTCTAAAATGAATTTGAATGCATAGCTTTCTCTTCCTTGTCAATTCCAAACCACCTGTGGACAAATGGCACCTTTATCACAGGTTCTAATCTGTGTGAACAACCTGTAACCTCGGCTCCATCAGTGATTTACTGCAAACATACATGATTGCCCAGACATTTATCACAACACATACATCCCTGCACTTCCTCCATCCTGCAGTGCTGTCTCTGATGTGTGGCTCTTTAACACTAGACACATCTTCACTCCCTGAATGCCTGTCAAGCTGATGTTTCTTGAGGAATTGTAAAGAGCTTGTTTTTCACAAGTGGCAGAGGATACTCAGAATAACAAACCCACAGCCTGACAGACTGATGGCTGGCCTGTCAAATAAAAGTGTATTTTTGTAGTTTCCTTGTTATTTTAAGCCCCTTTTTTTGACACATTTGTCTCATTTAAGAAGATGTAGATATCTTCTTAGGGAGGAATTCCCTGCTGATCCGAAGGAGAGCTGGTTATGTAGACTGTGTGGGAGTCTGCATTCCTGTCAGAGTGAGACGTCTGCAGTCTGGTGCCTGCCTCCTTCGTCCCACAGCATCGCTTCAAGGACATCACATCACAGGGGAGCCTGGAGGGACTCAGCGTGATGCCTCGCTACAGCGGCCATCACACCTATCCCGTCAGAGGCAGGCGAGAGGCCTTATATCACCGCAAAATCTTAAAGTGTGATTTCCAATATAATGGCATATCCACGTGAAAATATATACAAAAGAGTCATCGTTACCTTGGCTGACTGGTGAGCTTTTTCCCCTGGAAAATATTATTTCATATATTTCCTTATAATTTTTGACTGAATATTATGAACTAATATCAGACATTTAGATTCCAGTCATCTAAAGACTAAAGACACACACATTCACTGTTTCTTCTAAGAACACATGAACATACAGCCAGCAAATTGATTGATTCAAAAACAAATAAAGGTAAACACTGAATCATTCTCTTTTTTGTCGAGAGATAAACAAAAAGACAACATAAAGCCCATTGATACATGCTATCGAAGTGTAAAGCCTGTTGGCTAGCTTCTGATCATGCTAATGCTAAACCTAAACTGAGTGGCATTCAACTTCTCACCTTTAAAGATGTCAAGTAAGTGAATGTCTATTTCAACATTTTAGATGATTTTTCCCTTTAAATCGGAGGCTCCAAGACGTCTCAGCCCCCGACGCCCTAAAAATAATGAAGGCAGAGACATATTATCCTAATTTATTTGAGCTAGTTGACAAAAATCCCTCGTGGCACACGTTTCCTGCGGTGCTGTAAATCAACCTGCTGAATTGATGCTGTCACGAATCTACCATAATCACAAGGAGACAAAGAAAATCAGAAGGCTGATTATTACTAAGTGGTTTTATTTTAAATTTAACGTACTGCTTTTTAGCTTTTTAAACAATTATGGCTTTGAACTGCTTTTAAATTGTATCTGTAAATCACCTTGCGACCCTGCTTTTGTGTCTTGTGACTCCACCATGGGGCCCAACCCCTAGTTTGGGAACCACTGTTTTTAACAGGTAAGTATCATAATAGATTGTGTACCTTCTGTCTACTCTTATATTATAGTTATTTAATCTTCAAATATTACATGAGTAAAGACTGTGAAGTGATATACTTTCGCTTTCACAGGAAAAAGTCCTGCCTCCAGGAAAGTCTTTAGAGCGATTTGCTCCTAACACCATGTGGTCACCCTCTTATTTCTCTTACTTACAAGAAGTGGTGATTCAGTTGGACCGCATGTGATTTGTTTCTATGTGGGATTTTGGCAGGACAAAGTGTCAGTGTCACATTTCTCCTCCTTCCCCATCCTTCCCTCCCTCGGTGTCTCTCAGCTCTCCGCCCCTCAGTGTGCTACTGCTGCTGCTGCGGAGTGAGGCGCACGGAGCGCAGAGTGGATTTGGAGATGTCCTGGCAGGATTACGCACGACGGCACGATCCACGCAGAAGCTTCTTGTAGCCGGACGGGTCAATCTGAAGCTGGAGCGGACTCAGGTCTAACTTCTGACCGAGGGAAACGCTTCTTTCTTTCTCACGTTCCCCCCCGGGAGAGTCGGATCTACCCTCCTCTCACAGCAGCACCAGCGGGTCTGCATGTGTCCGGTCCTCCTCCTCTCGCTCTCGGGTCACGGTGACTACAGGGGAATGGAAACGATGTAAACAGCTGGTGGAACAAAACAAACTCTGCAGCACAACAGTTTGTTTTTGTTAGAGATCGCAGAGAGAAAGAGAAAGGGAGAGAGGGAGAGAGAGATGATCCCGCCAGCAGACATGGCTCAGGATGAAAGTGGGGACAAAGAGGACGAACAGGAGCAGAATGAGACGCAGAAATCCCCCAAGAATGCGAACCCCAGCCAGCAGGAAACCAAGGTAGGACAGTCCTGGTGTTATGAACACAAGCTCAAACTCATAGACTGATGGCACTGTACACCAGTCCAACTCTTAATAGTGGGTCAGAGCAGAGATACTTATCAACATGACAAATAAATCTTTACAAGAGATATTTTAAACCCTCAGTTCTTCTAAAAAACTTGATCCTGCTTATTATCATTATTGTATTTAAAGAGGATATCATAGACTCTACTGCAGGAATGGGCTTTAATAATATAATCAGCTGTACAAATAAGAAAACACAAAGTACTTTAAAGACACTATTTTACTACAATAAATCACCCTCGGTGACCATAAAACCAACTGTAGATACACTTAAAAGAGTTTAAACTCAATATTGTGCACATTTTCTCCTTCTATATTGATCTATTGCATCAATAAAAGTGTAATTTAATAGGAGAAAGTCTATAAAATGTTCAAGATCACCTTATTATGTTAACATGGTATTTAAATTGATCCTTGAGGTACTTATGAGGATGTAAAAAGCTGTTGACAGGGCTATAAATATGTCTGTGGTGACCTGTCGTGGTACAGGAAACCATATGGTGTTAATTGTTATAATTTACATTTGACAAGAGACATTCAAACTCCCAGTCTTTTTAAAACAGCTTTAATAACCAGATCCTAATGATCATTATTCTATTTAAAGAGGTTATCACACTACAGAGATGGACTTGAATAATATAAACAGCTCTGCAAACATGACAGAAAACAACAAGTGCCTTTAAGAGACTCAGTTTACTTCAACACATCAGCCTCAGTGTGTAGGATTCCCATCAGAATAACACAGTGATATTAACCATACAAGGAAACAACCTTAGATAAACACAAGATGGTTTAAACTCTAAAGACTGCAACCTGCATAAGATCACTTAATTGTGATTATGGTATTTAGAGGAAGTATATGCTGTTAAAGCTCTGGTTAAGGCTATAAACAGAGTACATGATGTGCTGTAGTGGTAAAGGAAGCAATATTGCGTTATTATTATCATGCATATATTTATTCAAAGCAGCATTTAGGGCTCGTACACTTTCTACTTGCGGCTGATGTAGAAAAGTAGGTTGTGTGATAGAGATCCACAGCCGCCTCAGGCGATTTGCCATCTATGTGGGTCACATGTTGCCCAGACTGCTACAATTAGCAGAATGATATTGAACTAATGACATCGTGGTAGTGATGCAACAGTAACTCCACTGCTGTCATAGATTAGACCCATGCTTTCTCTCTTTTTTACAGATATACCTCTGGTTTAGTTTGTCAGTTAGTTAGCAGGATTACGCAAAACCTGCTGAACCGATTTCTATGAATCAAGGAAGAACCCCTTAGATTTTGGTGTGGATCCAGATCAGGGGATGGATTCTTGATGAAAACCGTTCCCTTTACTTATTACTTGCCGATGCCTTTTGACTCTTGCTCCTGTAATATTGCAAATTTTCCAATTGTGGGATAAATAACTAAATGACCAATCTTATCTATCTCAAAATCTACAAAGGCCGATTTATATTTGTATCGGCACTAAATTGTACACACTCATAAATCAGACCCCTGAACATGCTGGTCATTTTCAACAATATCCATGAATTATGCTCTCAGAAAATCAAGGAAAATGTTGAAGAATGTGAAATGTGAAAATAAATGCACACCAAAATTATATGGGTTCCTCCCTGACCCATACCGCATCCTCCCACTAAGTTTTGTGATTATTGGTCCTGTAGTTTTTATGAAATCCTGCTAACTAAGAAACAAACAGAGACGAAAAGATAACCTCCGAGGTAAAGGTTGTTTGTGAGGATCGGTCTGCGTCAGGTTTCTCAGCTGCAGTGGGGACGGCCGAGTAGATCTCTTCTTTCATCTTTTTATTTTTTGATGGCTCCAGCATGAGCGCTCTCACTTTGGCATGTGTCGTCACTGGGTACTTTCTCCTGGCTGACTTTTCCCACATCGTTTTTTAAAGCTTCTGCCAAACGACCACACTCGCTTCCCCATATAGAATAAAGTGTTCAATCAATCTCACATTCAGGATAAATAGAGTGAGCTCCCGAGTGAGGAGACTGAATTAGTTTACAACCGACAAGTAAAGCTGTGTGTGTCTGTGTTTTTATTCCTCCTTAAAGAATACTGTGAGGCCTGAACACCAGAAGCGCAAGGTGAGCCTGTACACAAACTGTAGCGTCCTGCTGGTTTTAGTCCATTGTAACTTACTGTAGCTGCATGTACGTGAGGGTAAAAGTTGTTTCACCTATAACAGTCACTGCTTCTAACAGATCACTTAAGTTACGCAGATGCCACACACGGTTCAATCCATCATCCCCCATGTTTCTAGAGGGCACTCTTTACTTTGCAGGTTTATTTATTTACATTGTATGCAATAAATTTTAGTTTTTGTTTATTTGCCTTACCTTTCCCAACCTTCATTAACCCTCCAGCTTTATGCTATAACATACCTCTAAGGGATTTAGTATCATCAAACACAGCATGAGCTCCTCTATGCATGCGCACAATACTTCACTTTGCCTCATTTGGGATATCTTTATTTATTTTATTTCTTACTTTTTTAATTTTGCATTTATTTATTTCAATTAATAATTAAACATTTAAAACTACAGAAAAGAAATGCAGTATCCTTTAACAGCACAACAAATATATATATAATCAATATAAAGATGGAGCCATTATTTCCATCATTATATTGTACTGCAGTTTCAGTGTGTGTGTCTGTGTGTGTGTGTGTGGGGGGGGGGGGGTGGGGGGTGGGGGGGGGGGGTGTGTGCGTGTGTAGGTGGTAATGGTTTAGAAAGGGTCCAAATTGATTGTTTCCGGACTGACCCCGCAGAAGGGATTGATCTTCACGGTGCCGAAGCTGCAATGAAAGCACTAAAAAACTATTTGCACGTTTGCCGAAACATCAACGGCAAGCAAGCTTACGGATCTCGAGCATCCAGCAGAAAAACAAATGTTTGCCTGTTTACAGTTGTACTTCCAGGCCTGTGCTATGTGCAGGGTCATTAAAAGTCCTCGCCTCTACCCATCATTTACCTCAAACGATAAACTGTTTCTCCAGTTCAGTCAGGGACCGGCAGCCAAACACCCACCAGCCAGGAGCCATAAAATCACGTTACACTAGCTCAGAGAATCTTTATGACGCGCCTGAGCCCAGAATTAAGTGTGTTTCGCTGGGGAGGAAGTGCACACTGAGAGGTTAAATGAGGAGTTGTCAGCGTGGAGCGTTTAGAATAGCATTACTGTAAAAGAGGAAGCTAATGAGATTGATGGAGGCTGAAGCCAGAAGAGGCGGCACAGCGTGTGAGAAACAGCGTTGATATAATGCATCGACCCAACCTGGAAATCACATTACAGTGCAGGTAGGGGATCAGAGGCTTTCCACTGAGCACTGCCTGTTGCAGTGGTATTTTCTTTACCCGAGACATTGTAGAGACTGTGTCAGGTAGTAATTTATCTAGTTTATTACAAATATTGATTTACTTTACGGCCACCTTTTTCTACTCTATCATTCTCTCCCCTCATTAATCTCCAGTTTCCTTCAGCTCTTTTCTCTCTCTGTTCAGCTGCAGAGACTCAAGCGATCGCTGTCCTTCAAGACCAAGAGCATCCGCAGCAAGAGCGCCGACAACTTCTTCCGCACCAGCAATGACAACAAGACCGAGCTGCTCTCCGATGTGAGCAGCAGCACGGGCCACCTGTGCAACATCGGGATGGCCCCACCGCACGCCACAAACCACCACATCCCGCCGGTGCCTCCGGCCATCCCCAGCGCTCCTCCTCCTACGTCACGCTCCCAGTTGCGCAACCCGCTGCAGGTGGACTCTGCAGGACACTGCTTCATGGAGCACATCTTCAAGAAGCCGACGTTCTGTGATGTGTGCAACCACATGATCGTAGGTATGGTCATAGCGCCGCCCTCCTGCGTTAGAGTGAACAGAAATGCCGTACAGAAACAACGACACCCAGTAAAGAAAAAACCTCCACCAAGGCCCAACACTCCCCTCATGAAACCACATTTAAATGAATTGCCAAATTGCACACACTTAGAAATATCAGTCTCTTAAACATGCCTGAATAGATTGATCTTTTTAGAACATATAGGACAAGATGGTGAATATCCCTTGTATGATTGAAAGTCTTCCGGACTAGTTTGATGTTGAGTTTCCAACCAGAAGGTCTCAGGGATCACCAGCAGATGTTAGGGACATTTCATCGAATACGTACCTTACTGTCATTAGGTAGTTTTGGTCTTTTGATCACAAGACACCCTCCTCTAAGGGCCACCACAGTCTGATCAGACCTGGGCGTGTGTCCATGACATTGTGGGGTGCAGTAAGGGTCGTTCCTTCTGATCAAGAGTCATTGGCTGCAGCGTTCTGCTGTCTGTGATGTTTCTTTCATGGTCTGGTGCAGGGTTTGTCTGTGGATTCTTAGCTCTTCGAGCAACCTCGTGGTGGATGTTTGATTAAATCCCTTGCAGCCAACTTCCACTGGACAGACTATTGCTGTCGAGCCCTGTTGTTCTGCCTCAGATGCCATCTTAGCGAAACGCAGCCTCCATAGGATCCATTAATTATTCTCTGAGAAATTAAGTTAAATGTTGAAAAACAGTGTTAAAGAAAGTGAAAAAATGATCTACACCAAAATTTTATAAGTTCTTATTTTGGTCATGTCCCAATCCTCTACAAAATGTTGGAGAAATCGGGTTGACTAGTTTTTGCATTGTCTTGCTAATTGACAAACAAGCACAGACAAAAAACAGATACACCTGATACTGAGAATCGATCTTGACCGGTTGACATGTGATCGTAGTATCTCCGTCCTCCGTATTCTCTCACTGACCCCGCGGTCTCTCCATCGTCCCACTGAGGTGTCAGATATTCAACAACACATCCGTGCCAGCTCCTCTACCTGTTCTCCTCTTACCAGATGTTCCAGTTTCTCTAGCGGCTGCTCGCCTACTTGTTAACCATCAGCGCTGAAGGGCCACTCAGTCTTTTTGTCCCAGGGCGTTTGCAGCATGGATCTGACAAGGGCTGTTTGTGCCATCTGCTCGACAAGCACATGATATATTGTTTGGTTGCAGAGAAAAGACGTCAGACTGGCAGGGATGTCGGTGAGCAAACGCTGCATCACCAAATGCATTTGACAGTTTTCTTTGCTCCATGGAAATAAGTTAGATTTTACCATATTCACATTATTTATTCGAAAAGTATTTGTCCTGCGTTAAGTTAAAAGGTGTAAACCAGGATTTCCTTTTTCGAAACAAAGAAAAATAAATGGCTCAATCCAGTGGCTCATTTAAATTAAAGTTCCTACTTCCTGACTTGAACGTATAACAGCATAACAATAATAGTAGTAATAAAATAATAGCAGGTTTCAACACAATTCGTCACTGTACTTATGTACATTTTTCATGTATGTGTACTTAACTTATTTTTCATTAATTTAGACAGTGGGCACAGTCAATGATGTAGTTGATTTTGCATTAGGGACTCTGCAAGTACTTTGCTTTCAGATACTCAATACAAAAGTCAATGTGACATTTTTACTTTTAATTGAGTAGATATTTGTCTATTTATTTGTACATTTAATCCAATAAAATGTTTAAGTACTTCATTTACCATTGGAGCCTTCTAGAATATGTTGCCAAACCACTCAAAATTGAAGCTTCTTTAGACAATGTTTTTAGATGTGTCAAAATGACCAATGCAAACTATGAAAGATCCCTTGGGCTCTATGGACCGTTATAGGATCTTTCAGCTCATTCTTTTGGTTTTGGAGCCTCCAACATTATCGCTGTGGTTCCCTCTCGCCTGTGTTTCAGAAAGATGAAAATAGTGAAGCATTTAGCAGCTAAAGATATAGAGTCTTCACCCAGGAGTTGATAGAGATCAGAAGCAAAGAGTGAATATTCGACAGGTGAACACACACATAACTCAAAATGTGTGCTAATGTTACGTCATAACGTCTGGATTCATAACACCTGCAACTGTTTCCTAAGTTCATTGTATCAACAGGTGATAATACGTCCAAATAATGTTTACAGCTGGTTGTGTTGCCCCTAAGTGGCTGAAAACATCTGTTAGAGCAGGTTTACACTTAGTTTATACACTAAGATGTTTGAGCAGCCAGACATCTGTGTGTTGGCCACCTTGACAGACTGAGTTTATGTTGGGCAGTGATGATGTGTTACCACTTTGGACTTCTCCACCTGTCACTTTGATACACAAAGTGAGGGTGTAATAATAAATTTGGTTCAGAGGTTTTTCCATCCTGACGAGCGTAAGACTCCTATTTTTAAAATGTATGGCATAATAATGACATGAATAAATAATTAAGATGGAGGATACAGCAAATCTATTTTCTATCAGCAGTTCAGTGTCATTACATATATGTACTACAAGACCACTGAAGTAAAACAGAACGTTATTCCACCATTAAACAGATTTACACGTGTTTACAACCGTTGTTTCGGTCTGTTTTATGTGAGCGCGGCCTGAGGGACCGTGGCCAAATCTTTTTTGCTAATGAAAGTGCGATGTCAGGTCTGTCAAAGGTGCCGTGCCCTCTGGTCTACTCATGAAAAAGCATGCACCTGCCTTCTTCTTCATTTGTCCTGCTTTAATGAGAACACAGCTGCAGAGTGTGTGTGTGAGTGTGTGTGTGTCCCAGAGTCAAAGAGCAGCGGAGAGAAAAAGGTGAGACAGTGTCGGCTGGTGGAGACTTTTACATTGTGTTTATTGAATCTTATTGGCCATTCAGTTGAAATATGAACTGGTCTCTACAGTTTAAAATAGTGCAGTAATTATACAAATACTTGGAAATACTTGTAACTGAGTTAATAATAATTTACAGCAACTTAAATCCACATTTGTAAATCACATTTGCCGAATCACATTTGAATCAACATGATTCTCCATTTAAGCAGATTTAATAGAAATATACCACTTAAAGCTTATATAAATGTAATAATTGGATATAGAATGTTTAGATAGATAGAGAGATAGTGCACTCATTTTATTTTCAGCATCATCTCACCAAAAAGGTGTTTAAATGGGAAGAAACATTATTATTGTATTGTTACTGCTCAGTAGATGAATAACAATATGAAAATATGGAAAAAAAAGCAGACTGGGAATATAAAGCACCCACTCTCTTTCAATAGGACCCCGTATTATATAAAAGTCTGTACAAATTGAATGTGTCATCCATAATAAAAAAAGGCTGAGCTATTTATAGAGCTCACTGAGTCATTCATTAGCTCTATTATATGAAGGCAGACCAAACCACATTGCTAAATAATTGATAAAGCAACAAATATGTTTTTCTGTAGGCGTTCATCTGTTCTTTAAAACTCATGCATAGGAGAATGGCTCATAGATAGCTGGTTATAATTCAACATCAGGATACTGAAAACCCTCAGTATAATTAAAGTAATATACCTTTAAGAGAAGAACCTTACTACTTTTTCTTATATTGATTCAAGACCCTTGTTCTTCTTTTGTTACACCCTTGTTTTTATGTGCATTTCCAAGCAAGTTGATTCCCTCACATAAAATTCTCAGAGCTAGAACAGACTGATGCCGAGATATTGATTGCAGGGCCTTAGCTGCAAATTGGTTATTAAATAAATGTCCACATGAGTGAATGGGAGGTTTATTTGCAGCTGACAGAGGGTGAAATATAATTTACAGGGCTGGGTTGAAAAAAATGAATTAGTCTACATAGTGAGCTTGAAAGTGAATATTGTAAATGACACACAGTCTGCAGGATATGCAGATGGAATATGTAGAGATTTAAGCTGCTGAGACAAAATGTCAATATGTCAGGCAGATCCTAAATTCGACATATAAAGTTATTTAAATTCCTGGAATTAAAAAAAGTTGAGAGAGTAATCCCTCTTGATTAACAAACTCTAATCTGTGCTATAAAATCCCTGAATTATACATGACAGGTTTGGCCTGATAGAGAAATTAAGTTTGGGCAGAGGTTAAGGTCAGCCAGCAGACAGATGCTGCTGTGACATGGTGCGTCACCACTGCCTGCATGAAACATAGACAGACGTAGTTTGTGTTTTTGTATCATCACAGGACACCAGTACGTGTTGTGACGCCTGTGTGCTTCCACCCATCCTGCATTTATCTGTTTTAGTGCTGCAGTCGATATGCTGACGCTTTCGGGAAATGTCTCACACATCAGTGCACTGTTAAAAAACAAAACGTTAAATGTCAAACTGCACGGGTGGGAGCGTGGAGAAAATGTCACTTAGAGAAGGAAAGTGAACATTTGTTTAGTTGTGGTGACACCTTCAACTCTGATCTACTACCCACGCTACAGGTAGCTCTTTAGTGCCACATTGAGATCATGCCTGGAGTTGATGAACAGGAAGTCCTGGTCCCCAGATAATGAATCATACAGACATCAGTATCAGACTTTGGTGACAACTCCTCGTCTGCATGACCTTGAGATTTAGGTGCATTAGTTTTGCTGAGAATCACAGTGACTCAATGGGCAACAACATGAAAACACTGTCTGTCGGTGGCGAGGAGGCATAAAACTAGCAACACTCCAGCTTTGATATTACATCAAACTTTCTAGACCTAATTTCCTCAAGCTCTCTGTGGACGACACAGGAGCAGGAAGCACAATGGAGCTCTTGTCAAGCTGTTGTTGATTGGCGTGTTTGAGGTGACTCACTCACACACTCGGGACGATTATGAGACGACTCCAAGTTAACTTCGCTCATAAGGGAACAAACTGCCGTGTTTTTGCAGGATGATACAGGAGCCTGACATTGTTGTTCTCTTTTCTGGCAATGGTGAGGTGATGAAGTCAGTGTGTGTTTGTTTAGGTGCTTTTCCTCCAGGCTCGGAGAGGAGTCCAGCCCTTAAAGCCATTACAGCTGTGGGGGGGAAAGAGTGACAGTGTTGCTCTCTCTGGCATTCGCTCTATCTTGGCAGCTCTGCCTTTACATATTCATTTACACTACAGTAAAGGACACGACTCCTGCCAGATTTTCCATCCCTCCGTCATCGTGCCCCTTATTTCCCACACAGTCTTTCTTCCTCCGATTCCTCGTCTCCGTCCCCACAGTATCACTCTCACATCAGGCATACGGTGATCCAGTAAGCCGCCCGTCTAACCATACGCCTCCTGATTTTCTGAGCCAACCGCCTTCATTGTGACAAGAACTTATCCACCTCCTCCTCATTGTAAGCTCCTGTAAAACACTGACCTGGGGAGCTCTCCTAGGATCTATTTGCAGACTTTAATTAGTTTCTCCCACGGCCATTCGATTTTTCCAATATCTCAATATCTCGGTGTGACTAAATTTCGATAAATGCGTTCTTCCATCCCAGAGAAGCTAATGCGTCCCCTCCTGGCCCGACCTATCCCAGGTTCATCCATTCATTCTGTGATTAACTGTTTTTCAAAGTGGAAATGAGACACCAGTATCTTATGGTACACAGCAGGTTACAAATACCGAGGGGCATTAAAACGTTCTCGTTGTTTCGAACTTGAGCTCTGTTGCTAGGCATCATTAATAAGGGTGGGACAAGGTGAGGTGAGGAAAGTATCATTTTGGTTCGGCCTTCTCGACATCCTTCGTGGGGCAGGAAGACCATCACCATCACCAGTCGACCTGATTTGTAGTGACCTGAAAAATAGGTGCAGGTTGCACTCATTGCCTCTGCTGCTTCTTCTCTCTGTGGTGTTGTTGTTGTTGTTGTTGTTGTTGTTGTTGTTGTTATGGTGATCTGTGATCCGGTAAGGATTCAGGCCGGGATCACATTTCTCCCGGTATCCGTGCTTGTGTCAGCGCAGCTCAGTCAAGCAACACAGCAGCTTTGAAATGGAGAACAGCCATTTCTAGCCATTACTGAGTCTCAGCGCTCAGCGGCTCCAGATTGTGTGACACCAGTTCACGTCACAGCACGTGAACACTGAGCAGAGATTTAATGCTGGCCGACTCAACTACACATGTTGGGCTTTGTACCATTAGGTATACAGTGTCTTGTGATTGTCTTGTTCAGGGATCAGGTGTATGTCTCGTGTGGATCTATTTCGACCTCCCTCAGACCGTCACCACGGTCTTAACACGAATGATGTCCTCATCTCCCTATCCTCGAGACCAAATATCAACAATGTCACGTGAGTGACCTTAAGGGGGCTGGGCTCACCGCCCATAAAGCTCCCCGGTGAGCGCGGCTGCCTCCTCTTTTCTTCACTCGCCTCATCCGAGACCGACAGGTAAGTAAGATATTTTGGGACTCCACTTTTATCAATCCGACACTTTTGTGCAGGCGCCTTGTGTCCCTGAGGATTGTTTGTGGTTTTCCCCTTCTCTAAAAGTGAGGCAGAGGGCTACACTGCATGTGTTAAGCTCTGCTCTTTGTTTCAGGCAGCTTAATTAGCTGCACCTGGCACTAACTACTCATGTTCACAGCTTTGGGTAAGTATTGTTTATCTCGTGCTGTTTGTGTCCATACAGAGTTTGTTCTCTTACAGGAGTGAGTAGAAAAGTTGGGAAGCTTAATCAATAAATAATCTATCCCTTAAAACTGATTTGGATCGGGGGTGCCCCCCCCTCCTCACCCGGTAACTCGCTGTCCGCAGGGAGTGGGGTTTCTCCAACTCCCCCTCGTGCGTTCGCGCACAGTGAGTGGAGGTGAGTTAAAGCCAACCTTTTCACGTTTATTTGCCTTTCAAAAATGAATAAATAAACCGTGTTTGAGGCCAGGTAGTGTCCCCTTTTCACCTCTGTGCGCAGCAGGTGGGATTGTTTGCCTGTGTTCCCTGTATAAAATACAGTTGGTTATTGGTTATCACCCTTTGTAGGTGCTATTTTGTTTCCCTTAAAGCCCTGTTCGCAGTGGCTGGGATGTTGTTCTCTCTCCACCCCCCCACCCCCCTTGAAAAAGGCACCCCGTAACTCGCTGTCCGCAGGGAGTGGGGTTTCTCCAACTCCCCCTCGTGCGTTCGCGCACAATGAGTGGAGGTGAGTTAAAGCCAACCTTTTCACGTTTATTTGCCTTTCAAAAATGAATAAATAAACCGTGTTTGAGGCCAGGTAGTGTCCCCTTTTCGCCTCTGTGCGCAGCAGGTGGGATTGTTTGCCTGTGTTCCCTGTATAAAATACAGTTGGTTATTGGTTATCACCCTTTGTAGGTGCTATTTTGTTTCCCTTAAAGCCCTGTTCTCAGTGGCTGGGATGTTGTTCTCTCTCCACCCCCCCACCCCCCTTGTTTTCTGCCATTGCAGGCATACAGTGGGCATTTTCAGGTGAATTAGTTATTTCACCCCTTCCTTCGTTTTATGTGATATTGGCCAGCTGTGATTAGCCTGTTTATAAGATCCCCTTTACCAGCTATCCGTAGCTGCTGGGCGTTATTGTTTATATATTTGTTCTTAAATCACAAAAGTAACACAGAAATGTCCTCACATTTGTGCCATTATTGCCGGGGTATCATGGATCCCCGAGATGGCCACCGTGAATGCCCGACTTGTTTGGGCATGGCACATTTAATGGATGATATTGAGAACCCCTGTGTGGCAGCAGTGGAACTGCCTGTGGAGGAGCGTGTTAAAAGAGCCAGATGGGTGGAGCAGTCTGTTCGTGCTGGGGCCGTGCAGCCTCTACCAGCCAAACTAAATGAAAGGGGACACACCTCAAGGAAAGCCCCCCGAAAACGTGGGCATGAGCACACCCCTGTTCGCAGGCGGGACTCAAGCGAGACACAGGCTCCAAAACCTTCACAGAACCCAGCTGGTCAGCATGATGACACTCAGCTGCAAATCCTAGCGGCCATACGTGGTCTGTCAGACAGGTTGGGTAGAGTTGAGGCCCAGTACCCGGCCACAACAGCTAGGGCATCGAGGCATGGGCACTCCTCCCCGGACAGGTTACCCTCCTACCAGGAGGAGAATGTGGTTCACCCTGACATTCTCTCTCTCTATGCTCAAAATTCCCTTTTTGAAAGTGATGGGCAGTCTGAGGGTGCTGCTGGGCTAAAACAGCCTAAATCCACACAATGTGAGGGGGCGTCCAACCTCAGCAACATGGGTGAAAGTGAGCCTTCACCCATGGACGTCATCTCAAGGGTTTCAAGTGCGGCAAAAATTGTGGGGCTCAATGTTCCAACTGAGGCTCCTGCTCCAATGGATGGGATTTGGGCCGGCATCACTCAGACCCAGCAATCAGTTACTGTACCTGTGGCTGGTGACTATTTGCACATGCTCAGGAAAGCATGGAACATCCCAAGTGGGGCACCTCAGTTCAATGCAGGTTGCCGGTGACTGACTAAGAATCAGTATGCTCCTGAAACAGGTATGGGGGATATGCCTCCAGTTGAGCGGGAGATGGCAGCCTTAACATCTCTGGGTCCAGAGCGGGTAACCACCAATCCACGCTGTCCCCTGAAAGAGTGTGATAAGTCAGACCGACTGGTGTCTCGGACTTATAATGCAGCCACACGAGCAGCCCGCTCGGGCAATGCACTCGCCATTTTATTGGCAGCTCTTAGGAGAACAGCCAACCCAGAGGACCAGGACACCATGAGCCTGATAGACTCTGCCCTGGTCACTCATTCCCAGTTAACAAGGGACATTGGTGCAGCTATGTCATCTGCCATGGTAGCTCGGAGGCAGATCTGGTTGGCACAGACAACTCTTCCCGAGAATATCAGGAAAGAACTGACCAATATGCCAGTCGTGCCGGCACATGTTTTTCATCCTGACTCCCAGGGTGTGTTAGATAAGGCTGAACAGTCTCGGCGTACCAGAGAGTCAGTACAGCGCACTTTCAGAGGGGCTGCGTCTACCAGGTATAAACTTAGGGGCTCCCAGCCTCCCCACCGATCATCATCCTGGGCCCGTAAGGACCCATGGGTGAATGACAGGCGACAGGCTACAGGATTCACAGCCTCTGGTGACTCCAAACAGCCTTCACAAAGTCGACGTGGGTTCTATCCCCGTTTTTCGACTAGAGGTGCTCCCCAGAGGAGGCGCCCCCCCAGAGGTCAAGGACCTCGGGGCGGTACAGCCTAGGGGTGGGGGGACACCCGCCGAACTTCATTCTCGGCTATGCCTGGACAGCTGGGAAGAAACTGTGTCAGACCCATGGGTGTTTGCTACAGTATCAAAGGGGTACAGAATTCAGTTTCGGCGGCGGCCCCCCCCTTACTCCAGGATCCGCATGACGATTGTCACGGACCCAGTCCAGGCTCAAATCCTGGCACAGGAAATTTTAACCCTTCTGCAGAAGGATGCAATTATGAAAGTAGATCCAGACGAACAGCTCACTGGCTTCTACTCCACGTATTTCCTCGTGCCGAAAAAAGATGGCGGAATACGTCCCATCTTGGACCTAAGGCGATTAAACGCCTTCATAAAGGTACTTCCTTTCAAGATGCTGACCACGGGTCAGATCTTAGAATCTATCGAAAGAGGAGAGTGGTTCACCTCGATAGACCTGGAAGACGCGTACTTCCATGTGCCCATCTGTCCAAACCACAGACCTTTTCTTCGGTTTGCATTCCAGGGGCAAGCCTATCAGTTCAAGGTCCTGCCATTTGGCCTTTCCCTCTCACCAAGGGTGTTCACCAGAGTGGTTGGGGCGGCCTTGTCTCCTCTCCAGTTGTCAGGAGTAAAAATCCTTCCCTACCTGGACGACTGGCTGATTTGTGCTCCATCTCTTGGCCAAGTTGTAGAGGATACCCAGAGGGTGTTGTCGCATGTACGGTCCTTGGGTTTCAAGGTAAATGTGACGAAAAGCAACCTCGAGCCAAGGCAGCAGGTGATTTTTCTGGGACTTTGCTTGAATTCCCTTACAATGTCTGCATCCCTCACATCTCAGAGGGTGAGGAAGATTCTAGTCTTCCGGAAACGATTCCGTCTCGGCAGGCAGCTACAATTTATCAGCTTTCAGAGGATGCTGGGGATGATTTCAGCCGCAGCAGCTGTTGTTCCTCTGGGCCTCCTCAGGGCCAGGCCAATTCAGAGGTGCCTTCAAGCTCAACCCGAAGCTGGACAGACACGTGAAACTTCGTGTGACACGCACATGTCTCCAAGCCTTACGCCCATGGGCAGACCGGGTGCTCTTGCTCCAAGGAGTCCCCCTTGGGAACATTCCCTCGAGGAGGACAGTGGTGACGACAGATGCTTCCCTCACAGGTTGGGGAGCAGTCTGGGAAGGCAGAATGGTGCGTGGCCCGTGGATACCCCCTTGGGGTGGCGAACACATCAATGTTCTGGAGTTGAGAGCGGTTCACCTTGCTCTGAAGGCTCTCCTTTCCTCCATCCAGGGCAGGCATGTCTTGATAAGGACAGACAGCACTTCAACTGTGTATCATATAAATCACCAGGGAGGCACAAGGTCCCTGCGTTGCCTCCAGGTGGCACAGAAACTTCTGTTTTGGGCTTTTCAGCATCTGGCTTCACTCAAAGCAATCTTTATCCCAGGGATTGTAAATCGAGCAGCAGACCTCTTGTCCAGGACTGGTCCTCTCCCAGGAGAATGGAGACTTCATCCAGAGGTTGTATCCCTCCTATGGAGTCGGTTTGGCACGGCTCAGGCCGATCTATTCGCATCAGCAGAGACAACCCACTGCAGGATGTGGTTCTCTCTGGAAAACCAGGGAGGTCCCCTAGGCCTAGATGCACTATCTCAAGAATGGCCGGAAGAGTTGTTGTACGCTTTTCCTCCATTCCCTCTGATTCCCCAGGTACTCAACCGGGTTGCCTCGGGCCACTACGAGGTGCTGTTAATAGCCCCCAGGTGGCCAGGGAGGCATTGGTTCCCAACGCTCCTTCGCCTGGTTCACGGTCAACCATGGGCCCTGCCAGTCAGGGCAGACCTCCTCTCACAGGCAGAAGCTCAGATATGGCACCCCAGATCAGACATCCTGCAGCTTTGGGCTTGGCCCCTTCTCAGTACCTCTCTCAAAGGTTAGATGAGGCTGTCCTGAGGACCATAGACAATGCCCGGGCTCCCTCCACTCGGGCTAACTATGGCCATAAATGGAGTGTGTTTTCTACATGGTGTCGCAACAGACAGGAAAATCCAGCCGCTTGTCCTATTGAGCTGATTCTCCGTTTCCTTCAGTCACTTTTGGACTCTAACAGGGCACCTAGCACCATTAAGGTATACACTGCCGCAATCTCTTTCTTCCATGAGACAGTGGGAGATGTTACAGTTGGTAGACACCCTCTAGTGTCTCAGTTCATTAAGGGAGCACACCGCCTGCGACCAAGCAGGGCTCCCAGGGCTCCATCATGGCAACTCCCCTTGGTATTACGGTCCCTGATGCAGTCTCCCTTTGAACCCATAGGGCAATCCAGCCTTAAGTCTCTATCTTACAAAACAGCTTTCCTCCTGGCTATATGCTCTGCCAAAAGGGTGAGTGAATTGCATGCTCTGTCTATAAGTGACGATTGTCTAAGATGGAGGGCAGGTGACTCAGGTGTGTCTCTCTGGCCAAACCCCTCGTTTTTGCCTAAGGTCATAAACCATCAGACGGTAAATCAGGTGATCGAGATCAGCACTTTTCAACCTGATCCGGCTCTACTACAGGAGGAAGCCGACCTGCCTATGTTGTGCCCAGTAAGGGCACTGAAGGCTTATATTGCACGCACAAAGTCTCTGAGGGGCTCATACTCTCAGTTATTTGTCTGTTTTGGGGGTAAAAAAGTCGGCCACCCTGTGTCTAAACAGTGTTTGTCCCATTGGATCGTTAATACTATCGCTGAGGCCTATTCTGGACAGAACATACCAGTCCCAGATTCCTTGGTAGCTCATTCCACCAGGAGTATGGCCACTTCCTGGGCTGCTTTAAAGGGGGTCCCTCTTTCAGAAATATGTGCAGCAGCAACATGGAGTGCCCCCTGCACATTCTCTAGATTCTACAGGGTCAATGTGGCTTCCCCCACACCATTGGCTTCCGCAGTGCTGCTCTCAGCTGCTGGGCGAGGATGTGAGGCGATAGAGTCCTCCGTTCTTCGCGACCCTGATGATACTAGTCATCCGTGTTAAGACCGTGGTGACGGTCTGAGGGAGGTCGAAATAGATCGTAAGTTATGACCATAACTATGGATCTATGAGACCGACCGATGACCGTCACCCTCTTTTGTCACTCAGAACGGGCTGAGGCGTTCAGACAAGGAGGAGGCAGCCGCGCTCACCGGGGAGCTTTATGGGCGGTGAGCCCAGCCCCCTTAAGGTCACTCACGTGACATTGTTGATATTTGGTCTCGAGGATAGGGAGATGAGGACATCATTCGTGTTAAGACCGTGGTGACGGTCATCGGTCGGTCTCATAGATCCATAGTTATGGTCATAACTTACGTTTTTACCTCAGCTCGCTGACCTTTATTCGCCCTGTCATCAAACATGTGGCATGTTGACTGTAACCTTGAAGGAAACGCTTGTTTAGTTGAAAGTACAAATAAATAGACAAAAATGTATTCCAGCAAAGTAAGAATCACATTTGCAGCACTTTTTGCAAAGTATTTAAAGTAAACTTGCCTAGTGAAGCTTATTCTCTAATGCAGCGGTGTAGCACATCATTATTGCTGAGTCACGGTTTAGTCAGTCCCTGCTGCTTTACTCTCGTGGAAAGAAGACGGAGTCTTATGTAGATGATCAATTATGATTTAACAATGTGAACGTGCATCGCAACACATTACAATAATGTAGTGGAGTAGAATCACAGATATTTGGACATATGCAAAGGAGTTAGGGTGAAAAGTACCTGAAAATAAATCTACTTAAGTAAAGTAGAGAGAAATTTTACTTAAAGGTCCAGTGTCAGTGTAAGATTGAGGTGAAAGGGATCTATTGGAAAAAAATGTAATATGAAAAATACAACACACAGAAAACTAAACAATACTTGATTATCCGTCTAATGAAACTGGTATTTATCCCTCGTGCTATCGACGCCCACTGACGTAGATCGATGATTCCTACCCATGTCCATGTTTTCACACGCACTCTCAGAGGGTATGGGGCCAGAGCCGGGCACGTGATCATCGATTAATCAATCACTGCCAGACTAATAACAGCCCTGTCCTCTCTCGTTAATGTGGAGTAGCTGTCAAACGATGCACCGCTGCTGACAGTGAGTGGTGTTTTTTTTTTATCAGGCCGTGTACGACACATAATCCTTTGCAGATGATTTATCCTCTGAGAAATGTCTCTCTGCTTTCTCAGTAAAAATGAGCATTTTTATATTTCAGGCCTTTTACCACAAGCTTCCACCGTCTAGTAAAGTTTAGCTCCATGACACTTTTCTATTGGGATGTACAAAATGTAAAAGGTTGGTATTTGGTGCATAAACTGTGGCTGTGTCACTCGCTCCAAGCAGACACAATCTCAGTGGAGCAGATTGTGGACGATAAATTCTTCCCCTGGGGGAAGAGTTATTGGGGAAGGGTTATTTACCGGCTCAGTCTTGTCAACACCTTTTTACTTATCAAGATATAACATGTAACAATTCTTAATATCAATGTCTAAAAACAACTAGACCTATGTTATATATTTTTTGTTGACTTGTGTACTCATACTAACTTAAATGTTTCCAACAGTGTTTCAAACTCAGAGAAATCCCCTGTTTTATTTCATTCACCTCTTAATTGCATCATATCTTCTTTACCTGAGGCTTTGTCTGTTACAACCAGGACAAACAATGTATGAAGGAAAATAAGAGTCGGCAGCTTTTTCCTTCCACTGTTTATATTGGTCACTCGTAACATATCACGATTATTCATGGCCGTTTGCTTCGTAACGTTAAACTTTAATACGTCACCTCATCCATGAATATGATTGACGCGCGAGGCATAGATTTTCATCAGCAAAGGTGGTGAAGACACCAACTCGAGGTCTTTTGTTATTGTTTTGATCGAGAGACTGTCACTGGCTGAAGTTTCACGTTTAATTAAATCTGTAAGACGAGCAGTGAGAGCTGGAGTTTGACAGATTTCATCCCCTCTACTCCTCAGACACACCAGCGTTACCCACTCAACGATCACGCATACCTGCCTTTTCATCTCCTGCCCTTTAGTTGTCGTTCTTTCCTCCTTCGCTCAAGGTGACAGACTTCATTAAGGACGTAGCTGTCACGGCTGCCTTGTGAGCTTTATTCTTCGCCAAACACCTTTTGTCTTTAAGATCTCACATCTCCGTCCAAACCAAGACTGACATTTCTCATCTTTTCTTTCATTATCGACAGTATCTCTCTCTCTATCTGTCTGCTCTGTCTTTCTCTGTGGTTATTTATGTGTTACTCATTCACGCACACGCTAAATGATAGCATCGTCCGGCTGAGTAACTTTGCTTCAGATAAAACCTTGTTTATTCCAGAAACTGGTCGAGATGGCGCCGTCTCAGTTTGGTTAAATGCACATCATGTGTCGCATTTGCAAAATGTTGTCCCTGTTAAAATGCTGCACACGTCATTTCACAGGTTTTTTTCTCAGTGCATGCTGGGAAAGAATCCAGTGTCAGTGAATTAATTAATGAGATGTTGTTCTGAACGTCTTTTTTGTATCTGCCGCCTCCTCATGTGTATTTTGCTGGTCCTTTAGGGAAAGAGTTCAGTTCCTGACATGACAGATTTGAACCTATTGCCTCATATCTGTGTGTGTGTGTGTGTGTGTGTATTGGTGTGTGTTAGGTACAACCGCCAAACATGTGGTGTTTCTGGCGGGAAACACGGCAAAGCACGGCCTGCGCTGCAAAGCATGCAAGATGAGTCTCCACCACAAATGTGAGAACGGAGTGGGACAGCAGCGCTGCATGGGAAAACTGGTAAGATGCATGAAAACATGATATAAACGACTACTTCTTAATTTAGTTGTCAACTGTTTTTGAGCCTCAGGAGGTAAACAAAATGTTTTGTGTTAATTATCATCATGAACGACATAAACACACTTCCGAGTTGGCCGTCAGACTGTTTCCTACCAGAATGTGCTTATTCAGAAATCACACTCTGCAGTATGTGTGAGCGCTGGTACATCTGTGACCAGCATCCATCCCTGTCATCGTCCGCATGATGGTTATATCATCACTCTTTCACGCTGTGTTAGATAATATGAATATCGCACCATTTACAAAAATGCTGACCACCTCATCACCTCGGTTAAGTTCTGCTGCTTCACCATCAGCATAAACCAATACAACAGAATCCATGTGACCACACTGAAGCAGCTTATTCAACAGGTTTTATTATGTGTGGGCCACAAGAATATTCATATTAATCATCCCTTTATAAATTATTAGACTATATCACCAGCAGAGGTTATTTGATGGTTTTTGAAAGTTTTCAGTATCACCAAGATGACGAAGTTGGTTGTGATGATTACTTGGGGAAAAAAATGATTCTGTGTGATTGACAACCTGCCTGTCACTGTTCTCATTTAACTGCAGATGTTTAGTTTAAGTAAGGTTGAGAGAGCAAGTTAAAGGTCGACCTTTTCCAAAACCACACTCGTCAACCACAAAATACATTTATTTGTAGAAATAAAAGGTTCTTATGATTGATCTGTTGATTTAAAATATGTTCGTGTTTCCTCTTAAAATCCTTGAGTAAGTCTGGACCTAAAATTAGACAAAATGATCTTGGACATCGTCTCCATCCACCTGTGGCTTGGTTTGAGCAGGTCTGTGCTTCTTCATATTTTTGATCTTGATCTTGAAAAACGACTCCTTTCCACCATAACCCTGGACGATTTCTCTCCTGTTCTCCTCCTGCAGAAGACCGATAGTGTAGTCAGTCTGTTCGCTGCATCTCCTCTTCAGTGTCATCAGATAGCATCTGCACCTCCTCCTCTGTGACTGAGGTCTTCACATGAGGATTGGGGTCAGACTGCCAGTGTCTCATCAAACTGTAGCTTATAAAAGTACCCAAAACAATAACAAACATAAACACTGACTTTTTAAAGATCGTAGAAGACTCCAGTTTTGGACATTTAATGTTTTCTGTTCACACAGAGGAAACATTTAATCATCAGTTTCTCACAGAAAATGTGAGTATTATTTACATTTGATATATATACATATACATAGAAAGATATGTTGAGGAGGTACGATACTTTGGACTCCCACAAAGCACTGATCAACGGGGACGCCCCACGGAGGCATAGGGCTGATCACCTGAGTGAGGTACAGCCAGATGTTGGGCACCTCTTCATCAATGTCAACAGCTGATCCGCAGTATGACGTCTTCAAGCACTTTAACTACCTGCTCTGCTGTTCAACATTTCACGCAGCAACAGGCCCATCTTCCTCCTTCAGTCACTGCTGCAGCTAAGTGTCAGGACCTACTAAAAACTGACGAAACCCGGACCACAGTCTGCCACAGTACTCCTGGTGTCCTCCAAGCTGCCATGGTTGAGTTGTAAAATGATCTTGGACAGCGTCTCCATCCACCTGTGGCTTGGTCTCATAACCCTGGAAGATTTCCCTCCTGTTGTCCTCCTGCAGAAGAGCGATAGTGTAGTCAGTCTGTTCGCTGATTGGCTGCATCTCCTCTTCAGTGTTCTGGGTGGACACAGCATCAACAGTGTCCTCATACAGCTTCTCTACCTCCTCCTCTGTGACTGAGGTCTTCACATGAGGAGTGGGGTCAGTCTGGTTATTGATTGGCTGCGTCTCCTCGTCAGGGCTCTGGGTGGATGAAGCATAAACGGTAACTTCCACCTGTGGCTGCTCTTCAGAGGAGGAAGCACCTGTGACCGGCTCAGTTTGAGTAGGTTTGCGCTTCTTCATCTTTTTGAGCTTGATCTCGAAAACAGCTGGCTCATTTCCACCATAACCCTTGGAGATTTCTCTCCTTTTCTCCTCCTGCAGGAGATAGCTCACAAATTCAAACTGCATGTTTCTCTGTAATTCTTTTTGGAGGTCAGAGAAATTAAAAAGTAAATTGCGTTCAGAAAGCAAGGTAGACCAAGCGAATCGGTAGCAGAGAACTAAGTAATAACCAGGTGAACTTAGTAAACCAAGTAAACAAAGTGAGGAGTGAACATTGATTCACTTAATTTAAGACCTACCTACATCAAAGGATCAAAGGATCAAATGATCAAAGGATCAAAGGACATAATTCCTATATGTACATTTGTGCCTTTGATCTGATTAAACCAGCCGTATCCATTCAAAAACAACTTTATTTATAACAGAAGACACAGACAGACAGTATACATAACATAGGTCTAGTTGTTCTTAGACATTGTAATTATGAATTGTTACATGGTATATCTTGATGAGTAAAAAGGCGTTCACAAGTTATCTGTTTAAAACAGACTAGTCCGGAGAAAGATGTTTTCTGTTCACACAGAGGAAACATTTAATCGTTACTCAAAGAAAATGTGTGAATTAATAACGTGGGTGTGTCCAGGTGCAACTACGATGTTGTGTCACTTTAAATGTTGCTGCTGCAAAGAATTGTGGGACGGCATTTTCTCCTTTCCTTTCATAAAGGATGCTCCGATGTTTCCTATGCTAAAGAAGATAAGCTAGGAAACGCTGAAGCTCCTTTCCTTATAATTTAACCAGGCTGTGGTCCCCATGAGGTGGACTGGTCCTGACAAGCACAGTATTTATCCTGGTAAATGTCCCATAGAGGTAACAAAAATTAATACACAACCAGGCACGTAGACACACAGACACACACACACATTTACACACTTTCACACAGTCTGTTAGTGAGTGGGTCTACTTTCAAATATGCATCCACATACTTTTCACTTCATGTTTGAGTGTGTGTGTGTTTGTGTATGTATGTGTGTATGTGTTTGTGTGTGTATGCATCACAAAGACTACGTACAAAATATCAATCAAATATGTTGTTTGTGTTTTTCTGTGTGTGTTCACACAAACAAACACAATGTACACTCTTCCTCTCTTACTTTGTCGCATTCATTTTCTCTCCTAGACCGAAACGTTCCCATATTACTTTGTCCGTCACACGTGTACTTCATTTGCTCTGTATCACTCTCTCTCACACACACAGACAAACACACGCGCACACACACACAGACACTGTCTGTTTTTCTACTCTGTCTCTTTCTTGTCCAAATCTATCGCTGGAAACAGTTTAAGAAATTTGGAATAACTGTTGTTGTTGTTTGTCTGCAAGAATAAATTAGACTATGAAACTGTGGAAATAATGTGGAAGTGACATTAACAGCAGAGACAGCCTCTCTTTTCCTCCGCCGTGAGGTTTTTCCACAAGATGCCAGAGGGATTAGGCTTGAAGATGCGATCGGCTCTCAGGAGTGGAAAATGAGGTTGAAAGGTCGAGATTAAAAAGGAAAGTTTCCCCATCGCAGCGCGGCTCTAAACTTGTCTTGTTCTAAACTTGGACTTCTGCAGTCATGCTTGTTTCTGTTGGCTTGAGAACCTTGTGGCAAAGAACCTCACGGACAGAATTTTCATTTTTTCCAGTAAGTTTCTGAACTTGCTGTTGAGGTATTTAACATTTAGATCTTTGTTCTCCAGCTAATTGGTAACACAACATTACTTCACTTTCTAACTTTGCATAGCAGCACTTCCTCCAAGAGAGAACCTGAAACCATAGAGTCAGGAACAAACAGCTGTTAAATACTTGTGTTTTGGTATTTTTCTAAACTGAAAATAAATGGTCAAGTGTTAGAAATATTACTTAGAAAGAACCAATAGTTTTTGTCCCTTTTATGGCTCTGTGCTGACACCTGAAAAAAACTTAAACGATATTCAGGAGTCAGGTGGGGTTCGGATGCTGCCTGTAATCGGGGAAAACGTTGAGTGTGCAGTTTGGACGATTAGTTTCAGGCTCAGATGGTTTCGGACAGATAACTACACCCCAACCAGCACTCTGCTTTGTGTTATATTTGCGGGAACAGTATGTTGGTTAATTCCTAATAATGGCCTCTCCTGACTCACAGTTTTTGTTAAGATGAATATGCGTTAGTTATTATGTGAATCACTGAAATGTTCCATCAGTAGCCAGAGAGAATTGATCTTAAGCTACATATCGAAACAGATTGGCTTCAAAACAAGTTTAACTGATTCAAAAACGTTAATTGTGATCAATAGATGATTTATCAGTGATTATCACACACAAACGATAGCAGGCTACAACTCAAAAACCAAAAAGACTCCCGTTATCATGAAGCCCATATTCCCAACATCATCCAGATCTTTTCCTCAGTCCTTCTGTGTTTATCACTTCACAAGTGTTTTTCAAAGGACTTGAGCAGAAAGTGAGATCTGTCTCTCACCATCGTGTGTGATGTCACTTTGCTTTCAGCCATCAAAAGAGACAAGATCACAACATATGCACGTTCATTCCTGTTATATCGAATCTCTTACTTTCTGTTCTCAGCTAACTAAGAAATTATGCCCTTTTAACTGTGGCAGATAAATAGTAATTCATCTATGAACATCCTCAGCTCCTATGTGTGGTCACATCTTGATTCTGTACAGTCTGAACGTGTTGAGCCGAGAGTGTGTGAATCCTAGAAAGCTGCCGTGGTGTCTCAGTGTGTTCGGGGTAAACAGAGCTTTTGCTAAACAGTGACCTAATCCAGCACAGTGAGGGTCTGAGTGTCTGTGCAGTTTGTGTGATGACAGCGGGGTTTGTTACACAGCTCACCTCTGCTTGGTTGTTATTGAGGAAGTGAGTCTGTCCACAATATCTAACAAAATAATTTAGGAGGCTTTCACACCCACTTTGTGTGGTCCAGATATTCAGGCTTCACAGATTAGGCCAAACAAAAATCAAGGGGCCTCAGGCCAACGCACTAAAATATAGTGTGATCTAAAGAAGCTGTTTCGGTTCATGAAGTTTGGACTTTCAGACCAACTGCTGGAAGTCGAGACAGAATTTAACAATTAGAGATTTAAAAGAAGCGGGAGCCTTACTGTTCCATCTATATTTCAAATGTATTGTAATCTAAAACTTAAAAAATGTTGAATGCTTGTGGATTAAGGACACAAACTTTGCATGACTCCCGTACAGCTGGAGTCACAACATCAGTGTCTTAAAATGTAGTAAACAAAGACAGTGAGCGGCTTGTTTTGTTTTGCAGTCAGATGGACCAGATGTTCTCCCAGTGCGTTTGCTCTGTGAAACCTTTTCCGTAATGACTTTGTCCCCGACAGCCTCAGTTGTTAAACATCAGGCTGAAGAGCTCAAGGGTTGCTTATTTTATCCTCATGTCAAATTAAGAATTTATCAGGGCTGTGAGATGTAGGTTTCCAGTAATGTGGTGTCTCTGTGTTCAAGAAACATGAATCTGATTTGTTCCTTAAGAGAGAGAGTTCACAAAACATGTTTTTTTTGGCTTCTTGGCCGAGCTGACTCAGTTTGTGCGTCGTGAAATATGCTGGAACTTTCTGTGAAAGTTGGCATCCAACATGGTATCTCTGCAATTTGGGGTTGTGTTCAGAAATGTCTCATTAAACAGAGTAATGTGTAGTATTTCAGAGGCTGCGCTGCTGCGTATTAATTCGTTTCTAATGTCGCTCACCTCTTCCCCCCTCTGTCTTTCCCTCCTCAGCCAAAAGGCTTTCGGCGGTACTACAGCTCCCCATTACTGATCCAAGAGCAGTATGGCTGTATCAAAGAAGTCATGCCCATCGGTGAGCAACACGCCTCTTCCAGGACAATTTTTCCTTTCGAGCTATTTTACAAGATTTACCTGCCACACTTTATAGTAAATAACCACCTGGCTTTCACAAAATCTTATGTCTTGTTGTTCTTTTCTCAAGCCTGTGGGAATAAGGTGGACCCCGTGTACGAGGCCTTGAGGTTCGGAACGTCTCTGGCACAGAAAGCTAAAAGGCCCAGCGGCTCCGAGTCTCCTCATAGAAACTCGGTAAGAAAAAAAGAATTTTATTTTGTTCACAGTCAAAGTCAATTTTATTGTCAGTTCTGCCGTACACACATAAACTTATGAGTAGATATATAGATACTTAACATACAAGTAACACACTCAACATATAAGTACTGAAAATATAAGCAACAAAACATTGGAGTACATATATAAGTACTCAACATATAAGTAACACATCGTATAGTACACATATAAGTACTCAACATATAAGTAACAACATGTAAGACAACATATGAGTAGACATACAAGTAACACAACATGTATGTAACACAACATAATGGGAAGACATATAAGTACTCAACATATAAGTAACACAAGATATAATGAGCAGTGCAAATACTTAATATAAAATGCAAATAATGAACAGTAGTAATGTTCATCCTCAAATGGCAGTAAGATAGAAGCAGATGTAGTAAAATAGCAGCAGATAAAATGATTACAATAAGTTACTGGCCCATGTTTGTACTAAAAGGAGTTCAGCTGGGTTTCAGCTATAGTAGTAAAGTCAGTAAATATAATTAGTCAGGTTGTTTATCCTATTCTGTCTCTCAGTTATTTTCATTAAGCTCCACTCGACACAGTGAGATAATCTCAGTTCAGCTCAGGAGACAGTTTGTCACTGATCATCTAAATAGATACTGCCACTGCAGGCCTGTAAACACTACCAATAAAGGCAGTCTGGTCCGGGCGGTCTTGACGTGAGACGTCGGCACAAGCGCTCGTGTTACAGCTCTGAAGATGAACTGATTGTAAAGACACGGCCCTTTCCTGCCTTGTTTCCATCTGTGTGTGCTGTGAGGCTCAGGGACTACGATGACGTCTGGAAGCTGCCGGGGTTCGGCCCGTCCTGTCCTGAGCAGCTGCCACTGAATGTGTGTGGGTGTGTCTGCAGAGACGATGGGATCTCAACGGGGTTTATGTTAATAGTTTTCAAATGTAGATTGTTTGCAACATAACAGGAGTCTCCATAATCTATCTCCATATCTATCTCTATACATCTATATATCTCTCTGTCTCCATATCTATCTTTATACATCTATATATCTCTCTATCTCTCTGTCTCCATATTTATTTCCACCTCTTTGATCTCTCAATCTCCCTCTCTATCTCTCTATCCTTTCACTTTCTCTGACATCCATCCATCCATCTTATCTATCCGTCTGTCCTTTTCACTTCCCCATCTCTTTCAATCTGTCTCCCTTTATCATTGTGTCATCTATCTCTCTATCTATCTGTATCTCGTTCTATCTATATCCATCCATCATTTCTATTAGAGCTCCATGGGTTAGTCTGAATCAATTTTCTCTGCTTCCACCTTCTGAAAGACGAGTGTTTGCTTCAGCTGTTCCCTGTTTTATATGTTGCTGAACTGAAAATCTTTGTGTATGGAGATTGTTCCTCGGATCAAAACCAGACATCAAGAGGCATCACTTTTGATGGGATGGACATTCTTCAGTCTTTTTGTTCTTGATGTATCGATATCTTTTATCTGACGTATGTAATCTTTACAGAACAGTGACTTGGATCAGGTTCCAGAGGAGGTGGTGGCTCACAGCAGTCGACAGGAGCTGTCGAGGAAACACAGTGACGACGGTGAGTATCTGTAAAAGGAAGATCCCCGATCAAGGAAGATAAAACACTGCCATTGCTTTTCCCACATAGAGAGACGTTTGCGACACCAAATTCTCCTCCTGTGAACCATCAAATAAGGGTCTTTGCTATTTTCGAATTAGATGAACCTTCACCCTTTCACCGACATTGTGTGTGTCTGTGGCTCCTTATTCAGAGGCACTGGGCTTTTTACTGCTGCACAATAGTTTGTGTAATGGAGGTCAAAGCACTGACCCTTTACAATCTGATGTATTCACTCTAATTATTGAGAATGGTGGAGCCCACAGAGGCATTCGTGTCGGGGAATGCTGTTTGAAGTAAAGGTTCAATGCTGCTTGAGTATTTCCTTCAGAGAAAAGCACCTGACCTAACAACAGGAGAAATCAAGAGCTCCATACAGCTCTGCTAGTTAGTGTCTGTCAATTTTGTGATGAGGTTCACGGGAAAAAACTGAAAAACTAAAAACACTATCCTCAACTGTGTTATGGAATTTTACCACATTCTTGTGACATTTTTGATTTGTTGCCAACATAATTTTTCATATCAATTTTGTGTTCATCGGGGAATCAGATAAAAAGCACACTTTTTCAAGGCCAGGTTTCATTTCTATTCTAATTTATTGAAATGCTTATATGATGATCAAATCCAATACACAGGACAATAAAGGCAATGTTGTGCTGAAAAACAGATACAAATATATAGCCTAGGACTCCTCAGTGTTAATGGAATAAACTATGATAAATTAAACCCATGAACCCCAGAGGTTGATTCTTCATGTTTCTTGTGACATCTTTGATTTGTTGCCACCATATGTTTTTGCTCTTTTCCTGTTAATGTTCTCGAACTGGAAAAGATATTGGTTTCATTTTTGAGTTCAACATGGAATTTAGTGAAAATCACAGCTTGTAGGGGCAGCAGGCTGGGGTTTATATTCTATTTTAAAATATTATTGAAACTGTTATTTCTTAAGTCCATTTATTCATTTAAAATTTCTTTTTGTTTTGTCAGTTTTCACAGTCATTGAGAACGGCACGGAGCATTACCACCAGCCAGAGAGAAAACCTGAGGATTTCCAGGTAAGAAGCAAATCAACCAAATCATTATCAAGAAATACTGGATGTGCATGAGTCCACTATGTGTCTGAATAGTATCCAAGTGATTTAAACTTTGCTTTGCTTCTTTTCTCTGATGATGATTTAAGCATCTTGTAAATTTTTTTCGAACATACCATTTTCCTAAAGCTTTACTGCTTCCAAGCTAGAATCAGCTTTATACCCTCAAGAAGAACACATGCATGATTACTCATAAACACACATATAAGCTCAATCAGCTGTAGGAAAGGTTTAGGATTTTTTTTTTCCAGATGGAAATCCTTGATGTGATGTGATGCATGTGATCCTTCACTTCAGGATAAAACACAACATCAGCACAAATGTGAGGTTAAGCATTTTCACCTGCAGAGACAAAAAAACAAACCTAAATGTATTGTCATGCTTTAACAGTACGTTTACAAGTCTGCAACTGTAGCATCTTTAACTTTTCACAGCGCTTGTTACTCTGCAGAACAGTCTTACTGAAACGTGTCTCATAGCTTTAGTCTGAAAACCCCCGAGAGCCGATTTTGTTCACTGACCAACTTCTGAACTCTGCGCGGTGACTCTGAGAACTGATACCCAGCCAGTCCGTGCAGCATCCATTAAGTATGCTGCACTTGGCTCCCCGCCTCTCTCGCCACTGCTGAATTTCCCAGGGCTTTGAGGGAAAAACTTCTCTTCCTGCTGTAACAAATCATACCAGTGCTGACACAACCACTTGCCTGCACCAATGTGACAGAGCCCTGAGCCCCATGTTGGGATTTGGAATCTGTGCTGCTGTGTTAATCTACAGTGAAAATGAAGCGCTGATGGTGCAAAAATTCATGCCGTAGAAATATACAGAAACTGTTCATTTCTTTTAAACCTGTTCAGCTTCCTTCAGTATTGATAGTCTTTGTAAATGTTGTCTACGTGCAGGCATCTGTCCTGTTTGCTTTAATAGTTTTACATGTTTACCTCTGATATCAACAGTGGAAAAAGAACACACAGATTATCGGACAAACAGAAAAATGAAAAAATAACCATACAAGGCCAAACACACACACACACACACACACACACACACACACACACACACACACACACACACACACACACACACACACACACACAAACACACACACGCACACACACACCTCTTCATAAAATCTAGCTGTCTCCAAGTGCATTGTGGGGTCTTATCAGGCTGGACCGAGCACAGCTGGCAGTGGGCTGTATGTCTGTCGGCCGACAGGTCCATTAGACACACAGATGGAGGCTCTGCAGGTTAATGATCAGAGGAAAACACATGAAAACTGCTTCTTCACCTGAGGACTGTAAAATACTTTGTTGTAACTTATTTAGCTTGAATTTGGAAAGTTCCATTTTGACCTTACACATTTAGACACCGACCAAGATGCCGATTTAGAAAGATGATTAGATTTGAGAGCTTTGTTTAGAAGTTCTGATCCCGTTACCAATTTTCTGTAGATAAAAAAATGCAATTTCCGCAGCAGAAGGCATGAGTCATGTCCTGATTCCAGGATGCTCTACTCATGTTCGGTGCATTTCCCTGTTGTTTGTGAACAACTCAATGGCTTCAAGGCTCATTTATGTGGCCTTTCAGTTAAAAGCAGCTGTTTGTCCCTATGTCTTTCTTCAAAATGTTCTGCCAAATGTTGAAGTTTCTTCCTCGTGTCCCGTTGTCGTCCTGCTCAAACTATTGGCTACACTGCCCCCTTCTATTTCCGCTGCTGCATCGAGAGCCTCTCGGGCTCAGCAAGAAGCTGTTAGTTAGCTCTAATGGATTTCCACTGGTTGATGTTGTTGCTTTCGCCCAGAGGACACAGTTAACTCAACTCATCCATCAGCGACAAGGCCAGTGCACGTGGGAGCCCCAGACGACCAAAACAGCTCCTCTTCATTTTCATACCTGCCACCGAGAAGTCAAATCCTGAAGCTGTTTTGCAGGAATAGACATCTGTGTGTCCTAAAATTCTTATAGCACAGTTTCCCTCCAGGCACCACGCAGGAACAAGCTATCACTTGGATGGATTTCAGGGACCCAGAGTTCCGACTCAAGGTGCTGGTGATGAAACCGGAAAACGCACCCACTGCTTTTCTGAGCAGGTGTGAAGAGCGCTTATCTGCCTGCTAATTGTGCCAACACCTCTGCAAGAACTTCCTCTCCACCCACAGCCCTGTCCTTTTTTTAAACTTCCTGAGCGTTCATGAAAAGCGGATCCTGCCTCTCCCACTCATGTTGACGCTGGATTAGAGGGAACAGATTGTGGAGGAATCCAAGCAGCTCCTCAGTCGGCGCCCTGTAAACAAGGACTCCTCCTGCCCACGTGAAATGCCAAATGAGTATTTTTAGATACAAGTGCGAGAAAAGGGACAATAGAGAATATGGTGTTTGTGTGTCTTTATCTTGTGTGTAATGCAGCACTCTTTTCATCATTTCATGAATTCAAATCTGTGTGTCTGTTTTTTCTTTGTCGTCTAGTTGGAGCAGAGCGAGCTACAGAAAGACATCCTCAAACTCAACACCTATGTGGCCTTGTTCAGTTTCACTCCCCAAGAGAGCCATGACCTGGAGATGAGGTCAGTTTGTACACATACCTATGATGAAAAATTGTTGACAGATACGGTCCAACGTTTCATAATACCCTGAAGAAAAGGAGAAAACAAAGTGAACATATACAGCAATCAAAATTCTTCGGTGGGCTGATTGACTCCAGCAGGGATTTACTCAAACACACACGCAGGTCACCTGAGGCCACCTGCCAGGCAACAGCTAAAACACCAAGATGTTACGCTGCTTATTTCACCTTCATATCAAAGCAATCAATCCTAAAAAACTCCTAGATATTGTAGTCGCTTTTTTAAATGATTATTACTTTTCAGGAGTTGGACAACAGATTTCATCTCCTGCTACCAGCCTTCTGAGTCTCCCTCTCTTGTTTTGTCTCAGTCCCGGTCACAGCCAGAGATGTGGTTCTGTTTTCCAATTGTCAGTCCAATTCGTCCCATTTTTGTGAACTTGATATCTGAACACTTTGAGGGGATTTGCTCAAGTTTTTGGCGCAAATCTTCAACTGTAATCGAGGATGACCTGATTAGAATTTGTAGGTCAAAGGTCAAGGTCACTGTGACCTCACAAACCCCCTTTGCCTCGTGAACAAGTTGTCTTTCGAAACGCCTCGAGAGAATCCTTCCAAATTTGGCACAAATGTTAGCTTTGATTCTCAGATGAACTGATTAGATATGCGTGATCAAAGGTCACATGGCCTCACAACACATGTTTCTGGCCACTTGAAAATTATATCTCAAGCCTACTTTAAGAGAGTTTCTTGGTGTGTTGTGTGACTCATGCAGTCACACAACACACCAAGACTCAGGCACACAATCAAAACACACACACAAATGTAAAGAAGGTGTTAAATTCACTGTAATAGCACGTGTCAGTGTCTGCTGTTGAAGAGCTGTCTGCTCCTCGTCAGCCTCCTTCTACTCCGGATCATACCAGGAAATCAAATTGTCTCTTGATTGGTGCGTCTGTGTTTCTCCTGTTTCATCTTATGAAATCAGTGCGCTCAGAACAGCACAGGTGAAAAAATACAAGAATACACAAAAGGAACTAATTAGCTTCCTTTTTTTAGGTTATGGTCTTCAAAGATGTTTTTCTCTGGAGTGGCCTCATTAATGATACCTGACTGTGTGCTGTGCTGTTCTATTTATATCAGTCAATCTCATGTCTTACTGAATTCATCCTGAGAGACAAGTACAGGCTTCAAGAAGTCCCTCTATAAGTCAATGTATAGGATCCACTAGGGATTATACCAATAGCTTAGATTGGATAATAGAATTGATATAAATATGGACAACGCGTCTTCATATCCTCCCACTATCCAGAAATATTTCACAATGTAGAGAGCAGGTGGACCCAAATGCAGGAGCCAAGTTAGATAAAACAGTCCTTTAATTAAAGGTAACAAAAAACCAAGTCCAAAAACTGAAAAACTGAAAAAAATGCTGGATTGCAAAAGGGCTGCAAATAGTCTAAACCTGAAAAAGCACTAGGAACAGGAAGACAATAGAAACATGACATCAAAGACTCTGACGCACCAACGACGTGCGAAAGGCAATGAACTGACAAAGACAAGCACTGAGACATATGCAAGGGAGGCGGGGGTAATTGAACACGGGTGAAACACATGAGGAACAGGTGCTTGGGGCAGGAAACAGGACAAAGACAGGGATTTAAGCCTGAGACACACAAGGAGTAAAAACTTCAAAATAAAACAGGAAACTGAGAACTCAGATTCAAGATTCAAGACTTTTATCATGTGCACAACAACTACATACAGCAGTAGCTCTTGATCTCAGAGTGTGAGGTCATGACAGGAAATTACCACCTGAATGTGGTGCTTCATACTCTCAGTTTGTTGATCTGTCCGGGCCACAACCTTCCTGTTTTAGTTCAGTCTCAACGCTCTCACAGTTTTGTTTTCGGCCACAGCAGAAAGTTGTTTTCAGTAATAAAAAAACCCACAATGCTCGACCTGCTTAGCACGACTTTCGAAAAAGACTCACAGACATACACGCACCTGCCAGTGAATATGCTCAGTGATTAAGTGAAGACACTGATGTATCAGGAGTTGGTAAACTTTTGGTTTTTGTTTGTTTTTAGGGCCCGAGCACAGACATCAAAGGTGTCTGGTGAGACCCTATTGAAATTGTAAGGATTATTATTATTATTATTATTATTATTATTCAGGCAAATGAATTGGCTTTTTGAGGGCTTTAACATGCTCAACTTCTTACCAAAATTTGCAGAAAGTTAGAAAGTGGTGAAAATTTACGTATTCTGAAGGAATTTTCAATGGGCGTCGCAAAATGGCTCAACGGTGCCCCCCGAGACAGCCCGAGACCCCCGGAAGGTGTTCCCATTGACCTATCTTCACAAAAATCGATATACAGGTGTATCATGACCAGACAAACAAAAAAGTCTCTTGGTGCAATTGGAAAAACACAACAGGAAGCCTGCTATTTTGCATTTAGTGGCCATTTTGGCCATATTCCACATTTTTTCTTTGATACACTTGTACCAGGGTTTTCATCGGATCAACTTCAAATTGAGATGAGTGTCATCACAACAAGATGGAGATAAAAACTGACTGACAGATTTTTTTTTAATCACACGGTGTGACCGTGGCGTGGTGTCAAAGTTTGATTACACGCCATTAAAACACGATGTTCTGTAACGCGGACAAACATGGACCATGAATCCTTTGATTTCAGTCTTCCTAGATCAAAGGAAACTTTATGTCTTGCAAAGGTTACGTCTCTCTCTCTCTCAGAACTGGTTATTTTTGTTTTTTTCAGACAAAAAGCATGCAACGCTTCAAAATGGATGTGCTCGGGCCCACCCAGTGCTGCTTTGCAGCCCTAAAAATTTTATTATTATTATTATTATTATTATTATTATTATTCAGGCAAGTGAATTGGCTTTTTGAGGGCTTTAATTAGTCTTGAATTGCTGAGGAGTGAGATACATCGAATAATGCAGCTAATTATTATTTTGATATAAAAGTTTATACTGGGATCTTTGTGAATTTTCAATTTAGGAGAAATGTGTAAACTGTGTCATAAGTATTGGCCTGACTGATCTTGGCAACAAGCTCTGAACCCCTGGTTCAGTGTGTGCCTGAATGGATACATCTCAGATCAACACATGTCAAATCACCAAATGGTCACATGAGGGAAATGTGATTCTTTGATTGAATCTTTATTAAAAAAAAATTAATCCAAAGGATGTGTTGCTTTGATGATTTAGAAATTTGTAAAAAATATTTATGGCCTCAGATTTACTGTTTTCTAAATGCTCAGCATGATCCTTTTGAAATATGTTCACATTTTTGGAAATGTAGGAGAAAATTACACAGAAGTCAATTAAAAAAGACAAACAATTATTTGAGTTGTTCTGCTTTTACTTGCACTGAGACATTTCTTACAAAAATACTTTTAATACAAAAACTGCTTAATACTACAGCTGCTGTGAAACATATCAACACTGATAAGTGTGTGAAATAAAGAGGCTGAAGTTGACAATGATACACCAGAAAAAACAGTGAACCTCCAGAGATATAGCATCCTAACAACAAAGGAGTGTGAGCTAAGACGACTTAATCCGTTGTCTAAGTGAAATTTACATTTTACCTTTATGAAAAGGTTTACATGGTGTACTTTGTTGTCTCCTACCCAAAGTCTTTCTCATCAGCTCAAAAGAGTAATGACAACAATGTTCCATTGGTCACACTGGTGTGTTGTTCAAGTTTGCAAGATTGGAGAAACCTTCTAAATTTTTCATTATAAACTGAAACAGCAGAAGGTAGAAGAGAGATATTAACATTATCTGCCGAATACGCCTGCATCAGTAGAAATGGAAACTATGCCCATTAGGCTCAAGCCAGCCCTGTATAGGATTTTTTTAAGCACCCCCACTGATTATTAGCAAACCAACATGATATTACTGTTCAGCAAGAGAGCACCTCTCAGTTTTCCAGATTCAACACGTACCATGATAGTGGAGAAGGTTTATTTATATATTGTTTCCTCTTTTTGATTGTCATTGTTTTGTCGCTGCTTCACGACATCTTTTGTTATTGTTTTGATTTAAGATTCCTTTATTGTCCCACATCATTTAAGACCCCTAGTGTCCAGAATTACATATTGTATGTTCTTTAGCCTAAAGACATGGAACAATAATTCATCATAGCTGAACACATATATGTTGTCTTATTATCTCAGATATAATGTGAACCTCAGGCTGCAGATTTGTTCCCTTGCCAGAGTAATGATTGATTAGTAATCGTCTGCAAAATACTTTGAAACAGGCCCTCAAAAATGAGTGTGTTCATCATGAAGAGCCCTTCAGCCTAAGTACACCTTTGTGCTTGGTTCTCACAGAGGATTTAAGGATATAAGAGTGCACTTGTCTCTGCCTCTACCTACACACACACACACACACACACTGACCCTTCCTCTCCGTTTGATCATGAAAAACTTCACTTGGCTTCATTTGAAATTCATTGACTTTTCCTCAAGCATCTCTTTCCTCTGATACCTCCGCTACAGTGCAAAGCTCACTCAATATGAAGGTTCAGTTTACATTTTAAGAGAGAAATTCAGTTTCTTCACTTGCTGCCACATGCTTCGGTAGGATTACTGTGGTGTTCTATAATGATGAGAGATTCAGAAAACACAATCCTTTGGTTGTTTCATTTGTGAAGATTTTTCCAAACCTTTTTCTTTCTTTGATTGATTACTCATACACGATTCTGACGTTCTGTAAAAAAAAGAATGCTCATCTGTACAATGTTCTCTTGTTCTAGTTTAATCCACATGTGTCTGACTTGTTTTCATCACCTCATAAGATTTTACAGCGCTGTGTGCCGGGCTGTTTCTTACGGACAATAAACACTGTTTTCTGACTCACGCTCATTATAACCGAGCAGCGACAGTGAGTGTTGTTACTCAACCACAAGAAGAAGAAAAAGGGAAATTGCGTAAACTAACACTTGACTCAACTGTGCTAGTTCCTTTGATCTTGAAGCCAGTGGCTTTGAACAGATGCTAGTAATTACTGCACATGCGGCGCTGGGGTACAATGATTCATGCATTTCGTGAAGTACCCACCGCAAACTGGATTAAGGTGTATCACATGTCACATATTCTCAACCGAGAAATGATGACTAACATGTTCTCTGCTTCAGTATGCAGCATATGTAGGAGGGCCTGTTGGTTAAAATGACTCCCTTGTAGATTTGAGCTGCTGTTGCTAATTATGCTAACTTTTAGCTTAAATATTTCCAGCTGACTAACTTTGAAACAAAAGTTTTGAGTATGTGTTAAATTTGCCTTGTATTGCTACATACTGTTCATCATACTGTGTTAAAAAAAATGAGGTCAACTTGAACAGGTCCAATTGTAAAATGTCCTCACCAACTTTTAATCCATGGTTATCTGCCCTTGTATTATAGTATAGAAAAATAAATAAGATGCTAATGGTGCAAAATTCTAATTCGCTCTTACCTTGGATGTTAGCTGTGATTGGGGCTGTAATATAATTTGTAAACACACACATTAATAACACATTAGCTTCTAGCAAATACCAATATAACAGTGGCCCTTAAGTGTCCTGGGCCACCTATGAAGGACCTCGGTCTCAGTTTAGGTCCTCTGACCACAGCCACGATAGAAACACTGATCACCACATAATGATCGGTACTTTCCTTAAATTGGTAAAAACCTTACACACACACACACACACACACACACACACACACACACACACACACACACACACACACAGTGACATCGGACACATCCGTAAACTCAGACTGGGTCAAAACAACATCATTTGGTTTAATTTGCATGTTGAGCTGGGAAGTGAGATCCGATCACAAGTCACAGGAGACTCATTCACAGCTCATTGTTACCATATCTTGTGTATCAGAGGAGGAAAAACCTTTTGGCTGATTTTGTCTTTGCTTTGTCACTGCAGAGCGGGAGACAAGATCTTATTGGCCGACGACTCTAATGATGACTGGTGGAAGGTAGGTCCAAACTGGCAGGGCTCACCTAAACTGTTTTTCATATAATTAACCTTCCAACATCCTTGATATTCCCACTCAAATTTAACAAGAGATTCCTAAACTGTTGTCCAGTTTTCTTACAATGTGCCTTTTCCACAAAGCACTGAAAATGCCAGATTGAAAAACAGGATTGATAAATTACCGGACGTCCAGCTTGTAAATTATAGGAGCAGGGCTACAGGCTGCTGCAGGACAGGGATGCATGACAGATAAATTACGGAGATAAAAGGGTAAAAACGTGACTGCACACAGGCAGCCTGCTGCCACCAGACCGTGAGGAAACTCATCACACAGTTTAATGCTGTTGCTGTTCTCTGCAGCCTCTAGATAAACAGACATCTGGCCTGTTTGTTCTTTTGAACAATGGACACTTTAACAAGTGGAGAGGATGTCATTAAACATGGACTTGTGAAAACCATGGTGAAACGAAACAGCAACATCTTATCTTTATATCTAAATATATTTTTTTGGGTGTTAGGGGGTGTTACCAAATGGTTTTAACAACAGACTATATAAAAATGGACAACGTCTCGATCCGCACCTGGTAGCCAGCTGCAGTATGGGTCATGAATCCAGATTGCGTTGATTTATGTTGATAAATGGTTAATGGACCAAATTCAAAAGTTAATACACAAATGTCAAAGACTGTTTCTATCATGAGTAACAGCTGAGCCAGAATCACATAACCCTGTTGTTTCAAGGCTTTTATCTCATCATTCATGAAAACACTGGGTGTGTAATCCTCTTAGGTCCTTTGCAGCTTTTTTCTGTGCGTCAGCAGTTTTTAATGTTTGATTAATTCATCTTTTCCAGGGGGTAATTGAGGATAGGATCGGTTTCTTCCCAGCAGCCTTCGCTCATCAGGTGCGGGCCGAGGACCAAGTGTTCAGGTGCAACAGGACATTCATTGGCTGCAAGGAACAAGGACAGATCACCCTGAAGGAAGGACAGGTACTGATAACTGTGATTAGCCCTTATTAGCCCTCTGCAGCTCCCACGTTGCTGCTTCCCTCTCACACTTACATCCACCGAGCAGCTCCACTGCAGTCGTCACTGGATCCCTCTCAGGATTCACCAGTCAAGTAGCATTTGGGCACAACGGCCCTTCTTAGACCAGGCTCCCTTTTTTTCCCCACAATGCATCCCAGGACACGTTGAGTCTCAAAGGAGTCCCAACATGCCTGAAGGTTGAGCAAACCTCATTGGAGATTAAACCACCGGGCAGAAGACAAGTCTGTGGCCTCTGTTTTCCAGTCTCTCAAACCCAGGGGAGGATGTTGAGTACTTAGAGCAAAAATGAACACAGTGTCCTCTGGTCCATCGTGACGGTCAGGGAATGACATTTGAAGAAAATGTGATTAGTTATTTTTTGTCATACACACAAATTCCCTATTCATAAAATATGTATTCTAACCACATATATCAGTGTTGGATCTCAGGCGTCCTTGCAACTACAGAGCCGGTGGCTAGTTTTGTCCCGGTGTCCGTCTGTCACATCGTTGTGAACACGATTTCACAAGAACACCTAGTCACAAAGTCTCAGTAAACATTCCCTTCTGCTTTCAGATCTGTGTGAGCAGTGAGGGCGAGCACAGCGGCTTCCTCCGAGTGGAGAGTGGAAAGAAGAGAGGCTTCGTGCCCTGTGACGTCCTGGAAATCATCTGAGAGACACACTCAGAGAAATGAAGAGAGAGAGAGGGAAAGAGAGAGAGAGAGAGAGAAAGAAAGAAATGGAAGGAACTTAGGATCAGCCGCCTAGATGGAGGTCAGAGGAGGAGGAAAGTGAAAGGAAACAAATGGAGACAAGACACCAGTGATGGGGTTCCACAGAAGAAGTAATGTTGGTTTTGTCACTGACGACTCCAGGTCAGAGTCTCTGCACCTCCCCCACTCGCTCTCAGCACAAACAGACAGATGCTGAGATGATGTTTTCGAGACCCGGAGGTCACTGGATCCCCAGAATTTATTTTATTAGAGCCAATGAGTGTTTTTCCCCCTTAGATTTATTCTGTTTATTTTCTGAAAGTGAGTTATTTATGCCTGAAAAAAAGGAAACAAACACCACATTTATTATGAACAAGGTTTGGGGACATATATCGGCATATACTGGGCTCTGAAGAAGCCCTTTCAAAACTTGATCTACACCTAAGTGAGGATAAATAAGAAAATAAGACCTGACTTTCTTTAAAGCCTCGACCCCAAAACATCTGTTTGGAAGAACTTCCTGTATAACCTCCAGCGTACAGTTACAGTCCTAAAAAAAGGGTTTTCCACTTGTTTCTGGTGAGAAACTGCAACAAAGACATGTGGAGGAGTATTTCCAGAGGACTTTGACACAATCAAAAAAAGACTTCAGTAATTCTCTCTGGTCTTCGAACAACATCACCCTAACACAGAGAATATCTCCCTCACTGCAAGCCAGGGTTTTAGCAAATTTGACATTTGACATTTTCTCCGAGCTGCAGAATCTACTAGATTTATATTTTTCTGGTTGTCTTCATTGATAATTGATTGATTTAATCTCTCTTTTTGATTGTTTCCATCATATATTACAAGGTTAGTTAAAATGAGAGGATGAGAGAAGGCACAGCTCTGGTTGAGGGACTCTGGTTTTTGATATTAATTTGACGATCAAAGCTCATGTGATCCGATGGGGATGACTTGTGAACGCACAATGGCGTTCACAAAAGGAGACATTTCCAGTCAGTGTGTTAACTTTAAATGCGATCACTCTCTTGTCGTGTGCCTTTCTGGCAGGGTGTTGCATCTTAGTAGATATAGTATATCTCTTAAAGGCTGTTCTGCACTGAAACTTGGCTTTAGTGAATGTCCAAGAATACTATATTGTACATAATGTATGTATGAGATTAAAATTCCTTCTTTAGCACAAAAACTAAACTCGTGTTGTGAGGATTTTTGTGTCGTCTCACATTCTTCTTCTTGTTCAGCAATTTTCATTTTCGAGAATTTGCAACAGTTATATAAAAAACACACAGAGCATTTCACAATCCACTGATTCGTATGTGAGTCAGAATAATTTGAACATTTTCATCCTGGCTCTCTTTTCTTTTCGAGCTCAACAACTAGCTGTCGATAATCAGCTCATCATTTGCTCAAATGGTCCCCCAAACAAAATGCATTATGCAAATATGCGTAGTGTGATATGATTTGTTTGGAAAACAGCTGGAGCGTGTCTCAGTTATTCAGTGTGTGAAGAAGCAGAACGTTTCAAAGACTGAAGTTGATGGGAAGTGAAATAAATGACTGGGACTTTGGCTGTAATGCAGAGAGATGGAGAAGTTTATTTAAGAAAACACATGCAAAAAGAAAAAAAAAGGTGCAAAGTAGGACAACAACTTTGACGACACATGCGGTGCTAAAAGTCACAACACGTAGAAAAACAGAAACCATCTGCAAATTAGGAAAACAACACCAGTAATGTTTCCAGGGGACCGAACAAAGTGATTAACCTGGCTAGCTCAATGCTTTGTGAAGTTATTGGAGTCTGCTACTTGTCAGTGGTGATGAAACTTCACAAAGCATTGTATTTGCTTGTGTTGTGACTTTTTTGCAGTGCACCTGTCGTCAAATTGATGAAGTTGTTTTCTTTATTGGCACGTGTTTTTTCTTCGTGCATATGTTTTCTTAATTAGCAGTACGTTGAGCTCTTTCGGCCACCGGAGGAAAACCTAAACCAATGTTTGGCTGCCTGTGACACGGCCATTTAACTGTGCTGCGTCATCGTAAGTAAGAAATGACTTGACTGAAAGAGTTAAGGAACAATATAGGGAAAGTTACATCAACATTTGTGCTGCTCTGTGTCAGTAGATAGAAAACAACAAATAACTTTAGTCATTGTTTCCCGGCCACTTTCATTTGACCCTGTCCGGTGTCTCATCCGATCCCCTCACAGCTCAGTGAGTCTTCCTGATTCACCCTCATCTGATCTGTGCAGCCATCTGAGCAGAGAGTCAGTGTCAGTGCACAGTGTGAGGTTCGTCTGCGACTCACACGGTTGCAATCGCACACACTTTTTCAGTGTCAGTGGAATAGACACACACACACAAAAAAACACACACACACACACTCACGCACACACACAAGCACACACACACATACCAGCAGGCCTCACACACTTGACTGAAGCACCCCCTGTTGGTTTATTAGGGTAACAGCATGATCCAGTTGCAGATAAGCTGATTGTACACTTGTAGTTTATTCGCTCCCGAACCATCAAAGATCAAATGTATGGAGATATTAACACTGTTCTAAATTGTAAAGGCAGCTTGTGAGAACAGGACTAAAGAGTATTAGGAAATGCAGGCAAATTATTTTCCTCAACATATCTATATTTATAACTGTGATGGGTTTGATGACTGAGTGTGACATGAAATTTGTGATCAACCGAATTATCACCTCCTCTCAGTTCTGTGGAACTTTACCAACGGCTCATTCTTTGAGGCGTCCAGCCCACAACTGCACCATCAGTCACATATCGCATTGTTTTCAGTCACTGCAGGCAACTGTGATTAGTGTCACGGAAAATGTTGTCATTATACCACTCTATATATTACCTCTGCGTTTGCATACTATTCCTGCTTGTGTAACTACCAAGATGACTCAGCCCCCCCCCCACCCCCCACCAGGACCTCGCAGAGGCCTTCAGCCTGTGTCTGGGTCTTGGCTTGGCCAGGAAGCCTTCAGCATGGGTCTGTGTCTTATCTCCTGGGATTTTACTATTCACTCAGTTCTCACACATAGTTCACATACACACACACAGACACACACACACACACACACACACACACACACACAAACACACACACACACACACAAATATACACACACACACATAGTTCACACACACACATAGTTCACACACACATATCTTCTCTGCATACGAACCACACGCCTGCAACTGTTTCTTTGACATTCCCTCTGCAGAATGCTCTTCGCACGCTGTATGATTGTCTCACCTTCCATACAAGGAATAAAGTATAATAAAAGACCATGATTCTCTAATCTCTTTATTTCAGAAGTCTCACCGGGTCAAATTTCCATCACAGTAGATTTTCATTTTTGGGTGAACTATCATGCAGGATGATCCAGCTGGTATGTCCTATAAAATGTGGCCCCTGTTCAGTGCATCATTAGCAGGCTACAGCTTTTAGTCTGCTGCTTCACAATGCTCATTGTGAGACATGAGAGTCTGGGATCATGTGTCCTAACAGTTTTGGGACCTTAGCTCAATATACCAACAAATAGGTCTGGTAGAAAAGTTAGATACCTTTTTTGTACAAAGTGCGTGCGAGAAGACACATACGTCAACGTGTGAGCGTTAAATATGGTTTGAAGGTGTGAAGCAGGAAGAACGAAGCTAAGTCACAGTTGTGGTGGTTGTTCTCAGCAGCTCAACCTGTGAAAACCAGTGTGTGAAAACTCCACTACACTGTGAACCAGCAAGATGATTCATGGTGAGACTGACGAAAAACCATGCACGGTAGCTCAAGCAAACTTTTGGAAGACAGAAACATTTAGACATGCAAATAATTTAGATTCCTCCAGGAAATTCATCCAGATGTGGGTCTGGTGACATTAAAGTTAACTGGACTGCAGGAATTTTCCGAGGGTATTGTGCCCTCTTAGCACATCTGGAAGGAATCATACCTGCAGACTTGCTCTGCTATTGTGGCATCAGGTTGCTTGTGGTTAGGGTGAACAACCAACGTATTGGCGGCATTAGTCTGTCAGTGGTCGCACAATTGCAGTAGCAACCAAACACAATTGCAGTACAGCTGAATTTTCCATTGAGCTTCCCAGCAGTACAAGAGCACACCTCCACGTAGGAAGAGAACTATAATCTGTTGCAGGAAGCTGTCTGGAGTCCATTTCTTGTCTCACCAATCACATTTGAGCAGACTTTGGTTGCCTGCAGGAAAAAAAGTATCTATATATTTGTATGTGGATAGCTATAGACAGAGATTAGTCCAAATGTTACCTAACTTAAATGTCTTCAAAAGGTGTCTCTGCTTCTGCTTTGTTTGGAGAAACGTTCGACTCATGTAAAACTACTTGAACGGTTTTACTGTATTTATGAATATATTGATGTCCCATCGGTACCTTGCTGCTGTGCTTTCATATTAGCTTACGCTGTTTTGAGACATTTGCAAATTCTCTTGCTGTTGTCTGTCCCCCAGTTTCCCCATTGAGGGCGAAAGTATCTTGCATCATATCGTATTGTATCTTAAAGTAATGTAACGATTGTAACATATCTTATCATAAAGTATCATATCATATCACATCGTATCATTTTGTTTGGGAAGAGGGTTGACTCTTCCATCAGTGGCCAAGTCCTTTCATGAGTTGTGTTGTACTTCACAATGTGAAAGGGCTGGAAGAAAATATACAACAACCAGAAAATGCAGACTTGTAAACAAAGTAAAAAATTTTTGATTAACATGAAAACATAAATTGATTTCTACTCTGGTGTTTTGCGAGGTCTATTTGGATACTGCAACTGTTAGAAATTGTCTATGTTGTCAATATGAACCTGTGTTTTTAAAAAAAACAAAAAACAGTGTTAACAACACTCTGGTGTCAAATGCTGATGCATGTGTTTGAGGAGCAAACAGCAGAGGGAGAAGAATAAAAAGCCACAGACAAAAGCAGAAGAAGACGACTCTGATGAAACAGCAGCGACGACCATGAGTCCTGTTTTCAGCATTGCTCTCCTCCTGCTTTCTGCAGGTGAGAAAAATAACCAGATTTCTACTATTTAACTCTGGTAATTTAAGTAAAACACGTCAGTTCTCTCTTTGTTTTTTCAGCTGTTGTTGAATCTTCGGTGGAACGAACAGGAGAGGAGGATTTGACCTCTGAGTTAAAACATCATGTAAGGAAAGGAGCAAAACATCATGAAGAGCAGGTAAGAAATGATAGGAAGAAATGACACAACGAGATGAATTTCAAGTTAAAACTTCGTCCCTCTTCTTATATTTTGTGTCACGTGTCAAGGAATTTCTCTTCGACTGACTCCATATATCAACTGATGCATTCATTCAAAAACACATTGTTGTTTTCATTGTATCAGATTTTGCAGGACGGAGCTTTCCCTGGTTCCTGTAGAGCCTGCAAGTGGATTGTGTCCAAAGTACAGAAGCTGCTAGGCAAAGACCGTTCAAAGGTAATTTAAAAGAAATAAACTATAGAAAAGTAAAAGCATCACAAGTTTTAATGACCCCTAGAGTTTACGTTCATTTTGGTTATTTGACGCCGATCTATGGATTTATATTATTGTTAAGCACAAACTAGAATTTGTTTACCTCAAATACGATGAGTCTGATTTCCTATTTAGTTTTTATTTATAAAAAGCGTTAGCGTTTTTTAACCCCTCTCAATGTCACTTCACATGAGGTTAAGTAGACAGCAATTACAAGCAAATAACTAGAAATATAAGTTACACATCATTAATGACACAATTAAAACATTAAAATAGATTATGGTGATGTAAAGAGCAATATTTATAATTCAAAGTTATAAAAAATAGTATTTTTTGTGGGTGAGTGAAAGCGTCACATCAGCATGTTGAATTAGAATCGGTGGTGTTGGTCAGTGGATGAAACAAAGCACAGTGAGAGAGTCGGTCAGAGAGGACTGAGGTGACAGGTTTTAGGAAACACTATAGGAACAATAGAGGAGAGAACAAACATTATTTAATTTTTCTCTGAGAGAATTTGGTTGTGAATTATTAAATAATGTAAATTTGCAGCTGTTCACATTGTTTTCAATGAAAATATTTAGATTTGATCCGTCATAGACATTTCAGTGACGAATCAGTTATCTTGATCTATCTTTGTTTTCATTACAGTTGCATAGTGTGATCATTCTTACATGCAAAACAACATGTGTGGCCAACATATATGCATGTATAGTGTATATATTATGACATTAAGGTGGATTCTTATGATTTGGACGTTTTTGTATGTTGTTGTCAATAAACCGACTCAAACTAATGTCACCATTCTTGATTAAAAATGTTTCTATCTGATGTTTTACATTTTGTTGTTTTACTGAAGGAAAAAATTGATGGGCTGCTGAACAAAGCCTGCAATGGGATCAAGTTCAAACTCATTCGGTCAGCCTGCAACTCCATCTTGAGGAAGTTCAAAAGCAAACTGATAAACTCCCTCGCCAACCATGAGTGTTCCAGGGTGGCTTGTCGGAAATTGAAACTCTGCAAGGCAGCTGTGCACAGATCCTACACTTAATGCCTCCAATGTTCAAACTGTTTGATTTCCGTCATGATAAAATCCTGTTTTGTCTTTTTTTGGAATAAAATGAGTTTTTACATGTTGTAATTATTCTCATTTCATGCTCTAATATGAGTTACAACCAGTTGTGAATTCAAGGTTTGACCTGAATACAGGGTCACCAGTTTTTAAAGTCGAGGTCTGCTGAACTATGTTCCTTGTTTCCTGTTCTTTCAAACAATGGAGTCAGAAGAATATTAGCAACTGAGATGACAACATTTGAAACAGATACATGAGAGACATCGGAGACTTGATTAGTTGCAGATTCATCATTGCATATAGTCTATTTGCAGACGACATCCAACTCTTGGTGGAAAACTCCTCAACATGGAGGTTTAGATTGTCAGTTAGATAAAGTCATCCCAGTGATTTAACTTCTTTCCTTCAGCCTACGTAATTTAGAGGTTATATTTTAGACCAGTTCCCATTAAGCTGCTGACCAGATCTGGATTTTTCTGCTCTGGATCCAAGATGCTGCCACTAGATTTCTGACTATAGGTCAAAAATGGTCTCATATTATACACACTATATTAACTTCACTGGCTCCCCTCCATATGCAGCGCTGCACCATCACGTCACTGCACACACAATGAATCTACACCTGGACTCATCTGCTCGCTTCGTCAGGTCCCGTCACTGAAATCGCTCACATATCCTACGCACTCGTGGAAGGACTTGATGGAGATTTTGAGGCTTTAGCATTAAGTTTTTAAATGGTTTACTCTTCCTACACCTCTAAGGTTTGCTTTCAATTTTGTTTACAAATGCAGTTAAATACGTACTAAAGGTATTTCCGTTGATTCATGTGTACTTGATTCGCCTCTTATGCACTTCACTGGAATCTGGGTTGTTTTCCTGAGCAATTTAAATAAACTTGACTTACTTGAATTTGCAGATTAAAAGGGCGAACTGAGACGACACAAAACTACTCGAGGTTATTTATTCAGAAAGGTGTTGCATAGAAGTTCACATTATGAAGGTTACTTATTATTTCTCTAACGCCCTTTTCTCCTACTTGTCACCTCCCGCCCTAAACCATTCAGAATATTTTCAGTAGGTGTAAATATATCTCACACAGACAATCTAATGAAAGGGAAACTCCAGTCAATGTCTGGACCTTATTCATGAATGAAATGTAATTAAATCATAAAATGTATTATTATATCTAAGACAATGAAATATCCAAATTACATAAAGCTCATCATAATCAAATTTTGTCATTCTCAAATCAAGTTTATCTATAAATCACATTTCACAGACTCAATGTGCTTCAGGATGAAAAAGCAAAGATACACGACAGATATGAAATATGAAAATGGAGATGTCAAAAATATTATTGTTATTATTAATTATATGAAGTGAGGATTTTAAATCAATTACAGAAAATAAAACAAATAAGATTAAAAAAATAAAGGCAAACAAGAGAAGTAACATGAAAGAGTGAATTTGGTAAAAATAAAAATAGTATTTAAAAGGAAATTGACAAATCAGCAATAGATAGGGGTATAATTTTCACGACATGCTATGTCTACGGCCGATATCTCAACATCACCCTCCTTTGTATGAAAGAAAACACAAACTCCTCAATGATTTTGATTCAATTTAGCTTAGATGAATATTGTTGCTTATCAGTATATTGTGAGACTTAGATGGTGAAGCTTTAAACCACAACACACCAACACCCAACTTCCTTTAACGAGCCCTGACTCAAAACAAGACAGCTTGTGTGGGTGGTTTGAAGGAAGTTTTCTGTCAATCTCTTTTCCACAAAACCATCAGAGAGAGAGCCACTGTGTGAACAGTTATGTTGTGGGTTTCTATTTTCTACTGCTGCAGGAGTGTTGCTGTGCAGCCCCTCACCTCTGACATGTATAAAAGGGGGGTTCGCTGCAAACACACAGATCAGAGACCACTGCTCACTGTCAGCCATGGCAACGTCTTCAATCCTCCTGCTCGGCATCCTGGTTACATGTTCAGGTGCTCACTACGTTCTGTTCAAGCCTTTCTGTGTTTTGCATTGTAGAAAACTGTTTTGTGTTAACTTTAACTTTGTTTTTTGTGCCTTCACAGTTTGGACAGTCAAGGGGAGAAGCTTTCAAATTGATATTGATGATCAAGAGCAGGTGGATGTGGAGATCTCCGTGGAGGCCGGCAAGGTAAGAGCCCACATGGATGCATTAAAGAATTTAGGTGCTACTAAGTTATTCCGTGTTAGTTCATCCTACAATATGAGATGTTTAATGCAAACTGTGTCTCTTTAGACCAGACAATAATTGAAATTTTTTAAAGCAACAGTATGTAGCTTTTACTGAGCAACAGCGCTCCCTGCTGCCACTCGTGGAGATCCATTGTGTTGGCACACCGTGTCTAAGCGATCAGTGGGTTTTGTGTATAGAAAGAAAACAAAGCCTATCAATGTGTTAGACTGGAGCTCTGAATACAATGATGGGGACTCACTGACCACAAGTCCTTTTGGCAGATTCCAGGTGCATGCTGGGCCTGCAAGTGGGCCTTAAAGAAGGTGAAGAGGGTCATCGGACCAAACGCCACCGCAGAGGTAAAGCAGTGTCTATGAGCCTGATCAGAAAATATCTAGAGCATCTTTGAACGAGAAATAGTATAATTTTCTCCCCTCTTACAGGTGGTGAAGTCACACTTGAATTCCGTCTGCAACGAAATCGGCCTCTTGAAATCGATTTGTCGGAAATTTGTAAAAGTGCACCTTGGAGAATTGATCGAGGAGCTGACGACCACTGACGACGTGAGGACAATCTGCGTGAACACCGGAGCCTGCAAGTGAGTGACCAGTCCACCATTCGTTCAACTGAGCTAAAACCACATGAATACACTGCTCTCCAGGTTTAATCAAATCAAAAACACAAAATCTTCAGAAAATCATTTCACATTATTCATTCATCACATCATTAAAAAGGTAAAAACTGTAACTACAACTCTTCAAGGATAATTACTTTTTTTTAAACTTTTGCTTCTGACTCCCTCTAGTCTAGACTGTATTTAAGAGAGAAATATTTTACTGTTTACTTATTTGACTTTCTAGAATACAATTTTGCGTGCTTGATAAATGATCAGTTTATTACTTATAATTACTGGTACAGATTTAACTACCCAACAAGTCATCTAAAGCATCTCTGTTTAGACCACAACATTAAAAACACTATATATATATATTTTTATGATGAGTACTTTTACTCATATTTTAAGCACCTTATGTTAATAATAATAAATAATTTTACTTAAGTACATTTTTTAATGCAAGATGTTTACCTACAACATAATGCAACATAAGTATTGAATTGGTTATGATTTCCACCACTGACAACTAATACTCTCTTGTTCTGTGTTTGTTTCTTTAGGCCAAAGGAAGTGTCTCATCTGCTCTTTTATCCCAAACAAGAGGAATCACAAACTGAAATGATTGAATATCCCTAATGTTTTGTGCATGCATTCAAAATCCAGCAGCATTTAATTCATGAGAAAGAAAAAAAATGAGTGCTTCCTGACTCATGAGAAACTGATTAAAAATTACATGCTCAACATCTGTCCGATTTCTTTTGTAATTTACTTGTTGCCCTTTGTCTGCTTGTAATATTAAAGAGGAGTCATCTCGTTTCAAACCCCTCAGTCCTCGGACCCTTCAGTCAGATAAGGTGAAAGTCCACCTACAAAAAGCAAAAATCCACTAAAAATAAAACACAGATATTTTGAAAGTAAAGAGAAACAAGGGAAGAGGTTGGGTCTGAGGGCCTAAAACATTGACTATGCTTTACATAACAGGTTTTATAGGTTAATAATTGAGACTGAGAAGGAGGCAATAAATAATGAGACATAAAGTAAGCAAAGAATCACTCAACACTTTAGTAGGTGCAGTATCAGTGGAGCGATAGACCCTGAGAGGTGATTAAAGATTTATGAATATATTATTCCAAGGTATGTGGGCTGAAGGTTTCTGAGATGCAACACTTTTATTTAAAAGGGATAGATTGAAAGTTTGTGTTCTGAATTAAAAGATAAGAAAGGCCAATCTTGATATTCACATGCATGCTCATGCAACACTAAAAATGCGACCGCAATGCTGAGAAAACGAGGACAAGTCACACACCAAAAAATGTCTCTGGTTTCTGTGGCAACTTCTCAGAATGATGTGGCAGTTTCAATTTGACAGTAAGTTTTAAATTGAAACTAATTTTGATTTAAATGAGGCGGAAAAGTTTCTGCTTTGTTGATTAAAAACGGACCCTGAAAGTCAAAAGCATCATGAGTCATTAACATCTTTTTATTTAGTATTTTTTTTAAATCATACAATAATTCAGTGGGTTGAGGACAAAAGGTGAATCACAACCCAAACACACTTAAAAAAAACAGTTTTTATGCACAAGACTTTCACAGGGACACATAAATGAAGGGTACAAAATAAATGAAAGTCATTCGAGTTATTTACAATGTGTCCACAGATGGTGTGTCACGAGATATTTGTTAATGTAGTCTCCAGCTGTGACTGGTAACTGAACAAAGCCTAAAAGAACAGAAAATCATCCTTATTATAAAAGCTGTGTAATTGTGAATAAATAAAAGAGTTTCACGTGGCTCAGATTCAAGTCTGTGTGACACAGAATTCTCTCCTCTTCATGAAGAGGCTGCAGCAGAGAGCAGGCACTTGGCCTTTCGGTCAATAAAGAGCCCGTGTGACTGACTGTTGTCCCAGCTCTGCTTCAGAGCCTGTCTGTCCAGCTTGTTCAGTCCCTGAGAGCAAAGACGAAGATCTTTGACCAGCTCTGACAGACCATCCAGAGCTGAGCTGTCCCAGGGGCCCGACACCTGACAACCTGGGGATGATGAAACAAATTGAAATTCAAAGCATATATGTGATGTTCTCAATGTTCTCCAGTACCTAGAGCTTACCTCAAAGTGCAGCTCATTGTTTTCATCTCATGCACACGTACAAACACACCACAAACCAAACACTCTTACCTCAGACAAATATGAGCAGTATCTAAACATCTACCACATATACCTCGTCTTACTTGAGCGGAAATGACACTTGACTTGTTTTATTCATGTTAGAAATGAGCAACCAAACAATACATGCAGGTATTCAAAAACAATATTTTTTTTTACATTTTCAAAACATTGTATAGGAAGAAGAAAATAAACGTTTCTGTATGAACTTTTCATCCATACACACATAAATACAATGCATACCTTGAAGGTTTAGAAGGGTCAGAGGTCGAGAAGCCTGTCTGAGAGTGGTCAGGATGCTGTGAAGTCCAGCTGAGGTGACGGACGAGTTTCCTGACAAGTTTAAACTCAGCAGAGACGGACATGAAGGCAGGCACCTGGAGGAGAATCAATGGAAATCACTCGGAGAACCAGACGGCAGCAGAGGCACACAAATAACAACAGATTAAACCACAGCTGAAAATAACTCAGCAAATACACAAGTACACACACAGACATACACAAACACACACACCTGGCCAAGGTGGCGACGCTGCAGTCCGTTAAGTCGTTGGCTGCCAGACTCAGGTGCGTCAGCGAACAGTCGTCCTGGGATTCAGGACAAACGTGATTTGTTTAGTTCCATGAAAACGTCTCAATCAGTCAATTCACTGATGACGTGTGAATATCATAGTACATGTGTATACATGCGTGTACCTGTGACAGGAGTTTTGTGAGATGTTCAAGTGCCGGGAAATCAGCAGGACCCCTGCGGATGGCAGACAGGTCCAGGTGCGTGAGGCAGTGCAGAGGCAGAGTCTTCAGCACCAGCTCAAACCCAGTGGAGCCCAGTGCATTGTGGGCGAGATTCACTGACTTCAGGTGGCCCGTCCCTTAAAGAGTAAAGAATAGTAATCAATAAACTTGGTCATGTTGAATCCTTCCCAAGAGCTTTTTAAGAGTCTGAACTGAATCTTAAGTGGCCTCAGAATCTAATTTGCGTGTAGATAAATATTACTATGTCATTAAGATTATTTTTAGCTGCTAAACCCAAGTGACCCACGTATATTAAACTCCACATCAATACCCACGAAATGCAGTGAAGACAATGTTCTTCGTCACATTACAGAGTACAAGACTCTCCTCAGTATTCCAGTGACTCTGCACTTTGTTGCAGTTACCTGTCAGAGCGCTGGCCAGCAGCAGTCGATGCTGCTGCAGGAATCGAGCAGTGAGTCCGCAGGCCTGCAGAGACAGCTTGGCTAGCAGAGGGCAGCAGGACAGCAGACAGGACAAGGACTCGGACACACCGTCCCCCAGAGGATTCATGCTGAGGTCCAGCTCCTCCAGGCACTACGAGAGGAAACCAACACAACAATAATCTGTTGAATTCATTTTGTGTTAAATGTGAGTCTTTCTCCCATGTGAGGGTAAAATGTGCCTGGTGCATTTTGAGGGAGGGAGGAAGTGGTTTCAGTGAGTAATTACAAGAACCACCAGGATTTATAATAATAAACTGGGTCACACTTTAACTCTGTTCATGAGTAAAACAAATGAAATATAGGTATAAATAAAAAATAAATTAATCATGTGAATCACAGAATAGCTAACTAGATTTCCAAAGACTGATTTTCCTTCAGCGTCACATACTCACAGACATTTGTGACAGGTCATCTCACTGACATCTCAGTTCACCCAGATAGTGGCAACAAAAAACATCTTCTTACCCTCCTCTTTTCATACTGTTTAATCTTTTAATAATTTGAGATATTCCTGTCACCAACAGCTTTGTGATTTTTCTGTGTTATAATTCAAGAGCATAGTTTTTCAGTTCGAGAGGACTTGTTTATTTCACCTACATGACACTGATCGGGGGAAATAATAAAAACATCTGAGGACTTTACCGGAAACGCCGGATGACTCTGTCCCTTCAAAGCGTTCACCGCCTTCCCCAGCCCTTCCCCTGTGATGTGATTGGCAGAGATGTCCAGCAGCCGAAGCCGAGGCATGGTGATGGTTGTGGCCACCAGATCGGGGAGTAGGTTGTCGTGGAAACGGTTGCCGGAAATCCGCAGCTCAGTGAGACTGGCCTGAAGTTTGAGGGCGCGGAGCATGGGGTTGAGGGAAGAGGGCGCCAGACTGAGGCCGCACACCGACACAGAGGAGCTTCCGTCCTGCACCTCACACAGCCGGGTGATGCGCTTGTTCTCCTCTGCAGGGAGGCAAACAGACTCTGTAACAGATCATCAAAATGTGTTTGTGTGTGTTTGTGTGTGTTTGTGTGTGTGTCTGCGTGTGTTGCTCACCCACTGCCAGGCTGTCACAGGCCTTTTTGTAGCGCTCAGGGAGAGGAGGGAGATCCCAGGAGCACACTTCAGCCAAAACCTGCAACATGACGCGTATTATTATTATTATTCTGTCCCAGGGGAAATAATTGAAAGTGGACAGTGTACAATACTTCATCTTAATGTCTGTGCTCCTCACCTCTTCATTGGTGTGCAGGACGGCCAGCAGCAGGTCCTGCGGGCAGAGAAGAGCGCCCTCTTTCTGCAGAGAGAGACGAGGCAGGAGGCCACATTTCTGGTAGTAACGCTGAGCTGCCTGCTCACACAGCCACGACACGGTGCAGGGCTCTGCCTCACTGGAACACAGCCAATGGATGTGGGTTAGAAAATTATGCATAAACAACATTATCAAACCAAATTCAAACGTGAAATGAACACATTTAAAAGAGATTCAAAATCCCTAAGGCTGCTGCTACAATAGTTTGTTCAAATTACAAAGCTCTTTATGAGACAGCAGAATATTTGAGGAAAATAATGACATCTATTAATTCATTATATACCAACCTTTGTGGAACTGGGATGAGGAAAACATCTTCCTGAACTCTGACCCTCATTCTGATTGGTAGAGGCAGTGATGTGGGCATCGGAGCGGCCAGTTGTTGAGCTGCAGGCTGAAATATACAAATTGAAAAATAAAAAATATATATATGTGAGCACAATGAACTGGCTTCTTAGATTTAAGGCTGTTTCAGTTGGATATCAGGACTTCCCGCCCTCCATGGCTTTATTCCCTTTCTTTATTTACACACGAGGGCAGGAGAATTTCATTTTGAAATCACTATACCTAGCATTTTATTTGTCTAGGAATTTTGACACTGGTAGAGCAAAATAACACTACAGCTTCCAAACAGGCCATCAACTTTAATCAACACCTTTAAATAGGGTCAAGGAAATAATCAACCTTCGTGAAAGTATCAAATTCAACTAGATTCAACAGATTTGCAGCTTGACTCATGCGAACGTATGATATTAAAAGTCCATTTGCTTCTCTGGTAAAGTCTGTAATATTCAGCAACTGCAGTATCTTAAAATGGCTCCTTTTCCTTGATCAGCTCCATCTCATTTATAGCCACATTAATCACCATCTAAAATTAATCAAGAGCGAAGACAGACTCAAGACAAATGATGTTCCCGTTCTGGCTCCTGGTCACGTTGGAACATTAATTATCATCGAGCTGCAGTCGACAGGGTCCTCAATAAGTGATGTGAAAACTTTGACTCTTTGTAACTTTAAACGAGTCGTTTAACAATGTGTTATTTTGTGATTTTTTTCTCTACGACTCTGACCTGCATGTGTATGTGTGGAGGCGGAGTCTCATGTATCATGTCTTCATCATCTGTGACGGTGGGGCTGTGCGGCCTGTTGACCTCTCGTCTGCCCAACCGCACCATCCCAGGCATCTGAGTCATCTTCACCTGGTGAGGCCTCACAGAGCCGCTCTTCTTCAGAGACAGACAACTGTTGGAGGAGGAGGAGGAAGAGGAGGGAACTGCAGAGGCTGAGAGAAGAGGAGCAATACTGACGGTCAAATAAGCAAAAAAACATGAAGTGAGATGAAAATGAAAGAGAAGTCATTGCTACCTCGGCGGACTGGGTCAGAGTTTAGGTGCCTGTTTTGACTTCTGGCTGCTGAGAACATAGCTGCGTCCTCCCCGATCATCCCGTTCTGATTGACTTGAAGCCTCCTCTTCTTCTTCGGCTGCATGTCCCCTAAATCATCATCCAGCCAGTCATCGGCGAGATACTCCTCCTCAGGAACCAGAGCTGATTTGTTGCTGGACGACACGGCGGGCGTGCTGGAGAACTTGGGCTGTGACATACCCTGGTGAAGAGATTTGGAGCTGCCCAAGCCTCGAAGGGCGCTGTGGTACTCCTCTCGTTCAAGGACGAATGGTGCAGGGTCCTCTCTGATGCTGCCTGAAGCCGGGACGGAGCCGGTTTCTTTGTTTGGTGGAGCTTCTTTTTGACTCGGGGTTGATGGGAAACTGTATCTAGAGCGGACAGGACGCAGGGGACTGACGGGGCAGTCAGAGTCGCCATCGTCTGAGCAGCTGCTGTTATTCTGAGGAATTCACATACAAACAAATCATCTACTGTAACTGCAGATCTAGAGAAGAAGAAGAAGTTATGTAGTATTTTCATCCACATTGAAAACAATCATCAGACATTACCCCATAGAGAACGGCTGCCTCTGTTCCTCTGGCTCGGTGGCGCTGTGTTGAACCGTTGCTCTGCCGCCGTTTGGGGCTGGCGGGCCATGTGTTCACCTCCGAGCTCCTGCTGTGCCGAGGCCGGTCCTGGCTGGCGGAGCAGCCTCCTCCAGAGGACAGCAGTGGCTCAGAGTTCTCCGCATCAAACAGCTGGCTGTCCTGCAGGGCATCGAAAGGCTTGGCTGGGGCCGGAGCGGCGGGCACTGTGTGAGACGGAGATAAGTAGGAGAATCAAGTATTTGAAAGAATTTCTTTTTTTTTTAAAGGCAAACTGAGGCTAACATGGTAGGAGCGTGTGAATCTAACCTCCCCCGGCCAGTGCCTCCCTCAGCAGATTCTCTGTAGCCACACACTCCTGCTTGGTTTCCTTGTCCAGCTCTCGGCTGTACGTCCTCTGCCAGTGACGCAGGGTATCCATGGCTGCGTTTCCCTGAAAGAGGAGAGTGAAAGCATGAAACACACAAGATACACACGTAAGTGCGACTTGTGATGGGATTTATTTGTCTTTGGAGGTGGGTTGATTTTTACATCACCCGCAGCGTTCATTGATTCCAATTCACAGGAGCATGAATGAGTTTTTAAGCCTACCTCAGCAAAATTGGGCTCTAAAGCCCTTTCACACAGCCTGTTCAAAGTGGGAATGTTTCACCTTTCTTCCACCATATAAGTGGCATTATTATTCCACATTTATTCTGGGAGCGGTTAGTCACAGGGCCAAATCAATGTCTGTGTATTTGAAGGATATCTGGATGTCCACACGTGACTGAACAGCAACTACATCTTTGGCCTTAAAAGCAATATAGTGGGATTTGTGTATAAAAGAGGCTAAAAGTGCATGTAACCACATACACACTCATGAACACACCTTGGAATTGCGTTGAGTGACAGAAGCCCCTCGGGTCACCAAGAGTCTGGCAACTTGTAAATTGCCACATGCGAGGGCGTCGTGAAGAGGAGTCACTCCCTCACATAACGGACCGCCAGGGTCGTTGATGTTTGCACCACGGTCCAGCAGCACAGCTACAATGTCTGCACGAGAGAAACAAAAAACAAAGGATGATAGAAGCGGACGGACAGGTTTTATTTCCATTCTCATAAAAAAAGGCTTTTAAACAGGATTCAATAAATGTAATCCTAAATCTGTTACCATGGTGACCGTGGTTGCAGGCCTCATGCAGGGGAGTCCAACCACAGTAGTCTCTGGGGTTCACTGGATGACCCTGACATGGGGACGAGCAGGAGAACAATAGTTATCACACATCCAGAGTTTTAGTTTCTGTATTTAGACTTTAATTTCCTCATGAGCGTCGGCCCTTATAAAAGATTCATAGCTGAGTAGAGACTCTCTCCGCTTTTTTTGTTTGTATAATAAATATTCAACAAGCTCAGACAGGATGTCCAAGAAGTTTGTTACCGTTTACAGTTTACATGGATTTTACCCAACAAAATTTTGCTTTCTTGCTCACATTCCTGAGCAATTTAGGTTTTTTTCTCACCTGTTCAACCAGATATTGGACCTGCTTCAGGTTTCCGTCTATAGACGCTCTGTGCAGAGACGTCTCACCCTTCTCATTCCTCTTGTTCCACTAAAGCAAGGACACGAGGATATAAGCAGGTCAGAGGGTAAAAGAGTGACAATGTACAGTGTGGAATTTGAGTATGAGGATGGCTGATAAATGTCTCACCCTTCCTGCCTTCCTCCTTCCCGACACCATCTTGTCATAACCCTCAAGATCATCATCTAGAGCCCACAATAAAGCGACAAACATAAGAGAACTTGAATTGAATCCAAAAGTATGGAGGTGAAACAGATCAACTCTGGAGCAGCGTGTTTCTGACCTGAATCTGAGAGGACGACGTCACTGTCATCCATAGGTTCACTGTTGTCCATCTCCTCCTCTTCATCCTCCTCCCCATCACTCCCGTCTGGACTCCAGCCCTCTGCAGCACACAGCTCCTGCAGCTTCGCCTCAGTGTCTTCAGCATCTGATGAGCCACCACGTCTCTGGGACGCCAAATACAGCCTCAACACGCGCTTCTGTAGGAGGCAAAGACAGGAAATCATTCAAACTTCAAGAAGTCTAGTATACCTGTGGGTTTGAAGATAATTAAGAAGAAAAATGTTTTTATATTTCATCAGCCTATTAGATCTTAAACACTTAATTTCCTTTCTTCCAGCTGCTCATCTCACCTGCAGTCTGGCCTGTCCACACTTCTGAGCGCATTGCAGTGCTGTGCTGTAGCTGCTGTCTATTTCCTGGAAGGTACAGCCGCTCTCCTCCTGAGCTGCTGCAATGTTTATCCAAGTGCTACATTCCTGATAGAGACAGATTCAGGCGTTATATTTTCTGAATTAAGACTACAAGTCACTTGATCATGATTGACAAGGGATTTTTAGAATAATTTTATTATAAAATGACAAAAAAGCCATTTAGTTTTCTTAAAAAGGTAAAATATATGGATGCATCAAAGAGTATTTACACTTTCTTTGCCAGTCTAATTAAAATGTAAGCGCAATAAAATGATTTCAACTCATATTTTGTAGTATATCAAAACTATAAGTTGTGTGCTTTGTTAGTATAATAAATATGTATTAGAACTCTTGAATACTGATGCAGATAGACATCCATAGTACTGTTTACCATGACGCTGATGTTTAAGAGCAGATTAGTGTTGGGTGTTTGTGCAGGTTGGTGGAGTTCACCTCAGAGGATCTGCCCTGTCGTAACTCCAGCTCCTGTCTGTAGTGTTCCACTGCCTTGCTGTGCTGCCTCAGGTCTGTGTGGGTGGCAGCCAGGGACACGTGGATGACGGCCAGCTCCCGAGCAGCCTTCCCCAGAGCCTCCGCACCTTTAAGCTGCTCCAGAACAACAACAGTTCTCAATGCTCCGACAGTCCACTACAGAGCTTATACAGTATGTAAGATAGGTTCAAATGCAGCGAATATTGGGGGCTACAAAGCTTTTAATGTTTCTCACTTGAGCTTGATAGGCATCCAGAGCTTTGCTGTAGCAGCCAACTTTACAGTAGAGGTCCCCGAGCTGCTCTGCCAGCTCCACGGCCTGATGGGAGCTGAGTCTGTTGCCCTGATCCTCTCCCAGCTCCTCCTCTAATTTACAGCCACGGTCAGCTAGGACATCAGAAAAAAACAAATCATGACATCAACTCAAATATCTTGAAGCAGAGGAAATAAAAAACGACAATCAACGAGACCAGGTGAATCAAGACTTAATTCGTCACCATTTTTGAAAGCTTTCTTCACTGCCTGCTTGTCCTGCGGCTGCTGGGAACCCAGCTGAACAGCTTTCTTTAGAGATCGTCTCGCTGCAACAAAGTCGCCAAGAGAAAGCTGCACCTGTGGATAAACGTGGCGAGGACACAAACACACAGTTATCACAAACTGTACAAACCGCAGAGGCAGTAGCTAGGAGGGTTTGGTCGTGGCCGTACCTTGCCGATGCAGTGAAAGCACTCGCTCTCACCGAACTTGTCCTTTATCTTTCTGGCACACTCTTTGGCTTGTTCCAGGCAGCGCACAGAGTTAGAGTGTTGACCGTTACGAAAGTAGATGTTGCCCAGATTAAAGTTTGCACGGTAGAGGTCCTCCAGCAGCTGGCTCTTCCTTCACACAATAAAAAAGGAGGAAGACCCATTAACAAGAGGACATTCCTTCATAAGTTTTAACATTAAGACACAGCATAGTTTAGGATTTTCGTACTCAGCAATGAAGACACTTCGGCGGATGAACTCGCTGCAGCGTTTGGGCTCCCCCAGATGATCGCAGACCAGACCGAGATTGAGGAACAGACGAGCTTTCATCTCACTGATCTCTCGCGCCGGCACCGTCCCTGGAGTTTAGAAAAAAGAAAAAAGTTAAAAAGGATTCTCTACAAATCCCCGAGGACACACAGGCCTGTAAACAAACACACCTTCTAGACGATCATTCACGATGGACAGGCTCTTTCGGAAGGCATCCTCGGCTTTCTCTAAACTTTTCCTCGACTGGTCCGATTCATAACGGAAGAGATAGGTTCGACCGATAGTGGCCAGCGCCCTTTGCTCCTCTGCGTGATCTCTAACAGAACGAGCCAAGTCCAGGTGCCACTGCTGATGCTGAGGAAGAACACAAACATACGACCACTTAAGAGCTTCCTGAATACACATTCAAATAAAATAGTCACAGATTTGAAGAATGTGGTTTAATGGGCACCAACTTGTTCTTGTAGGCATTTTTTAAAAAGCAAATCAATGGACTCACTTTCAAAGCAGCTTTGATGTTCCCCATCTCCGCGTAGCACTCTCCTATCTTACGATTGGCCACGGCTCGTCCAATCACGTCATTCAGCACCTCAGAGAGCGCCAACTCCTGCTGGTGCTCCCTGATGGCAGCGTCATAATCACCTAGAATACAGGAGGATCGGACGGAGCACACGGACAAACGTAGAAGTCAATTTCATACTTCGATAAAAGCAGACAGGATATTATGATGAACGTCAAGAGACAGAATGAGCTTTTCCATATAATGTGAAAGAGAGATTTTGGTTTAAACTCAGAAATCAAGGAAAAGGATGAAAAACAATCAAAATCCTGGATCAACACCAAAATGTATGGCTTCTTAGTTGGATTGATGCAAACCAAATGAGTAAGTCTGTATGTGTGAGTCATGTCTACTACTCTGCTACCACACCTTTATAATTTGTTTAATGAGTTATGTGCCTGATACCTTGTTGCTTTAACACAGGAATTGTACAGTTTGGGATCAATGAAGAACTAACTTACTTACTAACTAACAAACTAACGATCCATCCATGATTATCACTCTACTATCTTCTTCGATTCTATAGGTTATATGAGCAATAGCTAGATAGATAGAGACATAGATAGATAGCCAGAAAGAAGAAAAAAGAGAGATAGATAGATGGATAGATGGATAGATAGATAGATAGATGGATAGATGGATAGATAGCCAGACATTGATCTTATAGTTTGTCCTCACCGGATCTGGACAGCAGCTCTCCCAGCTGGTTGCAGATGTTCGCCTCCTCCGTCAGGTTGCTGCTGTTCTGCGCTTTGCTCTTCGCTTTCTGCAGCTCTGCATGGGAATCGAACACCAAACACTTAACCGACAACAACACAAACACTTGCCAAAGACACAAACCTGTCCAGAAAAGCGATACATACGCTTGATCTCCCGCAAGGCGCTCATGTTGAAGCTGGGAGTCACCGACAAGGCGGCTTCGCTTTAGCTTATAGCGCCAGATGAGAGGAGATCTGACGGAGAAGTGAGGAATTGACACCGGTGAGCAGCTCCTCACTTCCCCCCGGGGGTCAGGGTGGTGCTACACCTGTGTGTGTCCGCTCTCTGGGTCATCGGTGGGTTAGATCGTGTTCGGAGACTCACAAAACACCGCTACACAATAAACACAGCTTCAGCCATCAGGCTTCACAAACCCCCGCCATCCCTCTCAGCCAATCACTGGGCTGCCCTTGTGTTGAGGGTTAATTTTACCCCGAGTTGAACTTCTCAGGCACATCTTCCGCCTTTATATGTAGGATTTTAAAAGATCCAGCCCCCCCCAGCTTCGATCGTCTGCTAAACAGCAGCACTCGAGTTTCATTGGTTCTGATTTCCGGACATGTGTGTGGACGTGGTGTAGCCAGAGAAGAGCGTGAGACTGTTCGCCTGACAGACTGAACTCTGGAGAAAATCACCTATATAAAAGCGAGGCCGTTGATTGGCTAACCCCAGGGTTGTAGTAGTGACGTTGTTCCAAACTCCGAGTTTTTCAGCTCCATGATGACATCTAGCGACTGTTGACGATCTCAGACACTGAGCAACTACAAGACATAATATTCTCCATATAGTATATACTGAAAACACACAGGTTATATACAGGGAGTACTGCACACTGACCACTCGCCAGGACAGAGGACCAAGACAAAAACTAATCTATAGGTAAGAGTCCTTATAATTTCTGATTTACAGGACTATAATTTATACAGGATACACACACACATATACATACATATATAAGTATGTATATAAGCATATATTATAAGTGATAGATTGTAGGGACTCTATGAGCTATAATATATAATTTACACTATTTATACACACGTATAGATTATGTGTCTGTGTGTTATATGCACACATTATATGAGATAAGATAAGATCAAACTTTATTGATCCACACACCGGGGAAATTCAGTTGTAGCAGCAGCAGACGAGTCAGAATGAGGTAGACGAGAGAATAAAATATAAAAAAGACGACACAATAAACAAAACTAAATGCTGAGTATGTACATTATATACATCTTTCACTGTAGGGATTTGAATAGAAAGGTTTTAAAGTAAAGTGCAGTGGCAAAGGATGATTGCACGAGCAAGTAGTGCAAATAGTATAAGTAGAGTGAAATGACCAGTGCAGTATTTTTTTTCTCATTTCGGGTTGGTGTTGTAGAGTCTGACAGCAGTACACAATATACAAACATAAATATATATTCTACATTCTGTCACTTTGAGTCAGTGGTGAGTTTTGAACCAAACAGTTGCTTTACCACAACAAGTACGTTTCTTGTTGACAAAAAAACCTTTAAGTCAGAGGAAGAAAATCAAATTAATTTGAAGTTATAGGAAAAAAATATCTTAGATTAATGACAGAGTAGGAGATTTGTAACTTAGTATCTAAATTTTTAGTAATAATCATTGCCCACATTTCTGTCAAATTTTAGCTCACCGGGAATATATTACTGGTGCTAATTCATGAGCAGAAATTGTTTCCTCCTCCAAGCAAAAATAAATCATGATCTCAATTAAGAGCTTGTTTTTGCTGCTCACTAGTGGTGTTAACATGCCTGTTCCACTCTCTGTGATGTCACATGATAGCAGAGTCACTGGGACCTCACCTGTTGAACACATTTATACCTTTCGTCCCATAGTAGGCAGTGCAGCTATCTTTCCAAATTTTGAGGTGGTTACCCATTAAAAAGCCGGTGTCACTCAGGCTTTAATAACCAAAAGTGAATTAGAATAAGTTAATTTCAACATTCTGAGTTAGAATTGTGTTGTATATCATATTTAGGGCATTACCCCATATAAATAATGATTTGCCTGTATGTTAGAAGGTGTTAATACTTTGTGCTGTTGTCCCTTTTACCAGCTCTTCTTTATAATGTCTTACTAAATGTTGAAACTGTTTTGTTTCAACAATTTAGCCCATGACATCTCTAGCATGGCTCGTGAATGTGAATGTGAATCTTGATATGATATTTAAACACCATAGTAGGATGAACTATAGCTTAAGTGAAATATCTATAATTTGTATGTTGTATTTATAGTAAAAAAACAGGACACGGACCTTTTTGTTTGTTGCCTGTGTTGGTTTGTGCAGTTAATAGCTGTTGCATTTGCTTACTCACCAGGATCCGGCAAAGAAGGATCAACAAATCTCAAAAACACAAACAATGCCGAACATTACTTACACCAATTTTCCGATTGACGTCCATGGATCTAACCCAAATTCATGATCTTATAATCCAACTGTTCAGCTTGCTTAAAAAAAAAAGAAAAAGAAGAGGGGCAGGGGACATGTGGCTTAGATGAGAATGACGTCAGTGCTGAGATGTTATTTTTTTTTTGATTGGCTTATTCGGATGGACAGCGCACGTTGACAGACAAATAGTGGAGCAGGTTGACGTTTGCTGCTTAATTAAAGGAAATCCGGTGTCTGTCCTCCTTGATTTTTTAAAAGTAGGTTGATAAGAATGCGAGGATAAGACTCTTGGAAGCTGTTTGTTTGGACTGAATGCATGTGGTGCTTTATTTTGTATCCATTATCTGAAAAATCCAATGAAACCATGATTGAGAAGAAACCCATTTGATGTGATGTCTTAATATTTACGCAGACAATCTATATAATATGATATGAACTAATAATATATATCTCATTTTCTCTGGATGAGTGTTACATCTGCAGGTTTGTTGTTTGAAAACTCTCTCGGCGTTATTTGTGCTCAATGTGTTGACGCATCAACCTGAGAAATCCTTTTTGAAGCATCCAAAAATATTCCCAAATCTGTCTCCCCGGGGGAAACACAGTGAAAAACACCAAAGCAGGAAGAGAGGAAGTAACTCTACCAGTCCAGGCTTTCATCAGAACTCCTGAAACTCAAACCCTGCAAACACAAACAAGCAGAAATGCAGCTTTGTCTCTTTTTTTTGAGCTGATCATCAAAACAGCATTTTAAATGCCAGACGTGAGACTGCAGCATCAGAAGGAGCAGAGCAGCCTTTCACATCAGACACAGAGCCTCCTCTCAGCCTGTGGGAGTGTGTGTCTCTAAACCGTTGACCTTACAAATGAGCATGCTGCATCATTGTGAGAATTGGTGTTTCTGGGCGGTGCAAAGTGGAGTAGAGCACAGCAGAGTGCAGGATATCTGAGCACAGCAGCACAGACAGAGGCAGACACATCCGCCGCTGGAGGGATCAAATCTGTACCATCTGACGCTCAAGGATTTATCGGTTTAGTCAAAATTGCTTTTCCCACTGTGGAGATTAAGCACCGTAGATCGTTTCCACTCAGGCCGTAGAATAGCCCAGTGTAGCTGCTGCTGCTGCTGCTGCTGCTGCTGCTGCTGTTGCTGCTGCTGCTGCTGCTGCTGCTGCTGTTGCTGCTGTGTCGTCTCCCCTCTCTCATCAGCTCCGGCGCTGGGGAAGGGAATGTCTCAGGCAGGTGGAGAGCTCCAAGCCCTGGAGGGGAGTCAATTCTGAGAGACAGGAGAGGTGCGTCCTCTGGGGAATGTGAACCATGCAGGTGGATGCTGTTGTTGTGCTCTTCTGTGTGTGGATCGTGGGCGCTGCCGGGAAGATGACCCAGTCAAGAGGTCAGAAGCTGGAGAACTACAAACAGAGCAGGTAATGTCAGAGAAGACACGGACGGATGAAAGGCAAACGCATGGATGTTTTCATTCTCTCTACAGGATGTGTGACAGTTTTTAATGAAGATTTTACTGCAAAAAATCTGCTCTTTCCCTTGTCCCTTTTTTAAATTTTCTTATAGATGTATTTTTCATGTTTACACAATGTTGTGCTGTGTTTCCTGTGTCACCTGTGTTGCTCCCTCCCTCCTGAGACTTATTCAGACAGCAGATTGAAGAGCAGAGAGAGAGAGAGAGAGAGAGAGAGAGAGAGAGAGAGAGAGAGAGAGAGAGAGAGAGAGAGAGAGAGAGAGAGAGAGAGAGAGAGAGAGAGAGAGGGAGACCTAAATCCCCACATCTATTTATGTACTACTGGTGAATACCATGATATTTTGCCCCACAACCACTGTTAATGACAGTCTCCCCCAAAGGCAGCAGTTGTAGTCAATGTCGATTTCATTTGATTATTTAGGCTAATTACTGCCTCGTTAATGGGACCATTGGATTAGATGTTTTAGTTGCAAATGAACTAGAACTGGAAATCGTTAAAGGGTCCTCTGGTCCTCTAGTTGGAACTGGCTTGAACGTTAGAGGTGAATTAAATAGAACAGACTGTATTTGGTTTATTAGAATGTTAAAAGTGTTTGGTGACTGCTGTTAAATGCAAGGAGCAGTGAATAGAGAGGGACCTGAAGAACAGTGCAGGTGCTGAGAGAAACGTGACATTTACACTGTAAAACAAGCTTTTAGCATCGCAGTCATTTTTGACCCACATTCAATCTGATAATCAGAAATGAAGACATTTTTAGTGATTTGATTCATTTTTGGCAAATATTGAAGTACAAACAACTTCGTTAGATTTCATTTTAATGCGGAAATTGTGGGATCACATATATACAGTTGTCAAATTCGGTTCTTCATTCTTCAGTTCACAGCAAAACCGTCAAATGGAATTATTCTGTTTCATCGTAATGGGCCCAGTGTTGTGTAGTTGGTTTGCTTTTGTTTAGACAATGTTAACAAAAAATAATTAAGTTTAAGTCTTTAAATGCCTTGTTTTGTCTGATCATCAATTTTTTTGTGTTTGACTAATTGATGAATCTATTTATTGGCTATAATAACAGTTTTAGTATGATCACAGCTGTTTAGTGCAGTATGTGGAAGTGCAGCCAGACTAACAAGTCGACACCTCTGTACTGGAAAACAAGCAAATTACCAACTGAGTGTTTAGAACACACATTAAAGCATAAAAAGTGTGATTTATCCTTTGTGTAGACGATTGTGGCATCACGGAAATATATGATATCATCAATTTGAAATTAACATTAACATAGCAAAGCAATATTATTCGAATTAATTCAAACTTGGGAGTGTAATAATAACAAAATACCAATAATTCCGACATAAATGTGACACCACCAGATATTGCACTCTTATCATTTGCAATATCAGATCTGAAATAACACACTAGCACAGTAACTAATATTCAATTTTATTATCACTGTTGATTCATCAGCTAAACATTGGGTTTGTTAAAGGTGCAGTGTGTAAAATTTAGAGACATCTAGTGGTGAAGTTGCATGTTGCAGCGGAATACCCCTGAATCACCAGACCCTCCCCTTTCAAACATGAGAGAGAACCTCTGGTAGACTTCAGTTGTCATAAAAACTCAAACGATGTTTAGTTTGTCCAGTGTGGGCTACTGTAAAAAACATGGCGGCCTCCGTAGAGAGGACCCGCTCCAGATGTAAATATAAAGTATTTAAATACAAAGGGACAGTTCTAGGGTAAAGTAAATAACAATTTGTGAAATTTAGATGAAACACACTAGTGAAAACATCACTGGGATTATTTTATATTCAATTTCTGCTAATAGATTCCTTTCACCTAAATCTTACAGACTGGACCTTTCAATGTCACATCACACCATCCTATCATTCTAGTTGTTTATTTCAAATTGGACGTTTTATCCAACCAACAGTCAAAAACCAAAAACTAGAATTACACTCAGAGAGCGCACTCCGATCATTAATAATTCTTTACTTAACTAAAAACTTAATAAAAATTAACAAAAGGTTGTAAAAACGCCCTATATCGCAATGTTTAAGAAAATCACACCAAAATTTAATGGGTTCCCTCCTGGGTTCGTTCCACATCCTTTCACCAAGTTCGGGATAATCCGTTATAGCATTATCTTGCGGTAAATCTTTAGTTTACACACATTTGAACTCTAATGGCTAAGAATTATTCACTGTAATTGCTTATTCATTATGGTTTTTGACCAATCAACAGATTGTCTTTCAGCCCCAAAGTCCAATGTCAGTGTAAAATCTTAAAATGGCTCTGAATAAACTTGACTCAGAAAAATCCAGATATACAGCACCTGACACATGAAAAAATAAACGTTTTCTATAAATGAAAATAGATCTTCAGCATTTGATAAACAGCAACACTATTTACTTGTAGTTTGGCTGTCGAATGCAGCCCCCTAGTGAGAAACCGCCTTTGCCTTAATCTCTGCTGAAGATGATACGATTTTCTCAAGCAGGCAAAGTACAGCTCTGAACGCCTCGTAATACCGTCAGTGTTGAATGATTTGCATCGACTTAATATATTCAACAAACCCTGTCAAATTATAATCCCCCTGCCTTTAGATACAGTATCACATTTCATGCTATAAGTGCCGTTATTTATAGATCGGCGGTGGCATCGCACAGAGCGGCCTGATTCTCATCCTTTTGAGTTGAACACATGTATTTGAGAGACAAATACCTGTAGCTGCTCGTGTGTCAGGATGCATGACAGGGTGAGTCTGTCCTCGCTGGGGGGGGGGGGGGGGGGGAGTGTGTAAAACAGTGCAGGATTAAAGCTGCCTTTTTAAATCGAGACAATCCATGAAATTGCAGTCATCTGAAGTGATCATCTCAGCCCTAAGGTGATTAAGATGATCATTAAGTACAAGAGGAGCACAATCGTAATCATCTGTGGAAAATCTGCAAAAGACGGTTCAGCGCAAGTGCTTCAAAGCTGTAATTTTCTAAATGCCAGCGTGTTCTCAAATCTATTCTTCACCCCTCCGAAACTCGTTAAAAGTCTGCTCACATCCGTCCCCTCTTTGCTGACACACACAGTCTGTGAATACAAATCAAGTGTGAATCTCTGATTCCCCTTCTAGCAGGAGGGTTAAAAAAAATAATAAAAATCTCATGTACTCATGTTGAAGTAAAACTCGTCTCCCGCCTGCCTCCCATCTCTCCTCTCCTCCTCCCACTCCTTGCCTGGAGTGTGAAATCGCAAAAGCTGCTGGATGTTGCCATGCGTGGGTTGTGGGAGTTTTCACTATGTTGCGTAGAAAAATTCACTCACTGCCTTGAGGAGGAAGAGCAGAGCGCGGGATTTGTGTAGGACAGCTGAGTCCCACTCAAGAAAAACATCTGAGGAAAACCCCCTCATGACGGTTAGAGATAATTTGGGGAATTGTCGCCGGGTGATTCTTTGGACAGAAAAATATGACATATAAAAAAAAAAAAGCTGTGAATGTTTTACATTTGCATTTTTAATATGTGCGAGAATCTAAAACTTACTAGCGGAAAATAAAAAAAAATCCCTGCCGTACGAAGCCAAAATAGCCCGCTAGCTAGGTATGTAGTTAAACATGAGATTTATTTTGCAATATCTTCTTTATTTAAAAGAGAACAGCGTGCTAAATGTACGATCACACCAAGTTTAGCTGAAGCAAGGCAGCCAAGCCAAGCTAACTTTTACTAAAGCTATATTCATCTTAAAGTAATCTCCTGTAGTTGAAATACATACATTTTGATTGACTAACTTCTTTGTAATTTAGTTAGTTAGAAGAAGAATAATAATGGAAAATACTTATTTATTACTGAATATACATTTGAACAGTAACCATCATCAGCCCTTGACTCAAGCAGAATCTGAAGTTACTTTTGAATTACATCTTTTAATTTACTCTATGGTAAATCTTTTCATTTTCAATATAAAGTTCTTAATAAAGTTTGACAGTACTGTGGGGTTTTTTCAAAGGTCACAGTCAATCATTTTTTGGTTGCCTAAAAATGAAGGCATTACACCCAATCCACTGGGCTGGTAAATCTTTAAACCCCTCCTTTCTTTATTTTTGTAGCCAGCACAAGCTCTGTGGTAAAGTGGCCCGTTCACCCTGATGCAGCCCGTGCAGCGACGCTTGCATGCAGGCGTCAGGCCACACAGAGCAGAGCAGAGTGCAGACCGGCAGTCTGCTGCATGGCGTCGTCAGACAGAGGGGGGGTTAGAGAGGCATTTCTGCCAAGAGGATTAGGAACCAGCTGCTGGAAGCTGGACGTCAGACCACCAGCATCCTGCTCATCAGTGCAGTGCAGCCATAGCTCCCAGAGAAACCGGCTTCTGTTGGATTTTGCTCTTGTTGTGGTTTTTTTTTCTTTCTGTTTTCGTACAAGCCCTTCATCTCTATCTCTTTGTCACTTCCTCTGTGGTATTTCCTTAATGCATGTCCATGGTTGTCACAGGGATTTGGCCCTGTCTGTCACAGCATGCTCTACTCTATTAATCCATTTTAGGGTTTTGGGAATCTATCTTTTTTTCCTCCCTCTCTCTCTCTCTCTCTTTCTCTCGTCCTTCTCTCTCTTTTGCTGTGTGTGTCTATCTCTCTCTCTCTCCACTTGTGGCTTGAAATCAGTCCCTAAAACACAAGTATGCAGAGTCACACCTATTGAAAAATCACACCAGAGAGGAACTGGCTTCATCCAAATTGGATGTGAGGAGGAAATGCTCTTTTGGGCTTTGTGGATAAAATGTGTGTGATGTAACTAAAAGTTTCCAATCCCCGGAAGAGAGGAGCAACGAAACAAAAAGAAAAGAGGCAGAATTATCGTTGCTACTCTGAGCTATAAAGTGACGTGTGCATCATCATTTTGTTCAACCACAGAATATTACAGCTCCAGTCAAAATATGTTGTGTCATATCATGTCACATGAATTAAAAAGTTGTAGTTTTTATATCTTAATTTAAGATTTCACAGCTATTACACTGTCGTGGTAAAACTGAAGAAAACAATAAATCTCTGCTTTCGTTGTGCTGTTGCCATATGTGACAGATGTTCCTATTTATTTATTTATCTATTCATTTGTTATTTCTGGTCTTGATTTAAAGGTCGCGGAGAGAGACCAGAATGGAGGAGGGTGGAGGCCCGAAAACTGGAAGGTACGTCGTAATATGTGTAATCCATTTCCTAATTGACTTTTAAAACCATGCATTACACGTCCACGCAGGTTTACCCTGACCTCATGTTTTATTGTCTCACAGCCCGGTTTACAAGCGAAGTCCAGACATGACAAAGTCCCTGATGACTAAATCGGAGCAGCTCCTGAGAATAGACGACCACGATTTCACCATGAGGCCGGCGTTCGGAGGTGAGCAAAGAAATTGTTTTCTGTCATCAACAGAGCTGCAACACAGACAAACACTGGTATTAGAGGCTGTGTGGTCAATCATCAAGTGGGATAAGATCTGTGCAGACGTCATTGATTTGGGCCAAACTATCCTATAAGCATTAAGCTCCTGGAGGCCTTAATGACACATTCCACGCAGGCTGTGCTGGAGTTTTCAATTGCAGCTCAATTCTTTACATCGCAAGAGTGTTAACAAACAGTCTTTTGCATGGATGTACACTGGAGGGATTTGATGTCAGCTTTTTGAACAGCAGGATTACGGAGCGATAAAGACACACAGGCTCTTCGTTGTACTGGAATATCATACTGGAATATATATTCATAATCTTTTTAGCTCCGTTTATCTTTTGATTTGTTTTTTTGTGGCAAAAAACCACACACGTAAGAACTGTATTTTTTATTTCATTATTTTTTAAATCTGAGAGTTTTGGCTTTCCTGCAGTGGAGAGAGAGTTGTGCTGTTTTTATCAGGACACGTCTGCTTTTAATCACGCGACATTCTGCTGCTGAAAACACACGAGTGTGTTTGCTGTGACTAGTTTCGAACACCATGCGTCTCAGCTGGAAGTGGAAAAGAGAGCTGGATTGCCTCCAGCGCTGCATCAACTTTGATCCATTATCATGACCTAATTGTATTTGTGTACTATTGGGGGATGATGATGCAGAGTAAAAGAGCTGAAATAGGTCAAAAGTAGAATCAAAGCCAGACCGGTGCAATCTGTTGTTATATATTTGTGTGATGCATTGTTGTTTTTTTGGAAGCGTGATTTATAAAAGCAAAAGGTTGATTCAGTTTCTCTAACCGACATGTTTCTCTATTCGTTTTAAGGTCTTGACATTATTATGTCATGATTTGGCCCTAATTGAACTGATTGAATAACTTTTATTCAAGTTCATTTTGCCATGGATTTTTGTAAAGCACGTTCTAACCTAGTTTAGATATATACAAATAAAGTTAATATATTATTATTATTATTTTACCCACTGTGTACTTCATCATGAAGTATGAAAACATCTTCAAAAAACTTCTATGGATAAATGTAACATTTCTGCACTTACACTAATTTTTTTAATAGGTCCTCCGATTCCTGTTGGAGTAGATGTTCAGGTTGAAAGTCTGGACACCATCTCTGAAGTGGATATGGTGAGTATGAGGCCTGAAGACTGGAAGCACAATAACTACCTAACTCTTCATAAAACTAGCACCAAAAACAGGAAACACTACTATGAATTGATACATCAGTATTAACGATCTATACTGTCGGATATAATAAAACTCTTCGTGACAGAAAACATTTTACTGCACAGCCAAAATTTAAACTTTGATATTTTGTGTAATTAGCAGATACTTTGACTACAAGACTTCTTGCTTATAATGGAGTAGTTTTACATTTTACTTTATAAAGATAATTTCCTCTACTACTGTTCAACACTCCAGTGTTTTTCCCCTTCCTGCAGGACTTCACTATGACACTGTATCTGCGTCACTACTGGAAGGACGAGCGGCTGGCGTTCCAGAGCAACAACAACCAGAGCATGACCTTTGACAGTCGCCTGGTGAAGAAGATTTGGGTTCCTGACATGTTCTTCGTCCACTCCAAGCGTTCTTTCATCCATGACACCACCACTGAAAATGTCATGCTGAGGGTGTATCCTGATGGCAACGTCCTCTACAGTCTCAGGTAAAACACACTGACTGGGATGTGCTTGTCTGATCATCCATAGAGTTGTTTCTGTAAAGCTGTGTTTTATTTGTAAAAAAGAGATATAACACAGTCACATCAATTTTCTCTACTATAAAAATAATGGAAAACGTCACAATATAAAATCATTTTCCAACAGAATAAATTCAATACTTTCACTATGTGATGAGGAAACAAAAACACGCCACATGAAAAGTACACTATAATGAATCTCACCACAGGCGAAAGGTCCAGCATCTGATAATTATAATCAGTGTAGCATACGAATGTGACATCACCAATCAGAGGAGAACACCATTAAACTGTAAGTCTGGTATGTACCAGTTCACGGTGGGGTTTTACCTTTGTTTAATCAGGAAAATACTTTATATTCACAAATACAGAATGGCATTAGATTGTTTGATTTGAAATGTGATAACAAGAGAGTATAACATGAAGAGGATAGAAAATGAAAAAAACACGGCAGGAAGTTGATACAGGAAGGAAACACAGGAAGAAGATCAGAGAAGAAGAGTCACATTAACAGACATATTATATACATAATTAAAGTCGGCTGATTTCAGTGTTAATTTTTGCCAATATGTGAAAAACCTTTGTTTGTTCATATTTTGCATAAATATTTTTCTTAATTGAAGTTCTATTTGGATGTAGTTGTGTTTTTGTTTTATACATAGTTAATTATAATAAATACAATTAAAAAAAAACATTTAACTGAATTTTTTACAAATATCGACATCAGTACTCAAAAATCCACACAGAGTCTCTATCACTTCTAATTGTTGTGGTTGATTTTTACATTAATTTGTGAATTTAGCCTAAATTGTTGTTGTTTAAAAGTTGAATTCTTCCTTGTGTCACTGCTGTTTCTCCTGCAGAGTCACTGTCACTGCCATGTGCAACATGGACCTAAGTCGCTTCCCTCTGGACACCCAGACCTGCTCGCTAGAGATTGAGAGCTGTGAGTGGATCTTATCAAACATACAGACAAATATATCACCCAGACACTCTGGTCTAGAGCGACATGTGCATTTTGATAACCAGTTCTCAGATTACCTTAAAATGTTATATTTATGTTTCTCAAGTTAATGAATATAGCTGCAAAAATTATTCTTTGTGCAGTATAATTTACTGATCACTTTCATACACCCTTTTTCGTGCACACAACCAGATCACTTATAAAATGTCAGACACGTTAAACCATGAACGATTTTGAGCTTGTTCTGGCTTTAAACAGAATAGATATCTTTAACTCTAATGACCCTTTCCCCTTGTACAAACCCCACAGCGTCACTGCTGCTGAGCCACTAACAGTCGCAAAATCAGAGCGTGCTGTGAATATATTACAGGCTCCAGGGTCTGCTGGTGGTGCTTTACACTGGTAGTCTTGTCATGTTTTATCATTTTGTCACACATTTTGTTCGCATCCAGCATTGTCCATAATAAATCGGCCCTGATTTGATTCATTTCACATGTATACTCACTTCTGCATATTTTCCCACCAGATGCCTACACAGACGATGACCTGATGCTGTACTGGAAGAAAGGAAACGAATCCCTCAACACTGACGACAGAATCTCTCTGTCCCAGTTCCTCATCCAGAAATTTCACACCACCACCAAGCTGGCTTTCTACAGCAGCACAGGTACTGCAATCCACCACATCCCCTCTTCCAGTACATCCACTAAACTAAACTGATTATGCAAATGTACAGATGCATGTAAAAGTGAAACCGTTCACACGGAATTTGACCTACAATTTAAACTTCTCCAACTGAAAGAGCAGGTTTTCCTTACTTAATATCAATGTCTCTTGAATGTCGCACAGGGAAGAATGCACTAATATTTAATCCTTACTGTGAAACCAACTGAATCAAATGTCTACCAACCATTTTACATGCTGCTGAAAACCCTCTGTAAAAGTCCTGCAGCCTGTTACTAACCACATGTCACCTAGAGGCTCACAAGAACTACCTGAAGCATTAAATAGGATTTTATTTCCTATCTTTCTCCGCCAGAGTAGCCGAGGAACCTCTAAGTGTCTGTACCATGCAGCTAAAATGTGATAATGATATTATTTTCTTCTTATAGGCTGGTACAATCGTTTGTACATCCACTTCACCCTGCGGCGACACATCTTCTTCTTCCTGCTGCAAACCTACTTCCCTGCCACTCTGATGGTCATGCTGTCCTGGGTGTCCTTTTGGATCGATCGCAGGGCCGTGCCTGCCAGGGTGCCACTAGGTACGATAGGTTCCACACGTGTGGCCTTCGCATAGAAACGACACAAGTCCATGAAAATGAGATAAACTTATTTTGTGATTTCCCATCTCCAGGTATTTCTTTTAAACAATTGTATAATACTGGAGAGGTCAGCTTTCCCTCTAGCTTTTAGTTTAGGGGTCATGAGTGACAAGATAAGATTAGATAAGAAAATCCCACTAAGTGAACATGCTCAAAAGGAAATGTGGAAAATTATATATATGGTGTTAACAGGAATATGCATAATTATCAAATGAAAGCATGTGCCTGGACATTGTGTATCAGACAATGCCAACATATTCATATTGCAATAATGTCATTCTTCATGATATCAATTGGGGAATTATTTTTAGTGAATGAATATAGGTCTCAGATTGTCTCTGTAGCTCAACAATTAGCAAAAATATCTTACAGTGTGTTTTTTGAGACCATGATCGTAACCTTTGACTGATTAGCTCTTAAATATAATCATCTGTAGATACCATCCCAATGTAGAAATATAGAAACCCTACCAAGTTTGGTTCAAATTCATCCATGCATAGTCGTTGTTTGTACAAACAAGCACAGGCGTGGTTTACAGAGCAGTTTAATGCTGATAGCAGCATGTTAAACCCACAGAGACATCCTAACATACAGTTTGCTAATGTTACCATCTTTCTTGTTAAATAATGGCAGCATGCTGACACTTACCTGTAGAGACTGATGTGAATGTCATTCAGTTTTAGACGTATTTAGTCATTGTGGCTAAAGACGATATAGCCGGGGTCTCACCACAACAGCCAGAGACAAACCATTCACTTTTCAGCATTCTTTATATGTTATGTTGCAGAAATGCTGCTTCTCCAACTTCCCCACAGTGATCAATAAAATATGAGAATAAAACACATACAAAGTTTTTAATATGACTGGGTTCTTTTGCGCATCCCTTCCTGTGTTATTTAGCAGCCTAATAGAGTAGATAAAATCTCTGCTGTTTGTTTGTCTGCTCCCCTCCAGGTATCACCACTGTCCTGACCATGTCCACCATCATCACCGGGGTCAACGCCTCCATGCCGCGGGTCTCCTACATCAAAGCAGTGGACATTTACCTCTGGGTCAGTTTTGTCTTTGTCTTCCTGTCGGTGATAGAGTACGCGGCGGTCAACTACCTCTCCACCGTGCAGGAGAGGAAAGAGAGGAAGCTGAGGGAGAGAGTAAGTGAGATATTCTCTAAAAGGTTAATAGTTCACTCATGAAATGTTGATAGTTTAATGCTTCACTGTGACTGGTTGCTCTTTGTTGTTCTTTGTTAGTGGACTGATTTATTAGATGAAGTTTTGTTGCCAGATGCAATTATTTGTTTTTTTTAATTTCTGATAAAGCTTAATTTTGGCCCAAATGTCCAATTCTAATAAGCGAACAAAACTGTACAATGTTTAGTTTCATTCTATTCGTGTTAACAGAAGATGAAACATAATTCTCACCAAGTAAGGAGGTTGTTTATCTGTTAGAACAAGATGTAAAGCATCTGAGTGTGTGGCCAACATATTCCCATGGTGCTTTCAAATGTGCACGTTAAAATGGGGAAGCAAACGTTTCTTTGATGTTTTGCATGAATTATTAATGAAAAGCAGTTGTTCTAATCGTTGTAGATAAAACAGGGTCTCTGATGGTTAAAACAAGCCCTATCTTCTAATAATTGCAAATAAGAATTTCTCAAAGTGAACAAGGAGACGGCGACAAAGTAAGTACGAAACAGTCGAGTTCGGAAGTCACACAACACAAACAAGTCTGACCTGATTTTGTATTAGAGTAATTTTAGCCATTAGAATATTTCTCAATTGGTGGAAGCACGGATAAATTATATATGTGCATTTCCAATAAACAAATAAATATTTTCCAAATTGGCTCACTTAAAAATGCTTGAGGGGCAATGGCAAATTATTTCTGGGACTCGGGCTTGTGTACTATATGACTATTCTTCATCTGCCAAATGTTGCAGCATATGGAGCCAAATTGCCCACGTAGCCTCGGGTACATTTCCTGCACAAACATCCTTCTATTCAATGTTTCATTCCAAAGTTGTTTAAGAGCCCTGAGTTTGCAGAAACATCCGACAGCTCAATGTTTTTTTGTTTGAGTTCAAACTTAAAGTATTTTTACCAGATTGAACTGTCAATTTACTTCTGGTGTCCGTTTACCTCTCTAGCTGCCGTGTACTTGTGGCATAGGCAACCCAGACGACATGATGATCGACCCCCAGATCACTGGCTATGGGTCCATGGATGTCAACACCACAGGGAATTATGGGATGCCGGAGAATGGCGGTCGCCAAGATCGAATCTTGTCCCAGGTGTCACTGAACGACCAGCAGATCACGGGCCAAGTGGGGCCGTCCAGAGGCTACGTGAACATTTGGATAGACACCCACGTCATAGACAAGTACTCAAGGGTTGTCTTTCCTGGTGCGTACATCCTCTTTAACATCATCTACTGGTCCATCTACTCATAACACGGGATTCAGAAGAGGGACATGTGTAAGAGTCGTCTGGTCTGGGACTCCAGGAGCTGGGCTTGTATGTGCAAGAGCAGGAAAGAAGTCGCCTCTGATGCTTTTCAGATGGAGAAACTGCTCATTAGATGAATGGAGACCACTGACAGACTGGTGACCATTGCCTTCTCGACCCAGCCACTTAAAACAGAGGTACTGACAAACTGGTCAGCCATCGACGATTGTTTGATCAATCCATCAAATCTATGTGGCTTCATGTTGTAACTTCAGTGTTGTTGATGGAAAGTTTTGATATTGTCGCTGCATGAGGCTTCACTGCACAAACACACCAACACAAACTGTGCAACTATGTGCAGAGGAACTCGGCAGGGGTATGATTCTGGATGCAGTGACCAAAAATGTGAACTGGAAATGGATTTCTGACTATTCCACCATACGGACAGATTCCTCCCTCTTTGCATACGACTTGACAATCAAGAGCAAACAAATCCTTTTCATAGGAATAGCATGACATTTTGTGAGATGCATTTGTTTAGTTTTCTGGTTAAAGAGTTAGATTAAAAGATGAAAACCTTTCTATTGTCTGTCTGTTCAGGCCTGACTATAAAGCTACAGCCATCAACCAGCTAGCTTAGTTTAGCCCAGAGACTGGAAACAGAAGGGAAAAGCCAGCCTGGCTCTGTGTGAAGGTGGTCACTTCTAAAGCTCACATGCTAGGAAGTTTCATCTTGTCAAAATGTGCTGATTTCCAGATGGTTATGTGCCAAACTATTTCATTGCTGAGGCCAGAATGCTGTTCTGTACTGTAAAACATCTCACTGTTGGATTTACACCTCAGTTTTTTGTTTGGATTGAGAAATTAAATGTAAATTATTAATAAGTGAAATGTAGAGGTGCTGGTTGGCAGATTTGCCCATCGACCCTCTCATCTAACTCAACGCAAGAAACCAGTTAAGTGACATTTTCCAAAATGTGGAACTTTTTCTTTAAAAGCCTGATATTCCGATTATTCTTAAAGTTAAAATCTTCTGCAGCACGTTGGTATGATTCAATCTTTGTTACATTCTCTTGTGATCTTTGTAGTAATGCAAGTATTTTGATGTTGAGCTAATTACTGCATAACATTTGTGTAATTTGACAAAGTTTATAAAAAAAATGCAACAATATTAAAGTCACAAGTGTAAAAATATATGTTAAGTAAATCCCAAAATATTGATTATTATATCAACTTTTCTTTTTAAATTCTCATATTTTTTTTTATACAACTGAAACTCATCTCCTCTGTTTGGTGTTGTGAGGCTTTGAGGTTCACTGTGACCTGTTAGTTGCTAGTTTAATCATTTTTTCAGCTTAAAACAACTTTATACTTGGTTATGCTTTTAAAAACATCTTTTGGTGGATCATACGCACATGTAATGTCCAAAAAAAGAGGTATACATTTAACTAATGAAAGATGTTATATGTGAGAAGGTGTTTAATAAATGTTTTGTTTTCTGAACATGTGATTATTTTAACAGAACCGCAAAACAGCATTTTAAACCTCCTCTACTTGTAAACAGATCAGATGCATGTTTGAAAATACCCATTCAAACACAAACAAAATCAGACAAACATCTGTCAACAATGTTTGTGTAAATTGAAGGTTTGACTCCTCATGTTGCGATGCCCAAAATATCCCTTTTTCCTGCTTTTTTATTACTCTATATCCGAACAGTGCTGGGGGATAAGCTTTCACAGTTATTAGACATTGGACTCCTACCAGCTCCAGGGCTTCTCTTCACTCTCTGGCACAAGTCTGATTGCTGATGAGCATTCATACCCAAATCGCTTTTAACAGCATATTCTGTAATACCATTAACTGCTCACATGTGATCTGCTATAGTGAGTCTGAGACCACCTTTGTTTCTCTATACCTTTTATTTTTTCTCCATTTATCCAAATAACGTCGTGAAGGGCGTGGTGACAGTTCTGCCTGAGAAGATACACTTTTCATCGTCTTACCAAAAACCAAAACAAAAGCATCGCTGCAGCGGAGAGACATGAAAAATGATTCAAACATCAAAAAGATGTCCTGTAACCTGATTTTCCACCACATCCGTGACCACTGAATGTGTGCTGCTGAAAACATGCCCAGAAATCTGAACCACTCCAAGTCAAATATCCAGAAATGAGACTAAGAGTCTGCAGCCTGTTGGCACAGTGTATCTGTGAAGGTTCTCAGTCAACCAGGTCATGGTGTCCTCAGGAGTCGTACATGTGTGCACAGGCAACTGGAAAACCGAAACACGAGCGGGGGCCGATGTACACACATACATCTCCTGAATTTAACAGTGGTGCTTTTAGCTAAATGGCTAAATGCTCACTGAACTTTGTGTGATAGCATCCTAACATCTGCTTATTAGCAATAACATGATACATTTTAAGCTCATAAAATAATAAACAAAGGCTGCTAGTAACCAATTAATCACTTTTCATCCTCTGGGGAACAAGCACTGGAGCTAAATTTCATGTTAAATCTATACAACAGTTGAAATGTCACTGAAAAGCGCATGGCATACGTCAAACTCACACTGGTGCTACGAAGAGTAAGTAGAATAGAAGTGTTCCTCTGGTGATCACGATATCTAGGGGTGCAATTCCCTGGAGCCCTTTGCAATGGCTGAGTGCATTAGCCCAGAGCAACAATTAGTCCTGTTAGCTTGGGGTCCCCAATATTCTCGCTGTACTTGTTTTTTTTAAATAGAAGATGTCCTCACCAGCCACTTCAATCGTACTGGATTTGGCTGCAGCACAGTTTACCCCTGAAACTCCAAAAGTGTTTTGTGGACTTAAAATCTTCACTCACCCCTCCATCGGCAAAGTGAGTAGATAATGAGTGAATTAAAATATTTGGGTGAACTATTCCTTTAATGCATGCAGTGGTTGGCAATCCACCTATGTATACATTTGTGCCTTTATAAAGTGACCTTAAATGGCAGCAAGGATGGTGGATTTAAATTTGTTTCCCATTAATCCTAGCTTCACCTTATTTTTTAAAATCATGACTATTTATTATAATGTTAATCTGTAAAACGTAATTATCCCACTCTCTCCCTCCATGAAGGTGGTTGATGATACCAAATATTGGCAGCCTCCATCTCCCTTGAACTCCTTATTATTATTATTTTTCATAGAATTATTATCACAGTTGGTGTATTTAACGGAGATGCAGATAATTTCTCCTGTTTCAGTTTGGCCAGGCCAAAGTCCTCTCTCACTTACCCGATCGGGGCAGCACACTACATCCACAGATGTTGTAGGCGGGGCTTTGGCTGTCCTCAGGGTGTACAACTGGGCCGTCCAGCTCCTAGCACAGGAAAAACAGGAGGAGGAAAAAATAAAGCACGGAGTAAACAGAAAGTAAACAGGAAAACTAAGTGACCTGGAAAGACATGATGGCTGTGAAGATGTCTGATCGAGATGCATTTCAACTTCTGTTACAAGAAACAACATCTGGTCCCGATAAGACTCTGGCTACCGTACCTGCTGCTTCGGGTGTGTTCCTCTGTGTGGTTAAGTGCATCTGTGCCGATGGAGAAAAAAAGGGTGGATGCCAGGAAGTATGAATGAGACGTTGCCAAAGTCTGTGGAACCCGCCAGATAGTAATATATTCACTGTGAATGTGATTCTGTGCTAATCACGTAAACAACAAGAAGACAATAAAAACCTGCTGTGTTCGCAGCCCCACGGGGTCACAGCAGGAATCTTTTTGAGGATTATGTTTGTGTTGCCCTGTGTTGCTGTTATGCTACAATGTCATTTCGCTATAGGTGCAGACATCTGCTCAACATCATCCTGCAGATCAGATTGTGCAAATTTACCGTCACTAATTATATAACCATGCTTGTTTGCCATAGCATGATATCATGCCCAGTTCAAAGAAAATTCAATAAGCTGATCTATTGGGTTTTCAGTGGAGAAGATGAGCGAGCCCATCGGGTACCGTCGGGACATGAAAGGCCTAGCCGGGATCGGACAAAAAACTTTGACCCAATTTTTTTGGGTCGGTAACGTTGGGTGGGCTGATTTTCTAAACTGCACATGTCTGTAATCTGGGAAAACAAGTAATAACCATGTGTGTGAGGGGTAACACAAACCCAGTGCAGCTTACAGGGACTGTAAACACAAGAATAAAAGAACAACACAAAGAATAAAATAACAAAAGTATTGGAAGGTAACACAAAAGCATTGTGAAATAACGAGTATTGAGAGGTCAATTAAAAGTAGTTCTCAAAAAGGTTCTTGCAGTAATCCTCCGCAGGCTCGATAGCTGAGTCACTTTCTATACAGGGAAAGAAACAAATGATGATTTCCTTTGCTATAATTTATACATTTTTACTCCCCAGAGAAGTTTTGTGGCTGCTCTGCAAACTGAATCCCTAAAGCTTCCCAGTTTTTTTCATACAGGCTTGACAGTGTGGCATTAGGCAGAATGTTGGAGGAAGCATGGGACAAGTAGATTTTCTCCACATTAAGGAATTATTATCCTAATCCATTAAATGTAGAAAGAAAATATTTAAGATGACAACTCAGTAAAATATTACTATTGTACATTAACAGCATATGAGGCCATGTACGTTTTTTAATGTGGGGCAAACCTGTAAATGTTGTGGGAGAAAAACAGCCTGAAGATAAAAATGAATTATGTAACAGTAGCACAGCACTCGGAGCATAATTACAGCAATGTGTTAAAAAGGGCAAAGTTATATAACGGAAGAGTCAGCTCCGACACTGTATGTCTCCACTATATCAATACATTGTGTTTGTTTGTTCCCGTGTCTGTGCTTCACTGTTAATCTACAGAGGAGGGACACAATGTGATTGACGCTCGGAGGAAGACTGTATTTTTAGGTAAGCTTACTTGGCAACCAGTTGCCACGGCAGCTGCCCAGAAGCAAGCCTCCGCTTTGGCCTTGAGGTCACGAAGATCCTTCACCAGCGGAGGGCGCAGATACAATTTCCATAATGAAACATTTGGATAAGGTAGGTAAAAAAAAATCGTCTCACAGAGAAACCTTGTGGTTTCTGTTAACACCAACAGAGCTTCTGTTTTTATCAAACTGACATTTTATTGATTCCCAGAGGGCTTTTTGCTTTTACGTGGCAGTTAAATTCCAACCTACATGCAGCAGCACGACTCCCAGGAGGAGCACACCCATCATGCAGTCCTAAGAATTGGCCGCAGTGATGCCAATTCTATGGTCTGACCCTTGAAAATGTGAATTACTGATGCTTTGTCTGCTCCTCACCGTGAACCCTCCACTCAGGTTTCATCTGCTGCCTGAGCACGGAGAGGTGGTTGTAGTGCAGCAGCAGCATCCAGGGCATTTACTCCGTCCCAGGGCGATGCACAACCATGAGAGGGCATCCCATGGTACTTCACTGACACCCTGCGCAACATCAGCATAGGTTGAAGGGTTGTCTGCAATATGTAGTTATGCAGAGGCTCCATCAGGTCGATCTTTCCTCCTGTGTTCTCCTCTGCAGGAGTTCCCAGAAGAGTTATCTGAGATAACAGAAGATCTTAAATCAGTCATTGAAGATTTGCTTTATCGCACAACTTCACAGAGTTTCAGATAATATGTTAGCTCTCTCTCTCTCTCTCTCTCTCTCTCTCTCTCTCTCTCTCTCTCTCTCTCTCTCTCTCTCTCTCACTCTCTCTCTCTCTAACACCAGGCTGAGTCTCTCTGAAGCAAGAAGAGGATCGCCATCTGCTGGCCACGATTATAATCGCATCACACTTAGCCGCCTACAACTGATAAATAATGTAACTACATGGCTTCTATCGAATTGAAACTAGACATTAAATGAAGATTTAATTGTGGGAGGGTTTAAACATGCTCACACACATACAAAATTAATCACCACATACAAAAAAATATATACCATTCAATATTTATTTTTTAAAGTCCAGAAATATAATCTTCCCACAAACTAACTCTCATATTTGCACATGAGCGATGTGCATACATGATAATAATATGAAATCATGGGCTTCCTAAAGAAATCTGGGACATGCTGTGATGAATGAGAATAACTACAATGCCACAGTAGAGGGACCCAGAGAGACACACTCTGGTAAACGGCTCCTTTCACTCATGGTTCTGATTTGATTCCTTCAGCAGAGGATTTAATTCAGTGTTCTGCAGCTTCACATGGTGTACCTTGAACATATAAAAGGACGTATAGAAAATATCTTTCAAAAGAAAATCATTACCATCTATAGGGATTGTGTGTATTGCCTATAGCCACTCAGATGGTTTTACACATGCAGCAAGGTAACAACTCTTTGCTTCACTCAAGATGATCTGTCCATGAAAAACAAGGTCAATTAGTTCTGAATGAATAAAGACAAAGCGCCACAGCTGCCACGCACCCCGTGTATGTGTGGGTGTGTGTGTGTGTGTGTGTGTGTGTGTTCGAAACAGTGAGCAGGTGGATGTGTGTGTTTTTTTCTGCCTGTATTTGGGTTGGGGGTTAATTGGGGGCGGCTGTCACAGGAGGAGACATGTTGAACAGCGCTCAGAAAGCTGACACCGACACTGCCTCCTGACATGGCCTGTCTGTCAGCTTACTTCACGCCTCACCGGTCACGCCGACGCACTGACACTTTCCACTGTGCATCAATTAAGTGACATGGAAAGGAGGCCCCCCCCATGTGTCGCCCCCATTGTTTTACCAGGAGATTTGCCTGGCTAGCATGTGCATTAGTTCACATGATTACACGTGTTTTTGGCCTCGCGTATCGGCCTGTGCCGATACGCGAGGCCGAACACGTGTTTATGTGGTTGAGGACCTTTATCGTTTATTCCAAGAAGATGATTTCAGACAGCTCATCACACGGATGGAGTCTGAAGATGAGAGGTTCCTGATAAAACCATTCTGGCTTCACAGGAGAGAGGAAACCAAATGTCAAATCCATTGCACACTGAGTGACGCCACAAGTAAAAGCCCCATCTGCTCCCATGACACACTGAGCACAGGATATATACGTTAAAAGGAGGTAAATATTTCATGCAGCATGGATATTTTAGATTGAGCCAGCAGGGATTCCAGAGAGCGGGAGTGATGCACGAGATATGATGTATGCATGTGGGACGCCCAAAGGAAGGCTGGCTGGACAGTTACATAGAATGGATGAGCCCCTGATGACAGCATGACTGAAATGGGAGATGAAAGAACCAGCAAATAATGGCTGCTTGTGTGTGTGTGTGTGTGTGTGTGGCCACTGCAAGAGTGTGGTCCACAGATTCATGCCTTTGTGTCTCTACTCCAGCCTGAAAATATAGAAGCCCACGTCTGCCAGTAACAACACATTATGCATGATCAATAAAAGTTCTAATTGTGAGATTTAAATCAACAACATGCCCGATGTTTCCGTGTCTCCTAGTTGGTGCCCTTTCATCGATCAGGTCCTCCAAATGAAACAACAGTTTGTCCATACAACCTCCAGCATGACACATGGAAACAAAATTCTGATCTGACAGCCCCTAATGATATAATGACATCATTCACCTGTTCCTTCAAAAACTGTGACAATTAAAAATCTGTTATATGATTTGTTTAGGTTTAAGGAAACATTATATCTCAAGATTTAGACCCAAAATCTTGAAATTGTGACTTTTAAAAGATTGATAGAAATTTTGATAAATATATTTTTGGTCTTCCCAGTTTCACAAAACAATTCCCAGGCAAAAACAAACACATGGAAAAAAGTAACATTTATTAACATGTAGAAACATATGAACATACACTGAAGTTAACTTTCTCATCAGAGTCTCATACAGAAGTAAAGAGTTTGTTCCAGTTAATACATGAAGGCTTCTTTGTGTGAAATCTATGTATGTGGCCTTCAGAAACATATGGCAGCTTTCAGAACAGCTCCACTGTCCTTCAGTGATGGCTCCTACTTCAGCTCTTTTCCACTGAAGGATGATCAAGTTGAATAGAATTAAATTGAATTAAACTATTTCACGTATAGGACACCAAGTCTCAACAACTTTACCTTAGTTAATGATCATTTCATATCATCAGGGAAGAGGACCAAGATGCAATGACATATGGGTAATGTTAAAAAAAGCACATGATCCATTTGTACTGCAACCTTTTCAGCCTAGTATTGAAGGTCAGAGGGATTTGAACCTATTGAGGGTTCTCTTTGTTGAAAAAATAAGCTCTAATACCTGAACAAAAAAAACTGATCCTCTTTCTGCCCAGAGTGTACATCTGACACAATTCAGATTTAATTTTAATGTAAATCCCCACCATGGATTGAAACCTGACACAGATGGAACAACTAACGGCTCTCATTAGAGTCCACACTCCACCAAGGCCAAACAGTCCTAATATGAACCCACATTTAAATTCACTGGATCCAGATTTTTATTTGGATCTGCACCAGATTGCACACCAAGATCATCAAGATCCACAAATCATTCTCTGAGAAATCAACAAAAATGTTGAAAATCTCGTAATGTTAAAGGCTGTTGGTGAAAATAAAGAAACCTGGCTCTGACACCTCTGATCCAGATCTGCACTCAACATTCTTTCCTGACCCACATCTTTTCAGCAAGTTTCGTGTTAATCTGTCAGGTCAGTGGGTTTTGCATAATCCTAACAAATAACAAACAACAACACAAACAAAAACATAACCTCGTTGGTAGAGGGGAAGCGATCTTAGGCCCTGTGGTATATTTTCTAACCCACAAATAAAACAAAGCTTTGGAACCATTCATCTGTGGTTCTCTATTTTTAGAAGCCGGTATTCTCCTCGAGGGGAGCATCAGAGAAAATGTCACTGGGGTCCCGAGAACTGATTGATTGATTTGCTGCCTGCCTGAAACTGTTATAGAAATAGACCACCAGCCTTTAATGTTTTTTATGCCTTGCTATTAATTTACAGAGGTATTGTCTCAACTGGGCTTCCATATTAGCCTTGATTCTACCAGTTCATTGTTCATCCTGACAAGTTGTTGATGAGCCTGATTTCAAACATGAGATTCGAGTTGACTGAAGGAAAGTGACAATGTGTCATTCGCGCTTGCTCTGTCCTGTCAGTATTACTATCAAACAAAACGCTCCGTTATAGGAGTCCCCAGGAAATCCAGCCAGCAACGTTCGATATCACACAGCAAGCTGCTTGGTAGCTGGAAAATTTCCCCCAAGGGCCTCGGGAATGTGTGTATTCATGTGTGTGTGTGTGTGTGTGTGTGTGTGTGTGTGTGTGTGTGTGTGTGTGTGTGTGTGTGTGTGTGTGTGCAACGTGACAGTCCTGTTTCTGTCATTAATGTCACATCAGAGCACACACTGTGCCGCTGTGTTCTCCAAGATGGAATACATTAACACCTCGATTTATCAAGTCCTCGTGCACCTTGGGGTGGTGGTGTGGGGGTGGCACTACTCTGTGCCACATTTCTTCATGTTTTGTGATGCTCGATGGTTTGTGATTGAATGTAGCTTCATTTGAATCTTTGGAGCAAGTCAACAAAAATACTATTTTCCACACTGTCTCTTCACTGGTTGTGTGCAGGTGATGAGACAGCAATGTTATGTTATAAAACAGCTACTTTAGATAAATAGACATGCACTGAACCCAAATGTCCAAATCAGTTGCTCAGGACAGTTGCAGCCAGGTCAAATGTTCGTAAAATATATGAGTGAACCCATGTGTGAGTGAGTGGGTGTGTTTGTTAACATGTCTAACACACCAGAGACGCAAAAAACTGAAAAAATAAACCCCAAAATAGATGTCTTACATGTAGATTTTACTAAATGTATTGACTTTAATAAATTAAATGAATTTTACGTAATTTAACTTACTGCTTTTTCTCCTAGACAAAGTACATCAGAATCACCTTGAACAGCCAGGTAGCGGATTGAAAAATCAACCTGCAGTCTCCATCTGTATTATTCTGAACCTTTTGAAGAGCTGGACCTTGAAACATTGTAATTTTCTTGAGGGAATATAGAAAATGTTTTATCAGTATTGTGTTTGATTAAGTGTCTAAACACTTCATAATAATTGCTGTGTAAAAAGTAGAGAGCACAACATAAAATGGAAGATATGGGGAAAATGATGTTGAAGTGCCAAACAACTGCAAAACATCAAAACGAGGAGTTCCGAGTGAAAAAAAATGTCTCAAAACAAAAATCTAGATTTGTGTTTGAGCAAAACATAATTCCACCGTCTTCAGGCTGAGCTGCGTTTTCTCTTCTGTTCTCCCAAGAAGTCCACACAGCTGCACTCAGTGCTCACAGGAAGCCCTGCTGCTGCGGTGCCCTTTCTTTGTTTGACAGCACTGAAAAGGCTGCTGTCTGCCCCTATAACATCAGCCTTTGTGGGCAGCGTGCTGAACAGTGGGAGTACGAGTCGTTCCTCAGACCGCAGACGAGCCACAATCAGCGGGGCGTGTGCAAAGTGCAGATTTGAAAATGTTGCCTTCCTGAGTTGTTGTGCTGGATGCTCTTTTCCCGATCACAACGGATTAATCTGTTTCCGATAACAACAGGAGCTCTGGTGTGAGAGTAGAAAAGCTTAATACATCGCGTGCATGAAATTTCTTGCAGAATAAATTTCTTTTAAATCAGTCAGTTAAGGTTTAAAGTGAGAAACCCATTGTACAGCCCAAGGACAGTTGCCCATTGTGCAGAGAACAACTCATCCTGCTTTTTATACGATCCACTTGTGTTGCATTTACACCTGGTACTCTGCGAGCTTGATTTGCAGTCTTCACAGTCCTCATCCTGAGAGGAAGGATTAACTCCAGTTTTCCACTCCAGAGGAGGGAGGAGAACACCTCCCTCTCTTGACTGTAACCCCAACCCTCCAGCTCTGATAATTAAGAAGCAGTTACCGTTTAAATAATACATAGACTGTGATGATGCCGAGCGACCGGCCAGCCGACGGTCTGCAGGGAGAACAGAGATCAAGCGAGGATCAGTGTTTCACGGTCTGCTCAACACTTCAGGGGAGCAGGAGGAGAAAGTGCTGCGTCAGAATAGGGCTGCCCACAGTTGAACCTGACAACCTGACAAGTTTGAGAAGCTGCACCTGGATTAGAAAAGATGAAGAAGAGCCTCACACACTTAATTTGTCACATTATTAAGATAAGACTATTATAAATAGTATCATGGTGAATGCCTGTGTTTGTTAAGATGGAGAGAAAGACTAAAAACTCCACTCATTACTTTGAGCTAATGTGCTCAAAATGCCAGGAAAAATTCTTGGATTGACCCATCCGCTCTGAAAAATGGATTCTTCTTTGGGTCATATACCTCACCGTACCTCCACAAAGGTTTTTGATTAAAAACAAGTGGCAATGAAAACATTACCTTCCTGGCAGAGGTAATAAAGAGAAGGTATAATTTTATCAAAAATCATCAATAAAGATCGTTCAAATCATCTTCAGGGGAGCTTGAACGCATGTGACAACATTTACTGGCAATTTTTTTAAAAGGTTGACCAGACCAGTGTTAACCTTTCAAAAAAGATTTAAATTCAGTTTCATGGGTGTGTGCATTTTGTGATCATACAGTGTACACACATTTCACAGCTAATAAATAATGCATGTCCCTCTGTGATATGCTCTCTCTCTCTCTCTCTCTATCTCTCTCTCTCTCTCTCTCTCTCTCTCTCTCTCTCTCTCTCCCTCTCTCTTTCTGTGTGTCGCTCCATCTCAAACCGGCCGACATGTCAGGAGAAAGCTCAAGTGTTAATTGGCGGCCCTCCCATGGGAACTCGTGGGCGTCTTCGTCGTCCTCTGCGTTTATCGGCTAATGTGATTGTCACGGCTCTCTCAGATTCATAGCTGCCCCTGAATAATGAACATACTTAATATTCCCTTCAGACTCTCGCGACCTGTTGTGCATAAATAAATCTTTAGCTTCAAAAACGAAAATACAAAAACTAGATTTATACTCCAACCAACTGGCAGAGTTGGCAGTTGTTGGGTATGTGATGGCTGCTCTGCTGCGGGGTTAAATGATCGCTCCTCTGACACTTGTAGGGTGTTAATGATTTCAACACGTCCACTGGGTGAATCCTATATATAATAAAGGAATATTAATCCTAATCTTAATATTTTAAAGCAACGGTTTGTTGATATAAACTGGATAAATATTATACTGGAATGTCATATTTTTCAAAATGTCCAATTATTCCAACAGATGTGTCTCATATGTAACTGATAATCTTGACACACTTGCAAGCACAGGATTGATATTTGAGATGGGTTTCACTTTCATTCTCTACTACTCCATCAAAACACACACGCACACACACACACACACACACACACACACACACACACACACACACACACACACATACACGTCAGCAAAGTGTGAAATTGTGTACTCCTGAAATTGCTTCTGTCTAATTAGACTGTGCAGAAGCTTCCATCACAAGAAGCTAATCCCGCTGATCGTTTTTTTTCCCTTTTCAATTTGTTTTGATCTCACGTTTGACGGAGATTACACACGGCCTGATGTGTCTGATTGATATGATGTTTCAACTGAGAAATTAAGTAGATCTAATTATTATTCCACGGGCTGTTGTTTATTCAAACAACATTAATCACTATCATTTATCTGACAGACCATAATAGTATACCCTCCACATCACTGTTTTCACTTCACAAACATGCTATAAGTATCCTACCTTAATTGAATGTCCCTGTATGCTCCATGTAAAGGCTCCAACCACAGAAAAGCAGTGATTACCTGAATAAAGATTTTAATCCCTGAAGTATAATTATGGATAATTTTTCAGTATTATAATTGTTTTACATGGTTCATGATGCTGTTAATTAATGCAGATCCATTTACATGCACATGAAGTGATTCATATAAAAGACTGAGCTTAGAACAATCAGACAGTCTTCCTAGAGGATGTGGAGACAGACGCAATAAGTCACCACAGGACGCTTCTCACAACCTGATTAAAATGGGAGTTAGCAGCGGTGTCAGATATGGAGCCTGTTGTGAAAAATGTTTCCAGCTTTTGGGTAATCACTGTTTATCCTGACGAAAGCATCCTAACAGCTCGGTTACAAAATGAATTTTTCGGTGAAAAATCTCAGATTCGTGTCATCATGTTGTCATGATGTCGGGCTTTGGCTCGTATATCTTCCACATAATCACGGAAATTAATGCAGATTGTTCCTTGTTATTATGTTTTCACACCTGAAAGTTCAAAGCAAGTCTTGCATTGCATTTAATCCGCTTAGTTTTGGTCTCACATTATGAAGACTTTTGTGCATCCTGTCATCCTCTTATTTGCTGGTTTGTAGAGGGGCGTGCGTCTGATGTTGACGTTTCAGCAGGTAGTCGTCCTCTCATTTGAAAGGAGAAAATAAATTAACTCTTTATTTCGTTGCCATTGTAATATCATGACGGTATCACAACCATCAGCATCACGAACTTCAGGCATTGTACCCAACACTAGTTCAAATCCGTCAATGGCCGTCCTGGTCGTTCAAACGTTAAATCATAGGAGAGTGCAAGCAATCCTGTGGGCCATTTCTTTTTCTTCCTCTACTTTTGAGTGCTGTCTGAAACTTCCTGCAATTTGTCCAAAAATCTTAGCATGTCAACATTGAAAATGAAGTGGACCATGGTTCAGTTTGATCCTGACTGTGATCACCTCTTTTGATTGAACTGAATTATGTTTGTTTTGTGTCTTTGTTCTTTGTTGTGCACGTAGTTTGGCTTCTTTTCAGTCCACAGCTGAGCTAACGTCTGCCTCGCTCATCTAAAGCCCGCACCTCTATAACATTATGCAGAACAGAAGAAATCAAGTTGTTTGTGCTGTGGACTGAAGATTGCAGAGTTTTTTGTTTTTCTTTCTTGTTTTTCAGATAATTTCCTACGGTTTTGCATTTTAAGGAGGCTGTCTTGTTTTATTTCTTCTTTGTCTTGTTCCCTTTCAGCCTCAAGGTCGTGCAAACTGCAGACACAAAGGAGAGACAAGCACGACAAAACAGAGATGCTTTCAATGTTTCGTTCAACACAGACATTCAAGCTCCTGCTTCTCAGTCTCCAGCTCTCCTGTGTTTATCTCCTCTCAACAGCGCTGTGGCTATTTCTTCAGATTGACGGATCGGTGTGCTCCTGTCATGCTGCTTCAAGGTTTGTATATTTGCTGCCACAAAAACAAAACATCTCCCCCCTGGAATCAATAGAAAGACGTTTCAATACAAACACAAACACTGTTTGTATTGGCACTGGTCGCTTGATAGTCTCATAGACACAAATATAATATGTCTGAGAAGTTTCAGAAGTTTTTGCAGATAAAATGATTTTGCCTATGTCATTATAAAAATTTCACATTATGATGCTGATGTTATCTCGCAAACCCGGAACCAGATGGCTGGTTTAAACAATCACACCTCAAAGATGAGATGAAAAAAGGATCGTTGCTAATGCGTTCACAGCCTCCATCTAGACTTCACATGAATTCCATTTTCTAATGATCTGACAAACCCTGTCAGCTTTAATAATATCATATTTAATAGTTTGTCCCAAAATCCCAGAGCTCATAAATCAAAGAGATAGTTGAAACACCTTCTCTGACGCCACACACACACACACACACACACACACGCTTGCAAACACACACGCTCCTTCGGTGTTTCTGAAATGGAAATGATCAACGACAAACAGGATAATATGCTGATTTCATTGTGGGAACAGGTGTTGTTGGGTGACACATCATTAATCAATCGGAACTTAACAATGAACTCCTGACCCTGGCGGCCCGTGACCTTTGACCTCTTGCATCTGAGACAGACTGACGAGGGTCGGACCTGCGTGAACACAAAACTGAGTCAGACCAGTTTTGGCCTGAAGAAAACCAGAGAACCTGAACAGACAACATGAGTCATACAATACGTTATGAGTTGATGACAAAAATAAAACGTGTGGTGATACTTTGTATTAAAATTAAAATATTTGTATACATTTTATTTATTTATTTTGTTGGGTTGTGGCTTTTGCATTCATGTGTTCTGTCAATGCACATGTCTGAGATTTCACGGCCGAAGTTTGATCTGCCACTTTCACGTACTTGTAATTGTATGTGACAAGAGAAGAAGTTGGACTCTAAAGAAACAGACAGGAAGAAAACATCATGTTGCTATCAAGTCGTTCCAGGAAAATAAAGGTTGAGAATACACAGAAAACACCAGTCTCTGCTGAATAAAGGTGGGACGGGCTGTTTGGATAAGAGACCAACTGGCAGACGTCATCGGTGAGCAAAGAGAAAAGCAATCTGCCCTGAAGGATCACAACAATCCTGGCATGGTGATAGCTCAAAACAACAACACAACCTGAAAATGACGCATTTTGTGCACACTCATCAGACCAACTGTGGACCTTTTATTCTTTCTGCGACACGGACACACCACACACACACACACAAACACACACACACACACAGAGCGGTATAATCCAGGTGACCTTGAGCAGTTATGGCACAGCAGGGTCTCCATAGTGATGCACCTGAAATGCCAGCTTTTATGGTCCCCTCAGCTCCAAAGAGCGAAATGAGAGCGATAATTGTTTTTGTCTGGACACAAAAGACTTGTTTTCTGCAGAGCTTCACTGTTAACACGGGAGGGGGTTGATGACAAATAAATACATATTGTAATACAGACAGTTGAGTGGGAAGAATGGATGAAAATGGAGAGAAATTAAATTATATATTTTTTAAAATAATATGGTTACGTCCATACGACTACATTATCATTATATTGCATTTTCAAACAAAAAACATCGTAGTACTAATGAAGCCTTTAAAGTGAATAGATAAATGATGAATGACTGGTCAGAAATAATTACTAAAACAAATTTAGGAAAAGTTTCTTTACAGAGGTGTCTCAGTGAGAGATATCCACAGGTGATCTAGAGTTTAATCCACGTACGTGTGAGCCTAAAGTCAATTAGACTCTGAACTGTGAAATGATAAAAGGGGGGGGTTGAAAGGTGTAAAGTGAAGGAATCATCTGTGTTCACCGAGTTCAGTGTGAAGGCTGGTGGCCGGCTGCCAGCAGGGTTATTTATGCTCCGCAGCCATCGATCTATTTTCCAGCCCAGATGGCAGCGATTACTTCAGGAGGAGAGTGATGAGCTCGATCTGACAGGGATTAGAGTCAAATCTGTCTTCGTGTGCTATTAAAATCAAATTCTCACGTCTTTAACGACACTTCACTGATATCAGAACACAGTTATCATATTTTAGTCAGAATTAACTCATGACCGCATGTTGACCCTGCAACGCTTCGGGATGTGTGGAAATGAAAAGCTGCCCTTTTTTAATAATGTCTCAATTCTCTTTAAATCATCGGTATCGTTGTACGCTCCTGCAGCTCCATTGATCTATAATTGATTATTCTAATTCTTTGTCCAATGTGTGAAATTAACACTATCAGCTTAACTCAGCCTTTATTCTCTTTATACTAATACATAATTATACAATTCATTCCATCAAAAGGTGCTACTTGTATATTTAAAGTCGATTCCATCTCTCTTTTCCCGAGGCACATATTTTTATTTCATCTTCATAACTTATTTTGGTACATTTCGATGCGCTTGATAGAAAAAGCAGGCACGTGGAAATCTGCCTACAAATTATTAGCCGTTTCGTATCCTTTAAGAAAGGCATAGTAAAGTCCATCCTTACATGCTTGTAAGGTGCAACCAATCACAGGGGGGGTCAAATACTACAAAATAAAACAGGGAACACAGAACTCAGGGAGAACACAAATCCAACACAAACCTTAACACTAGGACACATGAACAAATGAGTCATATCAGGGTTACAGTCCACAGTCATGACAGGTAGACCTGACCCTTTGGATATTTGTAGCTTTTATCATTTTTCCAACCCATGCCACTCACTTCCAAATAGGCCTCCGTGGGTGGAGGCTTCGGGAGACTTGTCACATGTGGTTTCAACAAAATAGGACTGGTAATACAGTGCTCACAAACTGGTTTGGATTTATTCAACACCACCAAAGAACATATAACACAACACTATTGTCACCTTTGACACCAGCCTTTTATCAATATTGGTGATATATCTTGACCCTCAAACTTTACTTTTCCAACCTCCTGTGGCTTCATTATAACCTGGAGTGCTTCAATTAAATATGAAAAGAATATTGTATTTACACACAATTTATTGCACAAAAGAATCCTAGCGTATGAGTATCGCACCTAATAATGGACAAGGAGAAGCATCAGGAGAAATCGACAAAGAGTAAAAGGAGGAAAACGACACTGATATATCTGCATCAGTTTTTTTTTCCAAGAGTCAATTTTGCTTTCCTTCTCTTGATGCTGATGATTTCACACAGAACCCACATCTCAACACTAATGCTTCAAAATGTTTTTCAGTCACTCATGTTGTCAGACAAAATGAGTCGATTTGCTCTTTACAGCTCACCACAAATGCATTTTGTCTGACACTACGGACGTTGTGTTTTCGACATGAATCCTTCCCTTTTCTATGCAGCATGGAAACTACTGCAACGGTGCAAAGCCTCATTTCCACCCATTCTGTCACAAAACCCTTTATATTTCAGGACTCGGTGGGATCTAAATATGTCTCATTGTGCTGAAAGCAGGCAAATAAATGACAAAAGTGATAAATGAACTTGTTATGAATGAACTCTGCACCGACCAAGAAACCAGAATAAAACAAATCTCCAACCAATTTTAAGCAGTCGTCCCTTTAATGTCATTCGCAGCGGAATCTCTTCATCTGGTGATAAAACTAAAAGCTGATGCACAAAGTGTCACTGCCATGATGAAAGAACTCATCTGGGATGTGAGAGCACTCTGATATTGTGAGCTGGATGCATCTGCCAGTAATGGGGGAATAAACATGATGGAGTGAAGAGAATGAGAATGGATGAGTGCTGCGGCGGCGATGACATGTTTTCATGGACACACAATGTAGGAAATCGAGCTCACACTGTGATACCTTTACAAACAGCAGTGATAGAAAGTCTCTATGTATTTATTCAAGTGCGTGTGTGTGTCCCGCTTACACAGACTCATACCAAACAAGGGTATATGCGTTTTAAAGGTATCTCTTCATCCTATACAACACAGCCTGAAGGTTATATTGACCGAAGAACTATTTATGATCATGTGATGGGTATGATGTCATGTCATATCACTATAAAGTCAGAAAATGACATCATACAGCCAGTGGAGAGACATGACATACAGCTGGTTTAAATAAAAGAATAATTTGTCATCATATGGTAATATAAATGGCATCATGATGACATCACCAGGAAGAAAATTGATTTTCCGTTAGTGGTATATGCAGCACGCACGCTGGGTATACCTCATCACCTATCATCATCCCCCCTCGAGTGCGTGTCACTATTTAAGTTCAATTATACATTTGTGGTAGTATTTGAAAAAAAATTGAAAATCCACTCTTGACATCTTGCTCACATAGCTAAGTTTTCAGATGTTTTCAGCAAAAAGAAGCTCGACTCAAAGTGAAAGGCAAGGCTGCAAGTTTGCCATGTCACTGTAAAACCTGTAATTGCAGCCTGGTTTGATTATGCAGCTAAAAAATCGGAATGGGGAGCAAAGAGGAGAACGGCTAAGAATAAATTGAATGTGACAACCGCTCTTCTTCCTGACAGAAGTGGGCCATGTGATTACAGGTAACGTGTCATGGCAGTCGGGGCCATTCGGGGTTCTCGTCTGTCGGCGACGCTCGGCAGCTGCGTTTAGGTCAGGTGAATTGTTCCTTGGCTGTGATTGTACTGTGGCTCTACTGGGCCGAACAAATCCTGAGTGTATCTCATCTTATTTGGTCATGATGGTGAAACATGTGTCGTTTTTAGGCATGAACTCCGGAAAATGGGTCCGGACTTTCTCCAGAGTTTGCCTTTCCCACGAGATTCTACAAAGAAACACAGAAATCTCAGGAGCTTCAGGTGAGGGCTGGTGCAGTACACAAAGATGGATACAAATTCTATTGCGGAGATCATGTGTTTTTTTTTACTGCACATCAACAACAGTGTCAGCCTTTATCACGAATACTCTACGGCACCGGAGATATTTCTGAACTTTTCGCTTGTGATGAATCCTCCGGAGGATCTCCTCTTGTTTTCTCACACGAGCACATACGGATGTTCTCTGAAGTTCTCACTAGGGTACTGTTAGGAAAATGACAAGATAAGATAATCCTGTATTGGTCCCACAATGGGGAAATTTGCAATATTACAGCCGCAAGAGTCAAAAAGGCATCTGCAAGTAGCAAGTAACCAATATTTAAGAAAAATATATATATTCAATAGAAATAGAGAAAAATAGGATTGTAACTAAACTGGTATATACAGTGTGAAGACAGGAAAAGTATCCGGAGCCTCACAATCGGACTTTTGCGCTCTCTCATACAGCATGGCAGGAGATTGTCCGGAGTTCAGTTTATGACCAAAAGCAGCGTTAGAGTTTCTGCTGACTGCTGCTCTGCATCGGTGCTGCTCTGCATCACATGTGAACCAGGAGAGATGAGGTTCCACTGAGCTGGGATTTGACGCTGTGCTCTGCCGCCTGACAGACTCCTCTGTGCCCAGAGCATTTATTTGCATCGTGTTTCCGGCGTTCACTGAACCGCCGGCTAAGTCTTTGTGATTACCACTGTGTTCTGCTGAGATAAAAAAAAAGAAAAAAAGGTCTGTACAAAACTTAATGGTGCATGAAGGGGATTCTACCCACTGACCATTACGCTGTTTATCTCCCTTGCACCAAGAATATCCAGCATTTCTGCAGCATAGCGGCTCATCATTTAGTTATGCACTGGATTACAGGTTTTTTATTGATTTTGTCCTCATTGTCTTCCTGTTTTTTTTTCCATCCGGGGAGAAATTCAGTCACAGAAGGCGTAGAGTCACAACTTGTTCCTACTTTGCACTGAGCTGTTGATCCCTGCGAGGGAGATCTGTGCAAAGATTCTGACACAAGAGAGGAACATGACAGGGAACTTTCACACTTCACTTCTCCCTGTTTATTTGTCCGACAATGTTCCCTGAGAGCGGAGCTGTTTGTTCAATTAAAAGCTGATCTACAAACACCCTTGATTTGCCCAGTGAAGCCATGTATGTACGTATAACTGCCTGAGGAAGGGAATTATGAGGATGCAGACAGCTGATGACTGACGGTAGGCGAGGGTTCGCATGTACTAAATATTAAAAACAAAATAAAATACATTTCATTAAATGTAATATTTGGACTTTTTCTCTTTACTGCGGCAATTTTCCAGCCTCAAGAGAGAAACAGAATATGGAAGTGGCAGATTAGGAAACAGTTTAGAGCTGTCACTGTTCACCCACAACCTCCTCTCATCCTCTATTTGTGCATCTTTTCCTCCTCATCCACCCTCCCTCCCCTTGCCTCCCCTCCTTCCCCACACACTCTGCCATCTACCAACACCTTGACACAAACACATCAGAGACAGAAAGCATGCTGCAGAGTCGTGTCTGGAAACTGTGTGCGTATATCCAGTATATATTTCAAGCCCGAAAAACACCCTCCGGCTGTCTGAGTCCACATACTACTTATTTGGATATGCAACGGAATTGTAACAGTATTGTTTGAAAGATTCCATTTTTTCGGGACGAGAACCTGTGTCTCCTACAAGTGATGATTTCATCAGCCCCTGAAATAACAGCACACAGGGAAGGATCAATAGTGAATGAGGTGCATTGTGTTGCTTTTCATGAATCCTACTAAAATCAATCCAGGGAGACAGATGGACGTGAAAGAACAGCAGCAGCCGCCCTTTACTCCTCGGTCCACACGGCTGGAAGATGATTCAGGGGAACTGAACTTCTACATGTGGCTGTCACACACAGAGGCCTTTACACAGCTTGCAACACTCGTAAAACTTTATGAAAAAGAAAACCGAGAGCCACTTTACATAAATCTGAGTCAATTACAGATGGTGCGTAAGACATCTCATTTACAGTCTCTGTGTAAACGTCTTCACAAACAGGACATATTGGATGTACTGCTCTGCCACAAATGATCAATGGCTTTTTGAACGTGCTTCAAGTGCAGCATAACATGTGTGCAGTAATTAGTTGGATGACTCTACAGCCTCCTCCGTTCTGCCAAATCTGGAGCCACTGGCATTATGTGTGCGGCGCCTTTCATTGTTTTCCCATGATGTTGCATCGCCAAATGTCATGTATTTTCCACAACAAGATACATGTAATTTGGGAGACGGCTCCTGTGGGAGAGCGAAGTGGAAATAATTGCGCAGCTGCGGAGGATGAGAACAGGACTCACTCCACATAGTGTGTGTACGTGTACTGCAGTAAATGAAGAGAGGATTAGTGGAGGATATTGAAGGTGGACTTTTAGTCACACTTTAAAATGGCACCAATATATGGACCTGAGTTTATCTCATTATCAATATGTGAGTAGTAGTAGTAATATCTTTTACTTAATTCATGAGGAGCGGTGTGACTTTCCTCAAACTGGGAGCCTCTGAAGCTTCTGTACAGAAGAGCCCAGTCCTATAGGTACAGCTGAGATACAGCACAGAACCCTCAAACTCCCAGGACCCGAGCTGGAGGAAGACATAGCAGGAGGGAGGGAGATTTTATATGTATGTATGTATGTATATATACATACAGAGAGAGAGAGAGAGAGAGAGAGAGAGAGAGAGAGAGAGAGAGAGAGAGAGAGAGAGAGAGAGAGAGAGAGAGAGAGAGAGAGAGACAAAGAGAGATAGAGGGAGAGATTCCTAATCATCATCCTGCATAATAAGTAATATGCATTCAATATAGTGTTTTTATATTGTAATAATATGAATAATAATATGAATAATAATATGAATAATAATATGAATAATAATAATAAATAGTCATAAATGTTTTCATATGTGTAGTCAAATAAAATCTGTAATAATAACTATATATGCTGCGTATATGTCATATAGACATACATACACACACGTGTTATTATTACATATATATGTTATGATTGTTATTAGTTTTCTTTCAATTGCAGCATCTGTTCTGTTTCCCTACGAATAAATAAATGAATAAATAAATGAATAAATAAATAACAAGGTGTGGACGATGTCAGCTTCCTCCTGCGCTCCAACACCTCCGACCACGTGACCAACAGGCGCACAAAGCCTTATAACCACACGCTCACACGCACTCACGCACTCACACACACGCACCGGCTGCCTGTCTGCTTCAGTGTAGTTGACATTGACAATATCTGCTTTGTCAACAGCTGATGATTCCTCCTGAAAATCATCTAAACAACAAGTGTAGTAGCTGCTGGAGTTTTATTGGAGACACTGGGACTGACAACTGGGAGGTAAAATCCCACTGGTTTTCTCCCAGTTTAACTGCTTTTCTTCGCGTCGTGGATCGATGTTCGTACTGAGGAAATCAAGGTACGTCTGTTATTAAATCATCACTACTTTTCACTCGGTGTCTCTTCTTGTATTTTTTGCCGGTGTTTTTCATTGGTTCTTTGCCCAGATTGTGCGTAAAGCTTTTGGTTGTCAACAGAGGAAACATGAGAGATATTTTATTTGTGTTTCAAACTTAAACGTATTTCATCCCTCAGCTGTTTAATTGAGAGACATCACTGTTGTCATCTTCAAAATAAAACATCTCGTTCAGAACCCCCCCCCCCCCCCCCGCCGCCCCAGTAAACAGTCAATTAATTAATTAATATCATAATTAAATGGATCATTGGGCAGACTGTATGTACTCTCTCTGTTTCTCCCTTGATGCTTCATTATTCCTATGATTATTGAATTAAAAGCTTAATGCTTAATGACCTACTTTAATTAATAAGAAAGCCCTGGCTGTCCTACTTAATGCAGTGATTTCCCCTGAGGCTGCACAGGTTTGTCATCAACTGTTCACTTTCCCACTATTGTCTGGGATGCATCTGCTCTGGAGTCAGCTGGTTGATACACAGATTCCCCTCCTGTCTGCCAGCAACACATCCATCCTCCACCGTATCTATCATCAACGAATATTAATGGATATCAGTGTAATCTGATATTTTTTTTATATTTAAATATAACTCGATGTGTTTATTTTTGACTGAATCCTTCATGGAAAGAGTTTTTATTTGTTGATTTTCTTCTTCTTAGATGTCCCTATGCTCGGCTCTAATGCTGTTTGACCACACACGTCTCCACTGAGCATCTCTGCAGCCACACACCAGCCATGAAGTTGGCTTTGCAAAGGTTAGCCGGCACCACCATCAGCACGCTAACAACAGGTGTCCAGTATCTCGGCTCCAACGACGCCAGCTACCACGACCCCTCCGTCGACTCGACCCTGATCAAGAGCAGGTCCTACTTTGAGAAACCTCTCCCCGCCGCCATCGCCCACTCGCTCTCTTCACTTGTCCCTGGGAATAAGGAGGTCCTCTACAATGGCCTCTCTCCCATTTTCCCCACCAATGTGTCAGACCTTTTGCTCGCCAATGGCACGTCTCTGGATAGCGGAGGAGCGCCACCGTGCGGGGAGGACTTTGCAGACAACATGGAGTGCTTTATGATTTTGACTCCTGGTCAGCAGCTCGCCGTGGCCATCTTGGCCCTCACCCTGGGCACGTTCACGGTGCTGGAGAACCTCATTGTGCTGTGCGTGATCCTGCACTCCCAGACGCTCCGATCGAGGCCTTCCTACCACTTCATAGCCAGCCTGGCTGTGGCTGATCTGATAGGAAGCATCATTTTTGTCTACAGCTTCCTGGACTTCCATGTGCTCCACAGGAAGGACAGCCCCACTATCTTCCTCTTCAAGCTGGCTGGGGTCATCGCCTCCTTCACCGCCTCTGTAGGAAGTCTGTTCCTCACCGCAATCGACCGATACATATCCATCCACAGGCCCATGGCGTACAAGCGCATCGTCACAAAGACTAAAGCAGTCGTGGCCTTCAGTGTGATGTGGACGATCTCCATTGTCATCTCCCTGCTGCCGCTGCTGGGCTGGAACTGCAAGCAACTCAACTCCGTCTGCTCGGACATCTTCCCTCTCATGGACCAGAAGTACCTGATGTTCTGGATCGGCATGACCAGCGTCTTGCTGCTGTTCATCATCTACGCCTACATGTTCATCCTCTGGAAGTCCCACCACCACGCCGTCCGCATGCTGAGCCGCAGCTCTCAGAGGAGTGTGATCGTTTACACGGCGGAGGGGACTAAGGTTCAGACAGCAAGGCCCGAGCAGGCCCGCATGGACCTCCGCCTGGCCAAAACCCTGGTTCTGATCCTGGTGGCTCTCATCATCTGCTGGGGCCCGCTGCTCGCCATCATGGTCTACGACCTCTTTGGGAAGGTGAACGACTTCATCAAGACCGTGTTTGCCTTTTGCAGCATGCTGTGCCTGCTCAACTCCACCATCAACCCTGTGATCTACGCCATGAGGAGCAAGGACCTGCGCCGGGCCTTCCTCAACATCTGCCACATGTGCCGGGGAGCGGCGCAGCCCCTGGACAACAGCGCTGAGAGCGACTGGAACAGCAGGAGTGTGAGAGGAGCAGCAGGCGGGGGGGCGGGGAAAGGCAGAAACACCCAAGTGAAAGTAGCCCGGGTTACGGTTTCTGGAGTGACGGAGCCTCACACTGCAGAGGCTGTTTGAGAGACGAGCTGCTCTGCTACGGCTGTGAAGTGATGATGGTGTAGAGCAGCCCCGCCCCCCCGCCCCCCCCCCCCCCAGTGCACGGCTCTGTGACTGTGAAATGTGCCAAAACACGAGAAACAGACTTTAGATCTGTGATATTAACACAACACTGTTCTCCTCTGTCTTTACTACCAAGACATGGTTTGTTACGTCGCACAAGTCTGAAAAAAAGGCCGACTTGATCGTTTCATTCAGGAAATAATACAGTCGTATTCCCAACATTATGTTTTGTCATCTTTACTGTAGTTTGACTTTCTTTTACAGATTTCAACTTAAAGCTAGAACTTGTGATTTCATTTTTGTACTTTCGCAGCAATATTGTGGCAGTAATGCAAACTGAAACTGTGTCCACCCTCATGCAAGGTGTCAGTTTTTTGAACGATAGCTTGTAACAAAGTAAGATTAGCATCTCATTAGTGATTTGAAATCAACTATTGATGATCTTGTGAGACCATGATATTGTGAAATTTAGCATTCTATTGCATTTTTACTTTATTTTCTTTACTGTGCTTAGCAGGGCAAACATATGGAGTCACATTTTGAAATGTAAATGTCTTTTTGATCAAAACAGAACTTCAGTCAGCAGTGATTTGGGAATGTTACATAGATGCTTATTACTCGTGCTTATAAAACAGTTAGCATTCTGTTGTTCTTCTGAGGCGTCCATTGTGCTATTGTGTTCCTTAAAGCTGTGTATTAGCCAAAACATGAGGTCCATGAATATATTTATCTATTTTTTATCATAAGTGTTTTGAACTTACCTGGATCTTTTCAATAAAAAACTTTGAAAAATGACAAACCAGCACATCAGCGCCTGCAGCTGATTTCATTTATAAGGGATGTGTATTTCTTTCTCTTCAAGGTGTAAAAGTGTGTGTGTGTGTGCATGTGAGGGTTATTAATAATTCAGCTACTAGAGAGAACTTCTCGGTTTTGTGGCGAACATGGCAGCAACATAACTAAATATATTTCCGGTTGGTTTCATTTTGCTTGAAGGGAGATTTGAGCAGGATTTAGCCAAGTTATATGCACTTCATCTACATGTTTTTACTCTAGTAGCGTCTTTAAGCACGTTTTTAAAACGTAAATTTACAAATGAACATCATTTGATGATGTATATAAGTATAGGATGGAATATTCTGTATATTGAACTTTCCCCAACAAAAAATTCAAATAAACTTTAGGGGAGTTACAGTTCTGGATGTAGCCGGGTTATGTGCAATTCATCTACATTTTTTGTTTTTTACACCGTTTTAAGCCTCAAATAATATAAATGCATATTTTTAAATTTACAAAAATCTTGACAACCTTAGTCTCATTTAAATATAGGTTGAAATATAAGTATATTGAGTTTTCTCAACAATGAGGCAACATTCAAATGAACACAGTTTGTTATGGGTTAGATTTTTCTTGGGGTGAGTTATAAGCCGGATGTTGCTGATACTTTTTACTCAATAATTTTTGAGTCATAAACCTAGATATTCTAGTTTAGCTGTATAACATGTGTGACACTGCCCTCCTGTGGGGATAAGGACACATTTTTATTACCATTATATTTAATATTTTATTCCCAATGTATCGATCCTGCTAAAAGCAAATAATTCAATTGATGTAAATAAATAAACATAATGAACTAAATAAAAATGGTGAAATTACAAATCTCTATGACGTCATGAAACTTGAATTTCTCCCCCTCGACCCTCTCTCTCTCTTCATGGCCCAGAGTGCACCGCGGCGCCTTTCACACGTGACGTCACGGCGAAGCCGACAGCCTCGTATGAGAAACAAGCAGCAGGAGTTGTGTTAGCTCGCTGTGCTAACTCCCGCTAGCCCCGCTACCTCCAGCCCACTGTCGGCCCGCAGCTGGCTGCTCCTCGCTGCAACTTTTTGGGACGTAACTTTCAGAACAAGCCGATAGCCGGGCTGCTGTGTGACGGAACACTTTCCTCCCTCCAGCGACAGGTAAGAAGCGGCTTTAATTCCGAACGTGCACCGCGGCGCAGGGTCCGAGCGGAGGCGGCGGCGGCGGCCGGAGCTAACGTTAGCTTTGTTTTCTTTTTGATTGTTGGCTAGCGAGAGTGGCTAGCGTTAGCCCCGCTAGCAGAGATCTGAAAGCCGGAGCTGCGCAGTATCCCTGGAGCTGGCTCGACACAATACACAAGAGCCGCGGCCATCAGCTCGGCGAGATCACTCGTGTCGTCACTTCATTATTGTCTTGTTTCGGTATTTTTTCACCCCCCTCTTTCCTCCTCCTCCCCTCCTCCTCCTCCTTCTCCTCCCTTTAACAAACTAAAGTCATGGCGTGTGGAGCCACCCTGAAGAGGACCATGGATTTCGACCCCCTGATGAGTCCCGCTTCCCCCAAACGACGAAGATGCATCCCCGTGGCCCCGTCGTCCTCGTCCCCTAGGAAGTATCTGAGCATGGAGCCCTCGCCATTTGGGGAGTCATCGTCCAGACTTAGTGCAGGTATGGTGCTGGCCTGCTGGCTGAGAGGCATTAGCAACATGTTGAGCCTCCCCACATCTAACCAGAAAGCAGCTATGCTTCTCTGCGATAATGTGAATCCTCCATTGTCTTTAGTGATGGACTTGTGTTGGTGATTGTGTGTCCGTTTGTCCTTCCAGAACAAATCCTCAACAGCATCAAGCAGGAGTACAAACGCATTCAGAAGAGGAAGCATCTAGATGGAGGCTACCAGCAGTCGGAGAGCTGCTATTCTCCAGAGTCCCCTCCCCAGTCGTCTACTATGAATGTTTCCAGCATGCCAGGTTAGCTGGTTTGACACCATGCCTATTGCTGACACGGTTACTGAGACATGTATTGACTCAATCACAGCTGCTACGCACATAGTGTTTCTTAAGTCTTTGCTTCATCTGTGCAGGAACGTCCACCGGAGGTGTTTCTCCCACTAGAAAAGAACAGCCGTTATTCACCCTCAGACAAGTTGGAATGATCTGTGAACGCCTGCTGAAAGAAAGGGAAGAGAAGGTGCGGGAAGAATACGAGGAGACCCTGACCTCAAAACTGGCAGGTTAGTACGTTCAGAGCAAGAAGACAGAACAAGAAACCCGGTTTATAAGGAAACACACTAAGATTGACTTCCGCATAGTTGAGTTAAGGGATGTTAATTAAGTTTTTCATAAAGACATTAATAACAGGAGCACTTCCTCTTTCTCCCACACCTGCTACTGAGCTCCTGAGGGGAGTTAATTTAAAATATGTAGTCACAGATGTAAGTAAACAAAATGTATTGTGAAGAGTGATTGGTGAACTGGGATGTTTTTAGATTAGTTTCTGAGTAACTTTCAAGATTGATAACACATTTCAATAATAGAAGTTGTGGTGAAGTCTTAACATGTTGATTTCTTGTGGATTTCAGAACAATATGACACCTTTGTGAAGTTCACACACGATCAGTTAATGCGACGATTCGGGGAGCAACCTGCGAGCTGTGAGTAGTTTTCATTACATCAGTGTTTACACGCTCATGTTTCATGTAATGTCTTATATTGACAAAGTGTTAGATCTCAGTGTGAGCGCCGCTTTTTTTTAAGTATGAAAGTAACGAGTGTGGTTTTGTTTCATCTCCCTCTGCTCCAGATGTTTCCTGAGTGGGACAAAGACACGTCTGCAAGACAACCTCCTCTTGCTGCAAGCTGTCATGTGATATTTCAAGAAAGAAAGAAAAAATGCTCATCATTGTAAGAGATTCAGTTTAGCTAGTTTAAATCAAACTTTTCTTACTGTGCCATATTTCTGTCTTTGGGCAAAGGTTTATATGAAGCTGTTGTTGTTACCACTCTGTTGTAAGCAACCAGGTCCTAATGTAACTGAATGGACCCTATCTCTACCAGTGGCCTATGTTCCTCCTGCTGTACGTATCTACAGTTATCTCACTTTTGTAATGATTCCCAGCATTCCAGGCTTTGTCACTTGTTTCTCTTTGTTACATGTAAATACGATAAAGCAGCGCAGAGTTTAAAACAAGGTTTGCTGGTCAATCTGAAGGGAAGTGGAAGAAACACAGCTGAACAGGGAGAATGTTTGCAGTTCGTCCTCTGTTCATCGCTTTTTAAATTGAGAATAACGTGGGCAAGTTTTTTTTTTCCCTCTCCCTACCAGTGTTTTATTTATTTTGACTTTTGTTTTGCTGGTATCATTTTGAAACCAATGTACTTATTGGGAAAAAACAATAAATCTTTTAAGAGTTCAGAATCGTGTTTGTACATGACAGACAAAAAACCTTGTCCCCTCATGTAAATCTATCACTGCATTGTATGAAAAAACTCCCTTATCGCAAATCTCAGTTTCCCAATTAACTTGTTACTTTAAACTTATCTAAGCCGTGCCTCCTGTAAAATGAGAAAATGCTGAATTCAGATTTCCTCTATTATGAGGGAGTATTGTGGCCACTTAAAGATGGAAAATTGTGGCTTAGAAGTTGGAATTTTTAGATAAATAAAATGGAATTACATTCCCTTTTCTGGAACACAGCACCAGATATTACAGATCTGCATCCTAAGATATAAAAGTAGTATTTTCTTAGTTTGTTCTCTCAAAGTTATTAATACAAGTATTCACAGCCATTCGCATACATCTTTTATTAGCAAAAACAAACATGAAATATAGATCCAACTCCCACTTGATTTTCTTCCAATGGTCAACAGCCCCCCCAGGTGAGTCGGGCCACGTGGTCCGTCTTCTGCTTGGTGGATTTAATGAAGCCCAGAAATTCGAGTTCCGATACGGCTTGGATGAAACGAGCGCTGGAGACGAAGATGAGGAACAAAGGTTTCTGAAAAGTGGACTAAACTATAGCCAGTGTTGATAAATCTAGAACTGCAACATATAGCAACATATGCAAATGGTATTGACAGTCACCTCAGTGTCTGTCCTCACAACCACTGATAACAATTTATAGTTTGCATCGACACAACAAGAATCCCTAAGACTTGGTTATGTCGTTTGACTGTTTGCCTTATGTTCATTTCACCCAACGAATTAAACATTAAGTAAGAAAATAGAGGAAACATGATGGAAGGATACTGTTTGACTTGATCCACTTTCCCAAAATCTTCAGAATCTGGATCGTTACCCTCTGCTCCAGAAACCACAGTGGCGTAGGCCTGAAAACAAACAAACACGTTCATGCACGTGTCCAAAGTCTTATCTTCAGATCAATAGGTTGACACATCAGTTGTTAGGATCAATTAAGACAGAAAAACAAAGGTAAGGTTGAAAGGTTACAAACATTTATGTTTTTCCTTACAGAGGGTTGTTGCCCTGTTAACAAGTTAAGTTACTTGCAAATCAGCTTAAAAAATAATGATTTAAAAAACATACAAACTCACTTCTAGCCAATCAAAGAGGTTGATGAGTCTGCCGCACTCCAGGTGCAGCTTGTAAGCGATGCAGATATCAGGAGCAGCATTAGAGACCGACCCGTCCTCCGTCTTCAGGTTGTCATTCTGAAAGTCAAGAGTTAAGATGTCTTAACATTTTGAGGTTTTTCCAAAGCATGTATCACACACACACAAACGTTTTTTTGGAGTTGGCTTCAGTCCTCCAGTCGCCCCTCCTGAGCTGTACCTGGATGTAATAGTAGGGGGTGTTGAGAGCGGCCTGGATGGAGGTGCGAGGTGTAGCGTTGAGGTGGCGTCTCACTGTGGCAGACGAGCTGTAGTAGCAGACTTCGTTCAGGGTCTGAGACTCTGGGGGAGACAAGTGACTCCTTGGTGGGAGAGAGATGTTTGGAATACATTTATTTTATCGTATTAAATTCATTAAGACTTCCAGTGGAGCAAGAAACTGATCTGTCTTACTTCACTAGGCCATCGATAAAATCGATGGCTTCATTGCGTAGAACCTCAAACGGACTGAGTTTCTTGGATCTCCGAGATTCGTTCAGCTCTAGCAGTGTCTGGAAAACACGACAATATCCAGAGTGTGTATTCAAGTATGAATAAACATCAGTGGAGTGGGGAATTTTTTCAGAGAAAACAAGTCAAGTTGATACGTTCCCTTCAAAATACAGGTGGGTTACCTTCTGCAGCTGGAAGAGATCGGTTTTCTTTTGAAGGTTTTTCACTGGAGACGTGAAACTCTCTTCCACATCAGGGACAGATTCAACAGCTGCTGCTGCTGCTGCTAAGATGAAAATGAAAGACAAGAATGAGCAAGTAGGGACATACTATTACCGTTGCCTATTCCACTAACTTTAATAATTAATTGAGAAAAGATGCAACCATATTTTAATACTAACTGTCCAACTGTTTGAATTTGGCGAGCAACTCCTCAAGCTGGATAAGAGCGTTCTTCATCTTCTCTGACTTGACCTGCTGCAGAATCTCTGCACACCTCTGGAGCAGCATGACCAGCTCTTCTTTCGCCAGCATCCTGGGGGGAAAACCCACAGGAAGTTTATGAATGAACGGTACGTGAGATTCAGACCTGGGATGCTGTTGGAACACTGTGGTTTGATCAGGGGAGCGACAAAGACTCAACACCATCTCAATCTGTCCACCAGGAGGTGCAATAAACACAACATATCAAAAATAGAGCATCTTCAAAAAGTAGGCAGGAATCTAAGTGACTACAGTTACTGTCATTTATATTTTTAATGTATAACTTCTATTTCTTTGAAACATACATATTATTTATGGAAGCTTACTTTAGAAGCTTCATAGCCGACTGGTAATCTTCATTCTCCCACACGTTCTTCTCCAGGCAAATTAAATGGAGCTCCCTGATCTGCAGCACAAAGACAACTTCAGTGAAAAATCACACACCAGCGCAGCAACAGAGCAAAACGTGGTTATAGTCAAATTAGCTGGTTCAAAAGTGTTATTTTATATTGTTTTAGACAAAGAGCTCAGAGTTCATGCCTGTTTTCCGAGAGGGTAGCGAGGTAATGAGGAGGCCAGCGTGTGGAGGCACCTCAGGACAGGGTAGTAGTTCTTGTGGTATTTATGAAGGTCTTTTATCAGCCTCTGGCACACATCCTGAAAACAGATGGTCAGCTGAGGTGTTAGATTGGGGCCAGATATCTGCATTATTCTTGGCTAGTGCCTCAGGAGGAGAGGTAAAAGAAAGAATGTACCTTTAAATAACCATCCTCCTTCAACAGAAGAACCTGTTCCTCAGTTTCCTGCCTCTCTACATACCTAGGAAAAAAGGTTAAGTCTGTTTTACATTTGAAAAGGTGAAAAGCAAACCATGGAACAAACAACACAATATTAAATTTCATCACGCTCGAATATGAAGTTATCCAGAGTGTTCACAAAATTCAAAAGCAATTTTGTGATTGAAACATAGAAACAAAGAAATAAATCTTCACACACAGGGGAAATACAAATTGTGTTTGTACCTCTTGAACGACGGCAGCTGCCTGATCCTCTCCAGGTCTCGGACACTGAGCTGTGTCACGTTCAGAAGAGCCTCCTTCTTCTTACAGCACAAAACGCTCAGAGGCTGCGAGTGAAAGTGCTCCAGCAGAGCCAGCTGCACAAAGTCACACACGCAGAAAGTCACACACCATGCAATTCTGAATCAGATCTTCAGACAAGGCGACAAAAGCAGAGGCAAGACTGATAAAGCATTTAGGAGCATCTCTGTACCTGAACACCCTTGATGAAGTTTCTCACTGAGAAGTCGTGGTAGAGGAAAATGCTGATCAGCACCTGCATCACTTTGCCATTGAGCTTAAACGGGAACTGATGTGTCAGTATAAACTGGAAACAGACAAGACAAAACCATTATAAATTATATAATAAACGTCTAAATCAAATACTCCAATAATATGTTTATTAAAGCATTTGAAAAACTGTTCTGTAGGGGGACACGAAAAATTCACAATAAAAAGCAACCAAAGACAAATATATACAATCTTAAATATTATTATACCTTTGTTACACATGCTTGAAAAAAGGCCACAGGGTTTATCACAGGGTTGTTAAGGATTACTTCACATGGCACAAGCCATTATTTATTTATCCCCTGTTTATTAACCAAGGAAATACTTGTTGACAAGTGAAGGGAGGATGGTGCCTGAGATGGACAGGCAGGTCAGTGCGGCGTCAACAATAATATGGACGTTGTATTGGACCGTTGTGTTGAAGAAGGAGCTGAGCTGCAAGGTCTGCTGGTTGATCAACGTTCGAACCCAACATACCTTGTCTATGACTGTGGCCAGATGCTGGGTGCAGGACAGGGACTGGAAGAGCTCTATGCACAGCAGGGAGGACACAGAGTGAGGCAGCATGTGCTGGATGGTGCTGGGTGAAGTGGCGATGCCGAAGATGAACATCAGCGGCAGACGTTCGATGTACAGACTGCAGAACAGAGACAAGAGTCGACTTAATGAAGATTCTTTAGGCGGCTGCAAAAGCTGATTTTTTTCAGGAACTTAATAAAATGATGATCAAATCCCATGTCAATAATTGGTTCAGCTCAGGAGTTCCTGGTTACCTGCAGATGAGGATGAAGGTTTGAAGAACCCTTGGATTGAAAGCCTCCAAGTCTTTAAAAATAATTACGACAGGAGGCTGTTGTTGCTCATCTTTGATTGGAGAACTTCGCTTTTTTCCAGGAGTACCACCGCTGGATTTCTGACATAGATATAAACATATTTTTCTAAATATCAGCTGAACAAACTTAATTTTATCAAGCTACAGCTTCCATTCTCACCTTTGTTTTTGTCTTGTACCAGTCGCAGAGTGTACCGAGGGAGCAGTGGGCGCCCTTGTGGAGCGGAGCACTCGTCTGCTCAGCCTCCTCCTCTTCCTCCTCATCTTCCACGGCCACATCTGTGCCCGTTAACTTCTCCAGCACCCTCTTCATCAAATGCTTCAATGCTGAAATGATGAACCAGAAATATAAACTTGAAAGCTCAAACTGTCACAGGAGTAATGACACAACCAAGACTAAGGTAGTTCAAACAATCGAGAATGGCCTTTAGTAGAGGCCCAACAGATATCAGTCCCCTGAATATGCCTGATTCTTTCACTAAGATCTATTTATTATTTCCTGGGAAAATGGTGAAACTGTCAAAAACACCACATCTCGCTATTTTAAAGAAGGTGAATTTCTGGATCCACGCCTATGACCCGGATCTGCATCAAAATTTAACGGGTTCTTCCTTGACACTCACCACATCCTTCCAAAGGGTTTCATGGAAATATTTTGAATTGTTATTATTATAATTGTGTAGGAGTCGAGGGAATAATGTAATCCGGAGATCTTCTAATTTTGTGCGCCTCTCGGCGTCGATTTTTTTATAAACAATTCAACCACAGACACTTCCAGGCTTAACCAAAACATCCGCTTTTAACCACACCCAGTGCACCTGTTACTTTGGTAGCACCACCGCTCCTTACCAGGTGTGTAAGTGTGCAAACCATATTAGTGTATTATCACCTGTCCCCTACAATTGTGTAATAAAGCTTCAAACAAACAAACCAAGCAACAAACCCACAGGTGTGAAAACAAATCTCCTTGGCAGAGGTATCAAAACCAACAGTTTCTTAAATGGAGGCTCTTACTTCCACACTCCTTGGCCTGGACCGAGGCCACATGAGGGGTGACAGACTGCTGGAGCTGCTCCGACAGACTGTGGAAGGTCATGTCATGATCTGGGACGTTCACACCTGCGGAGGGCAAGGTAGGAAAAGCAAGTCAGGCTAAATGTATACAGCCCTCAAAAGGCAAATAGAACGGATGATGAATAAAGAGTCAGCAAACGTCTGTGTACCAAGGACTAGAGCTGCAGTGGGTATCTCACTGGCTCTCATCTTCGACGCCCAGTCACTGTGTTGACGAGTGGAGGAGCATTTTCTGGTTAGGTCCAACAAACTGTCCAGGACCTTCCTGTTGAGTTCATCCTGTAAGACCTTACGTGCAGGAAAGAAAATATGGTGAATATAGTCTTCTTACTTTAATTCACTGAATACAGCAGTTTGTTCAAATCAGTTGAACAGTGCAAAAGGTTTTAAAATGTATCTTGTTGTTCTTCTAAAGGGACCCAGTGGTGATGTGATGAAGATATTTTACCTCTGTGTCTGTTTTGATCTGCTCCCACAGAAGCTGACAGAGCTTGAATCGTACTTCACTGTTTTCAGCACCTTCACAGCCATCAGTGAAATGGTCCTCTGAGGAGGAAACAAGGCAAACAGGAGAATACGTTTTATTAAGTATAAGTATTATTTGTCAGATGGAAGATAACATAAGACCATTGTATGTTAAATATAATAAAAAGAAATAAAATCCAGCTCAATATAAATAAATTAAAAAAAATACTATACTATTAATTTTATTAAGATGAAAATAACTAAATCAAACAGCTCAATATAATTAAAATAAATATTAAATACAATACTACTATATAAAGATAAACAAACATTAAATAAAATGTAGAGCTCAATATAAATAAATATGACATACAATACTAACATATAAAGATACAAAGAGAACATAGAATAAATACATCAATATTAATCAAATCAAATAGAAAACTACGTGAGGATGAAAGTGACATGTGAACATACACGTTATGATTATTACAGCCACGTTTAAGCTTTAAACAAAAGACAGCTTCTTCTCGATCTGAGCAGAACTCACCTAAACTCAGCTGCTTCTTCTTCTTCGCACTTGGTTTGAAAACAAAACAGCCCTGAAACGTCAGCGGCCACAACGTGAGTCAACAACAACAACACGCAGAGGAACTTTGAGCCATGTTTACGTGACTTGTAACTTCAGAATGGGACTTTACCTTCGACACAGATGAAGTCGACATGTCAGGAGAGTTTTATATCAGAGACCAACGCTGGAAGTTTAGTGGAAAGAAAATGTGGATTTAAAATGACGGCTGCTACCACCTCCCGCCAACGTGACGTAGCCGGAAGAGGCTGTGTTCAGCTGTAACGACTGTTACGCTGTGTTCATAAGTTTGACTTCATCCTAAATTCTTAAGTTGTTGCTTTTGATAATATAAAGTAACGGTCTTATCCATGTTATCAAATGATAAACTGACATATGACCGTGAGCCTTTTGTTAATTTAAGTAGAATCTCTGTAGTTTTAGACGCTGTAGTTTGTTTCTGTTTAACATTGCTGATGTTGAACACCCTCCTTGTTGCGCTCTCACTAATATCCTTAGATGGCAGAAAAATGTAAAGATGATGCTCCCACATTCTTCTAATATATTTATATTAATACATTTTAAAAGTTATGTTTACAGCTTCATACTTTATTTCGTTGGTATATATTTAGCTGCATCTGCCAACATTTCATTTGAATGCACTGTGTATTATATTTAAGGTCTCATAAAACAAGCAAAGAAAACAGAGCTGTCAGTATTTTATTTAATCCTCTTGGTGTTTATTGAGATAAATATTTATGATACAACTTTATTGTAGTGTTCTGTGTATTAGTGAACTCTGCAAACTTACTATGCATAATAAATCATCTAAATATGTTTTGTCTAATGAATAGTAGCAAACTTGTGCTTTATGTGTAAAAAAAACCAGCAGGACAGTGTATTAATGTAAGTATCCTGTTGAGTAAATGCTATCTATTGAAATCTTATGTCTATAGAATATCAGAAATAAAATTTGCTGACAATATTTTACAAAAAAAAAGTAGTAACATTTTAAAAAGTAACATTTTATTGAACACTTTGTGGAAGACATGTAAATATTACAGATAGGTCTACTAGTGTTGAAAAAGGATAAAATAAATACAAACAGAACTTGAAATCCCATAGGGATATATAAAAACATAGTTTTTCTTTAAAAGTCTCCATTTAGCAAAAGAAAAAAAAAACATCTTCAGTACTAAGCATAAATACAAACAAGTTTCTAAAATCTATGCCCTAAAGATTACCTGGTTATTATATCTAACATACATAATTAAAATCATCCAAGACATTATTTCTTTAAGTACAAAATAGGCCGTCTCATTGTAATCTGTGACCGTGAGTGTGAACAACTGGAAATCTGGTGCATTAACAAATCATTCTGCAGCATAACTTCTCAAATCCTGAGTGAGATTGAGTTGAGAACAAAGTACCGGGCTATGATCCACTGTAAAGCCACTTTTTGATCATGACCATGGGCTTCATGTCTTGTAGCTGCTTTAGCAAAAGATCAGCACCGTCTGAAAATGTTTTATCCATCACTATCTTGACATTGTTTACCGATTTTAGATTAAGTGGATTTCTGAAGTCTACCAGATTTTCATAGCCCCTAAATTCATCAGTTATTTTACTCCTCATCGCAGATCTCTGTTTGTGAGTTTGCTGTCTTTTGGACGGCAGCTCGGCACCAGGTTTGTCACTTGATTTCCGTTTGGAAGAGTGGGTGGACTCTGAGGTTTCCAAGAACTTAAGGAAGGAGTCCTCAAGTCCTAAAGGCTTGAAAGACCCTGACATAACCACATCGTCATGTTGTTCTTGGGCTGTGGGGGTACCAGGATTTGAGTTCTCTCTTGAACTGTTAACAGTCAAACGATTCCTAAGGCTCTGCATCCTCTCCGGACAGGCTGGTGTTGGACGTGCAGGTTTTCTGGGACGCCCTCTTTTCACTCCGCATTCTGTCCCAGTGGAAGTTTGAGATTCTGCACTATCGTCGTTAGAAAGCTTGCTGTCTTCTTGGCTTGCTCTGTCCATCAGATCATCCATTTTCTCGTCACTGGGCTTCTCCCCCTCTTCTGGCTCTGTCTCCTCAGAGGACGAGCTTGACGCGCCCTCAGATTTATTTGCATCTTTGAATCTGGCGCGTGAGTACTTTTTGCAGAAAATGAACTGACTCCTCTGGTCTTCAATGTATCTTTCTGTGAGGCCATGAGTGGTGTAATGCTTGAATATATTCCTCTCAGCCCGCTCAACTGCATCACAGCCTATGATCATGCACGGGTACTGCAGCGAGGACTTCTTGGTGCACATAGCTGATGCCTCCTCGTGGGATTTTAGTGTTGGTTTCCCGAAACTAGTCCAATGTTCAATGGACTTGGCTTCTTTCTTTTTAGAGTTTTTCTTCTTCATTTTGAATTTGTTTTCAACATTCTCTTTCCCATTAGACTCTGTGAAAAACCCGAATGATTTGGTCCTTCTTCCGTCACTTGTTCTGGGATCATAAACATATTCGTGCTTTTTGATCAGGTGGCGGAGGAGGTTTGACTTTGTAGTGTATATGCGGTCGCATCCATCATATTCGCACCTGTAGGTTGGATCAACTGAGCCGCTCTCAGAGATGGCGATTTCCTTGTGGTAATTCTTAATGTGCTCGATGTACTTTTCCACAGAGGTGAAGGGGAGATCGCAGTCGGGCCGGTCACAGTTGAAAGTCGCTATGCTCATGCTGGCCATCATGGCCGTAGCTTTGTCTCGGGTGAACTTGTGAAGTAAGAGGTAATGCTGCACTAACCGTGTGATTCCCATGAACACCCTAGAACAGTTTTTCACTTGACACCTGACTTCATTGTCTTTCCCTATGCTCGGACTACTCTCTTCTCCATTTTCAAAGCTGGTGTCTTCCGGCTCAGTCTCAGGTTTGGCGACGGGCAGCGTTGCCTGATGCATAGCCCTGTAGTGGAGAATCAGATTTTGCTGAATGGTGAACGCAGCAGTACATCCTTCATGGACACAGCGATATGGTCTATACGGACTGTACGCGTCTAATGCCTCACACATTTTGAGGCTCATCTTTTTCTCTTTCCGGTGGGAATCGTCCTTTGTTGGCGTGTTTTTGGAGCTGCTGGGTTTCTCTGGGGAGGAAGAGGCAGATGCAGTGGGAGAGCTGAACTTTCGCTCTCTCACTTTGCTCGATGCTGGATCAGACCTTCCTCGCTGCTCCTTTTCTTTGCCAAGTGGACTGAGTTTCTCTTTTAAATTAGATTTATGTTTCCCATCTGGACTCTGGTTTACAGCAGCCACTTGAGCCTGCTCGGGGGTTCCTTCAGGGCCTGGGGCCACCTCGCTGAACGAATCCTCGTTCAGATAGTTCTCAGGCGATGGCAGTCTTGTAACCGTTAACACATTAGGGGTCACGCCCTCTTTTACTGCAACTCCTGGTGAAGTGATGTGATGAACTTCAGGATAGTTTTCATTGTCTATCCGAGGTGCAATTGCAATGTCAAGCGGTTCTTGTTTGATAGCAAGCATCACAGGTACAGACTGTGACGTGGAGCTGGTGTTGGCATCAGTGGCTGCAGGGCTACTTATCGCATCATCTTGGCTCAGTCTAAATGTACGCCTGTTCCGAGCAGTGATCTTTAGCTTCTGCATTTCTGCCTTAGACAATCTATGTACTTTTTCATAGTGAATTCTCAAGCCTGTGGTTCTGGTGAACGTTTTGGGGCAAATCTGACAAGGGTACGGGGACAGTTTGGATGGTGTTCTTTTAAGTTCCTCTATCATTTCATTAGAGTAATCGTGCATTTTACACAAGTGTTTGAAAAGCGCCTCCTTTGTCATGAAGGAACAATCACAATCTGCCTGGTCACATTTAAAAGGTTTAGGTATCTTTTCATTGGGCTTGTCAACACTTTTACTCAGGCTTTTACTTTTTTCTCTGTCAGCGGCTTTGTCAGAATCCCTGACTTTTTGCTCTGAGGACAGTGCGTTCCGCATCTTCTCTTGCGCAGCCTCAATCAAATCCAACCTTTGAAAGGCATGTGAGATTTCCATCAGGTGATCCTCTTGATAAGGGACAGCGAGGGCTGGATTAGTCATCTCTGCAGCCTTTCCCTGCTGGTTTTCAGGGGGGAAGGAGCTGGGGTAGTCCATTATATTTGTACTTTGGGGCTCCTGTTTCAACACCATGGGTGAAGTCAAAGTTGTCAAGCTACAGGATTCCTGTGAGAAATCACCATTGTTAAACATGGCTGCATTAGTGTCAGGGCCAAGCGGGTCATTAAGGAAATCAAGAAATGACATGGGCAGATCAGCCGTCAGGTCGATCTCATCTACGGGTCTGCACTGCGAGCGTTTCGACAGGTGACCTCCGAGAGATTTGGTGCTGGAGAACTCTCTGAAGCATCTCCTGCAAATGACTTTGCCGTCCTTGATGATAGCGGGCCATTTGGTTCGCTTGCTCGACCTGCTGCGTTTTCCTTTCTGCGGGTCGGGTTCGCTGGCCTTTTCTTCTCCCAGGTTGGCATCACATTCAGCACTAGGACAGTCCTCATCGTAAGGGAAATCTGTGTTTACAGCACTATGTGGACTGAGCATGCCATCCCTAGAATTTTCCATCTGATCATATCCAGGGGTTGATATATTCTCTGTTTTAACAATGTCAAGTGTGGGTTTTAATGCAACCTGGGGCTCTGGGCTGAGACATTTCATGGGAATAGTGACCGATAAGCTTTGCGCATTACATGAGTTTTCACTCGGAGCATATGGAGTGTGGTAACCTCCTTCAGAGAGGCTGTCAATAGTTGAGATACTGTTTCCATTATCCAACTGTGCTGTCAAACTTGCACTGTTTTTTCTCATATCTACAGCGTCTCTGCTACCTTCAGCATGCACAAGTCCAAACTGATTCCCTCCGTTATGCATTTGCCCTGCGTTATCAAGCATCAGAGAACTAGACACATACTGAGACATCAAACTGGAATCTGAAGTATCCTGTGACACAGTGGGACCAATATTAGCTGCCATTGAATGATGTCTATCAGATGGAAGACAAGCCGTGGCATGATAAGGGTCCGCCTGCCACTGAGGGTAGCCGCGGGAGGGGTAGTCATTCATGTTAAAGCCGTCTGGATAGCTGTTATTCACGGGAGGTGAAGACCATGACTGGGGCATGTCGGACTGCATCATTCCACTGGGATTGTTTGAGCCCCCCCATGACGGGTACAGTGTGGGGTTCACCATTGGAGTGATCGGCACCGGCTCCATTGATCCAGGATAACATTGGGCAGGTGACGTTGAACATCCCACTGGGTAATCCATTTGCTGCATCTTGGGTTTATTGCATAGTACTCCTGGCTGATTTGACGGCTTGTTTCCCAGGATCTGAGACGGGTTTGGTGAAGCTGGTCCACTCGGGATCTTTTTTGCAGTGATTTTGGCCACTTTGTTGTATTTCTTTGCCAACTTCCAGTCTTCAAATATTTGAGGGTGTTGCTTCTTCACATGCCTAGAAAGACTTTTGTTAGTACTGTACGCCCTTGTGCATTCGCTGTATGGGCAGCAGTGCAGGCTCTCCTCACTGCCGGCACTACCAGAAGGAGTGCTGGAAGGATATCCCTGCAGCGAGCTGGGAATTTCTGTCTTGATTTGACTCGGGGAGATGATCTGTAGCATCGCTTTTGGAAATTCACTACCATGTAGATTATTGTTATGCCTCTCTCCCGGCTGACTTGCCACAGGGTTTGCTGCAGCGGGGACAGGATATTCAGAAGGAATCTCACCTCTCCCTGGCATCTTTTCTTGTACACGCGGAGCCTCCGGTGGTAGGTTTGCATCAGCTGGTGCTGTGTGAGGTTTTGTCAGTGGAGTGAAGCATTTCTCTGGTTCATTCATTTCATAATCCCCACCCGGATTCAGCATACTTGCGACGGAGTGTTTCACCCGTAGAGGAGTGGCATCATTAGAGACGTCTGGGGATCTGCACGGGGATGGGTCTGCCTGTGATGGTTCATCCACGTAAGCATTTGTGCTAACCCTTTCATGGCAAACAACAGCCGAACATGTTTCTTCTTTGCTCGGGGGACTCTGTGGAGGCGGTTGCACTTTTGGAGTGACAGGCGGGTTTTGATTTGTGAAGGGTAAATTGTTCAATGTGTCATTTGCACAATGATTCTCTTGGTGAGACAAGAACTGGGACTGTGAGTAAAATATTTTACCACAGTTTTCTGTTTGGCAGGTGTAAGTAAGATAATGCTGAGCCTCATGATCATACAACAAATAGGCCTCGCTGAAAACTTTGCCACAGTTAGGGAACATGCACTGGGCCTTAAATTCTGGATGTGTTTTTCTATGCATGAGGAGCTCAGAGTTGGAGTTGAAGTTGGCCTTGCAATCCAACTGTATGCAGATGTATGGTTTGCTGCCACAGTGCATCTGCAAATGATCATTAAGATGTCTGACATTAACAAACTGGCGTCTGCAGTACTGGCACACCACTTTCTGTTTTTGTATCTCTAAAAATCTCATGGCCTCATCGTCGTCCTTGTGAGATCTGACGTGAGCCATGAGGTTGCGGAAAAACTTGAAAGCCTTGGAACAGTTTTTAACGGGACAGAAACAGTCTTGACTTATCTGTGTGTCAGATGTAGTTTGCTCTATCTTGACAGAAGATGCCAATTGGTCCCCAACATGAGAGTCAATTTTAACAGGACTCATGCATGTCTTTGCGGCAACCTTTGAGTTTTTTGCTGGACTTTTAGGGGACTGAGGTGTTTTGGTTACCTTTCTTGCGGCTTTCATTGCAGCGAGTCTTTCTTTGCAAGACTGCTTTACATGCGATGCTACATGCGGCTCTAAAGTCTCCCTACTTTCGAAACTGTCAGCACAAATCGGACACAGGTACACTCCATCTTTGAAATGCTTCTGAGCGTGGCGAACAATTCTGTGACCCAAGAACTCCTTGTCACACAAAACACAGTACTGCATGTAGGCTCGCCAGTTTCTGAAGCGAGCGGACACGAAACCCTGCTCCCGAAGTTTTTTAGCCTCTCGGTTTTTCTCTCTTTCATCTGTGATTTCATTGAGTTCGTTCGTAGTGGTTAACAGAAAATCCTCCAGGTCTCTGTATTCAGGGAGCTTGCCAAGGGCACTTTCCACCTCTTGTTCGTCTGTGTCATTAAGTGTGTCAATAGATGACACAATAGCTGCCTCCTCACCCATCAGTGCCAAGCAGTTGCGTTTCAGTGTTTTCCAGTCCCAGAACTCTGGATCAAAAGGCCACTGTGTCTTCAAGGCCAGCAGTAACTCGCAGCGTAGAGAGTTGGGTACGCGTAGACTCCCATCCTCCTCTGGCTTCTGGTCGGGTTCGTTGTACAGTGACTCCACAGCATAATAAGAGTCGACGGTAGGCTGGAGGAGGAACTCTGTCAGCTGGCATGCACGCTTAACCTCTAGATCGGTTGGTAAGATGCAGGAAATAGTCTTGCAGATGGTAGAGTTGCTGTCCTTGTGGTCACTGGATGTCATTTTCAGAGCTTGAATGCACATTTCCACGCACACCGGAAGCCCCACCTCTCCAACCTATAGAAAGAATAATGTAACATGAATGCAACAAGTTAGATTTTACAGGCACGTTAACAGAAGCATCAGACTATGAGTCACTGTCGGTGAGAATAGTGACGTCTCTATCTTACTTCAAGCTACAAATGTGTAGACTGTTTTCTTACCTCGTTTTGGATGACTTTGATGAGAAACAGAATGTGACAGACACTTCTGCAGAGAAGAGCCATCTCTTTGCCCTGCCCGAGAAAAGTCTCAGCAGACGACTCTGAACGCATGAGTAGCTTGCTCCAGAACAGTGTGAGTTCCCTGGAAAACATCACAAACATATAAATTCTTTAGAAACTTTAGCAAAAATTATTTTGTGATAAGTGTCTATAAAATTTCAAAATATGCAATGAAATACGCCATCACAATTTCTTAAATCACAACTCCTTAAAAAATCCTTTGTCTGAACAATAACCCCAAACCACAAAATATAAAATGTTCTACATTGTAAGAAAACATAAGCAGCAAATTCTCATATCTCATACCTGGAACCTTCTATTGTCTTCCTAAATAACCTTAATGATTAATCAATAAGAAAACACTTGTGGATTGACTAATTGTTGTAGCTCTATTTGAAATGAAAAGGTGCATGTAATCAGATTAAGATCAACACAAATATAAAAGTGCACTCCTCTATTTTAACCAGACTGTTGCTGATACAAAGCAGTCAAGTGTTTGAGACAGTAGGTCATTAATATCCTCACTAATTCAGTTATTCACACTGGGACAATCTTCACACAATAATAAGCTACTAAGAGAGCAGGGAGCAGGAGGAGATCTTCGTGCACATGTTAATCACCGAGATCGCTTTGGTTTGGAAAAACAAATTTGTGCCATGACAACCGTATTACCAAGTCTTCTAATAACATATGTGGGACCAACACTTACCAGGCGCAGTAAACCTCTCCTTGAAGGAGCTGTCGCTTGAGAAAAGCAGAACATAAGCAGAGAGCTCCTTTCTCATCTCCCTCTGACTCCAAGTTGCAGATCATTTCAAGAGCGTCTTTACAGTCAATTGATGCAATCTATTGAGAAGACAGAGAGAAATACTGTTGGGACCTTTTATCATTAAGTAATCAATTGTTCAACTTGATGTCTGTGTTACTGTGTCGTTTCTTCACCTCTTCCATTAGCTGCTCCTGATTCTTTGTCATGCAGACGCAAAGCAAGTAGGTTTGTTTGAAATTCCCTTTTCCTTCATATCCCGGATACTCTGAGCACATCTTTGCAAGGACAGCAGCCTTATCAACGCTGTCCACTTTGATTAGGTGCTTTATCCGCATGTTCAGCAGCGTGGGACCTTCCAACTCAAGATACTCGTGAACTAAGGGACAGAGAGTGGAGACGACAGAAAACAAGATCTGAGAAACGCCACAAGAGGCTAAACACACACTATAATTTCATTGAATTAAAGCAGGACAAATGAGTTTGGTGCATCTTCAAGGCCCATATGCATCTAAGGAAGTGACAACTAACCTTGCTCTGTTTGAGGGTTTTGATTGGACAGGATGCCGCTGAGCGTGGTGTTGGACCAGACGCCATCCTGCTGTGCCAGAACTGCGAGCAGGCAAAGCTGTGTGCTCCCACTTTCTTGCAACAGGCTGTGTGCCAACTGTAGCACGAGAAAAAATACATGTGTAGTCACACAATTACTAAGGTGTCAGTGAGTCATACTTGAAATATCACAACATTCAAGGAAATCATTTTTACAGCAGATGTACTGAAGTGAATTTGTGTCAGCATCAAATAAGTCGAGAGTCATTCTTATACAGTAAAGAGAACATACAAACCCTTATATTTCAACCAATGTGTTTTTATTACCTCAACCCTGAGATAAACCATATCCACGCTAATTACTAAACAACATTTCTTTGCTTATCACTGCAAAGATAAGCCTCAGAAAAGGAAAAAAATAGTGTGGTTTCAGCCGCTGGGATACTGACCTTCATGGAGGACTGAAACTCCTCCCATAAGGCACCAGGGACGTGGTGGGGCAGTAAGAGCAGCAGCTCCGCACAGCTCCTGTGAATCCAACACGGTCGTTTGTTAAAGCCACATATGGGTCAAGGATACACACTTCGCAGAGTAAAGGGGAAGCATGCAAAAAAAAGGTGCGGCACTGTAAAGTCAATACAAAAGAGGATGAAGAACAGGAGAAAAGAGGGTTTATAAATCAGCAGCAGTGATACACATCTCAAACTACATCTGTCAGTGTTGGTGAGAGTTCAATATTAAATAGTTTTAACAGTTGGGAATCCTGCGACAATACAAATAATCTACAAATAGACCAAAATCAGCATTTATAATTGATAACTAATGAAGTTTTAATTACTGGCTGTCGTCTCTCTATCTCCATTCTGTGTGCGTGCTTTGCCTCCATCCTCAAACTTTACTCTGCAGCTCAGCCCAAATATGTCAGAGCTCCCTGTGAGGTCGCCTTCATTTCTATTCTGCAGAACAGCCTCAAGGTCTTGGCCTTCGTCTGGGCAAATAGCTGAGTAGTTATTTTAGACTGTTTGCAGAGTATTTAAAAAACGGTTCATATCTAAATTTCCTTTGGGATAAGGGCGTGTTTCGTTTTACTCTAACTGTCAAATATTCTGTACAGTAAAATCAAGGATTTAAACACTTTACAGTCTATCTGAGGGGCGTCGCTGCTCGAAGACACAACTATAGCAGCGGAACGGCAAAGCAGACAATGTTATGTCTGTTGTTACATGCTTGTGCCAAACCCTGTCCTGATTCATGTTTACGTGAATGATGTATAGCACATGTTAAAGAATTGTCCATGGGAGGGAAGTTGCTAGAAAGAATCAGAACAATAGTAAAGGATTTAAACATTTCCACTCACAGTGCTAACTTTTCAAGTAGGAGTGGCACGTTTTCACATTCGGAGGAGAGACAGGAGGCCGCCTTAGCAAAGCTGAGGATGGCCACAGTGTAGACCTCCAGCAAAGGCAGTGGATCTTCATCAGTTTTCCATCGGCCGGCATGTTCCACGAGGACCTGGAAGAGGATTCAGATATAATGATGAGAGAGGCTGATTCTGCACACTTATAAAATAGCAAAAACCTTTAAAATCAATTACATTTTTCCTTTAACAGTTATCAATCAATAATCAGTTTTACATCATGTTTAAATGAATTTCTTTCTGCTCTTCAATGATGTGTAAAACAACCAATTTCCAGGTGTTGGCTTGGACTCTGAGCAAAAATGTATCAATTAACCAAAAACTATAATATGTAGATTAATCTATCCTGAAAATAGACACCACAATATTTTGTTAATTATATTTGTACTTGATTTAGTTTTGATTACACTTTCCATGGCTCATGAAAACAAAGAAAAGAGTTGTAATTGCATATATTCAAGTTATGCGTCGTAATTTCGGGTCTGACAATAAAATAAAATGAAAGTCTTCGCACTCGTGGCAGCTGACGGGACCAGAATCAAACTTGTTAGGTGAAGGAGAATATAAGATGTAACTCCTCTGTACTACAATTGCAAACAAACAAATAATGGCAATTTAGGATGAATATAAAACTATTGGATCTGTGGTTATCTTTCATTTCAAAAAGCCACTACTAACTTTGTAGTGACAAATCCTAATGACATAAGTTTTGTTTTTGTTGATCTCTTTCCAACAGACAAGCCAGCACTGCACGCTGCCGGAGGATGAGCAGCAGTACTATGTTATTGCATCCTTATTACTAAAGTTGCACAGCAGGTAAAATAACAATGATTAGTTTTTCCATCACTCAACAAAGAGGAAATCCGTTTAGTTGTTTTTGTGCAATCTTGCTCACAAACAAACACACGCCAACAAACAAACAAACAAACAGGGGTGAGAATGTAATCGCCTTGGCGCAGGTAGAGACCCACAGATTTCACATGGAGACAGAATGCCAATAAACTACCACAAAATTATTTTAAATTTACAATATAATTAGCTCCAAGTTATATAAGCTGGCCAGCATGTAAAACAACAAAGCCTATTCTTCCTCCACCTCTTTTTCCCTCCATCAGTCCACAAAGAGCAAGACAGTAGACACAGAAACCCAATGAGACTCCATAAACTACCACAACATTTAATTTTGATAAATATATATTTACTAGGTTATAACCTCGTAATTATACAAGCTACACAGCATGTAAGACAACTAATGAAACTTCACTGGGTTCTTTCCTCCCACACAGGATACAACTCTCTAACAAATCAGTGCAGTTGTTTTGGTGTAATCTTGCTTACAAACAAACATACAAACAAACAAACAGGGGTAATAATGAAATCCCCCTGGTGCAGGTAAAAGGCTCTCAGATGAAGACAAAAAGTGTTGTTGTAGTTGTCTTTTGATAAATATATATTAACAATGTTATAACATCCTTATTGTATAAGTAGCCCAGCGTGTAAAACAACGAAAGCATCACAGTTGTGGGTCTTCCTGCTCAATAAAACCGTTTTATCCTCCACCTCCTTTTTCAGCAAGGCCCAAACTGCATCAATGAAAAACCCCTCTCCACATCCATTTCACCCTGAATCCCTGTTCCTCCCCTCTTCCTACACGGATCCTGACCGAGCTGCAGAAAAACTTCCACTCTTCCTGCCGCTTCTTTTCCCTCTTATAACTTTTCAGCTGACTGGATCCCCCCCACCACCACCAGTGTTCGCTCATGTGGAACAGAAACAACCCCTCGATACTAAGAATAAGAATAGAACAATAAAAAGATCTGCGCTGCATCGCAGGTAAATGGAGACCTCGCGTTGATATGGACGTGGTCGAGGCCAAATTAATGAAGGAGGATGCGTAATGGAGTCAGTGACCACTGCCACACTCTCCCTTTGAAACCCTGTCGCAGGCAGCTGCACACAGACCGCTCGCTTCTAACACACAAATACCTCCTCTTTTGCCTAGTGGAGCTGGTTATAAAGCGGTAATAACACACTAATAACCGCGTCCGCCTCTCCTCGTGTGGTTAGCCGGATTAATTAGTGCAGGAAAAAGGCCTGAGCTAGCACCTTGGAGGAATCATTGATCTCTGGCTACAATGGGCTTCACCGAACTAACCCGTTTTCACACCAAACTAAACCCGGGACGAGCCCGGAGCTGCGGGGGAATAACCCCTCATGTTCCCCACAGCGGAATCACCTCTTGGATTCCGTGCACATCAGTGCAATCGCACTGTAAAACATCGCTAACGTTGCTATCCGGGCTTTTCTCTTTTTTTTTTTCTCCCTCTTGCACAGCATGACCACTGCACAGGACAGGGGGGGGGGGACCCTGCATACCAGCTAGCACCGTTCATCCGCTGCTAGCTGCCTGGCCTGGAAAACACGAGCAATGCGTGCACGGTCCCCACCACACCGACACTCACACCCCGCACACGAGCACATGTCGCCGGGGAAACACCGAGGAGAGCCGGTGGGAAAACCACGGAGGAGTTGGTTTTTTTTTTCCCATCCCGAGAAACGCTAGCTAGGAGCAGCTAGCCGCTTTAGCTACATTGTTGTAGCGAGAAGCGTAGACGAGCATCCTCGGCCAGGAAGCCGGAGGGGCTGCAGGGCTGCCCGGGGATGAGCAGGCGGGCAGAGAGGGGGCTCACCTGGCAGAAGTCCTGGCAGAAGAGCAGCGAGGCTTCCGGGGGCGACCGCGGGCTCTGCCCCAGGGCCGAGCTCAGGCCCTGGAAGCGGTCCCGGAGCTGCTCGGTGGCTTTCCGTGTGTCATATTCCTTCTCTGTCTCCCCCTCCGCCATCTTCACAACAATCACGACCGCGTACGCACAGATGTTACGCTGGGCCAGACCTCGCACACGCGCGCGCGCACGCAGGGGTGTTGGGTGGGAGGAGGGGGGGGCGGGGAGTGTTGGGGTAGTGGGGGGGCGACCTGCACACACCACACCACACACACGCATGCATATACGACCCCTCTTAATGCCATCGAAGCATCCAGGACCGGACTCACAGCCTGCACACACCGGGTCGTTTTCCTGCCTTTTCCCGGGAACAGGGTCCATGTTGAGAGCTGTGACCTCCGGGCTCCGAGCATCATCACACAACGTGCACCAAAGGCTTCTCACAGAATCTATGCTGCAACAAGCGGCACATGTTGTACTGTTTATATGACAAATCAGGGAGAATTGCACAATAACACAACCTCGATCCCTATCTCCATATTGCGTATTTTGGAGGAAAAAAACACATTTGCCTCGTATATGTGGTATCATTCCTACTTTTCTTGTAAGTTTTATTTTTATTCATATTTTAATTTCATACTACTTTTTTTTTTTACTCACTACATTTGTATAAGGTATACATATATATATATATATCTTACACTCTCAGAGCAAATGTGTTAAAAATAACACAAGTGCAAAAATAGTAATAACACAAAAAGTGATTTTAACACATCACTTTCTCAGAGTCGATATATATATCTTACATATCTTATCTTAAAGTTATCCACAGTGTTAATGTTCTCATCCCTTCACGATGGTCAGAGTGCGGTTTTGTCCCTGATTCACTGTTTTGCTCACTGGCGCTTCAGAGGGGCAGATGTTCACAAACAGGGGTCAGTCAGCTGAAACACTCTCCCCCCCAAAGGGCAGCGTGTAAGTCTGCACGTCACTCTGTGTCGTAACAGTGTTGTGATTATGTTTCTGAAATATGGACAGTGTGAAGTGCGGTTTATGACGCGTGTCACAGATCCGTCCTAAGTTGAAGTTGAAGTCTCAGAAGATGGAGCCATTCATCTCTGCACATCCCAGACAACTGATGGATACATTAACTTCTTTCTTTGCTCAGTTATCATGAATTTGCAGATGTTCATATTTCCATTTTCTGGAAGCACACGACTTTTCAACCGTGCTGGCTTGAATATGGAAGTTTTCAAGTGATTACTTGATATGTTGTTTGGCTCCCACTCCTGAATTGCAGAATTAAAGAACTGATATTTTTACTCACCTGTTGTTACCTGTGTTACTATTGATTTAGCATGTGTGACTTACTCACACACACACACACACATACACACTCTGGTTTGCACAGCTATCCTTATTATGACTTGACTTTAACTCCCATTCATTAGGGCGGGGCTTTGGTCCCCATGAGGTCTCCTTTGAGACATGTACACAAACAAACACACAGGCAACGTGCAAATGTACACACATACACACACACACAATGATCAATGCATGATTTATAATGCAACATCTGGGTGCATATTTTATTTGCGTTTCAATATACAGTACATCTATCAATGCCAAATCGAAGGCTAATTACACATCAAAGGCACAGGATTGCTAAAAAATATTATCTTTCAACTCCAGAACATGAACTTTAAAATGACAGAAAGCTTTTAGCCTGTTACAAGAAACACAATTTGTTGGCAAGCTGAGCACAGCAGGACGGCCTCCACCTCTCATCTGTCATATCTTGTGATGATAGCAGGTGTGGCAGTGGCACTCTGTGTGGTTCCTCACCTTGATGCCGGCCACCTCCGTCTGAAAGAGGAACAGATGATCATGAACACCGACAGAGTCACATCAGGCTACGGCAGCAAGTAAATGTACAACGTGTGTGTGATCAAATCCTCCTGGGAACATCTGCTCCTCATGCACTTCTGTTAACAGAAACCCGAATTGAAACGAGAGTGAAACTAGAACCAAACATCAGTGAGAATACCCGCGGAGGAGGAAGCAACCAGATCCTTTACTCAGGTACTTCAATAAGAAGTATTCTGTTACGAGTTAACAGAAGTGTCAGAGATATGTTTTTCAAATACCAAAAGTAAAAGTAAACTAATTCTAGATAAAACCCGCCCCTTTAAATTATGATTTATTGTACTTTACTTCAAATACATAAGGATGGAAAGGAAAGAAGAAAAAAATGTTTTCATTTTTTGAATCAGCTGCACTCTTTGGTTTTTGGTTGTGACATATTTGAGAATGTGACCTCTTTGGACCTTGAACAATTACTTAAATGAAACCATCTGAGTTTGAGGGGCTCAAACTCAGATGTGCTTCTTTGATGCAACTGCTAATAACACACAGACGTTCCAAAATGTGACAACAGGCCCCCGACTGGACACTGCTGAAGGATCACGGCCCAAAACACAGGAAACCACTGGTTAAATCTCAAACAATATGTTGCATGTCAGTGGTTAACATGTAGTTTTCTTATATGGATTAAAACAGATAAATTACAGATGTCAAATGAATAGAGCTGAATAAAAACAAAATATTTTTATCGGAAGTTTGGTGGTAAAAGTTTTAAGTGTCAGAAGCAATCGAAAAAGGCAGATAAGATAAACCCCTTAATAGAATAAAACCTTAACCCTTAAATTCATTAAATTCTGTAATAACCATTTTTATCATGTAAAAATGTTGTCTTTGTTTAAAGATATTTTGCCGTTTTACCTTTATTGATAGCAATAGTTGTGACAGAGAGGAAACATTGAGAAAGAAAACGGGAAGAGTGCCTGGCCATATTTAAACCAGGGACTCTCACACTTGAGGCACAGCTTTACCATGAGGTGACCGGCCTCATCTCCAAGACTCACCTTAACGTACTCTGACCTCAGTAATGTAGATTAACATGGGCACAAACAAACTATGCCTGACATGTGGCCTTTCTGTACCTCGTAGCTGTGCTTGGCGACGCAGCATGTTGCCTCCGAGGTGATGTTCTTAGGGGTCGCCATCGTATTCATTGCCTTGAGAGGCGTCGGGTACGCCTGGGAGAAGCAGCAGCCCACGCACTGGAAGATTGGTCGATCCCTGGAGAAAAAAATGTTCCTCCTCAGCGTGCACTCCTCGCAGCCCACTGGAGAAACATGACAGTGGTCTCACAAGCAGTTCAAAACAACAGGCGGTGATGTTCAGCAACTTTTGACATCTGAGATAAAAATCACAACGTCCAGTCTTTGAGAAGTACAGCCAGATTGTGTTAATATACTAAAATACAGTAGATTTTTAAATTCACATTTGATAAATGATATCAGGATTAACAATTACATGGTACGACATCAGAGGACAATATTGTGAAAGATCCTTACTGTTTGATAACTCAGTGTTTGGATAAGAATCAGCTATGTAAAGGAAAAAAGACAGGAGTATAAGGGACAGTCCAGCTGATCTCACAGAGCCTGTCGAGGTTGCAGCGGTTACCTGGAGACAAAAGAAAAAATCATCAATTTCAAATATCTGTTTAGTCAAATATATAAGTCATGGATGTCGATTATTGGAGTATTACCATGTTGATAGAAAGTTTCCCCTTCATGCTGCCTCTGTAAAGGAATCCTTTATATTGTGCACCTCTGCTTCAGTCCTTCTGTTTTTATACTACTGTCGCCACAAACTTCCTGGATTGGGCGAAACCTTATCATTGATCTCACCTTCTCGTTGGCCTCTGCTCCTCCTCATAATCCCCTCACATAGCACAAAATGATAAGAACAACCCACACAAAGTCAAAACATATTTCCATCATCCCACCGTTCTGACTAAGGATGATGCACGTAATCCCCGGGTTTTTGTCGCTTGGTAACTGAGCGTTGTTATTATTTGTCGCGTCACAGTGGGAAAGGGTCAACGGTTTAGGATTTCTTGGTCATTTTAGTTAACTGCTTGGGGAACATTTGCAACACTCTGTAAGTGACCTGAGAGCGTAGTAAAAAGATAATGTTATACCTTATGGAATGAATAGTAATTAAAAGTATGAAATGTCATCACTGTAGAAGTCTCAGATCAGGTAAAGCACCTCATGGATTCATTAAAAGTAAAATTGCAATAATGAAGGGATAGAACATTATAAAAGAAATTCTCTAAAAAAGTAACAATTTGCTTCACAAATAAAAACCCATAATAACCAAAACAAATAAACACACAATACAAGTTCCAGTACAATGAAGTGGGATATAAAATAACCTTTTTGCCTAAATTAGATTTAAACTAACTGACAGCAGATCTTTTCAACAGTCTATTTTAGAAAGGATATAGGAAATGATAATGGTTGCAATCAGCATTAAATCAATCTGTACATGCAATTTATACCAACTTAATGTAATTACTGTCCTACACTAGTGTCAGAAAATATGGTTCCCAAAGCTCAAACAGTTTGTCATGGAAAAACTACAAACTTATTAAAATATTGAATCTACCAAAACTTAAACTAAACAATTTGGTGTGTAGTTTTCTTTATCCTCAAATTGAAGCAAAACTCATTGTCTCAGTGCAGTGGCACCTTAAAAGAGAGAATGGCTGAGTGGAAGCAGCTCTGAATGAGGTAAAGAATATTTAATAGCTATGAAGGAGTAACCATCTGTTTGCGTCCGATATCTGAAATGTCAAAGATGAATATGAATTTACTTTGTATTTCACCTGAGTGTTTATTCGCTGTAAGTTTCCTCGTCCTGCGTCCTTGGTTGTGCTGGTGATAAATCCTTGGCTTAAGACAGGTAATTCAATAAGTGCGGAGGAAAGCATGTTAAATCACAGAGATTGTAATTGGGTTTTGTTTTCTGTTTTTTATTTCAGCTAACGTCATTGCACATCACATTGTCTGAACCTTATAATACGTGGTAGTAGTTTCATTACTGTGGAAAAGATTGAAGATTGTAGCATCATGCCCTGTAACTTTGGCTTTTTTCCCCTGTAATCATCACTTTTGCTTTCGAATAGAGGCCCACAAATTAATTGTCATACTTGGTGGAAAATACAGGACACCTCAAACTGATCAGTTTTAAAAGTTACAATCCCATCTCACAAGATCAAACAGTTTTTATCTTATCATGCTCATTTGTCCGAGTTTGTTATGTCAGACGTGGCTAATTGCAGCAGCGTCTAAAATACATAATTTTTCCGAAGAGGACCAATTCAACCAGCTGAAAATGAAAGTATCGAGGATTCGTTCATACACATGTGCAGCTTTTCCTCTTTCTCTATGTGCTAAAGCAAAGTATATTGCTGTTGTCGTATATTCAGCTAAGAGATCTTTTTAACATGGTTTTAAAACATAATGACATTCTGCATGTGCGATATAGCAAAGGTGTGAAATGAGACTTGTGATGTGTCCGTCTATATTTTAACTCTCTCTTTTTGTATTGATCCGACTGTAGGAGGATGAGCACCATAGGGATGTAAAGCTTCAGGTGTAGAGCAAACGATGTGACGCTCATGCTCGATGAAACTGAAATCTGATGTATTCTCAGGGGCTCCGGTGTCACTGTTGCTGCAGAGGATAGAGCCATGGTGGGTGTCATGGTGAGGTTAGCAGATCAGGTCTATTCTCTGCAGTCAGGCTCTGATCAGATCTGGCCCACATTCCACACCTGGTCCACATATCGCATGGAATGATGGCACTGGACACTCCGGTTGGCCAGATCTAGGCCACAAGTAAGCCATAGCAATACCACATGTCAACCAAAGGTGGCCCAAATTTGTTTTGTGCTATCTGGGCCATAAAGTCACCATTTTGTATATGAGCCACTTTAGGTTCATATCGGGATTCTATCTTGCCTTTAGAGCAATGATGTTTGCCAAAAAAAGGCTCACATTTGTTTAGGGATATTTAGGCCACATTTGCTATTTCTTTTTACAAATGTTCAACTTGAGGCTCATGTTCATTTTGTCCGTGCCGCAAGAAGGCCAGAGGTGGCAACATCCTTGCCTGAATTGGTCCACATCCTTATGCTATCACTGAGGTCTGTATGTGTCTTGGCAATTCATCTAATGGCTCCAATATTAAGTGAAGCGGTAAAGAGAAAGATGACTGAAAATGAGTTTGAAACCCATCGAGTCCGTGCCGGCTCACTGCTGCTTAATGTGGCAGAACCGAGGAAGATGTTTATTAAAATAACAAATTGCAAGTGGCTAAGACAACACCAAACAAGGAAGTCACGCCACAATTTTGGTCACACATAAAGACACATAAACGGACTGTGTATCTTCTGCATCAGTGCAGGAGCACATTTCTAAAAGCAACACACACAACTGAAAGTGAAAAAAACGGAGGATCTGCTGAAATGCTCAGGGGCCATTTGACTTATGAGGACACACAGAGATGCTGTCACCACATGGTGCCATGAAAGAAATATAATATACGAATAAGTATGGCCCTCAACAGCACATGGTGGTCCTCAGAGGCTCTTACACTGTGCTCCAGACATAAAGCATTAATGTTTCCATAAGCATGCATATCCAAGGTGGAGGATTAAAGAAACAAAACAAACAAACAAATCTATCCGGTGTTCGATATTAAGTACGATATTTGGTCTGGGTTAAAGGTGTAATTTGACACCATTGATGTTAATGTTTTCGTTCTTACCAGTTGAAACCTAAATACTTGTTATGCTTTATCCTGGAGCCTTCTTACAATCATTATCTCTCACAATTTGTTTTTTTTTCCCGCAGAAGCCTCTTAATGAGAAACTCTGTCTTCATTTGACTTTTCATGGCTGAATAAGAAATGTTTGTAGCCATAAAACTACATGAAAAATGAATTCAAGGCTAATGGATTTTAGCAATTAGACGATAAAAAGTGTTACACACATATTTAACGATGGTCATATCTGTGCCTTTTGGGCTGGCACCTGCTACACTCTGAGTTGAGCATGCAAGTTCTTTTTATTTGAGTAGTCCTTTAATAGCTGGAGCACAAATTCTGCAGACATGACTTTTGGCAAATGCCCCAAACCCTGCAGTAGACCTCTTTTACAGTCTTGGCACCTCCTGTCCCTTATGTTTAGAGCTAAATGCAAAGGTATTTACTTTTCCAAATATATTTCCTGCAGAAGAATATCTGCCTGTTTGAGGTATGCTCTCAGCGGAATCCCCAAAAGACAGAACAGAATAGATGCTATCGCGATTTCCGCCGAATCCAACTGTAGAGCTGAAATTTACAAGCATCTGTTTTATTCTCTTTTTGTCTAGGTAATATTATTCATATTTACTGATTTTGGAGAATGAGCCAAAAATCCAAAGGAAATCATTCTGTAGCTCCATTCCTCAACACCTGCGTAAGTTATTACCCCCGTACTCTTCCAGCCATCATCATCCAGCTGTTAATGCTCTATAACCGTGGGGGTTGTTGGAGTTGGTTACCTGTTCAAGCTTTATCACTTCAGCCATGAGCCAGACATTAAGCCCATGATTCACTCCAGTTGTGATGGGAATAGCAGATAACCCGCAATCTCATATAGGCTACTCTATGGTAATGTCAAAGCAAAGTAACTGTATTGCAAAGAAATTGTCATTCAAAAAGGTTTATTTGCAGTTGACACACCCGCATCAAGTAACATAGTACACAATGTAGTGATGGAAAGTCACTCTGAACTCTCACTCAACAATCTTTGTTCACAGTGTTATTGTGATTTTAATACAGATTTGCTTAAGCAAACAGAAGCATTTACATAATAAGGTCCAGGTTGTTATGCATGCACAACTGTCTTTTGCAAGATCCGTATATAATTGTTCTATTTTTAACTGAATAAATCATCAGAAGGTAGTCATTGTGCCTTGTTGTGTATTCATGGAATCAAATGAATAATATTCTGGAAAACACACAAACTCTTTACATATTCTTTTGTTTGTATATTGGCTGGGTGTGTTTTAAAGCAATAAGAAGAGTGACACAGTGTGGTAGGAAGTGGGATCTGCCTCTCTACCTCCAGTAAAAACAGTCTGCTACATACTGTAAATACTAAAGTACATATACAGTGCTGGTTTAATAAGATCTTATATATCAGTGTTGGTTGGATTATAATTTTAAATGGGGAGTGGTATTTGATGGCACAATATGTGAGAATAGGGACAATAGTAAGAAATTGAAATTATTATTATTGTTATTTAAAACACACAGTATTAACAGTACACTATATGTAGGCTATATATTACATAATTATCATACATTCGTAGTATAGTGAATTATTAACAGTTCATGATCAGGTATAGATAAACGAGACATTTGTTTTGGTAGGTTAGTGGGAGCATAAATGTAAGAAATTAAAAAAGAAACAGAACAGAAATATTAAAAAGATAAAAAATAGAGGAAATGTTGTGTGTCAATCCTTGTTGAAATGTGCTACACAAAATTTGCCTAGCCTATAATAGACTTTTGATATATAAGCTCAGCCCTGGTTTTTAGTCTGATCATAAGATAAGTTTAGATAAGATAAAATAAGATAAGATAACATGTAACTTGATTGATCGTCTGTAGAGGAAATCCACAAGTGACCCAACAGCACAAGGAAGTAGCAGTGCAATAGCGAAGTATGTTAAGAATACAAATATGAATACATTTCATTAGTCTAGATTAGAAAAGATATAGGAAATAATTGAACTCTACAGAAAAACTGCAGCTGGTAATATTATCAGTAATGTACCAGATTATTTAAAAAATTAAAACAAATAGAAATGCTATATACAACAAAGTAGAAATAATACACTTAACACAAGGCTGTTTCCCAAAAAAAATTACAATATGAATGTATACAAACTTGTACAGTATAAATGTACAATTTGTCCCATTATTTGTAATCAACAGTCTATTAAAAATGTGTTTCATGAGCACAACAGCTGTATAGGTTCCCTAACCAGAGCAGAGTGATGGAGAAGCAGGTCACACAGCGATGATGGCGCTGATGGTGCTTGACGGTGTTCGATGCTGACCCGCTGCTGCCTCAGTGCCTCCGTCTCTACTGTACAATGCATACAAGGCAAGCCCGTGCGGGACTGTCCAAGAAACCCCATCGACGAGACAAAACTCGAGGCGTGAACGTGGCAGCCATTTTACATCATCAAGAGTGAATGACTGGAGCCGGACCAGTGCCGGGAGTTTTACACTTTTTCTGTCTTTTAAATATCACATTTATCTTCCTAAACAATCAACACCGTTCGCGTTGGTGAGCCGGCGGCAGGTAGGGCGAATGCTACTGACTGGTCACGTCCTTGTTGCTGCATTGATTGCTGTAAAGTCGTGAAATCGTGCGGTGCTGTTTGAAACAATGTGGGAACTGGTGGTGGCTGGGAACGAGTTCTCCAGACCGGCTTTTTGAAAATGGACTCTCCCTATGTGGCGGCACGTTGACTAACCACGCAGCCGGCGGGCTGAAGGCTCCGGCTCTCAAGGCCCCGCTGGCTCGGGTTCAATCTGAAAGCTGTGGTGTGTTAATTAGCGAAGTCTGTACCGACACATGACGATGTAACAATGGCCTCGCCGAAAATCCGTTCGCATTAGCATGCTAGCTCAAGTTAGCCTATTTTGACAGATCGCGGAGTTGACACGCTCATTGTCATTGTATGCTAGCAGGCAGCTAGCTGTGGCAAAATCCACTTATCCTAGCAATCCCGTGCTGCTGCCTTGCTAGCTGTCATTCTTCTCTCCGACTGAAACACTAAGAGCAGAAGTATCCGTGTGAAGTGCTTATTAGCGCGTCGTGTTATTGTCTCAATGAAGGTCCCCGGTTAGCTTGGCTGCTGTAATGTTAGCTGTGCAACTAGCCCGCTAGCTAGCTAGCCTCAACGTGTGCGAGTCTGTCCCTCCCCGCTAAATCCAAAGTTGGCTATTCATCACGAAAAAACAATTAAATCAAACCAATTTGTGATTGTTACAGGTTGAATTACTCAGGTTTATAAATCAGAGGGTTTAATCTGCACTTTTAACGCTGTAGAAATGTTTTAACCACAAAGCACGTGCTCACTGATATAACGTGATCGATAGCAGGCACTACACGGTATTGATGGCATGATCTATTTAAGCTAGTATTAGCTACAGGTAACGTTAGCTGAGCCACTGTTAGGCCGAAAATTAAGTTTGTCGGGCACGTTTTGCTGAGTCCAGCGTGTCCGGATCCATTAATGGGAGCAGAGATCAGTGAGATTGCTGCTCTCGCCTCAGTGTCTCCCAGCGTCAACAGGAGTGAAGTAACGACTGGGCCACTTCTTGACGTGATTGTGGTTGGAGTATTAATTTAAGTATCACAATCCGCGCTGTCAAAGTGTCAATAAACAAAATGGGTGCACAAATCACTGGTCAGCCACCGGAAACCGGGGCTGACTCTGTGATGGAGCACGTGTATCGGCTATCTAGCCTGTGCTGAAGTCAGCAGCGAGGAGGAAAGCTAACATGTAATTTAGAGGCCAAAGCAAACAAGGCTCCTGCAGCAGAAGCCATCAAAAGCGCAGAGATTCAGTAGTTGGCAAATGAACGTTTGCTAATATCTGAGCCCAGAACAAACCGCAAATAGAAAACACCGCCACATGGACACAAAGTCAGAAGTTTAACTGTTTTTTACAGGTCATTTACTCGTTTTCTGTTGGGGATTCCGTATGTGCATTGTCTGCTATTTTGTGCAATGTTAAAACATCTGTGTCGACTGGCTATATGAAGGTTTATGGGCTTCTACCTCATGCAAGCTGAGAGCTGCAAGTGTGAGTCAGGACAGTGACAAGTCTCTAGATGTTATAGGACTAAATTATCACAATAACTTTAACACACTAATCTTCCCCTTTTTCCTAATTTGTGCATAATAATTTGTCAGACACCCCCTTCAAAGATCATAAATGGTCAATTCTTTATTTGTATGCATTTTTTGTTAATGATTTACCTGTCATGTCTGAGACTTTGCACTCTGCTGGACACATCCCAAGTCTTGCCCTTGACCCAGGATTAATTTGGCTCATTGCATTTACACAGATTTCTGGAGACATGGCCACAGAACATATTAATGGAAATGGTCCAGAAGATCCAATGGACACCTCTGCTGCAGTTACCCATTCTGAGCACTTCCAGACTTTATTAGAAGCTGGTTTACCACAGAAAGTTGCTGAAAAACTAGATGAAATTTACATAGCAGGTAAGGCACAATGAATTAACTTGCATATTCAAATATGCAAATTTTTGTTTATCAATTTCTTGCATGTACTGTCATTTATCACATTTTTGAATGGGGGAATTGGGATCCTGAAGCAACTTTTTGTGGTTTCCTACCAAAATGGGTACTGCAGTGCTACAGAATATTAAATTACACATTCAGAGTGAAAATGTGTACATGACAGCAGCATTTGCATTCCCAACATGGTTCCATGGTCACTGGTGTCAGGGTGAATGAATTGTCATGGAGTGTCTCGGTGACCTGTCCAATCTCTGTAAATTTCTATGTAATTTCCTCACATCCCATACAATTACTGCAGAGGGATGAATAGATGTAATTATTATGTCAGCTACAGCCTGAGTATCTGTTGCTCTGATCAGATCTTACGTTTGTATAGAGTTGAAGTGCCAAAAATGCAGGGGGTCATTTTAGGACTTGTTTGGTCGGTCAGATCTAGAAAAGTACTAGTCTGGCCTTTTCAGCCAGATGGGACCGAGGCAGGAACAATGGCAGCAGCTGTCTGGTGTGTGGCTGCCTGGGACAGGTGACGGCCCCTCCACAGAGAATGCAGCCCGGCTCATTAGAATCTCTTAGCCACAGTGTAGAGGGCAGTGGCATATCGAGTTGCACTGTCACATCTGTTGTGATTAGTTCTGCAAAGACATGCTGTTTGGAGAGTAAAGTGCACCCTGACTACTGAATATAACGTTGATTTGACTGGTCCCACTCTTACCCATAACATATTATTAAATAAGACATATATAAGTAAGTGGCTCCCATGTAATTTAAAACAAATCTTTTAGCTATATTTGCTGTCTTTGAATGACTCTTACTGTAGCTCTTCATTTCTCCCTCTGCATTTGTTTCCCTTCCTCCAGGTTTGGTGTCACACAGTGACTTAGATGATCGGGCAATTGAGGCTCTGAAAGAATTCAACGAGGAAGGTGCTCTGCAAGTCCTTTTGCAATTCAAGGACAGCGACCTCTCACATGTTCAGGTATGCAGGTGGAACTGGTGTGTTGTTTAGTTCACTTCTGATGCTGTGATACAAAGTAAAGTAATGTCAACTTGTTCTTTTTGTGGTGGACAGATAATCTGATGTTGTCCTTATTATGATTACTATTGTTTGATCATACTTTTTTCCATATCAGAACAAAAGTGCCTTTCTTTGTGGCGTGATGAAGACGTACAGACAGAGAGAGAAACAAGGGACCAAAGTGTCAGACACCAATAAAGGACCAGATGAAGCCAAAATCAAAGTGAGAACTGATTTTGAATCTGATTTTAAGCTTTACATGTGTCAATACTGAAGCAATTTTAACATATATTTGTAGATAAAACATTATCCTTTTAAATTTGCCTTGTCTTTTGACATCAGGCTTTGCTGGAGCGAACTAGCTACACGCTTGATGTGACAACAGGCCAGAGGAAGTATGGGGGTCCTCCACCAGAGTCCGCCCACTCAGGGGCACAGCCGACCATTGGTACAGAGGTAAAAAAAATTGTTGTTAATCCCTTTCAAATGATGGTGTCCAAATGATGAACCTTGAATATACTCTGTAGTAACCATGGTTACACTGATAGCTTACCGCTAAGAGCTGACTGGATACACTTTACTTAAATGCAGACTTCTCTTGTCTTAACATTTCAGATGAAGGACTTTATCTCATGCACTATTATCTTTGCTCTCAACCTTATAGATATTTGTAGGCAAAATCCCCAGAGACCTTTTTGAGGATGAGCTGGTTCCACTGTTTGAGAAAGCTGGCCCCATCTGGGACCTGCGCCTAATGATGGATCCTCTCAGTGGCCTGAACAGAGGCTATGCCTTTGTCACTTTCTGCACTAAAGAAGCTGCACAGCAGGCTGTCAAGTTGGTACGTTTACATTACTGTAATTGTTGGGAGAGGGTCTGATGAAGTTAGTAAAAAAACACAAGCAGGTAGAATTGTGTCAAGATAACAAAGTTTTTGTACAGCTTAATGTGTTAATGTCATTTAAATAACAAAAGTGTGCACAAGGTTGTGAAATAGCAACTACATCAAGCTCCACTGTAGTGTCTCGTGCTTTTTTTTACCTGTTGCTTAAACTATCCATCTTTCCGCAGTGCAACAACAATGAAATTCGACCGGGTAAACATATCGGCGTGTGCATCTCTGTGGCCAATAATAGACTCTTTGTTGGCTCCATCCCCAAGAGTAAAACAAAAGAGCAGATTGTTGAAGAATTTGCAAAAGTTACCGGTGAGTCTTTGTAATCCTTCGATTTTACTGATTTGTTAAACAGCATCATACCTACAATTTTTAAGTTTAGGTACATTCTACTTTGTAATGCATGAATCAGTGGGGAATGCTTTGAGAGTAAGGGGTTTCTGTGTTGTGTCCAAATGATGACCTCATAACAATCCCAGAGTGACTTTGGTCACTATGACGATTCTACCGCTAAGATCTGACTGGACACTAGATGTAGCTGATATATATTTTTTTCCCCTCATGGTTAGATATCTGGTGAAAGGATAACTTGGTCTTTAATTCTCCACTTCTGATAACCACTTAAATGAATATTCTTTTTAATTTTTTATCCAAACCTTTAATTTTGCAGTTTATCTTAAATTGTGTCAATACTTTGTTAGGTTATTGATGTGAATTGGTTTTAATCAGCGATACAACTTAACCACCTGCTGTTGTTTTTTCTCTCCACCCATCTCTTTCTGCTTCCAGAGGGTCTAAATGATGTCATATTGTACCACCAGCCCGACGATAAGAAGAAGAATAGAGGCTTTTGCTTCTTGGAGTATGAAGACCACAAGACGGCCGCTCAGGCTCGTCGCCGTCTGATGAGCGGCAAGGTGAAGGTGTGGGGAAACGTGGTCACCGTGGAATGGGCTGACCCTATCGAGGATCCGGATCCAGAGGTCATGGCCAAGGTAAGACACAAGAATGGAGTCATCAGTGGCTCTCCAGTGTGTATGTGGCCAACATAAGACTCTGTCCCCTAAACCTGAACCTTGTTGTTCTTGTCCCAGGTCAAGGTGCTGTTTGTGAGGAACCTAGCAAGCACTGTTACAGAGGAGATACTTGAAAAGACTTTCAGTCAATTTGGCAAGTTGGAGAGGGTGAAGAAATTGAAAGACTATGCCTTCATCCACTTTGAGGAAAGAGATGGCGCTGTGAAGGTATGACAGTCTCAGCAATGACACTCAAGTTCCTACCTTAAACTTGTCATTGCTCAGAGATTGATCCTAGAATCGTGTCTTTTGAATTACTAGGCGTTGGCTGATCTCCACGAAAAAGCACTTGAAGGAGAGCGCATTGAAATTGTCTTCGCCAAGCCCCCAGACCAGAAGAGGAAAGAGCGTAAAGCCCAGAGACAAGCCGCCAAAACACAGATGTAAGCTTGAACAATGCAACTCGAATCTATGACCCTTTACATAAGCAGTTGGCAAATTTAAATGTTGATCTAAATAAAGAAGCTTTATTTATGTTGAGCCTGTGTTTCTCCCAAGGTATGATGAATACTATTACTACGGGCCTCCCCACATGCCGCCACAACAAAGAGGCAGAGGCCGAGGAGGGCGAGGAGGTTATTCTTACCCTCCCGATTATTATGGCTATGAAGACTACTACGATTACTATGGATACGATTACCACAACTACCGGGGTGGTTACGATGACCCGTACTATGGCTACGATGACTTCCAAGGGTCCGGCAGAGGACGAGGAGTGAGGGGATCAGTCCGTGGAAGTGCCAGTCAGACCAGAGGCCGCGGTGCTGTCACACCGAGGGGCCGTCTGGGTTTCTCCCAGCGAGGAGGCCCTGGAACAAGCAGAGGTAAATGAAGATCCTCAACTCGATCCTGTGAGTTTCAAAGTGTGTGAAATCTTAGACACACAGCAGTGACTAATAAAGCTTGATTTGTCTGTTCCAGGTCATTACTGTTAATTAGGCAAAGTTCTTAAATGGCTCGCTTTGTTTCCACTCAGTGCTTTGTCCTGAAAAGGGACTGCTGTGCTCAGTCTCTGTATATTTCTAATGCTGAGGGTCAGTTATCAGAAGTTCAGGGAAAGACTGAGAGCTGTAGTAAATTAAAGCAGCTCTACTTAAGGAAAGTAATGTATTGATTATGTTGAAATTACCCTACTAAAGATCAGAAAGCTGCACAAAAGATACTTGCGTTGCCTTTAAATTAAAAGACACACCTGCCTATTGGCCTCATAACTAATCCCTGACAGGTGTCGTCTTTCAGAGCAGCTTGTCAACTTGTTGCTGCCAGCAGACAAAGGTCATTCACAGCATACTTTCTTTTTAAGGACAGTTGATTCACTCCAGTGAATGCTAGCTTTAGTCTTAATTTGATAGCATGCTGATTAATGGGGAATGCCTGCCATATGGATCCCTCCATACTAATTTAATATTTCCTCTCATTGTTCCAGCAGGGAAACGGGGCCGAGGGCGGTCCTGACCTGTCACAGTGGATACTGACTTGATGTGTGGGGTTAACACCGTAAGCTGCAATGGATGTTGAAACAAAAGAGCACGACAAAAAGGTCCAATGATATTCCAGCCTTACAGAAGAAGCATCGCCCCTCCCCCCATGTTTTTATTTTCATTTTTTTCTGAAACTGCCACCTTAAAAAGATGACGGAGGATTCTGAATACTCGCCACAGCCTCTTTGTCCTGAATCCCCAAACCCAGCCCTTAAAAATATGGCTCTATGTATTGCCCTTACAATCTACCCCTTCCCTGTCCCTGATCATGCCATTTTTTAAATAATTATTGAAGAATTTGCACTTTTTTAAGTTCTTAGGTTTGAAGTGGCTCAAAGGAGCTTGATGCTATTGTATATTTTTGTGCTAATCGCAATTTTTATTGTCGGAATATCCATGTTAATCTTAATCGTTTGATCTGGATGTTTGAAAGAGAACATTTGCAGGTTTTTAGGGTGTACCCACCTGGCATGGATAAGTCAGGCATTCCAGGAAAGTGGTTCTTTTCAGAACTTGTCTTTAAAGGGTTGGTTGACTACCTCAGTACAGAGGACTAGACTACCCGGCCTGTACTGTAAATAGGGAAACTATATTGATGAAAGCAGGGCTTGTTTTTATACAAAATATGCACAAGAGCTGCAGCGCAAAAAACGATGTACTTAATGTAATATAGTCATTTTTGCCGCAGCTCTGACACTGCAAACAGTCAAACTGGGCATGCAAAACAATCTCATCTGATGAGTCTGAACAAGCCCTGCTTTTATCCTATTTTGAACTGAATTAGCCGCCTTGCTTCTTCAGAGTATGTAGTTACTGGTTGTATAGTTTTTCGGATAAAAATGTTACTTTTGTAAAGGCTTCATCATCACAGGCATCCAACTGCCTTTGATAAAAAAAAAAATTAAGAACAAAAATAAAGCCCTGCAGTGTCCCTTTTGTGCCACTGTATAATTCCAGTGGGTTTGTTTTTATATGGATAACACATTTTCAAACAACTTCAAGATCATGTTTAACAACCTAATCCAATCATGCATTCTGTAAGAACATCTAAATCTTGAATGATCCCTTCCCAGTTCTGAAGAAGGCAACTATTTACAAGATATGAGTTATTCTTAATGGATGACTGAATTGCCCTGTTGCCCAGCCCGTGAGCATGCGTGTCTCATGCTGGCTGCTGCGAGTTGGTGAGGGATCATAGTCACATAGTGGTGGCAAGGGATACTGCAGTGAACGATTTCTATTTCCAGGTATAGCAAAAAGGAAACTGTGCTCTTCAATCCCAGTTTTCTATACAGTTAACTCCCTCAATAAACTCGTAACAACCACCTTTTGAAAAAAAGATGTTAGCAGTTTTAAACTATTGTTGGTGGCCAACAACGTTTTTTGCATTCCTGCAAATAAATTGTTTTATACTGTAAAATGGAGGTGAGTGTAACTTATTTTTGTAATAAAGTTTTTGATTTCTATCTGTGTCTTATCTTTTGGGTAAAAGACTCATGAGGTGGACGTGCTCTGCTAGTACCTGGTTGGCATTTGGTTCAGTTTGGCCAGAGGTCTGTCTTTGTTTACAGTGTAACCTTAGGAACACCAGAGATGTTGAGTAAGATTTGTTAAAGACAGATTAAAGCCTGTGAAAGAACATTGCTCAGAAATGCAAGTGAAACTCGTAGATAAGAGAATTTGAAGGACTTAACAAACGAGTATGCACTTTCTAATGTTAGACTTCCTGTCTGTTCGAATGACTCAGTAAAGAATTTAAAGTACTCATCTTCTACCTCAACCCTGAGCCATTGATACAGGAACTAAAGTGAGTATTTCTATTCTCGAGAAGTAAGACTTCACTTCTCTTATAAGGGGACAAGTATAGCTGCTTAAATAAAAGTCTGGACCTCTGACCCAGGGGCGGCTCGTACAGGCGACAGGCGGTTGCCTAGGGTGAAAAATGCAGAGAGGGCGGCACAAGAGACTGAATTATCATGACCTGACACATGCAATGCAAAACAATATATTAACGTCACACCACATCCTCTAACCCCGGGATGCACCGGAGGTAGAAGCGCCGCGAAAAGCGGTCCGCCTCATTTCCTTGCCCATGTTCGCACCTGCAGCGTAATGCCGGGAAGCGCCGCAGCCACACACACACACACACGCAAGCACATAATCTCCTGTGGGGGGCGGCTACAGGCTTGCGTAGATCAGTCACCTGTGACGACCAGCATCGTTTACCCCTGAACAAGCGCGGAGAAATGCGCTCCCTGGGCCGCAGGGATGAGCCTACCCCACGCCACTACGCTGCCATCTCTGGGTCCAAACTCATGGGTAAGTTTGGCAGTCTGTTGGGGTGGCAGGACTTCAACCACTTATTCATTGCACAATATCTATAATATATAGATTTAAAAACAAAAATGAACCATAACCATTTCAAATTAAATATATTATAAAAAATTAATTTAATTTTTCTTTTTTTATATTTAATGAATTTAAATTTACATAGTGTAATATATTTTGCAGTTAATAGGTGATTGAAATCCTGACAATTTTAAGAGTTCAGTATACTATGCCGGCACGAAGATAAGAAAGATTGGGGATCGAACCCACAGACCTTCGTGTTAAATAACAACTGCCTGCTGACTCTCATATGGAACTAAGCAAATTATCATGTGTGTGTGTCCGTGTCATTCTATGCCTCTTTTTATACACACTTCAGAAAAAATATTTTCTACTTTAATACCTTACTTAAAAGTTACTTTTGGATTTTTGGATTTTAGATACTGGATGATTTAACATGCTTTTAAAACCTATTGTTAGAGAATAACCCAGTAGTTTCCAAACTTGTCTTCTGATGCCTTACGAGAATCACAGTCTGCTGCTGCTAGTTTCCATGTGATGTCCTGAGGCTTCCCCCTGCTGGTTGCTGGGTTCCTCTGCTGCTCTTGCTTGGTTTGTGCAGCTTGTGATTAACTAAAGCTGTCCATAAAAGAAAATCTTTATTAAATCCTTCAAAGGCAATTTGATGTACAACCAGCAACCAGTGCACAACAAAAATAAAACAATATATACAATGTAAATAAAACACAATATAAAAACCCTATAGACTAAGTAGCAGGGGAAAATAAGCTTTTAATAAATTAATTGATAAGTCCACCAACAGAAAATGATCCGTCAACTATTTAGATATTCTAGAAACATTTCATTCTACTTTTAATTTCCTGTTGTGTTTCTAATTATTAATATTGTTGGTGACATTTCCTTGATAAATGTGTGGAGGTTTTATTACCTCTGCTAAGGAGGTTATGTTTTCACCTCTGATTTGTCAGTCAACATGTAATAAACTACTGGACCAATAACCACAAAACGTGGCAGAAGGACCTGGATGGGCTCCCTGTGTGAACAGACACGCTGCGGTGACAGACTGCGGTTAGAGTCAAAGATGAATCAAAAAAAGATTAAATTATCAGGTGCACCATTCAGAAAGCACCGCAAAGTAGAGGAGGAGAAGAAAGAACAATATAGAGGTAAGAATCACCCCGATTGTGGACATCATTAATGTTTATTTTTGTCGACATGACGAAGTTTCCTAGTGGCAGAAACTTCGACTATGGGCAGAAAAGGTCTCTGGTTCGTCTCTGGTTCGACTCCACGGAGAAACAACAAAAAGACGAACCTGGATTGATCTGTCCAAAAATCCAAGAGGATTCTCCCTACCCTGTCTAGTGCCCCTGAGCAAGGCACCTTACTCCCCCAACATCTGCTCCCTGGGCGCCGTACATGGCTGCCCACTGCTCTGTGTGTCTGGCACCAGATGGGTTAAAAGCAGAGGTTAAATTTCCCCTTGCATGAGTGTGCTTGTGCATGTCTGTGCATGTGTGTGGGATAAATAAATGTATCTTAATCTTAATCTTAATATGCAATCAGTACAGCTGATTTCAGACTCTTTATATTTTTTGTTATATATTTGTATTGTTTTATTTTATAGCTTACAATTTTGTCTGCCTGTGTGTGCATCTGTTTACAGTCCAAAAGTTATTGTGGATGCATGACAGTTTGCGTGTGTATGTTGGGGGGCGCCAATTTGAAATCTCGCCTTGTGTGCCATCATTGCCAAAGCCGGCCCTGCTCTGACCCGAGACCCTACTGATGAAGTTAAGCTACATTTTACATTACAGTAAGTCTTTATGAACATATTTTTAAACAACTTGTTATAACTACAGCTACCCATTTGACCTCGTTGTGTGAATCATCACTAGCTGACCCGGAAGCTTCCGGTCGTGAACACATTTGATCACTGTTCGAAATCTGCGTGTAACCATGGGAGCAGCAGCGATGTGGGTGGCCACTAAAGCGGAACTAATTAATAGGCGGTTATGTTTCCAATGTTTATTCCCCGTTAGGTAACACAGACCATTACTAGCAATATGATAAAATGTATATATTTCAAGTATTTTCAATAAACTGTCATGGTGAGCTGATAACCACACAGGGATATTTACACTGTTATTTAAGAAAGTAGCACAAATTAAACATGGCGGTAGGTCGCTGACTGTCACCCGGACGAGTGGGACCCTCTCCCGGCGCCTGAATGCCAGAGACCGGTGTTCCTCTCTAAAACCACCGGAGCGAGCGGGTCTGAACCGCAGCGGAGGTGACATCACACTCCGGCGGCCCCGGGTCCCGACGCCCCTCGGCGGACACATGACAGCTGGAGCCGCCGCTAGCCGAACACAAGCTAACCCCCACCGGAGAGAGTCCGAGTCTGCGCAGCTGCTCCTAATCCAGCGGTGGATTCCAGCTGTTCCCTGCACCTCCACCTCCACCTCCACCCTCCGCTGGATTACACCGACTCGCATTTATTCTGCTCACTCACGACGGTGTCGCTGCCGGACGACGGCGGAAAATGACCCGTAGCGTCCACCGTAGTCTCACAGTAAGTAAAGGGCTGCGGGTCCATGGCTGACAACAACAACAACAACAACAACACAACCTGCTCGGTGCACGAAGCAGGGCGGTCGCTCTGAATGACATGATTGTGTTGCTGGCTGCACGCCATTGTTTACTACACTCAGACGGTCGCCCCCCTTCTCCATGTTTCAGTAACCTGCACTAGGCTGCATGTGCGCAGGCGAGGATGGGATGCATCAGCGCTTTCCTGCGTAAGATCCGCAGCAGGATCAAGCTGGACCGGGTCAGAGAGCTGGGCCGACAGTACCCAGTGTTCTGCTTCCTGCTGCTGCTCCTGCTGATGTGCACGGTGCTGCTGAACAGGTAGAGCACTCTGTAAATGCATCGCTGTGTCAATCAATCAATCACATTTTATTTGTATAGCCCATGTAACATGGTGTGACATCCTCTGTCCTTAACCCTCAGCAAGAGTAAGGAAAAACGACTAAAAACCCGTTTAACAGGGTAAAAATACGTAGAAACCTCAGAGAGAGCCACATGTGAGGGATCCCTCTGCCAGGACGGACAGAATCAGGATAAAGGTTTTTAGCAACATTGATGAGGGTAAACATTTTGAAGGATAACTTCAATACTATATGTCAAGCAGTCCTGCTGCGAACATAGTCTATGGTCAGCAGCCAGCAAGATCACGATCCAGCATCAGGATCAGATGCCACCATAGTCCACAGTCATTGTCCACTGCCGCCAATTAGGATCTATCATCAGTTGCCACCTCGGTCTTGGTCCCCCACCATTATCTATTTATTTATTTATCAACGATACTTCACCTGTTTTCTTGTCATGCAAATGTTTATTATGATTTTGTGCAAAGAGACAGTTCAGGATACCACACAAGGAGATACAGTACATATTATTAACATGGTGGAGGTCGAGCTGCCAGCAGCATAAAGTGAGATCAAATCAAATCCAACAATGAACACTAGGGATAAATGTCATTAATTAACATATACATTTCATAGGCTCAGCTGACATGAAGCCAGAAGTGGTCTCATGGTTACATTTCCCCCCCAACATGTGTTAATATGATGAAATCTTAATAGTTTAATTCAGCCATCCCAAACTCTTACCGCGTCCCAATTTGAAAACTGAAAAAAGTGTGCGGCCCACCCTCACCTCTAATCACAACTATATGATCCACCACAGGACTAGAATCATACATATTATTAATGTTATAACTAAAATAATTGTATATGAACGCAGGCATATGCAGTGCAAATCCAATAACATCCACATTTAAGCGTAACAATTTGCAAAGCAACAAATGTAAAAAAAACATTACGTGCAAATAGGGTATTGTTAGAGTTATATTCTTACTGTTTGTATATCAGAGCACGACAAGGATATCCGGGAGAAGAAAAACACATTTGAGGCATAACCAAATATAAAGGGCTCCGATGCTCTCTCGGCGTATTTTTAAAAGATGCTCAAGGCTTGGATAAATATTGTCCATGTTTAGTTTCTAAACGGCAGCTAGCATCTCAGTGCACAGCACACACACACACACAGGCTTGGGGGTTGTCCTCTGGGCCTGCGACAGTTCCTCACTTGAGTCCTTTCTGCAAGTGCTCTTCTTAGTTTTGAATGATTCAGTTGGACTTTCTGATTCCCCTTCGTCATTAGCAGCTTTCCTCTGCTCGATCTTGCTCAACCTAGCACACAACAAAGTTCTCACTAATGTGAGGGTCAGCAAATACAACGACACCTGCTATATAGGTCAAATAAAATATGAACAATGTGGAATTTAAATCTCATTTCTTTGTTTCATTACCTGTGATGATAACTTTTTTTTAATCAATCCTAAATATTTGGTGGTATTTAACGCTTACTTATACATCTGAAACTTTTTTATCTATTTATTTTCTGATGACCTCTCACGTCCCACCCGTAGTGGCTTCACAGCCCACCAGGGGGCCGCGGCCCACACTTTGGGAATGACTGGTTTAATTGATCCATTTTTTTGCTGTTGGGACGCATAGGATGCTCCTAGTTTTTCAAAAGGACTCTTGTAGTTGTGATAAGACCAACTTTTGAAATACTGAATTTGCAGTTCGATGCATGAGGTTTCAATGGGGTTTAATGGTAGAGCTATTCTTAGCCAGTCCCCCAATACCTGGTGTTTCTCAAGAGAATGGATGAACCAAGGAACACTCCCAGACCATGTGCCCAGATCACTTTTACACTTCCAACATTGATTGATATCATTACTGCAGTACATGTCTTTTCTCTCCACAGATATCTTCACATCATGATCGTGTTTTGGTCCTTCCTGGCCGGCATGGTCACGTTTTACTGCTCGCTGGGGCCCGAGTCTTTGCTGCCCAACATCTTAGTCTCCATGAAACCAAAGACCAAGGTAGTTCAGAGGCATAAATTCCCTTTGATTAAGTCCCATTTGCAGCCAGAGTGAATGATGGGCAGGATCCCCATTATTACTGTTTTTTTATTTCTCTTGCAGTCGTACCAACAGGAGCTGTTTCCACTGGGACACAGCTGTGCTGTTTGTGGAAAAATCAAGTGCAAAAGACACAGGTGAGTTACCTGGTTGTGTTGTAGCCAAGTGGAGGTTGAGACGGTTTTCTGTGTAGTGTTTAGTTAGTTAAAAAGGGAAAATTCCCACTTACTTACATGCCTACTTAAACGTTGAGTGTGTAAGATTTAGGTGAAAGGGATCTATCGGCAGAAATTGAATATAAAATAACTCTAGTGATGTATTCGCTAGTTTCTTTACCATGGATTGGGCCTTTTATATTTAAATACTTTATATTTACATCAGGAGAGGATCCTCTCTACTGGGGCCGCCATGTTTTTTTTCTGTAGCTCAGACTGGACAGCCTAAACACCTACTTAGTTTTTATGACGACTGAAGGTTCAAAGGTTCATGTTTGGACTGAACCTTTAAGTCCAACTTGTAATTGTGCCAGATTTAACCATGCCGGCCAGTTTTCCCTGGCAGTCCCTGGCAAATTTACGATAAAATACACCCTGTAACATAAAGACTGATGTGGATGTATAAAAGGGCAAAATTGAATGACATGTGAAAACATGGAAGGCACAAAAGTATTGTGCCGTGTTGTGTTTTGACCTCATTGTTTATGTCAACAATAGTTATGATGATCAGACAAACTCGAGGTCACCCAACACCCTCTACCATCTATTACCATGCTGCTGCACACAAATCTAGTTATGTAGAACAAACAGGACCTTAAACTGCCTAAAGATTCACTGTGAGGCTCTTAAACAATTTCACTTGGATTTCCATGCATTCAGTTTGACAGCATGCATTCTGTGTTTGCTCACTAACACACTGTTGTTTGTTATAATTCCATGGAAAATGTTACACCACGCCTAGTGGTCAGACAGAATTCCAACGCTTTTCTCTTTGTGTGATACTGGGATTTTGTTTTATTGACAGACCGACATTATTACTGGAAAACTATCAGCCTTGGCTTGACCTGAAAGTTCCCTCCAAGGTTGATGCTTCTCTTTCAGAGGTAATACATGTAGTGTAATGCACAGATCAAACTTTGTTTAAGTTGAATGTAAAATTACTTGTATTGTTTATTGACATGACGTTTATCATTATTTATTATTTTTTCAAGATTCTAGAGCTTGTTCTGGAAAATTTTGTATATCCTTGGTATAGGTAAGCCATTTTCTCTTTTTAGTTTTCCGTCATAATACAAATTGAGTTAGTAAAATATGTTCTGTGTGGGACTGAAGTGACAGTAATGTTATTCTTTCAGAGACATCACCGATGATGAGGCCTTTGTTGACGAGCTGAGAGTGACTTTGCGTTTCTTCTCAGCTGTGTTAGTGCGACGAACTCAGAAGGTAAAAAAACGAGACCGTGTGCAGTCAAAATCTTTGGATGCCGATTCACAGAATTGTTTTTTAATACAGTTTTTTTCTCCCTCAGGTGGATGTGGCCTCCCTCATCACACAAAAGCTTCTTAAAGTTTCCATGAAGCATATTGAAATGATAAGCAAAGCCAGGCAGAGAGGTAGAGCTGACATGTGTCACCCGCTGACTCCTCTTCCTCGTGTTCACCATAAAAAGGCTAACCCCCCCCCCCTCCCGCTCTTCTCTGTAGTAAAGCTCACAGAGCACCTTCAGCAAGCTGCTCTGGAGGAATACGGCCCCGACCTCCACGTGGCCCTTCGCAGCCGCAGAGATGAGCTCCTCTACCTCAGGAATCTGACGGAGATGCTCTTTCCCTACATCCTGCCACCCAAGGCTACAGACTGCAGGTAACTCACAGCTGTGACAGTAACGGCCATGCAGTGCCCTCCTATATTTCTCAAGACGAGTTGCAAATAATCTCACCATCTGCAGACTTAACTGTTCTAGTAGCTGAGGATCATTCTTTACTCTTTCACTCTCTTATTTCCTGCTGCATTATCCCCTCGCTCCTCTCAGATCTCTTACTCTCCTAATAAGAGAAGTCTTGGCTGGTTCTGTCTTCCTTCCTTCACTGGACTACTTGGCTGATCCTGTGAGTGTACTGTAGACCCACTAAGGGCTCAATTTGATTTATTCTATTTAGCAAGAATGTTGATCAGTGTTCTTCATGATGAGCATGTAAATGGTAGACAAGATGCTCTTTGTTCGAACACCAGAAATGGCAACCATGTTCTGCATGATTTTTGTTTTTATTTCAGGACACAGTGAATCATTTGCTTCTGATATACATCGACAACTCCCCTGTAAGTATACGTTGATATTTCCACTGATAATTTCAGATGTCTATTTGTCGGCTCAGTTTTTTTTTTTGGAATGGCAATGATTCCAAACCCTTATGACAAAGAAATGTAATTGAGGTTAGATATTTTACAGTAAGACTTTATTATAAATAACTATTAATTAAATAAACACAAACCGAAGCAAATACATGGAACTTGAACTAAGGAAATACACTTTTTTTTTAAACATAAAATATGAACATAAGTGCACATCTTTTCTTTATCATTTATTCTGTAAAATAACTTTTCACACCGCAGCAAACTGGCAAACACAAATGCAGATATTCCGATTACATCAGTGAGGCTCTAGCTCCAATTGCATCCATGTCTATATATAAACTTTTTTACTGAGTATAGATCAGTTATGGGTTAAATGTGATGTTTTCTATCTATGTTTTCTCTCAAGCCTGAAATCGCCACAGAGCCAGCTTCAACGCTGGTTCCTTTCCTGCAGAAATATTCTTACACTCGAAGCAAAAAGCCCTCAGTAAGTGTTTCCTCTCATACATAGAATATAGTGTTAAAGTAATTTTTATTTCTACATATATAAATACGTACAAGATTAATTGAAAGCACTTCATGAGCAAGTCACTGGACTCTGTGTGACAGCATCTAGTCCACACTGTAGTGATAATATGCAGATTCATTGCTATAGCCCCTGACATTGGCTCAAATCAAGATGCAACTCAGATATATTTGCAGGAACACTCCACTGTGATTTCTCTCTTTACTTAGCCACTCCTCTCTTTCTCTCTCTCTCTCTCTGTCTAACCAGGTGCTTAAGCTTGAGTTGAAGGAAATCAGAGAACAGCAAGACCTTCTCTTTCGTTTTATGAACTTTTTGAAGCAAGAGGGGGCCGTGCATGTGCTCCAGTTCTGCCTCTCAGTCGGTAAGTGTTTCCTAGTGCTTTCCAAAAGAGGACCAACACTGCCTGAAATGTATAAATTCTAAAATCAAAATTGTGAATGCTCTTAAAACCAATTATATGATTTAAGTAGGAATCAGTACTTGAAGTTTCTAGGTGCTGTAATTTCAACCATATCCATATGAAATCATCAGTAAAAACCTACCAAAGACAGAGGTTTGCATTGTTACAATGAGACTTTGACATGTCTGACTATTCCCAGAGGAGTTCAACGACAGGATACTTTGCCCTGAGCTGTCAGACTCGGAGAAGATGATGCTCCACGAGGAGGTGAAGAAGATCTACGAGACCTACTGTTTGGACGAGAGCGTTGACAAGATCCGCTTCGACCCCTTTATCGTGGAAGAAATACGCAATAGTGAGTGATAAGGATCCTCTCCGAATCAAATGATTTAAGATGACTTTTATTTCATCTTGAAGAAGCACAAATACTTACTGGTCATTACTGTGATGATAAATATTATTTTATTTCCACAGTTGCAGAGGGCCCACATTCAGAGGTGGTGAAACTACAAACCATGAGGTGTTTGTTTGAAGCCTATGAACACGTCCTGTCCCTCCTGGAGAATGTTTTCACCCCCATGTTCTGTCACAGTGATGAGGTTAGCACAAACACATAATAATAAATTTAAAAAAAAGCCTAACAACCCTCTTTCACATCCGTAGTGCTCGTTTCACTTCAGGCTGAATGTTAATATCACCCAGCGTTTGTGTGTCAGAAGTAACAAAGCCAAATCGGTCGAATGCTTGAATTAGAGCTGATTTGGAATTCACTGACTCTCTTGCGCCATCCTCTTCCGATCGCCCAGCCACCAACCGCAGTCGTCCATGTCACCAATACTGGGGACGCGATTGGCCAATGAGCCGACGCTGGCGCCATGCCAAGCTGCCAAGCCGAATTTCACCCCTCAGTCGCTGTGTCATTGAATGCAGCTGGGTGGACTCTCGCTCGCCCATTGTCCACAGCAGGCCACTGCCCTGCATGAGTAGTGTGTCTGGAAAATAATTTGAGATTGATTGATTTTTTTTGTTCACGCTCATGTTGCTGCTCTAAAATAAATTGTGTGGTCATAATTACCATTAATCAGATCAAAAGAAGTCCCTCGATAGATTACGTTTCTCTGATGTTGTTTGTACACATTAATGTATCATACATACACTGCTGTGTTTGATTGATTAGAATTCTCTTCTCATTCTCTGTTTCCGTGTCGTTCTCCAGTATTTTCGGCAGCTTCTGCGAGGGGCCGAGTCCCCCGCCAGGAACTCCAAGATGAGCAGGTCGGTTTCACTTCAGCAACGTTTCTGTTTGTGTGTAACAGAAAAAAATCTTTTTCTGTAATGTTTACCACGATATTAAATTATGTGACTTCTGATAATTTAGTATCAAAAGTCATTCTGTGCAATTTAAACACAGAATGACTCACTGGTAGTTCATTTTTTAGACAGGAAATGAATCCATGTTTGCACCCACAGGCAACAAAAGCTTGTCCAATCAAAATAAAATTTCCTCAAAATTTTACTGATGATTAGTATATTTTTTAAATGTTCACAAATCCCTGTATTAGACTGGCCACTTCAGTATGAATGAATACTACAGCATGTGGCAGCTGCAGCACATATTAATATGAATGCAGACACATTTGGTCTCAATGGTCTAAAATAAGCTTTAAATTACCAATAATATATATTTTTTTGCTTTGCAGCACAATGAAATTAAAATGAGACGTAAACTGAGTTGATCCCAGGGATCGAATGTCATGTTTCTATCACGGAGTGAGGTGTGTATGTGGCCACGGGGCCCTGCCACTAACTCCTTGTGCATATTGTTCCAGAAATAGCCTGAGTATGGATGACATTCGGTGAGTATAAGGCATCGGTGTGCTGATCAAAACAGTGGCTTGCTGAGCGGTGCTGCTGCACGCAAGATTCAAACTACCCTCCATTCTTGCCTGACTGCTCCGACAGAGTGTTGCCTCTCTCTTTTTTTTTTTAACAAATTCACTGTTCCCCGGGTCCACTGTAACCAGGGCTTCAGTTCAACAAGCTCTATCAAAGATTGTTTATGATTTTATTTCTAATCTAATTGCAGTTTTGTTTTACTCTGTGTAAAAGCAAATGAGAGAAAATGCAGAAAAGTGAATCAGCCAATCATGATAATCATGAGTCGTTGTTAATCGAATGTTAACTAAGCTGATCAAAAGTAGTGGTGTTGGACAGACGTAATATAAAAATTGTCCCTTGGATGGGAGGAGTTTAGGCTTTGGTTTTCATACTTTCGTACCTTTTATGCTTTCAAAATAATGTAGGGAAACCTCTCAGGGAGGGAGAACTAGGGGAAGGAAGATGATTTATTCCATGTATCAGATTTATCATCTGGTCATAAAGCAATGTAGTTGTGAAGGCAGACAATCTAATGAGGCAGAAGAAGTAGTAGACAATGGCCGTTACTGCCTCTCCATTTTTTACTAAACTCCCTCCACCCCCCCCCCCCCTTCCACTCTTCCCATTCGTCCGCCTATTACTGCATCAATGTATTACCACCACCATGCTGTGTCTGTGACCGTGTCTCCACTCTTGATTCTGCAACCACCATAATGCCTGCCTGGTATGATCCATGGTCCTCTCCCTCCTCTCGCCCTCGGGAACCTGACCCTGCTCGGCCCGTAGTCCCTGGGACTGGAGCCCCGAGTCCCCGTCCTCACTGTTCACCGCCTCTGGCAGCTCTTCACCTGCATCCTTTAATTCCCTCCATGCCCAGTCCACGTTCACCACCTTCCCGTACGGCTCGCTATCCCACCGCCACTCATCACCGAAGTAAGTCAGGGTCCATCTGTGTGTCGCAGGTCGCCTCAGTGTGATGTCATGCCGTCCAGTTTCCCTCACGTGACCCCGACGCCTGCATGCTGGGACCGCTGCATGTGGATCCTGCTTTTATTTGTCATGTGTCCTTTGATTGACCCTGTTGTTTTGTTCAGACTAAACACTCCCTGTTGTTTTTGACAATGCAGTGACTTTTCAGTATTCAGCTCCTTGTATATTCCGTATGTCACCGTTTTTACTTTATTTACTGGCACAGAGCACCTGTTTTCTGGTTCAACGACAACTGATCACTTTTTATTTCAATTTTGATCCCCTTCAAATTAGACATCGGTTCATGAAACCACTGCCGTGTGCTGTGTTTTTGCTTTTTGGCCCCCAGTGTTTATAACCGACAACCCAGACATTGTGGAATGGTTGTGAATAGATGTATTGGCTTTGGATTTGGTTTCCTTAGCTTTTCTTTCCATGTACTGTAAAATCATAATTTTTCTTCCTAGTGCGCTGCTCCTACCTCCCCCTCGTCTCCTCCACAGTATCTTCTGTGTAGATTTTATCAAACTGTGTAAGCTTTGCTGAAGCCATGCACATCTCCTCCATCGTGCATCGTCCAACAACCTCTTTGTTTGTCCTGCAGGAACACAGCAAAGAGGGGCGAGTCCTTTGGGATCAGCCGCATCGGCAGCAAAATCAAAGGGGTGTTCAAGAACACAACCATGGAGGGAGCCATGCTGCCATCTCATGGGCTGGTGGAGGGAGAGGATGACATGGTGAGACTGATAATCGGAACACTACCTTTTTTGTGTGATGTAAAGTGCAAATGTTCACAGGATGATTGTTCTCGGGCGGCACGGTGGTGTGGGGGGTTAGCACGGACGCCTTCCTGGTTAGAATCCCGGGTTTAGTCGGGGTCTCTCTGTTTTTCTTTTGTCTGAGTGGGTTTCCTCCGGGTTCTCCGGTTACCTCCCATAGTCCTAAGAAATGTAGATGGGAGTTAGGTTAATTAGAGATTCTGAATTGACTGGATGTGAATGTGAGAGTGAATGGGTTGTCTGGTTATCAAGATACGGCAAAGGGAAACAAAGCAATCTAAAGCTTTCTGTTACACTACCACAGCATTTACCACTCAAGGGCGTTGGTGAGTAAAGAAAGGAAAGTTTAACAAGTCTCTCTCCCATATTCAACCTTCAGAGTTTTGTGTTTTGCTGGTATCAGAGTATTTAGTCCTGAATCAGTGATATCCAGCCTCCATTTACATGAGTCCACAAAGCGATTGAGCTGCACTGAAAAACCAGTTGGACTGAATTTCTCCGGTACTTCCTTTTTATGATTGCACTGCATGAGTTTACATGCTCATGCTTTACTTTTCCATTTCCCTTATTTGTCGTTGAGTCTCAAACAATGACCTTTAAGACCTAAACATTTTCTGACCTGTTTATTCAGAGTAAGGAGTTTATTCGACCTTAACCTCACGTTCTTCCATCCCAGGTGGAGGAGGCCATGATGGTGCTGGAGGATGACTCCCCCATGGAGGCAGCCTCTACGCCCAGCACCCCTCGAAACCTCTCAGCCTGGAACATCACCATCCCGTACATCGATTTCTACGATGACGACGTGAAGAGAGAAAGGATCCCCGTGTTTTGCATCGACGTGGAGCGCAACGACAGAAAGGCAGGTGAGGCTGAATGGGACTCGTCCATTTGTCCCGGCACTGAACTCATCACTTTACAAGATATGGTCACATAGAGATAAAGGGTAGTAATGAGCAAACATCTTCAACCCCAGTCAGAGCGTGCAGGTGGATGCTGGAGTGGTGGAAGGTCTGAATCGACCAGCAGTGATACTGATGCAGGGCAGGTTGATAGAGCATAGTGGAGATTGAGGCACATCCCGTGTGTAGAGCAGTGCAGGCTGAGTTGAGTGCCTGAACTAGCTCACAAGCATCGCTCCATTACTGTGTTTTTCTTGAAAACACAAATTTATTTATTTTTTATTTAATAGCCTTTATTTAACCTGGTTAGTCCCATTGAGATTAAAAATATCTTGTACAAAGAAGATCTGGCCAATAACAGATAAAAATGTGGATTCTACCGTTGTTCGTTTCACACAGAAACCAAAGCAGGACTCTTTCTAAACAGAGACCCGACGTTACTGCTCCAGAGCCGCGGGTTGCCGACCCCTGGTATAGAATGAATAATGTGTTCTAATGATTGATCTTTTCCTGTTTTAGTTGCATATGCTGCAGCAACAGTGGGAGCCACAGTCTGCTAGCTACAGGAAATGACCTTTGTTAACGTTGTCCTCCTCGAGACTGCACAAGTCTTTCCATGCACATCATATAGATTTAGAGCAGGTAACACTAACCAGCAGTTGCTTGGTTCGAAGGTTTTACCTCAGTGTCCTTGGGCAAGCTACTGATCACCCAAATTGCTCTCGACAGCTGTGCTGACAGTGTATGAATGGTGTGTAATAGGAAGATTGCTGCATATTGATGCGCTGTATCAATCTGTGTGTGAATGATTGGATGTGACTTGTACTGTCAAGCTCTGTGAGTGTAAATCTTCAACCTGTGGCAAGCACTGGAATATATGGATTTATTTTTCTTAAAGTAAAATATCTCTTCTGTGTTTCTCTGCAGTTGGACATGAAACTGAGCACTGGTCTGTGTACAGAAGATATCTGGAGTTCTACGTGCTTGAGTCCAAACTCAATGAGTTTCATGGTAGGTTTCCTCATTGTTTCTCTAGTTCTGTCTTCTGAGGAAACTTCAACAAATTCAGGATCTCATTTGGTTATCTGACTTTACTAAGCATTCTCTTTTTTTTTATTCACCACCAAAATTCACTCATGGACTCTTTAGAATGTATTGATCATTGCTTCCAAGTTAGGGTTTATTATAAAGTCTGAAGTAAATCAAATTGATGGAAAGGGGAGAACAAATGGTTAAGTGGAGCAGGGAATTGACCAGTGCAGTGAATGTTAATATTTTTTCCCCGTTCCTTACTGTGAAATATTGCGCCCTCTACAGGCTCTTTTCCAGATGCACAGTTGCCTTCGAAGAGAATCATCGGCCCAAAGAATTATGAGTTTCTCAAATCCAAGCTGAAGGACTTTCAGGAGTACCTTCAGGTAGAAGACACCGACTTTTTTTAGGTTGATTGATTCTGTTGGTCTATAGTTTTTCTGCAAAGAGATGGAGATTATTTAAACAAACTGAAATCTCTCTACAGTGTAAGTGGGGTCATGTAATTGTCAAGCAAGTGCATGAGACATGTATAACAAATTTAAATATGTAACAAGTTTAATGTCCTTTTTATATAAATGTATATACATACTGTAATTTTACAACACTTTAGTACCTCTTTATATAAATGAGTGGGTATACACAGTTATTTTTTCCTCTCACCTCGTTGCCTTGCCAAAGTGGCGCCTTCACCCAGGTGTCACTTTTCCTCACTGTCGATTGAAGCCGATAAAATCCTGTGTCCCCTGCAGAGAGTCAATGAGGCAGGTTGAACAGGCAGCACTGACATCAAGATTAAACGGAAACGGTCTTAATCTTTTGAGCCTAGAATCCCAGCAGCAACACTTCACCGGCAGAAAACAACCATTTTCTAGAGGTCAATCTCAACCTATCAGGAAAAATTGTATGTTGTGACCAGACGATGGACAGAAATTATCTCTCTGTCCCACTTGTGTGTAGAGTGTCAAATCATAGTGGAAATGACAGAGAGAATGAGTGACAGAGGTTGGAGCCTGGGGGAGGGGGGGAGGATGGGGTTGTGATCCACTCTTTTTCAAGGATGCTGTAAACTAGGTTTGAGATTTAGCTGTCACAAGGTTTAGGAGAAAAATGACAGAATTTACACAACTGAAGATTGTTTGGAAACTGAGATTGACAACAATGTCTAGCTTTTCAAAGTGCCCTTGAACACACCACCGAGGGAAGAATCTGGTCCTTCCAGTAGATTGTGTAAACAAAGATGAACTCTGTGACAGCTCCTGGAAAGTCAAGCTAAAGTGTCTCCATCGCCATCCGGTGGCTGGGTGCAGTATAGGTCATAACTCGTCCATCTTTACAGTCTGTAGTCTTTCCTTGGAAGAGAATAATGACAAAGCTATCACATAACTGACCACAGAAAAACATGTGGAAATTCCCACTTGATTTTAAAAGTATTATGAATTAAATGGACAGGAAAGGCTGGACATTAATTTGTAAACATATCATCTGTAATAAGCAATAAACTCTGTTTCTTTTGAAATATAAATAAATAATCAAAATAAAGTTTTAACCCTCAAAAGTCAGTCTAGTCTCAAAATGGGTAAAACATGTGTAGTGTAAAATTGACTCTGCTGCTTTGACCCAACTGGGGGCAACTGTGGCTCAGGGGAAGGTTGGCTGATCCCAGTCCTCTGCATATGGTATTGTCCTTAGGCAAGATACTGACCGTCCTCTTAGAAAGACTGCTGCCCCTAGCGATAAATTAATGTGTGTGAGGACCGTAAAGCGCTGTGAGTGGTCATTTCTAACAGTGTAAAATACATTTTGGATCTGGCGAACGATTTTCCACCAAAGAAGATCATAACCTACGACATCATGTATATATCCATGTGTTTTCTTTGCAGAAACTTCTCCAGCATCCAGAGCTGAGCAACAGTCAGCTGCTGGCGGACTTCCTGTCTCCTCACAGTATGGGGTCTCAGTTCCTGGACAAGATGCTGCCGGACGTGAACCTGGGTCAGTGTGAGGGAGATGTTAGAGAACGTGACGAGGACCAGAGACATGAATTGTCACGTTTTCAGAGAGTGAAAGACGCTGAAAATGTTTGATCAGCTTGACCTTGTGAAAAGATATTGAACTTTACGTCACTGAGTTCAATTATTTATGCATTACAGGGAAAATCATCAAGTCCGTTCCCAGCAAACTCATAAAAGAGGTACGATCTGTCTGTGTGTGTGGTATAACACTCTGCAGAATGTTTGACCTTTTTAGTATAATTTTTTTTATTATTATTATGAACAAGATATATGGAACAACTTGAGGGTATTTCCTTAAATTTGGCACAAACATCAACTTAGACCCTAAGAATATTTTTACATGACAAATGCATCTTTAGGAGAAATAATACTCTCGCTGTAACTCATATAAATTGTCTGCTGTGTTCTCTGGACAGAAAGGGCAGCATCTGGAGCCTTTCATCCAGTCTTACTTCAACTCCTGTGAATCTCCCAAACCCAAACCGAGCCGTCCCGAGCTCACTATCCTGAGCCCAACATCGGAAAATGACAAAAAGGTTAGAAATCTAAATGTCAGAACTCTGAATATCTTTTTCAGCCGACTGACACTTAATGGAGCAGTTTTCAATTAAATCCTCGAATTCACATATTGACCATACACTGTCCAGCTTTACAAGGTTGTGACCTAGTCTTACTGAAGCCTTTTCGTTCAGTAAAGCTCTGTCACTCACTCAGAATAGAAAATTTATGTTGGTTTTAAATGAGCTATAATATGAAAAGTAATATAACTTCCTCTCTGCTAGCTGTTCAACGACGTCTTCAAAAACAACGCCAACCGATCGGAACTGACCGAGAAGAGACACAATCAGAACTACTTCATGGAGATGATCACCGTCGAAGGCGTGTATGACTACCTAATGTATTTGGGTAAGTGAAGTGTGTTTATTACAATCTGTCCATCACACTGTTTATCACACATTTTATTATTATTGTCAACACGCAGCAGGATGTTTTTGGCAGTTTTACGATGTCAGGGGATTTATTTTATCAGCTTGTAAAAATATTAGAACACATCATGGAATACTACTCATTTAAGTATTCACAAATAAGGTAATCAAAATTCTATTCAATTTAATGATTGCATATCTGTGATGCACTCATAATATGAAACATCAACAAACGAAAGATGTTGTTGTATAGATATATTTGAGGATAAAATGATCTTAGAATAGTATTTACACACAGTAACTTGAATAACCTTGTATTATTAATAATACATATTATTTATATTTTTTAAGAATGTTTCTGAAACAAGCTCTGAAGTGTTTAAATGCTATTTACAGTAAAAGACATGGATATAATTCTGTGTTTATTTATATTTGTACTCTTTGCCCTTCTTCGTGGTTATCAGCGCGAGTTGTCTTCCATATCCCCGACTGGCTGCACCACCTGCTGATGGGCGGCAGGATCCTGTTCAAGAACACACTGGAGACGTACACGGATTATTACCTCCAGCACAAACTGAACCAGGTGGTCCAGGAGCACCGGCTCGTCTCGCTCATCACTCTGCTCAGAGGTACAGCCGTTAAATCAGAGATGTTGACATGAATGTCTGAACTCACTCAAACGGGAAAGTGGAGTCAATCTAATGAGCCATTGAACAGCTCTCATTGGGAATCTTCTTTGATTTTCTAGACACAGTTTTCTGCGAGAGCAGTCCCCCCCGCTCAGCCCAAGAAAAGCAGAAGAGGGCGAAGAGGACTTATGCAGAAATGATGAGATATATTCCAGGTATTCATTCAGTTTTTAACGGTCCTTTCCAATTACTAGACAACTACTCCTATATGAGAACTGGCAGACAGGTTTACGAGTTGGTCTTTTCTGTTCAGACTTGCTGGGGAAATGTATCGGAGAAGAGGCCAAGTTCGAAGGCGTCGGCCTCCTGTTCGATGGACTGCAACAGTCAGTTCTCAACAAACAGGTACAAACACGCACGCTTCTTTTTCATGCCTCTGCACACGACAACAGCCAGGAACCGGTTGTCCGTCTGTCCGTATTTCGATTTTCTCACTGCTTGAAATAAATTTGTCAAGACAACAAACAAAGAGCTGAGAGAAGCTGTGAATGTCAATGAGCGAGTTAAAGTGAATGTGAACCTGTTGTCATGCTTGATATCTCTGAATATGTACACTCACACCTACGTATAGGTACACACTGTTACATGAGACACTTCAATCACAAATCTTTTTTTGTGTGTGATTTCAGTGTCAAATTGCCTTTCCTTTCAGCATTGGTATATTGATTTAAAAGCTGTATTTCTGTTATTCATTTATATTTAAAGATGAAGGACCTTAATGCTCTTCAACGTCTGTCTGTTCTATGTCTTCCTCAGCTCACATATGTGCTATTGGACATCACCATTCAAGAGCTGTTCCCTGAGCTCAACACGGTAAACTGCTGATCATCCTGGATTCTAAAGAAATATACAGAAATATAGTCTAAATATACGCAAATCCATTAAGTTACCGGTTTATCGTTATAGTGGTGAGGGGAGAATCTGAAAGGAGGAAAATTGTATTAATCTGTTTATCATGAACTAATGTAAAGTGAGCATTGTTAAAAGAGCTTTATAAATAAAATGTCTTCTTCTTCTTGAATGTGCTAACTCTGTCTTTCTTTCTGCAGCAGGTACAGAAGGAGGCCACTGTGATGGCTCCATGGATGTAAAATTAACGTTTCCACGGACCTGACACATGCATAATAACATACTTGTAACATATATTAACTTATTCCACTGCTTCTCCTGCTGTGAAACAGCATCTGCTTTGTAAAATAAATTATGCAGATAAATGAGATGTCTGTGTTGTTTGCATGATTCTTCCTGAATATAAAAAGTGAACAGTGTGTACATCTAGTTGACTGCTGCAGGTTGTTGTAGCCACTAAAACTGAGAATTTAATCACGTCTTTTCGATTTCACTTTGATGAACTGGTCTTAAAAGAGAGTTATAGCAGCCAGGCAGCTTCATCTTATCTCACTAGGATGATGGACAGTGTGTTGCTGTCTTTGGACTTTTTTTATATGTTTTAGTGAAGCATTGTTTTGGGTTTTAGACATAAGACAGCACTTTTTATATCTTTGCTTTTCAATTTTAAATGTATTCATCTTGCTCGTGTATAAGATCTCAGTAAACACGATTGTTCCCCAATGTTTTTAATCAATCATTTAAATCACTGACTGATTTGTGGGATATAATAAGTTATTGCCTGGATAGTGAATCTAAACCTGAGGCTGCATTTGTGTTGTCCTCTAGTTAACCTTGAAGGCAGTGAGATGAAAAGGCAGTTAACCTCGTCCTGGAGGAGGTTTGAGGCAAACCATTCAGTTTATCACAGTTTTAGTGTACAGAGCCAATCAGAGGGTCAGTGATGGACCTGAACCCAACAGCAACATTCCAAGGCTGTGGGTGGGGAAGACAAGACGAGTGATCTGGCCTTCCACTGCTTTTTTTTTTACATCAAGATTTATGAAAATGTAAAAAAAAATATTAAAGAAAGTGATAAAAAAGTGAAGAAAATTTTGGATCTACCGCCTGATCCGGATCAACAACAACATTTAAAGGGTTCTACCTCGACTCGTATTCTGCATCCTGTCACCAAGTTTATTGTGAGTTAGCTCATTTGTTTTTGTGTAATCTTGCGCACACACTCTTATTTAAGTGACTTAAGCTTTCAAACATTCCTCCGGAGTGTTTTCAGAAAAGTTTAAATGTCTGCCAATAAGCACTGCCCTGGACCACTGACAAAGAAATGTAATCAATGGAAAATGCAGATCAGAAATCTATTAAATGGCAAATTATTAATCATTAATTGTTTATGGGTATATAAATAGTGTGCTACACTGTAATAATTGCAACCGTATTTTGGTGAAAGACAAAAGATAAAAAACAGCCAGAGGTGTTTTTCACAACCTGGCAACAAACAGAAACTGGCATATGATCGAATAGTTAATGTCAATCGAAAACTCTACAAATAGGTACTCGACCATTGAATCTCTTTTTATTTGACCTTTTTAAAAACTATTTAATGGAAGTTATTAAATCAATATTTCCTTCAATCACACAAGAAAATCGTTTCTGTCAGTGGAGCCTTTTTAAAAAGACATTCAAATACTGGGAATATAAAAATATTTCAAGTTAAATATGCAAGTGTCTTTATTACATTAGTAAACAAAACTAAACAATATTCAATGAGTATGTCTCCATAATTCTGTTGACCTTATGTGTAGAGCGGATATCGGAATATGTCGCATAAGTAAAAATTGCACAAAATGTCCCAGATTACCGACATTCACCATATGTACGAAGGTAAAATGGGACAAATGGAAACAGACGGGATAAATCACCACGTAAGGTCACTAATGTCTCCAGTGGGACACTAAAATTAGACAAAAGCATTAGACGAATGCGGAGTGATAAGGAGAATGTCACCTTCCTAAAGTTAATGCAACAAACCGACAACCTGGAATTTGCATCATGTTTTCTAACGCTCTAACTTTTCGAACTAAGCCTTGAATCGATTTTTTGCAATAACAGAAGTTTGAGAGCTATGTCCCCTTGTTGAGCCTTTCTTTCTCTGCCTTGGTTTAATGGCACAGAATCACCACCACTAATTGAAATTAGATTTTCCAGACATCTGGACTTCACATGTGACATCATATCACTCCGCCAATGGTAAACATATTACATGCATGTAAGGTGTGCCACATTATATAGTTCCAGATCTAAATTAAGAAGCAGAATACAATATTTACACTGTATATCACCACTGATTGAATCATGTAAATTCTCAAACATCCATTTCCTCCATTATGTATTCAAGGGTTCCTTTAAGGGTCCCGGATTCAAACCGGGAACCATTTTGCTATGAGGCGACAGTGCAAACCGCTGCACCACAGGATCCTCACACAGACGGGATTCTCCAGAGTTGACAAGTACAGTTTGTTCCGAGGCATCATGGGAACACCAGCAGCGACGGTTTGAAGTGTGACAGCTCGCGGCCTGCAGTCGACACTATGACAAAAGGTTAAAGGTTTCATCTGGTGACACTGTTAAATAGAAGACAGTGTACTTTGTTTAACGGCGGCATAAGTATTCCTCACACGCACACACACACACACACACACGCACGCACGCACGCACGCACGCACGCACGCACGCACGCACGCACGCACACACACACACACACACACACACACACACACACACACACACACACACACACACACACACACACACACACACACACACACACACAGGGCTCCTCCTGAATCCCTCTGCCCTCCTGCTTCCTCCGGTTCCGTGGCCCTTTGGGGGCTAAAACCACTTTACTTGTTCAGCCCCCTCGCTGTGATAACATGATCTTTTATGTTGGGTAAACGTCCGGCTAATGCACCTCTGATAAAATGGGTTGACTCGGTGCTTCCTGCTTGATGGAAGTGGCTCCTCATGGACGGGGGGGGGGGTCAGATGTGTTTACCCAAGAAATCGTCTGTCGCAGCAGCAGCAGCAACATTTCTACCATTTACATTTCATACATTATGGTACAGTGTTTTTCCGTCCTTGCTTTTCAGACAAAGTGATGCATCTTCTGCTGCTTCCCCCGCCCCCCCCCCCCCCAACATCAACCCTGTGACCGTCCAGCTCAATAACCTCTCCTCTTCACACTCCACCAGCCATCACTCACACCAGAGCTGATGTGTGCTATTAGCGCCTGTCCTCACCGCTGAGGGCCTGGTCCTCTCCTCTCGCTATCACCTTGTCTCTTTCAGCACACGAACCTACGGGCAAACATCACACGCACAGGGAGCAGAGAGCTGGTACCTCCAGGGGGCAGCAAATCAGGTCTCATCTCTCACGCTCAAGTAATCAAGTGCTGTTCTTCTTCTCTTCATCTCCAAGCACCATGTCAATGACAGTGTTAGCAGTCTGCACCGCCGGGTAATCTTCCTTTAATCGTTAAAACGGGGCCATCTGCGATAATGCACAGTTGCATGCTGGGAATGTTTAGATAGATTGATATTACGTATTACGCAACAGAACCTCAGTGACTGACACGCTGGTGTCACTGTAGCATCGATGCCGCGGTTGAAACAAATCAATTCGACGTAGCTTTTTTAATTCCACCTCAAAGTGTGGGACCACTTCCAAGTCGTAAAAAAGTGCTGATCGAACTCAAAACCACCAGCAGTCAGTTTCCCATCTGACCATACAGGCCTTAATGGACTTGGCCGTTTCCACTCAAGCCAACGTGAGCTTGATCGCCGGCGTTGTGTCGTCAATGAGCAGACATCATCCCCACTTAGCTCGTTTCCTGTCACATGTTTCAACCCAGGGAATCAAATCCTGCCTATTACCGTACATTCAATGTGCATATCTCCTCCTCCTCTTCCTCACAGATGTGTCCTGAAATGCTCCTCAAGCGATCAGCCATTCCACCTCGAGTCACCCAGTGAGGTTCTTCCAAAAAATGGGGCACAGCCCTTCGAAAAAAGTGGCACAGTCCCCTGCACGATGGCACCAGCTCCTTGACACGATCGTCCGATTTAGAAGCCCATATCCTTCCCGATACACTTTTAGCAGGGGACCTTTGAGAGCTGCCTGGCAGAGCAGCAGGCGCCATCTGCGTGTGAGCCGGGCCCACTGCAGCGGGACGGGTTGTCCAACTCAACATGTGTCCTATATTCTGAATCTGTCATTGTGCTTTGATACAGTTTTCAGATTATAAACAGCAGCCGAGAAGGAAAACATTGTCACTACACTTTTAAAAAAAAGGAGTTCTGCTCTAAGATTTCACTCACGTAATAGCAATTAAGTATTTATAGCAGCAGGTACGTCCATCCAGTCGTTATCTATTCCTTTATGGGCTACGACAGGAGCTGAAGTTAATCCCAGTTGAAGGGGTACAGTGACAGTCCCAACTGAATGTGTTTGCAACGTGGCCCAATCACCTGGAGAAACACAACAGATAAAGACCCTGGCCTAACCAGGGACCTTCCTGCTGTAAGGAGAAAGTGTGAACCCCTGCACCACCACAACACAACATAAACACACCCACAACACCCTAGTTTCTCCCCAGTTTTCTTAACACATGATCAGTCATCGGTTTCTTTTCTGTCCTCCCGCCGTGTCTCAATCCTTTGTGTCACTTGTTTTGCTTTGCCTTGCTTCACAACAAAACAAAGAACACAACAAAACAAAGAAAACACCAAAACATTCATGTAAATCATGCATAATAAAAACAATCTTTCAGGCAGTTTAACAAAATATTAATTATTAATGATGACATTTAGAAATGATTGGTTGCGGTTGCACTGTTCTGTAATTTAAATGAGACATATCTAACTTTTGACTTTACTGGAAATGACCTAAAACACTGTTTGTTTGACATTTTGCTAGTGAAGTATAGTAGTGTGTTTTACCACAATGAGCATGATACAGATGCTGCTTGAGAGGCAAATACAAACGATGCAGATCTGTACATATATATAAGTACATCTACGATCCAGATTCCAAACATGGCTGACCCAGCTGCTCTGCCTGGTCATTCACTGTGTCACTGCATTAACTTGAGTGAGAGGATTCTGTTCCCCGCAGTGATGGTTTTAGGTAGACAGAGGGGGGGTTGAATCTCATAACAACGAGGGATCTGCCCTGATTTCTTTTTGCCCTACTTGGTCTCAGTTGCTGCAGCTGTCAGTTATCAAGGAGCGAAGGAGATGAGCACAATAAATAAAAGGCCAACAACAGGCTGCCATCGCTAGTTTACAGCTTGTTACGCTGCCACAAACCGGCCCACAAATGTATTATTCAGGTTTAATTCTGTTATGTTTTTGATATTGATTTAATTCCAGACTTGTTTTAGAAAAGTCTTGCCAAAATGTTAAAAACTTGGAACGTAACATACTGCGCAGTTCTCAGGCGTCTTGCACTGCAGATATCCAGGCGACTACTGTCAATACCAACAAGTGTCTTGTCTCCTTCCTGGGAAAAACCAGATCCATTTACCAAACGAGCTCATGACGATAAACACTTTGTAACAATGATGTGCCAGAATATAGATATTGATTTTTCTTCTGCTCGGCCTTTAGATGAAAATGCAACTTCAAAGTTGTGTTTGTGTGTGTGTGTTTGTGTGTGTGTGTGTGTGTGTGTGTGTGTGTGTGGGTGTGTATGTGTGTGTGTGTGTGTGTGTGTGTGTGTGTGTGTGTGTGTGTGTGTGTGTGTGTGTGTGTGTCTGTGCATGCATGCGTGTGTGTAAAACCAATAACATTATTGATACTAATTCAGTATTTTCAAGTATTTTTCTGGGAATATTAAGAAAAGTCTAAATGAAAAATGAAACTGTTCTGGATATTTTCCAGAATCTTTTCGATATTCTTTTTGTCACATTTCCGACATAAATAAATTGTTTTTAAAATCTTCATGTATCATGGATTGACATCCCGGCCGACTGCATTCCTTATTGGCAGCTGTGGCTGAGGGGTAGAGTGGTCGTCCTCCAACCTGAAGATCAGCAGTTCGATCCCCAGGCTGACCCATCTGCATGCCGAAGTGACCTTGGGCAAGATGCCGAACCCTGAATGCCCCCCATAGAATAACGAAGTGCTGCGAATACATACACTGTATGAATATGTGTGAATGGGTGAATATAAAACTGTACTGTAAAGCGCTTTGAGTGGTCAGGGTTAGGAAAAGCTCTATATAAATACAAAACCATTCATTACTTGCGTTCAGGGCCAGTGTGCGACTGTTTGCAGAGATGATAACAGAAGCAGAGCCTCAGATACGCTGCTGCTGCTGCTGATGATGATGATGATGATGAACTGGGTCACTCACAGAGAAAACTCTGAAAGAAATGAAAAATTTACTTTCAGACTCAAGTACTATTGTTTACGTGTGTTTTCTTCCAATTTAGTGGTACACAAACAACTTTTTTAAGTTTGCAAGTTTCCCTGCTTTCCCACTACAGTCTGAGTTTCTAGCTACGGTCCATTGCACCTAATAAAACCTGGGTTTAGAGCAGAACCGGTTCAGCACCTCGGCCTGTTGTCGTGTGCTGCTGCAGGTTTTCTAACTGAGATAAAAAGCGGGTCTGAAAAAAGAGAAGAGCCTGTTTTTGTGTGCAAACAGTGGTAATGGTGTCCGTGTTGTGTCCAGAGCCGTGTGCATTAGCTGTGCCAGACAGTCACAGTCAGTCAAGGGCTACGACCATGAACCCAGTGGAGGGTCTGACGATCCTCTCTGCTGAGCCTGGATCCAGATGGACGAGGCTGCTTGTCACAGCCTGCAGGGGGAATTTAAGGGCATAACAACACTGACGGGTGAGGACATAGGATGACTTTACCAGCATGTGTGTACGTATGAACAGACGTGGGGGGTCCGGTGGGTGAAAAGCATTCTGTATAATCAGCACTGTCCTTGTGAACCCTCTCTGTGACAGATGTGGTCTCCCCAGAAAGAATTCATTTCCAGCAAACACAATTACCTGGGATGTGATGTTTGAATCAATAAAAGAGATTTCACAGTGCTCTGTAATGTTCAATCTCCCTGGAGAAGGACATTAAGATGCGAAATGCATTTTTAACCCATAAATCTCTATTGTAATTTGTTTATGCAATTGTAAGTGGGTACAAATTGAAGATTTTATGTAGGAACCAGAATAACTGCCCTGTGTTTGTTTTCCCTCCACTGACCCGGGCAGTTTCATTCCCTGCAGTGTTGAGTCGGACATATTGACAATCATATGATGTCATAGTGACATTTGACCTTTGACCTTTGATTTCTAATCACTTCATCTCAAAATGTAGCTGCATAAGCATCCGTATTCAGTGATAAAACTATTTGACCCTGCTTCCCACAGGTAGCGCTCCCTTCATCTCCCCTCTGTGGAAACACTGTGACCTGCACACGTCTTTGAGAGACTGTGGATTACTTGTTAAACCTCCGGTGAGATCAGATGAATGCATCGTTAATTTGCACCTCTGTGAGATACCTTCATGCTGCATCAAACTCTTAATGCCACTGAAGTGTTTTTCACACTATGAGCACGATTGTTTTATGAGCTTGTCTGAAGTTTCTTATTTATTGCAAAAGTAAATTTTCACTTCTGAGATAAACTGACATAGAGGAAGGAAAAATCTGATTTTAGGTTTACAGTTAAAAAGGCAGCATTTAAATGTGACTACTTTTAAGGCTGGAGACTAAAGATTCGCTGTCAGAAGTGTCAGAACCGTCATGAGTCAATAACAAGCCGCCCAAGGTCCTCACTATGTTCAACTCTGTTCTGCTGACAATGCAGAAACAGGTCAGAATGATAAAACATAATCTTAGTGATGTGAATCAATAAATATCTTAAGTGCATGTAAAATGAATGTGTTGACTCCTGCAACTGAATGATAAACTTTACAACCTAAGGACACTTGGATAGGATAAATTACAGCTTTTAACATAGACAACACGGTCAGTAAGACTTATTTCGTTCAACGCTGGTTGAGGCAAATGACAGATGTTTTTCTTCATGTATTTTCATCAGGGCGCCATGTGAGAAGAGGATCTGCGTTTCCAAAAATCTCAGAATCTATGAAAGCTATAAAACCACCGAGCAGTGTGGACGTCAGGTTTATCAGGAGCAGAGGTCATGCGTTTTCAAAGAAAGCGTAGTAGCATGGGTTCAGCTTTAGACTAAATGTGATTCTGAACAATACTGGACACAATATAAGTGACATACTGATGTCAAATACAACATTTTCTGAGGAGTAAAGTAATAAAAAAAGAAAAGGAGATATAATCTCTACAGCAGAGGAAAAAAGAAGAATGTATAACTGCAGATTAATTTCTTTGTTGTTTCACTTCTTCAGTTTGGAGTTGGTTGATGCCCATATGTGTTTTCGGGTGTGTGTGTGTTGGAGGATTCACAGACCGATATCATAATTTACAGCACAACAAACTGAATATTCCCCAGGCTCTTGAGCAGACGATTGGTCGACTGCAGGCTGACCAGTGACCTTGAGAACGTGACACTAAACGATGCAGTGAACGAGGACGAGAGGTTCACAGGTTCATGTGTAACTGTCACTGACCCCACGTCGATATCAGACAGAGGTTTTCACACATCAGAAGTGATGACAGTCCCTCGACCTGATACCTTGCATCACTGAAACATCAGAAGAGGCATCATTATTGCGTTACATGATGTCTATGGTGTAAGACATGGAGTGTTTAAAATGCTAATAGAAATGATTTAGATACGTTATAAACCATTAAGGAATCATATTAATGTAGCTGGTGTTTATGTTCCTCTGTCATCACAGTTGGTTTGTCTTTTTTTTATCTATGCATACAGATGTTTATAAAAAATCGGTTTGACCTCTGACCCCCTAAAAAAAACTCCGGGGAACAGTTACCAAAAACGTAATCATATAAAAAAGTGATTGGTTGTGACTCATCAAAATACTTTAGATATCAACAGGTGGCATTGTTTTTCAAGATTCAAGCGTTCCATTATAAATTTGTTAATTTGACTTATCCCTAACTTTCTATTTTATTGAATAAAATGTAAGCATTTCCGGTCTTCTATACAACTGCTCATTTTGATGGTGAACCAGGAACAATGGCATCAACATGCATCAAACAATATAACAACATTGATAGCGTCCAACCAGTTAACCCAAATACTCACTTGTGTGTGATTACTGTACTTGCAAGATTTTACATTATTTATCTGTATGTCTTTCTGTTTATTTGCTAAGATGGATTACGCAAAAACCACGGAACCAATTTGCACCAAACTCGATAGAAGGACGAGGCCTGGGTCTGCAGGAGACCATTAAATGTTGATGTGGCCCCAGAAGTTGTTCCCCACTTTTATCATCATTGAAAAACATGCTACATTTTATAATTTTTGTAAAATATCAGGCATATCTCTTTTATGTTGTTTAATAGAATCTTATACTTGCATGTTTATGATTATTGCCCTTGGTGCAGGTATGTGTTAGACTGAGAGCTGTTTCAGTTGATCTATTAGCTTAAGAGTGAGAAACACTTTAAATATGACGTTATTAAAACTGACAGTAAAAGACTTAATGTCTTCTAATAAAGACTCAACAGAATGGGACCAAGGGTTCTACTCCCTGAAGGTCCATAAAGGACATGTTAAGCGTCAGTCTAAGGTTACAACCCACTCAGCCTACATAAATGGGGACTTATAGACAGCAGTGAGACCAGTGTGGTAATAGAAGGCAGTTTATTTAAACCTATAGATGAGTTAACATGTGACAAATGAGACACACTGGGCACTATGACCCAGCAGATAGACAGAGAGAGAGAGAGAGAGAGAGAGAGAGGAAAAAACAAGGCTGTGATAAGTGGTGCTTGTTTGATGTCAGACTGTGTATAAAACCAAGACTTTGGGCTGGTTCCTCATTCAGCCACAGGGGAGACTGAGGAGACGCAGCTCTGCACAACTCGTACCCCACATGCGGATTATCTGTGACCTCCTCCCAGATGTTGGCACATCAGGACGCAGCGCTCGTCTTTTACGCACCAGCCTCGCTCAGCTGATGGGAAGTTTTCTTTTATGGCTACAAAACGGAAAAGTTTGAGATCCTCGTGGGAATGGATATTTGCTTTCAGGTGTCTGCAGCTTCATATTAAAACCCTGATGTAGCCCCTCAGAAGAAAATGAGGATGACATGATTCCATTTCCATGCTCCGGACTCCTTGTGGTGTTTAATGGGACCGGGTGGCACGGATGAGGCGACGCCGACCAGGAGGAGAAAGGGAGTTTTAAATGTCAGACATCTCAACTATGACAAGAAGTGAGTGAAAGTCATGGAGCTATCCGGGTACATGGTGACGACCGAGCCGGTGAACGCCACTAACGACAGCTTCATCACAGCCTCCTCCGCCGCCCTGGATGAGGAGAGCGCGGAGAGTCTCGCCTTCCAGATCAGCCTGTCGGTGCTTCTCTCAGTCATCACGCTGGCTACAACTCTATCCAACGCGTTCGTCATCGCCACCATCTCTCAGTCCAAGAAGCTGCAAACTCCTGCCAACTTCCTCATCGCCTCCCTGGCCCTCACCGACCTGCTCGTGTCCATCCTGGTGATGCCCATCTGCGTCCTGTACACCGTCCTCCACACCTGGACGCTGGGGCAGGTGGTGTGCGACATCTGGCTCTCCTCGGACATCACCTGCTGCACCGCTTCCATCCTCCACCTGTGCGTAATCGCCCTGGACCGGTACTGGGCCATCACGGACGCGGTGGAGTACTGCAAGAAGCGCACGCCGGGACGCGCGGCCGGCATGGTGGCCACGGCCTGGGTCATCGCCATCTCCATCTCCCTGCCTCCTCTCTTCTGGAGGCAGGTGAAGGCGGAGGAGCTGACCAGCTGCGGGGTCAACACGGATCATATCTTCTACACCATCTACTCCACCTTCGGGGCTTTTTACATCCCCACCTTGCTGCTCATTGTCCTCTACGGGCGGATTTACGTGGAGGCTCGCAAGCGCATCCTGAAGCAGTCGCCCAAGAAGGTGGGGAAGAGACTGACCTCCGCGCACCTGGTCACCAACTCCCCCGGATCCGTGACCTCCACGACCTCGCTGCAGTACGGGAGGCACGACGGGCCCCCCCACCACGACAGCGGCTCCTCGGCCGGGGACAACCAGGTGAAGGTGACGGTGTCGGACGCGCTGCTGGAGAAGAAGCGGATTTCTGCAGCCAGGGAGAGGAAAGCCACAAAAACTTTGGGGATCATCCTCGGCGCGTACATCGTCTGCTGGCTGCCCTTCTTCATCTACACGCTGGTGGTGGCCACATGCGAGACGTGTCTGATCCCCGAGTTGTTTGACTTTTTCACCTGGCTGGGATACCTGAACTCCCTCATCAACCCCATCATATACACCATGTCCAACGAGGACTTCAAGAAAGCGTTCCATAAACTTGTGCGCTTCAGGTGCTGCAGGTGGTGAAAAACAGTTTCCAGTGAAAGCTGCTGATGCATTTATTTTTGGATATAAAGCTATGAAACATGGAGCAGTAAGAAAACAATATTTTTGAGACTCTTATAATAAAAAAAGAAGAAGCTGTGCATGCAATGGAACAACAACCAATTACCAGGCGTCTGTTTGGAGATTTTAAATGTCAGGTTCATAAAACAGATACAGAAAATGTGGAGTGAAATCATTTCACATAACGTCCTTGTATTTATTCTTGCAAGAAAGAAAACATGAAGAAATGTTCTCTCCAGCGGATGGGCAACCCTGAGTGGAAATCAATATAAAGCACAAAACTGACCTGGAAGAATTGGACACTTTTTGGAGAGGTGTGGGTTGGAGATAGAAGAAAAATAAACGCTGGAATAAAAGCTGCTTCTTATTTGGGTCCATTCTGTATTTGAAAGGTGATGCATGTTATTCCCACGCCAAGACCGAGTGTGAGCAAGCAGCACAGACCATCAACCTTGGTTTTATAAATCAGACGACTCTAATGAAAATATGGCTGAAGGACACAGAATCCATTTTTCATTGTGCACAAATGTGGTAGATTGATATTTTCTCAAACTCAACGGCGGTGAGTTTTCTATCCCTGTGTTCTGTGACATGATAACGTAGGTGTATGGTGAGGCCCTGCTTGCTGTTGCCCTGTGGTTATCTTATTTATTTAGAGAGGGACATTCATGCAGCTGAAAAAATAGCCTGAAGTCGGCTTGTTGTACCAGGCGCTAAGAAAAGATTCACACAATACCATGTGTCAAACAAAGAAACTGTATTTACCCGGCAGAGCTGAACACTGATGATAAGTTCAATTTTACTGAGCAAACATCACCTTGTGCGTGTGTGTGTGTGTGTGTGTGTGTGTGTGTGTGTGTGTGTGTGTGTGTGTGTGTGTGTGTGTCTGTGTGTGTGTGTTGCTCTGTGTTTGCTCTGACATCAAATGTGTATCTACAGTAAGTTATGTTCACATGTGGTTGGCCACCTCATGGCGACAGAGACTAATTTGCTGCTTTGACTGACGGGCTCTGGCCTTCAGAGCGACTGAGCCGACGCTGATTGTTCGTCAGCATCATGTGAAATAAAAGTAAACGTTGTTTTAGGGATTCATCTGTTCACATCCAGAGATGCTGTGCAATAATAAAAGGCTTTCGAGAATCTTTTTTCAGCCACATTTGATTTTTGAGTGAGAGTTTTATTCTCAAATTAACATGCGGATGGTCCATAATTCCAGGTCAGCAGTGAGTTGTTTCTTCCATTCGAACGCAGCACGGATAATCCCAAGGATGATTTGCAGTGGGCCCTACCTTGAGATCTAATAAGAGATTAGAGTAATGGCCCCCAGAAGATCAAGATGATGTGAAAATGAAATCCGACCATCTCTCGAGGCTCTGGCAGACGTGGTGCAGCATTAAACAATACAGATCAGATTCAGAGGACTGTGCTTGGTATGGAAGATCAGTTCTGCCACGTTGTGGAATAAAATGAAAAACCTCTTGTGAGTCATAGTGAGAAACCTTCTCAAAATAATGACATATCTATAATGAGTAAGAATCTCAAAGAAGTGACGTAGTATCTCATAGTAGTGACGTAGTATCTCAAAGTAGTGACATAGTATCTCAAAGTAGTGACGTAGTATCTCAAAGTAGTGACGTAGTATCCCAAAGTAGTGACGTAGTATCTCAAGGTAATGACTTAGTATCTAAAAATAATGACATAAATATCTCAAAGTACTGATGTAATATCTCAAAATATTGAAAATAATGATTTACTAACTCAAACGACTTAGCATCTAAAAATTGTAATAATAACTTTTTATCTCAAAATTATGACTATGTTATATTGTTTAAACGTACTATCTTATAATTTTTAGACTTTCAATCTCAGAATTATTTTTTCTCTTTCATAATCATGAGTTAATATGTCTTAATTACAACTCCTATTTGTAATATATCTCATATTTTTGTCTATCTCATAATTTCCTCCTAGCGTTCTTTGTTTTGTTTTTCTTTCCCTGGCAGACTTGTCCTTCCATACATTTCACATCAGCTCCTCCTGACTGTATTTCCTGAGGAGACAGGATGAGGTCGGGTGGAGACTGAGTCCCATTGAGGTTCGATCTCTCTTCTCCACCATCCTCTCTCTGCCTCCCTGCAGGCGGAGAAGGACTTGAGCTGAGTGGTCAGCGGCCATCACTGTTCAATACGTCAGCAGTGCGAGCGGCATTGGGTGAAGCGTGTACTTCACAGCACAATATCATCCATGCACATGCAAATGCGCACACCCTTTGGCTCTCCATTTATGCATTTTCATACGGCTCATCATGCATGAAAGATGAATGCACCTGAGCAGGCAGATGTTCCAAGCACAGCGCTTTCCAAGCATTTATAGAAGGATGACCTAACATGGCAGCATGTGCATCTTACAATATATATTATGTACATAAAAAGACCATAGTACAAAAAAGTTGACATCTTGACATTATTGTGGTTTCTCTACCAGATGACATCGTCCCTACAGAGTAAGGGACATAAAGAAACGTCAATGGGATGTACGCCTTGAAGTTAAGAATATAAAGTTTAGTGTTTAGCCAAAAGAAACGTTCAGCTTTTAAAAAGTATTTTTCTAAAGACTCATTTAGAGACACATTTCTAAAACATAAAACTTTGTAAATATAGAAAAACCTTTAAGCTGTAATGGCTCTCACAGGCAACACCTCCACCGAGGCCCAGTGGTCCCATCAAGCTGCACCAAATTACACACTCTCAGATGAGTTCCCTAAGTATGCCTGATTTTATTTCTTCAAGATCCAGTAATTACTCCCTGGGAAAAGTGAAAATGTTAGAAAAACAACTCTCATCTTGCAATGTTGATCCACCCCCAGATCTGGATCCACACACAAAAAATGGGTTCAATGGGTTCCTCCCTGACCCCTACGAGAACCATACCGCCCGGTGTTCGTCACAGTGATGCTATTAGGCTGTTGCATTTCGAAGGCTCCTTCAAACGCAACCAAATCATTCGTCCTTTTATTCCATAGCCGAGCTGACAACATGCCGACATCAGAGTCACGCCCATCTACCGACCAATCAGTGTCGAGTACAGACGCAGCTCACGTAGGTGATGATGACAAGTCATATCAAAGTATTAACTGTGCTCACTTAACTCCAATGTAAAACCACAACGATCCAGATCAAATGTAAACATGTAACAAAGATAAAAACCCTTGGTCCAAAGTTTTAGGTGTGAATACGCCCCTGTCATCATTTATCATAATTTGCATTATGTTTTTTTCATGTTAGCAGTAGCGATGCCCAACAACTTAACAGACTTTGATGTGTATAATGAATGTTTCCCTTTTAAAAATGTGTGCGTCTGAATATTTTGTCCACATCATTAAACCCTGTGGAGCAGGGGGGCTCGTACTGTACACATGTGAACATAGGGAGAGGAGGAAGTGGAACAGAGCTGATCTGTAGATATATAGATGTAGATCTAGATAAATGTTTCATGCAGGAAGTCTGTCGATGTTCAACAAACACGTTTGTGTTGCCAAATAAGTAAATAAGAACGCTGAGGCTCCAGCTTCAGGGAAACGCACATTATTCTGTTGTGGACACAGGATGATTGCAGCGTTCAGGCAAATACAATAATCATACAACCACCTTTTCCCCCCCTTCTATAAGCAGAGTGCGCTGCCTTACTGCTCCGCCGCAGCTCCGCTCAGCAGTGAAGGACGGAACTGATGTAACAGCTACTGAGGCTGAACACATGGATAATGAACCTATAAACTATCGCCTCACAGAAAGTAGCCTTAGTCAGCTTCTTTATTGTTTCACCCTTTCTGGTTGAAGACGGTTTGCAGCATTCGTCGTTTAAAAGGTGGACACACGGGTCAATCTGCTGTTAATGAATTAGCTCATCCAGGCGGAAGCAATCGACCTTGAAAAGGAAGGAAAACGAGTCAGCCTTTAATCTACCAGGCGATACGGTGGGTAAGGAGATTGAGGGTAAATAGCAATTAGATATGGGTTTTCACCAATCCTGATTCTGACGCCAGTGACCACCACACATGGACCTGGTAGGTATTAAAGACTAAAACAGTAGTGATGAGTTATAAAATCAACCTTTTCACATTTAGCTGATTATTCTACAAACTATATCTTCTTTAAGAGTGTGACTGGATGTTTGTCTTAATGCCTCGGCCCTGTGATGGACTGGCGACCTGTCCCGGCTGTGCACCTCCTCTTGTCCAATGTCAGCAGTGATTGGCTCCACCCCCTGTGCGACCCCTCAGAGGATAAGTGTTATAGATAATGAATGGATGGATGTGTGCTTTTCGAATGATGAGCACTAAATTAGGTTATAGCTCCTTCAGGCACAGCTCAGCATGGTTAACCCCATGACAGCCACAGCCTGGGATGGCAGTCAGTCGAGCACATACCTCTGCCAACAGTCCACCTCAACTCAAACAAGCCGTCGAGCTCAGGCCACGTTACGTTTACTCAACTACACATCGGTGGTAAGATTCCGGCTCTTTTTGTTACCGTACAGCAGCTGTAAAAAGACGAAAACATGAAATTACATTTAATTTGGATCTGCATCGAATTGCACACATGCTCAAAAATATCAGTCCCCTAAACAACACTTTATTCATCAAGAACTATTAATTATTCTCTGACAAATGCTGGAAAATAACCGTATCTCTTAGGTCCTCACAAAAATCCTGTGTGGTGGAAAAATGTATTTTGCAGAATTGAACATTTTCTTTCCACTCTCCACAACATCAGCTGTTGAGGGGGTAAAATCGGACAGTGGAGTCACACACCTCAGCTCTGTGTATTCATGTGTGTGTATGTGTGTGTGTGTGTGTGTGTGTGTGTGATGAATTGCAGTCATCAGTCACGCATGCTCGCTCCGTGCGTCGTAGCAGATCCACTGCCATAAGCACTTTCTCCGCCTTTCAACAAAGTGGGTTAGTGTAAAGGCTCCAAGGCACTTTGCATTAGCTTCTCCTCCAGCTCAGCTAAACTGTGCGTCTGATAACACAGCAGCTTCCTCTGCCGCGCCTAAACTGGGCTTCCTCGGAAATTAGAAGACACGCTGGGTTTGACCACTGAGTAAAAAAAACAATCTGTTGATCCGATCTGGCTGCGTTTATGGAACCATCAGCGCTGGAGCTCGGCGAATCCATCACACTTAACATCCACTCTGGAGTAACAAGCAAACACACCATCACATCAGGCAGGGATGTAGCGTTGGCTGAGGAGGTGTGTGTCCTGCTGAGGTTATGATCCATCCACCCATGCTGCGTACGCATCTCTGATAATAGGCACTCAATTAACCACAGGGAGAGAGATGGGTGTCCCTTCTTTAACTGCACATTGGGCTTGTAAACACCTCAAAGCTAGTTTTAAGACGTCCTCTGAGGCCTGAGACTAACTGCGTGAATTGAAACAACAGTACAAAGAATCAGATTAACTGAGTTTCTCACAGTATATCATAAAAAGCTGGGATTTCTGGAGATGCACTGTTTTTTAGTTAGTTTAAGTGTGATTTATTAAAGTGTGCAGTCTTATACATTTTTCACATGTGAAGGTATCACAAGCTCTTTATTTGTCTGCAAACGTCTTTTACATTTTTATTGCATATATCCAAATATAAAGGACAGTGAAAAAATGTCATTACTGTATATGCACTATATGTCAGAGTTAGAGGGAAAAGGTTGAGGGCAGTTGTATGAAAATAATTTAGAAAAAATCCCATCAAGTTATTTGAAATTAGTTAATTGGCCAATGGCAGCAGGGCTAAAAGAGTCTGTTTCTGAATTGGTGTCAGAGTCTGAGAGATCAGCAGGTAGAGCAACAGGAAGTACTGATACAATGAATTATAATGAATAAAACAGGGATAAAGGAGGTTACACTGATGACGGTGGTGTTGACAATAAAAAAAAACATTAAAATATGTATATATAAATATTGAAAAACGCTCCTATCTGAGTCAGATCGGTCGTTAACACAAAATAATCATGCTGAGTTTAGTTTCCTGCTAAAGCTGCACAGGGAGCGACACTGAAACAAATTAACTGGCTGTTGCTGTTACAATACAGCAGATTGAAAAATACTTAATTCCTCTGTTTGGGACAAATAAAATCCTTGAAGCAACAATGTTTCCCTGTGTTTGATCTAATGTGAGCAACTTCCTCAGCACATCAGCTGTTTACCGAGCTTTATTCCCTAAACCCTGCTGCGTCCTGCGACATTTAATGTTTCCATAGCTCACTGGGAGCCTCTGCAATTGGGAATATGGCTCGAGATTTCATTTTATTTCTTAATGCATCTCTCTCCTCTTCTTCCTCCACAAAGATACCGGGAATATATTTAGATTTAGCGACACATTTGTTTGTAATGAAAGAAAACATTTCACATTCAGGCGACAGGATTTTACATGCAGCTGTATACATCTATTTCTTTCTTTATATCTACTTAATATATTACTTTAATCCGAATAATACTTTGTTCCATAATAAAACAATATCAGGAATAATAGGAAATAAAAAGCAAAACCAGTTTCTGTTTCATGGAGAGCCTTCTGAGAATGCAGATGAGGGTTCCTCCCTCACCTCGGGGATCATTTACATATTGTTTATTAACCTTTTGATATTAAGCATGAGAAGGTGCATTGGGACGGAAACTTGACTTGCCTGTTTGTAATTTCCCATTTTCACAAGCAATAACACCACAAAATGTCACTGAAGCTATTAGCATGAAATTTTCCTGACACAACCTAATTCAACCTTTTTTTTCCTTCCCTCTCCCTCGTCTACAACCCCCCGAGGTTCTTGTCACTCTGATAAACAACTTTCGCCTCTCTCCATCGCAGCCTCCTGTCTCGCTTTGAATCCAGCTTCCTGCTCACGCCAGACAAATTGACACCGGATTGATATTTAAATACTGTAATACGTCTCATTTACCTTTAAAAAGAAATGGAGCTCAAACAACCTCAAGCCTCCAACACCGAATCCTGTCCTGGTTTCCTTCATATGACGGCTTTGGACTCCTGCTCTTGTCGGTTTTGCAAAAACCACTCAATCATCAGTATATCAGATTATGAAATCTGCCACAGCGTGATTGGTTTTGTTGATGCCATTTAATGAATGGCTCTATATTTCCATGTTTGTCCCAACCTTTTTAATAATTTGACCCTGGAAACATTTTGTTGATATCACAGTGGAGTTGACTGATGTTTCACCACTTCATTAAAAGTCACTTCTGAATACTACAGTATAAAATAACTATGTAGCGAAGCCTGTACGTTAAACTTGATGTTACGATAATAAAGCAGCGGCAGCAGAATGAAATCATGATTCTGACACTTTCCTGACCGATTTCTTTTGCCCTGAATCAAATGATGTGAAAAAGTTCAACTGGTTTCCTCCAGCAAGGCCACAAAGCCTGAAGTGACACTTGGGAAATCATTAAATTAATGTGAATTGTTTCTGCCATTGTGAGATCATATGGAAAACCCTGCATCCATTGAGGTGCAGCCGCATGGACCCACGGCCTCATTAAATCCAGCAGTGGTGACTGTGACCAGACCAGAGACTACCCACCCCCCTCCACACATGAGCAAACACAATTACACACACCTCAGCCGAAGAGGTTATGTTTTCATCATGGATTTCCACATATCTTGGTGGAAGGAACACGGGCCGAGAGAGAAAGCTATTAAATGTTGATGTGGATCTGGACAAAGAGATGGATCCAAGATTTTTTCATCACTCTCTGTCTTTTCTTTTTGAGATGTGGGTTTTTAGGGGCATTTTCCAGGGAATCATTCTTGGATATTGATAAAAAAAAATAATCAGGCACGTTTAGGGGACAGATGTCTATGTGTGCAGCTTGATTGAATTTAAATGGGATTGTTTGGCCTATAGTTTTTCTTACTGAGACTGAAAGTAGAGAGCTGCAGGGTCCACAGAACCCTGAAGCTGCAGCACGGCTGCTGCACAAAGAGCTGTCACCTTTTTATTCAAAGTTCAGTGAAGCTCAGTATGAGAAAATCACATAGTCACATGGAGTCTGCAGTGAATATATTTGTCCCTGTGTAACATCTGAAATGTTCTGGTCGCTATCCAGACGTCACATTTAAAGAAACAACAATGGGCTCGAGATCAAAAGGTCGACTGACTCCAAAGATAATAAAGTATTTTTTCGTGACTAAGTCTTCAGTGCCTTTGTGGATAATCAGTATTCTGTGATGTCGTGTAAATGCTCAGTAGAAGGTTACGATTCAGGGCACTTTTATTTTTGCGTCCTGACAGGTGCTCGTGTTTTCTTACCTAGGTGGCCGCTTCACTGTGTATAATTCGAATGCAGGGAGAAACACCGAGCATCTGCGGATATAGCAGGAGTCTGAAGTGCGTGATTAAAAATGTCTGATACACTTAATCTCAAAGTAAACACACACAAAATGCTCACATGATCAAATCCACAAGTGAATTACAGTGGCACATGAAGACTGCATAACTGATTGGCTATTTTTTAATCATATTCATATACATGTATCCAGATCGGCACCAAATTTCATCAAAGGTATTAGCACTCTACATGCCGGAGCCAATCCCAGCTGACATGAGGCGAGCGGTAGTGTACAGCCTTCGTTTGTCAGCGTATCACAGGGTCAACACACAGAGAACATTAATACAATAAAGTTGAGTACAGTACAAAAGCTGTGTCTCAATTCCTTCAGAGGTTGCATTTGAAGAGTGATTGTATTACAGCGGCGCTGCTAGACTTTCCCGAATCGAAGACTCAGAAAAATGCCTTGAATAAAAGCTTAAACAAACAATTAAGTAGCACTTAAATGGCACTTACTTATAGCACTCTGTAGTTTGGCTTGAAGAAATTGTACTTTCTTGATTCTTGTTGTTCTGGGTTTGTACCCTCATGGTTGAATGCACTTATTGTAAATCGCTTTGGATAAAAGCGTCAGCTAAATGAAATGTAATGTAATGTAAAAAAGCATCGTTGAACCCCTGAGCAAAAGAAGCTCCACTAGATGGATCCTCCCTGGCCCAACGTATCCCATGATAATTGCACTTCTGTGACAAACTGTATTTCAAAGAGGTAATGGCAGCAGCAAGTGAGGCGAAAACGTCAGAAATTGGATTTTATTAATGTAAGAACTCAACCAAACTCACACGGTCTATGCGGTCGATGATATAGCCGACGTCAGCTGAGAGACCGGGTCCCATGAAGGATGTGTCCTCATAGTTTTTGTGTGATTCTGATAACAGACATTGATGAAATGGGTGCATCAGATCAGTCTGTGGATGTGATTCATGCTGTAAACATCTCTTTCACAGACCGGTGGTGCCTGAGCCGGGGCTGAGGCCGTTTTGACAGCTTTTAATTCTGCAGTGGATTGAGTCATGGTTCCTGTGCTGCCTCTGTTATGCTGCCGTTGGCTCTAGGCAGGTGTGGATTAATATGCTGGGACAGATATGCATCCCTGATGTCAATTGACCTGAACTCCTTCTCTGACTCTCACTCCCCCCCCTCTTTGTCCCCCCTTCACACAATCTTTCTACACGTTCATCCTACTTCTTTCCCCCATCTTCTTCTCCCTCCGCTGTCTGCCCCTTCATCGTGCCTGACTCTTTCCATCTCTTCCTCCCCGGTGTCTTCCCCTCGCCCCTTCTCCATTTTCCCTCTTTAATTTTTTCCCCCTCCCCATATCTCCCCCCACCCGCCCTCTATCCCTGCCTTTCCTGCTGCTCGGCTCCGTTTCTAACAGATAAAATGAAGTCTCCCACCGGGTAAATGATAAACAGGCTCCATTTCCCTGGATACCAGGAGTCACGGCTCCATCCTCCTCTTGCCAGCGTGGGAACACAGCCTTTTAACTCCTCTTCCGCTTCTTCTCTCCTGGGCCTCTTACGTGGAAGACACGAGTGATTCCTCTCTAGACTTCCATCTCTCAACTACAGTGAACCCTGAGTAAAAACCCTCAAAGTGATAAGAGCCTTTCATTGCATGTGACATCTTTAATAGCTCATTTATTTACTGATCTTAAAGCGGATTCAATCAGAGGGTTCTTCACATGCGTGACATGCAGATGACTCAATCATTGCTCGTTCAGGAGAGAGGTCCCGGGTGTATGTATGAAACTCATTGTTCTCTTTTCAGAACTGCAGCAGACTTCAATATTTAATCTGATTAGTTTTTGAAAACTGTAAGTGCATATGTGTGTGTGTGTGTGTGTGTGTGTGTGTGTGTGTGTGATTTGTCCCTCTGCAGCATTTACATCATGAGCTGTTACCTTGACATGTTTGGATGTTTGTGTCTGTTCTATCTTTTTGATTGATGATGTGAGTGACGGTTACCTTTTAGAACCTAAGGAGCCATTTTGTTAATTTTGCAAAAAGTGTTTGCTTCGTTTCCCCAGCAGTGCCACCTGAGTAGCAGGTTTTGTTTTTCTTTGGGGGAGGAAAGTAACACTTGGTTTAGGATTGTCACACGTTGTCAGGAGTTGTCATTTCTAACCAACATGGAGAAGCATCACTTCCCAATCTTATTATTCGTGGATAACAAACGGCTACGTCTGAATGTGTGACGCACATATTCAGCTCTTTTCTATTAGGGGGAGAGGAACAAATTGCAGGACCTTCATACTTGTCACAGACCGTTAAGCTCACCGAGTATATGGCGCTTATAATTTGCACTCTGACGCCAGCCATCCAAAGTCGTTTCCACTATGTTCCATTTGTATAGTGTGAACATTTATAATGCTTTCCAAAAGTTATTATTTTCTAAACCAGATTGGACTGTTGAGGCTCGCCAGTGTTCCTGTGGGATCTGGCTTTCCTATTTTTATAAACATTGAATATTTTATTTTATAGTTGATAATGTTCAAAAGCAAAGGCTGCCGTGTCTTTCATATTCCAGAGAGCATATTGCTTCCATTAATTCATGTTGCCTATGGCATGAGAATCAGATATTAGACGACAAGGTTGCATACTTGGCAATCCATCACTATCATAATGTTGTCAGATTTTGTTTTTTACCAGCGTCATGCTGTCATCATCTGTTTGTGTAGCACTGGTGCCGAACAATAATGTGTCAATGACAAAAAGTGTGTTTCAGGTTTCAATCCTCTCTGGATGGTGAGGATAGAGGACATTTTAGATTTTAAAATGCTTTAGAGAGCCAGGAATTATGGGGCTCCTTTGAGTTTAAATCAGACTGGCATATATGATTTCTGCTGCTTGCTTTGACCAGTACTCTGAGTGACCATCAGAAGTGATGCATTTTGAGATGCCCGACCATATAATTCCAACATCCCCTAGTTCGACTCCATACATCTCTCTCTCGACACTTTCTGTTTCCAGCTCTCTCAACGCAGGAAAAAACGACTGATGCATTTTTATATTGCACTCACACTGTACTACTGTGCCTGCATCATTAACCACCAGGAGTCAAGTACTTCCAAAATGAAATCTACTATCTAAAATGAAAATGAAGCATGCATAGATTTAAAATGTGTCCTTTTAGTGTTTTAGAGTTTTTTAACTAACTAAAGGTTCTGCAAGGTCCTCCTACAGATGCTCCTCCAAACATGAGGCAGTCTTCATTGTCAATCATTATGTTTCATCCTATTTGCATAGCTTCAAATAACTAATTAAAACCAAAGCATTATTTTAATTAGTTAACACTTGAAGAAAACAGGGTGATATTAAAGCTTTGCTAAAAAATGAAAAAGTATCCTTGAAAAAAACTGTTATATATATATATATATATATATATTCCTACTTTATTCATTTTCTTTGACCTTTTAGTTTGGTCCATGTTCCATTCACTAACACTGACTTATGACCTATACTGCAGCCAGGTGGCGATCAAGACGCTTTGGCTTCACTTTTGGGGGAACTGTTACATCGTCCATCTTTATGCACAGTCTATGGATGGGACCGTTAAACATACTGCCCTCTGGTGGTGGTTGTGCAAAATGTTCCCCCCCTTGATTGGTTGAATTTAGTCAAACACTAAAATTAAATGTGATGAACTTGACCCTTGGAAAAACTGAAAGTAAATATCTACCATGGGTGGATTCCATTGCAAAAGTCTTCAAATGCAAAAAAAGAAATGTCTCATCAAGAGCTCAGTTGCTGCCACTGCACAATCCTGACAGTTATCCATGATACAGCAGCCAGAGCCGACCTTTACACTGTTGGCTGCTATACCAACACGTCTTCATCGCAGATTATGGCGCAGTAGGAACTTCCTCACGTATGAACTCCAGCACCAGGTCACAGAGTTGATGTTGGCACAGGCTCACAGTGCCATGTGCTGGCGATGGCACTTTCACTGCCGCAGGTGTAGAAGAGTGGATCACGCTGATAATCAGCCCAGAGTGGATTTTCCCAAAGAGGAGCATTACGACGAACATGACTAATATTAGACCGTTAGGCCCCGGGTACTCGTCTTTCTCCGCTCTTCAAGGGAAGGTTAAACCTGGGAGTGAATCACATGGGTTTTATATGTCGTTAATCTTATGAGGTTTCCTCTTGCCTCGCTGCTCTACAGCGGCAGAATGTGAAACAGATGTAAAGAATGTAAAGCATGTAAACGAGTAAACTCAAACTCCAATACTTCCCTCAGAGAACAACTGGTATAGAAAATAACAACAATAATAATAATAATAATAATATTTAATAACTGACTTTATATAGAGGGTGGGTGAATGATGGGTAATTCCGAAAACACTTAAAAAACTGGCTAAATTGAAAATATAATGGATGGCTTTTTTTTCCTAACTTAAAGATGTAGCTTTGTTTTCCTCGTATACGCCGGTTTACTATCAATTTCTAGAATATACTGAAATCAATATAATATGTGATTTATATATTAATATGTATATCCTATCAAATTGAATGAACTACAGATGAGTCAGAAGCTGAGACAACAGTCTCTACTTTAGCCTGCTACTTTAATGATAATAACTGTTAGAACGAGTTTGACTTTATTCTTTTCGTCCCTGAATTTAGTTTCTTTCTCATTCAGTGTTAGCTGAATGAGAAAGTTTCAATTTAATTTAACAGATAAGAAAAAATGAAGTCCCCCCAGTTTGCTTTCACATACTCTTTTCACAGAAATCACACTTTTCTATGGTTTTATTTGGTGAATTGAAGTAAGAAGGTCGGATTCAAGTCTTAACTCAAATTGAACAGAAAATTGTGGGTTTTGTCTTCATCAGGAACCTTGATTTGAGTGGATTTACTCCTTATACATTTATTTTATAGTGGTAGTGACTTTCAGACATTTAGACATTATGAAAAGCAAATTTTACATCAATTGCATTAATTCGAAAGTGTTTTGTGTTAAATCATAACATAAAACTGCTCTGTGGTTGTAAACCGGTAAAGTTTCCAAAAAATTGAATTCACAGTAAAGTGAGGTCAACTTGCCATTGGCAACAGAAATCTCATCAGTTCCTCTTTGAGTCCAACTTTCAAGACACCAAAAACATGATTGTTTGACAGGTTTGACCAAATTTGAATCTGTTCATCCGCGAATGTTTGTACCAAATTTGTATGTATTCCTGAGCTATTGTGTTCATAAGGCAACAAGTTTGGACACAGGAAACTTCCACTTTGGCCTTTAATGACCAAGATCTTATCACTGAGTCCCACTGAAGATTTTTACCAAATTTGAGGGAATTCCCTCTCTTGAGATATTGTGTTCCAAAGATGGAAAGGACGTTCAGACAACCCGAAAACAAATCCCCCCCGGCCACTGCTGTCAGCGGCACAGAGAAATAACAATAACACGCTAATGGAAGCAATACTTCACAGACACATTCCACATCCCTCACTTACTGTGCAGATGATGGCTGCAGCAGAGGTGCCTTTTGCTGTGGCAGACTCTTGCAGCCAGAGACACCCTGCCTCTGTCCCTGATGAAATAACCCCTTCTGACAGATGGCAAGTACCACTTTCCCCCATGCTGCATAATTTAAACAAACTCCTCTAATTGGACGATGATTCAAGTCATCAGCCACGTGGGAGAAGGTCAAGCATGTCAGACTAAAATCCTGCTCCAGACTGACAAGGGTTTGTTTATCTGGGGAGAAATATCAAAGTGGCTCATGAATATACAGTGAAGTTATAAATACATTATTAATCTACAAGAACCGGCTGCAAGGTTAGGCTGCTTTCATGCATAAATGATGCTCACATTCAACAGTGATCGGTGTTGCATTAATGTCAACTAGTTTAGACTTGAACATAATAACACCCAGGACTTGATGTCAATTTTCCTGTTTATACTCAGCATGAGCATGAACTCTCTCAGCTTGACCGATACCTGATCTGTGACCCTGACTGTAATCCTGAAGGATTTGGGTCAAGGTTATAAACTGGAATGATCGGATTTGAATAAATAACAAACGCAAAGTGTGTAAAGGACGCAACAGTCTGAACTCTGTTTTGTAAATCCCACACAGAAAGTCCCCGATCGAGCTGGGATCGGAACCGAGAACTTACCTCTTCACGTAACTAAAGTTGGAACTCATTTCCTAGCTTTCCAAACAGAAGCACGGGAGAGAGGTCGGAGACATGTTGCGAACACACAACATGGACTTGAAAAGCACAAACTTTTGCAGAGGGCAGAGAAAACTATGCATCCTCTCTCCTCCCATTTTTGTGTCTTTCAGCTCATTGTTTTTTTTCTACAGCTCACAACGGGACATCATTTCCTCTATAGCCCCGGTGTACCTGCCCAGCACCAAACGACAAACAGACAAAGTCGGTGACTGCTCCGTATCCGCTCCAGAGTTCACAGGAAATTGTTTGCTGACGTGTTAAGGCCACGACATCTCCTGCAACCCCCACAATCGTAAGTTCAAGGTTCAGTTTACTGTGTCGGCAAACAGCCGGGTGGATGAGGGCTTATTCACTGCAGATTGGTAACAAGCAACAGGGGCTTCTAATCCTCTTCACAGAAAAGAGGTGAGGGTGGAGACTAACAACATGGAGCCCTCCCACCCTGATGCACCACAACATGAGAGGCCACACACGCCTTTGTGGTCTCTGTTTACTTCTTCCCACACTGTCCCCACCCTCAGCACCAGAATTTTTAGAGAGAGAAGTTCCCGATGCTGACTTTTTGCATGTCTGTCAAATTATCTCTGGATCTGATAAGAGGAGAAGATTCGTATTCTCAGTGTACGTGGGCATTTGAAGAGGGGGTGTTGGGTTAATTGGTCCGTAGGCTCACGGGTAACACAGCTGATAACTGGAGAAAGGAAGGAGCAGGGTCAAATGTGGACACTAGAGAGTCAGAAAAGGGCCATTAAAGGCTGAATTTAGCAGCAGGAGTAAGAAGGAACATTGTTATTTGTTCAGAACTAAACGGCAGTGCTGACCTCATTTGACACCCAAGTTCACGGGTCTGGGAGGCAGGGATTTGCCGTGGGCACACTGGAAGGAGAAATCTAAACCCAGAGAGTTAGGCAGTCGCACAGTGACACGCAGAGGCCACACAAAGAGGCTTGGTGTCGGTGTTAACTTGGGTCGACCGTGGGGGTGTATAGTCCTCTGGTCCAGGCCAGTTTGGCAGATCCCCAAGTTTGTTCAGCTGACAGATGAGGGTCCAGCAGGTGGCTAACAGGATGAGGCCAAGTGGCCACGTGGCTCCGCAGGGATTACAAGCAGCCAGAAGAAGGTAAAGAGATTAGGCTGAGGTCGGAGCCTGCTTTTTTAACCTCGTCACTGTTATCATACTGACAGCGCAGGAGGGAAACAACCGAGCCAAAACTCCAATCCGTTCTTTCCCCGTCTCTTCTTCCTCGACCTCTCCTCCCTCCCTCGCTCCCTATGCTCATCCATCCATGCAGCCACCTCGGATGTCAACAGGGATCCAACAGCAATGAGGAACTGAGGGCTGCTGAGGAGTGGAGCTGGAGATCAGATCGGAGCGGACTGGACCTCACCCTCTCCGTAGTGGACCAGCCATAGAACAGTTCTGGATCTTGTTGTTGTTTTACAACCATCACTTTACAAATGACAACTTGGGGCTGGAAAACCACATAAATTAGCCCATCATGCTTTGGAAGTCGGGACTATTCTTCACTTTGTGCGTGTTTACCCTCCACGCAAGTCAAATCAAAGGTAAGAATCCAGGCTGGAATCCAAGTTTTTATAAAAAGTTTGAGTAGTCGCAACTTTGTGAAGGAAGTTAATACAATCTAACTCTTTAACGCTGCACTTTGGGTACAAATGCAATTCTGTCAATCTCTGCACAGCTCTGTCCCACCTGGGATCAAGAGGAAATTATAAGAAAGTAAGAATCAAGGACACTGTGCACATTGCTTTCAGTAAAGTAGATGAGAAATCCTCCAGCTTTTCTATCAGTGAAGTTCTGCTGGACGACAGAGGTGGTGACTCACTTCAAGGGCAACAGCGTTTTCCAGTTTAAAGTGTGTTTGAGCGACCTTGCAGTTGGGGGAACAAAAATTGTCTGAAATCTACGAAAGCTCGTCCTCAAATTCCGTTTTTTAGAAAATGTCAAGCAGCCGACGAGCCCCCTTTTAATGTTGTGAATATTCACCATTTGAATTTAATGGGCGATGACATATAATGGATGTGCGCTGGGAAAGATAGCATCGTTTCGCCAGTGATAACATTTGCGTCCGCACGGGTTGTCTCGTTCAGTGTGATGTGCCCGGGTGAGCTCATTATCCCGAAGGAAACAAAAGCCATTCTGTTTCCAGTGTCGCAGGACGCTAATCTTTTCTGGCTTGTAGTTCTGCTGTGAGGCCTTTTTTTTTTTTTTTTTTCTGCGCCCACACCGGGCATTAGGGGCCGTGCGCTCTGACGCCCCCCCCTCCTCCCGCTCAGGCCCCCGTGTATGAGCAGTCATTCTTCAATCTCCCACTATTCAGATGTTTTCTTGATTCCTAACGAAAACAATCAGGACTTGGCTTAATTTCAGGCCAAATTCTGACCGACTGGAGGGGGGGAGGGTCAAGTTGGTGAGCGGTTCTGCCTGACAGACGCTAAACAGGGATGGCTTTGCCCACAAGTCTACGTCGATGGCCACACATTCTTTGTATGTTCTTGGTCTTCAGCCAATTTTGGATTTGAGGGAAACAATTTTGTTCATTGTTGAGGTTATTACTGATATGTAATTCAATGATTAACAAAAAACGTTTCCTGCAAAACGTGACTGAATCTGAATAAGTGTTTTGAACAGTTTAAAATTTTAAGTTCGTTCGTCACACGTCAGCAACACAAACCTGTATGAGCAGTATAATGCAATGCAACAGCCACCAAATACTAAGTATCTCTAAGAGGTTGAACACTTCAGTCATCATCATTCTTAGTTCAGTGTGATGGCAACATAGAGATGTCACTCTGACACTATGATAAACACACAAATCATAATCATTTGCAACAATAATACATGAGTAGGTTAATCATACAGCATGGTTAAACAAGACAATATGAACACACAAGCTCTGAGAGAACACATCAGTGCTAACTATGTGTAATTACACTCTAATTATACCTTCACATACTCTTACTTGTTAGCTCTGTCCATTATCTATACCGCTGATGCTTTGAGGGTTGTGGGGGGGGGGGGATGCAGCCAATCCCAGCTGAAATCAGGAGAGCGGCTGGGTGCACCTTCGGACAGATCGCCAGCCAATCGCAGGCTTTACATACAGAGGACAAACAACTGTTCACACGTAGGTTCACACTATTAATTCATTTAGACTCTCCAATTAACTCTAATCCCAAACCTGCATGTGTTTGGCCGGTGGGAGGAAGCAGGAGCAGCCGGGGAGAACCAGCGCTAACAGATGCAAACTCCGAACAGAGAAACCTTCTTACTGTGAGGTGACAGTGCTAACCACTGCATTGCCGTGCTGCCCGTCCTTATCAAGAACTTTAGACATTTTTGATTAAACCGACAGACAAAAAGAGTTTCTCAGAAGACTATGGTGATATTTTCAAACTGATCAACACTCTGAAGCCCAAAGATTTTCAATCTAAAGTGATTTAAAGCAAATAAACCAAAGAAAAGCAAATTCAGTTTAACTTCTGTACTATTACAGTTCAATGGTGCAGTTTTAATGAAAATATAACTATGTTGTGTGAAGTGTTGCGTTGCATGAGCGTGTCTGGGTGTTTGTGATATTGTTACCACCTCCTGCAGATGCGATAGCACACACACTTGCAGCTGTGCAGCGTGTCCTCGTGTGACACCCTGTGTCTGTTGCCGTGTGATGTCGTCACTTGGGGTTCGGCCTCCGCTCAGTGTTACTGCGACGTGCTGAAGATCAGATAGCGCAGCTCAGTTGTCTTTATGTACGAAGATTGCTCTCTTGTTTATCTCCTCCCTAAAAAAAAATCTTCCCCGGCTCAAAGCTCCGACGCAGATATAACTGTGATTATATTGTTTACGCTCCATTGCTCTTTCTTATTTTTTCCATTACCTTTCCTCCTCTCTCATCCGGAGGAGGCATGGTTTGTTATCTGAGCCTGCTGACCTCCGGCCGGTGTTTCGGGGCTCCTAAATCCTGGCTTATTGTCTTAAGAAGCCCTCTGAGGTTTTGCCACCTGGCACCACAATGAGGGCCTTTCTTCTAAAATAGCTTCATACAATGGGGTGACTGGGTTAGACAGCGTCGACTGGCACACTGTGTAATGGTGTGGGGTTACCCCGGTGAAAGGCCTTACCAGGGCAACTGAGTTTGTTGTCTTTATTAAAGTGATCAGACAATTTGGTCAGCTCTCATCATGTCGGCAGCATCTCAGTGACATGGAAACAGGTCTGAAGAGAAGAGAGAGCTTTTTTGTCATCGCACAAGTTTGTTGCGCGGCACCTACAACGTACATGTACACATTCCTGCACACACATCTGTCAACGTTCATGATGAATAAATAATAGAAGAAAGATAAAAGCATCCTATCGTACACAAGGGCATTGTAAAACATATATAACACATATATATATATATATATATAAAACACAGGAAATAGTTCCACCTGAGATATTCTGATGATGCAGAGGTGGTGGTAACGATGCATTATCACCTGTATCTGTTTTTAATCTCTTTAACGTGTGCTGTGCGTGCACCTCATGCATGCGTTTCTGCACATTAACACCTCGACGCCGCCAAAAACAAACTCGTCCTGGAACTGGTCATGGGTTAAGTTGCCCAAGGGCGTCTCATTGGCTGATCCACAGGGAGGAGAGAGTGTTGCTCCTTCGCTTTCTCAACACATCTGTGCCCTTTTACCAGTGTTAAAAACCGTATCCGTCCAAGCAGCAGCTCAAAGCTCTGGGCCCCAGGTGTTTTCACACCACAGTGAAGTGTAAAGCTCAGATAAACTCATCGCTCCAACACAGTGGTGGTGGCAGAAGAAGCCAGCAGTTAGTTTACAGTAAGAGGCAGATGCCATGATGTAACTTGTTGGATTAAGTGACTGTCACATTAAATACTCCTTAGTGGAAGCTGGTGTTAATTGCCTGATACCTGGATGCACACTTTAAGAATCGAGCTGCTTTCAGACCTGCTCTGAACTCTGGACATTTTCCGGAGGGCTTGTATGTGAGAACGCATATGTCAGAGTCAATTGCTCTGGATACTTTCTGCAACTTTTCCTGAAAAACCCTTTGTTAAATGTCCGGAGAGTGTCTGAGTGAGTCTGTTTAAGTCAAATTTTATTTTCTGAAAAATGTAAAGATAAAGAAAGGTCCCTTCTTCCTAATCTTCTAACATCACGTTTGTCTCGCAGACCTTCAAGACCCCAGTTTCTCTGGACTCAGGGATGTGAAGTACAGACACTTCCTGGAAGCCTCTCGACCAATCAGACACTCTGCACATGTCGGACATCGGACCAGGAGGTCAACACTGTTCAACACGGGGGTCAAGGTGTGTCCCCAGGACACAATGAAAGTGGTCTTGGGCAGCCATCGGGCCTATTACAAGCTCAGAGGTAAAAAGTGATGTCCACTGTTACCATTTCTATGTGAATTTTTGTTTGGTCCCTCCACCAAGACCCAACAGTCCCCTTGATTTAAACCAAACCACATCAAACTTCATAAACACTTAGATATCAGATTTGTTATTCATAATTGAATGGGTTCTTCAAGGACATGCACCACATCCTTCAAAATGCAAACATGCAATCCAACCAACAAACAAACGGAAAGGGGTGAAAACCTTCTTGACGAAGGTTATAATCAAAGATTCCTTCCCTAAACACCAACTTTGTGTTGATAAGAATCAAACTTTTAAGCCCCTTTTCCACTGGTTGAAAAAAACCCTGTAACACCCACTAGCATCTGGCTTTTGTCTGCCATGTGAATGGATTCAATCAGCAATTGCCCCTGGGTCAAATGACTCTGCAGCAGACACAGGTTTTAATCAGCTACGGCTCCTGTGATGGAAATATGAGACCCAGGTGACCGTGCTAATTTGGCAAGACAGCGAGGTGAGGGAGTGCCTCAGATGTCGGTGCGTTTGCGACGTAGAACATGATGCACTGGGGGGAAAAACCAGAACGGCAAACTCCTCTACTGGCAATGGGAAAGGAAGTAATTGCCTTTTTCCAAGGTTTTAACCACATAAAAAAAACCTGCGTTTACCTGCTAATTCAAGAGATGTTTGCATTTGGTAGCTGAATAAATAATCTTATTTCTATTTCTGTCTTCACAGATATGTATAATTCTCTAAATCACATGTAGATATGCAGTGTTTGTTTTGCTGTTCTAGAGCCTGGTGACGTCAATGCGATGCCACAGGATGAAACTGTTCATTGCTGACTTTATGGATGCACACAAAGAAAACAGATATAATGAAGCTTTATGCAAATATCTTTTGTCCAAGAGAGATGGGTTGTGAGTGATTTAACAGGCCATTGCCTGCCTGCTACATTTAGTTGGTAATACAAATTGTTCCACAACAGCTGTTGTGCATCGTTTCAAAATGCGGCTGATTAATTTGGTGTATTGAACCTAAGCACTTTGTCATTTTTCGAGAATAAATTTCCCACAGGCATCAATATATTGGACAATGCGGAGCTTGTTTTTGCCACAGAGGTAGATGAAGCACACTGTTGCTTCAGGGCTGCTGATTTTAATATTCGCAAAAATATCACAACATGAAATACAGTTTGACATTTACTCAAACAGGCATTACTGTGCTGTCCAAGTTACATGATATCGTATTATTCACTTTGTGATTTATTGTATCATTATGTGCTCTGCATTCATAACTGTTTTCTGATGCATTTACTCAGAAAAATCAAAGCGAGACGTGTGTAACGTTACATGATTTATGTGCAGTTTGTCAGGAGGCCATCTGGGAGGCGTTCCGGATCTTCTTTGACCGGGTCCCGAACTCGGAGGAGTACAGAGCCTGGGTTTACACCTGCCAGCACCAGAACCTCTGCATGGATGAGCTGGCCCAGAACTTCAGCAGCACCCAGGAGCATCTGGAGTTGGTGGCCAGAGTGAGTCCGGCACAAACACAGAACGATATCTTTTCAGTTCATACTGCACAACTGTTTTCTTATCCTCCTACATTGTACATCTGTGATCTTCAACATCTTGTTTCTAATTTGCAGAGAGTGGCAGAGGAGGCTGAACTTGAAGGGTGGGTGCAGACTTCCCTTTTTAAATGTTGCAATACATTTTTGTTTTCAGTCAATTACATGAACTGCAAAACCATTTAAATCTTTTAAATAATTGTCATTAATTAGCAGTGTTTTCGTTTTCTGAGGCAATGGAAGTATCAGAGAAGGTATTAACGCCTCGGATCAGGGTTCAGAACAGCTAAAGCACTGCCACATCTAACATCAAATTGAGGATTTTATACAAAAATGAAATTGGTTTTTAGCATGAGGATTCTTGATTAATACTAATTTAATCCAGAAAATGTAATCGTCTATGAATACATTGCTTATAATTATGTTCTCTTTTTGTCCCCAGAACTGTCACTGCAACCACAGATCATGGAAGGGAATGTGAGTTCAAATATTGTTGCGTCAATATTGTTAAATTAAAGCAATTCGGTTTGTTTAGGAATGCGACGGCTGTCAATACATTTGCATGATGGCTCAATAAATAATTGGCGAGTTGCGGTTTTGTCTCAGGTACCTGGACGCCGCCTCTGATTCTTCTTCCAACGGACGATGACGTGGTGAGGCGGTCGCCTTTGACCTTATATTTCAGAATCCTAAACCTTAATCTTCTTCTACCTGGGCTACAACACAATCCCCATAGTTTCCATTGCAATGTAATGTCGATTTTGTCACATTTTGCCACATACTCGCAGAATGCCAACATGATAAAGGAGAACAACCAGGAGTACATCGTGATGTTCAGCGTCACCATCGTGGACCCGGCGTACAGCGAGCTCCTCAGCGACCCCACGTCGCCGCATTACAGCGACATCACCCGGGAGCTCACAGACAAGGTGAGGGAGAGTCCTGAGGTTACCTGAGCTTTACCTGCAGACACACAAAGCCCTGTGATGTTATCGATGTGCTGGAGAAGCTTTTAAACATCCCTTCCCCGGGTAATGAAACTCTTCTGGCAAAGCAGCTGTTGCGTTTTATAGTGTGTGTTCTCGTAAACTTCAGCTCTATGCAGCAGCTGCTGGTCGTCCATTCCCTGTTTGCCGACAAAACATAATCGTTCTGTTTTCCTCTTCCCTTATTTTACCCTTCACATCTAAATCATTCTTTGAACTTTTCACATGCAAGATGACTCGCACTGAACTCCGTACGATTGCAGGCTTCTACAATATTGTATTATTAGGTGTCAAACGCGCCCTGATTGATTTAACAGCTTTAAAGTTGCAACCAAGGGTCTTAAGATAAGACTTCTGAATTACCACAAGCCCGGAATAGTCAGATCTAATCGAGTAGATAATCTGTGACTAAGAAGACGTTGGCCATAGCGATTAAGGATGACTTCTGATGGTGAAAAGCCATCGGCGCGTCATAACTTTTGACAGAAATGTGTCTCGACTTTCATTTAGATAATGTAGAATATGAGAGAAAGGTCAAAAGTGTTTCTTCAGGGACGTATCGAGAAATGTAAACTGTGTGAACAAAGGCTGACCAATTCTTAAAAGTTTACTTCAAAACGTAAATGTAATGATTATCGTATTAACACCTCCTGCTTTGGCGGATTCTGGATGAAGAATTAAGAGTAACTGCAAGTGGCTGTTATGGCTACCACCTCTCAATGCTACCTGGATCTTTTGCATGCCAGTAATTCCTCTTTCCCAGCCCTGCAGTAGTCGTCAGTGTTTTCCAGCTCTCGCCATCACCTGACTCCCACAATCCACATAAACACACCTGTTCCCAAATCCCCTAATCCGATCAGGTATATCCAGCTGCAGCCATGAAGGGCGAACGTGAAGCAACTTCCAAATATGGTCAAGGGTGGGAGTAGGTGTGGCTTGAACTCTCCATTGACACTTGTAGCAGAATCTCACACGAGTCCGTTTTTGCAAACCCTCACCCGCCCGCACCCCCAATTATCTCCAAGTCAAACCTGGACCCATCCGAACCCGTTGACACGCGTCTGTTGACCCGACACGTCACCCGTGATTAAACACACATGCTACATACACACAGTCACACCATCCAATGGGTTAATGCGTCCTTAAGTCACTGAGAACATTTTCATGCACTGGCCAGTTTGGTGTCAGTAGTGGTTATTTGAAGTGAAGGGGTAAAAGGTGGTGTTTTAGGCTTTTACGATATAATAAATGCTTGTGGCTTCAAATACGATGAACTAAATGTTAACAATTCAACCCAATTATGTACATTTGTGAAGTGTTTATCTATTGAGGATGACGTCTTAATGTTCAGCCTTCATGTGGGTTCCTGTTCTAATAATAATAATAATAATACATTTTATTTTTAGAGCGTTTTTAAAGTACTAAAAGACACTTTACAAGTGTTAAAACTAATGTAAAAAAACTACTCACTAAAAACCTACGACACACAACAAACATCACACATTGAAACGGTTCGGTAAAGGTGAATTTGAGAGATCTGTGATTTGAACATTGTAAAAGATTATTTGTTTTCCTTATTAACAATATTCAACATGCAATGTCAACAAACTTCCAAAATGTTAAAAGTTTTTTAGAAGGTTTTATTAATCTAAGAAGTAGTCATGTTCTCTAAATATCCTTCCCATTTTCATTCTCTCTTTTTTTTTTTTTCTTTGCAAAGATGCTTCATGTGTTTGAAAAAGTTCCAGGATTCAAAGAGATTCGTGTTCTGGGATTTCGGTGAGTTTCATCACAGATTCCGCACCATAATCTTTGTGTTGTGATTAATTTTGCGAAAACAATCCAGCAAATCGACTCAAAACCTAATTTAGTGACTTTTAGTGAGACATTTTACTACCAGAGTATCAAGAGAAAATACAACATTACCCAAATGTGTGCTTTGAGGGATCCTGACTGATTTGTTGTGTTGATCAGCACGGAGGATGTGTCTATGCGCTACGCTGTGGTCTTTAACGGAGAGACAGAGCTCAATGATGATCCTGAGGGTCTTGAGGAGCCTCAAACGGACCCGGACGAGGATGTAAACGCTCCTAAACTGAAGAGCATCATTAAGAAGGCCTTAAAGCAGGAGCCGTCACTACCGATGGACCTACAGACTCTTAGCTTTGAAGCTGGTAAGATTAATATCAATGGCTACTCACTTTTAACTGAGTAAAAAAATAACAGGAGTTTAACGCGGTGTAAATGTTTGAACTTTTCCATTTCAGTGACTACAATTTATCCAGTCGCTGAGCTCGGCATCAAGTCGGTTGAGAGTTTCCTACCAGAGGCCGACACAAAGACCCAGACAGAGGACTACAGCCCTGCTTACAATTTCTTACCCACTGTGGCAGCGATAGAAAACTCTCTGGAAGTTTCCACGATCGAACCAGAAACACACACTATCGTGCCTTTCCCCCCAAGCGTCCTCCAAGAGGCCAGTCCTGCCGTCCCCGACGAGACCCCTCTGATGGCAGCAGCAGATCTGGCTCAAGAGGCTGGAGACGTTAAAGCTCCAGAAACCACCACACAGGAGGAGGAGGACACAGTGCCAGAGGTGGAGGTGCTGCCGCCAACTGAGCAAGACCAGGGAGGTGAGGCTGAACCTGAAGGACGGGTGACGGACGGTAAGGCTCCGTCAGGTTGAATCTGGTCTTTAAAGCACAAGTTTTCCTTTCAATCAGAAGTGGGACAAGTTTAAGTCTAAAAAACGTTGTTGATCAAAAGTAGACTGTGGTGTTTCTTAATTACTTCATCGTCAGTGTCTGGTTTCAGATACTGCTGACGTCTGGAAAATGGCAGGAGCTAATTATTGTTATTGGCAGGAGACAGAAAAGACGAGAAGATTGAAAGAATTAAAACTGGATTGATTGGATGATACCAAACAAGGGAGAGTGGTTATGAGGGGTAATTGATAAGATAACAGCAGTAAAAAGGAGAAAAGGGTTGTATTAAAAGAGGTTGTGAAAGAATGTAGTGCTTTTCTTAAATTACCATTTAATAGCATTTAAAATGATCGGCCTAGTATTTATCCACACGTACTGGGTGGTGAAAAAGTAAATTTTTTCTATTTTACTTAAGTGTACAGATTATTCAAGTTTGGCACCATTTTCATATAAACTCCAATGTGACAATTTCATTTCACAACATACAACAGTCTCATAAAACAATTTAGCGACAAATTAAAGTTATTGGACTGATAGAGAGCGACCTATTTTTTCCTCCTATTCTGTAAGTACAGAACAGTCGCCTCTCAAGGGAAATGGAATCAGCAGCACAATTAGATTTGCTGGTTAGGTTTTGCCCATGGAGTTTTGCTCCCTGCTGAGGCAATAAATCATATTAAAACCCATTAACAAGCAGTAATTTGTCTGGCGGTCCAGTCATTACAACCTCATGCTGCGCAGCCAAACAAATCTCCCAAACTTAATTTTAAATTCTAGTTGAGTTTCAATAGATACCAAATATCGTCAGGCTTGTTGAACTGAATTTGGGGGAGCTGCGTAGTATTTAGTATAAATGTAGAGCCGTGTTACCAGTTGTACGATAATTATTGTATTCATATAATCATTTTCCCCTCTGTAAGATATAATATCAATGATGCCAAAATAGATATACAATAATTTAGGTTAGTATTGGGGTTACTAACACTAATACTAGTATTATCAGTTGTAATTTGGATAGTGATAGTCAGTTAGCCATGGTCATGTGACATGAACGTTTAGAACCACGTTTTAATACAAATGCGCTTCAACGCTGATGTAGAGTATTACTATACTAGTAGACCTGTTTACATTAGTCTTCCAAGGCATTAAAAACTCTTTCATGATATGTTTTACAAGAACCTGAACCAACTGATGGTTCCAGTGAGGAACAGCCCGAGCTACAGAATGAAGATGTTCCCTTGGAGACTACAGACCCCGACCCTGAGGAAGTGACGAGGGATAATCCTCATGAGGATACAGCCCAAGGTATTGAACCAGGATCAGCTGTGGAGCCTTTGACGCCTCCGGAGGCAAGTGGCGAAGCCCCTGAAGACTTAGATGAGTCGAACGGAGGGCACAGTGGGACAACGGACGTCCCTGCCGAGGGCTCAAACGTTCAAGAGGATGTAGGAACGAGTCAGAGCGGGACAGTGGCAGATGGGACCGAGCCTCTGGGGGAAGAGAGCGGCAGTGGGTACCCCTCAGAGTCGGACGAACGCCCACATGAATCCACGGCAGCACCAGCCATGAGACAAGCCAGCACCCCTCTGTTGACCACAGTGGACAGGAGCAAAGAGTTAGTGGTTTTCTTTAGCTTGAGGGTCACTAACATGATGTTTTCTGAGGACCTGTTCAACAAGAGCTCCCCGGAATATAAATCCCTGGAAAATACCTTTCTTGAGCTGGTAGGTACACAAGCTTTTGTGTTGGATATCATGTTTGTCCACGCTGCATTCTCATACTTGCTTTGGTAGCTGATACGAGTGTATTTACGCAAAGTTTACCGTTCAACTTTGGTTTTAGGTAATGATATAGTTAATGATTTTAAAGCAGCCCCACGTTGGTGCTTGATCTAAGTGTTGTTGCACAAGTGAGGATGCACTTTCTGGGCCTTATCCTCACGGTTGCTTTTTTTCATCGTAAAAATGACAGTTAATTATTAATGAAACAGTTTTTTAATCATAAATATAATTGTAAGTGTTTGATAAGGCTTTAACCAGTCGCCAAAATCTTGATCAATCCAAGCAGAGCCATCGGGTCAACAGTATAACCAAGAAGCTTGTCACATACTCTGTTTCACTTAGACACAGCACTCTGGCTCCAGAGACCCGCCAAACCCTGGAGCTTCCAGTAGATCTGGGCCTAGGAAACAGACGACTTTAGCCTCCATACCGGTATTTTTCTTTCCATATTGGAACTATCCAATGCCTCAGCGAGAGCATAACCTTTCTTTACTAATCCTTCCGAAATGCAGTTACTAACAATCAAGTACCTAACATTTCTAACATACTCAGCTTTGGTTCTTGGCTTTGATTATGTGTATAACATAGACCGCATGCAGTTGCTTTTTGTTGTTTTGTGCAAAGTGTTGTTCTATTGTATTGGCAAGATTGTCATGTGTTTTGCCTTAAGTCATTGAATTGTGGTAGAGTTTTCACTTTTTTAAGGATTCTTTAGATTCTGTGTGACTCACAATTCAATATGAATGTAAATTTGTAAAATCTGTGTCTGCAAGGATTTTTTACTTTTGTAATGACTTCTGTTATTAGGATTGAAATATAAAATATTGAAGAACCAAAAAAGTTAAACCTCAATGGTCAAAAGGCAATTTTACTTCTTCACCTCTAGGTGTGTTCAGAGGGTGAAGCAAAGTTACCACTGGATTACTGTGTTTGTTGTGTGTACAGAGTGTAAAAACTAGACCTGCTTCTGGTGCTTTAGGTTTTTGGCTGTTTTGGTGAAGGCCCAGCCTCTGACTGAACTCAGGACCTTCCAACATCTGCTATTTCACTCCAGTTATCCTATTTTTTTTCTCACTGCTTATTGTATAACGCTAGATTCATAGAGCTCTGGGAAAGTACACATTTTGAAAAGTTATCCTCACCCGGAGCATGTCTATTCATGCTTTCTCACATTTTCCCATTAACTTTTATTTAATAGTGCGTCTTAAATTCCCTTTCTGTCTCAGCACACCTTGACATGAGAGTATTGATTAAATTCTCATACTTTATTTGTTTGTTCAATGTGAAGCTGGGCCCAGCAGCTAGTTAGCTTAGCATAAAGACTGAAAACAGGGGATTTTAAAATGAGGGACTTTGTATGTAGTGGAAAATCTAAGTCTGGTTAGGCCTGTGTGTTTCTTTTCAACAAAGTCCAGAATTTATTTTTGCATTTGTGTTACAACATTTACTTGTGTGTTTGTGCATATCTTTGAAGCCTTAACGATAAAGGAAGTTGAGTGAATGAATGCTTAGTAAAACTAATGCAGTTCAATTAACTCTATGTTTGTAAAACAATTTTGCCGTAAACATGGTAGAGAGCAAACTATAAGGCCTGGTAAGTCTGAGTCATGGGACCTGGGTCTGCCTTAGTCATTGGTTTGTGACTCGTGGTAAGAAGCTTTGAGTAATTCTGGCCAGTTCTAGCACCAGCACGCATTGTGCTATTAATGGGTCCAATCTGCTTAGTGCGACAGCAGCCAGGTTTTGTGGACATCTGTATGCATGTTGCCGAAGACGATGAAATAAAATAGACAACTGATTGGTTGAAGTCGTTCTGTTTTGTAACATTCATGTCAAAAGGTAATTTTAAGTTGATGCATAAATGTCTCGTTTGTTGCATTTGTGGCAAACAAGCAACAGTACGGTTTCTCTGCTAATAAGATTGTTGAATTTGCATTAGCTGCTGGCAAAGCAGGTGACGACTACCTCTCTTTTAAACTGCATCAATTAGCTTACATTAAAGAAAGAAGCATCACATGACATCCCGCTTTAGGTTCAGGGCTTAGTCCGAGGTTGACATATTTTTAGGTTTGCTTAGAGGTTTGTTACGTAAAGGCCTCAGCTTCAAACTGAGGAAGTTCGATACAAATTGGATTGTGTGTTTGCTGCAGTGCAAAAGACCAGAGGGAGCGTGAACTACTGGGGGCAGGTGGGCTTACTTTTTATTAACAGCAAGCTCAAAAGTTAAAACATGTTGTACACGCAGTAAAATATGAAGAGGTAGGCCTGCACAGACAGAAATTAGATGACACATATTTTAAATGAATTACCCACATAAATACAAAGCAATAACAATAACTCTCCATCTCCAATGTTTAATGGTTGCCCAAACCCTGTTTTCTGCAGTTCTCCTCATTAATCAATGTATTTAGCTTCCTGGCAAATCTAATGTGCTCAGACATTTGAACTGGTAAGTATTATATTAACTTCTGTCTATTTTCAACATCCCATTGAGATATCTTCCTTTAAATGGGCTATTTATTCTTGAAGGGATACTTTCAAAGAAATATGTCAAACTGGTCTAAGACAGTTTTTAAATGACAGAAAAATGTCCAGAACATTAATGAAAAGACATTACGCAGCCCATTTAAATGGACATAATGACACACGTAATGTGTCAGTGGATATTGAACACCTTTTATGATACTGTATATTTCTCTCATATATATCCACATATATATGAACCATTAGTGCACAGTATAGTTTTCAGCTTCCCTGTTTTTCCATATTCCTCTATTACTCCTGTACCTACTGGTTTGTGAAGCAACCAATACATTTGGACATGGAGGTTTGAATGACTTTATTTGCCACAGTATATCAGAAACATATTTTCATGGCAGCACATAAGTACTTTGCATTTGGCGTTTCTTTTTTTTTCTGACCTCAGAGAAGGGATGTTTCGCTGGGTTTTCCAAAACAAGAACCAGTAGATACAAGTGTAACCTCTGAGAATGGAATGTGATCGTGCCAAATAATGCCATTATGGCTGTTTTCTTTTCCATGCTGTCTATATTTCTTTACAAATGTTTAGCGTATAGCTAACAGAGGAAACTACAGCATCTCTACTGCGTCAGTACAAGACCGCACTGAAGTCTATAAGGAACTTGGTCTTGGTTTTGACCTTGTGTGAAAGGCAATAGAGCCACAGATTGGTATCTAAACGACAATGAACATAAGTGGACATTCAGCATTAAGACAAATGGATGACCAAACTGCAAGCTGTGTGACCAGGGAACCCTGTTGCCCATTTGTCCTCGATGTTGGACCATCTCGTACTCCCTTCTCTCAGAGACTATTAGCTATAGGGACCTAGTAAACTGTCTGCCAGCGATAAGTGAAGTTACCCAATCAGGGCAGAGCTCCTTAAGGCCTCTTATCTCCTGCTCGACAGCCAGGCCAGCTAAAGCATCGTAATCTCTCCCTCTCACACTGCAGCAGTTTGATGTTTGACTCGTCTGTAGTGAACGTGAAGTGGCTGGAAGGAGAGTGGTTCAGATCGATGGACATCGATGCAGGTCCATTACTTCTAGCAGGTTGCCTCTCCCCCCCTCCGTCTGAATATCACCACCGTCATCAGTCCAAGTGCATAGTCTTAATAGAATTGTTTCTCAGTTTCTGAGATGCAAGTCTGAGTCTGAGGGAAAGTTTTTAAACGCAATAATGTGGAAGATTTTGAGATGTGATTAGATTAGAAGTTTCTTGGCTAAACGAATACTGTTTATAAGTTTTAAAAATTTAATTTGTAATGTTTTTAGGCTCATTTTTGCCATATTAATGTGAAATCCAAAGGCTGCAAGGAAATTCCTGCATCCACAAACACCGCCGTACTCTGACGTGCACCTCCCCAGAAATGTAATAACGTGTTGAGGTGATGCACACCGTAAGAGTTGTGATTGCTCCACTTGGAAGCGTCGCATTTCTGTCAGACAAGCCGCTATTTTTTAGTTGAGTTGAAGGAACGAACATGGAGGACGTCTTTCTTTCACTTGTTGTAGATCTTTCAGATATATTAATTACGGTTCAACATCTATCAGCTCCAACTCAAACACGATCCACTTAGTAACACTCGCCATTGACGCCAGAGAATTTCTAAACCACTGACCCAGAAACTATAGGACACACAACACATGCATAGAAACTCTACTGCCACTAGGGTTTAAGCGGTGTAATTGCAGCGCGACTCACAAACACCTACACACAACCATGAATGCTTGGCACCGTGCGTAGGCTACGAACTAACTATGACGTACTTTGGCCGCAGAAGCATGAATCAGCCTTACAATCATCGATTGACTACAGCCAGTACACCAGTGTGTCTTTGTTTCCCCCCGAAACTTCCACATTGTTTAGGTACAATAATTGTTAGCTGGTGAAAGATGTCCAAAAGATTTGTATTTGAGGTTTATCTGGATTCTATATTGTTTCTGTGTTTGGGCTTTACAGGGAAGTGTAGGTCGACTAATGCAGAGATACTTGACACGACACTATAGCATGTGTTGAGATAAAAGCCTGCACCAAACACTATATATTATAGATGTCTTTTGGACGTGACATAGCTTTGATACCATGCAAGACCCTTTTAAGTGTCTGATCTTTCCATCATGTGTTCTCTGGTGCTTCCGTGACTAGAAATAACACGTCCTGTGTTCTTGCACTAACGCTCATAAAACCTAACCCTAATTTTGTCTGAATCTAATTACACTCAGTAATGGCAGGATTTCACGCTTGCATAAAAATTTAATTCTGAACTATTCATAGCGTTCACACTGTAAAATGTGACCTGAATAATTCAAAATCAGCTGAGCTATTAAAACCAAGTCCAAGTCAGTGTGGTCTTCACTGACACTTGACACTGATAGGAATTGAACAACATTACAAGTGAAAGGTCCAAGGACTTACCATGACTCCTTTCTTACCTTTTAGGTTGAAATTAATCAGTGAAGCCTTTCCATGTTCCTGCTGCAAATAACTAATTTCTCTCACTCATCACTAACTGCACAGAAAACTAATCTTTTCAAATGAGAACATTTTAATACATCTGGAAAATTGAAAAAGAATAGTTGAACAAAATGATGAAACGGAACCTGTTGAAGTTCTGCAGAAAGTAATTTGCCCTTCCTCTCCCTCCCCACAGCTCCTTCCATACCTCGAGTCCAATTTGACTGGATTCAAGGAGCTGGAAATCCTCAACTTTAGGAACGGCAGCGTCGTGGTGAACAGCAAGATGAAACTGGACAAGCCGGTACCTTATAATGTCACAGAAGCCGTGCACTGCGTGCTGGAAGACTTCTGCAGCGCTGCGTCGAAGCGGCTTGACATCAAGATCGACAGCCGCTCCTTGGAAATAGAGCCGGGTGAGAGAGACGTCCTTGTACTGTTGATTATCTCTGCTATTTATGTAGAAGTGGAACTTGCCTCTAATCAAAAGTAAGTTCAAAGTTCTTGAAAAAGCGTTTCCTCTGTTATGTGAATGAAATATGACGATCCTGGAGTACGTGGACAAAAATCTAATATTGTGTACTAGCAGTGATTTATGCTTATTCATGCCACAAGGTCAGACACTCCACAACAGGAACCCTCACTCCGCTGTCTTCTGCAGTTTGTCGGTGACGTGCTGTATAAATCTGATGCATCCTTTTGAGTTCATGACTTTTTGTGACTTCATTAAAAACACCTTATTGGAAACAGACACCTCCATCAATCAAAATGCCCTTTAATTTCCCCCCTGAAACTGTAGACAGTGAGAGACTTGTGGACACTGTATTAATATTAATGAGCCATCACCTCTCTGCTCTCTCCATTTCTCTCCTCGTGTGGTTCATCTCTTCTCTCTCCTCTCCCTCCCCCTCAGCCGACCAAGGAGACCCCTGTATGTTCCTGGCCTGCAATGAGTTTTCGCGATGCGTGGTAAACCGTTGGACTGATGAGGCCGAGTGTCTGTGCGATCCGGGCTACCGCACCGAGGAAGGCCTGCCGTGTCAGAGCACCTGCTCTCTGGAGCCGGACTATTGTCTCAATGACGGCCTCTGTGAAATCATCCCAGGACACGGAGCCACCTGCAGGTACTTAACAGCTGACGGATGAAAAAAAACAGAGAAATGACAACATCTAATCTCAGTCTTTACCGATTGCCTGTTTTATATATATAGTTTTTTCCCAGAAGTTGAATATGAAGCAAATGTCGATGCTGTGCAGAGGATCATCTGAATCTAATAGGTTCCTGCAAAAATTGAAGCTGTTTAGAAGCTGAATCTTAACTATAAAAAAAAAGCTGAGATCACCCAACCAGTGAGCATAATGTATTGATTAGAGACGAGAGGCTTTTTTCGTAAAATGATTCTGTGTTTTTCTAGTTCTGGTTTACAGGTGGAATCTGCCATTTTTGGATTCTGTTTTTTTCAATCGGAAACAAATTAAAACTTGTGAGGAATGAAAACACATTTAGAAATGATTCTGCTTCCATAGTATGAAATGTTCATGTTGAAATACTGTAGGATGTTTCATCAAGAGATCATCATTCAACTATTTTGGGAGTTTTGAAATGGGAATCATGGAATTGCAAGAGGAAATACGTAATTTCATGTGTATTTGTAGTTGTTTTCTGAAACTGTAATTATAATTATGTGCATTTCAGGGAAAAAACAAAACTGGGCCCTTTTATTTTAGCGAAGTTTACAGTTTATACAATGACCTACCTGTGACCTATACTTTCTGCTCTCTTTCAGGTGTCCTGTAGGTAAATACTGGCACTACCACGGACACCACTGTGATGAGCTGGTGTTGGTGCCGTTGGACCCTCCGCTTATTATAACCAGCCTCGTGGGAAGTCTCTGCCTAGTTTGTGGCGTCATTGGCATTTTGATATTCTTTAACAAGAAGTGTATAAAGCCCAAAAAGGCTGTGACTGTGGTGTAAGTATGACCGCCCCTCTTTTTTGTACATTACAGTTTTTGTCATTCATTGGCTGTTTCAGAAGCATTTTTCATTCACCTCGTGTCCTTTTACATTGTAGGCACACCCTTGCTCCCTATGCCTTTGAGAATACTTTAAGGGTGAACCCAGTGTTTGAGAATGATGATGGTTCCTTAACTCAAGTGTCCACATTGCCATGTCCTTCAAGCTCTTCTGCATCTTCCCAATCCCAACAGTCTGAGCAAGAACATTTAGTCTCTCTTGAGAATTTACATCTGAGTATTGAGGTATTGTGGCGCCGAAAGTACAGATGACTAAACTGACTAGCTACTAACTTCTAACCTGCGATTAATATAAACTAATAAATTAATCAGTGTAACAAACTCCCTTCTAATATGTTGTAACCACAGACTGTAAATAAACATGGACGACATGATTGTCCTCCTAAAGGGAAGCCAAATCATTTTGATCGCCCCCTTCTGGCTGGCTGCAATATAGTTCATGAACCCCACCTCCTCCATGTTGGTGGATGGGACATGATCAAAATAAAAAGTCATAGTAAACCTCAAATACAATTTTCTCAATTTTTTTCTGGGAAGTTTGGTTTCAGTTTGTTATTTGATGCTAATGTGTCGTCAAGAGTTCAAAATGGGTATCCAGGATATTTTGACTCAATTTTTATACAATGGGAGGAAATGGAGATGATCTTTATATGCTATTGTTGTGACAAACAAATTATCCTCTTGCTTTCTTTTCTTTGTTTGGAAGTTACAATCAAAGTTACCATCAAAGGGGAAAAAAATGTATCTCTTAGTATTACAAAAACAGGATATGACACTATTATTTGCTTATTATTTAAATGCTAATTAAATTTAGATCAATATCCTTGTGTATCCTCAGTAGTTGCTCAGAGGCTTTCTTTCAAAAAATAAACACAGTTTAGGCAGATTAAAGAACAAATGATTCACAACTTTGATAACTTCTTTGTGCCAAATCAAACATATAACTCTGAAGTTGCCTGTCTGCTTTGTTTCCAGCTTATCCTGCCATAGTCCAGTGCTTTATTTCCTTTCCTTTGCATTGCATCTGTTTGTCTAAGTGCCTCTGGAACCATTATATATTATTGAAGCACACTGTTAACGCCAAGCCCGTCTACTCCATGTCTCCACAGATCCCCAGACAACTCTACACAACCAGATCAGAAAAGTTAGTCTCCGGGATTGTGGACTTCCATCACTGTATACCACACAATGAGGTGAGTCAAATTGAAGGAATCAGTTTGGATGTAACAGAAAACTCATATTGATGTGATTTCACACAAGATGTTCAATATTTTTCATAAACAGCATCTTATCTTTTGGTTTAAGACGATCTTGGTAACTGTTACATTAAATATTTTACAGCTCTATGATGCGTGCAAAGGTAAAACTTGAATGCATGCTGACCTTGCTGATTTTCTCTTTCTTCACAAACCAAATCGCTATTTTTTATGCATATAAAGTTAGGGTTGGTAATTTTGTTTCCGAAACAATTTTAATCTTATTTGTGGACATTGATTTCATGTCTCAATAGCCATTAATAGATGAAGTTAATTTCATTCATGCACCCTGACAAGCCGGAGGGATACACCGCAGAAGCAGACGATAACCAGTTAGCGTTCGAGTCATGGAAAATTTGGCGTCTAGCAGCTTTCAGTCAGTGCACGTTCATGTGTTTTTGGGTTGTATGTCTGACAAGAGGGTCGATGGGAGGTTGGGATGTATCGGTTGGATTCTATAACCTGCTCTCGTAAGCTTTTCCAGGATTACCAACCCAAGCTTTAAAGCATTCATATATTTGAATACAAGATAAATCATAGAACAAGTATGATATTCTAACCTTCCAATGATCTAGTTGTAAGTGAATGGCTCGTGTCTCATCCTTTCATTTGATCAAAATCACGATTGATTTATACAATTCAAGTGATGCCTAGGTGTATTTACAAGTCCAATCCTGTCATTTATTATTTTAAAAACGACTCATTCTCCTTCCTCTCTCCTCCAGACGTGGCTCCTGCCAAATGAATACCGAACATGTTGTCTCTTAAGGCCGTTGGATAACGCAGGTTTAGAAGAATCTGTTCTTTGACGACTCCGAACGCGAGAAACAAGAGACTTGCGTTGCTGTTCAACTGTCTATTGATGCACTGACGCAGGTACAGTAGAGCAGTGATTGAGATTATTTTTTCATAGTGATGAAAGTGTCTTCTTTTAGACAGAGCTATGGATGTTAAGGCGGACTTATGTTGTCTTCGAGTGGAACCTAATATTTATTTGATATATTGTCTGGTAGGAACATTTCCTGTATACCCTTGGCAAAGGTTGTTCTTTCCTCACAATGAGGTATTTATTATTATTTACAAACTGATACACATGCTGGTATTTTAACGTTAGACTGTACAATGTTGTTTATTTTACTGCTACTCTCAAACTTTGTTGTGTCCCAAAAAGAGAACGAATGTATAAGCTGTTGACTTTGGTCATGATGTATTGTGTATAGAAACACTGGCTGCTGTGTTGTATCTCAACTTGTCCTGTTCAAAACAACTTCTCCCACTAATCATGTCTTTTGAGTCTTTTTTTTTACACATTTTACATTTAACAACAAAGAATAAAATGTTATTTTGCATTAATAACTTTGATCTTTTATTTGTCTTTGATTGTTTTCGGAGCTTGTTGGGTCTGTCGAAGATGTAAGAAATGAAAAGTAGAATTACCTGTGGTTGTTTGCCTCCGCCAGCCAGTCCAGTTTAAGTCTATTTTTATTTTCCTCATTCATATGGAGTCACCATGACATTTGACCTTTGACCACTTAAATCCAATCATTTCATCTTTGAGTCCAGACAACTGGTCAAAATTTGAAGAAACTCCCTTAAAGACAGACTTGAGATTTCATATTCATGAAGCCAAAACCATGCTAGGCCACTGTGACCTTGAACCTTGACCACCCAAATCTAATTTGAAAGGATTCTCTCAAGACAATCACGAGACAAAAAGGGTTTTGCGGGGTCACAGCGACCTTCAGCTCCAAACTCTAATCAGGTCATCGTGAGTCCAAGTGATGATTGAGCCAGATGCAATTAACCTCTGACCTCCGACCACCAAAACCTGATCAGTTCATTTTTAAGTCCCAGTGAATGTTTGATTCAAATGTGAAGAATTCAATCAAGTCGTTCTTAAAATATCGTGTTCACAAGAATGGGACGGGTGCACAACCTGAAACCATAATGTCCAGAGAGCCACTGGCTGACGCTTGTACAGCAGCATATACATGTATGTATGTTTAAAAAAGTGTTTACAGTCAAATCAGGGACATTTAAATTAAGAATGTTTGTGTTTTTATGGAATATTCGGTGTCACAGCTGCACTGAAGAGACCTTTACGTGTTTATATCCAGCTGATCATTCGACGGCAGTGAGCCTCAGCTCTGTGACGACATCAGCCGTGCATTAGGCTTTGCTGTTTAATTAATCTACACACTAATCTTGTAAGCAGCTATTAGCATTTTGATGTCAGACCTAGTTACAGAACACGGGCCACTAACAGCTGTGTTTCTAACTTTGGAGATATATCCGGTAAGAAGAAAGACGAGTGAAAAAAAGTGGGGAGCATTCGTTTATTTCCTACAGTTTTCCAGAGCAAAGGCCAAAGTACAAAGAGGGAACGTATGACAGTGAGTCATCAGTTACAGCAGAGTCGACTGTATCTCTACAGTTTGTGTGTGTGTGTGTGTCTAAACAAAAGTAGAGTTAAGATGTTCAGATTGTTCATGACACAACCAACAGAGGAGTCAAGTAATCAGATCGATAAAATATTACATGAACAAACACGCACACAACAATTACATTATTGTCTGTAAAACAAACCCAAACCCACATTACTGCAAACAAACCTCTACACTTCTCCTCGTACATATCAAATAAACAACAATACAAAAAACGTGATCAAGGATTCAACAGAGAAAAGAAAAATAATGACGGCTAACAGAGAAAAGCACGATACTTCAAACGAAGACTTTCCTCAAAAAGATTCTCCGGAAGAAAAATACACTCTGCAACTACAGAGAGAAATAGATTTCAAAGATTTAAAAATGAGCCACCAAGGTATTTCTTCAATCTGATGTCATTACATTTGTAGTGGATAGAACAATGGTTCTCAAATGGGAGGCTACAAACTGTCAGGGGATCCGTGAACAGATTCATCCATCGAAGTAACACACTGATGAATTTTATGACTATTTTGATTTTCATACACATCATACACGTCCTGTAATAAAACATCTAAAACCAAAAGTCTTGTCAAATAGTGGTCCTTGGTCTAATTCTAATTTGTGTCAGTCAAGGGGTCTCTGAAATGCAAAAGATTGAGAACCACTGTTGTACGGGGTCCATGGATGAGAACCTGAGATAGAGAATTAAATCAAATACAGGAAAAGATTATATTATGTGTAAATATAGCATTCTGTTTGTTAGTTATATGAGCGTCTATGAGTGTCATGATGAAGTATATAACATAAATCTGAGGAAGAAAACACATCCATCATCATCCGGCCGGGTCGCAGGGGGCTGGAGCCAGACAAAGTACACAAGTGTGAAAAATGAAATTATTGCTTCTAATCAAATCAGATGTATTTATAGATAGTGAATAATAATAGTCTTTATATTCAAATGACAAAAACTTAAATGACTTGAACAACAAAACTATTTCACAGCATGTCTACAGGTTTTCTCTTTAAATCGACTTGTTTGTCCCTATCACAGACGGTTAAGGTTCCAGGTTTAAAGCTACAGGCTCCACACCAGTTAAGACTTCCTTGGTTTTGTGCAGTGAAACTGCATTTTAAGGCCTCATCACTTTCAATCACAGACTAAGAAGAAACAGTGAATGCTAACGCTGCACCAATGAAGTGTTCCACTGCAAAAAATGAAGTTATAAAAAGTGAAAATAAACCTACATTAAAAATGAGATGATTCAGTATCTTTCTCTGTGGTAACCAACAAACCACAGATGCACCGCGCTGCCCTTTACATGTGCATGTCTGTGAGTGTGTGTGTATCGGGGTCATGTTCCAGGACCACACTGGTGCTGGTGTGCTTATCTTGTGCGCTGTGGTTCACTTGAGCAGACTCTGGAGCATGGCGGTAGCGTACGTGGGGCGGGCCTGCTTGTTCTCGATGGCTTTCTTCAGATACTGAATCCCGTCACAGCGTTCCCAGATTTCTTCGAACTGCCTGGGCAGGATCTCCGCCCCCCTCTTCCTGGTCAGGCCCGTCTCCTCCAGACTCAGCTCGCACATCTCCATGTCGTCTTTACCTGGGTGGTGGACGGAAAGAATCCTGATCAACACCGTTGTTAGCCAGAGTGTACATTTATTTAAACAATATATATATATGTAAGTAAATCTCTATGATTCATATCTTTAGAAATTATTAAGATTTTTTATATATAGTTCTGACAGGGAATTGGGTATTTTGGTTATAGACTTCACCAACATTTCCAAACCTGAGATAAATCTGTGGCATCACAAGATGAAAAACATTCTGTGACATAACATACGTTACCAAACAATACCAGATCAGACCGATACATATATTATCACAACCTTTTTAACAGGTTCAACCACCTGATTAGGTAACAAAGGAAGAAAATAAATAAATAGACAAGAAAATTATTTCAATAATATCATTAGATTATTAGGCAGAGAAAGACAGAAAAGAAGAAAATGTGTTTTTTAGGTGGATTAGCTCTAAGGACTAACAGTGCCACCTGTTAGGCAGGAACAGGTCGACTAAATTGAATTTGTTTGCCCAAGGCCAAAGATGTTAGGAACCATTAGCATAAATGTTAAATATAATTGTTTCCAGGATACGACTGAAAGCTGCTGGCTCACCTGAGACCAACACAATGGGCCGTTTGTCTGGGTGAAGCTCCATCTGTCTGGCTATCCAGGGCCCATCAAAGTGGGCATACCACCAGCCCTTCTTTTTATTCTGCGGGTCCTTGAACTGGTCCGCGGGCCGGATGAAGGGAATGCGGAAGTAGCGCTGCTGCCGGTTCATTGCAACTTCCTGATGCTGGGCCGTCATCGGAGGAGCTGGGTTCTGTTCGGCTGCAGAGGGACAGCGAGACAAAGTGCGATCATTTTAACATTTGTTGGCTTGTGTATCGCCGGAATAATATTGTAAGAGGGAGTGCTTACAACAAAACATCTGTTATTTGGTTTCAATTTTGTTTTTTGCGTCTTTTTACTTTCAACAAAAACACACCGAGCCGGGAAGAACACAAAGATTAAAGCTTTCAAAACATACAAGATCACAAAGGACCCAGGAAATGCACAAGTAAACACCGCATGGGAAAAGCAGCTTTTAGCCTCTTATGAAATGGCTCTGATAAGAACCCTGGTGCATCAGCGGAGGCCAAGAACAGGATCCAGATATATGAAGAACAAAGCGCAGCCAGTGCGGCTGTCATATCAAAAGAGAGAGGCAAGTAAATATCGTGAAAGTAGAAGCTACAGGGAATCTAATGTTCCTCCTTCCCCATCAAGTTGAATGTTTGTTTTTCGAGACAAAAAAGAAGGGAAACGCAGAACACCTGTGTGTGTGTGTGTGTGTGTTTGTGTGTGTGTGTGTGTGTGTGTGTATGTGTGTGTGTAATACTCCATGCTTGGTTGAGCTGAGAGTGAATTGAGCGAAGCAGCGAGCTGTCACACAAGCAGTTGCTGAACCTGACGAGCCATGTCTGGCAGTTACTTGCTAATTAAAACAAATATTTCTGACGCAGCCAGACAGAAGGTGGCTGCATTTTTTAGCCGTTTCGGCGTTTCGACGGCTAATTGAGTGTTAGAAAACACAGGCAGGCTATTTGGGCTGAGACAAAAGCGGAGAAAATAAAGGTCACCCGGAAACCTAACGTACCTGGAGGGGAGGTGTGAGGGGAACCCAGATCAGTGCTCATATTCGCAGGTGAAGCATGTAATGAAAGTAAACCACTGAGAGGACTTTGTACCACTAACCATAATCAGTGATAGATTTGGGAGCCCTCTGATCGCTGCCGTCATCGTCGCGTTTCTTGTTCTTGGATTTCCAGGCGTGGTACACCTTCAGGCGACGGTGGAACTCCTGTCTGCACGCCGCCAGCAGCTCGATGTCTGAGGAATCAAACAGCGGCACCGAGCATGAACTCGTGAGGAAACATGAAAGTATGACAAACGTATAATGTGAGTGAAAGTGAAAAGAAAACCAAGTTTTGCGGTAATCCATCCGGTTCTTGTTGTGTCGTCTTGGTAACAAACAAACATGTGAGGTAATACTCATAGGACAGTGTGTTTTCATCCCTGTTAAAATATTACTTGAAGAGAACATAATCAGTCAGACTTTTGATGTATCCACCAGCACCAGCAAAGCAAAGGGGTTCACAAATTAGCCAGCTGTCTTCATCAGAGAGTGTAACACACTGTATACTGTGGCACTTATACGTGCGTGGTGGAGGGAGCCAGCAGAGAGCCTTCTGCTTCTCACACTGACTGACGGGCGGCTTTGCTGGGAACCACTAGTAGAGGGCAGGAGTCTCCCATCCGCCATAATTGCGATAATTTTCTCTCTCCCCCACTAAAGCGAATGCTGATGAGCCGCAGCAGCTGTGGGAACTTCCCTCGAATCGATCTTTTGATTTTCTCTGCCAAGACATCTCGTGCAGACATGTGCAGTCTCCGCTCTTTAACAGTCACTTCAGCTACTCAAAACAAAATTACAGAGAGGAAAAAGTGCCAGAGTGCAGATGGAGCACTTGTGTGTGTTTGTGTTTTCCAGAGTGGGAGCTGCAGGTGGTAAATACATTCGTAGTGAAGCAGGGTGGAGGTGTGTCACTAATATCTCCTCCACCTCAAACTGTTGGCTGGTTTTGGAGCACATACGCTTTATTTTTTTTTGTACAGCTTGAGAGTGTTTTGGGATTTCTCACCGCAGGAGGTGTTGATGACATCTCGCAGCTCGGCATACTTCCACTTGCTGAGATCATACTTCTTCACACCAGCGGCGGCTTTCGTGGCCTGCACCTGGGGACCTCTGTGGCGAGGAGCAGACGAGCACGGGTGAGAGAGGGAAAAAATATGCACGTGTCACTTCTTTCAAATTCACCGTGGAGGCCGGTCAGACAGCAGGGGAGCCGAAGAGCAGAGTCTGTCCATATTCTTTCATCCTGCTGTGTCAACTCCACTTAAAATAATGCAAAGCTATTCTGATTTAACAATTTACCAGATGCCTGCTCACTGTACATCTGCTGGCGTTGTCAGTGTTTTATTCATGTTAACGAAAACGTGAGATGACTGGAAAAAGCACAAACCCTGCATTTCTTTATAAATCAACCCGACCGTGCAGAGTTTCAGCTGCTCACACGACTGCTGCAGCAGCTCTCATCTCATGTCTCCTGCCTCCCTGCTGAGCTGGAGCTGCTAATTCAATAATACAAAGGATTTACCTCCTCTATTTACAGTCAGCATGGCTGCCACTGTCTCAGCGTACAGGATTACGGATCTACGAAGAACCTCAAGCAGATTACCCGGCCATTTAGGTTTAATTCATACTGACTGGAAAGATGGAACTGAGTCTGGCTGAGACTTGCCAGCGAGCGACAAAGAAGTGGAAGTTCAGAGAAGGCCAAAGACTTTTGATTTGCAGGTGATCGTGAAATAGGTGATTCGGGGAAGAGGAATCTGGAGGAAGGGGGAGGTGGAGGAAGAGGAAGGTGGAGGGAGTCTGAGGTCTTTAGGTCAACCTTCAGCTACAATGCCATCAATGGCAGCCAATGCGTGTGTTTATGTGTGTTTGTGTACTTCTGCATGCATGCCTTCGTGTGCGTAAATTGTATGGAGACACATGTTTGGCCCCTTGGGTGCCTGAGCTAACACTGACACGATTACAGGCTAGTGGATCAAATGTAATTCTGTTTTCCCTGCACCTGCAGATAAAGGAGCGCACAGAGAGAGAGGGAACTTCTCCCGGCATTAAACACAAACAGAGCTGTGGAAATTAAGAGACACGGATAATGAGAAAGAATCCGAGTTAAAAGTATGAAGGGTGTGGTTGTACATTCTACTGTGTGTGGGTGAGAAATGTCAGAGCTGTATCTGAAACAGCTGTTTCAGTTTTCAACTATGAGAGCCAAAAAAACGCTTTAATATAAAAGATTAAATACATACATGGAAAAGGCTATTTCTCTATTTCGATTTATTATTTCTTCTTTTGTCTTCTATTTATTTCTACATTTATAATTTCTACTTTTCTACATTATTTAATTCTGTATTTATTTATTTATACATAAATAAGATTTTATTTTTATTTTACTCAACCCTTGTGTTAGGGCAGTAAGAGTCAGGGCCCCTCAATAGCTCCAAATATTATATTATATCATATTATATTACATTTAAAATAATAAATTACCCTATGATATTTATTCTGCATTTAGACTACTGCAGAAAGAACTTGTTTGTTTGCCAATTAAAGGACACAGCTCATATCCTCATTGGGGGGGAAATTATTTCAATCATGAGCCCAAACAGTTGTTGTCAACTTGTTTAAATGTTTTCGGCTCCTCTCTTCTGGTAGATGAGCCTGTTCTGCAATTAATAAAACCCCCCGAGTTGTCCCCACCGTTGTTATTTCTGTCTCTGTCTGGATTTGTTGTCTGGTTTTTGCTTACACACACAATCACCACCAGTGTTCAACAGAAGAAAGTCATTCATCAAATGTAGAGTTATCAGAAACAAACTCAATATTGTGAGTTGCTGTGATTAAGTAAAGATCAAAATTAAAATCCAGTAAAATCACAGATGGGATTGCAGGTTGTAGCAGATGGAGAGAGTCAAGTTACATTTCTCTTGTAAATATTATACAGTTTTAGAGTAGTTATAAACTATGTATATATATATTTATATATATATATATATATCTATGTATCTATCTAGAGGACATGAGTACCTGACCAGCTACATTTGTTAACGGTGAGTGTCAGAGAGAGGGGAATCACAAACATGGTCATGCTCATCAGCTTGTGTTGTGCAACAGCACTGCAAAGGGAACAGACGAGCTTTTAACACTGCGTGCTAGTGCAGATCAGAAATTATTGTTATTATTGTAAATGGCATAATTCAAGATTCTTGCCACATACAACACCAAACATCTTAATTTGACTGGTAATCATTTTTTTCTGTTGGCTTTGCATTGCTGGTGTAATCTTGCATCTATTTTCATCATCTGGGAGATTTAATGCTATGATCGAGTTTAAGACAGACAGACAGTGAGGGGGGGGGGGGTGATCATTGTTGGTGTTAGGTGTGCTTGGACATGGGCGGTCACAGAGCGCCGCAACGATATCTTACATGGCTCTGGCTGAGGATGAGGAGATAGGAAGATCTGAAAAAGTCTCTTCGCTGGGAGAAAACACAGCAACAGGAGACGCGGTTACACATGCATGTTGTCGTGTGCTCGAAGGTGTGCTTGTTGGGTTCACAGGTGCGGTGCGGTACCTGCGCAGGCTCGGGTCCAGCTGGCCCTCCTCGGTGATCAGCTCCGCCTCGCTCTGGGCGATTCTCATGGCTAACTCCCTGTCTCGTCTCTCCTGCTCCACCACAGTGGTGCGTTGGACCTGCTCCTCCCGCTCCACAGCCAGCTGGACATCCAACTCCGCCTGAATCCACACACACACAAAGACACACGCCACAACATTTTTACTCTTATTGTGTTTACTCAATAAAATCAACAAAAATCTAGATCCTGTCTAATTACCGGTGCTGATATGAGCGCCAGAGCCTTCATAACAGTTAGAGCTCTGCTGAGCTGTGATTAGACCTGTTTATCCCGGCTGCTGATAAAGCTTTACTGATCATTTGTCTAGACACAACCGGGAAGCATAAAACAACAAGGAATGTTTAGTTTGACCCATATTCAAACTTCAGCTTTTTAATTTGTGCATCAGAGAACTTATTAATTATTCTTTCCAGTGAAACTTGCCAAATGGACTTGCTGTAAATGTATGAATCAATAGATATATGTATCCAGCTGTATCCAGTATATGCACCTTTCTCCTTATAGAAAATGAAGTGCACAATGGATCCTTTTCTCTGAGGAGCTTTAAATATGAAAACCTTTCCAGTAAAGAATACATTATTCATACTGTAGAATGGTCCGACCATCAGCCCGGATACATGATCAGACTGAACCATGAGAAAACTGAAAACTTGGATGGTTTGAACAATGATCTGCATTTTACTTTAAACCTTTCTCTTGGTTCTTTTCTCTCAGACTATACATACATATACAGTATAAACACATATTTTGAAAAAAAGTCAAAATAAAAGGATCACATATAGAACTATTGAATCAATATTTATCTCTTCTCGCAGACTTTCTATGCATATCTGTGTAATTTGATTGTTTCATAAGGAAACAGCCAAGTCTTTGACCATTACCCATTTACAAAATCAATATCTCTACTGACTACACATCTTCAAATACATCTTTTGCAGAATAAGAGAATAAGGCATGTGGGATGCTCACAAAACAATTAGATTAAAAACAGCTCCGAAAATATGAACTACACCACTGAGGGTGATAAGGGTAACAAATAAGAAGCCTCCAGTTTAGTGGTATTCCCCTGTAAGAAAGTAAACAGTAAAGTGAAGTGCACCTTTCTCAAGCTCTGAGATCCGTTTGTTCATGTGCTTCGAAGTCGGAATGTTGAAAAGACATGAACGCTGTAAACAAAATGTGTTGTATTTATTTGTTAAGAGCGTTTAAACAAAACCTTGACAGCTCTTTTTAATATTGTATTTAGATAATAATGAAGAGCAAAGAAGAGGTTCAGGGGTGAAACATGCACTTAAAAATGTTAAAACAAGCAGACAATAAAAAATGATCTAGTTAAGCGCGAATGAAAGAGATCGAGTTTGCAAAAGACAAAAGAAAAACATTTGATAAGTTGAAATTAGGAACTACAATTTAGAGCTGATTTTAAAATGACTTAGATTGGTTTGTAAGTGAACTTTACCTGTTTTGAAATGACATTCACCTGAATTTACCCAGTCGAGAACTCGTTTTTCCAATTATTCTGACATCACATGAATGCCCCAACTGCCCCAAACATAACCCTACTTTTAAAGACACCCTTTTTAAAAGTTTGCAGAGAGGAGGATTGCAGTGCCAGACGGACCTTTGACACAGCAGAGAACACATGAAGTGCCACTGAAGTTACACACTGACAGAGTTCACTTCTGCTGCTTTGAGGCTTAGAGCTGGACCGATAAACAAACTTTGTCTCCTGAGACACGTGGCCTATGACGTCCTGGTGCAGAAAGCCCACTGCTGCTGAGTGAATAAAAAGAGCAGTGGATGTAGACAAGGTGGATTGTGCATGTAAAAGACGGATGAACGGATGTCAGGAAAGGCCAGGAGGAGGACCAGGTAGGGGATGAAGTATTTCAGTTATGGGGGAAACTCAGTGGTAGAAGTGGAATCATTAATCAAGACCCCCCCGGGAAACCCTCAGGGAATCAGACCAATGTCATGACCCAGCCGTTGCCATGGGAGTCCAAAGAGCAAATTAATGTTTCAGTCGGAGAGGAGAGATTACCGCTGAGAGGAAACATGAGAATCGATCTGGTGCTGTAGCGTTGTTTTTTTCTCCTGCAGTGGGATTCGTTTGTAAGCTCAGTGCGGTGCCGTGTCAAATTCTTCTTCTACAGTCCTGACATTTGCCTGAAGGTAACTTATTGTTCTGTTGCTGCAGAAGAAGGGACAGTTTTAGAAATATCCTTGGTGTGTTGGGATGCTTGTGGAAAACTACTTGAATAAAAATGTATTCAAACTATTAAACGATCATATTGTCGTCGTGGATCAATTATGTGTCTACCAGTTTTACCGATAAATTAATCGGCTGTTGTTTTAGCTATATTCTTCTTGATATCATATGCTGGAAGGAAGTCATTCGGTGCAGCTTTAAATGTAATAAATTGAAGGGGACTGTTGGGCCTTGGCGGAGGTTTGCACCACTCTGAGTGCCGTTCTAATTTGATCTAACTGATTGAACTCTCATTAAATACTTTTAAAACCCAATCTTTATACCTGAGAAACACAGTCTGTTGCTAAGCCCACTGAACCACTCAGTTGATTTAATGTTTGGCCTTGAAACAGGTAGAAACTTTAACATTTCAGACCCTGTTCACTTTACCAGAAACAATGCGACACATACTGTGGAAACTGAAGCATTGAATTCTGGGAAACCATCTTGTGTAACTGTGATAATACTGTCCCCCTGCAGGGGAATAAGGGGTCCATTATGTCACTGGGTTTCTAAACATATATTGTGTCCTTTTCTTAAACTTTTGTCTTGAACTTTCAACCTTTCAGTCCAACAGTAGAGAAAGATCCAAACCTGTATAACTTTCTCCTCTTTCTCTCGCTTCTTTCTATCCTCTTCATCCAGCTTCCTCTTCAGCTCCATCTCTGCTTTCCTATAATGTTTATAGATATAGATAAAGAAAAACAATCTTAGATGAGACCGACAGCTTATAGTTTCATACATCTCCAATTATGTAGACTACAACATCGTCACTTACAGTCTTCTGTCCTCTTCCTCCTGATTGCGCCGCTGCTCCTCCTTCTCCCTCCTCTTCCTCTCTTTGTCCATCTCCTTCTCAATGTGCTTCAGCCTCTCGCCCTCCTCCTCCTCCTGCTTCTTCTTCTGCATGGAGGAGAGCAGCTGCTCCGAGCGCTTCACCAGCCCCTGGTACTCTGTGTCGATCTCTTTCCAAGTCATCACCGTGGTCTACGATCACAAAATCAACATAGACTTTTAAAATGTACTTGATCTAACTTTTGAATCAATTCTGATCCTCTAGCCTCAGTAGAGTTCAGAACCCTGGGTTGCTTTGAACACCATCACCACAAGGTGTTTGTGGATAATAATATCTGGTGAGATTCCCGCAGGATGCCCGGCACAGAAGTCTGAGGTTTGTTAAATACAAGGTTTGTCTACTGGCATTTAAGAGAGAACGACAATCTTTCACTCATTCTGACTTGGCACGCACCCGTCAGTTACCCTGGCACAACTTTCCCATGTGGCAAAACAAATGGAAGCTGCTGACTGACACTCCGCCGCCACAATGCTGAGCCCCCCCGCTATACTTGTCAGACAATCGTCGAGGGGAGAAGAGGTCACAGCATCGTGAAGATTCATTAGAGTGGCACAGGGAGGGAAGATGACAAGGTCTTGTCCCCAACGTATAGAGGCCTGAATGACAGCCATTGGCACCTCCTGCATTATTCATTCGGCGATGCCATGCCGGGAGCGATTTCTGAGCAGGCACGGTGCCACGCGCGTCCACTGTGGGGCTGCTAATAGGCTAACCGAGGAACACAGGAGAATTGGGGGAGGTAGAGGGTAGAGGAAGGGTCAAGAGTCACTGGTGCGTGGGTGTCAATCAGGATACCTTGAGGAACCCATGAGCATTCCGGTCACACCTGATGATTCCATCCGGGTGACGACAGCAAAATCAGAGCCCAAATCTCTGCATAATAATCAAATGGGTTTGTGATGATCTGCTGCACCTGGAGGGTCCAATAAGACTGGTGCTTATTGCACAGGGAGAGCTGGGATTTCATGAGGCCAGTTTGATAATCTAGCAAAACAGCCTCACTAAATTAAATCACTGGAGAGGAGAGTGTTTTCTCCTCCGCCCGGCTCTTCTTTTGATCCCGGGGTGATTGAAAATATTGATTATGAGAGAATGAACAAGACAGGAACACGGGGTACTTCAGAAAAAGGCAACGTGTACAATGTTGAGGGGGGGGCTACAGGAAGTAAAGGTAGTCTCTCACCTTTATCTTGGCTTGCAGGGCATCAACGGAGGAGGCCAGATCCTGGACCTGTTTGGCCATCTCCTGTTTGCCCTCCTTCAGCACGCTCACCACCTCGTTGAACCGCTCCATTTGTTTCTTCAGATTTCGAACCTTCACCATACCATCGATGCTGTGAGGAGGGAAACATGCTTTTCAGAATTTGGAGAATAACACAAGTTCGATTAAATGGACACGGATTAAAAAAGTGACAAATATCAAATAGAAGAGTTTCTTCCAATTATTTTTGATGACTCATCTTGAACTCAGGTGCGTAAACATGAATTATTCCGATCATATGTGATTTCAGGTGACCAGCTAACCCTGCTTATCATATATTAATAAAATTTGCCCATAGGTCATAGGAGCAAGCAGAGATATAACAAGGGTCAGAGTTATTTGAATGTCAGCTGAACAAAACTGTATCTATATACCCATAAAGACAAAATAAAGATGGACTGAAATGAATGATATATATATATAAATATGACGTACATATATACATAGATATATCTTTATAGTATAGATAGACAGATTGTTTTGTACTGTTAGAAATAACAACCTTCATAACTACATGTTCGAAGTGTTGAAACGTTTCTACTTAAACAATCTGCCACTCACAATTAAATTCAACTCTCAACAACCTTCCTGTGAAACCCATTATCTAAATGGTTGCTTTCACTGGAGCCATGTTTCCAAGTGCAACCCAATACGGCAAGTCGTGTGGTATTTCCCAAAGCAGCAGAGTGACACGTAATTTCACAACAGATGACTTTATAGATTGATTTGAAGTCCTTAATGCACGATGTGGGAAATCCATCAGAATTCACCAAGCGTGAAGCCATTTGAATAAAGACGGAGAGAGTACAGGGTAGAATAAAAAGGAAAAAATATATAAGAGGGAAAAGGTCGCGGAGCAGAAATATGGTTGGAGTGATGCATGTGTTCAAGTGTGTGTATGTGTGTGTGTGTGTGTGTGTGTGTGTGTGTGTGTGTGTGTTTGTGTGTATGTGGAACAGGGGCAGACTCACCGTGGCTTATGCTTCTTCTTGCATAACCACATGCGGACAGACTTCTGAATCTTAATGCAGGCCTGAGCTCTGTACCTCATCTTGTTCCTGACTGTAGAGGACGCAAACAAACAGGTGTAAAAATACTTAAATACAAATGACAAACCCATATCTGCACAACTTGAAAGAATTATATCATTTCCATACTTGTTCTTAAGGGGATTTGAGGCATTTTAAGCCCAATGTAAATTTAAAGATTCATTTAAAATTCAAAAAGCTACAGTCAAACTTTATTTTTTAAGAAAGAAATATTGCAAAGCTGTGGAAATAATAAAGCTAATAACACAGCCACACTATAATACTATAATATTACTGCCATACTGAGTACTAAGAGTTTAGGAATTCACAAAAACAAGCAGTACGGATTACCGTTTGTGCACTTTCCCCTCACCGTGGCAAACACACACGCATACACACACACAAACATATACAGGTGCAAATGAAAGTGTAATAACAAGGTTCAAGTGTTGAAGGTAATAAATGAGTGGGAACTTAAATTTCCTCAGGTCAGGTCATGCAGAGGCAATGTTCTGCTATCAACGCTGATGTAGCTTCATTTGATGCTTCCACACAAATAAGCAGAGGCAAGCCTGCACTTTGTTAAATGGTGGGAATCAATAACCTGGCACAGGGTGTAATGGTTCAAGGAACTGCTTTGAAAGAACTATTCTATATCGCTGGAGGCTGCTGCCTTCCACGGGCAGAATGAACGGAAAAGTGTGAGATATGATTTGGTACGGCTGAAAGAGCCATAAAATACTGTGAGGAAATAAGAAAGGATCTAATCACTGCAAAGTTAAAATAGTTTAAAGGTTCAGTTTGTAAGAAATTGAATATAAAATAATCCTAATGATGTTTTCACTCGTGTGTAATCATCATAATCCAACATGGCGAGACAGGTAATTTTTGTAGATTTCAGAAAATGCTGGTGCATCCGATGTGAGACCTGATCTAAACACATGGAATATGGTGTTCTACTTTCTTTCTCCAGACTGTGGCGTGTCGGGGGATTTCACATACGTTTGATGACGGACAGGCTGCACCACTGGACTTTCTTCCAGCAGCTGCACATCAACCACTTGTTGACTTTCTGCAGCAGCTCTGCGAGGTGGTCTGGGTCCGACTTCATGATCTGGTCAAACTCTGCGAACTGACACACACACACACACACACACACACACACACACACACACACACACACACACACACACACACACACACACACACACACACACACACACACACACACACACACTTGTGATATCAAGAAGTGCAGCATATGGTGCAGATAATGAGCTGGTAATGAGTCTAGAGGACCTGACTTTACCTTTCCAGGGCGGAAGAACACTCTGGTCAGTCCAAACTTAAAGTCAGCGTCATTCAGCCCCAGAGCTTTGAACAACGCCTGCAGAGGAACACATTTACATTCAGTGACACAGCAATATTATATAAATGGTAAAGAATTAGGGCACTGATCTGTTTATGTTTGTTAATCATATTACAAATATCAGTGTTTTTGGCTTCGTACAAAATGCGCAACTAAATTGGATTTATTTCAAACAGATTAACTTGTTATTTCAACCCCACAGCAGTTTAAATGTTTCCACTGAAGGAGAAACTGTTCATCAAAACAGGTTGTGTTATCCCACCTTGCAGAAGAGTCGAGGGTTCAGCCGTGTGAGTTTGTCTGGCATGTACTGTTTATACATGTCGTAGAGCTCGTGGAAGGGGGCTCTGGAGGGGAACCCCCCCTGCATCAGGTCCAGCACTGACACCATGCCTGATCAAAACAACCATACAAACAAAGAAAACAGGGTTTTAACAAAGAAACTGGATCACCTGAGGAATTACAGAAAACTACTGACAGGTTTGTTCTGTTCCTGTCAGTAATGCACATTTTATAGTCACTGTTTTAAATTAGCAGAGTTTTACCTGGTTTTAAAGCTAAATTTAGAATATGACGAATCCCCTTAGGTTATTATAGTCAGTGTCCAAACTGTGTGTTCAGCACTTACAGAAATAACTTAGTATGACTAGGAAACTAAACTATTAAGAACTGTGGCATTACAGTGCAGTGTGCAAAACAGATATACTGCACTAAAATGAAGTACAATAGATAAAGTCAAAAACATTCTAAGGCTTTTTTCAGTCAATACTGTTTTGAAACCACTTTGAGAAGCAGTGCGAAAGACATAAATTTACAGATCCTACATTGCTGATTTCCTTCCTGAACAAGAGTCCAATATTTAACTACAAATCTAAACACTGCTACTTTGCTCTCAGATGTGCACTGTCTGGACATTGTCTAGAATTTTTCCAGACCGGCTGTAAGTGAGAACACAAATGTAAGTGAGCGAGTAAGCCCATGTGAGAATATAGCAAGAAATTGTCCCAACGAGCGAGTGGCCACATTGACGAAGTTTGTTACACGCAAGCAACAAAAAAAAAAGATTTCAACTGGGGAAGAAAACAAGATTCAAGATAAAATTTGATATCTGCAGCAGAATTTATGTTGTGTCATGTCTCCTGCATGTTCTGACCATGAGCCTGAATGTTCAGGACATTTTCTGTTTTTGTGAATTCATCTGACAATCTCCTGCTGCCTTCTTCATGTGTGACAGTCAAACTCAGGAAAAATGTCTACACCCAATTTTCCAGACGTTTTCCAGAGCTCATGTTTGAAAATGGCTATAGAAATATATTTGCACCAGGTTCTTAGGTGTATATGTTCTAGATACAGACTATTATGATATGTTTCTGTGTTGTTACCTGAGCACTGCAGCTGGGAAAGAATCAGAGCTCCTTCAAACTGGTGGCTCACCATCTTCAGGTTGGGTTTCACACAGCGGATGAAACTTGAGCCCTGCACACAACGAACATTAGTCGGGGAAAAATGGATCTGTCTCAACCCTGACATCTCAGGCCGTGCCTGACTAAAAACATATCTACTCAATTATAGTCCTGCAGCATATATATTCCATGACATACTTTTGATTGGGGTGATTCAAAACGAGTTTTCTACTGAATATGAAATTAAAGAAAGTGAATTTGACTCACAGTGCTGCGAAGCTTCTCCAGCAGCAGGTTCAGCTGAGTCTGTGGAAGCAAACAGACGAAACAAAATGCTTCACGATGACTTTTTAAAAATGGTTTCGTCATGAACGTATCAGAGACGGAGGAGGGAAAACTGGAAGAACATACTGGAGAACATAACATGCTTCAAACCAAGTATGCACACAGGACATACCGTGCAAAATGAGTGATTTATGAATGAATTATGTTAAAACTGAGATAAAAAGCCAAAATGAAGGGTGTGTTGCTAACAACGGTTTTAGGAATCAAACATTTAATTAAAATGAACTCATCTGGCACATCATCTTCATGCTTGAGTCGATGTCTCATGCATTTGTGAAGGTACATAACAAGTGATGAAGAAAAGTCAAATCTGAAGGAGACGTGCTTCACATAGAAGTAAGAGACAAGACTGGAAACTGGAGTTGGGTGAACGCCGTGTACTTCCATCTCACTCTGAACACTTCACCTCATTTTTTCTTTCCCTCATTCTTTTTTTCACCACTCATCCTATTTTCTGACTCCTACTCTATTATACCTCAAGCTGACTTTATCCAGCTTGATCCACCAAGGAAGGTTTTCTCAGAGGAAAGAGGGAGAGGGGACTGGAGGAAACCTAAGAGGGGAGCGGTGAATGAGGCGCAGAGAGAGGGATTGGAAAGAGGAGTGGAAAATGAGAAAAGTTACAGAAGAAGATACGAGATAGAGAAAGACACAGAGTAGAGCAGCGTTTTTCAAACACCAATTTTGCATTCCCGGACACAACCTGCGAACATACATCGTTTTATTTTTTAAATATATTGTATGGTTATGTCTTTAAAAAGTCCAGTAGGATAAATACATAAAAAGATAAAATATATTATATAAAGGCCCCTGAAGATAATATTTTTTATTATCTAAAAACGTTTATTCTTCCTTTTCAGACTTTTTCAAAGACAAATTAAAAGGTATTATTATAATGTAAAAATGAAAAAACTTTATTTTTTTTATCAGCTTTCGGGATTTTGACAATGAGAAATGACAAGTGTCGACTTTACCAGTCACACTGACCTTGAACTTGTTGCCGACGCTGATGAAGCCCAGTTTGCCAGCCTTCTGTTTGGAGTCCTTGGCAGTGCTGGAGTTCTCAAACAGCTCTCGAACAAACTTGTCTTTGGATTCGGACACCAAGCTCTCCAGGGACATGTGCAGGGCATCATTATTCTTCTCCACAAACCGGGTCTGCGAACACAGACATGCATACGCACATTAACATTTATGTAGCTACAGAGCTTTAGGGTTAGGGTTAGGGGATAACTTCACCAAAGCTAGTTTTTATTCGTATAGGAGACCTATTTCTGTTTTGTCATTGTGAGCATTTGCTGTTTTGTATAAACTGAATATCCTAAGAGTTTTAAATGAATCACCTTGAGCTTCAGGAAACAATTCATAGCATTTTATGACATTTTATTTGTGATAATTGAAAAACACTGTCACCGTTTCATAGCAGACGGCTCCAGCAAAGTGCCGGACGATGAAGCCCTCGTCATCCCGGAGATTCCTGTGAATGGTCAGCTTGGACTTTCTTGGAACCTGAGTGGGAGAGGAAGAAAGCAAATCATATTTAATGAGTGTGCTGAAACACACAACCAAACATGCTCTGATCGTATCCATCGACATCTCTACAGCAGCAACAAGGCATCACAAACATTCTACAGAAAAATTTAACTTGTTTAATATGTTTACTTGCATGGATATAAAGGGAAACAAGTGCACACTGTCAAGATGTGTAATGTGAGTTTGTGTCACAATCATCTTGTGTCTCAAGGATTATGAAGAACCACTTTACATTTTCTTCTTGAACAGAAAATGTAGCAAGCAGCATTTTAAAGCCCTAATAGCTTAATCAGAGAGGAATCCATACATCTTTTTTCCTTCAAGTTTAAAACTGAATGGCAGAAATGTCAACTCACTGCATATTGAAGCACATTAGAATTCATGTCTTTTATTCTATTTCTATTTTATAAGTGTTTGTATTTGAATGTGGCCGCCGCAGCTCTTATCTTTAGCCTGAATCGGTGTCAAGGCTGCATTTTCATGCTTGCCGAGATACAGCCACTGACAAAGAGGGAGGGAATGGAACTGTGTGACAATCACAAAACCTGCTGTAACGCACAGCCGGAGTGAAAATAGGCACAATGGCAGAACCGCGGTGCGGCTAAATACACAAAAGAAAGTGAATAATGGCAGAAGAGCGGAGAGAAATAAAGGACAAAAGGTGAAAGATAATAAGAAGCGCGGTGGAAGAGAAGGGAGAGGGAGGGAGTGTGGGAAAGAGCTCTGACCGTCAGTCTGAAGTGGTCTTTGTGTTTGCTGTGAACGACCAGAGCAAAGTGTTGGTCGCTGGCCTGCGGGAGTCGGTTCTCTTCATCCAAAATGTCCAGGATTCCCACCAGCTTTGCCTCCACTAGGTCTGGAAACAACAGATATTTATCCATCAATCATAGCGCTAGAATTTGTGTTAATGTACAGTAAATACCGTGTATAAGAACTTCAAGTTAGTATGTCGAAATCCATAAGCATCAATATATGGTTACAGACGACAACAAATCCCATTAATCTCTGCTCTCTCAAAGTATTGAGGGAATTTGTGAGGGAGGAATAACATCAACAATAAGCTGTGTTTCAATTCAGGGGCCGCATGTAGGCTGTTCAATCTCAAAGACTCCTCAACTGATCACCACATAATCGATACTTTCCTTTAATTGGGATCTTTCCTCACAACTCTCTCTCTACCTCTCTTTTACTAGCTAGTGCCAACACAGACACACACACACACACACACACACACACACACACACACACACACACACACACACACACACACACACACACACACACACACACACACACACACACACACACACACACACACACACACACACACACACACACTTCTGTACTCAGACTAGGTAAAAGTGAACACAATTGACATACGCCTTTTAGCTTTTATTGAGCAGGGAGGTGATATCCGCTCACGAGTAGTACGACATTATTCTGTTCATTTCGCCTCCCACCATGAGCGTGATGTCGGAGGAAAATGGCCGCCTTGTCAACACGGTCTATTATAACGTACAAAGACCTTTGACTCGACATTTAGTTTCTGAAAATGAGATTTCTCGCAGATTTCCACTGTTTACTGTTTCTGAATGGGAATATTGAAAGCACTGAGCGTGTTCATCAGGACGCTCATTGAGCTTCATGTCTGAATAATTCATGCGTCTCGCTGTGTTTGGAAAATAATCTAATAGCCAAAACTAAAAATTTGCATGGCCAAGCACCTGTGCATAAATCCCGGAGATTGATGGGTGAATTAATGGCCAACCCAAACGGTCATTTGCAAGTCATAAAAGTTATTCACGGTTGTCAGTTAACCTCGCACCCGAATATTCACAGCCTTTGAAATACAAATCAAACTGCTTCACCTTGATACACTGACGACTTCATCCCATTAATGTGAGGATGCATTCGAGGACGGGGACAACAGAAACAAGGTGCTATCATCTCTCCGGGTTCTCGCGGCACAAAAGGGAACATAAGCCCTCCAAATACTCATCACGCCTGCTCCCTCCACACAGACGGATATGCCAGCATCTTGGATAATGAGCCGTTGGTATTTTTGTCCCTGTGACAGGTGTATTTTCTGTGACGTGTAGCCCAGAGCCCAAAGAATGGCCCAAATGAATGTCATGTGGGTGACCTGATATCACACCTGAACCAACCTCAGTACATTTGTGGCGTGTGGGCTCTGTAGACAGCCACGTCTCTGTCACTACATTAAAGGCAGCACTTCATCTTAATGATGTTCCCGAGTGTCACCCAGTGATGTACCCATGGTGCGAGATACATGTAGATATCAACACACATACGCCAGGACACATGTAGCTTTTTGATCATTTGAAACCACATCAAGTCGGCTGTCGTAGAAATAGACGTGTTCAAGGTTTTTTATTTTCCTCTGCTCAGGAGGGAATGTTTTTTATATTTGGCCACTGTCATCTGTTGGTTTGTCATCAGGATTTTGCAAAAACTACAGAATGGATTTTCACAAAACTTGGCACAGAGTTGGGACATGGGCAGAACAAGACAGAACCCAGTAAATGTTGGTTTAGATCTGGACATTGCATCATTGCAAGACGTATTCACCAATTTACCAGACAATATTCAATTGATCTTTATCTTGACAAATTTAGGGAACTAATATCTATGAGTTTGGGGAATTTGGTGCAGTTGGTTTGAATTTAAGGGGACTGACGGCCCTTGGTAGAGTGGAGATTATGTAAGCAACAGTACACAAAAATAACCAGATTTCCATGAAACTTGGTGGAAGGATGCTGTCTGGGTCAGGAAAGAAGCCACACAATTTTGGTGCAGATCTGGATCAGAGGGCAGATCCAGGGTTTTTTATTCTATCTTTAACATTATTTGATTTTTTTAAAAATTTTCCCCAATTTGTCAAGGGATAATAATCAAGAAATCAGGCCTATTTAGAGTACTCATATCTATGAGTGTGTAAAATTGGGTGCAGCTTGGTGGGGACTGTTGAGTGATCTACTGAATGCCATTCTAGTGATCTGCCTTGAAACTTTTCATTTTCATCAGTTCCATCATTTTCATCATTTCCATCATTTCCATCATTTTCATCAGACAGCGACAGTGACACATCTCATCAGGGAAATCATGAACTTTTGAAAAGAATCTGTCCGCACAGACATGTAATAAAACCAAAAATCGATGCACAGAGTTTGAGGGCCATTAGGGTTTCAGAGAGGAACTTACCTATGCAGTCCTGATTGTCAACATAATGGACCTCATTCACGCCCAGCCCTTCCCTCTGATACAGCTCTTGCTCCTGCACAGACCCAAAGTCAAAAATCAATGCTGGAAATACCGGTTTGAAAGAGAGGTTTAATAATCAAATATTTAGTGGCACCTCAAAAAACAAACAAACAAAAACATCAAACCCGTAATACGCGATTCAGTTAATGAGAAAGAGGCCGAAACCAGAATAGTGGAGCATTAATTTGAAACCTTGGAAGGAAATAACGCTAAGAGATCACAGGAGGAGGAACAAGCCTCGTCGTGTCCCTCGAGAAATTAGCATTCTAATGAAAGAGCGCACGGGAGAGAGAGAGACGCAGGGAAAACATGCACAGAGGGAAAGACAGAAGGAGCTTGCAGCCCCCACCACCTCCTACTGGCAGGTGAGGGTTTGGCTCGTGAGTGACATGACATGGCAGGTTTCCCAGGACTGAAGAAGTAAACCACACCGAACCACCTGAGTCCAGACGGCGGATCACCCACCTCTTTGAGAATGCGCTCGTTGAAGAACTGCTGCAGTTTCTCGTTGCAGTAATTGATACAGAACTGCTCAAAGCTGTTGTGCTCGAAATACTCTAAACACGGGAAGCAGGAACAAAAACACATTTCAATTAAATCCAAAATGAAAAACATTAAAATGCTGTGTTAAATATGGCAGAGGAGGAAATTAATTCTCTAAGCAAAGTGGCCTGGTAATGAAGTGTGTTTGTGTGTGTGTGCGTACATGAGGGTTCGTATATTAGTAAACATGCTGGACAGATAAGTGCATCTTTGGACTGAACAAACCAATGGGAGCACAAACTGCATCTGGAAGCTGCAAATTTACAGGTTGGCAAAACTTCATTGAGCTAAATCTCCATTTTGTAAACCACTGGCTGCATTTCCTTACCGAACCCAGCGATGTCCAGCACCCCGATGAAGTTGGACGAGGTCTCGAAGGGGAAACACTGGTTCACCCGTTTGACCACGTGATCGAACAGCCGGCTGTACACGGCCTTGGCCAGGGCGTCCCGGGCGTTGTTTGCTTGTTCCACCTTGAGAGGCACCCTGCAGGGGACACACAAAGTGGGGCAGACACGGTCCGAAAAAACGGGGTCATTGCCGGGCGCCTATTAAATCCCTCTCTTTTATCTATTTATTTTTAAATCAACCCAATTTCCATGTGACAGCAAAAGTTACGCCGTCTCAACGTGACACATTTTGCAGCTTAATGCGCCATTACCCTTCCGAACTTAACAGTCAAGTTAGGCGACCGCTTTAAAATGAGGGTTTCTGACGACTCTTCCAACACCTTTTATTTTGAATTATTGACGGGGGTCGACTGTTCGGGCAGGGTGCAGATCCTCAGTGGCCCAGAGTTCAACTCAGCTCCCCCAGAGGATGGAGAGGATGAATTTAAAATGATATGGTCTGTATTTTTTTTTGTTGCTATGATTGCTCTTTACTCAGTTTGATCCTTTTTTTCTTTTCCCGTCTCAATGGGGGGAAAAAACACTGTATATTACAAACAGGAATATTCCACCACATCCTGACTCTCGTGAGAATACACAGGCTCTTTTATGTCTTCTTCGTGATCCTTACAATTAACCTCAGTGGCAGGCTTCTTTTTTTTTTATCAGATACAATGCTTCATATGCACACGAGTTAGATACACCCCTCATCCCTGGTACCATCACATCCACCGCCCCCCCTCTGTTAGCCTCAGCCTCCCATTGGGTAGACTGGGACTTAATCACAAAACCCCTAAGCTCCACCTGCTCCCCAGACGCCGGGGCCTCTACTGTACCGCGGCCATGCACGCCTGCCTCCTCAGATACGAGCTGCATTATTTATGTGGAGAAAACACTTCCAGGCCAGGCAAGCATCTGGCCCCCCTGAAATATTAATCCACCAAACGTGCCCCCCCATCACTCAAACACCACATCACCACCACAAGTACAGAGCAGCATTGCCGGTACTGTGCCATATTCCCCCTCTGTACATGAGCCTTTTAACCTGCAAGTAAAACACTTTGCAATCATGCACAAAATAAAATCATTAGCTCTATCATACACCCCTCTCTCATAATAAACCATAAAATAACAGGGTTAATTCAGTGTAATAATTTAATCTCATCATCTTGCTCGATAAATACATCTCAAGACTTTGCAGGCTTGTCCCTGATAAGCACAGGAAACAACTGCTTATCCAGGAACTGTGCCGTTTAAATTCCAGTTTTTCCAATTCCAAGGAGAATTAGCCGTTTTCAGATTATTAACTCCTTGCCTTCACTTAGTTCCGTTCAATTCAGAGATTGTTTTTGTTTGTGAATGACGGCAGTGGCTTCTGCAAATATCCGGATATTATTAAGATGATTTCCTCCATTAAAACCCAAGAGAAGTTGCAAAAGGAGTCTTGAATCGTACAAGGCGGAAAACCACTGCTCTTACTTGATAACTGTTCCTTTGGCGCCCCCTGCTGTGGTGAGCATGACTCTGGTTGTGAGGCTGACGCGCAGATCGTCCTGGTCCAGACCGAGCAGATCAGCACAGTACTCCAGAGACTGGCTGCACTGATTTCTCAAAACACATCCACCTGAAACACACAGTAAATATAAAAAGTTAAGAACCCCTTCATACAGATGTTGCTGAACAATGTGCAAAATTCTTATATTGGCTTTTCTTCCAATGCATTTTCAGGGACATCATTACATACACATGTTATTTAATCTCTACAAAATGTGATTCATAATGAGCTGTAAGCACCTTAGAGCTAATTTGATGTAGAAAAGATCAGAACAGTAGTGTTGCTTTCAGACATGCACTGAAGTCAGGACATGTTCCTGAGATTATTCAGTGGGGCCGTATGTGAGAAAACAGTTGCTCCGGACATTCTCCAGAACTTTTCCCACCGGCCTCCTGGTGAAATTTACTGAGAATGTCTTGAGTGAGCTCATGTGAGAATACAGCAGTAAAATGCTCAGAGAAATCACAGCGTGTGAGTGTGTGGATGATGGATAAGAAAGAGGAGCCGTAAACGTAGAAGACGCTGCCAAAGACGACAACTTGGAAACACAACGAGATCACATCACAATGGACGCAGGTTTCGACGTGCTGTAAAGAAGAAAAAGTACTTTTCCGCAGCAGAATTAAAACATCATGTCCCACTTCCTGCTCCCTCTGCCCAGACCCCACCCCTCACCTGAATGTTCTGTCCTGGATAATCTCCTGCTACGCTCTTCATATAAAAATCCATGATTAACTTAATATCTGATGACGTTTTCTTTCTTTTTATTCTTCTTTTACAAACTAATGTGAGTGAAGTAAAGAGGTGGCACTTTCCACAATCAGAGGTCTAATATGAAGGTGAATGGGGAAATTCAGTTGTGGTCATTCTGTGTATTGAGAAAGGACCTGTTGACAACTTCCCTTTAAAAAGCTGTTGACATGTATTTAGTGAACCCTAAGAGACATCGACTGTCTAGACAGAAATATAAAGATTGAAGAAGAAATGAGAGGGAGAAAGACATTGTGGTTGCCGAGGCAACAGAGGTCTTATTGTTATCTACACTTTGGAGGAAATTGTTACTGAGTTGACAGACAAAGCTCTGGTTGAATAACACAACCAAAAAAACAACTGTACCGACTTATTGAGCCACTGATGTATACCGTGGCATGGAAGTAACATTTTTCTACTTCTACTTTCTAAAATAAGCTAAAACTAAAATACCCCTGAAGTGAAATATGTTGCTAGAACCCAAAATATTGATCATCTCAAGAATTATCCCAAATTCTTTTTTTTTCCTTCCTCACCTGAGGAGCTGCCCGTCTCTTCAAAGTCAATGTTGCCCAGATGTAAAACGCCGGCGACCACCCGGAACAGGTCCAGCTTCTCGGTGTCATCCAGGCCGATCTTCTTCATGGCCCCGCACATCCTGGTGAAGTCGCCCTGGTCGTCAAGGAGAGGATCCTTCAGAGCGCCGACCTTCAGATGCTGCAAAAGACACAAGGGTCAGAAACGGTCGCGAAACAGGAAAAAAGTGTAAAAGCTCAATTCAGATCAGGATTTACTCAAAGAATCTGTGAATATCAATCTGTATTTTATATTATCCAATGTCTAATTAAACCATTTGCCTTCAGATAATGAGTAAATGTGATTCTAAACTATAAAAGCCACACGTTAGAGATGAACAAACCCAAAAATATTTGACCAGTAAAAGCCTCCACCAGCAGCAGCACACAACAAACACACCACCCTATGAAACCAAGGCTGCTCTGCTACAGGAGCCATGTCTCCAAATGTCTGGTCAACTAACGTATTCATACTTTTAAAGAAAGGACAAAACCCATCTGAAACATTTATGTTATCTCAGGAGAAGGTGAAAACGAGAAGAGAAGGAGAAGAGAAACATGCAGCGTGAAAACATGACTGGAACAAACCACTTCAAGAATGGTCAGGGGTCAAGACTGCAGCTTAAACGCAGAGTGAAACAAGGGCTGCACAATTATGACTAATTATGAATAAAGTGATTTATAAGAAAACTTTCACAGTAACTGTATTGATGGGAACACGTTTGTCATGGTTTTGACCCAGTCACACAAATATCATGGGTCAAAGTTCACCAGAGTGGAACAACACATGAAGCCATGCTGCAAATCAAATGTTTCACTGGTGTGACCGGGCCCTGAGACAGCAAGTCTGCTATATCAAAATACTTAAAGTATCAATTGAGTCAACGGCAAATAACTGTGCAGCCCTTCATCGTCCAGTCTGCCTGAAACCAGCTGAACAAGCATCCTTTGTGTTTTTCTAACCCCGCCCGGCCGTGGCAGACACATGCAGAGAAGAGGAAGCGTCCACTACACACGGCAGCATGTGGAAAACCTTCAGGAGGAACACAGGAGAAAGAGCAGCAACACACAGCTCTGATAAAAAAAAGGAACACGTCACCTTGTTGTCCTATATACAGAAACAGAAGAGTGTGGCAGGACACACAGACGTACAACAATGTTTTAATAACACACAGTGTACTCACAACCACAGCTTACAGGGAGTCCAACAATTACTAGACACTGTTAAAGATTTTATTAACACAAAAAAAAAACTGGAGCACAGATACAATTTTTGATATGTGTTTGGGTGCAAATATTCCAATGGGAGAATTTAAAATACATGTTTTTTTTAAATATTAATACACACACACGAGTACAACTCATCTAACATTATATAGTACATGAGTAAAACCTAAGAGCCTGACCGATATTAGTAAATAACAGTAAATCTGGGATGTTATTATCAGACCCTTATTACAAAGAAATGTAATTGTGGCTTGATATATTTCAGTTTAACCATAAACGTTATGATGAATAACTACTAATATAAACAAAATGTAAATACAACCACATATATAGAACTTCAAATAAGAGAATAAACATAAGTGCATATGCTTTCTGTATTGTTGATTCTGTTAAAATAAATATATGGTTAAAGTAAACACAGACAGAAGCTGATATGTCTGTAAGATGGGATGAGAAATCTGTCTGAAAGTCAAAGAATAAAGGTTGTGATTGGCCTTTAAGGTGAAGCAGGTTTAAATCATTACCCTTCTTTGCTAAATAAACTCATTATGAGTACACCCATTAAAAAAAGTGCTGAAATCTCTTTTGTTTACCACCATTTCACCTGGAAGTTTGATTAACATAGAAGGGAGATATTATTCCGTCTTAGAAAAACAACAAGTGAAGTGAACATGTATAATTAGTCCCTGAGAGAGTGACCTGTCACACTTATTTTTCTAATTGTTTCATGATATTAATTACATGTCTCCTGCAGGCTCTGCGGCGCAACTCGTCGAGGGCCTGGCTCGTTTTCATGTCGTACATAATTCATCAAATACGCAGACTTGAACTAATTTCCCGGCATAAAATATTGCGATTGACCAGTTTTTTTTTGCATATCATTTCACCTTGGCAACAAATATTTTCGAAAAATACGGTCTGGGATTTGCTTTCACTCCCATTCTCAGTGATTGTTATTGCATATCTAAATGATTCATCCCAGAGTGTTACATTTACTACCTTTGTCTTCTTGCTCTCAAAAAACTTTGCCCCCACACAAAGACAAATGCAACACAAGTGTCAAAAACAATCATAACAACTGAGATCCTAGTAATTGAACCAGAACAGGATGTGACATTACCTCAGGACTCTTGCGACTCTGCATGATTTGTTTATCCGAGTCTTTACTGGCAAAGTACCTGGTGCATCCGCGGTTCAGATACTGCAACAGAGAAAACAAACTTTTAGAAAACAATCAAACATAATTAGTATTTTGATGAATTTAATTCAGACACAATGCCGGGGATATTTGTATTGATTTCCAACGTCGCAGCGATTCACTCTGCCGTCTTCCAATATTGCTCCACAGCTGACTGGTAGTGAATTGCACAAAGTAATTGCCTCTGTTGATGTGGGCATCACCTTGGGGATCTGATATCATGACACTATGATAAACATCTAAGAGGGAACAGCTCGAGCTGCTTGTTGTTCCGTTAAGTGTTGTTTTGCAATGCGTGCAGAAGAGAAAATCCCGTCTGGGATAAACACCTTCATGCTCTCTGACTCTGCCCCTGCTGAGTTGATAATTGCTTTCGAACGGGACAGAATTCAATTGTGGAATATTTTGTTACTGAGGGGAGTTTGATTTCACACGGGGGGAACTTTCAATTTTCGCTCAAGAAAGTACGAATAAACAGCATCTAATTATGACACATTCCTATTATCAAAGACAAATGAAGTAAGGTAAACGTTTGTTTTAGCTTTCAAAAATGGAGCTTCCCGCTCTCTTTCAAAACAGAAGACCACTGTTTCATTTGCTTTCATTGCATTAATTGTATCCTCTCTCACATTGTCCCTGTTCAGACCGGCTGGTATTAACATCCATCCTGAGAGACCCGATCACAGAGTTGAGCACGTCTGTTCACACCCGATATTAAAATGCGTCCTGCATCTGTCTCGTGTGACCACTTGGAATCGGATATTACTTCCCAGCTCTTTAAGCAAATAAATATACCTATTATTTCTGTAATCAGAGACGGTATTATGTTGTTTTTACCCTGTATCAGTTAACAGATTATCTGATGTCACTGTGTTTTTGTGTGTCTGTGTGTGTGTGTGTGAGTCAGGAGGGGCTGAAAGAATCTCAGGCAGCCGATATGAAGAAAGATTTTACCAATTTTAAGGAAAGTAGCAATCATTATGTTGCGATCAGTGTTGATATTATGACGTTGACCTCAAACAAATCAACATATTGTCACTGAGAAGTCTAAAAATACTATTATCTGATGGTGAGACTGCAAGTCAGAGACTTCAGCTGACATAGCGAAAAGAATGTGTCCCCATGCGAATGTGTCCTGAGTGATGCCTTTGGGTGCACTCATGCCTGCTCTTAGTGCTTTCCACTTGTGATCACACAGGATGGATGTAAATACCAAGGGTGACTGGGTTCATATATGTTTCTTCTGCTGAGAAACATCCAGACTCTCTGGAGTCCCTGTGAGCCCACTGACCCTGAAGCTGTCTGGAGAGTCCAGGTGCAGTTTCTTCTTGATGTCCTCAGATGCTCCGGCACACAGTCGGTAGAAGATGTGGTAGTTCCTCTCCTCGTTGCTTTGCATGCAAATCCTCGACTTCTCCAGCAGGTAGTGGGACACAAATCCTCCCACAACTGCATTCTGGAAGAACACAAAAAAGAGAATGAAATCAAGTCTTAACAGCAGATTAAAAAAATGATGAATCAACTTAGATTGGCGATCATGCATTACCTTTTCATTGAAGTGGATTTCTACAAACTTCCCAAACCGGCTGCTGTTATTGTTCCGAACTGTTTTAGCGTTTCCAAAGGCCTCGAGAAGAGGATTCGCTGGATGAGGGAAAGAATACACATCAGGATCACACAGCCTCAAAACACAACACGCACACAAGGTTTTACCTCATTATAATTTATTACCTTCTACAATTCTCTCGTCAATATCCTGACCGCTTCCATATGTTGTGGTCAGATATCTATAGTATGGGGGGAAAGAATAGAGGGAAATAAAAACAGTTTAAAAGACTAAAATACACTCTCATTAAAACTGAATACAGTTTACACTGTTGAACATTAGTACAGTTGCCTTCCTTATGACAATAACAAAACAGAAGTAGTGAATGCCCTCTTTTGAATTCATGTGATCATGTAAAGAAACAGCTGAGAAGTCATTGCTTTTGCTTGTTTAATGGCAGAATGCATCCAGGTAAATGTCGTATTGTGGGACAAGGCATAATCGTTGGGTCTCAATAAGGTGTGAAGAGTCTTGGTTTGATATGAGGAACACAATTTTGATTTGCGACGGACGCAGTATAGTTCAGGTGAGTTCATACCTGAGAACAAACTTGGTGTTTTCAGTCTTCCCGGCACCAGATTCACCAGAAACTATGATGGACTGACTCATCTTGAGAACCTTCATGTCCCTGTAGGCTTTGTCGGCTAAAGAGAAAAAAATACATTACTTTATTTTCAAGCATAATCAGGATTTCCTCAGGGAACAGATTAAGATAATACAAATATGCAAACTATATAGTGTCTCATCAGGGAGGTTGACACTAGAATAAACAAATGAACTGAACATTTAAGTAGACAACAATGTGACTTTATTGGTTTTTGTACTGCATTATTTACAAAATCTCTTTTGATAAAAAAATAAAACAATGTACTACTAATAATAATATAAAGATCCATTCTCTGTAATAAACAAAAAAAATCCATGTATTCATCTAATACTAAAGATAAACTCAGGATAATACCAGATCTTGCTAATGTTATATACTTATACTTATACTTGATATACTGAGCAGCTGTTAGCAGGTGTTAGCTCTCACCTATAGCATAGACGTGAGGTGGCAGCGTGCCCAGCGACTTCCCCCGGTACGACTTGATGTTTTCTGGGCCGTACAGTTTGGGGACGTCAAAGTAAGGATTCACAGCTATCAGGATGTTCGCTACATAAGTCTGTGCGAGATGCAAATACATGTACAGAAAGAGAAAGTTCATAAACAGTGAAAAAGAGATGCACATTAATTATAGAACAATGCGACTGCAGAGGTGGAAATGAGACACACCCTAACTTGTTAACTTATCTTTCCTTTCTCATCTACCAGCTGTCCCTCATTCCCTAAGTGACGGACCGGGATCAGAGTCGGGTGAGACCGTCTGACTTTGTGACCCTGCGCTTGGTTCCCTTCCCTCTTTACCACCTGGTACTTCTCCACCCCCCCCGGGACTTAAGGATAGAGATCCTCTCTCTCCTTCTGTCACCTAGCTTGTTATTGTATCTCCATATGATGCAATTCAATAGCAATGTCTTTAAGTGATTGCAAGAGGATATGCAAAGGTTTCTAACTCTAGCTACAATAAGACAGGCGAGGAAGAGAACGTACATAAATGTGGTCTTTGTTGTACCGCACTCTAACGTTGTTGAGAAGTGTCGCTTCATTCAAGTACATGAGGGAACCTGGAAGAACAGGGGGAAACAGAGACAATTAATAATAATCTAATTATAATAATCTGCATGTATAGCACCTTTCAAAGCACATTTACAAAGTGCTTTACAAGTTACAAAAGGTCACACGGCATCAGAGCACAGATATAAAAACTGATAGAGATGAGAAAAGAGCAAAAACATTATAAAATGAATACATTTTAACATATCAAGACTCCTAATGAGTCTTTAGGAGGAATTCAAAAGAGGAAGAGGAGTTTCCAGACAGATCTCCACAGGGATATTGTTCGGGGTGGGAAAAAAGGCCCAGTCGCCTTTAGTCCTCAGCCAGGTATTTGAAATGGTGAAGGGATTTTGCTGATGTCCTCAGGTTACGACTGGGGGTTAATATCTGAATTTTTTTTTTTTTTTTAAATAAATACTAAATCTGAGTAATATCCATAAAAAAAGAAAACGCAGGAGAGAGGTTAACTTACAGTTGTCATCTACAAGTTTGTTGACATCGTCCTCAGCCGGGAAGACTTGGCTCATTGGAGCAAGAAAGGTCTGAGAAGACAGAAACAATTTTTCCTTACTAATCAATTCACTTTCAGGACAGACACACTTGCTACATGAATCCCTGACAACTGCAAACACATGATTATTTAATATTTAGTGATTGTTTGAAACGCTTATGACAATAAACACATTTTATTAGCATCCTATTAAGCATGAAACAACAGCTAAACAAGCATGCATAAACAGGAGTCATTCATCAAGCTTAAAGATCACGCTGGTGATGTTTGGTGCGACGACGTGTTCCCAGGCTAAATTAGTTACTGATATTCTCACTCTGTTGTCTGACTTAATGGAAATAAATTCAATGGAACAAGCCGGCTGTGAGAGAAACAACGAGAAGACATGGCAGCATGATGAATAATTTGGTGGGAGAGCAACAGGAGCTGAACACCTGAGCGAATAAGTGAGTGTGTTTGAGTGTGTGTGTTTGTGTGTGTGTGTGGAGGAAAGACAATGGTGGGGCGCTGTACCAATCAAGTTATTAAAAACAACCTCCATTTGAACAAACTCAGGAAATGTACTGATGATAAACAAGACAATGACATCTCTGGTTGTTCCCTATAATTAACACTCTTTTACATCGTTTACATATTCATTAAACTCCCTATAGCTAGAGCCCTGCTTGTGTGTGTGTGTGTGTCTGTGTGTGTGTGTGTGTGTGTGTGTCCCAGTCTGAGCCAAGACCCATGCTTTATTACCACCAACAGCCTGTATGCATAAACAGAATCCGCTTTGTGTGCCAGCTACAATACCTTGGCTCAATCTGGACATGCCCGTCCACAATAACGACCATGTGAGAAATGTCCCACCGATAAAAATTGACAAAGAAGAAGAGACAGGCCGGGCTGAGGGGCCGCGCACAGAGCCGAGCCACTAATGAGTTCAACGCTGCAGTAAAACGACACTCAATGGGCCTTTCATTCCCTCGCTGAATGGAGCAGAGTTACAGTCCTGCGATGGGGCATAAACTCATAATCGTCATTCGAGGGTTTTTACGAGGGAGGTTCGCTTCATACTCGCTTCAAATCGTCTCCAGCTGAGAGTATTTTACCTTGAAAATGTGCATATTTGGAAGTGATGTAGAGGAGGGGACAGTATAAAGCCGTTTCCAGACATACACTTCAGACAATGAGGGGGAAATTGGGTTTGTCTTTCACATATGAAGAACACAGCAGGAGAATGTTCAGGTGAGGGTTCTCATCTGGATGGAGCAGGCAGGAAGCAGGACGAGATGTATCTAGCTGCAGAAAGCACAGTGTGTTTGTGAACAGCACATCAACACGAGCCCCCAATCGTCAAAAACTCTCGTATCTCACCGGCTTTTCAATTTGACATCTTCTGTGGCGTCTTAAACTTGTGTAGCTTCTCTTTTTCAGCCTGAGATAAATATATTCTTTTTCGTTTTCAGTTTTTGCCTGTTGCATGTTCAGACACCATCAACAGACTAACTTTTCGGACATTTTCCTGCTGTGTTTTTTACATAGGCTCACTTGCACATTTACCCAACATTTTACAAAGAAACTAGTGGGAAAAGTTTCAGAAAATGTCTGGAGCAACTGACTCGGGCAGTAGCATTCCAGATAAATATTCTGTACACGTCTGAGAGCAGCTTTAATGCTATGCAGTCAGATAATTGCTTGTTTCCAATTTACCTTTGATTCTCTTGGGTTCTATTTGGATTAAAATGAAGTTTTAAAAACTACAAAATATTGAACCTCCAGGAAAAACATTTAAATAATTCCCCAAAAAGATAGATTCTGGATTCTAATAATAAGACTTTAAATTAGGCAGAAATAGAAAGATGTCTTTCATAACCTTTTAACATAGAAAACTAAAGCAAACAAACGTGGTAACAAACATCAATCATACAAATGATTGACATACGTATTGAGCAGTACCAGGGCTCTCATTTAAGCTGCTTACTGGCCCAACTGAATGTAAATGTTGACATCTCAGCTGCTTCAGACTCAGTGTGGTGGTGTTATGCTTAGTGGGACACCCGAACACAATGAAACCAGACACACCTGCCAAAGGCCTGGGACCCGCAAGCTGTAGCGAGAGGTACCAAATGCAGAGAGGGAACTGCTGCAGTGCAGGTCAGCCGTGAACCTCCGAGGGCCGACGCTTGCAGGGGACGCGTGACGGCTCAGGTGTAACAGGTGGCCTTTACCTCCTAATGAGCAGCTCTCCCTGAAGGCAACACTATCGGCACACCTGCTGCCGCTCGCTTTATTTATTCATGCCGTCATACACGCGGCCTCTCGTGTTTCTCACATTTTACACTTTGCCCGCCGACGCCTTTTTACCTGAAATGGCCCTCAAGACGGACAGAAAATATATAATTACGTTTTCATTGCCTTCACTGCGCAATGGGAATATTTCATGAAACCCTCGTGCATGAGGTTATGAATAAACGCATTTGTGAATGTGGCGATGACCCTCCTGGGATTAAGGTGAACAACAACCAGTGAAAGAAACACAAGCACCAACACCAGTGTTGCCTCAGCCTCATTTCTCCTACCGGACTTTGCCTGTAAATGGAAAGCAGGGGTGAGGTTGTGTGCGATCACCCACCTTGCCCCTCTGGTTCAGTGGTTCTATGGTGAGCGTGTCGGCTCCTATGTCCACGATCATGCCCAGCTGGAACCCGTCGGCCGGGTGGGGCGCCCATACCGGCTTGCCGTCCTCCATGGCTCACCTCCAGTCAGCACGGCTACACAACTAAGAGAAGGAGGAAGACAGGGAGAAGGAAGTGGGGGATTATGAATATGTGGCTTAAAATAAACATGCAAAGCACAGTAGACCGTTTTGCATTTGTAACCTATACAGCCTGTTCCCTATGACAACACAAAATAAACTTTCTTTCCAAGGCTGCATAGGGGTGAAACAGAAATTGATGTTGTCGTTGCTTATTGGAAGACAGAGACTTGTATATCTCTTCACAGTCTTTTCCTTCTCAGTCTTTGACGCCAAAAAACGTTACATTAAAGCTTTTTAATACACTGACGTTTTGCCATAAACATTATCTCTCAACTGACATGGACACTGAAATCAAAGTAGCTCGGTCTGACTGATAGAACTTTCCGGGATATCCCCTCCCAAAAAACACAAATATGTTAAAAAATGCACAATCTAATTGATCTATGATTGGTTTTCTCCCTCATTTGCATGATGTAATTGACAGTTTTGCTTTCCATTAACCTGATATCCATTCTACTGATCCTAGAAGAAGGGATTACCCATTGGAACGGGACTGGAGTTTGTTTGCAGTCCCGAGTAAGGACAACACTCCCCCAAGCGAACTAACATGCAACACCCCAAACAATCAAATTTTGAACTCTCCTGTGCTGCCAATAAGTCAATTGCGAACACCGTGGTTTCATGTGTGTCTCATTAACGGATCTTGACAGTTAATCCGACATCCACTCAGATGTTCATCGCAAAAGTCCTGAGGTTATGCTCACGCATCCAATTAGGTTCAGGGATTGAGTTCAAATGTCAATGAGGATACGGTGCTGAGATAACTGCTGATGCATCCTTGGACGAGGACTCGCAGTTCAACAAGTGCATCGCATCAGCTCAATGTGACATCTTTAGTGTGAATACTTCTACTTTCACGTTATATCTTCTTTGTAAAACTGCTCAACAATTTCTTAAGTCCTGAACAACAGATAGTACCTTCCTCGTAACATTACTTAAAGGTTCAGTGCATATAATTTAGTGACATCTAGTGGCGAGGTTGCATGTTGCAGCCGAACACCCTCACTTCACCCTCCCCTAAACTATAAAAGGCCCATTCTAGGGCTAAAAACCAACAACATTTTGTGCAATTTAGATGAAACACACAGTAAAAACATCATTAGGATTATTTTATATTCAATTTCTGCCAATAGATCCCTTTCACTTAAATCTTACACACTCAACCTTTAATGGAACATCAGAGAGACTTTTACTGCTTTGTTATCAAGCTTGTGTCTCGTCTGGTCAATAAAGCTACATCTGGCAAATACTGTGGACTTTTGTCAGTTCACAACTGATATTTCCCATCAGGCCTTTCACTAGAAAGGCTTTGTAAGGCTCTTGTATTCTAGATTAAATTCCATCTAATGCTTAATTTCTGGGCGGAAGAAAACAGGATGACATGAGGAACCATCTCAAATAATATTGCCACTTAAAAGCAAATTATACCTTCAGAAGGAATGGTAAATGGTTTGTACTTATATGTCACCATTCATACTCACATTCATACAGTGCATTTCAGTTGGTTCAGTGCCCAAGGACCAAGCATGCAGAATAGAGCAGCCTGGGATGCAACCACCGACTTACTTGTTCATGGATAACACGCTCTATCCTTGCACCACAGTGATCCACCATACACCCTTAATAATTCACAATAGTATAAATGAATGATCTTCAGTGGAATAATAATAAAATGTTATGAAGGCCGATTTTTCAAACTGCTTCCACAGAAAGTGAACGTAACTTGAGAATCTGCTGTTATCTCAGTTTATTGCTCTATGGCTCATCTATGAGTAGAGCAATAATCTAAGGTTCACACTCGGTGCCTTTTCTCTGTGGAGGCCATCAGCCAGGCCAGGATAAGAGATCCTACATCAAAGAGCCAGACGCCACTGTCAAGGCAAACAAGAGCAAAAATAAAATCGAACTGTGAGAAGCGAAGAGCGTGAATAGATCATCTGATCAGTGCTATCACTCAGTTTTCTGTAATAATAGAAAAGGCTATGTTCGTATAGTTGAGAAAACTAAAACATGTTCCTTGTTTGCATTTGTAAATTTGTAGTGACACTCATTTGACTATCAAATACTGTACGACTGTTAATGATGAACCTACACAGCGTGTGTCTGTCTTTAAACCACATCTAAACATGCATGTAGCGAGAAAGAGGGAGGACAAGATCAGTTCTCTGTTATCTTCAACCTTCTAGTGTGAGTTCAAGGCTAGTGGGGTCCCTGAGTCTTTGTTGGATCGCTGATAACAAGTGTTTTCTCACAGTTTCCAACTTCTGGTTTACAAGATCTCAGCACAGCTCAAATCTACACGAGCCACAAAGGCCTACATGACAGCATTCATCTTGCCATAAGATCAGGAGTAATCTTTATCTTGTTCAGGAGCATGCTGTCTGTACAGTCTGCTGCAAACAAGGCTCTGCACACAACACATCCATCTTCATCAGACTCGGCTCTGCTTCCTGAGCCAAACCCTTAAAGATCCGCATGCTCCTTTTACAGCAAACCTCAAAAAACAATCTGGTATGGCACTTAAAAAGGGTGATGCCCTTAAAAGTCTGTCCTGAAAGTCTGCACCTGCGAAGCGGAGGCATCTCTCAGCCACACTGAGACCAATCCCTCATGAGTAACTGACTCTGCAGCCGCAAATCCTCTTAGCGTTTGACCCCAATCCAGACAGAGAGGTGAGACGCTACATGTGGGATCTAAGCCCTCACGTATAAAAAAAGGTCAGCTATCAGCGTATTAAATGGCGTCATGTGTCCTGGGAAACAGAAAGAGAGCCACAGTGCAGAGGAGGTGGGAAACATAAACACACACAAAGTACAGTGGAGCTCTGAGTCAAAGAAGGCCGCACACAAACACGCCTCTGGTTTCCTGCCTCTGCTTCCTGTTCCCTGGCAGGCGAAGGGGACATGGGGGGGAAAACACTGGATGTGGAGGTCAACAGGGCACAGAGAGACACACACACAGGTCCCACAGTCGGAGGTGCACTTTTAAAAAAAAAGGATGTGGCGGCTGTGGCAGCAGGTTAGAGACACGAGAATTTGAATAATTGTAAATAATTTAACATATGAAATGAACCGAATGGGAAAACATTAAACATCTGAAGCTAGAGAGCCTGGGAGATCAAACAATCTCAATAATTATCACAATATATATGTTATCAATGGAAATATAATATGATATATAAATAATATATAATATATAATACTTAACACAGCGAGAAGGTATAACACATGATTGATCTGTAGACAATACTTATCAACTGTTTACTAAATCAACCTTCAATCAAGATTTTAAACTCATAATATGAAACTTATCATGATGAGCATGAATTTTTAATGACTTTTTTAAAATCCTTGATATTATTTTTGGTCATATCTTCCAGCCCTACCTTTTTTATATTTGGGTATCTTTGTAAATAGTTTTTTATCATTTACTTTTTGACACTTTCCTACTGTTTGTCTTTACTTTTTCATTTTAAACTAGTAAGCCACCTTGTTAATGTGTTATAAATACTTATTTTGTATTATTAATATAATTGTTCCGGAGACTACTTCCCAACCAAACAGTAATTTGTTTGAACTTCCTGTAGCTTTGAGACTCATTAGAAGACAACCTCATGATCAAAGTGCATTTATACAGACTAACTCCAGACTGACGGTTCTAGAACTAAGCCCCTTAGAAATAAGCCATAATAAGCACTGTGGGACTCAGACAGTAAATAAACACTCCTACCAGGACAAGAACTAGAAGTCGAGGGCTGCAGCAGCTGCACCCCCCCTCCATCCATCCACGGAACCGAGCAAATAACACAAAGTACCTGGAGCTGACTCTTTGCTGTTCACTACAGAAGTTAGAACAGAATCGTTCAGGCACTTACGAGTCGTGTCCTTCACTCGGTGCAGATCAGGAAGTTTAAAGTCCCTCATGCGGACTTGCTCGCTGTTGTTTTTTCCCGTAAAGTCCAACTTCCTCTCGGCGTGTGTCTCCTCCTGCAGCGGGACAGCACAGGACAGGACAGCGCGGCACGGGACAGCCCGGGACAGGATGGAGCAGCAGCGTCTGGACGTCACGCTGCGCTGGAGCCGCGGTGAGCCCAGCCAGGTGACGTCACCCAGGACTGGAAGGTGCGTTGAGGTGCGGCTCGTAAGTTTACGTGTCAGGTAGATTCATGTGGAATCCATTCACTGTACATATCCTCACACCTTACGTACTTTATTTATTGTTTTACTAGTTTTTATTCCATTCATTTATCTATATTTCCTTACACTTAAATGTTATTATCTTTACACTTAACTATTGCATGTTACTTATTATTACTTACTGATGCCTAATTTTGACTCCTGCTGCTGTAATATTGCAAATTTCCCCATTATGGGACTGATAAATGATGATGTTATCTTATCTTAACATTACAGAGAGGTTAAAATATTAATAATGATAATAACAATAATAACAACAGCAACAATAATAGCAAAAAATGCATGGGAATAAAACGACACAACACTAAACAAGACAAAACAAAAAGGAAACTTAAACAAATATTAAAAACTAACTAAATCAATCAAAACCAGGCATTTAAAGGCTTTCCTATAAATATTTATATTAAATAAATCATTTAAAACCAGGTAAAGTGGTGGCAAGTGTAATCACCAAGTTATGACATGTAACATGTTCCACTATTGTAAGCTATTTTGGAAACATGGTCAGTTTAAAATTTGATACGGCATTGAAAGAAAAGATATTCAAAGCAACAAGTTGTTGGTGCATCTGTTCTACACCCAGGCAGGATACAACACACGTATAATGTTTACATGATTATTGTTTAGAGTTTAATCATTATAAAACAGGAGCTACAGTATCAATTCAGTGCCAACTGGACTACGTAACTGGCTGCAATGAAAAGACAGCAAACGCTGCCTTGACTCATGAATATTTGAAAAGCAGGTAACACAAAACTTTTGGGGGGGATTTTTTTTGAAGGAGACACTCGATCCACGACTGAAAGCAGCCTCAGGGTTTGTAAATCTAATTAGGACATTTGATCCTCCTGCATCTGACCCTATCTGATTACACACACTAGATGACAGCATGAAAACTTCAACCCGACATTTTTGTTCAAAAGTTGAAAAGTCAAAGATATTTCCATGTTTCCACTTCACCATATTAGACAATAACGAATAAAAACATTCTTGTCCAAAGCGAATCGTATAGCGATGACTTTCGTAATCAGAATTTCGTAAATTCATAACAATTAATTTACTCTGAAGTCGTTTTCAAGGATGCAAACTAATTTTTGTTATTATCATCATCATCTCATCTTGTTTGCAAACAAAATAGAACGAAGAAACAGAACTGTTACAGATTATTTGTATATTTCAAATTGATCTTGCATGGAGAATGGCTCCATCGTGTGGTGAGTTTGGGGAGAAGCAGATAAGGGCTTCTAAAGCCGGATCCCAAACTCTCGTGCAGAAAGAGACAGAGAACATTACAGAGCAGGGATACGATGCACTGGAGAGAAGATCATCACAAGGAACCCAGTGCACTCTGGGAGAATGACAATGGCAGAACTCCCTCTACAAAAATAAACTACTGTAAATCATATGAAATCATAATTTCTAAATGTTTGACAATAAGTGAAAGGATTACAATGTTTGTAGTCTAGAAAATGATGACTCAACTCTTAGGTACAAAGACAAACAACAGGAATTGTAAGAATATTACAATAAATTAACAATATACTAATATCAGCTATAGTGTACAGTCCTTATAACACAGTCCACAATACAATTTAAGTTGTTAAGTAACTTAGTTGAGTGAGAATTAAATAAATTACTACTCGTGAAAGTTTTGTAGACTTCTGGGCATCAGTGTCTCATATTCCATTGCACAGCTAAAATCTAAACTCTAATGTTCGATATCTGTTTATCGTCTTGTTTATTTATGCGCATCCATTTAGGCTACATTAATTTTTAATTAAAATGAAATCATATAAGATGACAGATACGCAATGTGGCACTTTTTTTAATTACACAGACCCTATACATCAGGAGAACTGCAGTATAGTGCAGCAGCCGAAATAAAATTAGATTCACAAAGAGGTGGACACACAAGTTCAGACAACTCACACAAACTGAAACACAAGCAAATGGATGGTAAAGTGAAGTGAAGGTATGTAAGCCATTGTAAGCCACTTTATTTGTTAAAATAAATAGAGCAATAAATGATATAAAGGCCAATGAAAAGTATTCGCTTCAAATGTTTGTAATATCTTTCCTTTCCCTGTCTAAAGATCTGATAGACTTTGCAGTTCAGTCAGTGTTTTTATCAGAATCCTCCACCGTCAATCACTCGACTGGTTTCCCAGCCAATTATCTGTGGAGCCCCAGCTGCTTTGGACTTTATCTGTGAACTGTTTATCCCACACATTCTGTGCTGCCTGCGGAGGAACATGAAATGTTTCTGTGTGTCCAACACTGTTCAAGGCTCCTGCAAGTCCGTGGACGCTGAGACTACGTTTCCCCTTCTGTCTGGGAAGTCCCTCTACAGGTAAGATGTCCATATTTTCAAATTCAGTTCAGTTTAGTCTTTTCTAATGACTTTTTATTCTGTTTAGTTACTTCTGCTGCCAATATTATCAACATGAAGCTGAACTGGTCTTTGTTTGGAGTAAATATGTCTCTGGATGTGGCTTTCATGTTGCTCGTGAACAGATGTTTATATCAAGCATGAATTCATCTAGTATGAAAAATAAGATTTGATGTATTTTCCTTATTATTAAAAGTCTGTGGCTCCAAACGTGTGATAGATATTTATTTATTTTGTTGAGGGTACTTATGAAATTATTGCTTAATGTAATGGACAACAGGTTTATTTAATAATGATATGGGATTAATTACAGTTTTGGGACTCAAATAAATGATTCCACCATATCAGTCCTAAATTCTGCATTTACTGGGTGATATCTTAAGTCAAACTTCAGATGTTTTATGAATAATTCTCAACAATTCTTAATTCTAATCTGCATTTTCTTAATTTCTCCAGTCTAGCCCGTTGACCAGTCCATGATAAAAATGAGAGGACAGAAGCTGTTTCTACATATGATACAAATGTCTGTCATGATGAGTTTCTTACCGATACAGACGACTCACGGAGAGCAGCAGTATACAGAGGAGCCCTGCACTATTCAGATCCTCGTCCCTGGACTCAAAGGTTCTTCAATAAATGCAATATAAAGTGAATTTAGCCTTTATATTTTTCTGATTGTTTTTTTCTATATTTTCCTCCAAAAGGAGAACCAGGAGAGAAAGGACTGAAAGGAGCATCGGGCAGACCGGGGAGAGTCGGGCCTCCTGGAGAAATCGGTATATTCTCTGCTCTTTCAAAAAGGGGAAGATGACGCCAGAATCTTTTGTTTCTCAGGGCAGAGGAAAACATTTACCATGAATCCAAGCTTAAACATCTCCTTATTTCTTCAACACAAGAAAAAAAAATAACTAGGGTAAAGATCACATTGCTCAGGCCTGATAATGTGCTGATACGCTAACAGGCCACCCGGAGATGGTGGAGTGTTTACATTAGGGTGAGAGGGTGGTGGGGAAAGGATTTGCAGAATCCAAGTGTTTACTGAAGACCTTAATGAGGAGCGGAGGGTGCACTCACACTTTTAAAAGAGATTAACCAGGCTCATCCTTTTCATTTACGTAACTTAGTGGAAGTAAATAGTGGGTCGAGAATTCAGTTATTTTTTTCCCCTAACTTTAATGGATTTTTTTAACTTTCTTTCAGGCAGACCTGGGCTGAATGGACAAAAAGGAGTTATGGGACGTTACGGAAAAATGGGCCCCAGTGGACTGAAAGGTCATTACAAAATGTATTAATGCACAGCAGATGTCGCTGTTGGAATTAAATGTACAATTATTGTAGTATTGTACTGTTGTTTTGACATGAGATCAACTTTATTGATCTCCCGCCAGGAAAATTCACTTGTTACACCAGCAGCTACAAGGTCGACAAGAGAAAGTACAAAATAGGGTAGAAATAGGAATATATATGAATATATGTAAATGTTATCTATATACATTGTAGTCAGCAAACATAAGGAACACTTTAGTTGGCATGTCTATATACTATATAAAGTATAGCCTATTTCATGTTTTATAAATAATGATATTTCATTTCTCAGGGGTGAAAGGAGACCTGGGGGATCCAGGTCCGATGGGCCCTAATGGAGATCCAGGTGAGATGTTATCTTATTCAGTTTGTCAAACAGACTGTAGCTGGATTAAACAGACACGTGTGTTGAAATTTGAGAGTGAGATACGTAGTAAATCCCTACATCTCTTTTCTGTCAGGTGTTCCATGTGAGTGCACACCAATGAGGAACATGATTGGAGAAATGGACATTCTCGTGGCCCAGCTATCGTCTGAACTGAAATTCATTAAAAATGGTAAGATCTTAGCCCAAGTGATTGTTTGCTTAGGTAAGATTTGTGACTCTTCTTATCTGACTTCCTTCCTTTGCTTTACTTGTTATCTTTAAAGAAAAACTGCAAATGCTGGGCATGTCAATGTGAAATTTATAGAAATACAAGTGCTCATTTTTCAGCACTGCCCTCCCCTGCAGCTGTTGCTGGCATAAAAGAGACAGACAGTAAAGTCTATCTGTTGGTGAAGGAGGAGAAACGCTACTCCGACGCCGAGGTCTACTGTCAGACGAGGGGAGGGCACCTGGCCATGCCCAAAGATGAGGGAGCCAACGCGGCCGTCGCCGGGTACATCTCTGAGGCGGGCCTGAGCAGGGTCTACATCGGCATTCACGACCTGGACCAAGAGGGCGTTTTCACCTACGTGGATCGCTCTCCCATGACCACTTTCACCAAGTGGAGGAAAGGAGAGCCCAACAACGCCTACGACGATGAGGACTGCGCTGAGATGGTGGCCTCTGGAGAGTGGACCGACGTGGCGTGCCAGCCCACCATGTATTTTGTCTGTGAATTTGACAAGGACAGTGTCTGAGTGATGATAAATATAATGCAACAAAAGTTAGGAATATATATATATCTGTATGATTTTTCTATGTGTAAATATGACAAAATGACGTGCAAGTCGTGCAAACTTGTATTTTTCCATTTTTATTTCCCACAGTCTAATTAGCTATTTATTTTTATGAACTCACAAAACAACATGAGTTTTTGTTCTCTTTTACTTTTTAGCACAGCCATAAACTCATACACTGTGAAACCCCACTGTTCCCGGCAGTATGCAGGGCAATAACCTCAGTGTAATAGTTTTTATGCTATGCAAACTATACACTAAACAATATTTGCTACAGTCATAAACAAACCAGGCAAATGAGCAAATGCAGAGGGCTGTGGAATTTGTAGAAAATTGGAAATCATTGCTTTTAATCAGAGAAATGGAAAACAAATGTAATGTTCACTTTTATATAACAAGTGAGACGGTGGTTGTTGTGCAATAAACATTCACTACTAATTTTAAAAAGAGAGTGTCTGAACATTATTGTCTTCCCCTGTGATTATAACTGTGTTGTACTGAAACTCTCTGACAAAGGGATGTGTGCTTCGTGGCATTGGCTGCTTCTCACTTAAGACATTTCGGACTTGACAGTGGCACAAATGTTACTAATACTACAAAACACTGGTCTGTTGAAAAGAAAGCAGCTTAATGAATTTATGACAACTGAATGCTAAGACAGGTTCTCTTACATGTTTGGGTTAGGGTTCAATATCACTAAACTCTACACACTGAACCTTTAAGTAGCCGAGCACAAAGAACTCTCATTTATTATCTAGGCAGCAGTGTGACTACATCCGAGTGACCTCACATTCACATTCCAGTTTCTAGCTTTAACCAAGTGTTGACTAGATGACCCTGGAGCAGCAGTGATTACAGACTTTCAAATGGGTGACACTGACTGAGTATTAACCACCGTTACTCACTGATCCTCCATGTGACAAGACCCAGAAACCATCTCTTTGGGTGACCACACCCCGCACTTCAGAGGCACTGGAGAAAGATGAATAATGCACTCACTCTAAAACTAAGAGATTTAACTGTGATGTTTTTATCTACATTTAAATGTTGGATATTTTTTCTATATTAATGTCGCTTCTAAGGAATTGTTAAATTGATCTAAGGGAGAGAATTCCCAGAAACAGAGAAACAGACACTGGGATGCGTGGATTTTTATAGGAAGTTAAATTGGTACAGACATGACTGTTATTAAAAAAATAATGTCATCTTAACACAAGAGGGTTGGCTATAATAATGAATTAATTACACTCGGTAATTGTTCAACGGTGCAATGTTTGCTGAATGAGAAAAACAAGACATTACACACCGCAGGTTCGTTGGACATTATCTTCTTTGAAAATCCTCCATGGTTCATTTGTGTGATTAATAGAAGTTGTCTTACAACCCTGGCTGCTATTGTTTTTTGGGATGGGAATCCCCAGCAGAGATAATATTGCGTCCCTCTAAGACGAGGAATTTGAATATTCACGATGCAGTTCTCCTCATAAAACCCCGAACTGGTCCCTAAAGAAATGAATAATTAATGCAGAGATGAATTATGCATTTAATTGACCAGGAGTTGTCTGGCCTAAACCAATTAGGTGCCATTGTTGGTGCAATCTCTGGTTACCTTTGTGGTAAACAATTTGGACAGCGCTGTCTAACAGTGGACTGGCAGATAATCTGTGGTGAGAGGAGCGGCCTGGGAGTGGGAGATATGGAGACAGAGCAGGAAAATAAGAAAAGAAAAAAATCACAACCTGGATTTGATGTCTGGACCCCTTAGACTTCTATATCCACCGTTGAATTATCAACATTGTGCTGTAGCAGTGGTGTTTGAGCCTGTGCTAGTACTAAATGACTTACATTAAACTATGAAGTAAAATGAAAGAAATAATTTGTAGTCTAGTTTTTGATGAGTGGAAAAAGTTAAAACGGCGCAGGTACTTAAGATATTTGCAAGAAATTTGATAGAAACACATATATCAGATCACATTTTGGAAATTAAAAAAAAAGCTTATTTGTCTCTCTCTGCAGTATTTCCCATCATATCCCACATATTTTGATAGATCAAGAAGAAGGCAGTTGGGTAATGTTTGTGCTGAGGATAAAGTAGGCTTACTTTAACCCTGCTCGGATGCAAGAAAAGTGAATTTGCGTGTGTGTATCAACGGCTTGAAATGTCTTTATTGACAGCCTCGACATATACAGCACAAAGTTGCTTGCACACAATTTGAATAAATAGTGAAGAGAGTTAAATTCCAATAAGATTAAAGGAGGTTGGCAGAGTTGTTTATGCCATAGTTTGTAGTAAATACTGTATACCCGATCTGGTGGCTGCATATTTACATTCAAATCTTTCTGTTCCCAAATGACGAAAATAAATGATTTCAGCTTCAAAGCAATAATGAGGTTATGTTAAATATAAAAACTCACCTCCAGCACATGGTGCAAAATTCAGTCTTCAACATGCACATCATCTCTGAATGATGAATCTGGTTCATTGAATTGAAGTCCAGCAGTTAAGATGATATGGGCCACTGGCCAAGTCCTCAAATAACCAGTCTGTAGCAAAGAAAGAGAGGAAATTAGACATTTCATTTAAAAGGCAGCATCACATCACCCTTATCCTTGCTTGTCATTGGCTCCCTGTCCAGTTTGGAATTGATTTCAAGATTTTACTGATCACATTTGAAGCACGCTGGGGTCTGGCCCCAAACTTCATCACAGAATTGTTGACCTGCACGCAGCCTTAGATCCTCAGGTGGAGGCTGCTGGCTGTTCCAAAGTCCAGGTTGAAAACTGAAGGTGACCGTGCTTCTGCCACCAGGGCCCCTGGGCTTTGGAACGACCTACCTGAGGAGATAAGGCTCACGGAGTCAGTGACTTCTTTCAAATCACTTATTAAAACCCATTTTTATAGTGTTGCTTTCATGTAATGCCCTGTTTGTTATCATTTTCTTTTCACCTGTAATGTTACGTGTTCGTTTATTTGTAGTGTCAAGTGACTGTTTTATGTGTTCAAGATTTCCTGTGACATAACTCTGTATTTATTAATGAAATTTGAACACATCCTTGTTTCCAACCATCTAAACGTGGTTGTCCGGCCTCCTTGTATAATCCGGCTGATAGTTATTTCTCTCATATTTACTTTTCTTGCTTTGCTGTCACTTTCTAAATTATAGGGTTATAAATAAAGTTTCTTATTATTATTTCAACACAAGCAAATGAGTAATTAAACACACAACCTGACCATTTTTATAACTGCATCAAATGCACACAAGCTAAGGTGTCATGTGGGCCTACGTGTCAAATCTGCTGCAGTTAAAGTCACTGATAAGTAAATTAATTATTTCCTGTTGGCTCGTTGCCCTGGAAACGCTTATGTTATGGAACCCAGCCCCAAATTAAAGTTAGCATCAAACAAAGGCAAGGTGCTAACAAACTAGCTCCCAGTTAGGTTGGGTTTCTTAATGCTGCTCCTCTCGTGTGGAGGAACTGGTTTCCATGTCACCTGCTATCTCCTGTTACGTGTCCGGACACACACCTGACACATATATAAAGTTGACAGCGGGCAGTGCCATCATTGTTTGTTTGTTGTTGTTGATTTGTGGACATCTTCTGTAAGCCAGGTTCCAGTATGCCGGGCACACCGGCCAGAAAAGGTGACCCACCTCCAACCAGAATAGTACGAGTCTACCGGAACGGGGACGCCTTCTTTCCCGGAAAGACAATAGCGGTGAACCCGCGGCAGGTGTCGACCTTTGACGGCTTCCTGACCTCCGTGACCCGCAGGGTGGAGGCTCCGTTCGGCGCCGTCAGGAGGCTCTACACGCCGGGGCTGGGCCACGCGGTCCGGCGTCTGGACGAGCTGAAGCACGGGAGTGTGTACGTAGCCGCCGGGAAGGAGCAGTTTAAAATGCTGGGGTAGGTACCAGGCTCATGTGAGGTGTGTGTCTGTGTGTGTGTGGGGGTGTGTGTGTGAGCGTGGGGGGGTTATTTTGCAGAGGATGAGGCCTGAACTCGTGCCTTCGTTTAGCAAGTGAGCTCCAGTCCTTAAACTTCACTGTCCCTTAAACATGTCTCCCTTCATTCTCTGTACTTCCAGCTACAGCGAGATCACAACCAAGAAGCCGGAGAATAAGAAAAGAGAACAGGTAAAACCTCATTTTGAAATGGTTTGATTATCTTTCCACTGAAAAGAACTAAACTAACTTCAAACTTAACTTTTTTGTTAAATATATGATAAGGAGTTTTTCCTCAGTGGTTTGTCATTGGGACCAAACACTCAAACCCCACAGTGCTGATGCTACACAGAAGATCAGTTTGAGTTGAACATTGAAAGTGACTCAAGCATTTCCCTCTCCATATATGAATCAGGTCGGGGATTAAAACTATAACATATTCATCAGTAGCAATTTAACATATGTTCAATCTATATCCATATATCGCTTATTCCTTGTGGAAGAACAGTGACGAGTTATAACACAATTGATCTACATCAGATTTGAAAAATGTTTTGCCATTTCGTGCCCATAAAGTTTCAAGTTTATTTACGTCAATCCAGCCGAATCTGTAAAACAAACAGTGGAACCAAATTGCATTTCCCGGGACCTGTGTGTTAAAATGATTTAAAGTAAAACAAAACATATTGCTAGGTTTAATAAGTACAGGTTTTTTAAATAAAAGAGAAGGGAAGTTTTGTGAAAGCGGATTCATTCGGCTGATGTTTGTCATTCAGGTTTGGTAATAAAGGAAATTTTTTTTGTTGAAAGGTTATGACATGTTGATGGATTGCTGCAACTTTACATGACTGCTTTCTACTTCTGTGTGCTTGACTCGAAAAATAAAGAAACTATAGACTTGTATACATATTTTGCATCCCACAGCTGGGATCTGCTGGAGCCACTCTCCCAGTTAAGGGGTTACAGCCCCTAATGCTCCTACTGTCATTGTGATCACTGTCCCAGTAAAAGGCCATATACGAGAATATTCCCTTACTTTATTTATGTGTTTCTTTAGATCCAACCTGTTGTTCACAGCAGAATAGTAGTTTCTGCTCGCTGGAAGAGAACTGCTGATGAGTCCTGCACAATAAAGTGAGTATGGATTTTGAGCTGGATCTAAAGTTCTTAAGTTCTTAAAGATGTTCTGTGTTGTGGAATGTAATTCATAAAAAATACAGTATATATATAATTCACTCTGTGTCTCATACATTGCTGTGCTTCTTAGTGTTTTTACAAACGGGGATGTCCTGGGGCCACCAGCTCGGATCCGGATCCCAAAGTACACTCTCCGAAGCTGGGAGAATGTTTTGGCCATGGTGACGGAGAAAGTGCATCTTCGCACCGGTGCTGTGTACAGGTGATGTGATTGTTTTAGGGTAGTCATTTAACAGTGAGGATGCAAGCACAGACATTAGAAATATACGTCCTGACTGTAAAGAAAACATATTTTGAATAATTTTTCCATAAAGCAAATGATGCTCTTCATTATGTTTTTCAAATAACTGCAGTTTATTGAAAATAATGCACAGTCATAAAGCGTGGCTCTAGGGACTCAGCTTCTCTAATACGGATGAAGGAATGATTAGTGGAGTCTTTCCTGTCAGTTTAAATGCATTAGCAGAGTGGAAAGATTTCTCTAATTAATAAGTGATCGTGAGGCTTGTGATGTGCTCACCGTAATTCATCTAAAGCTGCTTGATAGGTGAACACTGCCTTAATGGATATTTTAAAATATGCCTGCATTAAATGAACCAGTAAGACAATATTTGGGACATCTAACAATCTAAAACACTTGTATTTATAAAGCAAACACTTAGAAGATGTTGTGCAATTTCTTTATTTGCATTCACAGGCTTTGCACATTAGATGGACAGCCTGTCTGCGCTTCCACTCAACTGGAGAACAACCAGCACTACGTTGCAGTTGGTGCAGAAAGGTTTAAAGCTCTCCCATATGATCGCTGCGTCCCCAGGGCTTATATCAGGGAAAACAACTCAATTGAAAGGTACGAGACCGATGAGGAGAATGACTTTCCACTTCAGCAAATCAAATAACTATTAGATTCCTGTATTGATATAGAAAGGAAAGAGAAAATGTATTTTTTTCCCATCTGGTTTCCCCCCACCTTTCTTCTCTGCAGTCAAGACGTCCTGCCTCCTATTAGAAAGACAAGACATGTAAAGGATGTGGTGAGTAGAGTTGCTTTAGAGTCTTTCCCTGCTTGCATCAGGCTAACTTGTCATATTTTCTCCTCAGTTTATTGTCGTAACACTCGGTTGCATCACGTTGGAAAAGTGTTTCCTTGCGCACACAGCATTTCAATTAACATTTCCCACGTGCGAGACTTGTCGTGGGGGTGTAATTCGTTATGAAACAGTGCTATCATCAATCACTGTCTGCAGGAGGCACTGAGTTACCGTTGCTTTTCACTTTGATGGGTAATCCCCACAGAGACGGGCTGGCCCACTTGATCAAGTGCAGTGAGCCTCACAGACAGATCATATGCACCAGGGGGACTTTACTGACTGAAAAAAAACACACACACACACACACAAAAAAAAAATCTCTTATTCAAACCAGAACCGGGACAATTTGTATTGTGATTAAGTAGACGGTGAAATGCTTTGAATCCATGTGAGGATTGCGCTGTGGCGGGCCTGAGATGAACACCGAATCACACGCTGAAGATGAGAACATGCCCACTCAGCAGGTTGCGGTGGAGATGGCGGGGGGGCCTGTGAGAGATGTGTCTGACATCTGATTTTCCTAACCATGAAAGATGACAATGCTTTGGCAGATGCCTTTTTTTTTTTTTTTTTCCAGACACAGACAAATACCCCCTAACCTTGTCTCCAGCTGTGTATGTGGTTGACTTTCATTATATTCAGAAGTATTATAAATATCTTTAAGTAAGATTATGGAATCATTTTAAATGCTTATGTCTAAGATGGCTTCTGCATGTTAAAATGTATCCAGGCATAAAACAGGAGATAAAACCACATTGTTATCAAACTTTGCTTTGCTGTGGTTCGGTCCTAACACTAAAGATGAGAAAATCTGAATCGAGACTCACAAGACCAGAGCTTGTGCCATTTCACCCAGTACCATGAGGTGGAGACAGAGACAGGGCTATGGCTGTGTTTTGCATCCACCACCTCATTGTATTATTAGTCATTCACTAGACATGATGCTTCTACATTCTACTCCCCATGCCTCTTCGCCTGATCCCTCATGAATTTGTAAACATGATTTGACCAGTTAATAAGGAGCTTTCAGAGGGGAAAGAAACGTGTGACAAATACAGCCCACAGTGTCCCGATCCGTCAGTTGTTGAGCTTACTGATTATACATACATTTATGGGGTCATGCTTGTCATTAATTTCAGTTTGACCTCACAAAACAACAGCAGTCTGGTCTGAAACGCCCCGTAAAAATATCTTTTTAAACATGCACAGCGAGTGCAGTGTAAAATGTAACCTTGCTCTCGCGACCTCGACGTGCGGGAACGGCGTCTGCACCGGGCGGCGGAGCATTTCGACTCTGCCGAATGGGACATCTGCTCTGGAGCAGCCACTGAAGTCTAAAGTGACGGCTCTGCAGAGTGCAGCGTTGAAACCCTCCAGTAGAACGTGTTCCCCGTTGGAAGCGAGCACATATGCTGAGTTCGGTGTTCCCACACATGATGAGGTGGAAAGTTCCCGAGGTAGACGCGGCATAAAGAGAAGATTAATAGGGGGAGAGGGGAATGCAAAGGGACGGAGATAAAAAAGAATAATGGTGTGCATCAAAGCAATGCTTTCATATTACAGTAATCGTAATGAGCGGTGCAATTGTACTTCACACTAAGCATCCTGTGAAAACAGCACCGGGCCTCTGACTAGAGCTTTTAATAGCCGCGCTTCTCTGACATCAGCAGTGACTTGCCGCTGCTCCTCATTTCTCTGCCTCCCCGTGGATGATGTCATTGGTTTTGGGAAGCAGCGATGCCCCGTGGAAAACTACACCCACACCCCTCACCCACCCCCCCGCCGCTGCTGCTGCTGCCAGCATGTCTGCTCGCTGAGGACCCGGGCCATGGGAGTGGCTCCCACTGATACCGCAGCCAGTGTGGCTGGGAGCTGGTCGGTCCAGTTGGTTGGGACCCCCTGTTTTTCCCCTGGCTATCATATCACAGTGTCCTCTTGCTGACTCCTGTTCTCCGCCACTTGAGAGGGGCTCCAGATTACTTGCTGCTCGGTCCCCCTGAGCCCCCTTCACACTAACTCACTTGCTTCTCTCTCGGTCCCCCTCTCTCTCTCTCTCTCTCTCTCTCTCGGGCCTCCTGATACACACAGTTGTCGGCTCCCGCAGGACGTGGTACTGTAGATATGTAATGCAGAATGAAAGGGGGGAGATGACCTCAGCTTTTCCACTGCCGTGTTTCCACTCGTAAAGCTACTTGTACTGTACTCTCCTGGCTCTGCAGCACCCGCCGTCCTCTGCTTTCTCCTCCCAGAGTGAGACGCTCTCGATTTAACTGTGTTGATTTAAATAAAATCTATTGACATCTCACCACCGGGCCGTAAACATTGGAGAACAAGCTGCTCAATTTTGGGGCTGCTCGGATACATTTTGATTTGTGACCTTTTAGCCGTCAAGTTGCCTCGCATCTCTCGCAGACGAGTCGAGGTTGTGAAACTGAATCAACAGCTCACCACTGCGACAGTGCCACTGCTCCTCTGGCTTTGATCTAGCGTCGTTGTGGACACTACCGCGCTGGAGTGTGAACTCCATTTCAACCCATCCTTTTGCTGAACATACCAGACAAACTTCTGCTTTTGTTGTTTTATTTCTCTCCCTCGGCCCACCAACGGCTGCAGAAATTCAAAAGAATATCAACAGACTTTGCCTTCTGCATTAAAGAAAGCAAACAAGTGAAGAAACAATGAAGTTATTCCCCAGACTCCATGTTAGTGAGCTTGCAAACACCATTGCCAGAAGTGTATTCTGGTGGAAGCCTGAGATCACTACACTATCCCCCGAGCCAGCCCAGGGATCCAGCCAGGCAGCTGCAGTAAAGAGCACTGTAGCTGAAAAGAAACATTAAGTCTGCTCTCTCCCGCTCTGTGTATCTGTGTCTCTCATTCTCTGTGAGGGAGACATACCTCACCTTGCTACCTACAGAGGGGATGAGGAGCCTGTGAGGAGAAAATTGCCTTTTGTGGAAGCATTAATTCAGATGTGTACCTTGCTGTCTGAACATCACTCTGAACTCTCCCGACTGCTCTCTCTCTCTCTCTCTCTCTCTCTCTCTCTTTCCTTCTCTCTTTTCCTCTCTTGCTCCTTCACTCTCCCACAATGCTACTAAGTCCCCAGCACCGTTTCCCCCCCCCTCCCCTCTCCATCAATAACCTTCCACCGTCTACTGCTGAAGAATAAGTTATTCCCTACGACTCCCTCCCTTTCCCTTTAAGCTTGTTTTGATTTTCATTGTTTGATCTGGCTTGATAAATAAGACAAATGCAGTTAGAAATTCATGGCTGCCCCATTTCATCAATAAATGATTAGTTTGCCACGCTCCCTAGTGATTGATAGGTTGTGCACGGGATGTATTGGAACCAGATGAATTCAATACAGTAGGAATCACGGGGGAGCTACAAAGCACATCAGCTCAAGAAAAATTGAGGTCAATGGAAAAACGTAAAAAAGGGTTGAAAAGAAGAGAAACAAGTTTCGCCTCAACGTGTTTTGTCTGTTTTTTTTCTTCTTCCTCTTTAGAGAACAACAGCGAAAAAAGTCAATAATGAATCACAAAGAAATCTAAGGATATACGCCTTAATCTGTGGCCTGGTTTTCTCCTCTACTGTGTCTGTCCATGTAGTTTCCTCACACAGGCTTTAGTGCGGACCCCGAGCACACAGCCAGGGGCCAGATGAAGAAACACACGGCCAAGCCAGACGGAACCAAACATCAGAGGCGGGTGTCCAGAAGCACCGTTCTCCACCCAACAGGGGGTAAGCAGAGCAATTCTATAGAAACATCTCTCCTGCCCTCTCCTGTGTATCATAGACACATATATAACGATGGATGACACATCGCCACTTCCTCCCACCTGCCAGAAATCTAGCCGGACTATACCTTATAGGAATGCTGCCATCTTGTGGCAAAGACCCAATTTGGCGCAAGAGTCTGGGCAGTAGCAACGTGGAGATTGAGCGAGGTCCCGCTGATACACATGCTCGACCAATCACGAGTCAGTCTGAGCTGTCAATCATTACCTTTCACTCCGTCAAATACCAATTTAAAACTGAACTTATTGGAAAAAGACTGCCTAAAATAATATTTAGACTTTTTTAGTTTGGGCCATCTGCTAACATGGAGGAGCCAGGGTTCATGATCTGTACAGCAGCCGGCCACTAGGAGGCGATCGAGACAGTTTGGCTTCACTTTTTGGGAGCTGTCATTGCATCCATCTTTATATACAGTTAATGGCGTGTATATGTGTAGGGGTGAAGTGTGCATGCGTGGGAGTGTGCAAGATGAAAGTGTTGTGTGTGTTGGGAGTAAAGAGGAAGTCTACTGTTCTCTTTGTCCTGGAGCTTCCTTTGAATGATCAACCTGTTCCTTTTAAAGTCCAAACAGAGCACAGCTCCCAGTAAGAAACACGACTCTTTTCTGTGAATATTAAACAGAACAAGACTTCAAACACCGTCAAGGGGGCTTAAATCATAGATGAATTCAATCAGGCCATTTTGTTGAGTATGAATCCAGAAAGCACCGCTAACTATGTGGGGGGGAAACAAATCGCTCCAATTTTCTCCTGATGTGGGAATCAAAATGGTAATAAGTTATTAATCACAAATATCGCTGACAGAAGATCATAAAAGTGACAAAACACTGCTTTGGATTGATGGTTTGGAACATTTCAGCAGTTGGCTGTTTAAAAGTCGTACTCTGTTAATAATAAAGAGACGGCGTGTCTTTACTTCTCCTGTTTAGTTATTCAGGAGGTGTTGTTTCATGGCTGTTTGTTTTACCATCTGTGCTCAGTAATACACTGACTCGACTTGAAAGACTCATCCTGTGCCGCAAACAACGTTATGCGGTGGAATAGATTGGATAATTGCCACAGTTTGAAACCTGCCATGTTTTTCATACTGAAAGAGAATTTTTTTTTTTCTTTCTCGTGTCAGGATAATGTTGTCGTTTGTAGCCAGACCAGAGTGGAGTTTCTTGGCCACACTTTTTTGCACCTGACCGTGCTTATATAGTGTGGTTTCCTCTCACAGAAGTCATTAACCAAAGGCCGGTCTGTTAGATAAAAGTCATGACTCTGCTCCAGAATGAAATCACCTCTGAGAACACTTAATAAAGGCAGGTTGCGTTCACAAGCGTCACCAGGTACCGGATCAGAGCTTTTGGCATCCGATTGGTTTCCATCATTTTCTCCTTTTTTTAAACACACTGAGTCTAGTAGGAGATCCAAAAATAATACCTGACTGAAATACATAATCAAGTCTACATGGTTTTGCAGTTGTGTAATTTCCTCCTTGAGCTACAAACCGAATTTATTTTTCTGCACATTTTACCTCCGCCTTATCAGTGATTAATCTGCATGCTCGGTTATTTACTATTTTAATGAAAATACTTAAGGCCATCGAGGTAGATTCAGGCTCAATAGTGTGTTTCATTACTCACATTCCTTCCTCTATCAGATCCAGCAGCCACAGAAAAAAAAGGGAGTTTGTTTTCATGGAGAGAAAACCGCTGTGACATTGCCATATAAGCCATTCCCCACATGCATCAGGAGCAACCTGTCACTGTCAAGAGCTAACCCCCCGGTCCGAAAGTTCACTCTGACCGACCATATTTGTGGCGCGGCAGCTGTGGCTCTCTGTGGCGCTTTTGTCTGCAAGACCGTTTCCAAACAAATAAATGGATGGACAGCGACATTGATCTCTTGTGAAGTTGAACAGGGGGAAAAAAAGGGGAGAGGACAGGAGAGGGCAGTGAGGGATGGAGGGAGAGGAAAGGGGGAGAGTGGATGAGAGTGCAGAAGAATGAGAAGGCGACTGCCAGCAGATGAGGTAATTGTGATTAATCACTTTTCACAGAGGGCAGTGTGTTCAATGCGCAAAACAAAAGGAGTGAGACGGCGGGAGCGGCCGAGGTGCAGGAGGACGGCCGGCTGGAGGTGGACCTGCCGATTGATCAGGTAGAACACCGACCGCACACAGACCTGCAGCCTGTTGATGCGTTCAACATTTCATCTTTGAACAGCTCGGGCCTTTTTTTTTTGTTTCATCCCCAAAGACAAACACTGATTCCAACTTCTTACAACATGCCTCGTAGACAAGCAGAAGCAGAGTGTAAATGTCGATTACGCAACACAACAAGCTATTTAAAGCTGCTTTGAAGTGAGATGAATGGATCGGATGGAAAACGTGTGTCTGCTGCTACATCGGGGGTCGTAGTCAAACAGAGAAAATCTAGGTCGACTGAAATCTTACCGACTCTCAACCAATCAATTGGTCGCAGGAGAGGAAACATCTGCACGTGATAGATTAACTAAACAGTGCATTGAGTGCCATCTACCTGATTGAGCCTTGTTAGCCGTAAATAATTAAAGTTAGGATCGGTAAGTTGTTTCTGAAACTCTTTATATCTTACTTATTAAAATCCTCTTCATTTCCTGATCGCCATCAATGAATAGACAAAAAGCTGGTGTTTGTGGCCCTGACAGGACTGTTATAAACAAAACCCATTGAATAGACTGAATGAAATGATTGGCTGGCGTACCCGTCTGTCTCTCACCAATGTGCCTGCCTGCCCCCCCCTGCAGATGCTCTCTCTGCACACAGAGTCTTTAGCCTGAAGCAGAGACGATGGCCAGAAGTGAGCGAGAAAGAAAAGTCTTCCGGCAGTTTTCAGGCATTTGCACCTTCATGTGTTTTTGGGCGTAGCAAATTACAGTAAGCTATGCTGTTTCTGATATGTTCATCCTAAAGGCCTTGACTTTCTGGTTTTAACAGAATGCAGTCTTTGACATGGTGCCATGTAGTTTCGAGCCAACAACAGTAAACGCTAAACCAGGCGGTTCGTATTTAGTTGTGCAGGTTTTAATTTGTGAAAACAGGATTTCAGGATTTCTGCATTGTTTTTGGTGCTTGTCTATGAAAATGAAAAGTGGAGGGGTATTAAAAACACACCTTTGTTTTAAAAGGTAGTAGTTCTTTATTGGCTATTAATGTCCTTAAGAAGATTAATGCAGAGGTTTTCTTCTTATGAAAGTAACACCTCCGATTGATCGACCAATGAGAATTTGTAGAGCCACCAGTCACCAGTCCACTGCCCTTTTTACTACAGTAGCATCATCTCCTCCTGCTGAGCTTGACCTTTCTCTTTTTTCCACTTCAAACAGAATAAAAAAATACACTCCTCATTTTCTTTTCACTCTTTTAGTTGTTAACTTGTGATTCCTTACAGTAGTTACTTCTCAGCTATTTCTGCCGTCGAACAAGCTCAGTAAGTTTAAAACAACAAAAAAAGGATTCTTCTCCGAGAGGAATAAGGATTATAAATGCTCATGCGAACAAGTTGCATTAATATATAAATATGTTGTAAAATCAATACAGCAGTACAGTACAGTGTAAGCCAAGGGGGATCTTTGTTTCCCTTCCTGCAGGTTGAGGCCAAGATAGTTGAAGAGGAGTACGGAGATGAGAGCGGTTCTGCGAGTCCTTCCAAGGCCCCCCCGCATGATTCACACGGCTGGTGTCTGCAGAGGTCTTTGTCTGCAGGTTCCCGGAATGATGTAAGTACCCTTATTATAAGTTTTATACAGTGAGTATTTCACTTTTAGTTCATTTTTACTTTATTATTACGTCCAATTTTTTCATTTGCTTTTTGATTAGGTCACATAAAAATGGTCTAACCAGCAATTATGGTAATCACCGGGCCCGTAATTGCATGAGCAACACACAGACCTGCTTCCGGCAACTATATACTTTCACCTAATGTGTGTGTAACCTGTTTTTCTGTAGCCATGGTTTTCTCTGTATATTATGTCCTGTGTATTTACCAGTGCAGCCTTTCTTCAGGGCTCGGAGAGTCAGTAAAGAGCATCAGGCCACAGCGCTGCTACTGGAGACTCAGGATTAAAGACGCCTGAGCCTCAGGTTCAAGTTTTCATGTAGTATGATTTTTTTTCTTTTAAAGCTTATAGCTGCAGCCAAATGTACTGTATGTATCACAGAGAAGAAACACATAAAGTGTGTGTCTGTAATTTGTCGAGCTCCACAAAAGCATGCGGCTGTATTTGATGTCTGTCCTCACTCTGGATATTGTGAATGTGCTCGGTGATGGAGTAGGGCTGAGCTGTGCATACAGATGTTTTTGCATGGATCTGTGGTTCCTAGAAATGACACTCATTTAAATGCACTTATTTTGCTCTAATAATCCTAGAGGGACGACAATATGAAGCAGTGTAACTGTGATGAATGCACACAATAGTTGGGTGATATTACTATTCCAAGCAATTTCATTCGGCATTGAAATGAGAAGATATTGAGTCTTATTTAAGCAATCAATAACCTTGAACATTTTCTTTTAATGAAAACTATAATTTCTGGCGGTGGCAATTACACCATAGGGGAATGTTTTGGTGTGGTGATGATTTTGCTGCCGTATGCACTTTTGCAATAAAGATATTCTTATCTGGATAATTATTGACTTCTGGGGGCCAGTTATGACCTGGGCTAAAGACCCCATCAATAGCTTAATTCATTACTTATTGCTTGTAGTCATACCGGAATGTTGCTGATTCAGATTGGCTATGGATTTGACCATTAGAAAATGGAAAGTAATAATAACGATAATAATGATCCGTGCAAGGACTCAGCTACTTTTTGCAATAATTATGTTGTAAAGCAGTTTTTGATTTGTCAGCCAATGAACACTGACATGAGGAGAAGGAAGTGTTTTTGTTGCAAGCTCTCCATTGGAAGACATCATGCCAGAACACATCCTCATCAGGACTAAGTACAGTTAACACTACAGTTGTCAAAGCTGCGTCAGGTCTCAGGACATTAACTGAGCCTGACGTGTAGAAAATTAAAGTAGACATCAGAAAAAGGGGGAAGCAGCGTTCTGAGCCTCACCAAAATCTTTCCCTGCAGCTTTTCTGTTTTATCTTTTATCCGTGTTTTAACAAGACCCGCATCATATTTTTAAACGTTGTTGTCAGACTGGAAATAATGATGCTGCAGGTGAGACCTCCTTACTTAAAGTCTAACCATCATTCACGCGTGCTCTCCTCTTTTCCCTTTGAGGCCAAACAGACTGTCGCTGTCTCGTTGTCGGCAACCTCATCATTTAGAGGGCTGTGAATAATAATGAGGGATAACTGCACCGCTATGACTCATACTTTGAGCTGAGTTTCGGACAGATTTCCTCCCACTCCGCCGCTCAAACGTGCTTGTGAAATGCCCCTCGTCCCCTGTATAGGTGCATGTATATAGTAGATATTGATGACCAAATTCAATTACATGATTACATTTTCAGCCGAAGCTTTAAATGATTTATTGCGTGGAATTTAAATAGTGAATACATTTGCAGACAGTACACCGGCGAGGCAGCTGTGCACGTGTGATATTGACCTGTGTGGTCCGGGCCAAATAAAGAATAACGAGATTCAGCATCTCTGCCAAGTGGAGATGTCCGCTGGGAGTGAAGTCAGGCGATCTGGGCGGAAGAGAGCGAAGGATGGCGGGCGCGAGTCTGATGCACATTTATCAAAGCTTTTCTTATAATCACTTGACTGACTTTTGTTGGGCTTTTCCGAAGGTTGGCTTTTCCTATAGAGTGCACTTTGTTAAAAAGCTGATTGATTTCATGCTGGGGGGGGGCTCTGTCTATGTTCTGGATGTCATACACTTTGAGGTAATGTGGACAAGGGTAGATTTGCGCTCAGCGGTGTCGCATCATGTTTACAACTATCATTTGTTTAGATTTAACAATATTGGCTGATTTATCAACCAGTCAGCTAAGCATTTTTTCTTTATTAATATTGTTAGAAATGCCAATACGACGAGGGATGTCTGATCAATCGTCTTCCTCTTCGGAGGAATTTTGTGATCAAAAATCGAATCGTTATCGAGCAACCCATTGATCCATTCTTTCCTTTCCCAATACAGGTCCATTTCAATTGTCTTTCAGCTGGTTTTCCGTGATCCTATTCCCTGAAGTTTAGGTTAGCCATTTCAAAGGCCCTATTCACCCCCACGCAAGGTCAACTATAATCAACTCTAGACAATGTCACTGCCTGGCTTTTCCAGCGAGCCAGGCGGAGGAAGACGAATCCTCTGGGCTTTTAAGGACTTGCTGCATTATACCATTCAATTACTGTTCATTAGACAGTGTACAGCCATTAATCAGACTGAGATGTTCTGCTAGTTCTCAGCAGGGACGATGAACTGGGGGGAAATTTATTCCGGCTTCCTGTCTGGGCCACTGTTTAGTAGTACGGGGAGAGATGACACTTTGGAATGCACTGAAGCTCTCAGTACAGAGACATCCTAAACGGAGCTGCTACTCCACTCTGTTTTCAAGTCAAGTTCTCCACTTCATGCAGCCCTGTCTTGGCATTTTTTAAAAAACACTACGGCTTTGTCAGAGATTTACTGCATATGTGGGAGAGTATTACGAATCTGATATATCACCAAAAGGGGGGCAAGCTGACAGATTTACTGATTAGAGCTTCATATGCATTGAATATGACTAGATGATGATATGAGAAACTGATTTATGTTTTCCAGGAGGCTAAGGAGAGGGAGGTGTCTTCCAGGCTCAGCAGAATACGGTCACGGATGTCCCGCTTTTTCAAGGGTAGGTTCATCAAAGCATAAAGCCTGGTAGCAGCGGCGGCGTCGGCCCCCGCATTCCCCTCCGCAGCACCTAATGCACCCATAAAGAGACCACTAATACACTCCGCATTACCAGTTCCTCCCTCACATCGCATGTCACCAGATCCGCAACCACCTCTCAACATCTGGGAGAGCTTTACGCCATGCTTTATGGAGACCATCTGGTTGAGTGGGGTTTTTTTTGCCTCTCCTATCTCAGATGACTTATTCCATCCAGTATTAAAGGCACCTGCACATCAAGGTGTGCCACGCTGAGAGCCTGGGAGTATTCACCACTTTTTTTTTATATCCCGTGTCCTTTGTAATTTGGAACCACTCAGACAGAATGAGAAGGATATGCACCTTGTTACTATGAAAATCCTTGTTTTTCTCCACAACTTCTTATTCTAAGTAGAATTACATGGTCCGGCTTTTATTTGATCAATCTGGACAAGAACACATCTGCGACAGAAACAACAAAATAGGTGCTGTACACGTTTGATTATTGGGCGCAGAGAAGATAAAATAGGGATTTAAAACACAAACCAGAGCAGTGATGTAAACTTGACATTCTCCTTTGTTGGGGGAATATGCCTTTCAGTTTGCTCAGGCAATTTCATTCTAATTGCCTACAAAACACAGGGTTTAGTAGCGAGGCCCATTCAGTGGTTTCCCAGCATCTTCTTTTGTCCCTTGTGAAAATTCCAAAGGTGACTAATGGAACAGGATGCGAATCCCTGCAGGTGGTTATCACTGTTTGCCCTTCAATCTGAGGTTCACTCTGTCAGTGTGACACCAGGAAAATCACTGCATCCTGTGCTAACAGCAGGCTCCCTGCCTCACGCACATGTCAGCCGTGCTATAATAAAGGTACACAAATACACAGCCACGTGCATTCACCAAGGCACATTATTGAGGAGGAACGGCAGTCCGCATCGAACGCTTCTGCCATAGACGTGTGCATGATTTTTACGTACAAATATGTATTTGCTCTTGATTATCCTCATATTAAGAGTTCTAGAGGTCGAGATGCAGCCTCGTGCTCTCTAGCGCTGCCTATGATTTCCCTGCAGAATGCCAATGGGCACTGTAGGGGGCATTCGAAATACATCACAGCACATCATTGCTTGCCTACTACAGACTGACGTACTCATTTTTCTGTCCCTATCGCGTTATATATTGTTGTTGCTGTTTATGAATGGTTCAGCATCATTCATGCCTCATAGTCCCTCGCTGTCACTGTGGATCTGCAGATGACACAAATGCAAAGCATAACTGGAGACTCCAGCCACAGAGGCGAGAAGCGGGGAGTGGAAGGAAATTGGAGTGATCTGTAACAAAATCAAACCTGCCTGCCACTTGTCTCGCCTCGAAACGTCTATAGCTTGGGCCAGTTTTTATCCTTGAAAGGCATTTTTCGGCTGAGTGAAAATAGTTGACCTTTTTCTTAAAAGCAAATCTACCATTTAAGTACTTACTGCTCCCTGTCTCCTTCATACACTGTACTTTACAAGGAGTATGCCATCTTGACTCCCATGTATAAAAACAGGGGATACTACTTTGTTCAGTTTGGCTGAGATTCTCCTTCAAAAGTTATTGGCACCATGTACAATGGCCTTGTAATTTATGGGAACTGTTAGAGCCTCTGACAGAAGTTGTAAAGCATCTTGACTGATTGGTTAGATGGGAGATGTGTGCACTCATGGCATATTGTCGCCTGTATGTGCGCGCGACATGCAGGGAGTTGCACGGCTTGCTCTGTCACAGATAAATTACTCCACACAGTCAAATTAAGTTGTTGTAAATCACCCCGCGGACCCGAGACTAGTCCTGAGTGACGACCTTTACGCCTATTTGACTTTAACTCTTATTTATGTTAATCACATCTGTATTATATCGACAGTAAAACTGTGTCATATTGTAAAAGGTCATTGTTTTGCAGCACAGCATCTGACAGACGCAGAAAAACACACTTGTTTTTGTTGATTATGAAGTGTTAGAAGTATGGACATGCTGGAGAAAATATCAAGTTTTTCCCCCCAAAAAAAAAGAAACATCAACATTCCCTATTGGTATCTGATGACTGTCATTCAAATGTGTGTAATATACAAATAATTAGGGATGGATTTAACTTAAAATACCCCCTGATTTCCAATCCATAGAATGTAGTAGAGCTACAGAGCAAAGCAGTGCTCATCAACCATATGGGGATACAGCATGTTCCATGTTATTGTATTGCATTATAAGAACATGTGAGCATTACAGATGCTTGGTGTGGATATTAAAAACTTGAAATCCCGGTACAAAGAGCTCCGGTTTCATTGTATTTACGGCGCTTAAGTAAAGCCCGTGTTCTGTGGATGTAAGTCTACTACACTGCATCTTATCCTATTCTGCCTCTGCTTCATTCATCCCATGTAAAGTTTTTATTCAGGCAAAGAGCAGCCGTTTCCTTGGGGATGGCTTCGCCGAGGGAGTATTAGAGCCTTCGTTAACTGTACTGTAAAGTTGGAATAAAAATGTATGCTTTTCTTCTCAGTCATCATATAGATGTCATGAAAGGCCTTCAAGAGACGGCAGCTCCCAGTAGCGTCTGTTATTACATGTACATGGTGAAAAATAATAAGTTCTAAAGGCCGTGTGTTGAAAATCAGCCATTGTGATGTGAGAGACGCTTCTGCGTGTGATCTTAGCTGCACTCGAGACGACAGGCTCTGTGAAGTGCACCACTGCCCAGTTACACATTAGGCTTTGATTGCCAGTTTGTTCTGCGCGCAGCCTGTGGCTTTGAACTGCGTCTCGAGATGAAAGCCAACCTTGTCCACTGTGTGTCCACTGTAAGCCTCTGCTGTTGCTTATGCCGGGATGAGCATTATGTATAATTTATTATACAATCCATCCTGAGACGGCGCTCCATCTCTGCTCCATTTTAATTTAATGCCTCTTCTTTCTTTCTGCATCATGTGATGACTGTGGTCAATACATGATACCACTGAGGTATGCCTTTGTTGTGGCCAACAGAGAGACTTTGATATCTGCAGTTCCTCTGGCAAGGGGATCGTCGTTCAGTTCTCATTCTCTCTCTTTCTCGCTTCCCGTTTCCTTTAACTACCAGAGTCGGAGAAAAGTGTCAAACTGCTGAGGACCAGACGTCCGCGTTCACTTCTGTCTCCAGCAGCCAGCTGCTCGTGTACGAAATGAAACAGTGTTATAAAGCAAATAAAAATGTCTTGCCTCTTGACAGCCCCACCGTGAATATATAGCCTCTTATTTCAGTGAATATATTGCATAATTATGTATGGTTATGAATATTACATGGAGCCTCACACTGAGCGCATGGTAAGATGCCTAATTGCAGAGTTTAATTATTAAGAAGCAAAGGTCCTGAGCGGATTTTGCGAGAAGCACTTTTGATAAATTATTTTGTGCAGTTTTCTGATGAATTATTTTGGGGGCTTGTGTCTCATCAGCCGGCATAGTGGACGGCGAAACTGCTCTTGAGAGAGACTTATCTTCCCGTGGAGAGGAATTACTATGCTGATTAAATCCACTGAAATCAACTAATAACTTAATGATATTGGAGTGGATCAAAAACAGAGTCATTGCCTCTCGTAGTCGTGGCTACGGCGAACGCAGGGGCACAGCCACGGTACGAGGGCTGTTGCCGTCGACCTCGGGGCACAGCTTTAATATTTCTGTGTAAAATGATGGAGAGAAACAGGCCCAGTGTGTGATGGTATGTGCTAAAGCAAACCTCATTAAGCACTGTGTAGTACTGTAGTACTTTTATACTTCATATGAAGCACTTCAAGGAAAAAAGTCCAGAGAGGCTGACTAAACAAGGAATAATAAACTAGATCTCCCTCAAGAACTGCCAAAGCCACTAAACACAGCTGCTTGCATAACTGCAGTACTATTGCTACTGCCACTTCTTCCCTCAGCGTGTACTTTAACCGAGGCGCCCACACAAAAATATTCCTCTGTAGTTATGTATTCAGTTCAAGTGCACTTAGTATGCAGAAAAGTTTAAGGCTTGACCTCGGCTTTGTATCGAAAGCTATTTGAAAATGAATAAAACAGGCTGCTCTGCATGTTACTTCAAATATAGAACTAGTACAACTGATGTATTCCTCCATAAAAAGCTAATGGCTGTAATGCAGACAATAAGAGTCATTGACCCACTTAAACGCAGTTGTGTGTGTGGCGCTGTGACAGTGCGAAAAGTTGTTCCACCGCAGCCGTCGGATCAAACGCAGGGTAATAGCCGGATCCCCTCCAATCCCCTCCTAAAAGATGCATGGCGGTCTGGCACTTGTGAAAAGCAGTCAAGCAGGTTTTTTTTTTTTTGCGAGCCAGCACAAATATGTGAATAATTGATTGATATTGATGTGAGGATCACCTCGGTGTATCCAGGAGTTGTTTGGTTTGGAAGTCTCCTGTGGAGGGCAGGTGCGTGGGCCATCTGTCAATAACATGTCAGCGGTCTCACATGGCGAGGCACTCTGACCGGCTCAGCCGCTTCAGTGAGCAGCCGAGCAAATGTTCTCCATGTGATGGACGGAAATAATGGGCACATGCTAAATCTGTGCGCTGATGTGATGTGATGTAATTGCAGTGATTATAAATGATTGATCGGACAAAATAATAGTCGATGCATTTAGTGTAAACCATGTTACTGGTTTAAATGTTGTGGCTGATGGGTTTAGATAGGAGAGAGTTTTTCTTATTAACCTTTAGAAAACTTGCCTTTATCAGTCATTGTAAGTTAAAGAATAGATATAAAGTATTTAGAAGCATTAGTCTAATTAACTTGAAAGGGCAACTGGAATGAAACTAGAGTGGATTCCTCTGCCTATAGGTCCAAGAGTCCCTGTATGAAACCCCATTTGAATTCACTGGATCCAGATTTTTATTTAGATCTGCATCAAATAGATTTTTTTTCAACCAGATCCATGATATATGAACTAATTTTTGATCTGCCCACTGATCTGAATCTGCACTGGATGTCGTGGAAATTCGTTGTTTAAATTTTAAACCTGCTAAATAAATAATTAACTAACTAACTAACAAACACTCAAGTAGTCAAACAAAAGCAGTAGGAGACATAACCTCCTTGGTGGAAGTAATTAGTATGACTAAAATTGAGTATATCTTAACTTGAAATCATGAGTTAAGATACTGTTGAAGTGAATATATGTTTATGTAAGATAAAGCAAACAAACCCAATTTTTTAAACAGAAAATAATCAACAGTTAAACAACTGAACTTCCTGAGTTGATACAAAGCTAATCTTCATGTTGAGTTCACTCGTGTTTTTAGGCAGCAGTTGAAGTTTAGTTCCCTAAGTTAAACCAACTTGAAATGTATTACAGTGCAGATAAATTAACTGTACACTTCTTTATTCTGAACAATACAATGATGTAGATGTAGAATGTGGGAGAAGTGCCACCATTACAATAATCCTGTATCACAAATTTAAACCGTTTCATGTTCAAGTCCTTGCTCAATGGCACGTTGTCGTCGTTATGGCAATTTTATAGAAGTCTCAATCGGACAGAAGTCTCCGTGAACTTTTTGTGTCCTTTGTGAGTGAAATGAAAATTGTCGAAGGTCATTTCATACAGAGGCTCCACATGCCTAGACCCCCGCACTGAGCCTGCTCGCACACAGGATGGTCATGTGGTGTTATAAAAACACCTGCTCCACCACTTATATCATCCAGAGCCACCAGGAGGCCACTTTCAATCTCTCTCCTTCTCTGTGTGTTCCAGCCTGGTAGCCACCGACTGTCTGAAGCTAATGGCTGGAAGCATGGCTAAAAGCTCTCAGTGTGATAAGGTAATGCAGAGGGAGAGAGAGGGCGAAAGAGTGCTATATCAGTGGGGCCATATATACTGATTATACAGCGATGAGGAAATGGTCTAAAAATAAAAACAAATGGAGAATGCCACATGATATCACTGCTCACAGATTGCTGACTGCAGTGTTCGGACTCGCATCCAGATGGTTGCAGAGCAGCGATGATGGTGGGAGCGGAGACTCAGTGCTGTCCTCTCCACTGACCTTCCTGATGTCACGCTTAATAGAATAAAAGAGAGTAACATTCTGTTTTGCAGATGCATGAATGGATTATGAACATTACTCTCACAACATTGCATAATTCAGCAGTGTTATTCTCACAGGGCTCCTCCAGTTGCTCTGTGGTGTAGTTGCATCGTGCTTTTTATCTGTTGTAGTTGGTCAAATTAAGCTTTTAAAAGAAAAGTGGGCCCATACGTTGAGTAACAAACCTGACTTTATCCGACTACCTATTATCATTCCGTGCCGCAGAGGCCTTGACGTCAGGCTTTGAAAAGACTGTAAGTGATCACAGCAATATGAGAAAAAAAAAAAAACTACACTCTGTGCTTGTGTAATTTCAGCGTCTGCAGATGATGCCCCAACAGTATACATTTCTGTTGTTCCAGCCTCTCTCTTCCTTCTTCTCTCACCTTGTCTTCACTCGTTTGCTCCTCTGCAGCTTCACCACACACATTTTTACATTTCCATTATTTTTTATTTTGCCTCCTTTTTCTATCTGTTCTCTCAGACTTCCTCTCTCCCTTGCTTTCTCTCTCTTTCTCTTTTCCCCTGTTGTTTTCCTTTATCTGTTCCCAGACTGCTTGTCCTCAGTAAGATGGATGTGTGCATTCCTAGGGCAGATGGCCCTGTTGTTACTCCGTTGTACCCTGCTCACACTTTAACACCCGGCCTGCTTGTCTGGTCTGATGGGCCGTTGCCTGGGGAAAGGACTCGAGTTCTACACTGTGCAGCAAACGTGGGGCTGTGCAGCTGACCGCATGGGTGCTCACATCCTCTTTTTATGGGACTAGACTCCAACAGTCTGTGTGCCAAATACACCGATGGGCTTTTTTTCTGTAAGGATCAGAGGTTTTGTTATAGTAAGCTTCAGTAGTGCATAGAGAGCTATTTATTTTGGTGTCATTTGCTCAAACTTAAATCAGAATGTTTTCAAATTGCCTAAAGGTAACATACATAGTTATTCATGATGAGAAAAGACGGGGCACCTACTGTAAAAATGGAAAATGGAATCGAGTAATTACGATAGATGGTTTTGCTTATTGCAGCCTTTTTGTTTGATTTCTTGCTGTAAGGGAACTTTTCAAAACGGATAAATCTCGGCCCAGTCAGTATTTTAACGCTGGGTTCAGGTTCAGAGACTTGATCCTCTAAAGTCTTTTTAAATAACTTTTTGACTGAATAAATTGTAATACTCCAACCACTTTGGTCACATTTCAAAGATTCCTCAAAGTTCTGGCTAAAAAAATGCACTGCTTTTTCCTTAGTTTTAAGTTTGCATTCTTTTGTCGGTAGCCTTAAGTAAATGTGCATTTTTCTGTCATTTGTGTGACTCAAGTTTTAAATATATTCCTTTCTATTCTGAGAGAAATAAGATATTACACTGAAATGTAAGTTAAATGGAAAGATTCACTGTTATCTGGTTCAGTGTCTGTCAGTTTTCACATTGTGTATTTACAATTCAAAAAAACTTGCTTCAGTTTCCCATATGGACTTTAACCTTGTTCAAGAAAGCTTTAAATAATAACGTCTTGTTTTCTATGACCTCTTAAACACACCTACTCTCCATTTACATTGTTTATCCCAGGGTGTGTACTCACCACCATACTTAAATGAGATTGTGATCAGTGAACTTCAACTTGAAAATTGCATGTGATATTCTTTCTCACATACTTACCAAGTACCTACAGTATTTACATAACTGTCCCTCCTCGTGTTGTATGTATAGTTTTACGTTTCACTCGGGGTATGTGAGCAGCAGCTGGTCTCTGATGTTTGGTGTTGAGCTGACCGGACAGCTGTGTGTGGACATTTTTGATGTCAGTACATGTACGTTAAAAAGAACCAGCAGCACATCTGCTTCTTTGAATATTGCTACTGTCTGAAACTTGCGGTTTTGCCTACCATTATACTGCAATTGAAATTTTCAGTTATATTGAGTATTCGGAATGATTTTAAACAGGAAAAAAAAACAACAACAAATGTTTCCGCATGCATATTGTGCACATGTTCAATCATCATGAACCCCTCCTGCCTAATAACTACCTCTGATTGGGCACCATTTTGCATGACGGTAACCTGGGCCTTTTTGATTGATTCATTCCATTTCATAGCCATGATAAACTTTTATAACAGCTATCATTTACTGGCAGCATGTGTAGAAGCTCTTTGGGAGATCTGGGCTTGATTTCTACATGGCGATCTAAGGATGATAAATCACTGGCAACACATAAATTACATCAGTGAAATCACATGCGGTATTGGCTTTTTGTGGGTACATATGTAAATCCAGCCTGGGATTTTCCGCTGTGTGAAATTGCAGCCTTTGTCTCCCCTCTAACCATACACTTTCTTTCATTTCAATCTCAGCATGCGATTGGAATATTGTCCCTTAGCTGCTCCTATCATATGTAATGAATGTGCTGCCCCAAAGGTGAGAGCGGTAATTGATTAAAAACCATAATGTTTTCCATGCCCCAGTGTAGTCTGATAAGGATATCTGTGCTGTGTGTATGTGTGTTTGTGTGTGTGTTTGTAGGTGCTCTGCTTGCTGGCCTGCACGAAGTGGACATCAAAGTTGCATGTGCCGTGGCTCTGTTTAATCCTGGCTAATGAAGAAGCTGCGCGTGTGCTCGTGGGTCACTGTGGGAACGTGCGAAGCGAGGTCACTTCAAAGGCGGGATAATGGCGGATTAAGCCTAAATCATGGCCGCGCTTTCGCCGCTGTCTCCCATCTAGCCTGTCGCTTTGCATTTCAATAACAAATCATCGCAACATGATGCGGTAAAGTGTGCCCGCCCTAATTTCCCTTGTCCATTTTTCCCAACGCAAATCCTCGACATCCAGATTAATGGCTGCTGGTGGGCAGAGTGGTGGGCCTTTTCATAAACCCTTGATGGTGATGAAATATTCTTTCATTAGTGTCCATATATATCCCCATGTCCGCATGTTTTAATGCTCTGCTGTCTCTGCAGTTCCTTATTGCTTTGTGTTGTGTGCGTGACAGTGATACAGCTTTTCATTTATGGTAGCCCTATCTCATGCAACCGAGATATTCTATCCTTGGCTAGTTCGGCTCCGCGTTCAGAATTAACTAACACACCCGCAGGCCTTAGCGCTCACTCGCCGAATAGGTACAACAGAGGAATTTCTGGTTCGTAAAGCAATATCATTGCTCTAACCCTTAGAAAGGTGTGTGAACAGGAGATGGTTTGGAAGAAGGCGATACTCTGGGATATCTGTGCTCTTAGCACTTATGTGTAAGAGGATGGCACATGAATATACTGTTTTACTGCCGTTCGTCTTGTTTCGGTGTTAACCCTCACACTCTTTGACCTCGGGCCTGCTGTGCTTGTGGAGTTACAGGTATGTAGGAAGTACTCAGGGAAGTGTAATTGCTGGTGGAGTGATTGATCCCCCTGTAGACTCTCCAAGAGCCCTCAAACACTCAGTTACGCTGGTCAACAAACCAGCCCAGCAGTTATAATCAAGGGGCCTTGCTGTGGTTTCAGTCACCAACGTGCTTGTTTGTTATATAGAGATCAGGTCAGGAACAATTAAATACATTTTGTCAGTCATTTGAGTGAAGCAGCTTTGGTGATGTTCAAGGTTCAAGTCACCTTCCTCCTGAATATCATCTTGATGAATAAAGACTAATGCTGAAATCGAGGATTACATTTTTTTATTTCAAATTTATACTTTCTTTTTTAAAGGTCCCCAAAAAAGTTGGTTTCAAATCATGGAACTGTACACTTATATATAGGTAAAGGATAAAAAATGATGTCTCAGGACTATGTGGGTGTAGTTTAATATAGTTAATTTGTTAATGTGACCTATTGGACACATTTACAAATTATAAGGATCTACTTTTTGAGTCAGGTACTGTATTAGTTGATACTGCATTGAAGTAAAGGTATCCCAACCGATTCCATCTCACTTGAGGAGGACATACAAAAACACAAGTACAGCCATTAATTAAAATAAGTGCTTGTGCTTTTTTCAACTTGAAAAATATGAGAATTTCTTATTTCTTATAATAATATGTGTTATTGTTTTGTATTATTGAATATAGTTGCATTTTTTGACTGTGTATTTTGCAAAGACATCAATTGTATTTGTCACTGTTCACTGTTTACTGTTATACAGCAACATATTTTATAGACTAAGTGAGTGATATTTACTGAAACAATCGACAAACACACATACACAGATAATTGAAATAATCCCGTGTCGCAGCGTTAATGCAGTCTACTCTGTATGTTAATGTTAACATTTCTGCTTAAATTAATTCATCCAATACGGGCACTTAATCTGGTTCTGTACATACATTAACAATATACATATAGATGTTAAAGTGAATACATAGTAGAGGATTACTGGAGCTGACTCTGGGTCGTCCAGCTTCTGTCCGGAGAGAGAATTGGCCGAGCTGCGGCGCCTCATCTGTTTGAGGCTCTGTGGCAGCTCCCGTTTCACCTGGCTTCTACCATGTTTAATTGGCCTCATTATGTGATTAACTTAGCAAATTTACCTCTTACCCTCAAGGCACAGCTTTGAACACTCACAGACCACAAACCCTCCCAAAGTCACTCCATCACTGAAACCACAATGTCAGCGTTTAGGCTGGCCATCACATCCCACTGGGAAGTTTTCATTTTCCTGCAGAGATGCCTGTTTGCCTATATTAACCTTTACACCTTTGACTCAACACACCGCTTTTTTAAAATGCAGTAATTCATTCTGGGATGATTAGCAATATATCATTGTTTCCTTATAAATGCTCAGTATGCATATTATGTTGCTTATCATGCTTTATATGCTCGGCGTGATTTCTGCAAGGTCTGTAAATTGTTGTATTATGCATGACCTGTGTTGTATGGTGTGGGTAGTGTTCAGATATCAGCCCCACACTTAAAAAATGTGAGAAGTTTAATGCATTGTATATAAATCAGTTTTATTTCAGGGTACAACCAGCACATATTGTAATGCAGCCGTCTGTCAGTCCTCAGGGAATTAGAACGATTTAGGTTTTGCCCTCGGCTTTCAAATCAAGCCCGACCATGGAGCGAGTGGCAAGAGAAAAACGGTAAATTGTCCAATCCAAATTCAAAAATCTAATATTTGGAAAGCTCCAGTTGTTTGTTTGTGGGTTCATAGATATTGGTTTCACTCCGTTGATGTCCTTGGAGCATAGTATGGAAAATGAAAGGAAGATGAAAAAACAAAAGTCCATGATGTTAATGCATCCTGTCACCACAGGAAATCTCATAGGTCCTCCGCGGGGGCCTCTGACAGTCAGATGAAACAACCAGTAAAGTGCCAATTTTACCACACCACTTGCTTTTTGCCAACAAAGTCAAAGATTTGCTACCTTGTTTAGTAAACAATGGCGGAAAAGGTGATGAGGTGTGCGTGTGTGCGTGTGTGTGTGTGTGTCTGTGAGCTGGTGTAGAGGAAGAGAAGAGAAACAAAGAGAAGTTTCCAAATGGGATCCATCATTTTTCATGCACAGAGGTGACATCCCTCCGTCAGCCTATTTCGCTCCGATAGCCCAGTCCCGTGGTTCATTGATATCTGCATTAGGGACCTTTGTTAGAGGTCTCATCTAAATGCATTGAAAAACGCCTTGCTCCCTCTGTGTACCTCCCTACTGTTAAAAGTGTGTGCACGCATGCATGTTGCTTGTGCGAGGACTTGCCGACTTAGCTTTGTCTACATTAAGGTTGGTCTCTGTGGCAGAGCAATGTGGTGTCACTGGACCTGGAAGGAGGGGGGGGAAAGAAAACAGCCGGTGAGAAACCCATCAACAGTGCCACAACAAAAGCCAACAGCTCAGAGGGCTCTCAGCCCAGGAGCCGAGTGTTTTCTCTCTCTGTTGCTACTGAGTAAGTCTTTAGTGGCTGTTCATGTTCGTGCTGTAATGAATTTAATAAATCTACCCAAATTAAAAGGGTGAAAATAATGGAGCATGGCCTTGAAACTTGTTTCGAGAACAGGGCAGGAGGCATTGTGAAGGAGCTCATTTCAAATTTGTATAAAGATGACAGTGGCTTCCGTACGACGTTGGCTTGAGTACGACCATTAACCACAACACTTCAAAGCCACTTGATTTTATCCCACTAAAAGCAGCGCCCTTGATATCCCGCACTCATACAGACACGCAGTTCAAACCAACCTGACTGTACATCCCTCGCTACTATTAAGACAATTTCATTTGCTATTCCTGTCCATCTATTTCACGGAACCATACTGCGATACGGCAGAGGTGTCGTGGGGGGGGGCTAATGTCGCTGTCAATCCACCATCCCCTCAGCTACCATCTCGTGGCTTAATTTCCACACCGATCCAAGCACCCTCGAGCTTCAAGAGATCTCATTCACACACTTGAATCGAAATTGCCCCAAACTCAACACTTTGGTTATAAGCAATGTTGCTCTTTGAACAGTTTTAGCAGGTGTGCCTCCATTTTGGTTCGGGGACTTTCCAGTAAAAGGCGAACTACACACCCACCCAACCTCATATTTCATTAATATGTTTAATATAAATGTATGTCGAGCATTTCATTTGCAGCTTTTAGGTAGTTAGGCTAAATCTCCTGGCACTCTCATAAGATATATTAAGAATAGTAATTAATAAACTTGATCATCTTAAATTGACTAATAATTTGGTGCTTGAGGACATCCCCACCGTATGGTCCCATAGGGATCCCATTAAAAGTCCTACTAACTATAATCTATAGTTTAACAATTGTGCTATATGAGTCAACTATGTTGCCCTTGCAACATTATTGAAATCCACTTTGAAATGACTTTGGAGTTAATCATTTACATTAAGTTTATAGACCTTGTGGTACCTCACAATAAGTGGTCTAACATGAATGATAGTGCTTCTCTGAATGTTTACAAAGAGAATTGCACTGGGAGCATCTGTCACTGCCTGTCACTGGGTTTAAGAGGAAATGTGAGTGTTTGACACAAGCTATTACTGTTTTGTTGTTGTCCCATTTCCAGATATGGTTCAGGAAAGGACAGGCTTGTGTTAACGTTGTTTAGTCAGAGTCCTTAAATTCTTTGGACTTATACTGAAATATAGTAAATCAAATCAAATAGAGAATCAAAGGGAGCGCTTTCCATTCTTAAAGCTCATGCTGATCTGCTCTCTTTTAAATAAACTTATTGCTGCCGCACTCTTTTATCATGTGAGGCAGAAATGTCAGCACCGATCCAAACAGGCCCCGGCAAGCCGCCCAAACATGGTGAGATTGGATGTGATATCAGTGCAAGGGTCACTGACAAAAGAAATTGGGTATTATGCAGCACGTGCCTCGATACACAACACTTCCAAACCAAAGGTAAAAGCAAAGCCCTTACCGGCTATTTTCGACCCATCATTATTTCTCATAAATCCCAAACTAGCCAAGACCAGTGCCTTTGACAGCATGACTGATGAGTTTGCCGTCGTGAATGTCAAGAGAAATGGTATCCCGCACCTTATCTCCCCTATTTCTCTTTGTGAGTGAGACTTGGGCTTTTTTATGGAGAAAAGCCACGGCCGTTGTGATGAGCATTACCCGGTGATAATGAAGGGCACGCTGCTGTACTGTCAGCCTCCGCAGACGGACAGGCAGGCAAGCGAAGCGGGCAGGGACCTGCCGGCTGCTGAGAGACGTTTTCCATTCAAGCGTTCACGTGCCCTTATGTCTTTATCTGGAGTCCAGGATAGATGAACATATTTATATATTTACACTATGTCAGTGCTGTGATTGCCTTATCTACCGCTGCCTTCATTCACGGAGGGAAATGTCAAGAGGTAATCAAGTCAGATGTGCCTTTTGTCCGCGCTATTCATGGATCTCAAATTGTATACTGAAAACATTTGGGTTGATGGGTCTGAAAAATCCTGCTCTCTGATGTATTTGCTTTAACCGGAGCTGTTTCCAAACTGTTTGATTATTCATATCATCCACCTTTAAGCCACATATAGATCCATACATAATGGACAAAAAATAGAAACCATACATACTTAATGTTTGGGTTTCCACTCAGAAAGTCTTACTCCTCATTGAACAATTACCGGCTCAGAACATTTGAAATTTAACCAACCTTCACCACTATTTTTTCCGGCACTTCTGACTGTATATTATTGAAAAGGGGGAAAAAATAACCTTAATTTGATGAGCCTGGTTTCTAGTCCCGGAAGGAAGCCACATATCCCACTGAGCCCAACATTTAATGGTATTTCTTTTTTCCTGTGACCCCGCCTACAGCTTGGCATGCAAACCTGCCAGTACAGACGAAGGATAATGTGGTTGGACTTTGGTCTGAGCCGTGACTGTGAGGCAGGAAGCTTCATATTTATGACAGCTTTAAGATGCATTTATTGCCTTGTTTCCATCAGAACATTGTCTGCTCAGTCCTGACAGATTTCTTTAGAGATTACCTCCTGTTAGGTGGCAGTCGGGCCTCCCTGCTGATCTGCTCTTCCTTCTTTCCTTTCTGTTTATTTTTCTTCTTCTTCTCCTCCTCCTCACGACTTTTCTCTCTCGTCGTTTCCTCCCCCCGATCTATCCCAGTATTGTCTCTTCCCTCTCTCGGTCTCTTTTTCAGAAGCTTTCAACGTGTTGTGTCACTTTGTGTCCTCTGGTGACACTGATACAAATCAGGGTTAAAACACTTGTTTACTTTCAAGAAGGAGAGGCAGAGAGAAGCAGCGCTCTGCTAAATGTCAAGGATGATGAGGTGGGTCAGGCCGGCAGTGCAGGCGCTATTATGGCTGTCTTTGCACGGCATCATCACAAACTCTGACAGCTGTGAATCGACTGCACAATTTATGCGAGTGCCAAGTCTTCCAGTTCTGCCTGTTTCCCGAAGAAATTAAATTCACATGTTATCTTTGAAAACATCATTACCCTTTTCCATCCCATACCAGTGTCGGGAGTAAAGTGTCATCTCAAACTGAACAGTTCAAACCCAAGAATAATGGATTCTGGCAATCTGTCTTCCTGGCCAAACCACATCCACAAACCTACTCTTATCTGCCCGCTGCTGATGTCTGCTTGCTTCAATAGTTAACCAGATGTATAGGTGCTACCAGCCATTCGAAATACATAAGAAAAGTTTGATATCATTTTTTTATAACTTTAAACCACAGAATACCGAGCAGGTTGTCAACTGTTTTGCCTGCAACATGACGAGTTTGAATGTGCTCACGCCTCCACGCCTGTATGTTTGCTGAGTGCCTTGTGTATGAGCTATATGATTCTTTCATGAGCTGTGTGGTGGCTGGCCTTTCATAGGCGTGTTCTCATTGAGCACTTAATCAATACCTGTCATCTTGAACTCATCCTCTGAAGCGGGCTGCTGTTCTTTGTCTGCCCCATAATCCATCTCCATACAGCTATTTGAATTTGTATTACACACTAAGAGGCCCCCTTTTCATTCTCAAAAGACTTAACAGATTGTTTAAGGACAATCAGTACGCATTTTCATAAGCACAGGACCTGGTTTAAAAAAATCTATACACGTTGCTGAGGACCTGAGGCATTGTGGCAAGCAGGGTTAGCCAGGAACGTGCAGAGAATTTCAGATTCAGCGTTTGGCAATTTCAAATGTCTTGATTTTTCACATTATTTAGTTTGAGCAGCATGGTTTTCATTGAGTTCCCTTTTCAGGGCTATAGTCTTTGTGTTCAAGAGCATTATTTCCTGATTTCACCTTCAGATTTTGCATTGCTCTCCCTCAAACCCCTTCCCCTCGCTCTCAGATAGCACCTGCTTGCATGTAAAGTTTCTCTTGAAGCAATAACCACCCATAAGGGACACCGTAAAGCTGCGCACTCCTGTCCTTGTGTATGAATTTACGCTTTAGCAGAAGCAATGTCATTTCCGTCATCCTTTCGGCTGGTCGCACATTTCCCAACTTTCTTACTCACATTGAATCGAGCACTACATGGACTGAGCTTGAGGCGAGAGTCTGCGAACAGGTCCTTCTCTACGGTCTCTAAGGACATTTTTATGATTAATAAGGAAGCATAGAGTTTCCCAGATGGCTCCTGGAAGGGGATTGCAGAGACTGTTGGTAAAGACGAGGCATTCTGCAGGAAACTATGGAAACTATACTGCTAGAGGAAATAGGCCAGTGCCAAAACTGTTCTGTTCTTCTTTGTCTTTGTATAGCCGGGTAATAGTACGTTTCTCAGTGGCGACAACTTGTGTGTTGAGTTTATATGTTGGGATGCAATGGACATTTCGACAAGCAAAACCTCGGCTTACGAAATAAAGTAAACGTGCCGGCAATGAGGCGTGACCATGGCAGCACAGGACGTTTGTGCAACAGTTTGTGTCTGAGTGGAACAGTTTTGAACAGGAGCGGAGCAGATTTCCATCGTGCAGGTTCTGTATGATAGAGAGAAAGAGAGAGGACGGGGTTTTTGAGGGAAAGCATTTCAAAATCTGAACGTGAGATGAAGAACTAATGCTCTCAAAATGAAAGACCCTTCTCTTGAATGGAGATAGGAGAGAAACTCCAAAGGTTTTACTGCTGTTGCTGGGCTCCTCTGTCTGTCTGTTTGCTTTGGGTTTAAGGAGTCACCAAAGGTAATTTATAGACCCCCCCCCCCCCCAGGAGAGTATAAGATAAGGCACCTCTAAAGCTGCTAGACTACTGGCTCGAAGAAAAGGAAGACTTTGGATTCCACATGAGTCCGCTTTATAAAACACTGGCAGCCTCTTGTGATTGTTCTTATGTGAGTCTATCTGTGGTAAAGACTTATGGTACTCTGGGTGCAAGGCTGGAGTGATTGTAGTTTGCAAGTTTATCTGAAGTAAACATTGATAGTATTGGAAAAACAAAGACACTATGCATTTAAGTGTGTTTCCACCCCCCCCTCCCCCCCCCCCTCTACTCTACTTCTGTGTTCCAGTCTCCCAAGCGGAGCCTCCACAAATGTGCACTGATCCATGCGCTTAACACAGTTAAGAAAATAGTTTTTGAAAATTGGCCCTTGAAGAATTCAGCGCTGGTTAAGTAATTGGAGGTCAATAGAAAGCAATGCTCCACGACAGAGCTGAACCCGCAGAGAGAGCGCGAATGAGAAATAGAGAGACAGAGGGAGGAAGGGAGAGAGAAGAAAGAGAAAGAGAGAGAGGAGCCAGCAGAGTGTCAATCAGCCAGCGTTTTGCCCGCATTGCCCCTTAATTTAATCACTGTTTAATTACTGCTGTCCCCTGAGGGGTGCTCTGCTAGGTTCAGTTACTGAGCTGTTCCTCTCCCTCTGCCTCCGTCTCTGGGAGCATATTTAGCCCTTGGACACTCTCTCTAAAGCAGGCCACTCTCTCAGAAGCCTCAGCAGAATTTCAACCTTACCTCTGGGCCCCTAGCACAAATCTGCTGATGATAATGTCAAGGGCAAGCACATATGCATATGTGTGATGAAAGCTGCCTGCAGGAGGAGAGGAACCACAAACACATAACTTTAACCAGCAGAGCAAGGGCAGGAGGAGCAGCTACCCACCCACTGTTCACTCCTCCCGGTCCGCCCCCTTCCCCATGTAAGTGTCTGCACCCAGGGTTGGATGCAATGCGAGATCCAAGCGCTGTGCAACTCATCATTAAAAATCACTGCTGGAAGCGTTGGTCAGGTTTACAAAATAAGCTCCCCGGCACTGCATAATGTGCACCGCCATATCTGTGGCCAAACACAGAGCACATGTTGTGGTTTCTCTGGATTACCAGGAGCCCACTACCACAGATCCTACACAGGCAACCGCGTTGGGGGAATAACTCACATTTAGCTCTTAAGCTGCAGCAATCAATATAAATTTAGCATGGTAATGATCAGGTGCAGGGGATATAGGTCTCCTGTGCCTCTCTCTCTATCTCTCTCTCTCTCTTTTCCCCGGTACTCGCCATGGCGCCCGAGCTCCCAGAGGCCTTTGGGTAACACAGCTAAGGCTCTGCAGTGCACGTCAAACCTTAGCTGAGGATTACAGCAGGGGAAACAAACAAACACGGCTGTCTCAGGGTCTTAGCGACAGGCATAAGCAATAGCCTATGCTAGTAATGAATCCACTGAAGGCACGCAATTCGGCACACACACCCACAAAAAACACACACACACACACACACACTTGTACCCACCTCATCAGCCCTCAACCCTCCACACTTCCTTTCCTGAAGCAGCAGAGGTATTTTAGACTGTGTTAAGGATATAATGGGACAAATAGAGATGATGTGATGAGGGGTGTGTTTGTGTATGTGTATATGTGTGTGTGTGTGTGTGTGTGTGTGTATGTGTGTGTCTAACTGACTGATAGATGAGATGCTGTCTCTCCGGAGAGTGTCCGTGATGATGACTATCGCCATGGGAGGAGAGTTGGGACAGTTGTGGCTCCTGGGTATTCAGATTGGAGTGTTGACAGGTTTATTATTGAAGTTTGTTTTTCTCCCCCCATTCTGTCTTTCACTGGACGAATCGTGTCGGGGTGTGATTGTCACAGTCTTCTTCTGTAGTTTCGACTCTTCATACACAACAAGTCTGCCGTTTCTACACCAGTTGGTCTCTTGCCACTCTGGCTTCCATTGCAACATATCAGGAAGGAGGCTTACTGAGACACCAATAACGTAGATTAATTAAACACCATAACACTTAATGTTTTGCTGTCTATTTTTATACCAGAAGTTGTAAAGAATTTAACGCTTTCCGAGGCAGTATCGATGCCAAAGAGCAAACTGAAATTGGCTAGAGGATCGTGCCTAATTTAATCCCTTTTACCGGGCTCCTTGGCCTTGTTTGTGTCCAGCAGGATGCCTCACCAGACTACCAAGGCCTGTAATGCAATTGGCGACCTGCTGCCTGTGACATTAATAAAGACGGAACATGTACAGGAAATTAAACTCTCACTTTCCTACTGTAATGAGATCTTATCCATCATGATACTGTTTACCTCACAATCAGATAAAATCATCAAATTGGAGCTCAGTCAGGGCCTCATGCATTGCCATCACTGCAACATACTGGCATTACTCTTGTAAATGGATGGACAAGTGAATGGGATTTAAATAAAGACTCTATATGTTAATGGGCAGGGTTTAGATCCCCTGGTGATCCACTTCCTACAGAGACACGGGAGAAGAGGTGTGGGAGCACAGAGTCTGCACTGAAGATGAATGTCAGTGGAGTGTTGTTGTGTTATACACTTTTCTAATCTGCCTCTCCTGGCAAGAGGGAGGAAAGTGAACATGTTGACCTCAGCATGTGTCTCAGGGATCTCCGTGTCCTGGTTGTCCACAAGAGGGAAGTAGCTAGCTGCCGAGACGGAAGACAGGCCACAGGCTCGCAATCACACTGGAGAGATGTGAGATGTATTAGCTAAAAGCTATTGTCATTTGCTTTACTTTTATACATCACTGAATTTTTTTTCCACCTCCTCTTCATTACACGAGCTTATGATCTTTGATATAGAAGAGGGAGAAAGTGCTGCGGACGAGGAGGTGAGGCAATGCAAATTTGATGGCATTGGCTTTTATAGGTAATATGGGGGCACTGATCAAAGGTTCACAATACTCCAAAGCAGCGAGGTTGCACTCAGGAGGGGGAACAAGTGCTCTCCAGCCAGGCTGAGCAAATTGCAAGATCAGCTCATCAGAATTCAACTGGAAGATGTAAGTTAGTGGAGACTAATTGAAGACATATTTAAGAGGCATCCATCTGGATATGGCCAGGCTCTCTCCTGCTCTCCTTAGTAATTTCTCTGTGAATATTAATAATGTTTTTTATATAATAGTGCATGTGAGGAGGGGGTTAAGGGTTCTCTAAATGAAGCCCCTCCAACGTACAGGGCGAAATTACTCTGAGGATATCTCAAGCAGACCATCCATTTACTTGCCCTCTTTGCCTCTCTCGTGCACAGGGAGGGCGAAGGCACATTTGTGAAAAGGCGTGCATGTGGGATGTTATCAGCACCTGCTCTACATGGCTATATGAGCCAATTAAACAAGTATGGGTGTATGTTGTCCTCCCCTGCATGATTAGAATCACCATCCCTGGCTGTGTGGTCCTGTTTGACCTGGCGCATGTTAAGATTGAGTATTCCCTGAAAAATAGGTTCAGTTAATGAAGAGTATTGAGCCACACACTGATCAAGAAGTAGGCCAGAAAGGATGCAACTACAGATTAATGAAGTCGTGGAGATGAGAGCAGGTTGAATTTGCATAAGACACTCAATAAGAATTAATGATATTACATATGTAGTATGGGAAGTGTAAATTAAGTCCTACCTTACTGTCATATATGTATGTATATATATGTAAATACATACAGAAATGTATCAAAAAATGCACTTCAGGTCGGTAACATCAAGAGTAAGTACAAAGAAGCCTTTTTTTTTTTCATTGAATTCTTATTGTTCCAGCCAAAAAGCTGTTTTTCTTCACATTGTCTTGGTGTGATCTATGTTTTCAGTTTCCATGGATTCACGTCTGTGACCCTACGACATCATTCCTTCCCTGTGCTTTACGGCGGATCCCGATCTGTCAGTGAAAACACCGGGGCAAAGAACATCGTCAATATGGCATTCACAACTGCTGTTATTTCCCCCAGGACCTGGAATCACATTCGAAACAATCCTCTGGGGACGTATTTAGACAACAGACCAATCCACACGGCTGGTAACTCAAACCTCACTGTCACAGCGCTGCTTTTAACAGGCTTTAAAAGGGAAAATGATAAAGAGAGGGGTATAGTAGGATGGTTATACAGTCCCTATCACTTGCCACTATCCGGGACTTTAAAAAGAAAAAAAATAATGAGATATAATATACAGCAGGCCCCAAGCCTGTTATTGAGAGATGCATATTCCTTTTGTACTATTCCACTGAAATGATCCTCTGGTCCTTATGGCACACTGACAGAATAATATAGAAGTATTTAGCGTAAGAGAAAAATCCCCAAAAGCTGTCACCATGGTGATTCCATTGAAGGTATGATTACTGTCCCAGATGTCGGTGATGATGGAGGCAACAAGAAGTGTTATATTAGTCCCCAATGCCTGACAACAATAATACCTTTCTTCTATTCAATCTAACTTTCTCTTACGCCACTGCTTTCATATGCCTGGCTGCTCGGTAGCTGTTGTAGAAATGAAAAAAAGAAAGAAATTCCAGTCGCGCCGACAGGTGTCTGATTCATATTCACACGGCGCAGATAGATGCAGATTGCCTGTGGAGATCACCATTTGTGCAAAAATAATAGTGTATCTAAGAAATACTGGACCAGGGTCAGAGTATGGGCATTCAGATGAGATGTGTGTTTGAGAAGAAATGAAACAACAGTGAGGAAGTGATTGCTATAATGATAGACCCCTAACCAGACATCTTTCATAAATGGAAAACTTGGATTTAGGCCTAAAAGGGACAGAGAATTGGGAGAGCAACTTGCAAGACAATTTAGAGAAAAACGTTTTTTGGGGTAAATTGCTGCATCATCCACGCTTAAGATGGTTTCAGGTAATAGAGTTCATGTCAGTCAATCCATTATAGGTTGAAAAGAGTTTTGCAGACAGTCAAGCAAAAGTTTCAGCAAGTTTTCCTCCTTGTCTTTAATCTTTTTTTTGGCTGATGGTTTTACATTTGACATACTTCACTTGATGAATAAAATAAGATTTTTTACATACTAAACACGTATAGCAAGGCTTTTCTTTCAGTGCCATTTCCTTCTGGTATGTAAAATGGAAGGTCTAACCTGAGGGTATATGTACAATATGATTAGAATGGGAAGTCATTCTCCCTCCTTCCTCACGGCCACTGTGATAAAAATATTACAGAGTGATTAGGGGGGTAGAAAAAGCTTTGGTTCATTTATATTTTATACCATATGAAAAAGTAATCTGACCTAAAGACACTGTGGCTCATGCTGGATATGGAAGTAAGGAAGCCTACGTCTTCATTTCAATGGAATTATTGTATTATTTACGTCATTAAGAACCAGGGCCACTGCATAACCCAGATTCAGGGGACGAATGCACTAATACAAGGTTGGAGATGGAAATAAGGTGACAGCACGAGTACTTCCATCTTAAATCAGTCTGATCAGTCTTGCATAATGCGATGGTTATTACATTCAGGCTGTATATATGGATATCTGTGAGGGAAGATGGCATGCTGTTAGTGTGGGATCACATTAAATATAGCCTGAGAGTTTGACATCAGGTAGACGTTGGTTGAACTCCATACATTATTAGTGTTGGGATGTGTCAGTTTCAGTTTTCACTAAGCAGCCCGCGTGGCTGATGGATGTTTTGCAAACGCGTAATACAGTCAATTATCAGAGTCAATATCTAGACTCAACAAATATTATGTCAGTAAAGATTTCACAATTATATTTTTAATTATTAATCCTGCGGTAACTGATCATTTTCTGGAAATATGGAAGCAGCGCATATATGATAGTATCCTCACTTACTCCATCCACATTCACACATTCTAGTTTTAAAATGGCGTTATGAATTCTGTCTGGGCTAGATGTTTAGCTCTTCATCAGAAATATTTTCTGTACATTTTAACACCCCTGAAAACGCATATCACCTGACGATTCATGTGATCCGGGAACGCACATGCTGGTGTAAAGAGGAAGCAGATTGTGTAGCTGCTTGGTTGAAGTATATATTACCAACGAGTGGTGAAAATGAAGAGCAGGGATTTGGGAGGTGTAACTGCTACTGACACTTTGTATTTACCAGTGATAGTTGACGTATGTATGTATGTGTTAATACAAATGTCTGAGTGAGACGCTCCGCCGTTTCTGCAGACTTCCTCCGCCTGACCTTCCAGCATAATGTCCTAAGAAATCCCCCCCCATGACACGAAAATGAAAGAAACCAGATATCTCCTGATGAAAGAGCGAATGCTACTATTACTACAAAGTATTGTTGTGGATGTAGCCACTGTTTAGATTTGACATGGTGAACAGTTGCCCATGTCCAAGCCCAGCAGATACGAAGCATTAGCATTCATATGGAGTCATGTTGTTGGCAATCTGGTGAATCTAAATCCAATATTCTCTCCCCCTTTTATCTCCATTTTTGGTCTCCACCATCTCTTCGGGGAAATATCTGGCTCTTTAGCTGCTGAGCTGCCACGTTAACCAGCAAGGGGCTCACTTTCCTACGAGGAGCTGGGTAGGTTCTCTACAGTGGGTTTTTCATTTGAAGCATCTGCCTGCTCTGCCGGAATAATAACTTGCTAACAACCACACAATAAAATTGCCAGCAAGAAAGCAGCAAAATTACCTATAAAATTATATAATAATAATAAAGTCTAAGAAAAACAGACGCATCTCAGCTGCTTTAACTTTTTATTGTTTTATAGTCCCCCTCACCTATCAGCTGGCACGACCACTACAAACACCCTTGATAAAAATGTAGTCCCATTATATCACATTGAAAGACATTATGTGAATTAATATGAAAATATTAACTATAGCAGCTTTCAGGCATTTATGTGATATTTTTCATACCATAGCATTTGCAAATGTGTCACTTGTTACTGCAAATTAATTCAGCTGTAACACACAGTATGGTGCTGTTTTTATACAACACACTCTCCCAGTGTTCAGTGTTGTGTTTTAGCGTTGCTACCCCCATACACGTTTTGCTTTGCATCCCCCAGCCAAGGTGAGGCAGGATACTGAAATGCATTAACTTTGACCCTGCCCAAACATTTACATACACAAAACACAAACTGCGTCGGCTGATGCCCCCATAAACATGACACAATTGTGATGTGCCTGTCACACACAGGCCTTGTCACTGTGATTGTGTGCTATTGTGACAGGACTTGTGTGCCTCCGTGCAGTTTGTGTACATGCGTGACACGGGAGCGTGGGGGGGTTTGCATTTTTGGGTTCTTTGATGAGTGTGATCGCGTGGCCGCATTTATGCTGCTTCACTTTGACAGCACTTGTCCGGCTCCATCCTGTAGGTCGGCCGGGGTTTAATTGCCAGCCTTAAATATTCATGGGCACATTGAGTAGATAAATGAAGGTATAAGCAGACTGTAAAATTTCCAATAGGTCAGGTGTCACTGACTTCACCGGATACAATTTACTGTATGATCCGACATACGGCGTAATGCCAATTAATATGTTAAGAGCATGAAAAGGAACCCTAATGGCATTTTCCATTTATGCATTATGAAGTAATCTACAATGAGATGGATACGCTCAAGACTAAAGGTGCACTGGAATAAAATGGTGTGCTTTATGAGGGTGTTTTATATAGGTATGAATCTATATAATTCTAACATAGACTCTCACCTTCGATGCTTGCAGTCATTACTTTTTACCTGGGCACATGTTCCCTCTGGATAACCTGAATATGTTCAGGTCAAATTATAATGCAATTTATCGTTATACAAAAAGCAGCAAAGGTACTGCAGGCGGCCAGGTTGTATACTCTTTATAAGTTCAGGTTTAAGGGTTTATTAGGTGTAGATTAACACATTATTAGACTAAAAGCAGTTGAAGCACACAAACCATTTCATATGAGATTAGTTCTCACTTAATATTTGTACCCAATAGCCGCCATTTTTACAAGGTTGCCATAATTTCCTACACCTAGAACCAGCAACATTAAAGCTAGGGTTGGTTATCGTGGAAAAGCTAGCAAGAGCATGCTACGGCTATCGTCAAAATGCAAACCACACAGCTACAAGAAGCCGATTTCTCTTAACTTAGACCCTACATTTATTCGTTGGAAGTGATGCTACAGTTTGTAATAATACAGATGCTTCCCTTATTTGGTGTGTTGTAATGTATTTTGATTACTAGCTTAAACATTTCTTCAGTTTCAATTGAGCAACCCAGTTTAGTAAACAACCGGAATTAACTTCAGGACTTTAGACATACACTTAAATGAATGGTTGGTCCAAATCAATGCTTGTACTTTGAGTTGTTTCATAACCAGCCTCACTTACAAACTGGAACATCAACTACACCCTGGTGGTAGCATCTACAATGTAGACACCACGTTTACACAAGCCTGACCAACTTTGTGAGCAGAGTCAGTATCCTAGCAACACAACCAAAGCCAACCTAACCTAACTCTGCCACCCAGCTGTCCCTCTCTTGCCAAGGTTAGCACCCCTCATCTTCTGCGCTTCATCCTTCTCCTTAATGGCTTATTTGACGATAATTAACCCTGAATCCTACAGAGACAGGCCAGTGAGAGATTGATGGCCTCGTCGGCCTGCAACACCTGTTCTACTACAAGGCTCACAGTTACCAAACCATGGCCAAATATGACTGCCCCGGAGCCCTGCATGTTAATGTCAAAGACAAACACAGGTCCTCCCCAGTGGCCTGGGTGTTCTGTATAGGGCAACATTGTGACCACAACCTCTGATTACACTCATTATTCCATTCAAGCCTGGCTGCTCCGAGGGGCCATCCTGTGGTCCCTTTTGTCCCAATTAGCCACACTGTACCTTAAAATGTCTGTTCGTCTGCTGCTACACATCTTCGGGCACACAGAAGCTCTTGCTCGCCAGAAAGCATATTTCATGCGGCCAGTCCTTTCGTTAGTGAATCCATTTAGGGAGGGAAACAAGTGCTCACTTGGGAATTTTGCAGCACATGGGGACTGTATAATTGACAGCTGCAGCGAAGAGGTGGTGAAAGTTCTTTTACTTTTCCATTGGTTGCTGTTTTGCAGACCTCTTCTATATTAAATTATTTTCCTTTTGCCTGCAGCTTAGCGAAACGCACGTGTAGCTTGATCAATTGGTTTTGTTGTCAGTGTTTATCAAACTGTTTTTGCTGTGGTAGTTTGATGCTGGGAAAGCACATCATCGCGGCACTTCCAGGCTTCGCTCAAGTGCTCATTATTGCCGCGAACAGATGTGGATTTTTTCTTCTTTTTTTTCACTCTACTTGACATGTTCCTCACTACTGTAGGTGGGAATCCTGGTTGTCTTCTTAGCATGTCGGGGTGAAGCGCGGGCTTCTGTCTTGTTCGTTGCAGAGGGGCTTCGGGAGTAAGGGAATAATCGACTGCAGAAAAGTGTTTAATTTTTCATAAACAGAGGAACCACCAAATGCACACAACTAACAATGTACCCCAAAGCAGATGTAGAGCGTTTTTAATTTATGGAGAACTGAGCGAAATGGGCAGATGGAGCAAGAGGAGGTGGAGGCATGCTGAGGGACTCCACTTTTCTCTCTTCTCACCTCACAAACAAGAGAAGCCTGTGAGCGTGTGCCACAACACACGCAAACACACTCCCACACACCGCTCAAAGACACGAGCACATGCACAAATGCAGACATGTTCCACCCCCACCATTTACACGCATACACCCATCGCTGCCATCACTTCCACCGCAGACGCACACACTTACCCCCCCCATCCATTTCCAACACAACAAAACACACATGGATGCATCCCCCTCCCACACACGTGCAATGCAACCAAAAACTATCCCACCACCATCAGCGCCTCTCTCTCCCTCTGTCTCTCACTCACTCACACACGCACCTACACACACACACACCCACACACACACCGGCAAATCCTTAGGGTTCGACTGGACCCAATTGAGAACACCCAGTAATGAATTGCCTCATGCGCTCTGCAGCAAGCAGACAGGCTTCATTCTGTCGGGCCATATGTAGGTATGAATATGCATGGGAATCTGTCATACAGGCAACAAGCACTACATATATATGATGCCAAAGGTCACCAGTGTGAGGAGTGAAATTAGCTCTCTGCTGGGCATTTGGAGACATGTAAGACTGTGTTTGGAAAGCGTGGGTGGACTGTGAATCATGCTAATGTGTGGATGCAGTCCTTGGCTCACTTTTAGAGGACAACATTGATTGAGAAGTTTGGCCACTTACTATTATCTGTTTTCATTAGAGGTAGAGGAAAAATGGTGAAGTCACTGGGTGCATGCTGCTCATACGCCAAGGCCGCGCTAGAGAGGAAATAGCCCATTAATGTGGATATATATATATATATTGACTCCCTGCTACGATTGTGAGTGAAGTTGGTTTTTAAAGCCAAGGTGATACTGTATGTAGAACAAGTATTCTATCCAACAGTTGCATATCTAACAAAGAAATTTAATGTGTATGTTACATTAGTATCAGCATACACATATAAGTAGGCCTACATAATAAGAAATTAAAGTAGACAAATGTCATTATGATAATATCTCTTAAATAATCTCTTCTAATATAGAAACAGTGTCCCTAACATAGGTACAGTTAGAAAAGTGGCAGGTTTACTTTTCATCATTAAAACAAGCCACCATAAACAGCACTAGCATGGGAGCAGATTATGTTTATGTAAAACTAAAATGAAAGAAAAAGGGAGACTGCTAGCTGATAGCAGCGCAGGCAATCTGCATTTGGAGACTTGAGTCTCGACCCGGCCCTCTGCTTCTTCCCCATTCTTTCAAGAACTCTTAATAATTGTCATCCCAGTGATATCCAAGGACTCTGCATCTGGTCTGTTGGCATGAAAACACAGATTTAGCTTAAGCAACCACGAGCATCCTCTTAGAACCCGCTGCTTACTGTTCTTCAGACACTAAAATGTTAAATGTGCTGCCCCTAAATTTGCAGCAGGTTCATCAGAAATATGCTTTTATTTTGTGTTACATAGCTAAAATGAATCCATGTTTATTTATAAGGTAATTCTTAAATATCGGATACAGACTCAAAGTATCCAGTATTGGTCAGGCTGTATTGTAAAGTGGTGTTATTCTTACATGGCCCTGATCTCACTCCCCTAACATACCTGGTTTTCATCCCTTTTCTTTTTTAAAGAAACATGTACTGCACTGCAGTAACATGTGTTCATGAGCCTGAGTAGTTTTGCTTTATCAGCATAGTCTTTGGGTTTCTATTTTGATATTTTTCATTGCACAACTTGACATAGTTTTGTTCGAGTAAGTTTCTGCTTTGCTGTACATATGTTTCATGTTTCCCCACTGACTTGTCACTTCATCTCTAAACCCAAATTCTTCTAGTAAAAATCTAACGGGAGAAGATGTTTTTGTGAGCCCGGCTGCACTTCCAACGAGCACAACTATCTGAGGCTTGTTAACTATTTATTTGCAGTGACATTAGACCAGCATTATGCTTCAACAAAACACATGTGTCCCGAGGCATGGCCCAGACGGCCTCACTGTCCCGCAGTCTTTCTGCTGTAAATTCCCCACTTAAAATTTCATGATCTCCGCTCGGCAGGATACCACTTCCATCATGAAAGAGTTCTCAAACCTAATAACCGTTACTACTCTGGCGGAGCCATCAAAAACCTATTTGTTTCAACAAAAGCCCTCTCCCCCATGCAATGCTGCTGGGTAATAATGCCAGATAGGTTTTAAGGGCAATGAATTGTGGAATTACCATTTTCTCCTCTCTCTGTCTCTGTCTCTCTCTTACTTCCTCCTCTCTCTCTGTCTCCCTCCCTCTCTCTCTCTCTTACTCTCTCAAGATCATTATATTAAACACTTAATTATTCATTGGTAATGCCTGTCATGGTGAAATATTGTCCTCTGCCAATCTGAATGCATCATACTGCCTAGGCCTGCCTCTCTTTCCGAGGTTAATGGCACAGCCGTCACTTGCATTAGCTTGGCTAAATGCAGTGCACCTCATAAGTCAAAGTTCCCTAAGTGAGTGGAGAAGTCATCACCTCGAGTGCTCTCTTTCTCTTTCTCCTTCAGCATGTGGGTCAGTGAGATCATCTTCACATGGGAAGTGACTCTGGACACACACACACACACACATAGGTGTTCACAGTGGGTCTTTATTGTTTTATCTGAAGGGTGGTTTGGTCCTGACAGAGCAGGCGCGTCAGGATGGAGCTTGCCATCAGGGCTTTTTAAAGGTGAAGGGTGAATGGATCACTATTCATGCTGTGCACTCATGGACTGAACATCCATAGATGGCCCCTATAGGGTACAGAGTGTTATGACTAAATTATGAGACTGACATTAGTCATTCCATACCACATGTTCAATTTGGACGGACATAAACAGTATTAAACAGATTACAGGAGATAGTGGTGACAAGGATCTCTCAGGTCTGAGGCTAAGATTCATGGCATCCTCCTTGTGTTAATACTCCCTGGCATGCAATATTTCTTCAGCAAATATGCAGTGCTAACAAAAAAGATAGTTTGGTGCACTTAAGCAAATTGCACGTTGATTACATCTTCCTGATAACGCTAAAATGAAATTCATTTTATCATTGGTTAACAGGGTATTACACGTAATAAGAAATCCTTCCGGAATAGAAGAAAAATGCAAACAGTCACTCGTGTGCCAATAACAGGAAATGCTGACATATGAGTAAACATTTTACCGCCACTGCAGCTTTTCTCTGTGGCAAATAATACCAAAAACGATTAATTTTATTTGAAGTGAGGTCAATCTGTTTTAACCCTTGCTGAATGAAGTGCCAGAGAAATGGGGTAAAAGGATGTCGGAGATTAATACTTTGTCTTAAAAGCCAATATGGATCATTATTTTAGAGCCTTCTACTTACCTCCTTAAACATGTATGACTTTATGTCAGCACATTATGGAAGGTGCCAGTGGAAATGCTCCTTTGCTGCCCTGATGCTTACCTCAGTGCTCAGGTACCTGGAGAAAACTGCACATTGAAAAAAAAAGAAAAGTTACCGGAAAAGCTTGCAGTCCCTCTCAGCAGATTAAGAATAATGAGTGTGCTTACCTACAGTATATGCCATTTGATCTGATTCTTAAAAGCACATAAATTAATCATGCTGTGTTAATTTCCAGTTACCATTTAACTTCAGAGGAACTGTTTAATACATACGTTAAGAAAAGCATGTGAATCAGACTGGACAGGTCCTCTAAAATCAATTAAATTCATGAGGGGGAACTTTTTCTTCTACTTTCATACTTCAGATGCTCATTAAAACCGAAAGGGGAGAGAAGGTCTCAGAGAACCAGCAACAAAAAAACATCGCCGGTTCCTTTAAATCATTTGTTTGTTATTAGTTAATGACTCCTGAAGTCCAACAGCACATTTGGGCGAGGAAATTTCTGACCTTCCCTTCACAGTTGACTCTGCTCACTGTAGAGCTCATTAGTGGATCATCTAATCTCATTAGACTACGCTGGGCTAAGATGGCACTGCGACAAAGTAACCAGTCTCCCTCTCTCTGTCTCTGGTTTGGACCGGGAGCAGGAACAGGTGTGGATGCGGGCGTGCGAGTCTGGGACAAGCGGAGTCCTCGCTAACCCTTCTCCTCTAATTGCTGCGGATGCCAGTATGCTCGCTTTACGCTGCCTTTCATAACAGTTGGTGTTTGGCAAGGGGCTTTTATGTTGATTTTAGCTGATGCTTTGCTACTTATTGTGTCTCTGTCAAAAGAATATTTTTGCATCCTTAGTCGAGCTGAAAATGCGCTCGTCCCTTGTGGACGCCAACTGCTCCGAGACACATTACTGCGAAACAGCCACTCTGCAAACTTCCAGCAACAATCTGATGTTGATTTAGTGTTTTTTTGCTGTTGCTATTTACAAGAAACTTCTGCACATGGAGAAGGAGATGTCGGCACTGAGGATGGAGGGCAGCTGTGGGGATTAACGCTGTATAAGCAGCCTTGCTGGTTTCAACGGCTCCGTAGCCCGTAGGCATACACGGCTAGTTATTTCCATGTTGACAACAAAGATAATCAAACTTTTGCCTGCTGTAACACGTTAAGATCTACAATCAGTCCTATCACTCACTTCCTGTCATATTATACTTGAGCTTTGTTCTGCAGCCCAGTCTCTGTACAACAATGAGCTGCTTCACATCACTGACATTTGTTACTCTCGACCCTGATAACCTCGGCTCCGAACTTAGAGTTTCACTCCTCTCTGTTACATTTCCTCTGTGAGGCTCGTGTTCCAGATCATGTGGAGCCATATTTATTGTCGCAGCTTATTTAAATAATCACCGGCATGTCGACACACATTATGGCCCTCCGTCAAGGTAATAACACATTGCCATTGCTGTTGGGAAGCAAATATTAAACCATAGATCAACATTTAACAATGCATAATGGACTGGATCTACATGTTCCCCCCGTTTCCATTTCGGTTGCCCTTCGGCTATATTAGAATAATTTAATGCTTGGAATAAAATGAAAAAAAGCCGTTGTTATTATTGCCTTTTTTGATAAATAGTTAAAGGAATCGGTGTAACACGTATTACGGAATATGAGGTAGTTTGCATGTGACAGTCGTTTGAATATGATGTGATTGAGCCTGTTCCTTTGCCTTTTTTAGAAATAGTAGATCAGCAAACCGTGTAAACCAAAAACACACATATCAACTACATATAAATCATTCTGGTTGATTTATGTGTCTATGGTTGTGGTTTGTAGTAATGTGACATTCAGGGCATTCTGGCACATGCTTCACCAAATGTTGTTATTTCATATGAAACATTTGCACATATACTGTATGAAAGATTTAAAGCTGCAATAACAGTTTTTTTCCATCATTGGGGGCAGAGGAAATGAGCTGAAAACACTATACTGACATGATATCACCCTTTAAGTTGATATGTCAGAGCTGTTAGCGAGCAGGTGCCTATGTGCACATCCTGTGGTTATTTAGCAGAGTTATCATTCATTGGGAGCTGTGATGTGCTTCTGAGCACCTGGCAAATGTGAGCCTGTTAAGAGTGCATGTCCGTGCCCACGGTTCGTTCAGTTCTGCTAAATGCTCCATTATGTTCACTAAGTTTGTATTATCACCTGTTTGATGGTGAGCAGGTAGCAAACAGATATCAGATCGTCTCTGCTGTGACAGTCGCAAGAGTTAAGAAAATGCTGTAATTTCTGAGAGCTAAAAGAAGCTAATTATGTCCCATAATCTTCTTGGGTCACTTGTTCCCCTGTGTGTTTGGGCTTTACTGTAAAAGCTTCAGCGTCATTAGCAGAAGGCAGGGCCACAGATATAGCCACAGATAAAGTTCGTATTACACAATTTAAAGGCGACCAAAATAAAACGTCCCATTGGGTTTGCACATCGCTTGAGCCATTTGGATGATGTAGGTACATGTCAACAAAGTAAATAAGTTCTATTCTCTTCATTTTTTAGAAATTTTAATAAAAACATTGTTGCATATTATATATTTAAATTAGCTTGCAGTTATTTGGAGAACCCTGCAAGTTATGGAAAAAAATCAGTTTTATTCAAATTCAATTTTCTGAACTTCAGGCCTTAAAACATTTTAAATACGCTAAAATACAAGTACTAGTTAATTTAGGTCGGTCTTAGTTATGCTGATGTCCATGTAACACTTCTTTCCTCTTGCTGTTTTCAAAATAAATGTTGAGGATGTCTCTGTGTGTTGTTGTTCTTTCTTAACTATACAAATTTTATCACACTGAAATATAACTACAAACAAAACCAAGGTGGAACGAATCAACCACCTTATTCAGACTGTATCTCAGTACACTCAGCTGTGGTAAAAGACCATGGATACTTATTGTCTCCGGCTGTACTTTGTGAGATAACACGTCTTTTCAAAGGTTATTCTCTATTTGGCTACTTCAACTTATCTTGAATTAAGGGGAAGTCTAAGTAATTCTAGGACTCTGATATTCCTTCATATCTGTGGTGCTTGACATAGGTCTTAAATTAGATTTATTATCGTCTTTAAAAGGTCTTATAAAGTCTTAAATTCAACTTGTTGAAACCTGCAGAAACCCTCGTATTAAAACCTGAGTTTTCTTTGCTCTTTACCATTCAGTCTTTACAAAAACTATTCATTACCTAAGTTTATATTTACCGTAACATAAAGCGCAGTGTCTTTAAAATACTTAAAGCACAAAAAGTACACACCGTTTTTCCACACACACACACTCAGTCCTTCCTCATCATGGATATGTGGTGACTCCGCTGAAGGTTTAATGAACCATCAGTTGGGAAATCTTCCCCGACTGATCCTGTGTCGGTGTGTGTTGGGTGCCCGGCCCACAGCGCTGGCCCCGGGGACTCCTGCTCGGATCAGCTGTTGCGAGCTGAGCCAGCATCTGACAGAGCGCTGGGGAGCTCCAGGTGGGTCTGATTAGCTCTCCATGGAAGAGACGGGTCACGGGAAGGCGTCTCGGGTTACCTTCGCACAGGCGGCAAGGAGGCAGGGAGGAGAGGAAGGGGAGGAGAAGGAGAAGGAGGGAGGCGGTGTGTGGCGGACAGGCAAATGAGTAGTTCCAGGGCAGCGAGTGGGAAATTAGACACATGTCGGCCGAGGTCTCAATTTTCCCGCTATCAGCACGACACCTGGCCTCGTCTTAATTGGTCAGGATACCTCACCTAATCCATCGCCTGTCCTCCTCAGTGTCTGGAGCCCTCTAAGCTCGGCTGGGCGCTGTGGCGAATGGACAAAAGCTCTGGAAGAAAGAGGGGCCTCTCTCTTTGAGGCCTAATCCAATTAGGTAACTGTTAGGAGACCGTGAGTAGAGTTTCACGTCCCTTTAAAAGTAGACACGAACTCCGGCAACCTCCGCGACCTCAGAGAATGCCATCTTGTTAAGAGTCGCAGCGGGGACCCCGATCCCCCTCTCTTCGTCCCTCCGACCTGAGGGGGGGGTGTGTGAGAGCGCGCGTGTGTGTGTTTAAGCAAGAAACAGAGAGAGAGAGGAATAAATGGTCCCAGCTCACATGGCAGCTAGTCTACATCTCATCCAAGTCTAAAATAGATGGGTATCTGAGGGCTCTCTCCTGATAGTTGTGTAATGGAGCTTGTGTTTGCTTTCAGTTTAAACTTAATTAACTCTTTAATACTCTTATGTAAACACAGCAGCACAAAATAAAACAAAACAACTCAAGAGCCACTGTAGCATACAAAAGTACAGAAACTGCACTACGGGGAGCGATCTGATTTATTCATATTTACAGAATCCTGATTGCCTTAGGTGATATCTGTGCCCGTAAATACATGAATATGTATCAGTGCTTTTTGAGACGTGTTACTGCTTACATATTTCCCACACACCTCCCAATTTTATTCGTGCTAAAAAGCGTTTCGGGCGCCGCATTAAAAAGCCACTGTTTTCCATTTGTGAAAAGCATCTAAGTATCGTAAACCTGTGATGTGCCCTGCCCAGGTGGCACGGCCTCAGAGACTGCCCCTAAATGTTTGCTAAAGGTGGGGGGGAGAGAGATGCAGGCCGGCCCTCCCAATATACCCCATAATGTCCCTGCATAGTGATCAAACAATGAAATTTAATCAGTGGCCTCCGGTCTACTTCCCATAAAAATGTGTTCTCTAATATAAAGTTCATTTCTATGAATATTAGAGCAGCATATCATCTGTTGAATATTTAATTTGATCTGCACCTTTTAATAATGCAGAATCAAGAATTGAGCATTTGCCCCTTTTCCTATAGATGATGACTTTGTCCACTATTGTATACGTATATCACATATTGCATTACACCGCGCTGTTGGTAGTTAAAAGTGGCATCTTCTGCCATGGAAATTATGACACGGCTTAGGGCTCATTTGCCGTCGTTGATATGTTGTGAGTCCGAATGATGAAAATTTACGTAAATGAAGGTCAGCTACACATTGCTTGGCACCTGCTCCTCCTGAATGTTTATTTGAATCAACTTAAGATTCACTTGTTGGCCTGAGACCTGAAGTGAAAGACCAGCAGCAGGAGATATAAGAGGTGGTGTCAGAGATGAACATACTGTGTTTGTGTAAGGGCTGTGCAATCTCTCCACGGCGTTGCTTATCGGCTATAATTGTTTGAGATTATAAGGATGCAAATGAAGTGTGTAGACATGGCAACCCTGTTGGAAAAAGCCTTGAGGCGGTCTCCTCTTTGTTTCCTTCCCCTCTCAGCCATGTTCTAATTGTATTATCCCCATCATTTTAGTTATTTGCTTCTCGCTCGTTTTCTGTCTCCCTCCCCTGAATGTCTTTGTAAGGCACAGTCATCAAGGTGATAATTGCATTGCCAGTCCCCAGTAAGAGACATTCTTAATTATTTCAGCATTAGGCGGTAGTTATACAGGCAATTAATGCTTGACTTCACGATTATATACTTTGTTTGATTGCCTTTTATCAGCAGGACACAATGGGCTTATTTGCATCTGACAGGAGGAACGCCGCAGTTTCCTACAAAAGATAAGTGATGTGACATTCGCTGTATGGCTCCCATTCACATGCAAACATCACATGTTGCGCTGAAGTGCTTTTAATCACGGAAAAAAATACACCGCACATGAGAATACTTGCATGGAAAAGCGTGGACGCTGAATGAGCTGTCAAGACATGAAAAAGCCATTGAGGTCAGTCTGTGCTTTTGAAGACTTTGGTGCCTGCTTCAGAAGTCTCCTCCTTTTTAAATATCTCCCGGTCATTAACCAGCGGAGCTTGGTCCGAATTGTTTTCACCTTTCTTGGAACACGTGTTCCTCGCTCGTACATGCCCGGCTCTTTATCTCCAGACGAGCAGTTTCACCCTTTGTACTTTGTGGCTAGTTGTTGAGTTTTTTTCTCTCTGTATCATTCCTCGAGTGTCTCCGATCTCAGTAAAAGTAACACACTTAGAATATGCTGCTAATAAGTGGAATTATATTTTACATGCTGCTTTATAATTCGATTCAGTCCTAATTACACTGTGGTGTACACCTGGCACTGGCCCCCACTACCACATTCCTCTGTCTTTAAAGTCTTGGCCTGGGCATCAAAGCCGTCTGGTTTTGATGATATTTTGGCACTCATCTGTGTTGGCTGCAACTTAAATAGGATTAGAGTGTTGCATGTTAAAAAGGCCTCTGCTCTTCATCTCGGCATAACAGGATATTATAAGTATTTTTCAATGTCAAAACTTATAGGGGGAAAAACGGTAACATGGTAAAGGAAATTGCAAACAGGAAAGGCCTCTAAATATGCAGTATATTATCATGTAGAAGTCTTTTTTTGAAATTCCTCCATGCTGAGCTATTGCACTCCCTTGATATTATAGACAGATGCAGTGGACTGGATTTAGCAAAAACCCCTTGAACAGACCAGTACACCGACGGTCCGGTCAAGTGCACCTCTGGGCAGAACCTTAACCGAATGCTGTTTGCCTGCCAACATTATTACAAGCTAAATTGGGTTCAGATATTGCGAGACAGCACACCAGATGTCGGATTTAATCCGAAGTTTTTTCGTGGCAGATGATCTGATATTCAAAAGAGACGAGTAAAGGGTAGAAGCTGATGTTCAAATGAAAGGAAATTCAGGACACAGTGTTTACAGATGTGCATTCACATTGTTTGCTAACTCCCAGTTCATTGCTTATTCTGGTGTTAATTATTATCTGTATCTGCCAAGACTGGCTAATTTGTGCGGTAATATTGATGAAGGTAGATGAGGCCCATTGATGTTGCATGGATCACTCGATCTTAGTGAGGAGAATTGAAATTATTATTATTTGATGTTGATTGTTGGATATAATAGCCAATATATATAACTATAAGGATGACCTTTATTGTGCAATTTTCCCAACAGGATAAAGGCTTGATTTACGACATAAAGGAAGTGTATCTGTTAGAATATAGAAAGACGCTAACATTTTTGTTTTCCCAGGTAGCTACCAGTAGCTTTCCCCATACGGCGGAAAGATACTGGTGATGATGCAACTGTGAAGTGATGCTGCTCTCCTCAAATCACAGGCTCACAGAGAGGGTCAGTAAAGAGACTGACAGGGAAGGTAAAAACTTTTGGGATTATATTTTAATGCGGATGATCTGTGGCTATAATCTGAATATGGAGAGAGCTCTGGGACTTTAAGTTGGTCGTGTTTCAACTAAATCCATAAGCAGTTAAACTTGCCTGTACTTAATTCAACCAAGTGTTTTACACCGGGTGTTTATTCATTGTACTGAGATCAAGGTACTAGTTGAAGGAGTTGCACGGCTCGAAGCAACAGCCATGTTGCTGATACTAATAGAACTTTCTTTTGGTAGTCAGGGCTGCAGGGTGGAAAGCGGACAAACGTGACGGAACAACAACTAACTTGTTGTGCCCCTGGAGGAACAGAGGAATATTAGCATCCTAATGAACAAACATCCGTTCGTTGTTTACCCTTTTGTTCTGAAATGGTCCAGAACTATTCAGTAAAATATCTACCACTATAACTGCAGATTTAGTAGATTATATTATATTGTTACTTTATTATTGCTACCGTTCTGATAGTATTCTAGGCATGCAGTGAGTAACTTGAGGAACAAAACTGAAAAAAACTAAATGAAACTAGAGAGAAAATAACACGAATAAATGAATAAAAAGGATCCAACAAAGACTTTTAGAATAAGTGGAACTTGTGTGATTTATTATTTAACATTACACAGTGTGTGTTCTGTTGATGATATAAAGGGCTAAAATGCATGTGCTTTTTATTGACAATCATCATTTAGTCTGTTAAAAGATTTTCTTCGCATGAGCTGCTGTGAAGGATTAACGGTGCAAATAGTCGACACTGAACCAATCAAGACTGAAATGATTTAACCCTCATTAACATGCAATACATAGTATCTGCAACAATTAATTTCATTCATTATTGATAAACTAGTTCAAGTAGCTTCCTGCTGTTTTTGTTTTGTATTGAAGTCATGAGTCGATGAATGGCTGCAACAAACAGATATTTCTGATAAAATGAACATTGAGAGCAAAGTGAATCTACTGATCTGTAAACATGTCGCCCAGACTGCATTAATACTTGACATGTTCTTGTAAATATAGTACTTTTGTCAATGCCAAGCTGTGGTTTCATTAATTATTTTTTTGGGGGGATGAACTGACCTGAACTTGTCTCAGCAAGTATACAGCCCCAAAGAAATTCAATTGTCAAGAGACAAATCCGTCATGCAGCCGAGAAGAGCAAAGGAGGAAGCGTGATGCTGTTATAGAGTGACTGTCGGGATGACGTGGGGGGGAGGATGGATGGAGTTTAATCTCTATTTAATGTGCTCTTTATTTCCTGTTTCCAACTGAACGTTAATACACTTCCCTCTAAAGCACGATTACATCATTCCCTATCTCTATCTGTTTGTGTATAAAGTAACTGTAACCACAACACTGCTCTCCCGACCTTACATTAACCCAGACCATGATAATTATCTAAACCTCAACATGCCTGTTCTGTGCCTAAACTTTTCTTTCCTTCGATGTGCGTTATTAAAAATGTGCATAAGAAAGGGTGGATGGAAAATCCCCCTATACATGTCACTCTAGGCAACATAAACAAACTATATTGTTGTTGCTTCCTTGTCCTAAAGATAGATTATTGCGCATCATAGATAATTGTGGAATGGAAAGAGTGGAAAAGTTTGCCCCCAGCTTGAAAGCCTGAGTTGAGCCCAAAAACTGGGGGAATTATCTCAAATCACCATGTCCAACAATATCTCTGTACTTTGCACACATCTTCAAGTTCAGGTTCGTATAGAGATTATAATTGCAGTTTTTCCTCAGTCAGTAACATATATATATATAGATTTTGTGTCACTGAAAGCAATAACTGCTGAGTATGAAGAAGCGGTCGTCTCCTGTGGGTTTACAACAGAACTTCACCTATTTTCCTTCTCCTGCTGCTCACCGGCTTCCTCGCTAGTATTTTATAATGAGAGTGTGATTATTCTTTTCACTTTTTACTCATTCTGGTCTTGAGGGGCACTTCACTCTAAAAGAGCAGTGGCTTGAGTCACAATAGCCACTATTATATCTGAACCCCCCCTGCCTGATATCTACCCAGAGATAAACTCCATTCACACTGGCATCCACACACACACGTCTGTAACAAACACATGCACAGCAGTCATTGCCCATGCAGCAGGACATACATCAAGACCACCGTGTGGACATCAAAGATCAAATTACACCTCCCAGTATGAGACGCATTGATAACCTCGATGTCAGTAGGAATCCAATCAAAATCTAAATTGTGCCCCACTAAAACGGCCCCCTTGATTAGTTCTCCAATAAAATCCATTTCCTGCCCTCATGCCTATTTTAGGCAGTTTATTTCCCCTGTGGTATCAAGCAATAGGCCCTACCCAGGACTCCCGTCTCACCAGGCCCGGTGTGAATGCTTGTCTGTCTGGAGTGCTGTAGCCGTACAGTTAGCTTTTACAATATTCACCGCCGGCTCAACCTTTTGTGTCCGGCTTGTGCAAAAACTAAACGGGCAAGGATTCCTGACCATTGTGGGACTTTTTCTACTTTTTTTCTTTTTTTTCTTTAAATCTCACAGTGCTGAGCTGGAGAGCTATTATCTTGCAGACAGGCAGAGAGGAATAGCACAGATGTAATACAGAGCCGTGGTCTCTCTATCACAGGAATGCTGCCATGAATCACTCACGTACAGAAAGTCTTATCTGCTGATAAGTGGTCTTATATTTCAGAAAGATTCAGCACACAGTCTGTTTCTGTAATATCGTTATTACACGCTGCAAGTTTTATGTAAATTCAACTGTAGCACTGGTAATATTTCTCTTTGCCGTGTTTTCCTTTTTATTACACTTACCTCTTTGTCAGTCCTCTGGTGCCTATATCTGTGCCCTGGAGTGTGTGTTTGCAGGTATTTGCCACTGATGATCCTCTTTATTTCTGACCCTATAAATTGCTTTTAAGCACAAAGTATGTACTGGAAGTGACCTCAGAGCACAGGAGAGATGGTTCAATTGTCTGAAAGGGAGAGCCTGGACCTTAAAGTAGTAGGAACTGATTGCTGATTGCAGGTACATGTGTAAGCACTGCTATAGTCGGGCACATATAAGCATTATACTTATTATAATTATGGACATTGGCTTGCCTTGTGGTTAAAGGGGCACTCCACCAATTTTACATGTGAAATTTATCATGGGAAATATGTGCCTGTTACAGTACACTGTCCTCTGACTGGAGAGGCAATCTAAAGCTTGGATTACAAACTGGAAGTGAAGAAAAGAAAGTGTGTGTTTAGGAGGCCAATGAGTTGCATTATGGAAACTGAAAGATCATCTTTGGAACTTATGTAATGGGAGAGTTTAAGTCTGGACATGTCAACCATAGCTGCTTCGGTTTTTACTGTTGTCATTCAGATGTTGCCCTATAAATCCATTACACAACTAGGGTACATCTTGTATGTTATTTAACTTGTAGGACATGTTGTTCATGAGGGAGGTTTTCAAGTGGTTAACAACTCTCTGGGTTCTAATCGACCTGTTACCTGCATGTATGTAACATGTCTTAGTCTGTAAATAATCTTCAGCAACACTGTTTTTTCATGCATAGCACTAATATAAATACTAACCACAAATTAAACACAAAAGGTTGTGAGACCCATTTTAACAAGGAACAGGAATAAACATGTATAGTGTCCTATTGACCTTTAACTCTGCAGAGGCGAGGTAATAAAGGGTTAAATGGCCCTAATCCTCCATCTTTTATAGAGGAGTGATTTACCATTGGACTTGACAAAAGGTGATTTGTTTACTCATAGATCCGCCCCTAGAGATATACGTCCTGCCGCCTGGTCCAGATTCAATCTCTCTGTCCGGTGCAAGTGTGCGACAACTTGACAACTTGACAAGCGGACGTAATTGTGTGTCACGCATATAAAGTTTACTAAAATGGAAATTGACCATCCCGGGATGTTTTACAGCAGAATTACCTAATTTACTGTATTGACATTATTGACCCCTCGACAGGCCGGAGAAGGGATTCTGGTGACCTCAGCCAGTAAACAAATGGGGGAGGGATCAATACGACAAAGTCAGAGTTCACTCGGCTCCCCTGGCTGCGTTTATTGCAGAATGAACTCCATTAAAAGTTTCCAAGGCCCAGAAGTCAAACATCATTTGGCTCCGGTGTCAGAAAGCGTCTGCGGGACGAGTCAAAGACAAGTCGGCGGTAATGGAGTTTGCTTTGGGGGCTTTAATTGCAGGTGCACCCATGCCAATAACTCAAAGAGGCCTGCATGGGACAGGGACATTTGTTAAAGGGAGCAACTGTGTCTGAGATTAAAGTACAAGGCCTGTCCAAACCGTCGATTTCTGGCCCAGTGACTTGTGCGTCTCCATTGACAGCTGTCCTCTTAGATCTGTGGCCGTGTCGCTGCAGCCGGGCACGGAGCTCCGAGTCAGTCACTTCTCGGCAACTCAGTGGTTTTTCTGTTTTTTTTTTTTGTTTTGTTCCAGCCACGGCACTTGGGAGAGGAGTTTTTTTTTGTGACACCTCCTCATGTGGTGACACCTGTCATAGTCATTACTCTTAATTGTCCATTTTATCTTGTGAATGAAGGGCATACAGAATGAAATTAGGCACTTTGGTTGCCACCACAGTGTTGATTCGATTCAGTAGTCAGACTTGGGAGGTCTACAGTAATTGCGTTCACAAATTGAGCGAACACCCCCCCCCGTCCCAATCTCCTCCTGATGAAGGCGGCATTTCTGGACCTATTCCCCCTCCTCTGCCACTTTGTGTATTCTTCCCCTTTTTCCTCCACCAGCCACAGCTCCGCACTCTCCTCATCAGTCACCTCACCCACTTCCTCCCCTTCCCTCTCTCCGCTCTCTCCTCTGTCATCCCTTCATTCCTCCGTCTGCAGCCGAGACTCACTTTCCCCTCTATTTACAAAGATAAAGCCATAATGGCTCTCTTTGTGCTACTGACGGCCTCTCAGCCGTGGCAGCCCCCGTCAACAGATAAATATTTCTTCTCTTTTTTATCGCGAGCTGGCTTCAATTATCACAAGTTACAGTCGTTTAATGAATGTCCTCGGTGACCTTTGCTCCGCTCGCCTCCTTTCAGGGATTTGACTAATTTAACTTTGTGTGAAACGCTGTGCCTGTGAATGTGTGTGGCGTGAGCTGGTGGGATTCAAAATGAAAAGGGGGGGGGCCTCGACATGTTTTGTTTGGTGACTGATAAATGGACGTATAATGCAAGTAGATAAAGCTTTTGCAAAGGGGATGGGCCCGGGGTTGGGATGGGAAGTACATCTACACCCCCTTCCCCTGCATCTCCCCCAAGCTGTCCAAAGCTGTGACATGTGGGCCGACACTCTGTCCCTCTCTCCGTTTCTCTCTGTCTGTCTTCTCTCTCCTCCCCCCCCCCTCTGTAGATAGATATTTTTATTCCTTGGCACCTCACCGTAGATAGGCCATTGGGCTCCTGTCTGCTGGGGCAGCTGGCTGGGGGTTGGAAAGGGATGAAGGATAAGTAGATTCAATCAGGCGTTGCAAATCAACTTTTCCACCAGCATCCTGGGAAGACCTGATAATACAGGTTTCTAATATCTGACCTGTCTGGCGGGGAAGAGAGAGAGAGCCAGCGAGAGGGAGGGACAGGCTGCGGAAATAAAGAGGAAAGCAATAGAGGCAAGAGAGAGCAATGAAAACATTGATTTGATGTGGCTAATAGTTCTGCAGTTGATAAGCGCAGTGGCGCCAGTCACATAAATGAAAGGTTTTGCAACAGGGTGAAATAAATTGGGTCCAGTTTTTTTTGTCTCCGTCCCATCAGAGGCTGGACGTGTATCAGAGGACTTTGGCAGACATGGCATCAGCAAGGTTTCCTGTTTGTGTCTCTCAGCTTTCATCCACTCCTCAATAAGAATACTGTTTTCAGTGCTGTTTCAAAAACCACATTTTACAGCTGCTGGTTTGAGTCAAACTGCTGCTTTGGGCATTGTTGCAACACTGTGTGTAGTGTGAGAAATTCTGTTAAAAATTGTGCAGATTAGCAGTTTAATTGACAAACTGTGATACAGCAATGCATGAGCCCAAACATGATGTTCAAATATAATGTCAAAGCCTTTCTGGTTGTATATCACCTTCTGTGGAAAAAAACTCATGAGAAATTCCTGTTTATGTTTGTCGAGAAAGCTGTAACACGTGTCTAAATAAAATGTTTGCACAATTGAAGTTAATGATGAGGTTAAGCAAAGACACTGATAATTGGCCACACGGTTTTTGACGTGGGGAATTTACGGTGTTTTATCGCCTGAAAGTTAAGATGAAGTTCATGTTTTTGTTACATTGATCACCAATGTGAATCAAAAGAAGCTTTTTCTTTATGTATCTAAAGTCATAGCTGTTGCCTCACTGTTTCTTTAGACATCAGTAAACTTCAATTTTTTAAAGCATGTTTCTGTAACAAACACACAATCTCAGATTTACTACCACCGGCTTTGCCATTATACCCGAACTCCCACCATTACACAAGCTGAAAATCGTATTGACCCTCACTTGAGATCACACAATTGCCCTATTAAAAAATGACAGTCTCGTTATATTGCGTTTAGAGCTGACAAGTTGTAACCAAACAGAGCTGCTCATCTCTGAGCTGTTGGTGTAGAAAACTCAGCCTCCCCGGATCGGGCTTGCCCAGACCGACAGAGAAGAACCTGCTCTGTCTGTCCAGCCTGCGCTCGGTGTGACAGAGCAGACACCGCCACTCTGACCTTTCCCGATTTACCAGCTACGACGGAGCCAATACCACCGCTAACGAGACACTGACATGGCTCGACAGCCAGGGGTGGCACGCAATTATTCTACTGAGGAAAACTGCATGTTGATCTGCTTGTGTGTGTGTGTGTGTGTGTATGTGTGTGAGAGTGTGTGTGTGTGTCTGTGTGAAGCCTGGGAGAAAGACTCAAAAGAGCGCATGCCTGTGTCACCATCCCCTGCCGTCACAGCGAAGCCGACAAAGCTGTATTCTTCCTTATTGATGGTTGATGTGTCCAAATCTCAGTAGAACTTCCCTGTCAGGTGCCAACCCAGGTGAGTTTCATCAATATGAACCCAGTCACCTGGAATGGCTGGCGTTTGGTGAGCGGTCCTGATCTCAGAACAGCCTGGCCTTGTCTGCTCCCGCGACTGCCTGATGTGACCCATTTATTGACTTTGTTGTCAGCTGTGCTGTTTGAAGTCCGGGTTTTGGCTATAAGCAATTTATTTTTCTCCATCCCTGCTATCGAAAAAATCCCCAACCTTGGGAAGAATCATTTGTGGCTTCACTGAATCCATGTCGATGCTCAGATACAATAGGGTATTAATAAGAGAGCTGGCTGTTGCGTCATATCGCATCTCTACACTGCAGACAAACAGAGTCATCAGAGCTGCTGTTTTGTTGTGCTTTGCTTTATATCAACATTTTTAGTCAGAGGATTACCTCATAAAGAGCTGATTAGTTTCATCTTCATCTGATTAACAGTGGTTAATTAGCAGGATAAGCCACTCGAGCGCGGCAGCAGTGGTGTCGTTCGTCTGGAACATTTCAGATGAGGTGACTTTGAGAACAGTGTCAGCAAATCAATTAAGTCCTCAGTCAATGAATTAAACTGGCAGACAATAATAAGACGCACTGTATATACACTGCTGCCACCACCTACTCTTGAATTTGACTTTGACAAATTGATTGAATGATTAAATCCATACCTTTTAAACAGATTGGCTATATGCAAGGCCGTAATGTTTATTTGTATTGTTCGCTTAGAAGTTGCTTCTTACTCAGTGCTGCATGTTCAAGGTCATTAATTCCTGCAATGGAGAAACTGGGCTGTTTGGAATGCAACGTGATTCCCGTGTGAAACTGTTATGTGACGTACACCAAACCGTATAGTACCTTTGTCCAAAAATACAACTACAAAAAAAAATTCTAATCCATGTAACAAAAAGCGCTGTATTTCCTCCAATGCCCCAATGAATGGAAGCTAGTCCGACACGCGCTCTCTCATCTGTCAGGTCATTGCTCCATCAAATTCCGCACCAACTGCAAGTTGCACATGCTTATTACATCAAGGCAAGTTCATAGAGTATTACAATAATCCAAGAAGGGGGGGTGGGCGGGCATCAAACATGGAGGAAACTGCAATAGGGAAGTGAGGTCAGGACCTTCCGCTGCCGCCTGGATAATAAAAGAAGGATTTGTGCTCGGAACAAAGGGGGAGAGGTGGAGGACTTTGGAGTGACAGTGTCTGAACAACATCCAGCAGCCAGTCAGCTGGAGATAACAAAAAATACACTGAGGAGCATTAACTGGTTTTAAGAGGACAATACAGTTCAATTTGTTAACGTCGGGTCTACATCGGAATATAATACAGAGGCATAAACACGGCGTCTGCCCATCACTGCTCGCTAAGCATCGAAAATTAGCTTTATCAGTTTGAAAGAATTAAAATCAAATGCGTCCTAATCTATTCACTAAAGCCCGTCTCATCACATACTTTGATCTCTAACTCTATGTGAATTAAGGATAACAATTTTGCTTAACATCAAGCACTTCAATCAGATAGTTAGACGGTCCTTGGTGGGAATATGTGCCAACTTCCAAGGGCATAAATCAAAGGAATAAGAGGGAGCTGCTATTCTTTTGTTGCAAAGGCCACTTGGCTCAGCTCATAAGTGGCTGAGCTTACAGCAATACCTTAGAGGTCTCAGTGCTCGGCGTTCTTATTGATCTGTCTGTGTAAAGTTTCTGCAGAGTGATTCTGTGTATAAAGCATCCATGCATTTTAAAGGCAAGCTGGAGTCCAGACTGGTCACGTAACATTTATTTATACCCTAAACCCTGTTTATACCAATTCCACACTTGACAAATTGTCAGGGTTCTTTAAAGCTCAGCTTGTCAATGTTTCAGATGTCCTCTCCTAAATGCCCTCAATTAGGAGCCGTGCATTTGCGATTGATGGAAATTTCAGCTTGTGGAATGGGACTGGGTTGCAGTACTGACGGGAAGCAGCCCGTGAATTGCTATTTCAGAAAATAGCTTGGCATGATCTTAACATTCCCCTCCTCTCCTCTCTCTGTAAGTGCTGTATATTCTTAACAGTGATCCATTGTGGGGCCTATGACAAGAAAATAATGTATTTCTACCAGAGTCTATCAGAGAAATGACTTTGGAGGTAAAGGGAAGAGGAGCGAGATCAATACGTTTCAGGCAGCTGTGAGTGTTTTTGAAACTGAATTTCCACCTTCCTTTGAGTTGTTTTGACCTTGATCTCCAGAGAAGATATGTCTCTGCTGCTCCCCAGCTTTCACCACTCCGTGATTATCCTGTACAGCATGAAAGATAACCTGCGTGGTGAGCTCCACTTTTCCTGGCCCCCCTCGCGGCAGCCTTCGCCATTATCTTGCCAATCCGAAAAAGCAGAACAAAAGATGTCGCCATGCGGCCATTGCGCACCTTCATCCTGTGCACACCCCTCATTATTATTATTATTCCCTCGCTGTCTAACTGTTCTCCCTGATAATTGAATTTAAATAAAGAAAAGGCAAAGGAGAATGTTCTTTTTGTGCTGCGTTAACACGCTGTCATTAAAAGCGCTGCTTGCTTTAATGGCCAGGTCTTAAACTATCAAGACTGTAGAGAACTGGAGAGAGAGAGGTAGAAAATAGCAAGGGGAGTGAGCGAGAGATTAGAAAATTTGATTATAATTAGTTTACTGCCGTAGCAGTTAAAAGCTTGTGGGGATCTTCAAATCGTCCTGTCCGTGCACGGCTCCGGCTTCCTGTATGTGCATATTAAATGCTCCGTCTACTTTACCATGACATGCAGGGCCACCACTCGGACCAAAAGGAAATGGGCATGAATGCATGATGGGATTTCTGCCAAAATAAACATCCAGCTTTGGTCCCCAGATGATTGCTCAAAGAGAGGTGCTCATCGAGGCGTCAGCAGACAGAAACACATGTTGTGACAGTTCACACAGAGCGATTCGATGCATGCAAAAATCAAATGATGTGCCACAGCCAGGGAGCCCTCCCAGTGAAAACAAAATCAGGGCATTAGCATGTTTCAGCTGTGCCTCAATCAAGGTTGTCTTGTGGTCTCCGGTTTTCATGTCCCTCGGTGGGATTGAAGACGGGCAGAGCACGGAGGAGAAAAAAAAAAGAAGGGAAAAGCAACACCTGTGTGGATATTAGATGGTTTTTTAGGAAGAATTCTCTCCCTGTGTGACTCGCTTCCTTCAACCTGACTGGTAAGCCAAGCAAAAGCAAACAAATGCAGTTCCATATGGTCATGCTGTGCCAAGATACAGGGAAGTGCATTAGGCTGACACAGGCTCTGATGGGTGTCTGCCTCATATTGATGGCTAGGGTTGACGGACATTTGGAAAGTTTTTTCTATTTGTTGCTCCAAAAATCCGCCACTCACAAAAACAAAACAATGAGCAGGAGAAATATGTCGATATGATGGGACCACGAAGCTCACAAATAGGTTGAATTGAATTTTAAAACAGAGACACCCGGAGAGTGAGTTCATACATACCAAATATTGAAATGTCTCTTTTGTAGGGCCGTCTTTTCTCGGCACAAATTGGGCAAAGTTACACAAGTAATATCAACTGTATCACTTGTGTCGAGTGCGGCAGCGATGGCAGCTGGAACCCAAAATGCATTACATTTTCATTATGACCAGAGCTATGTGGCACATAGTAAGGTGCACTCTCGGTGCACCCCATTTATTCTCAATGAAGAGGTGGCTGCTGCAGTTCAATGACCTCTTATCTGATGGTGTGCCGCTGTCATTGAAGCCATCAGAGTGAAAGGATTAAGCCTGGCTCATATCGATATAAGTCCCGAATGGAGCTAAACATACACACACACAGTGGACACAAGCACACACACACACACACACGCACACATACACACACATGCAATATACCATGTCCTTTTGAAAAACATTAGAAAGGCATATTAGGTCAGTGCTTCTGGGTAGGGAGATATGTTTTCATCTTGTGAGCCGACGAGGAAAAAAGGAAAGTCAATAGAGTTCTCTCAACTAGATATTAAACAAATCAGCCTGGGCTGCCGGTCCATCGCTGGATGTCAATAGTACAATGACATCACATTAAATTTGCACCGCAGAGCATTTACATCACTTGCCGGGGGGAGAGTTAAGGCAGTCCCTGCTTTGCTGCACTGATGGAGAGGTTAGAGTACTGCTAGGATGCATTGATCACTGCAAGGATGCAAATAACTATTACCCTTCTATACGAGTGCAGACACACATGTGCATACACACACATTAGATTTTATACGTGGTGGCACGTTTGGATTCTATTGGCATTTCTTCCAGTACTTGACCTATATGCCCTCGTTTTTGCTTTATTTTCAGTAAAGGTGAAAATGTGCTGATGACACACTACATATATCGGGTTTCCGACGAGCTTTGTGGGGATTTGTTGCAGCACCGAAGACTGGGTCCATGTGACAATTAGATCTGATGACCTTCAGGAAGTGTGCTTCCCAAGCGAAACGTGGCCCACGTGCATCGCTCCGGCAGCATATCAAACATTTATGTGCCCTGAAATCCTGAAACCCTTTGAAAGCAGTTAGTCAAATAATGAGATGAAGGGGTTTTAATATTCAGTTCCAGAACCGGCTCTAATGTTGCACCATTGTCACCTCGTGGTGCAGTAACACAAACAGTGTAATGGTTAGAAACACACAATGGAATGCCATGCGAAGGAGCCGGGAGCCCGTGCCTCCTCGTTGATCTTTCTGTTTCAGCATGCGTGGTCATAGTTGCGTGAAGACCTGCCTTTGAACCTACCTGCTTTAATGTCGGCTAATGCAGAATTTCATCAGATAGGACTAAATTACTTCTCTAACATGCATAATGTATTGTTACGTCTTTACACATCTGGCTCAAGATCAAGAGAAGGTACTTATGTAAAAGAAAAAGGGTCAGCGCTTCCCGCTGGTTTCCCACTGAGTGTAACCTATTGTGTTTCCATCTGGAATTTATTTGTCACAGTGAAATCGCTTCCAATTTTACTACTGGGGTTAATCGTGCATTATTCTGAATTTGAACTTTTTACAACTACTGGCTTTTAGCACCATTCTGTGATTTACATACATAACGATTATACTCACAGCACTACAGCTATAACTGCAGAGTTGGAAGGTTATTTTTCTGCGCCTGGTTCCTGATGTAAAATTCCCACTCATGTTTCCCTTATAGACATTTTTTTAGAGATTGTGATACAGGTTTGGAGAACTTCTGCTGTTTCTATCGACATGTTCAATCATCAGTCTAAAAGATTTACAATATCTGTTGCTTGTTTAACAAGTATTTTACAAAGGATTCACAAGGGAGTTAAATAAAGCTACTTTCAGCGATGCACCGAAGTCGGGAGTTGACCTGAACAATCCCTTACTGAGTTTTAATACGTAAAAGGAAGATACAGGAAAATGTCCAAACCCAATATTTTCTGGATTTAACCTCCAATAACAAAGCTTGACATCCTATCACATGTCACAGTGAGATTCTATTGATGAAAAACCTGAATTTAATATCTGAAATGAGTTTAATTCCAAAAATGACTGACACAGAGATTTCTCTGACACTAATTTGAAATAATTGGTCACAACAAACTCCCTCGTGGATTAATACGTTGTCTGTGAAAGTCCCTTTATTTGTGTTTTTGAGGATATCGCTCTTAATTAGGTTATAATGTTTGCTGTCATGTCATCAATCTCAGCTTTGAAGTGGGTTAGAAATAGTCAATTAAAGCATAAAGTACGTGCACAATGCCCTAGAACACAATTTAATGTTTAGGTGCTTAAATGGAAACCTAAGGCTAAATTAATTTAATTAAACAGTAAAAGATTTTGACAGTTAAAAATATCGAATGCTTTTCTTTTCTTTTTCTTCTTCCTCTTTCGGTAGAGTCTGCTTAGCCCTGGGCTGTGAGAGGAACCATGTTTGTTCTCACAGATGAGTCCCACCGAGAGAGCTATTGGGCGCCGGCCTTGTGCCAAAAGAGAAGGTGATTTTTCAAAAGAACTCTCTTGGTGCCGTGAAGCCCGAAGTCCATCTGTATGTCTAATGTAATCTTAGAAATTCTGATATGACCTTCCTCGTGGCGAAATAAATCTCTGCGGCCGTGGTTGGCAGTTGGCACAATCATACTTTTTTTTTTTCTCCTTTGCTTTGCTTCCAAATCACATTGTTACATCGGTTTACCAAAAAAAAACAACATTGATTCCACTGGGTTCTCGGCGTGATCCCTGTTTTTTCCTGTAATATTCCGCTGTGCATCCCGCTGCCTTGTAGATGAGGTGTAAAGTTGTGTTCCTCAAATCAGGATTGCTCATCTGTTTGCCAGCTCAACACGTTCCCATTAAATGATACCAATCTCAAAGAGAGACATATTGACTAAGACAGAACCTTATGGTGTCATAACTAATAACTCAGCATCTTGATTTACCATCCATAATTCACTCCAGCAGGGCACTTACCGTCTTGGAATAAATTGGAATATTTAAACAAACAGATATATGCCTTGTGGCGTTTAAATAAGTAATACGCCTGCCTCCCAAGTGTTCTCAATTCTGAAAAAGAGTGCAATCTGGTATACAAGTTTGATGCAGCCGCTCACCAGAATGAGTGTTTTATTTTTCATGCTCTTGCCATCCATTAGCTGTGTTTTCGAACCAAGTTGACACACTTTGAAATACAGATATTGAAAATGTTGAGTCAAAATTTGCTATGCTGAGACATGCAATGATGCGTATTTATGGATGCATGCATCCCGGGCTCTGTGTTGGTCTCTGCAGAGCAGGGACGCTCATGGACAGATAGTGAGAGAGTTTGGCTGCGAAAGCCTCTTGGAAAAGCACATGGTAGCATCGGGAAAGTCTCAAAAGCCTCACTTGTTATTGTGTTTTCTCAGAGAATGGAAATTCTGGAAAATAATTATAGACCCCCAGCTATATCCGACATGTTGCTCAATCTATAATCATAAGCAACACTAAAGGTCTCTACAAACCAAGTCCTTATGTTTTGTCCCAAATTATTGCACGTTTGAAAATAATTGCAACCTCATGATGTGTCAAAAGCAGCACGTTCACACACTGTCTCCGAAATGTTCCTCCGTCATTTGGATTTTTCGGAACAGGTTTCGATTCCAAGGCCTCACAGAGAGTTGTTTGAGCTGTTTGGGATAAATCACAGAAATGTCTTTTGAAACACGCGTTCTCAGAGCTGCTATATCAAACTGCACAATTCACATCCTGAAATGGACTCGTAGCTTCTCTGAGGAAGATGAACTTCTCCTGGTTCCTGACGGCTTCTCAGGATTAGCTGGTTTCAACGTTTTTGTTTGTGTTGCCGAACCACAAAACCAGTCCTTACTGGTTGACTGCAAATCTTTGTAGCAAATACAATAATAAAAACGCATCGGACCATTTTTATTGGATGTTGGATTAAAAAAAAAATGCTTCAGACTGGGTGTGCAAAGACCGTAATTCAGATATGACTCCACAACATGTCCCATTCAACAGATCTCTGCCTGAAAGGTGCTTAAGGCATGTGGCTGAGAGGACAGAGGGGGGGGGGGCTTCCAACTCCTCCAAGCTCTTAAGTCACTCTTTTGCTCCGACCCGTGAGTTACTCGCCGAGTGAACTCCTGCCTCGCTTTTTCAAATGCTAATGACGGGTAGTGCTGAAAGCCTCAAATTGGGCCGTGCAATTCAGCCTGTGGTGTCTGGTGAGGCCCCCCGCTCATGTTGGGGACCGTGGTCTTTTCCCTCTACAACCAACCCCCCCCCCGGCCCCCCCCTCCAGTCTTTTGTGTGCTGCGGTAATAGGCACAGATGTTCCTCTTGCCTCACACAGGGCCACTTTCCCTCTAATCGCCACCTTGTATGCGGACGGCTTGCACCTGCCCCGGCAGCTCTTTCTCCTCTCTCTCTCTCCCTCTCTCTCTCTCTCTCTCTCTCTCTCTCTCTCTCTCTCTCTCTCTCTCTCTGCTTTCTGTGTTATTTTCCCTCTCTATCTCTCTGCGGACCGCTGTAACGAAGGCCTTCCCTACAAAGCCCACAACCCCAAAAAAAAATTCAGACGCTACTTCTCGGCCAGCAGATTGTTTAAACATTGAACTGTAGAGCTGGAGAAAGGGAAAACAAGAATAGTGTGGATGGAGGGTGCAAAAAGAAGCCGGGTTTTCCTTTTTTATGGGATTTGGGAACGGGTTAAAATGGGCGAACCTCTCCTCACTCCAGCTGGAGAGAATTTGGAACATAATACCCTTGTGGCAGCTCAGCCAAAACCTCAATGCTGATGGTGCATTTAGGCTGCCTCCCTCCATTGGGCTAGTGTATTGAGGTGCGAAGCTTTTTTTTTTAGGGAGTTGGGGGGGGAGTTGTAGCCACGCTTAGAATTAAGGATTGGACCGGAGTGCAGTTTGCTTCGTGGCCCCTGTGGTGAAGTGTGATTTACCGTCGTCTTGAAACGGTGCTTTCCAACCGAGTGTGGAAATGTGTCCAAATTTGGTCTCTGTAGGGAAGTGGAGGGGAAGAAGCAAAAAAATAGAATCTCATTCCTCTTGCTGGTGTTTTTTTTCCCCAGCAAAATAAATGCGATAAGTATCTTAATCACCTTGAAATGAAACCACGGCAGGTGCCGGTGAAGTCTAATGCCACATTGGCTGTGAGCCGTGTTGGAATTCTAAAGTAGGGGATCGAGACTCTTGTGGTAACATTTAATAAATAGCGAGGAAAAAACACAGAATCACTTCAGAATATCACATTACATCATATTTTCTTACATTTCCCCTTCACTCTCTGTCTCTCTCGTTCTCTCACAGACGTTAAATGCACATTTACTTCACCTTTCAACAGCGCGTGGGCTTATTTCCATGTCCTGCATATCTAGAAAATCAGCTCTTATCCTCCGTCTCCAGAAAGGACCTGACTTTCCCCCAGTTTGGTGGATGATTGCAGAATTAATGCACAGATAAAGAAGAGCTGCAGTTGGAGAGCCTAGGATTAAATCAATGGATTCTCTTTGGTGGCTTACTGTAGTGAGTGTGGGCCTCGTTGTGTGTTCCTGTGTGGCGAGAGGAGACTTCCCAAGAAACACCAGTCGGAGGCAAAATAATTGATCATTACTGTTCTTGGCACTACAGCAGAACCGAGGGATTTCAAAATCAATGTAGTTTTTCTATCCTCCAACACATATTCATTTAATGCAATATTCAGCCTGTATCAAGTTGAGCAAGTGATGATTGCTCCGAGAGGGGAGAGGGAGAGTGAGTCTTTTTTGTGTTGTTGTTGTTGCGTGGTGCATCTGACACTTTGTGATGTATTTTGACAGTTTTATGGTTCAGCAGAGACCTCTTTACTGCGTGTCTTCACCGAGCGCATCATACTGTAATCATAACTTAACCACGACCTTGGCCCAGCCCGGGGGGGTAGGAGGGTGGGGGGGGTGGCTGGGTGGGAAAAGGCGGCTGTAACGTTGCTTATGATGCAACACAACACAAGCTCAGAGCTCATGGATGTCATCGATTCGGTTTCTAACACAGATGCTCTGCCTCTTTTGCGTTCCTCGGGTCTAAATCCCAAACACGACAAAACATGAAATGAAAAGAAACTTTACTCGCTCGCATCGTAGCATCAGTTTTTATAACCAAACTTAATCTAACCGAGGAAGAAGGCTCCGACGTTATCCCAGCTCCAAGTCATCTAACAAATAATGGGAGCTTTACTGATGTTGATGCACTATGCAGTCGCTCCTGCCTCCACACAAACAGCCTCACAAACACACTGGCACATGTGCCTGGCCCAGCACATTCAGCGCAGTGTGTTTATTCAGCCTCTCGTCAGCTGTTTGATTGCTCCCCTCAAAGGGCAAAGCCCGGCAGTCGCTTGCACGCAGGATAATTAGTGTTGTGATTGGACTCAATAACCACGGGTACCTGTCTGCGAGAACCAAGAGGCCACTCTGGTCAGTTTGACTTGATGCTCACCAAAGGAACTCGCACTCGCCGAGCCAATCAAGCGAATTATTGCAGGTTACAAGGGTTTTGATCATATATTTATGCAGCATATGTATGACAAGACTGCTGATTCGGTTACAGCAACAACAGCCGCACCTTCCATCTGCTGAGGAGTCTGCTTGGCGCTCTCGCGGAGGCCTCAAACTTCCAGGGTGGCAGTACAACACGTTGTCATCTGATCACTTTGAACGGTTAATTGGATTTACATCTCTCTCGTAGAGTGTTTGAGTTTAATTGCAGCTTCTTATTCACGATTTAATTTCACAAACTGGGTTGTTCAGGATGGAACTAAAGATGCATTTCATAAGCTTTTCTGTAAGTGTCCTTCCTCTGTCACATGCTACTTTAAGTACTTATTGACAGCTTTGCTATACACACAAGATGTGTATCAATATTTCACCATGTTGTGGGGTTATACATATATTGCTTAATGGTGATATATCATGTTACACTGGATGTCACATCACGGAATATAGTGATTTTTCAGAGCACATCCTTATCCTTTGCATGTTTTAATATAAATAATATTCAGCATCAACAAAATTTGACAGGATTAAGAGAAGGATCAATGATACGACCTGTAACATGTTTATTGTTGATGTGTTGCTTCTTCACTGCAAAGAAACATTGGTAAAAGAAGACTTACAGGTTGGATTTGTGAGTGTATCCCGACCACTTTGGTTCACAGGGACACATTTGCATTGCGTGATTAGGTGATCGACATATTTCTCTGACATCCTTGTGTCAGACAGCACATTTGCAAAGTCTTTGCAGGCCTTAATGAATATTGAGTGTTCTATCTCTTTTGCCTTCCAATTAATGAATAGATGTTGGTAATTATTTGACCAATGCCTCTCTCTCATGACATGTCCCATATCCATCACTAAGTTAAAAATAAATTAAAATCAATAACGCCGGCAGACTCTTAGGACAGTGTCGGTGCTTCCTATGGAGGGACCCATGCAGGTCTGAATAACAACTATTGATCCTCCTTGAGGAATATTCTCTTTTATCACCCCCCCTCCTCAACATGCACACACACGCACACAGGCACACACAACGCACACAAGATAAGTGTTTCTTTTCCCTCTTTTCTCGCGGTTACATACAATCGGCAGCACCTGGCAAAACCTCATCGTGTTTGTTCTTATCACCCTATCGCACGATCAAGAATGCTAAAAGATCGGCGAGTGGAAAACGAAAAGAAAAAAAAGTGCTGCCGATAAAAAGCGCGGTGCGCTCGTGATTTATATTTCAAATGACTCCCTTCTCTGCACCTTTCCTCCTGTCCCCTGTGTGGTAGGTAGCCATTGTGTAAACAGCTCCTTGAAAAACAAATGGCTCCCTAAATCGTTGTAAAGAGCCGTGGCAGCTCGATCCGAGCGGAGGCCCAGGGAGAGAAGGGACGGGAGATAACGTGTGTCAGCAAACATTGACTGGGCTTTATCACAATGAGGTTTCTGTGTTGGAGGAGCTAAGAGGCTGGCCAGCTAATCGTCCTCCACAGAGAGCACACATTCCTACAGGTCAGGGCTCAGGGTTATATATGTGTGTGTGTGTGTGTGTGCAGGAGGACTCTAAGTGTGTTTATGCTAAGGCTACTCAGTGAAAAAGCTGCAATTTTCTATTTTTCACCCCCTCCCCTCTCCCCATGCTCCATGCTCCCCTCCTACCGTTGGCTAACTTTCTATGCTGTGACCTGCGATAAGCCCGACAGGAAAAGCAGTGTTTGCAGTTATAACTGTGATGACTATTTGTTTACCCTTATCTAAACTGCACGATAAATCATAGACGAAAAGTAACATCTGGCGTGGTAGGAGTCAAAGAGGAGGGAGCCGTGTGTGTGCGTGTGTGTGTAAACGGAGGGGTCACTCTCAGCTGCCGGGGAGAGGGTGAGAGTTTACTGCTCAAGGACAGACCGGGGAATTAAGTTTCACACAAGCATGAAGGGGTTTACTCTCTTAACAAATGACATCTAAGGAGAAAGGCACACTAAAAGCACTCAGGGTGATTCCGCTTCAGCTGCGAGGTTAGCCTGGAGGCATCTTTTCATCTGGGCCCGTGACTCGGGAGTTCTGCCCCTTGTGTGTCTTTAAGTGTTTGCTGCTCTGTTCTTCTAGGGCACCAGTTCTCAAACCGTTTCATACCTCAGTGCCTTTAAGATTGCGGTGGCCTGTCGTCTCCCTGCCTGGCTCACTGGGATTCCAATCCTCGGCTGCAGTTGCAAACTTGGGCCAACAGAGGTCAGCCTTCCCAGCTGGTTTCCTTTTTCAATATTGGTTAGGGGGCTGGGGGGGGGGGAGCAGCTGCTGTCAGTGCATTGAAACCCACACAGCCTCAAAACACACAGCACTGGGACTCGGTATTAGCCATGCAGAGGACACCGTGGTCCGAAATTTACTTTGATATACATCATGTATGTTAATGTGATTCTTTATTGATCCCTCCAGGGAAAGACTGTTTTTGCTTCGTCCCCCTCTAGGGGGGGGGGGAGGCAGGAGCGCCGGGTCACAGACAGCATAACCCCTCCAACCCCACTCCACCCCCTCCACCCCCCATCACCACCACCACCACCACCACGTCAACCCGGAGCTTGTGGGGACCCACTGTCTTGTTCAATGACACTTCGTCAGTGTGAATGTGTCCTGACACGGGGGCGTGAACCCCTGGTCATGTGACTGAAAGTAGCCTATGGATTATTATTCAACCTTGCCGTCACAGCTGCATGGGAAAATGAGGAAAATCTGTGATTGTTGGTGTCAGTGTTCCCTCTGTTTCCTTCCAATAGGTCAACTAACTCTGTCCTGTCCTTAAAAAAAACAAAAAACACATCACTTTACTCTTTACATTGCATAATACCAGGCGTTTAATCCTGTTTAGCCGTCAGGCCTGTGATAACTCCTGGGGAATCGCTGCCGTCCTTATCGTATTTATCCAGTGATGACAGATTAGTGTGGTGCGCTCCACATACAGTAGACATCGCCCCGGATTGGTACAGCGTATTTCGGGGAGGGAGGGCTCAGAGTATTTTGGTTGTCAAAAAAAAAAAAAAAAAAAAGATGAATGAAAATCCTCTCACTGAGTCGGCTGCATACTGGAACAAGATAATTCTTGGCAGAGATTCTCAAAGTGAACACTGTAATAATTTAGCTGCAGAGCAAACACACACACACAGAGAGATGCATGCAGTGTACTCTGAGGCAGCTCCATCTGAACGGGCTGCTTTAAAAACTAGTATAGTTTGCAGTATTACCTTTTTACAAATGGAAATATATAATGCATTTAACATGCACATATTTCAGCCCCTTTGCACAGCAGCTGTTGGTTTTTGCTTGCCATGAGGGTTTCAGTAGAAGTTCTGAGCTTATGCTTTTCAATTATACTTAAAAAATTAAAAAAATACGTTGCGATGCTATAAACACACACACACACACACACACACACCAAATAGCTGAGTGTGCAGGGTGAGTGTGTTCCTTCCAGGCAAGGGCTTGTCTGTGAATCTAAGAGGCAGCAGGAAGGCACAAGGTGGAGACCTCTTCAGATCTGGCTGCTATTAACACTCGTGTGATCTGCTCATGTTTACCTACTCTCACAACACTGGGACTCGGGGCTGTGTGGAGCATGGGACGCGGCGCCCGGCCCCTTTGAAGTGAAGTTGATCCCTCAGACTACGCTCTTGGTAATTGCACCTTCTCTCTTTCTCTCTCTCTCTTCTCTGACCCCCTCCTCCTTACATGTTCGCGTTCCTTTCCCCCCCCCCACTTAGATGAGATTTGGAGGATGCAGATGGGAGCTCTTTTAATGTGATTGTTTGCCTCTCCACATCTGTGCTTTAATCTGAGTGAAGTAAAACACCCAGAGATAAAACATGTATGCATTACTTTCAAATGTTCCTCCGTGTTCCTCCGCAGCTTTATCAGAACGTGTCCTGGAAGTGGAGTTACCTGAGGCGGCTCTGCATTGTGCTCGCTCTCCCTCTCTTCTCTCGACTATAAAGCCTGGAATAATCATGTCTTTCCTCTATAATTCACTCGACCAGATTCCGATTATCATAATTGAAAAGTAGATGCAAGGCAACATGAACAGACGGAGCATAAAATGTCGACGTTAAGCAGCAGATGATGAAAAATGCCATTTGTTTTTTGTGCACTTACGGTCTGTCGATAAAGTAGCCGTAATGACACTTGATTTGAGTTAGTTTCATTTTTTTTTTTTCTTTCTGTTCTCTCTCTTCTCCCTGTGTTGTTTACTCCATCCACTGTCACGGACATGTGCTGTGTGCAGTGGCGTGCGGCGTGGAACACCTGTGTGTTGTTGTAATTACTTTGATTATACCTACTATGCAGCGTTACAGCAGTCGGGGAAAGAGAGGGTCCAATTTAACCTGCAGTGAATTTCAATTGTGACTGAAAACAAGAGAAAAAAAATTGCTTTCTGGAATATTTGATCAGCAGAGGGATGTTCATGTGGTTGCATGCTGTGTGTGCGTGTGCGTGCGCGTGCGTGTGCGTGTAACAAGCAACAGGGATGCATATTGGACTGTGAACTTCAAGGTCCGTACTTTTCCTTTGCTTTTGATCAGTTTGCCGTGATGGGTATTGGTCTGCATCCAGACATATGACAGTCCAGGGGGCCTCATTGGTGAAGCCTGCTCTCCCAAAAGATGCCAGGTGCCTGATTCGGAACAAATGCTCACAAACAGAAACACAAACACACCAGAGGGACCCCCGCGTGTGTGCATGTGTCTGTGTTTTCCTTTCTTCGACTAGGAGAAGGGGATGAGGCTGGCAGGTATTGAACTGCGTTGAGGTAGAACGAGCAGCCATGGGCATCTCCCGGTTCATGACGCTAGTCAGAAAATTGACAAGCCAAAGCTGCTTTTTATTCCGCAGCTACAATGTAAATGAATCTAGCTCCCCTGTCCCTCACGCAAACACTCCAGACCCAGCAACTGTACAGACTCCTTTTCTTACCGTTTCCTGCACCCTTTACACATCTCAGTCTTTCTGTCTCTCTCTCTCTATACTGCTCCCCCTTGTCTAGTTAAAGGGCAGATATACCTTTCTTGCCAGACAGGAGAAACCTATACTTTATCACTGCCACATATGGGGAGAGGTATTTTCTCCCAAAGGGAAAACTGGCATGCAATTATAATGTACTAGCAGCCCCAAACATCCTTCACAAAATATACAGCATCCTGTTTTTGACTTACATGAGTTTATGATCTCTTACATGGCACCAGAGTGTTGCACGTCTACTGTGGGTGTTTCCCTTTATGCCCCCTTATGGTTGATTTACTCACTCGAGCGAGGTACAGAGGCTATTTAGGTCGACCTGCAAGTTTTTCCCACCAGCTGTTTAAAACAAAGTTTGTCTTTTTACGACAGAAAGCAGCACCTCATCACGACGGCCAGAATAAATGCAACTCCAGCCCCAAGACGGGTGGATAGCTTCTAAACATCGTTTGCCTTCAGTTTCATGCGCGTCTTCAATCCATATAAATATTCTCACAGAGATAGTGCAAACACACCTGTGATTAGTTGGAGTAAATTGCAGACAAATAAATTGAATGAGTAAATGCACAAAATTGCAGATGACAGCACTCGAGAGATGTCTGGAAGCGGTTTCTGAAACCTGCACAGTGTGCCCGTCATACTAGCCGGCGCTCCACCATCAGAGTGGTAAAGTGGGACAGATGTTGAGGGTTAGAGAGGCCCCAGTGGGATATTGAGAATGATGGTTTGGCAGCGAGTGTGGAACAATAAAGGGAAGAGATGGAGAGGCCGGGGCTCTCCTTTCACCTGATCTGATCCCGCCCTGGAACCTGTTCAGCTGCGTCTGAAATGAGAGAAAGGTGCCCTTCTGTCGTGCCCGCCCCACCCAGTAATTTATATTTACCTTTGAAACAAGGATTCACGATATTCCTCGCGAGAATGAAGACGCACAAGTCTCGCGGAGGCTGTGGAAACCAAGGAGGAGTGTGGAGTGTTTTCAAACATTAAAGAGGCGCTTGTGTGGAATAACATCCCCTGGAAAGATGGGAGTGGAGAGCTTCAAAGTGAAAAGACATAAAAGTGCATTCTGAAGGGTTCAGTTATCAATTCCCGATTCATCGAGGAATTGGATCAATACCTGTCCTCTTGAATCTCAGGACAAGTCTTTGAAGTGAGCAGTGGGGCTGCAGGAGGGGTGTATTACTGTATATTTTGTTTTTCTCGGAATTGGTGCTCCACGGATTTTATAAACAACGTATCAAACTTCACAGCTTTTTTCATATTCCCAACAGCCCTCCAAACATATCCAGCAAACACATCATCAGTTAACTTCACTTCGGATGTGTCGCTTTGAGCTGGAGTTTGAAATCCCCCAACCCCCCCCCCCCCCCAAAAAAAATCCTGATGATAGAAGTAGATGCTTTAGGTTTCACTGATGTGTCGTTTAAGTTTTTTTATTTTTTCCTCCCTCTGTCTTTGAAAGAAAAGCGCTGTTTTGTCAGATTGGAATTCAAGCTATCGCCAGATACGGCATAATTGTAGGCTGCAGCTGCCAGAGCACGGCAGACCTTCCATTGGTTTTACATTTCATGGGAGTTTACATACGCTATGTTTCTTCAAGTGGAAAATTGTTTTCTGCATGATGCCAACAGGTGGACTCATTAGAGAGTCAGCATAACCATGGCAATCATTTCCTTCTCTGCAATTAGAAGTATTGATCATTTACATATTATCCCAAGCCAGTGGACTTTATTGTTTTTACTCACTTGTGCTTTTAAATACAAACATCTGTAGCAAAGAGTCAGGACTGGCATCACAAACTTGGACTGAGCTTAGTCTTTGTATACGAGTGTTTGGCTGATTTATTTGATGCCTATTAAAGGTTTAAAGTCGAGAGGCTGAATGTATCACTTACATGTACGGTTGGGTTTGACCATATTTTCCAGTGGTTTGAGCATAACAAACTAACTTCGACTTTATCCCTCATCACGATGGGCTAGAAGCATCATCTCAGAGCCAGATATCTCAGTTGATGCTTCACTATTGAATGGGAGAATGTTGTTGTCATTACAGATCTTGAGAATAGGAATCAGAATCTTGACTTTAAATACTGAATTAGTTCGCCATAACCACAAATTCTTCCCTTACAATAGTTTCCATGTGCAGATAGACTGTGTATAAAGATGGACGATGTCTCTCCACTTCCTCCCACCAGCTAGAAGTTACGGCAAATTATCCGGCATATGAACGCTGCCATTTGAAGCCAGAGTATGCACATCAGCGATCAGGTATTGCAGGTGAGTCCTGCTTGTACACATGCTTGACCAATTGTGAGTGAGTCTCAGCTGTCAATCATGACGTTTTAGCATCAAACATCTAAATAATATCAAACTTACCAGACAAATTAGCACTTGGACAAACATCAATGTGGTAAAAAAGTAGCAAAAATTACAGAGACTATCTTTGAAATATATTTAACGTTAAAAAAAATGTTTGGTCCATGTCCCATCCACTTACTTGGAGGATGTGGGGTTAAAGACCTTCTGTAACTTGCCACCAAGGGTGATGGAGACGCGTTGAATCCACTACAAGTTATCCATCATTATACACAATCTAAAGTTGAAAGCAATCGTTTTTTTAAATGTGACTTAAAATTGTTGTGTGGCTTCTTCCAGGATTGACATTCTTTTTTATTTATTTTTGGCTCAAAAACACATCTAGCGTGAAAGGCCCTGTTTAGTATTATTGTTGTTGTCTGGTTAGCCACGGGTCGAGTTTCTATGTCCACTTGCACCATTTCTCTCTGCCAACCCCAATGGCTTGCAGATGTCGTTCGGGGCTAAAGGTTAGCTCGGGGCATTTTAGGTCTCTGCACCTTGTCGGCTCTACCTCTCACACTGCGAACAAAACCTCTCCGGTCTGGCCTCGCGGGTCAACCACAACACTGCCTGACTCCCGGCTTGTCAACGTGTCAGGGTGCACACAGGCGTGTTGGAACGGCTGAGGCAAGGGGGGAGACAGACACATGAAAGGTTTGCGTGTCGTGAAGATGCCGGTTGAAGATGACCCCTCTGAAACAATGTTCACATTATGCTTCCGCCTTGAGAAAGAAGGCAGTCCAGTGGAAATGACCCCTCCGGACCTGCCGTCATGTGACATCTTTGTTTTGCTGAGCCCCCCGTGATCTTATCCATAGGTACAGCTCAAACACAGTACAGGGGTATTCATCAGATTTCCACTCTTCATCTATTTTTGGTGATTGCTTGACAGCTTTGGATCAACACGTCAGTAACTACTTGAACCGTCCATTTTACTGCCACCCCATAATCTCCTCATGTCTCCAGCAGACACCACTAAAGACTGTTCTCACGTCCAGGCCTGTCGCCTTACTTCACCAGAAAACATTTTCAGCGTCTCATCGCATTAGATCACAGAGAATAACAGACAGCACACATTAAAAACATTCCTTATTTTAAACACTTCTTTTCTTGTGGGCTTAAGCAGGGATTTAAAACATGTAACATTTTAAGAGGATTTTCACCACAGGGAAACAAACATGTCTATTTTGTTTTCTGGAAAGGTTCATTTAGAACTTGTGCTACAATACGTTCTGGCCTCTAATTTACACCACAGTTGCACACAGCACAAAACAGATGTTGTCCTGGCCAGTAGGGACAGATGCACTGGTGGACATAACCACTGTGTCCCCTCTTTCCATACAGTTTAAGTCACTGTCCAAACAGGATTAGTGCCAGCTTGGAAGTGTCAAAGCAATTACAACAATGACATCAGTGTGGTTTGGGGGTTATGGCTGATGGAGTGTAAATGTCTGCGGAGATGAACGCCTACCAGCTCTCTGCCGTCACCGCCCACCTCCCTCCACTTCCATCTGCTGCTCTTTCTCATTCATCAGATTTTGTATTTTTGGGACAAAAGATGTGCCGGTCCATCAGAGTCATGGCACTCTGAGCTGCTGGGTAGATTAAAGATGGCTGATGGTCCACAGTGGACCCGTTTTGCAATTTGTGTATTCCCAGTTTTATCCAATGCGGGAGTAAAAACACTCATGGTGAAGAAAGTTTGATGAAATTAGATGTTAGCAGAAGTGGTGAAGCCAAAAGGAAATTATTGTTTATTCTTCAATTAACATCTTAAACATTTGGCCTAAACGATTGGCCTATCTCCACCACTTGTGCACATACATTATCTACAGTATGTACTATCAGAGAGTCACAGACCAGGCCTCTCTTCACTCCATGCTAATCTAACATACTTCAACATTTATGCAGCGTACTGAAGAAGTGAGGCATTCCTTGATATATTCCGCGAGGGAAGTAAGTTCATCAGTTGATGAAAAATGAATTGATGAAAAAAAAATGTACCTTGAGTGTCCCGGACAAATACATCCATAAGCCACTTACGTAGATAAGCTAAGTGGCAAACCTTACTCACTCCTTTTAATATGCCTCGCTGGTGCTCAAAGAAAGAGGGAAAGCAGTACAGATATGACGTACCCTCTTGCTCCCCCTCATTAATCTTAATAAAACAATTGACCCCTGAATAGCTTATTCCTGCCCTGGACCATTAGGCTGCATGACCGAGGCTTTAAATATTAAGCAGGCTTTGTAAAATTTGATAAAATGTTTAGTAAATGGCACAAGGCACGGTACACTCCTGGGCTCTTACCCTCGTGTTGTAAATGATAGATATGTTTTTATTAGACAGAATGCTGTTTTAAGCAGCATTGCGGTATTGATATTTGCCTTCAGCTTGCATGATTTAAGATGGCAGATACATGCAAAGCCATCAGGCTTTTACCTCCCTTTGCCTTTCACAGCTAACCACTCAGACATAATCTTGCAGTGACTGTTCCTGATTTTAAAAAAAAGGAAAAGAAAACACACTGACCGTGTGAGCTCCACTCTTCCCCTGCGAGGATACCACGCCATTTCTCGTCTGTGTAATGCTGCGCTATTTTTTGCCCCTTTGCCCCTTCAGACTGAGCGATGGAGCACAGTATTCCACACAATATACAGTAATTTGTCTCTGATTAAAATTTCTGCTGAGCTTTGAAGCCCATGCTGGTGTTCAGTGCTGAAGTGGTCTTCCTTGTCTGGTAAAAATTGAAAGCCTTTTCATCTCAGAGGGCTTAAGGGGTCAAAGGAACACCAAATAACCCTCCCTGTTGTGTTTCTTCCCCCCCCCCTCAGAAGCTTGTAACAAACTGCACCTTTGTCGGACGCGGCCTCTGTCAGGCCGGGGCTGGGGGGACTGCCCTTGGGTTCAGGCTTTGGAGACCCTGTCAGCTCCGAAATGGGGTCTGCTTTATTTCACCCCCTGACCCTAGGCCCGAAAAGAGCCACGCAGGAAAAACAGAGAGATATATGATACATCAAGGCCCAGTGAAACTCCACTGCTGGGAAATGAGGACGCTGCAAACTGCAGAGTGAGCAGAAAATGAAGGAGCTTATTGTAGGGGGATTTTTAACGCCACGATTCCTATTCGGGGGCGAATCAAGGTTGCGACATCGTGAGATTGAAGCCAAGAAGTTTTTCCTTTTTGATAGTTAATCCATTGTCGCACAGAGTACAGCAATGTATCGTTGCAATTCATCTACTCTGTAAATAACCTGAAAGTGAGATCCTCTGCCACTAGCTTTGCATTCAATTTGCACCTTTCCTTACTTCAATCATTTACAAATAAATAAATACATTACACTGAAACAGAAATGAGGTAAAATTCATTAATCATCCGGGGAACTGAGAGGTGTCCAATTCCATTTGAGTGTGAATTTTTAAGATAACGAAGTGCAGCATTTAATAAGAGCTACGTAAAATGTGAATATATCTGTTCGCACCTGAATTGAGATTGACAAAAACCATTACATGGAAGATTCTTTTTTTTTTTTTTTCCGATGAGAAATTGAAATCCATGGATACGTTTTTCAAGTTTGGCGCATCTGCATTAAATGAATGGAATTGATTGACTTGGATATGTTGCTGCATAGCCAATCAATCCAAAGAAGTACAACCCAGGGGGCGTCCATGGGGATGTGGAGAGGAAGGGCCTCCTATTGTTTTGGGGCCCGATGTCAGCCGGTCCTTGACCTTGGAGGGGGGGGGGGGTGGGCTTTGGACCCAGGCCTCGGCACTCAGGCCTGCATGGGTGAGAATACTGGGACAGCGGTCTGGATGGGACACGGACAGCTAGGCTTTCAAGCTCAGGGTCACGGGGTCAGCATTTATGCTCAGGAGTATTAATGAGTGACCTTCGGAAAATGGTGGAGGAGGACAGCGGGATGGAGAGAGGAGGTGGGAGAAGACATGAAGGAAGGGGTGGGCGGGGTGAGTGGCAGAGAGAGAACTGTAAAGCCCTGAGAGAATGGAGGCTGAGACCTGTTTCTCCAAGATAACAGAGATTGGCCTATGAAAATGCATCCATCACAAGGCCACTAAGCCGGAGCCTTCTTTTGTGCGTCTGTGTCGGCTGAGAGCGAGGGGGGGGGGCGGCAGGGGAGGGAGGGTCCATCTGTGGAGATGGAAACAGGGGTTAGGGGAGGGGACCACTGGGGGGGGGGAGAAAGGGTTAGGGAGGGAAAGGGGTCGCTCAGGCCAGCCTGGCACGGACAAGTGAAGTGGGAACGCTCCATTGCTTATTCAACAGGGAGCAGATCTCTAAGAAGATAGAGGCCCAGCAATCTTTTGAATTGGGGGGAGTGGGAGTGGGGTGGGGGGGCGGGGGGCAGCAGCAGCCAATGCACAGGAGATTTCTAATTTTGTCAGCGAGGTCTTGGCCGACGGGTTTGTGACGGAGGGGTCTGGATGCTGTTGCTCTAATGGTCTCGGTGGTTAAAGGCCTGAGTGCTTCTCTTTCAATAAGGTTTTCAGAGCGTGTTCTGAGATAAAAATAAATTAGCATCAAGACCATGTTGATTAATTAACCTGCTTTTTTATTTCTAATTTAATTTTATAAGGCAACTGATTGAATATTTATTTAAGCCTCGGAAAACACATTGAGGGACAAGACCCTCATTTACAATGGTGCCGAGGGTAAAATAAAAAGTTGATACATTGAAGAGTTAATACATTGAATAAATAAGAATGAAATAAATATGCATATATATATATATATATACAGTAATACAAGGTATAAAACAATTCGTCAGTTTAAAATACTATGGCCAAGTCAACTAGCAGCTACAATCACTGCAGGAGAAGTCAGCTGTACATGAGACCAGACTCGAGAACTCCGTCAATGAAACAAATGAGCACAACCTTAAAGATTTTTGGACCTCATTCCAAATGTAGGGTGCCTTATAACAGAAAACTAAACTAAAACATTGGTTTCATTTTATTTTTTTATTTTTTCTCCAATGTATTTCCCTGCCTCAGTTTCGTCAAACTTTGAAATGCCTACCTTCCTCTGCTCTTGTCATGTTTTGTCTGTAAAGTGCACTGTTGTGAGTCTTTTTAACAAATTTCCTTCACAGTGATGAGCTTGTCATCCAGAGCACAGAGCAGTTTCATCTCCTTTAGCATCGCACATCAATGCCGTCTGCAGGAGTGCGGGGACGGAATCGTCGGCTTTATCCTGACTTTTTGTTTTTTACTCCCCATCACCTGCTGTGCTCCCCCGGTTTTCCAAGAAAACATTCCCCTCTCTCCCTCCATGTCACTGCATGATCAGTTCCTGATGTAAGGAGCAGGTTGACACAGATGAGCAACAGACGAGAGAGAGAGAATAGGGGGGGGGTGTTCAGGGGGTGGGGTTTGCAAGCTCCGTGCTCGTGCTGATGATTTCTATTCTGCATTGGAAGTGGCACATTGATGCAGTCAAATTAATGTGACTGCCTTCAACTTTTCCCTTTTTTTTCTATCCCTCTCCTCCTTTACCCTGAGGCTTTTTAATTTTCGCTGGTTCTTCCCATGGCTTCCGTCCATCCTGGAGACAGATGCACCATAGGCACTTTAAAGCGCCGTAGTGTATACATTATTCATATCACTCCACAAAAGGTGCTCATTAAACTTTACATGGCCAATGCAGGAGGCAGCCATAGGTTGAAAGTGTTGCCCATATCACAAATGTCACCGTGGATTGACAGAGAAAGGAGCGAGAGAGAGGAGCTGGGGTTTGATTTGAAGATGGCTTTGATTTAACTCCGGGCTTATTTGCATCCAGCTTTATCCGTCCTCCGTTTCCAGCTCACCATCTATTCTCTCTTGGGGTCCATGACTTGTATATCTGAGTTGTACACAGAAGTATACTGGGATATGAATCCAGTTTTTTTATGAAAAAAATTAAATTTAAATAATTTAAAAAATACAGTTTTTAGTTAAGATTAGGACATATACATGTTAATGTTTTGCCAAGCGTGATGCATACTCAACAATATGATAAAGCAGGAGGCAGCAGGTCTATAAAGTGAAGGAGGTTTGATGTATGCGCGTATGCATAAACTCCACATACAGTAATTCAAAATCAAATGCATCTTTAAACCCCAGCAGTGTCTCTCACAACACAAACAAGCTGCCATGGAAGGCCCTTTGGGTAAGACCTACACGCTTTGCTTTTCCTTAGCCCAGGTCTCTACAGAGCATTCATCCCTTAATAATACAACACTTAACCCTCCCTTATTGTCCATAAAAGGCTCGGCTGGCAGGTACAGTAAGCTGGTGGGACTAACAAAAGCCTGGTGCCGAGCTGAGAAAAACATCCACACAGGGAAATGAGCTGTCATTACAGTAGCCAGGCAGCACTCAGGCACTTCTCTGTATGTGCTCATCTCTTCTGCTCGCTACCCCCAAGGTCCTCTACTGCTCATAAATACATAATTACGCCCCCACCGCCCGCTATGATGATTTCTGTTTTCATCAGCTGTCAGAAATGACCTGAATTACCCATCACTGTTTGACCCAAATGCAGCCGTCAGATATGTTAATCACAGCTTACATAACCACTCAGCCCTCTTTCCAGCGACTTAAACCGCGAGTACGTGTGCGCTCGACAAACCCCTTTAAATAGCACCTGTCACCGGCACAACAAAGTAAATAAAATAAAATAAAAAAAACAAATAAAAGACGTTTAAAAGTCAAGGTGAGGTATTTTGCATCCGTGAGTTAACCTTGACTCTGAGGTCTCTCAGCGGGAGGCGTGCTGAGCTGTAGGTTCTTAATGTTTAACATGACGGAGAAGACAGGGAAGGCTGATGTCCCTGAAAGCTCTGACCCGAACCCATCACATATGCAGAAAGAAGAGGGAGAAAACAAGAGGAATGTTTTGTTGACTGTTTACTTTTTTCTTTTTCTGCCTTTCTAGAAATATTTTGACAGTGGTAATTAAATATGTATTCATGGAGAAATTGTCAAGATAGTTTAAATGAAGTAAACAGCTCTGTTATAATAGCTCCAGCAACGAATACTACACATATTCCACTGGAGCCGCTCTAATACTGACTTTATTCATGACTGTGGTATAAAAAAAAAAGACAGACCCCTTCGGACATCTTAAGTCGAGCAGTCTTCTCCCGATGTTTCATGTTGTGTCTCACCATAACCTGACTTGAGTGTTTTAAAGTCAAGTGTGTTTGACATTTCCCAGTTTGAACCCATGTACCCACGTCCAGGAAGACGGTTATCCTCAGTCAAAACATGACTGAGGTCACCGTGGGATTTGTAGGTACAATGCTGCCGACCGTTGGCATTAATATTTTGCTATAGCACGGCTATAGAACAAATCCTGAATAAGAATTTACATCAATATATTATGACAAAATTATGTTCCTTTTTCAAGTCCACATAAATTCATAGCCGGCGGTTATTTGCATTATGGGTAAGATGTTTGCTTAGTGTAACTAACTGATCATTTTGTAAAAATACCAGTCGCTCAAGTACATTACATTATCTCACACTTATATCTGATGTATGTGCTTGTGATTAACCGGGACTTAATCGGCTCATCAGGAGTAATATACATGTACGAATGTTTGCTGTCAGCGCAAAAAGCGTCACGGCAACAAGTTACAGTAAAAAAGGCGTCTTGCCGTGTTATCTCATTAGCGGTAATTATAACAGATATCATCCTGAATTATTGTGCGAGCCAACATATCCCCAAGCAGAAAGTCCTTCCCCCAGCCCAACGCCTGTTTCCACATAACACCGGGTAGATTTCGCCCTGCCATCTTTTCTTTGCATAAACAGTGCCTGCAGTCAGAGTCTGCTCTGATCAAAGGGACAAATCTATCCAGGAGCAATCAGGTTGCTGCGCTAGCCCGGGCTGCTGACAACTCCAGGCTCTTTGATCAGAAATACATCATCTTCAGCAGCCTGCCTGCCTGGGTGCCTTTGTCTGGGGCCAGGAAATAGGGGAAGTGATAGCTCCCTCTTGGTGCTCCTCTTCGTTGCACGCCTTTTGGCAGGCAAGATGAAAGCTACCCCAATTATAAGTGAAAATACCCCCAGTGAACTCAGCTGAGCTTCTAGGGTGTAGCTAGAGCCACCACCCCCCCCGTTCATATCATCACTAAATCTCTATACGCCGTCTATGCATGATGGTACAAAAGATATTGTCAATTTCTCTTTTCTCTTCCCCCTGTCTTTCTCGGTGAAATGAGACTTTGGTTGAGATAGTGCGCCGGTGCAATTGAGGTCACATCCAAAAAGCATCGGTCTCCCTCCTCCCAATTTAGTAACTGCAGTTCTAATAACATGGGCTTGTCGGGCAAAGGGAAAAAGAAAAGTGAATGTCTGGGCCCTCTCAGCGCACCTCCTCGCCCCCCCCCCCAACCCCCACCCCTCCACTGTGAGCTAAAGCACCTTTTCTTTTTTCTTTCCTCCAACTCATCTTCAAGAGGTGGAACAGGAGATGTTGAATGATGGACAGGTGTGCAGGCATTGTGCTGTTCTGCTCTGCACTGAAGGAGATCATTGATTTGCATTGCAGTCCCACACATAAAACACAACCCCACACACGCATACACACACACACACACACACGCAAACACACGCACACAACCCCATCCACATCCTACTGTTTCACCCCTATGACTGCGCCGCCTCCCACATGGCGGCCCACACCGCTGCTCCTAATCAACGGGAGAATGTTTATCTCACTTCCTGTCTTTTATAGGGGTGGAGTGTTATCTCCGGGCTTCTGGTACCACCTCACCTGGGCTGACCTGAGAGGGAAAGCTATCATGCCTCAGTGCAGACTTTTACAAGCCCGGCGCAGATGATTTCAAAACCATACATTACCTCACGGAGAATATACATCTCGATGTATTAAATGAGGGGGGGGGACTTAACCTTTTTCTCGCTGTCACGCTCGGCTCATATCTCGGCTCAAACAATTCAAACCAATTTCACTTTGAATATATTATCCAAACTGTTTTTTTTTATTGTTTTGTTTTTTTCTTACGTGAAACACATAAGGGGGAAAAGAGAAAAAAAAAACACTCAGGGGAGCCGATGCTGCTTAAAGGTGTAATCCCCCAGCGTCAACAGTCTCAGGAGCGTATCAGGTGTCTTTAAGCTCATCCACCTGTCAGGGAGCTCTCCCTGCAATTACACATCTGTCAAGTGTCACCTATCGCAGCTCTCACTGACAAGGGTTATGTCAAGCAGTCAGCCATTACGTCGGCCCAAATGGAGTCTGCATTGTTTAGAGCCGGCAGGAAGTGGCCACGGCATGGAAGAGCGAGCAGGGTCTCCACAGTGTGACTGGGAAGCCAAGCTAACTTTTTAGTTTTGAAGGGAGAGGGGAGAGGGGGGGGGCTGGTTCTGTCCAGATCTCTGTTCTTGCGTCTGCTCGTATTTCTCTGAGCTCAAATGGCAGAAAGTGTGTTTTCTTTTTTCTTTTTTTTTCTTTTTTGTTCGTTAACGCCGAGCCTGGAGACCCATCCGGGCTGGTTAAATCTTTTCCCAGGGCGATGGCTTTTATATGCATGAGCTTGATTTGACCTGTCTCCAGGCTGTGAGGAGGGTTATGCTAAAGAGAAAATCAGGCAGAATATTAAATATGATATCGGGTTGAGCCTTATCACATGCTTTAACATTGTCAGTCCTGTTGCCACAAGATGTGTGTGTGTGTGTGTGTTTTTGTGGTTTTAATTTCCCTCTATGAAGTTAATTAGGTCCTGTGGTGGATGAAACACACTTTAAACAGACAAATACAACAGGCTCTCATTAGATAGTTTCATGATGAACTTAAAGCAATAGATTTGTGGAATGTGTTTATTTGTTTTCTGATCAACATTTGGATGACATATTGACACCAGTCAAGTAAATATGAGGCTACAGCCAGCAACCAGTTAGCTTAGCTTAGCATAAGGACTGGCAGCAGAGGGAAGCATGGCTCTGTTCAGAAATGACAAAATCCTTCACAAGCACTTTAAACTCTTATCAATTGACAAATTATTTCTTTTTGTTTTGTATGTACGAAACAACACCATCAAAATTGTGGCAATTTTACTTGGATTATGTTCCAGATCTATTTCTTATCTACCAGTTGTGACAGCCAGTAAATTTGCGTATTTCCCAAATGATTGACCTCTGAAAAAGCTCAGATTGTTCATGGGAGACGTGTTTGCAGGATCCTGATCAAAAATCAATCTAAGATTAAAAAAATATATATATTTATAAAATAATAATTAGAGCAATCATTCTTTTTGCAGCGGAAAGCCACAGCTCGTTAGTTTTGACTTCATTACGTTTTGTTACATGTAGCGGAAAATATCATATCTCAAAAACCATCAAATGTACATAGTTAATTTAACTTATGGAGTCTGATTAAATCTAATTTACATGATGTATTTGTTTACGTAGCAAAATCGGATGAAAAACCATGTCAAATTTATTACAAACTTTAATGCTTTTATTATGGTTTATATAAACCTTTAGCTGAGTTTGTACAGAGTTTAGTGAGTTAAAGCATTTGAAGGTACTCCAAGAAATGAGATCACAGCAGGATTAAAATACCAGAGACACTGGAGGACCGTCTCTCTTGCAGAGTTCAAACGGTTAAATACTAACACACTTCTCTCCTCCTCTGCATAATATCTGAATAGACATCTTTTTAACACTGCTGACCATGGACTTAGAATCCTATAAGGTTTTTAAACAGTTTTTAAGGTCTTCAAAAAAAAGCTCCTTCTTAAAGGTCCCCTCGTATGCCCATTTTACCACAGTTGATATGGTTCCTTGGGGTCTTAATGAAATGTCTGTAACATTTTTTGGTCAAAATACCACAAGGATCATTTAAAACAACAGCCTTTTTACCCTGTCTCAAACAGCCCTCTTAAGATTGACCTCTTTTGAGTCCCCCCCCCCCCTCTCTCACCGCCCCGCCCCCCCCTGTCAATCACACACACACACACACACACATCCACTTTCACGTCTTAAATCTCTCCTTAGCATATGTAAGGTTGTTAAAATAATTTTAAGTCACTGTCCTGCACATATTTCTGTATTTGTTTGTTGTGTTTCTTCATTGAAGCTACAATTTTAAAACTACTACACCCTCTGATAAGGATGTACATTTATTTAAATACATGCATTAGATATGTGTGTATACAGTATATAATTGTATCTGAGCGCTCGCACACACACACACACACACACAGACACACAGACACACGCACACACAGACACACGCACACACACAGATAGACACAGACACACACAGGCAAAGGGATGTGGGGGCTAGCCTTGGAAGCTAACACTGCTGCAACTTCTGCGGCGAAATGCACTTAAAACCCCGGGTATGAGTCTATTTTAAAGCGAGCGACGGAGGCGGCAGCGAGCTGCTGGTGACCGGCACCGGTTCGTGAAGCTCGGGCTGCGTGGAGCAAATCTGTAAGAGCCACAAAAGTTATAATGTGCAGCTCTCTGCCCCCTTCCTCCTCCTCCGCTTCGCCACCCTGGCGCTGAGCGAGCCCCCGGCACCGGTACAATGCAACCGGAGACCGGGGGGGGTTCCTTGAACACGTTCCAATGCTAGTTTCTAACAAAGACAGACACACACAGAAGCTACGAGTCGGGTTAGCCTCCGAGTGCATTGTTTTCTATGTAAACGTGCTGCATGCCCGGGACGCCACAAACATACTCACACACAAGCTAGACTCCGAGAGCTAAGAGCTAACAGCGGCACCTCCGAGGATCCCTCACCGGGACGTCCCGGAGCTAACAGCGGCACCTCCAAGGAGCCCTCATCGGGACGTCCCGGACCCGACAGCGGCGGTGCACGGAGGTGCCGGTGCCGCAGCTAACGCTAGGCTAGCGTTAGCGTCGCTAGCAGCAAGCTGTTTTGTATTCATACATGCTGCTTCCACCGGGGCAAAACACACACACAGAAGCCAGCGTTAGCTGCTGCTGCTAACAACAACAAAGTCACATCCAGTTGAGGCAGCATAACCACAGCATCAACACAGTGAAGCAGCTCCGAGCTCCTACCTGGAAAAAACACCAACAGCTCACTCTCCGGGCTCTCGCCTCCCGGGCTCCAGGCTACGGGCTATGGGCTATGGGCTACGCGGTGGCTCTCGGTGGTCGAATTCGTTTCATGCTGCTAGATAGCTTATCCAAGTGTTTACAAGGCTCGCAAGAATGCAATCGCGGCGCAAACCGATGGACGGTCAATAAAGTGGGTGGTTCTTAAATCTATTATGGTTCCATCGATTGGTGGGTCGAGTGTTGGTGGGGGTCTCTGCGCTGACGTAAAACTGCCAATGACGTAAAGAATGCCCATAACCCCATTGGACGCTCGCTAGCGCATACTTCCTGACATAGAGAAACCACACCAGATCGCGGGAGTTGTGTTTTTCCACAGTTTTTGGGACGGTAGACATGCCAGATACCCAAATTAACGTGTAGAAGCACTACAAAAGTGGAATTTTCATACGATGGGACCTTTAACACATCTCAGCCCTCTTCAATATTTGAGTGTATTTTGAGTGTGAGATGCTCATCAGATCGTGTCTCGTGCGTGCGGCCGGTTGTAATGGCCGTTAACACCCCGGCCCTTTGTTGCTCTCTCAACCGAATTTTGTATCACAGGTGCTACGCTCGGGTGTTAAAAGCTTGCAAGTAGAGGAAAGAAAGATTGAATCTGGGTCACTTTAATGCTCTCGTCCGTCACACCACTACATCTCCTCAGGCCTGAGACGTAAGGCGCATTGTCAAGTATTAATGAAGAAAACGTCCCTGTAAGGCTTGTGTTTGTCAAACCAAATTACATACATTCACTTGGAAAGGTGAGGATTAATCTTTCAAATCCCTTCTGGATGTATAGGATGCACCGTACAGTCCCACACTGAAAATAACCCCCCTGACGCTGACGCGAATCGGCTGAGCAGAAGCATTGTGCTGTTACAGTATACATACTGCAGGACGCCATGCCAGTAAACTAGTGAATATGCTGACAGCAATACAAGGACCTCTATAGCTGCAGCAGCTGATAGATATGCACACACTTAAACAAAAAAATAACTGGGACAGAATGTATTCAAGCAGTATGCCACTGTTTGGCGTTTTCATTATTGTGCTTTCCATTTTTTTGGCCTTTTCATTGAATGAATAATTCTGACTTGGGATTTAAAGAAATTGGGAGAATAAACATTACAGAGAGGAAATAGTCAATTTAAAATAATAATAAGAAAAATGAGCGAACCTGCTTGACAATAATGTCTTGCTCAGGTGTTCACCCAGCAGTAAGTATTTTATTTGGGCTTTAACAAATGGAAATGTTTCTTTTATATTTATTATATCAAAAAGCTCATGAAAAAATACAATCAGTCATGTACAACATCCAAACAAACAATTTGTTGCACAGCCAATGATGTGTCAATCCAACTGTTTTCTAAACCGCTTCATATATTTGTCATTTGTGTTTCTTTCGTTTTTTGTTTTGGGGATTCGGGGCAAATTTGAAAAATAATCCTCCGTCAATTAAATGCCATTGATAGTACAGACGCAGACCTGCTGTGAGAACAGCAAAGCAATCCACATCCTCGCTCATTTATGGGGGGGATTTGGTCTACCATGGGAAAGAAGCACTGAAGGTGGATCTGCAGAATCCGCTACCCCCCCCTACCGCCCCTTCTCTCGCTCGTGCTAGTGTCTTGCTGAGATTTAAATAAGCCTAAAGATTACTGTAGGGCCTTTAAATGCAAATTTGGGTGAGTGTGCAAAGCCCCTCCTGTAAACCTCAGCCTTATCATTTGCCTCCCAGATTAGGGCCTGTCTGAGATGGGAAGCTGCCTCCAGGCCCCCCAATAAGCTGCGGGCCAGGGGCCACTCCTCAGAGAGAGGGATGGATGGAGAGGAGAGGAGCCTGCTATGGATATGTGTGCCAAGGTCAGTGGTGGCTGCACTCACAATAATCAGCAAGTATCAAGAGATTTACATCTGCAGGTTTGCTTATCTCACTGTGTGTGTGTGTGTGTGTGTGTGTGTGTGTGTGTGTGTGTGTGTATGTGTGTGTGTCTCCATGTGCCTTGTGTGTGTGTGTTTACTTCCTCCAAACACAACCACAGTACATCCAGTCATGAGGGCTCTGAGCCAGGATCTCTGACAGATTAGGCAATAATCAATTAACAAATTAAGAAAAAGTCAGCATAACTAGCTTGTATCCCATGCATTATAAAGCACTTTGATGTGTAGCTACAGTGACTGGCCCACTTTTTCGGGGGGAGTAACAGATGTTGGAAATGGCTTTGAGAGGTATATTGGCTCTGAGGAAAATTCAAGAGTATTTATGGTCGGAGACATGAAAGGGTCCTGGCTTGTGGATGCATTTATATTTGAATGGCACCCACTTCATTACTTAATGATTTGAAAAGGCTGTAAGGGAGCTGAGCCCGAGCCAACGAACCCATGACCCTGCTGAGTCAATGTGCTAAACAGACACAGGCTCTGCTTCGGGCGCCTCAGCACTTCTCGCACCATGGAAATATGACGGGTGCCTACAGCTCTACATTACACCAGATTAAAATACACTGATTTGTGCAGTAACCACAGATCAAATCAATTGCCTGTGCAGTTAAAGGGACAACTTTGGTGACAGATTCCCAAGGAAACTCACTGCAGTTCTCCTCAGCTGAGTTTAATAGGACCGTTTTGGGTTTTCCACCCTCAACCCTTTGCTGCTCTTGTAGAGTTTTTGACATTAGCATTCAGCTCAAAGCGCTGCTGTACCAACAAAGTGTCTTGTACTTATTTATTTGACATAAAAACTTGTGTATTATAGCCAGAAACCGAACCATGAAACTGAAAATGTTGAGTGAGTGAAAAAACACCCAACAATTGTATTGGTGCTACGAGGGTTTGAAACTGCTACTGTCACAGCTGTCTTCACCTCACATTAAAGGAATATAAAATAACCTTTGAGGCTCTAACTTTGAAATCCTAATGTTCTTACTTTATACGTCAAGAGTTTTCCTGTTTCAATACGGAGTTGTCTTGGAGCCAGCTTCTACCAGCCGTTACTGGAACTGCTCCTTAAGGCAATTCTGCACTGGCTTCTGTGGCGAGCTGTAATGGTTACTGTTGCTGCTAAGCAGTATGACTCAAGCAGTCATGTTGCTCAAGGGCACTACCCATAGTAGTTATTTGGGAGTGTGCATTTATTTCCCTGCTCTGATGTTTCTCGGTTGGATTTTCATGCCCCTGATTCTCTAACCACCAGCTTGCAAAGGTCTAGCCGAGCTTTCCCCTTTCCCTACTTATCGCAGTATCTCGAGCGCAGAGGTCGGCGAGTTGCGCCCCTGTTTCTGCGTGTGCGTGTACACTACAGCACATTATGTCACGCTACCCTTTGATTCCTCAACCTCAGCGTTGCCACATTCTGTACATCTGGCCCAGTGTGCGAGCGCAGCTGCTGTCAACAAGGACCTGCGCTGTCAAAAAGCACCAAACTCAGGTCAAGGTCATGGAGGGGAAAGTTAGTGATCGTGGGAGGAAGGGTGGTGGCAGTCCTGACTGATGTCATGGTTGACTGCTCTCTCTTTATAACCCCACCTACTGCCACCTAGCAAACACACACACACACACACACATGCAATCCCCCTTTCATCCCCTTTTCCTCTGCTATGTACCCTTGTCATACAGCCCCCACCCCCTCCTCCTCCCTCCCAGGTGTTCAGAAAGGATGTGGATGAGGTCGAGGACATGAGGAGCCCACCGGAGAGAGAACAGATGTCACATGCCTCTTGCACCACGCGCAGGGAGATGTGTGTGTGTGTGTGTGTGTGTGTGTGTGTGTGTGTGTGTGTGTGTGTGTGTGTTCTGCGCTGTGACAGGTAGCGTGTCGTGGTTGAAAGGTAAAGCTGGGGCCCTACTCCCAGAAGGAAGTGGGGGGCCAATATGGGGGGGAAGGGGGGGGGGGATGAGAAGAAAATGTACGAAAATAGGTCCTGTATGTCAACACCTTGTTTTCTGGTTTTCTGGTGTGAACTTTACATCAGTCGGTAACAGGGCCGTAAAATGTCAGGTGGCGTGTGGGAGGTTTTCAAACAGTGCTTTGGGGGGAGGAATCCCCAATAATCAATAAGTAAACAATAAAATGTGTATTTGATTTAAATCAATAAGGGAGACACAACCTGCCATGGGAGTAGAAAGCCCCCGTTACAGCGGACAAGACAAGGAGATCTGCTGTCATGGCAGCATGCATGCATAATGGCCAAATCATATGCACATACACATTGAATAGAGGTTGTCTAATTTTAAAAAAAGTGAGTAGTGATATCGAAAGCATTGTTAGTGATTAATTCAAAAAGAACTGCAAAAGCTTGATGAGGATATCGTGTCCTAATGGCACGCGTGTGGCCCGCTACATGTACACTCACCTGTGAATTAACTGATTAGAAATCATGCTGATAACAGACATGTCATGTCCACCTTCCACATGCACAGTGATCCACTGCGTCCCCTGTGATACCTCCCTCTGTGATAATGTACATATTCATTATTCAACACGGCCTGTCAGATTAACAGAGTATTCGGCAGATTAGCTGGTTAGCTGTCTGGTGGTCTTGTCTTTTATCCGGTGACTAGAGTGCCCTGACTAAGCACTTCATAATGGCAGCAGTCCCATGTGGTGTGTAGTGCAGGGGGAGACTCACTTTTGATCTGGCCCGAGGTTCTGAGAGGTTTGGATGGATTAGGCCGTCTCTAAACTGTTTGCATTGAAGGCCGACTGATCATAACTGCACTCATGGATGTGTATGAATATTTACATGCCACGTTTGGCCACAAGGGAAAAGGATTTACCCTTCAATTGGAGTCAGAGGTATCTGTGAGCCAACATCTCCCATACCTTCCAGGTGCTGCAGCCTATGCACGTCCTGCAGAGCTTAAGTGTTCAAAGCCACCTTCATACTGTGGCCCCTGAGTCCTGCATGATAAGCAGGCGTCTTCCTCCCGCAGCACCGTCCCTGCTGGATGATGAAGACATCAGAACCGAGAGATGACTTCTGAGCAGAGGACTGTTTCCCAGAAATGCACACTGTGTACACACTGGGGTAAATACATGCATGTGTGTTTGTGAGTGTGTTTATCCAAGTGTGTTTGTGTGTGCTAACCAAGCGGTTTAATCTGAACCAATCATTGCGTTTCGCATGGTTTTGGCAGCTTTTGGTCTTTCATTTTGAAGGTGACATCACTCTAAGGATTCCTCCACATGAGTCTTCTCTCTCTCTCTCTGTGTGTGTGTGTGTGTGTGTGTTACGTGAGCAGAGCTACAGAATGTGCATGTGCTGCACATGTGCGGACAATTATGCGTCAGTTTCCACAGGGAAAACCAGTGGGCAGGATGGAAAGTGTATTTGAACCCTGAGTCGACAATCAGCGGGTATGGTAGTGATTCAAACTATGGTAAACATGTTGGCAAAAACTAATCAGTGAATCTTTCATCTTCTACTGTTGCAGGCAATTTATTCATCATTCTGGCAGAGCACTGTACACTGTAATGTTAAAGTCCAGAGGGGGACTGTTGGAGTATATAACCTGTGTGTGTATGTGTGCGTGTGTGTGTGTAAGTGTGAGGGAGGGAGGGTGAAAGAGTTTGAAGGTGCACAAACATGTCTATCCCCATAAATAATTAACATCACCCATTTTACAGCAGCATTACAGGCTACATCATTTTTTTTTTCAGAACAGATGAGACCAGCTCCTCGTCAAACCGCTTATTCCAAGAAACACTAAGGTTAAAATCATTAATTGTTGGTGCGGATTTCATTGGACAGCCCGGTATTAATGTTTTACAAGCGGATTGCCTCATTCTCAAATTACCATCTGGCCTGGATGTATCGCTGATTTAGCCTTTGGTCTGGGACCAGTGCAACACTCCTATCAGTTCCATTCGTCGGGCCCCTTGAGTGTTTACAATTGCCTTCCGTTGTAAAAAATCTGACTAGGCTGACTCTCCCTGCGGTTGACTTTTGGCTAACTGTGATGTGCCATGTACTCGGCCTGTATATTGGGGAGATGTGGCCAAAAAGGCTCTGCAGGGGCATCGTAAAAAGAGTCTCACAGGATATAGAAATAATGGCCGTTGTTTGCAAAAAAAAAACAGGATAGCCCAACTGGAATCACTTCCTCTTGTATTTGTCCTGGGAGATCGTAAAATCTTCCCGAGAACACTAAAAGTTGTCTGCGGTCTGCTAATCCAATATGGATTGGAGCACATGGAAGGGAAACGTTGCCTCTAACTACAAAGTTATCTGCCCAGGTCTGCCAAGCAGCCGGAATCTGCTCCGAATTCTGTCCTATCAGTCTGGAGAGCGAGGGCACAGGCAGTGAATTAATGGTCAGGAGATTTATTTGTTTGGTGTAATAAGGACTGTAAAACAGTAAGAGCTCTGTGCAGCCTTGCAGGCCCCCTGCCCCGTGGGTACAATCAAATGTTGCCAGTAAATCAATAGAGCTGGAAGAGGTTTTTATAACCTGAGTTTAACACCAGGCTCTAAGTGCTCCAGGTGGCAGGTCATTTGTTCATTATCCCAACTTATCACAATAAACAATGGCAACTCTGATTGGACTCCTCTGCTGCTGCGAGGGGGGAAAAAATTGGAGAGGAAGAAGACAAAAATCTCAGGTGGGCAGAGGAGGGCTAATAAGGAAGGCAGCGAGTGGGCAGGAGACAGGGGAGAAGCAGAAGATTAACCACTGTAATTACATACAGGAGCACAGAGGAGGCCTGGGACAGTATGAGGAACAGATAGCGTGAGAGCTCTACAAGCTGTCAGCCTGTACCGATGACTCCTCTGATGCCTGCCTGATAACCGGGCCTCTCTTATCTGCTCCACCTAAAAGTCTGAGCTTTTTTAATATCACAAAAACGAAACCCTGTCGCCTGATTTTTCTTTTGAGAGCAAGGCTGCAAATGTACGTCTCAATGTAGAAAGAAAAAATATGAGGGGCTTGGAATGCCCGGCTGGGCTGTGAACAGAAACAAGATGAATTGCTCCAATAGTTCCGTGGCCGCTTGAAAGCATGGCAGGCTGGTCCTGAACGATATTGCTAAGGTGAGTGAGAAGGATGTAATGGCGAGATATGACAGCAGGTCATTAAAAGCTACCGCGGAGATAACAGCCCAGGTACAGGCGTCGTTTCGTGCTGTTAAAAATAAAGAGATGTAAACACCTTGCTCGTGCAGTAGGTAAACCAGTAAAATAGGGCCGACATGCTGTTTGCAGATGGCTTTACCCAAAGGTACTTACAGTAATGTGAGTGCGCTTGTGACCCCGCTGGGAATTTAACTTCTAACCTATGACAACCACATGCTTTATCCACTAAACTACGCTGGACAACATGGTTCGGCACCTTGTAAAGGTGAAGCAGCGTGTTGGCAAGAACCGCCGCGGCTTATAGGGACCACATGGAATTCCGTCGCCATAAGGTACAGTGTGCAATTGCTCCGATCTTAGTTATTCAAATTTTGTGTGCTTAATTTATGACTCCTGCACAGGAGCGTGGCAGCTGGAGTTTGTAATTATACAACACACTCCACTCCTTTTTGTTTTTTTCTCCTTCTCTGCTGCCGACACACTGCTGCATAATTTACGTGTCTGTTAGCTCATCAATTACAGTGTAATTAGTTAGATGCACAACTAGCTTTTTACCATATTATAAAGCAAGTCATCAAATAAATAAGTGAACAAACAAACAAACAAGCAAGCGAGCAGCTAAGGCGGTAAAGACGGAGCAAACAGAGACATAAATTGAGAGGCTGGTGTTTCCAGCGTGTGACACCGAGTCGCTGCGGTTCCTCCAGCATTGTTTTCCTCCTTTGTGTTGAGTCTGAGAGAGGCCTTGTCCTCTGCTTATCGTCTGCGTTTGTTTACCCCCGATTCCACTGTTCTGCAAAACCGTCTGATGATTCATTACTGTGATTAATAAGCCTATCATGTGAAACAAAAATACTGTAGCGTGGCATCTCAAGACTCATTGTCTCTCCCATACGCTTTATTCAGGGCTGCATAATCCAGCAGCATGCATCTCTCTATCTCCCTCTCGCTTTCCCTCACCGTCCCTCTGTCTTTCACTTTTTGATGAATTAATGACAGAGTGATTTTTTTTAGGAATGCATAATGCATGATAAGAATTGCTTCGTAATGGAAACAAACAGAGACCATGGTGTAGGTCGCGGTGGCAAATCTATTGACCATCAGCGGCACCTCATCTAGTATGCATTACTTATAGAGGATAGATTTGTTTCTGTGCTGTGAATACTAAAACCGGAGCCAACAGAAGACACGCAAAGTGCTGATGAGCCCTTTGCGATATGGCAGTATGGTTTGAGTCCCTATCGTTTCAATAACCTGACTGTGATGTGACTGACAAACACAAAGCTCTCCTCAAACTCAGATGGGTTTGTGTTTGGGGTTACGCTGGGAACACATCGCCTTTCCATTTGTGATTGGTGTCAGTTTCAAACGGTGTTGGGCTCTTACATGTAGATGGAAATACCAATGAATGGAGTTTAAAGAAGTAAATGGCAGTGATCCCATCATGCACTCACTGGGAGCGCAGTCTCAATCAGAGACATCTTCCCTGCAGCTCCTCGACGCTGCACACTTATTCTTCCTTCCTTCTGCACACATGCGACACTGTCTAGACACTGCACAGAAGGTATCCGTCAAATACATGTCTTAATATGTAAAAGGCCTGGTTTTCTTTGCAGCATTGGTCTTTAATTGAGCCTGAACTGAGTCACAACAGCCCATTCGGCGCTCAGCGCATTCACACGCTGTTGTTTTGGCTGCTGCAGGTCATAGCGGTGATAAATCTGTGGAAGTTAGCCTTGGTAATGGACTCCAGAAGAGGTCTGGGAGTTAAACAGTGATGAGCAATGGAAACTGTGGTCAGCGAGAGAGCAGCTGTAACCCTCTAACAGGCGTGGACAAGCAGGGAGGAAGGAAACTGCCAAACGTTTGGAGGCCCAGCGATGGGTTTATTTTAGGGAGCAGCAGCACATGTGGGTATGCTATCGCTCTGACTATGTTGAAGAAGCAGCAGGAGAACAAGAGGGTCGCAGATTAATTGCTTGTACAGTGGCACTGTATAAAAAAAGGAAAACTAGTTTGTAATGTTGGGCGTGCCTTGAAAGTTTGTGTAAAGGGTAAATTGAGCTACACGAGTACAGCCCTGGAAAAAAAAAAAGAAAAGATGTGTGGCAGGCCACCATTGCATAATCCTCTAGAGACGTGGTTAGAAACTCGCAAAGGCAAAGCAGCTATAAAGAGACAGAGGGGAAGAGAGAAAGTAACCTGCTGCTTTTTGTCATTTAGTTGTCTTATAAGTGCTCTCTCAGGTTCTGCCCTCTCCTTTTCACCTTCCTCCCTGTGAATGCACAAGAGGAATGGCTCCTGCATTGATATGTATATTAGCCTCCACAGACTCCCTCTTCTCTGCAGCCTTATTGACGAGCATTTGCTGCCACTGCAAGTTATTGTCCGAATCATTGACCTGATTGATCAGACTCGATGGAAATCAACAAAATGAGTGGTTTAATAGGTGGAGCTGTTTCTTGGGAATCAATGCTGATTATTACTCCAAAGGACTCGGCTGTTATTGCAGGGACATCTGTCGGATAGCCTCAACTGTTTACCTTTTGATCTGGCTTTTATTTGTGTTTTGAGTTCCAAAGATTCCTGCCGTGAGACTAAAATCCCCCTCGTCTGGTTTATGTCTTGACAAAGTAAATAAATGATTCGGTACCCTCGCCAGTGAGGCTGAAATGTCAAAGGTCAGGGGGGGTCAGAGCTGAAAGCAGCCAAATTAGGTTTGAGGACGCCATACGCTCCACTCCCCTCTATTTGATTACCGCCTACCCATGTGCCCTAGAACATGGACAGACAAGCCTGAGCAGATCGCTGGCGGCTTTAATGTCGGGAACTTGAAGGTGAACACAAGCGTAATTCAGTCACCTTGAGTGTTCGATCCTGAACTTTTCAGCTAGGCCGCTTCTGCTTTGATTGAGACGTCATGTGGCCGGATTTAAGGAAACGCAGCCACGTCTCAACGGGAGAAACAAGAGCGCTGCGTGACTGTTATTGTTGAAAGTTCGGACTTCTCCTGTGCAATCTGCCGTTTGTTTTCAGGGCAATAGACAACCCACAGGGACCGGATCTCATTTCAAACATTAAAGAGGCTTCCAAGGCACTTGAAGTAAACAAATTAGACTTGGTGGTTCAGATGGCTCAAATGACAATATTTCTCAATAATTGGAAATGATAAAGGACGCCTTTGATATGTTGGTGGCTTCACCATGTCTAGGAGGCAGTATGAAGAGAAGCCTGCGGTTTAACTACACAATTTCAGTCTCATTATAAATCTTCACAGCGATACTTTTTCATAATGCGCTGTTTGGCTGAATAAACAGTAATGATTTGGCACGAAGCAGACGAGGCGGACTCCCGACTCCATCGAGCTGCCAGCTTCTCTGTGTACTCGTTGGGAAGCAGGGAGCTGAGGAGATTCTCCAGTGGAAATTATGAATATAGTCATGCATTATAGATTTGCAGGTGAATTTATTTATTCCCTCAGAAAAGTCGGAAACGTAAGCCAGACAAATCAATGCGGGAGAGTTCATCTCTGTCCACCTAATCATTTGCTAATGGCTACTATCAATTGTCTGCCCACGGCTCCTGCATCCAACACTGTTGCAATTAAAGTCAACAAGCACATACTGTACTGTCGACTAAAGGTGCTTTAGCATGGGATTCCAGGTTAATGTATTGATTATCTTCTACATGGTAAATTGGATTTATTCCACATCATCAGTCTTGTTTATTTATATACAACCGCACTGTAATTCATCAAAAATGAAAGATTTCCTATCTCGCTGATGGCTGAGAGTGTTTGCTGTCAAGGTAATCAAATGTGTTGTTTTATTTTTTTACTATCGCACCCTCCACCCTTTTGATTTATGCACCAAATTCTTTGAAACGATAAATTAAATCAGAGGAAACAGATCTTTTAAAAAAAAACACCAAACAAAATTGAGTAGTGGAGAAAAAAAAAACAGACCTACATTTGCAGCAGTGTGGTGATGTAACTCACCCGACACCCCTGGATGTCACACAGACTTAACAACAGCTTCCACTTTTTTTCAACCATTACTTATTTATTTATTTGCTCGCCAGTCAGCCCTGCACCCACACACTTGTTCTTATGCCAGCGTCGACAAATACAACGGTATACAAAAGAATGCTCGGCTTTGGAGTGTTATTATTAATTCACGATGCCCCGGAGTCTTCCTGTCCATCCCAGACATTATTTTAGTGTTTCTCTCACTGTTTCTCGCACTGTTTTTGTAAAGACAGTGACATAGGTCCATAAGGGGAGGTAGTGGTGCGGGTGGCTTGTGTGTTTCCACCTATGTGGGTCTGCATGCGTCCCTACACACTTGTGCAGAGTTGCTATATTCTATATAATTCACATGAACAGCCTTTTTGTTTTTCTTATCCAGGTCAAGGCAAGTGTCCATAATGCATAAGAAACTCAACCAACTATTGCTTCAGATTACACAGATAGGCCACAACATTTCAAAAGGTAACTGGTTTTAATGTTGTGAATTACAGTGACATCATTAGAATGATGTTTTATTTTAAAACATTTGTAGAGAGTTACAAAGTCTGTATTAAGTCTAAAAAAGCCTAAAGTGATGGGAAAAAAAACAAATGTTCAGTAAGTAAATTGAACATTAATTTGAACGAATGGAGTTGAATACAGGACATTTAATGTTTTATTTAGTTAAATTTTTTCTATATGTATATTAATTCTGTGAAATATGTGTATAGCTCCGCCAACCACTAAGGTTTCAGTTCGTGTCTGTCCAGACTCATATTATACTCTGTGTAGTGGAGACTTTGTGGAAATTTAATACAAGTTGTTTAGCTTGTCATATGTGTAAGATCTTGAAGGTAACTAGTAACTAAATTATCAAATAAATTTAGTGCAATAGAAAATGTAGTGGAGTAGAAGTGATCCCAGGCTTCTTCAGTCACTCTCCTAGGTGCACAACACACTGTGTGGTTTTCTACACTGTAATCTCTCCTCCTCTGGTATTGATGCACACTAATGTACTCCACCTCCCCTCGGGTAGATCTGTCCGGATCATCTCATCAGAATCCCATATACCCATCCATCCCATCACACGCAGCCTTACGCCATCGCCATTGTCCGTAATAAAATGGTTTGAGCCGAGAGATGCTGTTTGATTGCCGCTGGCCAGCGAGGCGGCTATTCACCATAATGTAATATTCCCCCTGTAGTCTGCACTTTAAACCTGTCTCCCAGTGACAAGTGTGCATCACCCTGTGGGGTCAGTGGGGTCTCCCATCACTGTCCAACCAACTAGTCTGACTGACGTAAATCCTATAGATCTGCCTGTTTTGAACTTAAGCACGTGTCCTCTCTTGACACCTCCAGCACGTCTGCAGATCGCCAGTAACAATATCACCTATAGAATCAATCTCTGGGGCCGGTTTGAGGCCTATGGAAGCCATTGATCAGCGCGCTGATGTCATGGCCTTTCATAAATTTCGACCTTTTTAATATTGGACTACCCCGTCACCCTGGGAGACAGTCGTGCTCGCGGCTCTCTCGTGTGGGCAGAGGGAGAGAGCAAGGCGAACCAGTGCGGTGTTACAGGTGTCGATACAGCTGCTCCTTATTGACAATTAGGCTCTTGCGGCCCGCTGAAATGAAATCGGAGATGACAGGACCCGGACTTTCATCCTGACCCTACATCCCATCCCAGATGCACTGGCCCTTCATGGGAATTCAGTTTTTTTATTAAGAAATAAAAAAAACAATGCTTGTGGGGACTCTCGGTAGGGGGGTAGGGGGGTTGTGAGAAATGAGACTGTCACTGTTGTGTCACTCAATAATCATTCCCTTATATTTAAAAAAAAAAAAAAAAATCCAACAGTCAGCGTTATGTGTTTAATGTGCTCTCCGGCCTTTCCAATGATACGTGGCCATCTTGTGCTATTCTCTCCTCTTCAATGCTCTGAGCAGAATGAGTTTCCAGGAGAAGGCAGCAGTCAGAAGTGCTTCAGCTTGTTAAAATTGACCATAAACAGCTCACAGTTTTAAGAGGGCCGGACACGGTCATTTGATACCGGCACTAGACTGGTTACTCGCCCCTCAGCTATCCTGATATTTCACTCTAGCAGTGCACGTGGGGCTGTATGGATGAAATATTGGCAGTATAAGACAGGCTGGCTCTCCTTGGGAAAGATGTGCGGAGAGTATTGGTTCACGCCAGGGAAGATGTTAAAAGCCCAGACTGAAGAGTCACGCTGGATAATAACGTTACGAGTGCATTACAAGGGTTTTATTTTTTTCTTTCATTTACAAGGATGTCAGCTCTATCGAGTATACTTTCCCACAGTGCCTCTCCATATTTGTGTTTTTCTTTGAACATTTTCTGGTCACCCCAAAAAAACAACATGCAGCAAAACAAAAAAAAAAGCACGATCCAAAAATGACTTAAAAGAATAACACTAACATTTATTATTAGAAAAAAAAACAATGTTTGTCTGTGAAAAGAAGAGATGCATCCCCCACCCCCCCTTCCACAGTGTCTCCCCTCCACTGCCTCCCCTCCCTCCCCTCCCTCCCCTCCTCTAGTTCTCTCTTTCATATTCAGCCCGTCATCGGCGCGGCTGACGGCGGTCTGATGTGTTCTCAGCGTGGCCCGTTACATGCACATGTCAGCGCAGTTGAATGAGTCACCCGAACTGACAGCAGATGGTGCTCTTTGGGTACGAGAGGCCTGATCCATCAGCTCAGCCCACTCTCCATGCAATCTATCATCATTCTCCTTCTCTGTCTTCTCCCCCAAGACCACTGAGGGGACTCTGGACCACCATCCTCTGTGCCATCATTTACCTTTGTGCAGGGGAATATCAGCCTGCTCAGCCTTGGGCTTTTTATCCAGGGAGCTGGCGGCAGCTTGTCGACGTGCAGTTTAGACAGGGATCCATGGGGCACTTCTTAATGATGTGGTTCAGTGATAAACCTGGGAAGGCTGGCTGACTGAAAGAGAGCTGAAAAGGAGAGCAGGAGAGGAGGCACAGTGTAGAGGAAAGCATATAGGGAGAAGGTAACTGAGGTTCAATGATTTAAACTTTCAACTTTTTTCCAATTGTTTAGATTATCACGTGTTTGAAGGATGGTTTTCCCACAGTAGGGGCATACTTGTAAAAAAACACCCTAAGGTGGTGTGAGCTAACTTCAAGAACAGAATTAGGGAACCTTTCGGATTATCATAAATTAAACGTGAACATGATGACAGTGTCTATAACGTTGTATAAAAGTAATCAAGAATCCATTTGGGAGTATGATTTGCAGTGTGTGGGATTCCAGTCGTCCACAGGCTCCCATCTCTGCAATGCAAATGTTTTAATATGCTAGAGTGTTGGTTGCAGCCAATCAGGTATATTGCAGTGATTAGATTAAAATCTGATTTTTTCCGTCAACTCAGCAAAGCTGTATCGGTAGTCAATTAAGATCTGTCATAATGTGATGGAGGACAGTTTGAAATGATCCCCTGCTCTGCTAAATGTATGACAGGCTACTACTAAAAGGGTCACTGCCGCGACCTTGATTCACCAGAGGCTTTAAATACACAATCTGCTGGTTTCAGCATATGCAATATTTCTCGTCGTCTCCAAGTGAAACGTCAATGAAGTGTGTCTGCAGGCGCCTGTGCCGACGGTTCTTTACACATTTCCCATTTTCCCACACAATAGAAATCAATGCACAAGTAATTCACATATTCATTAAGAAAATATGTCCCCCGTTCTAAACCTATTTGTGAATTAGCTGACAAATTATTCCCCTTCACATTAGGGCTTTGACTGAGCGACGGGCAGTGGAATTCAGACTTGGACACTTTTCTTCCTCCCTCGGTTAATAGTCCTACTTAATACTCATCAATCAAAGCAGTCAAAAGATATTGATTGCTGGCTAGATTAAATCAGAGTTATTCCACTGCAATGGCTATTACAAAGTACAGCTATTACAGTGAAACAGTTCTTGATTTTCTATGAGAGGGGAACTGTGCCCTTTTTGTTGGTTATTGTTCTGTATGTGTGTGTGTGTGTGTGTGTGTGTGTTTGCTTGTTTATGCTTGTGTGTATAGTTGAATCCAGCTGATTCCATCTTCCATTTGGACATACATTTTCTTTCTTCCGCAGCGTGTCTCTGCGCTTCCATTCACCTCCCGGAGCTTTATTACAAAATTACTATGCATAAGAATCAAATTCGATTTGTCAGGGCAAGTTTTGTTTGAGGGACCACATGAGGCGGATGTTGGACAGGATGACTGCATCTTTGCATAAAGCGGGTGACCTATAATAAGCTTGTGTGTGCATGTGTCAGAAATGATGTCATGGTGGCATTACTAATAGAGCTCTAACACCTGTAACACAAACATACCAACACTTTTTGCTAAGAAAACAAATATATTTTCCATCCGCTGTACCTTCTCAGCCACACTGGCACGACAGACCACAGTTGGGGATGTACTGTCCGCTTCCTGTCTGCCCTCTGTTGGCTTCATCACCGGCCAGCTATGAGAGATCTGTGAGTAGCGGGCCTGTTCTGCTCCACAGTTGTGTCGAGGTTGAAACGCCTTCAGACAGGTGCTGCAGAGTGTGGCTCAGTGCACCCAAACAGCTGGGGCCGGTCATCAGCGCTCACTGGAGATGACATCACCTGACAAGTGTTCATCTGACTCATCTCCCGCTCTCTGGCCTCATCTCAGAGCCCCTGACACATGCTTCACCTCCGAGGCGCTTGAACATTGAAAAGGAGGGCCGGACCAGCGGAAGGAGGATTGGCCGCGGCTGCAGGCGCTAAGTTCAGTCACGCCGCTGGGCTATGCCAAGAAAAGAAAGAGGTGAGGTATAAGAGGGCAGAGGCTGGTGATGCAGCTCGACTCATCATCCCACTTTGACAGATGCAGTGTTTTTCTTCTGTGAGTCAATAGGCTTTTTAAGATCCTTAAGAAGACTGCTGAGCGCCTCAAATCCTATATTAGGGCAGTCGAGAAAGAAATCAGCCGAACACAAAGGGCAATCAAACCAGAGGAGTCAAGAGTAGGAACAAGGCTATTCCACTTTAGTGTGTGGGGTTGTGAATCAGGGACGGTCCATCCCTGCCTATAGGACATAAAGCAGTGATCTCTTTAATTACCCAGCATAAAATCCACAGTATAATATTCTCACCCCCGTGTTATACAGGACTGGAGTCGTATGATTCTCTGGAGGTGACTGTCTCGTATTGTGCCAAGCGGAGAGATGGAGGTGGATGAGCTTCTCGGTGGGTCGCTGTAAAAAGCAATCAATTAATCTGGTCATTTATATTTTCCAGTATAGAGGGTGAGCTGAGTGGAATATGCGATTTGCCGTTTAACTGTCCGACACATCATTTTGAACTTTAGATGGCTTTGAGCGCTCTGAATATCTGGTGAGTCTGCTCTGCATTCTCATATCGTATACATATGTAGATGTACGAGACATTTATCTGATCTATTTCAGACGAGTGCAGTGCAGGGTCTAAATGAGCTGTTTGCTTGGCCTGTGGTGAGGCTGGTTGCAGTTTAACATGTGAAACTGCAAAAGTGACCTGCAGTAATTCAGCCAGAACAAGTCCTGCGGCAGGACCTAGTCCACAAGACCCTGACCCTGCAGCAAACCCTGTGTCATAATGAGCCTGTTTATTTAAAGTTCGGTGAACACTGGGGAATCGGTTGGCGTTGGGGGGGTTGTGGAGAATCAGTTGTCGTTTGGGGGGGTTGTGGAGAATGCGCTGCTGTTGTAATCAGCATTGTCACTCACAATGATGATTCCCAGCCACTGCTGCTACAGAGCACTGCTCGTTTATTTACATTAATATTGAACGCATCACGTGTCCAAATCGTTGGCGCTTAACAATACACAATACACGGTTCTGAAAATACACAAACTACAGACGAACGACAGATATCTGGAATCATTAGATAGATTACAGATAAAGAAAATACGTCCATGATGAACGGAAGGATGGATCCATTAACTCACATTTAGGGTTGCAAAGGGGCGGAAAGTTTCCGGCAAACTTTCCATGGGAAGTTTAGAATTTTGAAAAAAAAAAAAAAAAAAGCATATTAAACGCTGAGCAATAAAAACATCATTCAAAACTCTATTTTAAAGATGTATGGAATGCAGCATACACTGTAGGTAGAATTTCAACCCTCCACTGTGCATTCTTCCATCACATGCACAGATAATTCCCAGCATCCTGCACACTACAGCACTATTGAGGCCTGCTGTAGTGTGCAGGACTAGTCAGGTAAGTTTTGATGATATTACTGGGGAAAACATATTAGCATGCTGATTGAGGATTGTTCATCTAGCCTATTTCCATTCATTTATCCATCAATTGTAAAATATGTTTACAGATGATTCCAATTGTTTGGCTAACTATTTATATCTCTGGCATGCATTAGCGTTTTTTTACAAACTTTTTTCTCATCTTATTCTACAGAACAATGCCACGTGCAGTATCTCATGTGTGGAGACATTTCACCACATCCAATGTAGAAGGAAAGGCTGTGTACATTTGCAAATACTGTGCAAAGACCTATGTTAAGAATGACACAAAGATGCAGAAGCGTATAGTCAAGTGCCCAAAGTTTCCTCAGGGCTCAAATCAGCCTATGACACAACAAAATGTTTATACTTATGTCTGTATATGACAAGGTAAATACAGTTAGTATAAATTACCCACAACATTTCCAGTTTATTCCCGTTGATTCCCGTATATTCCCGTATATTCCCGTTAATTCCCATGGAAAGTTTCCAACTTTGAATATTCCCAGAATTTTGCAACCCTACTCACATTATAGTTTTAAAACATCCTGTTGATTTTATGCTTAAAAGACAACTTCAGCTGTGATTATGTAAACGCATATATAGAGTATACTCTGTTTGTATACGTATATTTATACATGCATATCCAGAGTGTGATGATGATGGTCACAGTAATCACGCTTCCAGTATGTTAAAGATGACGATGCCTCGTAAAAACCATGATGTAGGTGTTCTTATCGCATTGGTTCCTCTGCCTCCTTCCTCCACAGAGCATCTGATAAGTGCTTTCTGGTGCGGCGCAAACAGCATTACATCATCCGGCTCCTTCCCGGCAAAGTGAGCTGTGGCGCGATGAGATCAGAGTCCCCCCCGTTAGCCCAGTAGCAGAGCAGGCTGCTGCTGCAGGACCCTGAAGGATCCTCTCCCACAGTCAGGAAAAATATGTGAGACACAAAAAAAAAACAGAGAACAGAAAAGAGCAAGCTCAAGTTCATCTGCAGGTGAGGCCTCTATTTCAGGTGCGGAGCAGAAAAAATCGTTAGAAATCTTTAAATACATATCCACACACACACAGACACACACACACACACACACACACGCAAACAAACAAACTGGCACAAATATACACACGCAGACGCTTGGAAAACTTGCAAATCCCCAAAACACCCCATGGTGTTTGCTGTGTGATCACAGAGCATACAAATCATTTTGCAGATCAAAGAGTCTTTGTAAGTTAGAGCTTATTCAGTAAAAAAATATTTTTAGATCTCTCTGAATGACTCCCAGTTCATCCAGAGAGAACAGAGTCCTTTTATTGGGGATAGATTCACTTTGTTGTGTAGCTAAAACAGATTTTCAACCTCATAGCTGGCTCTCAATGAAACTGCAGTCTTATCAGATGCATGTCGGTCCGGGCGCTGCTCTGTGTCCTTCCTCTCCGAGTAACCAACTGCTCAGGGGTCATCTGGGTTCCAGGCATATGAAGATGAATGGACAGATGATCAGGGTTTTTTTCGTGGACCCCGGGCGACTCTTGCCCCGGCTCCAGTTACACTCTCCTCCCACTGACTTTCCTCCCTCCACACCCCCTTTCTCTCCCGTTCTGCTTATCGTGTCTGTGACACCGTAACGATGACCAAAGACTAACCAGTGAACGGCGGCATCCAGCTCCACCGAGGCCCCTTTTTATGGCCCAATGAAAGTGAGGGATGAAGCGCCGGTTGTCATCCGGGGGGGGGGGGGGGAGCTCCAGCAAATCACAATACACGTCAGCGCACGGTCAGGCAGCGGGAGCGGAGATGACCACGCCGGGCGCTGGCATTGAGTCTGAGCTGTTTGTCAACAATCAATCGATCCGTCAGCGTAACGCAGCGCAACAAATCAGCTGTGCCACCGGCCTATGTTCGCTGCCAAGTGATGGGGGGGGGGTGGGGGGGGGAGGGAGAAAAAGAACTGTGTCACGGCGGCTGGAAGCTGTAAAAGAATCCGCTCGCATACTTCACTTTGACTTGGTCGCACTAATGAGGGACAGATCCCACATTAAAGCGGTGTCAGATTTACAGTCTGAGCAAGTTTTCCACTTGGTGGAGCCTCAATAATGCTTTGCTGTGATGTCTAAAGCATTATGAATGAATGTTGGCCTTTTCATCCTGATAAGCTGGCGCTTCAGACCTTTTAGATTTGTTTTTCAAAACGCAGACTGACAGCTTGTGGATAACCAAATGTCTCTTTCATCCCCTTGTTGCCCATGCACTGGTGCCTACTTTTCCCTTTTGTTGCCCGTCCCATGCCAAGTTTCAGCAGCTGTGACACGGAGACTTAAAGAGATATATTGTTAAGCGCCAACCCGTCACGCACGCTGCCGCTCAAACACTCGCTCTAACTAGATTAACATGTTGCCAGTAGTCGAGCACAACTTACCAGTGGTGTATAAAGTACTTGAAAGCCATACTTGAGTTAAAGTACAGATATCTTACCTGAAAGTGACTCCGGTAAAAGTAGAAGTCACCCGTCAGAAAATGACTTGAGTAAAAGTCTTAAAGTAGCTCATATTTAAAGTACTGAAGTATTACAAGTGTCTGGTGTTGAAATGTACTTAAGTATCAAAAGAAAAAGTACAAGTACCAAAATTAAAAAATGCAAAGTGCTTTTTATAGTAGGCCTATACAGACACAAAACAACCCAGAATGTTTCTCCTCAAGATTTATCTCAACCGACTGAAAAATTATAACAACAATATGAATATAATGTATATAATGTATAATTTTGCAAATTTTGAACCCTAGTTTTGAACCCTAGATTTGACCCTAGAGAGAGACAGAGAGAGAGACAGAGAGAGAGACAGAGAGAGAGAGAGAGAGAGAGAGAGAGAGAGAGAGAGAGAGAGAGAGAGAGAGGTGCGCGCCGTGCATAGAGGCGTGCTGCGTCAACCTCCGCTGCTCAAGTAACGAGCCAGTTTGAGAATGTAAGAATTAGAAAGTACACATATTTTTGTTCAAATGTAACGAGTAAAAGTAAAAAGTCGTCAGGAAAATAAATGCTCAAGTAAAGTACAGATATGTGAAAAATCTACTTAAGTACACTAACAAAGTATTTCTACTTCGTTACTTCCAACCACTGCAACTTACATACTTCCCTGTTATGTGCGGAGGGAGCAGGGGACAGTATGATGACCTCATGCAAACTGACTGGCATGTTCACACTGTGCGTAATACTGTGTGTTCACTCGCACACACACACACACACACACACACACATTCTCCGTGTGCATGAAATCGGTGCTCAGACGCTGCGGCCACGCTTGCAGTTGTCCCTTTTCACTGCCTTTACTATTGTTGACTAAAGGGCCATTGTGAGCCCAAAAAGGATTAGAAAGCGCGGAGTGAGAGCGAGCCGCATACATTTGCAAACTTCTTTTAAGGACGCTGCCCACAGTGATACAATACACCATTGCCACGACACAATGTGAGCCGGAGCTTTGGGGGGGAGATGTAATCCCTCAGGTCACCGGTTACACATGGAAAGACATTCTTAAACACACACACACACACACACTCAACCTTGTATTTTGGAGTGTGGATGCGTGTGATTAGATCCGTATTGTCAAGTGTGGGGTTGGCACATAGTTATCAATATTCATCATCAGCCGAGCATATGGTCCTCAATCACTGCTTGATTAATCAATATATTGACATTATCACACCTGCGCAAGATAAATCACCCATGAACATGAGCTTGTTGTGCAGTTCATTCAATATACATGAGATAATCATTCAAGAAGGTAACATCCCTGTGGTACAGCTGAGGACGGCCTGAAGGTGATGCAGCATGTCGGAGGTGTGTGTGTGTGTGTTGTATTTGTGCGTTTGTCACACACACACACACACACACACACGCGCAGCAGCTCAGCAGACAGCGTGTGGAAACGCATGTTCCCTCTCTGATGACATCACCGTCTTGGCTAGGTAGCTGGGGCATTTTCCATAGGCTGTCCTCTGTTGCTGTGGAGAGGCCTCCGCCAATCCCCTCCCCTCCCTCCGTAATGTATACAACACCGGCTCCATGAATGATCTGTGACACCGCTTCCTTGGGCCGATCCAAAGACAACATTGTGTGACTGTTCAGAGCCCCCCACCCCCACTCCCCCCATCCACACACCCACACAACACCACCACCACTCCACTCCGCCCCCTTCTGCCCCCGCCCACTCCTGCTAAAACTCCCTTTCAGCTCTCGGGTTGCCTGATGCCGGGTGTTTATGGCTATTTGTCGCATGCTGTGTGAGCAGAATACTGAGCGGGCCTCACGAGGGTCTGATATGACATGTGACAGCTCATCATCCCGGGGTATTTATGTTAACTAAGCATTTTCCGTTTAACTCAATCTCCTTCGTCTTGGCTTGTACGTATAATAAAGGTGTTCCGCGTGTCAAAATTTGTTTTGGGATCTAAAGCGTGAGACATTAAACACTGAACGCAGCAGCCCGGAGAAAAAGCAGAATTGAGCGGCTTTGTACACAGTCTGTGATTTAACACTGAGCAGTGCTCATAGGAAAAGGCCTTGCAGAGAACTGCTGACAACACTGTCTATTACTCTGGGCTCACCGCAGCCCATGCACAATACATGAAGTGCGCATGCTATAAGTCCTCGGCTGCTTTGCTCGATACCCATTCCTGACACCAGCCGAAGATCTATACCTGTCTTCAAATGTCTCTTTACCCCCTTTGTCTCAATAGCCATGTCCCCTGGTAGACATTTAAAGAGGCGTGGGCAGCTAAAGCATTCTTTCTCTAGGGCATTCGGAGAAGAAGGAGTTCAAGAGGTCAGAGATATGTGTTATTTTCCCACCGGTGCAACACTCAGGATGTGTCAGAGCCATGTGTCAGGGAATGACAGCGAAAAAGAAAGACGGCAGCAGAGGTAGATCTGGCAGACAAAGGCCAGACTTCACAGAGAGCGCTTGAGATCAATGGATCGGCAGGCTGTGCACCCGGCGCTCACAAACAAGTGCACGTCCGCGCACACACTCCACACAAACACATGATGCTGGAGTTTGATGCTGAGATTGACCTATCTGAGCCCGTCAGGAGAAAAAAAATTTGAGAAAGACGTCCACGTGAGTAACCACACTGTAACACTCACAAATGAAATGCTTCCACCTCTATGTCTCCAGGAGAACATTGAGGGTGCACCTCAACAGTCCCCCCTCCCAGAGCTTGTCATCTTGACGAATGGATCGGAGTAACTGTCAATTAAAATGAAAACCCATCTGTGGACCGGAATGAGGAGGACATATTCAATGAAACACACACACACACACACAAATACAAACCTCAGCTCTGGAGACCAGTCTAAGCTTCTGCCCAGAGACTGGGGGTGATCCACACGCTGGGCTTCAAATGGGTAATACATCAAACAGACAACATTATCACTGACTACACCTCTGAAAACTTCAACATGATTAATTATAATTAATTAGTGAAATGCTACGAGTTAGCTAATTTATCATATTTGCATTATTCAAAATCCATCATCAAACTGTAGCCAGCAGCAGCAGCAGCAGCAGCGGGCCTCCTGCTTCTGCTTTTTTATTATTATTTTACAGCAAAGTGCTAAATCAGCAAATTGCAATTCGTGCATTTTCACTCGCTCCCTCGAGATGAGTGCAGACAGTCGTTGGTAAACAATTTAGTTTCAGCCTTTGTGGAATTCCAACTTGGGACTAAATTAATCTGTTTTCGATGGGTGTGCGGCTGATAATTCACTTTAAAGCACATTTGTCAGTTTTATCGATCGCTGACTGACATTTTTTAACCTTGCTGAATAAGGTGTGCGCGTCAATTTCAGCCGTTTAATAAAATAAAACGTTCGAATCTTAACAAATGACCGGAGAAGACGAGTGAGGATCATTAAACTGTATAAATATTTATAGGTATCATATGAGCTTTATTTCAAAAACTTTGTGAAGAAGTTTGTCGAAGCTTTTGTATAGGTGGTCATTTTAGTTTCAGCTTGTATAAGCTCTTGTATAAGTGTTTATTTTAAGTGGAACTAAATGACAGTCATACATTGCTAATGACCTCAGCCTGGATTTTAGCCAATCCCCCTTTATTCAAAATCATCACTATATGATTGAGACCAAAAGTGGTGGTGAAAGTCAGCGTGCAAGCCTCATTACCCCAATTAATGGCAATTCCTATTGCATAAGCAAAACTCATCTGAGGGTAGAAGTCAATACCTTTTTCATGGTTATGATAATGGCCTTAAATACTCATCTGTAGTGATGTGCACAGGCAGAACTTTGGAGCCGGCCACTGAAGGACATCAATGCTGCAATGTAGGTGATTAAAATGACTGTGTCTCAGCCAGTGCAATTAAACCAGGAAAAGTGTGTCAGGGCCTGTGTATGATTTGTTTCATTAATTTTCATTACCAAGTGTTTATTAACCTTTTTATCTTGTGTAGCCCTGATGTTAGTCTGTGTGCTGTATATCTTGACTGTGTGTGTGTGTGAGTGTGTGTGTGTGTGTGTGTGTGTGTGTGTGTGTGTGTGTGTGTGTGTGTGTGTGTGTGTGTGTGTGTTGGTCTCCTGGTGTTTTCCACCTCCTACAGAATGCTCCTATCATGGGAAATTTCACGTGCGGCCCAGGGAACAGTAAATGTTCCTGTTTTTAATACACAGCGCATTCATCAGCAGCGGGGAACCGCACAGCATTAGCAGGCGGTCCAATGAAGGAAATATTATGGCTCGTAATTAAATTTGAAATTAAGTGATATTTCATCTCTTCTCATTAATTAGAAAAAAGGTCTTCTGTGATATAATTATTTATTTTTAGCAACCGAGGAGGACAATCATGGACCTCTCGGGGTGTCAGGTGTTATTACATCAGGTGAGGGTTTGGTGCAGACAGGGGTTTATTTGTGGATGTATGCCCCAGTTTCAGCCAGGCATTAACACACCTGAAAATCCACGTCTTTGTTACATTGTTTACATTTAGTCCTAAGTTTTGGTTTCACTTTGCAACTTGAGGACTGCTACAAACATTTTTTTATGACTTACACACGTCATGGTGTCATCAGCTATGTGGGCTTCATCTACCTACTTGACATGGATTGGTTTTTAGTGTCGGATGTCAGAGTGTGGTGGGTGGTAGTCTTTCTATTTGAACCAAATAAGTTAATGACCCAATGGATTTTATGAATTTTTATTGTATCATTATGGTTTCACTACCACCTTCACCCACTTATGGCGTAGTACTCCACATTAGCTCAAATGTGCCAAATCCTCATCGTCTAAGCATCATATCCTATCATCCTGCAAGCCTGGTGGGCCACTCTGTGTGGTGTGGAGAGACCAGTAAGGCTTTCGTGTTTTTTTCTTCCTATATTGTTCAATGCTGTCTCAACTTCCTGTAATTGGTCCAAAAGTTCCAATGTTCCGGTTTCACACTGCAAATCTGGACAGAGACTCCTCCTGTCCTCTGGTCCTGATAGTGGTCTGAGGCAACTTTCACACCTGCTATTTTGGTTTGGACTAAACTGTAAAGTCTGAAGTCCTGGACCAAACCCAATCGTTGTGAAAGAGACCTTAAACCTCCGAAGTGCTAAAGATTTGCAAAGCTCATTCATCATTCATACCTGTGTGGTCGGTGAGGTGAACTTGGGAATTAACTTTCATCCAGCTGATAAGATCCGAGGTTGGATCCTGAATGAGTCGAACGCAGGACAAAAAAAAAGCAATTGAAAGAATCTTTAAGATGGCACTTGTACTGTATTAATCGGGCCACAATGATATCAGTCCACTTCCTTTTTGTGCATCCGTGAGGGAAACGTGTTCTCCAGTGGTGATCACTATCGGAGCTTAAAGTGGCCGCGCCTGCTAAGGATGCATAGAGGTATGGATAGTGGCTGGTAAGGGATTAAGAACACTCATTTCATTCCAGCACCATACATTCTTGGTAATGTCAAGAGGGGATCTGGAGAATAAATACCTTTGCCCAGATACATGGATACCAATGCCACCCTAGTCACCTGGTCTTAACTTTGATCAGTAATTTTCTAGTAACGAGATTTCTCTGATTTCATTAAATAGTCATTTCGCACCTGGAAGCCCAAGGCTTTGCTGGGAGATCAATGATCTAATCACGTTACCGTTAAGCCAATTGGCTTGAAAGTCCTTTGTGATATCCCTTTACTGTTTTAATGACTTAGTTCAGATTAAACAGGTTTTAGGAGCCAGGGATTAAGGGACACATCTATTGGGGTGGAAAAAGCTTTTTCTGATGCATAATTTATTGCAGAGAAAGGGAAAGGATTATCGAGGGCCGCGTGCCCACCGCTCGACAGCCACTGGTCAGTGATTAGAACAGCGGCCTCAGGACAGGAGAGGCATCACTGGATTTGAAAGATTTAATTCCTCCCTTTTCTCTATTGTACTGAAAAATAAGACACAACATTAACATATGTGCTGGAAGTGTCTCGGAGCCACAGCTTTGCCGATGTCGGTGCGTGACTCTCCGCTTCCTCTTCAAAAAGCAGCAGAGTGACGCGTTCAAACCCGCAATGAGTCAACATCATTACCCAATAACCCTTGACAATGATTTACTCACCATATACAGTAGAGTGTGATGATTACCTGACTCAGTGAGAGGTCCACAACATCTAATTTGCACAATTAGTGTTTTATTAGTCACGTACCTATCTCACCTGAAGGCCGCCTAAGGTGCAGCGATTAAAATGAAAATAGATTGCTTCAAGAACATTATGATTTTCAAGTGCGAGTGGAAAAAAAGAAATCAAGGGGAAGAAAAACATTGTTTCAGAGGTGAACTCGGTTATTCTGTTTAGGAGAGCTACAAACCCATTTACCATTCATTTATCTAATGACTGTTGTATTTCTCCTGCAGACAAAGTGTGCACTATCTGGCCCCTTAGGCAACATGTGTTCCCTCAGACTGCTCATGTATGGCTGGCGTTGGGAAAACATGTAAATAAACATAATAAAACACAGCAGAGTCACATCTGCCAGGGAGAACTAATAGCTCAGTTGGCACGAGCCCTGCACCCGTAGCTTTGTGAAGGTTCTAAAAAGTTAATTATGAATTGGAGACATGTGGTTGAACACTTTCCAAACATATTTTGTCTTCTTTCTCTGGCTGCGGCTTCATCCTCGTCCCTAAACCTTTTTCTGTCTTTTCTTTCTAGCGCTGTATTTTTTTTTCTTTTCTTTTTTCCTCTGCCCTGGCAATCTTCCGCAGGCTCCTCAATTATGTGTCCATGGGCAGGAAGAGCCATTTGCTCCCGCTTGAATACCATGAATAGCAATAACACTGCTTCAAAAACACATTACCAAACACAATTAGAGCAGACAATGCTTCAGTAACCTACAAGGTCACCAGCTCTGAGCCCTGTAAACATGTTTACTTTTAAATGAAGTTTATTCCCTGTCTCTGGTGTCGGGCTCCTGTGTTCTCTGTCTGCATCATAAAATGCATGTTTTCCTCTTAAGGGTGATTTTTAATGTATGTAATTGGCTGTAGTGGGAGTGCTGGGGAAAAGAGGATGTATGACAAAATATACACAAAAAAAAGAAATGCCCCTCAGGTGGGATGTTAAACAGAGTTTTCTCATGCACTTTCTGTTTGTAGATGAATTGCCATTCTGATGGCCTGGGGATACCAAAGCTGAGGTTTTTTTTTATTGGTTCACCTGGTGCCTATAAAAGCCACTGGTAGGCTGCTACTGTGTTGGTGACAAATGGCTGATTCACCATCCACTGACTAATCCAGGCGAGAGAGACGGCCTGAGAGCTTCATCTCCTTCAGACGCCCTCTTCTAGTGAAACACTCCACACGCTGCCTCTGGCTGTGCGGGAAGGAGGATTATGAGTACACACTCTCACACTCGGTCTAACTGTGTCTGAAAGTGTGGGAGAGCTGAAGCAGGGAGTGGAAGTGAAACGTGATTACCAAATGATAGGTAGCATAATTACTCATGCTTAATGTGTGAGTCATTTGTTATTTTTCGACACACAATCAGCAGGTTCATGTATCACAACTAAAAATAACTTACGGCAGTTTGTGAACCTAAGAGGGAGAATACAGTGTTTTAACCGTAGATTGTATTTAAAGATGGCTTTTTCACAAATGAAGCCAAAAATGTGCTGCTTAGGAAAGCTGCCATATTGCGCTTATTATATAATTTGTTATGAGAGTCCGCTAAGTGGCAGTCGGGGGATGGCGCCTCAGTGGTAGTCGTAGTCTCAGCTGTCCATCATGACTTGTCACTCTATTTTTATAGCGGCACATAATTAATCAAAACAAAACTTCCTAGGAAAATGAACACACAGTGGGATGATAACATGTAAATTACAGAAACCAGCTTAATTTATTTGACGTGTACAATGACTTTTGAGTTTGGCCCATGTCACATCCACTTGCATGGAGGAAGCAGGGTTTATGATCCATACTGTTGCCAGCCACCAGGGGGCGATCCAGTTGCTTTGGCTTCAGTTTTGGGAGCCATCCATCTTTATCAATGGTCCAGATATTAGAAATTTGTAATTATTTTACTTCACGCTTGCTCCTCAATTTTTAAAAAAAATAAAATCTTCAGCTCTATGTAACTAGTCAGCTCATATATATTAAATGAATCAATTAACCGGGAAAAGAAATGTAATTTTCATGAAAACAATTTAATTCATATTCCAAATACAGCTTGTTGTGAAGGTATTTTTTCCCTGCTGCTGAGACGTTCTGCATTTAAGTGACGGCCGTGTCTCTTCCCGGGAAAAACATAATTAGTTAAGACCTGACTTAATCCACCTCAGGGAACACAGCCCAGGATGCACCATTAATGGAGGCATTTCTGCTGCAGAGCACACCTGCTAATTTTGTGTTGTCATATTGTGTGGCTTATTGTCAAGCTGCATTATTGCACCCGTCTGAGGAGCGACATGCAAGAGACGTGCAAGATGCTGCACACCGTCTTCTGTCTGAGCATGCCAGCGTTTCGGCTTATCATGATTAATTATCTCATCCAAACGTCCACATGTCAGGTTTCGACTCGGAGAAACAAACACGAGTGTGTCTTTGTAGTGCAGCAGAGTTTGACTCACGCGGTGAAGTTATTAATCTGTTCTCCCCAACTCATCTCATTGTCCCCTGCATAATGACAGTCTGTGTTAATTGTGACTGTTTATAAAATGGAGCTCGACGCTGGAGCCAAGCTGCGCTAATCTCATCATCCTCGTTTTCTTTCTCTGCACCACTAGGTTTGAAAATCAACTATTGATGTTCCTTATTACATTAGGTGAGCTGCTTGATGGCAACACACAGCTGCAGGCCGTTTGTATGGATATCCTATTGATCTGATTTACATATATAGAGAGTTTGTTGTTTGTTGCTGAGCAGACACTGTGTCTCTCCAAGTGAACTATTGAAAATGTGACATTCTCTGTCACTTTGAAGAAGGTGTTTTTTAATCCACCTGCTGACAAAAAGATGTCTCACAACAGCTACTATAGTCCTGAAACGTGTACATGCCGAGTATCTAAGGATCTAGATATGACAGATTTGGTCTAAATGACATGAAACAGTAACACTGTCTCTTCAGTTAGAACATAGATCTGTGATAGTTTCAGACAGATGCAGTCATAATATCCCTCCCACACATTGTTCAGAAAGCAAATATACTTGTGCCTGTCTGAGTGCCCATGGACATGTTGGCCTTAAGTGAGGTTTGGTCAGGTGCATTCCAACATGAAGGAAGCAGAATGCAATTGACTTGAATTTTGACCACCAAAAACCTGGTCTGAAGCCAGTGCCCCAGAATCTTAAAGAAATATTATGAAGGTAACATGCCCCTACAAGACAGATGATCTGCTCGTGCAAAGTGAAAACATTTCCTCTGCAGAGAACTATTGTCTTTTACTACAACAAATTATCCCTTATAAGGGGTTCTATCAAGGTGCAGGCACACCTGGCTTTTACAATGAATCAGAGATGACACTAGGAATGGTTTATTGCAAAACACACCCATCATTATTTAGACTAGGTCCAACCCTTTTGAGCCATGAGCCAGGCGCAACCACCTTTATGGATGTTGACACAACCTGAATGCACATGGGCTATGCACTTTAGACCATGCATCCCAAATCATAATAGATTAATGGAGAATATATTTAATAACATTTCTGAAAAAAATATATTGTAAACAATTTGATGCTGTGTTATCGCTAAATGCTAACAACAGTTATGAGAAAGGGGAGTTGAGGCCTGCCAATGTTAGTGGCTGGAGGTATTTAAGGCAGACCACACCACAAAAAGCTTTAAGATAAACTATTTTTAACATGGTCCCATCTTCAACTTACTTGCACCACCTCTAAAGCTTTCTTTTCTTTAGTTCAAAGACACTAGTTTCCTCTCGATTGCGGCTCCAGTCTGTTGGTAAGATGTTGACATTGAACATGAAACTCTTCCCTCTTGTAGCTGCAATCTCGGTCCTCTAAGCTGTGCCTTGAAAACAGCAAGCGCAGAGACAAATGAGTAAATAAAGACGTTCACTTGAGAAAATAAACTTGTGCAGAGCATTTAGTGACTGTGATAGTACAACATCTCAGACAGCAAGATACTGCACAATATACTGTCACAGACACTTCTAGGAGCATATTTAAAGTTGCATTAGTTTGCTGCTGTGATGGGCTACTAGTTGTAAATGATGCTGCCCTAATTCCAAGGCTTTCCGGGGCGAAAGGAGGATTCCTGCCTCATTTGTCTCTAATTTGTTCCCAGTGCACATATGAGAGGGGTTATAAATACATTAGTCCTCTCCATAGCGCAGCGCACTGGGGGGCCGCTGGGCAATCAAGCTGCTTGCTCTACGTGTAGTGCTGCTTTTTACCCAGTCCGACAGTGGCAGCGTGGAGATGGGACAGCATGTACCATCTACCTCATGCAGTGACTGCGAGCAGGTTGTGCCGTCCCAAAGGTGGACTGCCTGAGCTGTGCATTAAAGCCTCGAGCGTTGGACAGATCGGATGCGAGCCGCTGCAATAAAGGGAACTGTGGGCTACACAGACACAAAACGACTCATATCTCCAAATCCCCCTGATGTAATCCACCGGTGGTGTGAGTCAGTGGTGCGGAAACATCAATTAAAACATGACGATTATCGCTAAATTTGTCATTAGCCCTGAGGAGGAAGAAGCAGCCGCAGCCAGAGTTTCAGTCTTCCCTTACACTCAGACATAGACGATTGCCTGCGGGACTTTACAGAGCGAGAGATAGGTCTGAACTTGTTCCCCACTTGGGAGAAAATCAAATCCTGGTGCATTTTCATCAGCTGTCAGTGTCAGACAGATATTTCTGCCGGGCTGGGCAGGAAATTAGGCTATTAAATTACAGCTCTTCACAAGGCCCCTCGTCATTTTGTCTTGCTTTGCTACAGATGTTCTATCAATGTAAGTCATTGTAACCATTTATCTTTCCCATGGCTAAATACCTTCTTTCAGCGGACCCAAAATGCACTTTTGTTCCCTCTTGTCTTTTTGTTTTCCCCTCTGCCCCTCTCTTTCTCCCCGTCTCTCGCTCTCCGCTGATATCTTGGCTTAATTTGCGCCTGCTTTGAGTTCAAGCACAAAATCAATTCCGAGGAGGTCAGCAGGGGTCAGCGGCCAGGCCAGATCCAGAGCAAAGTGGATTACTGATTATCATGCAGGCAACATGGCTTCCATATAGGGACATCCGTGACCTAGATATCACATCTGTACAATGGACTGTCTGAGAACCAGTCACAAGATTTGAAATGCGGAAAAAAAGTGGGAGATAGAAGAAACAACAACAAAAAACCGCATTTTTTTACATTCATTCAAACCTAATATCAAGCCCTGGAAATGGGTGTTGGAGTGATGCCTTTCATTCCAATAAGGAAAAGGCAGACGTATGAATTCCATTGTTTTGACAAAGGTCAAAAGAATATGAGAGGCTATAAATTCTCCATGAACAAATATAGAATAAGAGCTTCTAGGACTCTGGTTGCAATGCACAAAGAAAACTGTCCCATATTCTCCTTCATTACCATTCACTCTGACAAAGCCAACTAATATTTAGTTCTATGCAGTAATTTTTGATCCATGCTGTTGGACAGTGGTGATGGGATGTGGCAAAGCAGATGTCACTATTGGGAAAGCAGGTTTTCCTTCAGTACTGGATTTTTGAAAAAAAACAAAACGTTGCATTGAAGCCATTTTCTTAAACAACCAAAAGAAAACATTCAATAAGATGTTTGGAACAATGCTCGGCCTTGTCAGAGTAAAAGACACAATCCTGCACACAATTACTGTGCTCTTATGTCTCTTACATTGTTCTTCAACAAATATAGCCCCTTCTCTCATAAATAACAAAATGACCAGTAGTAGTTGAAGTACTACTGAAGTAGCTTAACCATGTAAATGGAACAGCAGCAGGTTAGCATAGCTTAGCACCAGGACTGGAACAAAAGGGGTGAACTGCTAAACTTGCATACAAGAATAATAAAACCCATCTATCAACATTGATAAGGCTCACCAGTGATAGTGATAATTACATATATGGAAACAGACAGAGTCCGTAATCTACGTTAATTTCTTCGTGTTTGTGCATGTCTTATGAAACATTACGGATACAGACAAAACAGTTCAAGCAAAATGACCATAAGACACGAGGGTGAAATTTCCGCATTGGCCTCTTTCTCAGGAGGTGCATTATCACAACCTGCTCCACGTCAACATGTTTGTTTTTGTCAGAAACTCTCAACTCTGTGCTGCTTTCTTGTGGATGTATTGCTTAACAACAATACCCATATCAAAGAGGCATGGACGTATGTGGGCAGGGACATCACTTGAAAGGGACATATCTCTTTTCTTTCATAAAGGCATAAATCAGCCTTTATATTGAATGGCCACAGATGAGGGTGGTATTATCTTCTCATCTAACGATATTTACGAAGACGTTAACCCCGTCCAAACTTGTTGACAGTCAGTAAATGTGCAGGGACACTACTACTGCTCCATTTGTACTTCAGTTAATCTGAATATCACATAGTTTTTTACAAAATATGAACTAAAGAAAATGTTGTCACGCAGACAGGTCCTCCCCACTGACAGCATCCCCCCCTCTGATTGGAGAGGTTTGATTGGAAGACACAGTGTTTGACATCAAGGAGCCCAAGTATCAACAGCAGATATGTTTGTTTATGTAAATTATGACATTCCGTTCCCTGATTTATGAGTTTATGTGGCGACAAAGCACACATGATGAAATGTCAATTGAAAGATTTACACACAGATGCGCGGCCATCATTCCTCTCTGCCTCAGAAGCTCTGACATGCTTCCTTCAGCGTCGTATTTCTTTGGCTCTGTGCCTTCTTCATACAGTCTGTTTTGTAGGCCACAAACTGGATAATTGATTTGCCTCGCATTTTATTTTTAGATTTGAATGACATTCCAGGGAATTTTTCCAATTGTCATGATCTCATTTGTACTTCCTCCTTTTGCTTTTTTTCCGAGATGCCGACGAGGGATCTGGAGGTACCACTGCATTTCAAAAGGGGGGCACGTTACGCAGCACTTTTATCCCGGCTGATGGAACAGCTGCTGTTCCTTGGGTTATTTTTTTTCTTTATCTCCTTCTCTTGTCAGAAACCCTCTCAACTAATCTATCATCCCGTCTCCCTACTTAAACTTGACTTTACTATTGGAAAGGCATAGGTAGAAAGAAAGGGAAATAGGATCTCATTATTTCAGGCCCACTACCCACTTCGCTCATGATTGATCATTACCGAAAGAAAGTCTATTTGGAAGTAATTGATTTCTGCTTTAGAGGAGAAAGAATACTTGGGTCAATTAAAAAATGATATTCCGAGGCCTCGCAGGATAAAGGAAACTGTACTTTTCCTCTGCAGGTGCTATGGTGGAAAGTATCAAAAGTTCACTATGCACATAAAACATGCTGGTTTTGTTTTTATGAATGTTGAAAAGCTGCAGTGTGAGCTTTAAGTATGTCAGTGTGTTCAGGCGAGGAGATAATGAGAAATTGCATATGTATAAGGATATGTGATATGATTACGAAAAAAAACGATTTCTTGTGAATCAATACTTTGATAATGTAATTAAATGCTTAATTTCATTGAAATGACGAAAGTATGATCTTCTCTAGAAGCCCTTTGCTCACAATGCACACCTCCCCTATACAAAGTGTGTAAAATGTATTTCATAGTTGATTTACGCTTATTTGTGTCACAGTGACCAACATCTCAGTATCCCTTGGAATTACATCCACATTGGACAATTTCTCACCTTTATGTGCAATGTCAATATAAAAGTGTGTGCAGGCCCGGGAGCTGCTGGGCCATGTGTTTTCTCACGCAGGAGATGAAGGCAGGTTCACACCCCCATGAAAGACACGCAGTCAATGTTCACCTTTCACTGACTGCAACCGAGTTTCAGTTGCCCCACACAAACCATGCACTACATTCATTATAGTAAACCATAACAGAAGACCTAGTGAGATGACTTTGTGAAACAGTGGAGGACGATGGGGGGTTGTTGTCTTGGTGTTGTCAACCATTGTCTCTCTGTTGTCCATCAGTTTCAATAAAGCACCCTACATTTGGAATGAGGTCCAAAAATCTTTAAAGTTGCGCTCATTTGTTTCATTGACGGAGTTCTCGAGTCTGGTCTCATGTACAGCTGACTTCTCCTGCAGTGACTGTAACTGCTAGTTGACTTGGCCATAGTATTTTATTGACTAATTGTTTTATACTTTGTATTACTGTGTATACATATATGCATATTTATTTCATTCCTATTTATTCAATGTATTAACTTTTAATGTATCAATTTTTTATTGTACCCTCGGCACCATTGTAAATGAGGGTCTTATCCCTCAATGTGTCTTCCGAGGCTTAAATAAATATTCAATCAATCAAGTTTCATTGAAAATATACCTGACCCGACCATGTTCACGAAGGAGGTAATGTATTCAAGTTTTATTACGCAACAAACGACAATGAAGGTTTTGATCCATTATGGGTGACCAATACAATTAAAGGAAGCAAATGTCCCACTGGCGAACTGGCTGGCAGTGTGTTTCACCTTGGTCATATCGTTTGACCCTGAAGTTATAATTGAGATAAAGCAGATATGATGGAATTACCTTTAATAAATTTGGAAAATTTCTCTGGGTTTGAACCCAAAAACGTGTTTTGGTCATGTAAGTACACAAGTCAAGTCAAAATATGAAGTGTGTCTAGTTGGTTGTAAACATTTTCAGGAAGAATTGTTTCATATCATGTCTTTATTCAGAAGCAAATATATAAAGATATTTAACGTCAACAACATACTGTATACGCCAAATGGAGCTTTTTTAATTAGTTGTTACTGATGCTTCAACAGTGTTGTGGTTTCGAGCTCATAAAGACTTCTTACTCAAACAGAAGGACTGTCTCCTTTCCATTATTTTGCCCATTCTAGATTTTATTTTATTTAGAAGCTGCTACTTCCTGCAGTGATGCTGTCAAAAGTCAAGTTAGGAAAAACAAGTTGGCTACAAAGGTCGTATTTTCACAGACAGTCTGAACAGAACCATGACCTTGGCTTCTTCCCTCAAGCAACTGCAGCGAGCACCATCTTTGGTCTGTGGTCCCAAACTGTATGAAAGATCACAGCGAGAAAGACACTGAAGACAACAAAAGACAAAAGGCCACGTTGAAAGAGCACTTTTATAAACTCTATCTGCTCTCTGACCTGTCATGCAGCGTTCTGGGGGTCCTGGCCTGTCTGCTAGTAAATATGACAGGCCACCAGGGAGCACGCCTTTTGGGATCAGCCTCAAAATACACAGTTTGAGGGTTAGATTTTCACTTTACACACACTACCTGTCAGCTAACACTGACAAACAGTGAGCAGCTACGATGATAACTTGGCTTTAGCTGTAACAGTCCTGTCACATCTCCAAGTAACCATCGTAAATACACAATAATTCCACAACTTTAATTGCATGAATCCCAAGTTGTAGAGGGATCGCTAGCAGCTGCAATTCAAAGCCACAAGTCCCACTGATATCCCCAAAAGTGGAAGAGGGAAAGTATTAAGTGATCCGTGGAAATGGAGCCCATCAAATCCAGAACGTAAGTAGCCTCCGGCACGCCACACACTTGCTGACCCCACATCCCACACCGCATCCCAGACACCACACACGTACGCTCACTCATGTAAGACGTGTGCCTTTTGCTGCAGCTTAATTTGAGTTCCCTCAGAGCGAGCACAGTGGCAGAGTGCGCCGGGGAGGGAGTGACACACCCAGGTGACTGCTCGCCACTTTCGAAGAAGTTCCAGCCACTCCGGGAGGGCATTTATATGCACTCAGCACATCTTTATCCCACAGGCCGGAATTTACAAATAGATTTCAAATTAGAGCCCCTGCTTTAATTTTCTAATGCAGTGACCCATTCTGAAGCAGTGTAATAGCAGGTCCCAGTGTGACAATTAAAATAAATCACGTCTGGACAGAATTCGCCATATGTATTCATGCCTCATCAGTTACTGAATTGACATAAATGATTTATCCCAGGGAACTTAAATACCAATGCTCACACCACACAGGGCGACCACCCTGCAAGTGCTCAACTTACACACGCTTTTCAACAACCCTGCTGCGAATAATGAAATTGACTTGTCTCAGATAAATGAATAAATGTGAGAGGACAGACGACAATGTTGGTTCAGAATAGACTGAGATCCATTGGTCTCCCAAAACATTATGTAGAATCAAATACTATCTCACTCAAACTTTTCTTCTTGAATAAATTAATATGAAATATAATATGTTTTTATTTAAAAAAATAGTTTCACAAGGCTGCTGTCAGACAGGCACTTATGTCCAGTTCTCTTCCTGAAATTTTCTGTAGATGCTGTTTGTAAGAGCGCAAATTTTTTTCAAGTCAGTAGCTCCAGGCATTTTTTTGAAGGTGACCTGCCAGTCCCCTAGTGACAAATCTTGAAAATGTCTGTGTGAGCCCATGTGAGAATACAGCAAGGGAATATTTACAATTTCCACAGTGAGCCAGTTAGCTTGTTGAAAACATGTCTAATACATGATGGACACAAAATCAAAAAGAACAAACAAAACAAACAAACACTTAGTTAAACAGAATAATTCCAAGTTTATTTGTATAGTTCAAAAAATGCTTCAAACTAAAAAAACACAAATAACAAGTAGTGACTGCACACAAACAGGTTAAACAAAGCAACTTACATGAAATAAAGTTTTTTAAATACTAAATATTACAAATATATCTATATCTATTAAGAATGGGATGTCTTGTCAGGACCCAATTTTCCAGACATTCTCCAGCAGTTCATGTCCAAAATGTTCTCAAGTTGTTGTTCAGATAGGACACTCTTCAACAAACTAAATCTCACTTGTAAGACGATGTTTCTTTTTCTTTCCTACAGAACATAGCTCCCATAATGGCTAACCCATATTTGAACCTTACTAGGCTATAAGAAAAAAGCTGGGATACCATGGGATATCTTCCTGTGTTATTAAAGAGTGAAGACACGTACCTTTGATTAGAGTGGGGGAAACACTCTCCAAGCCCTAAATATCATTATGCTCCGGTGTGGATCTACTTACACTGTTTTAGTCATAGACCCCCACCAGCTTTTGGAATAATGTGAATATGTTGCCCACTGTGTATAACTAGTCACCTTCCTCCTGATTTGGATATCCTCATCCTCATGCAGCGCTTCACCCTCATCAGCTTTACTTTCTCTGCTTTTGATTAATCCTGTCTCATTTGAGATTTTGAAACTATCAATGGGAATTATTCAAATCCCCGAGGTATGAAATAGCTATGAGGAGGCTGTGGAAGACACTCATTAACCCCAAATGGAGGGGAGCCCACAGTAAATCTCGATGAATTCTCCCCGTCGTAGAAATCTGATTAGTTATGGTGGCTGTACTTAATCCCTGTTGAAAGGTAGAAGTTAATTTTGTCCAGTATATATGTGATAATTCGAGATGTGGCAAGAAAAACATCATTTTCTCTGCGGTTGCTTTTAAAGTCCGTATTACCGGGCATGTTGTGATAACGTGTACATTTTAATGAAAACAAAGGTGTAACATAATGGGGAATTGTAATTTGTTGTGAAATAAATAAAGGGGCAAAAAAGGAAAAGCAACATTAAGTCATCAGCCGACTCTGTGACAGTGTGTTTCGACGATTTGGACTAACAACAGGATACACTGGTATGGATCTAATCACTGGAATGTAGTGACTTGTTCAGATTGCATTGTTCTATTGATCACGCCGTTGTCGTTAGTTCTGCTCTTCCATCCTCAGAGGCATGTCTTTATCCCTTCCTAAAATAACGGCGATTTTTTGCTTAAAAGTCGTGAAATGGAGCGCGGATGCCAGCTGAACAGATCAGAATCTCACCATATAAACCAGACCCAGACATCCCCCCCCCCCCCCCCCCCGAAGGGACTTGTTTTAGCTGTAGCACCACATCCAAATTGGATCAACAGCTGCTGTATATGATTCCATAATTTGAGGCATAATATGTCCCATTAATGTCGGAGCACTCACAGGCGTCGCGGAGACAGTTGATGCAAACCTCGCGTGATGTGCCCTGCTTATTCTCCGCCGCATTTCCCAGGAACATGGCACAGACTGGTGCCGCTGCCATTCTCATACATGCAGATGTCAATTACGGAGGTGGCAGAGAGTGGTGAGCTGTGCACATCTGCCAGAGGATGATGTCTCCCCCAGCACCGGCACAGCCAATGAAGCATAAATTTCAACCATCAGTTAGCAAGCTTCACCTTAACAATAATGTCTGCAAGGCGCTGCCAAACCAAGCAGCCAGGCTGGTGTATATACGCAGCGATAATATTATATGCAGGATTCTTCTTCTTCTTTTTAGAGTCTCTCTTTCTTTCTTTGATGTACAGACACTTTTTTTTCAATCCTTTGTCCTTCATGGGTCACATGGCCTGTAGGGTATATGGGGCATGTCTGTATGTCTTCTTCGGGGGGGTTTGTGATAGGCAGGGGGGGGTTCTCCCTCATCACACCCGGACCTCTGCCGCCTGCTGTGTTATTAGGCAAATACAGTACATTAGGGACAGGCCAGCTCCACCACTGTTGTCAACGGGAACATCTAGTTATCACATCTCGCGCTCAACCACCTGCTGAGTTCACAGAGCTATCAGCATCCCCCATGACCCGCTTGTGTCTCTGTGTGTCTCTGCTGGAGACCTTGGATATGTTAAACACCCCCACACGGCCAAACACCAAGTTTTCTATACGCAACATCAACCTCAGAAAATAGTTTGCGCACAACGCTCATTTACACACACATGTGCGCACACAACAAAGACACTTTTTTCTGATTTGAACATTGTTGTGTGCGTGAGCCTACCTCCAGAGCATTTATTGACTTGTGTACTTGTTTGTTGCCGCGCTGCATCGGAAGCTGTTTGTCAGCGACAACATGGCTTTTCCAAAAGCATCAGGCTCTAAGTGTGTGGATTACAGCGGTATACATTTGTATAATGCCTGTGATAATAGGATAAAGCAGCTTCCGTGGGAGAAATCTGTATGGAGAATGGATTATTCCAAAGCTCTGCCTATGGGACGTTGAACCCAGGAGTTATCACAAGCAGTCAGTATCTCAAGTGGGTGCAGTGCCTCAGAAAAGTGTTCTGATGCTGCATTTCATGTCCACGTTCTATTCTCCGGAGGGAAAAACACGAGATGAGGACTCCACAGTTGTGTAGGTTTTAGTCCGTAATTACCATAGGAGCACACCAAAGCCTGAGATACCGTGGTTCTGTTTCAAATTTGCATTTGCTTTACATTAGGACTGCGCGCCGGGCCCGGATTTATTTATTGTTCTTTCATCCATGATACAGGAAGCCACTGAACTAGTTTGTATATTTCTCTTGATAGCTATTATAGAGGAAAATTTGCATTTTCATGCATACAAAAGCAATTACCTTCAATTTAGACACATTTCATAGAAACATGTCACCAATTAGAGGGCCATTTCAGGTCTGATAAGACGAGCAGCTCTCCCGTGGAACATCTGAGGTCTGGACTGACGGTGTGTCCCCCTCTCTCTCTCTCTTTCTCTCTCCCTCTCCCTGATCACTATCTCTGTCCACAGCTCCACCCTCGTTGGGAGTTCAGCAAGCGGCTCCCACTCGTTTCAAGCTCAGCTAATTTCGCCCTAATTAATAAGGGGGCAGTGGTGACAGACCAATGTTGCTTTGCTGATAGTGATGCTTTGATTTCCCTGCGACAGACACACGCAAACCAGACGTCTTTATTGTCTACATCCAACCAGCTTTAAATGCCTCATACGTTTACATTAAGGTCGCATGCGGATCTTAACAAGATTTTTACATCATACCGATAATAAAACTATATATTCTATGATTATTTTATTGAATCTAATTGATTTATGTGGGGACACTTGTGTGCCCGTCCTCAAGATGTCCTGTCCACGTTCACGCGAGGGAGAGAAATCTCAGATGACATCTCGGAATCTGCTCATTCATTAGCCCAAACAGGCTTATCTCCTTTAAGTCTGTGTCTAAGACCCCCTTTCACACAGAGGAATGACTCACCTCCATATTGCCTCGTTATTCACTAGCAGCAACAATTACGTCACTCTGTTACTGGCTCTTGGAGATTATGGAGTTATTTGTGCAAATCCTCTTTTAACATGATATCAAACGCTCGGCCAGAGGTCTGTGTGTGTGCGCGGCAAGGATAAAAACAATCAGCCTGTCTGGGCTCTTGAAGAACACGAGAGTTCAACGATTGGGAAACATGCTAATCTGAGAGCGATAGGAGAATCAATGGGAAAATATGAGAATACTCAACCCGCTCTTTAAATATGGAGCTACTGCTTGGAGATAGATAGTTTAACTTAGCATAAAAGCTGAAAGCAAAGTGAAACAGCTCTGCAACCATCTCTCTAAAGCTCATTCATTAACATGTTTTACCTTGTTGGTTTTAGCCGATGTGTAAAAGTACAGTGTGTGTTTTTACCATCAACTGTATATAAAGATTAGGAACTATTAAGAAATGAAGCCAAAATGTCCCAGTTACAAACATCTTGCATGTTTGGAATCTGGAGCCAGAGTCAGTGATGCACACGCACAATTCAGTCTCAGCTGTCAATCGTGACATATCAATATCAACTTAGCAAATAAATAAAGACAAATAGATAGATAGATTTACTTTATTGATCTCAAATTTGGAAGTTATCGTGTTACAGCAGCATGTCAAGGGTCGTGCACTTAGAGCGAAGAACAAGAGACTAAATACAAAAGATGACAAAAAGAGACAAGTGTGGAAAATTGCAGTAGTTGTTTGGGTTAGGGTAAAGTAGGAACATGACTCAAATAAATAACAAAACATGAGTATAAGGTGTGCAGTAAAATATGAATATAAGATGGTGCGGACAGAAATGGAGAATTAACACTTAAATTACAAACAAAACATTATATTATTAGTAATATATTATTTGTTTCATACTTTGACTTTTTATTTTGATCCTATGCTGTCCCATCCACTAACATGGAGAAGGCTTGGCTTATGGCCTATACTGCAGCCTGCCAGTAGGGGGCAACCAAGATGCTTTGGCTTCACTTTTAGGAGGCAGTCATGTTGACTGTTATTGTATACAGTATAACATGGTTATTACCGGCAGTTAAGTCCTCCTTGGTCAGGCACAGTATCATCCTGCATGTTGTTGACATCATGAAGTGGTAACTTGAGTTCCGCTTTGGATTTCATGTATTTCTTGACATTTTGTTATATCGTATTGATTGAAAAATTACATAATTACAGACTTTGGCAGACAGATTAGTCTTTACCTGTGAACAGGGTGTTGTCACCAGTTTCCAGACTTTCTGCAAATCTTCTGTGTCCAGTAACCAATTAACTGCAGGACCTACCTCATCATTTATAATATAAAACTAGACAAGCTGGATTTATAATTATGCAGATGTATGAGCATTCAAAGTAAAATGAAATAAATCAAAGGGGGAAAAAAAATCCTTTCGCAGATAATCTTATCTGGAATGTAGGTGGATATATCCCGGACTGTTACAGATATACTGTATTGCAGTTGGGATCTCATGATTCCACCGTTTATTTATTTTGGAGCCACACATACTTGGGCAGGAATGGCGCAGGATTGTGAACTCAATCACAGCGCGAGGGGATGTCAGTGCACAGGGCGCTCCCCGTGAATCACACACTGAAAGGCTATCACCCAAACCTCCAAGGTCCACTGCCATCTCATCAGTCATAGTGGACCAGACCAGGCCACAGACTGATCAGCCATGCACACACTCCGCTCACTGGGGACATCCACCGGCTCAGCCCCTCCTTCCCTCTCCCCCTATAGTCATACCAATATCCATACTCTCTGCCGAAACCATAGCATAACATATTCCAAGGTCTGAGTGTGACTTTGCCTCTCAAAATTCTGTCACTCCGCCTTGATTGTGTGTGAAAGTGAAGGCCACGGGGGCTTGTTTTGTCACACTGTCTGCTCCTCTGAGATGGATTTTCCTACTTTCATTTATTGCTCTAATGTTTGCAGTTAGGCAATATAGTTTGTCATATAGTTAAGCCTTCAATTATACAGTCACACGTGGATTTCACGCAGCGTACAGGTTTAGTGTTTTTATTTTTTGCATTCTTTTTCTCTATTTTCATTGCAATGAGGGTTAATCTGTGTGTGCAGCTTTTGAGTGCACTCTTACTTGTTTGTAGGAAATAATTACAAATCAAGGTGTTACATTAGACTGACCAGACTTTAAATATGTTTTTCCCGAAGAATACGAAAAAAGTACTATATGAAGAACATTATAAACTTGCTGTTGTGTTCATTGCACACACAGAAACAAGATCAACAGGATTTAACATGTTAACTCAAAGTACAGCTTACTGTGATGGGAATGATTGTTTTCACCCCTGTCCGTTTATATTGGTCGGTCCGTTAATATGTTTTTCTCCAAACTTACGTAAAAACTACTCTACCTTTTTCCACAAAAATTGGTGGAAAGACAGGGTGTGGGCCAGGACAGAATCAATACAATTTCTGCATCGATCCAGACAAAGGAGTGACGACAAGGAAAAAAAATGTTCATCACTTTTTATAACATTGTTAAGTTATAAAAGAATAGTGCCTTTTTTTTTAATTTTCACCAATTTTCCACAGAATACTTATTGGATCTTGATTGAAAAAAAAAGTTCTCCTCCAATGAAGATTATGATTCCATGATCTGTTGTTTGTTTTGTTGGCTTGCGTTTAAGGCTTGATTATATTCAAGGGCACTGTTGGGCCTTGGTGGAGGTATATGCACTCTACTGTTAAACGATTTTAACTTGTTGGCATTAGATGAAGAGTCAGAGGATCACCAAAGTCGTTTACATCCATCTTTCAGGCCATCGAGAACGTCTTCTTCAAATTTCATATTAATCCATCCAGTTGTCGAGATTTTGGACCAACAGACTGTTATTCCCTTTAGACGCTGTAAACACATTTTGTGTTTTAGCCAGCGCCTGTTCAACAGGATGTGGGCGATGAGGTACGAAGAAAACATGCATAAATGAGTGACAAGAGGTGTGCAGGACATGAGGGATAATACAAATTTGCATGATTACACGGACACATGAGTGATTTACCCGCACTTACGTCTGACAGCCATTTTAGATGAAGGACGTGTGAGTGGCATCTGATCCTGTATTCTTTAACCATTGCTCCTGAACCGAGCTCACATCATACCCTGTAATTGCTGTATGGCCATGAGGAGGTGCCTGATATATGCAGGGAACGATGTTTATCTAGCGGATTTCACCACTGGGACACAGATATATTATGGGATGCACCATGCGGTTGATCCAGTGCCCCGCTCGAAAAAGCAGAGAGCAAGAAAACTCCTTTGTGATTCAAAACACTTTGCAAACAGATTTTTTCCACTTATGATTACAGAATTATCCCCACATACGTATCATAAATCACACTTAACTTTTTGTGGATCTCCGTACAGTATTTTATGTGCATTGGAAAAGGGAGAAAGAGTGAAAAAAACGTTTATTCCCTCTGCTCTACATCAAGAAGCACCTTCTAATACTAAGTCCTGAATGTGCACTGTGACAGTCGACCACTATTCTCTGAACCACTGCTTGCCCCTTCTTCTGTGCAGTTTGTTTTCAAGTTTTCCAATTACAGTTTTCAAAGTTTAAAAGTATTATCTGCCTAGTTCACTTGCGCTCTGGCTTATTCAAGCCCACTGGCCCTGTGCTCACTGTACAGCGCCTCCTCTGCCATGCACGTCCCTCCCATTTGGCACACTCATGCCCGGGCCTAAGCCACATTAGAAAACAGATGATATGACAATTTCACACATATAACGTTATCCTTTTTTCCTCACTCCGATTCACCTGTGGCCAAGCAATCTTCCCAAAGTAAGCACAATAATAAGTAAACAGAGTTATTACCATAATGTTTGAATTAAAAAAAAATAGAGAAGAAAACTCTGAATGGAAGCAGGAGTCGGCTGGGGGGGGGGGGAGTGGTGGTGGTTGTGGTGCAGGGGAGGAGAGATATTTGATTAATCTTCTTAACACGTTTCATGTGCAGATTCTTTGAGTTAATTTCAAGGACCATGCCTAAAGGAGATTACCTCCCCATGCTCCTGCACATTTGCTCATGAGTGATTTTGTTTATTCATGTTTTATATTATAATGCTCCTCCTGCTGTCTGCAGCCACAGAACCACCGGCAAAAATGCAATTTATTTCCCGCTCTGCACATGATGGAGACAGCTGATAATGTCGCCAGGAAATATGAAGACTGCTGGGATGGGACCAAACAGCGTACTATTTATGTATGGAATATAAATAAAATATTTTGTGTGGGTTCTCCTCTAACAAACAGAGACCCAAACACCCCCCCTAACCTCCCAAGAAAAAGTTGCACTGGTTAGTGTTATTGAATTTTCTTTACCCACTCTTCAGGAATTGTGTGTGTGTGTGTGATTCTATTTATTGAGCTTTTTATTTACATATCTGTCATCTGTCAGTGGATCAGCATCCACAATAACATGGATCATTACAGGGAGTCATATAAAGGGTCAAAGATGCGTTCAAGTTCTCAGAGGTTGCAGATGATGCCTCTGCTCAGTCGCCAATCACACTTATCATCAGCAGTTTATGGAAAGCTCATCCCAGCCTGTGTGTGTACCTCCCTCATCTGAAAACCCATCGACAGTATGTTGTCATGACATATATGACACAGCCCGCTCATATTTCATTGATGCGACTCAGTTATGACCACGCATCAAAGTCTTTTTCATCACTCCGGCTAATATGGATTTATCTGTGCCACTGGCAGGGATGGGATGGCTGACGTAACTGTTTACAGTGACTCCGATGCTCCCCCCCCCCCCGACCCACATGACGAGCACGATGATGATGACGACTGGCGCTCTGTGCCCAGCGGACGGCCCGGACGGCGGGATTTATGGCCCGCGGTGCCCATCCGCGGCACAAAATGCATTGTCTCTGGGTAGATCGTTCAGCCTGTCCTTGCTTTATTGATCTCACTCCTCACAAGTTCACAACTTCCGCGTTCCCGGTGCTTCACTTGACAGAGGAGAGATTTAGTGGAGGGATGAGGTCAGATGGAGGAAGAGGGATGGAGGGAAAGTGGAGAGGAACAGTGAGGGTGAGACGCCAGGAGGCGGAACGCGAAGCAGAGTGAGTAACAGGAGATGAGAAAAGCCAGAAGGAGGGGAAGGGGGGGAAATAAAAAAGAGGCAGAAAGAGGAAGGGATCCGGGGAAGGAGAGGAGGTGTGATGGTGAGAGAGGGAGGAAGAAGGAGAGAGTTACTTCCTCTGGGAGGATGCAGCTCCAGGCCAGGTCAGAGAAGAGTGTTACTTGTGAGTCTGTGGAGGTCCACAGAATTAGCTCCCGGTAGAGTGGCAATCCAGTGGTAAACCCCCCCAGCAGCTCTCAAAAGTCTTCACATTAATCTCTGCACGCTCGTTTTGCACACACATGTCTCTGTGTGCTCGACTCCCTGAAGTGGTCAGTGAATGACTGTACCACTGTACAGTAGATCCAAACATGGCTGAGTCCGACTTCACCACCCGCTCCATCATCTTTTTCACCTGCTGATTTTGCTTTTAGCACTTTTAAAGCCGCAGACATGCATTTGCATGATGTGTGCACAGGCGTGTGCACACATGTGTTGACAGGCTCTAAGGTGACATACAGTATGTTACCAGCCTTCACCACTTTGTGAGGTTTTGATCGCGGCAGTCCCTGAAATCCCCTTGCAGACATGACTTTGAATGACCTCCTGCGGTCTCCTCTGCCTTTCTTTTCTCTCTTTACTGAGAGAGCTTTGGCTTTTTCTCCCCCCCAGAGTCCACAAGATTATATTAGACAGCGACTCTCTACAGTTGGCAAAGCCCATAGGGAGTGTGAAGAAGGCAAGGGAGGCAACTTGCATAAGATGAGGCCAGACTCATAACCCGCCAGCCCTCGGGGAGGACAAAGCCAAGGCTCAGTAATGTTTATGTCAACCCTTGTACAGACTAATTGGCCTGGAAATCATGGAATATGTATTGTTTGTGTGTGTTTGTGTGTGTCAGCAGATTGGTGGATTGGTCTTCATGCATATGCGGGAGTAATCTCTGTGTATTTATATGATGCACTGTACATTTGTTCTCTGCATGTGTACACTATTCATTGTTAATGACTTGTCTGGCGCCTCATTCACCAATCCACTGTCGGAACATTCATTAGCGGTGCATGAGGCGCCGCTCGGCAGCGTAACCCTTTATCTGTTGAACTCAGACACTTTGATAAGGATTTCAGAATGACTGGAGATCAGAGTGCAACTCCATTCAATTACTTCTCTGCCGTTTGAAAAGCAGATAGACTTCCAATTGAAGCCGGAGAACCTCGAATGTGAATCGTCGTGCGGTTCTTTTCAACAGAGGGAAAGAAAAAAAAGAGAAATAAAGTTGGGGACGTCTCATCGAGGTAGTGAACAGGAAAATACAGTGAAATGTGGCTGTGCCGTTAGCACGAAGGGCCTTTGATAATCAGACTTTGTATACTACTGAAGTGAGTGAATGCAGAGTCTGCGCACGGAGCAGCACACATGGGAGAGGAGCACAGAGATTTGGGGTGTGTGATCCAAAAATAAAATGGGTCGTCAAATTACCCCTGTGATTGTGTGTACCTGCCCAATTATGATTGATCTTTGCAGGAGAAAACAAAGTGGTGTATTTTATTTGCATGTTAAAAGATACTCTCTCTCCCTCTCTCTCTCTCTCTCTCTCTCCCAGCACTATAATTATCTCAAATGTGGAATGCTATTTAGGTATTCATAATTTATTTCTGTGTGGGGAGGACACAATAGACAAGCCTGCAACGCTCTGCCAAGCCCCAGATTTTTTTTTTTTTTAGTTAATTGAAAATCTCATTTGCATGAGGAGAAAATCAAGCACTCATTTCCATACATGAGATTATAAAAAGATAACTGCTAGTGTTTGTTGTTCCATATTTGATCTGAGCATTTCTACCTAATTGCTAAATGCTGCAAATAGGGCTAGAGTGTAACCTCCAAACTAATGTTCACAAGGCGGCTGGATGTTGTGTTTCGGTTCAGATGCCTCACCGTGTTATCTCGCGGTGTTCCGCAGAGTTTGTATGTGCAATCAGGCAAATGTGTGTTTTTGTCAAAGCCCTGGTGATTCCACATCAAAAACACATAAAATGCATAGCTGCATAGCTGGGTATCTGCCAACTTCATACACAGCGACGGCAGGCCCAGCTGGATGTGGTGTTGTGTGTGTGGGGGGGGGCTGGATGCATAGAGCGGACGGCAGCAGCCAGAGCCAGTGATCCTCTCTGTGATTTGTGTGTCAGAGATCAGAAGTGTCCTGGTTCACACCATACAAACAACCCCATGTATTCCAACTGTTTCTCTCCTCTCTGTCTCTCTCACTAACCCACACACACACACTCACACACAAACACAGCCCTGTCTATTCCAGGCGGACACCATTACCGACCCGGCCTCAGCCTCTGTTCCCTACTTGAAGCTCATTAATGCAGCCTCCTACATGGGCGGACACCAGGAGATTTCCATCCCCTCCCCTCCTCTCCCTCCCCTTCTCTTCCCTTTTCTTCCTTTACACCGACCCTCCCAAAAAAAACAAAACATGATTAATGGGATTTATTTAGCCGTCTTGAACCCCAGGTAAAACTGGCCCGAGCGTTGCTGCGTGACTTAGTGCAGCGCTGACACATTTCTGTCTCACACATTATGAATCGGTCGGGGGGGTGTTTTCTCAGATGAGACCGTAAACAGCGGAGTAAGCTGTGGCCCGATGAGGGAGTTCTCTAACTGTGGCCTGTGGGGATTTGCTGTTGATGCAGCGTGTTGCACTCGGAGTCTACACGTGGAAAACTCAGACGGTGATTAGCCGTCTTCTTATTACCTTATCTGATTCATTCTGCTTGTCTCTCCACACCTTTACCGCTCTCTCTTTCTCTTCCCTCGTTGTAAATCTGTTTGTTATTGCCTGCCGTGCTCGTTAGCGCCTCCTGGGTGTCTCCCTTGTAAGCCTCAGAAGTCGTGTGTTCCGTGTCATCTACCAGGTGCACCGACTGCGTGGAGAAGTTGCGAGTTTTTTTCCCGCCGCTAATGATCAGGTTTACGATCTCCGCGCGCTTCACGGGGAGGACGCGGGAATCAAAACTCTGTGGTTTTGATGAGGTCATGTTGTGTTTGGGGAAAAATGTTGTTTATGGGTTTGTACAGTTCCAAAGCTAAATTCAAGCACCAGTGATTCACAGGCACTTGTGCATTGATTGCACACGTCCACACGTGGCTACGCCACAGCTGTGCATGTGGCGACCTCCATTCAACAGCCGGGAAAAGGAAGAGTGTTCGAATTAAATGACATAAGCTATATTTTATTTCTCTGAGCGTCTGACCTAAGCATTTTGCCTCAGAAATATGTGCTACGTATTTTTCTTCTCGGGCTCTGGCACAGGTAATTGAAAAGCATTGCCTAGTGTAGCGTATGCACTCAGACATGCGATGAGGCCACCATTATGCTTCAGCATGGACCGAAGGGATGAGGGGATAGAGGGATAGAGGGGCTGCGTGCCATGATAGAAATTTTAGATCAACTTGCAGCCTGACACCTCCGTCTATGTCAGTGGGTGAACAGGAAATAACATGTGTGTGCAAATGGCTCCTGGAATCTCAAAACCAAAAAAATAGACAGCATTTTGACAATGTTGTTACAAAGGAAACCGCTTATAGTGATCACGCTTGTCTTCTCCAAAATGATCACTATGAGGAGTGGAATACTATAAACAAAACGCGTAGCTTCTGAATGATAGTCTTGAGAACTTGAGGGGAGGGTAACACACACACACACACACACTGACTCTGCTGCTCCCTGCTCTCTTCCTCCCTCTCAGACACACACACACACACCTACACCGCCTGACCTGACGGCTCTGACCCACTACAGTTTAAAACTTGATTTGTTTGAAACGATGCCACAATATCAACGCTGATCATCACAAACCGATCCATACTTTTCTTAAATGTGTAAGATCTTTTTTCATGGGTGCAGGCGTAATCAACAGCCCGTCCTGCTAGCTCTCTTCCTCTCTCTTCCTCACACACTCAAACAAGTGTCAACGGACATATGTATAAAGTCCGACTGAGTAAAAACAACAGAATTTTAAAACTTAGATAGAGACACAGAGGAGAGCAGTGAGTTACAGACAGAGCCGGTAAAACTTTTTTCTACTGTCCAAACCTGTATGAAAAGACCCAGAATAGACACTGTAAGCAGATCAGTGGCTTATTATAACCAAATTATATAAACTGAATTTGTAGAGGAACGATTCTGTCCCAACCTTTTTGATTCATATAAACGGTTGCTCCCTCTATCCGTGATCACTATAAGCAGATTGCACTGTATTATCATTCAAAAATAACAATATTGTAGTAATAACAGTAAATTGATCTCTGTCCGGTGGTTCTAATGGAACCTCACACGCAGTACTTAAGACCTTAAATCTGCCACTTAAATGACTCACAGGATTTTTCCTCACCTTTTTTTTTCTTCTTCATGGCCTTCACGGAGAGTGTGCAGTAAATGGGCAGGGAGCGTGAATACTCAGTGCCTCATGTAATAAGCATATAATTAAACTCCTCTGACAATTACATCATGCATTATCAGCCTAAGCCAGATCCATTACTCCTCTCGATCAATGGCTCGGCCACAATAGGCCTCCTACTCTGACCACACCAGGGACCGGCGGCCAGGCAGCTGCAGGCTTCTTTGCTGTATTGCAGCACCAGTAAGTGCTGTTAGTGACATCCAACACCAATGGTTTGAGCAGGGAGAGGCAGGAGGGCCGGCTGCTTAATGCTAGGTAAAGGGGAAGAAGGAAATGGGAATTAGCCGCGATGAGGACGGCGAGGAGGTGCTGCAGCTTCTTGCTGAGGCTCCAGTGTGTAATGATGAGTCATGGTAGAGTGAATTAGAGCGCGGCCCTTTTTGCCTCTGCAGTATTGGAGATTACTATCTCTAATAATGAAATCCTCAAAGATTACCGAGGTCGAGCAAAGGCTAGTCCAGCGCTGAGTTGCATAATGATTATGAATTAAACATCAGAGGAACTTCCAGCCGAGCATGCAAGCTCAAAGATATATCTTTAAACTGTGGGTACATCAACAATTCAGGTATAGAATATTTTAAAGTCGGCCCTTTCATAAGGCTGTGCACGGAATAATTTCAGGATGGAAGAAAGGGAATAATGTTGCTCCTTGGACGGTGTCAAACCCAGGCCAAATCAAGCACTTTCTTTCAATAGATGATCAACTATTATCACGTATTCAGTGGTGCCGTTGGCTCGGCAGAGTGACCACTTGCATGCCATCTGCCGATGTGATGTGAGAAGAGTATGAGATTATAATTTTGATCAGTGTGCCAAATCCTCCCCTGCCTGTCGGAGTGGTCTGAGAGGAGCAACCAGAGGCCCTGCGAATAGATTAAATCAGCCCAACCTCTTTCTGGCTCCATCTGCTTTCCCCCTCCTTTTTTTCCCCTTTCTCACTCTTTCAATGGCTGCCTCTCACCCTGCCCTCAATTCATCTATCCCCCTACTCATCCATCCATTTCATCTTTCTTTTTTTTCCCCTTCCTCCTAGACTCTCCTGCTCCTTTTCACCAAAATTATTACATTACACATCCAGGGGACATCCATTACCTCGGAACATGTTCTTTCTTATTCTCCTTCGTCTTTTCCTTTTTCTCCTCCTGCCCTTCCAGGAATTGGCTAAGGCAATGTTATTTCAGATTATACAGTTGTTAAAGCTCATTTTAAGCTAACAACAGGACATCAAAAGTGGCGAACCCTGCACAGAGGGAGAGGAGGAGGTGTTGATGGGGTTTCTGGGCAGGTGAGAAATGGAGAGGGGCTGTGAAGAAAAGACCTGATCAGATGGAAGGGGGAGATTAGAGAGGGAATTATTAATGGGGCCTGGGCCCTTTGGAGCAGGAGATTTGTTTGGAGTAGGATGCAAAACTGCGTGCAAGATAATCGAGAGGGGGGGGGGTTAAGAAATGGTTTTCTCACCTTTCACACAGTCTGAAATTGGAAGATATGAGGATCTGGACTGAATATTTCGTTGTTACTCTTTCACCCAAATCATTTCCATCAAAACATACAATGTGGGGGATCATGAAATTTAAAGAAAGTACCCTAAAGTGATAACGTGCATTCTGCAATCTCTGCTGGAAAATGGGTTGGAACAAACCCACCCATGCCTGCCGCCTTTCCTCTGGCATATATATGCTGTTATTTTCCCTCTTTTCTTTTTTTTCTACTCTATGCTTTTCAGGAGCAAGCAGGTCACCCCAAAGGGAGCTTGAGTGATTGATGTCCTGGTGTCATGCTGATTGACTTCATGGTTGCATACCCTGGAAGAAGGGATGAGGTACATAGTGGTGGGGCAATCACAGTCACCCAGGACATACTTCATTTCTATAGGCCCCCTTTCCCCAATGGATCAGTCCCCCATCCACCCACACACCTTGCAGGTTGAGCGGGCTAAAGGCAGGGTGCTTCTCAGCCTAAACTGTGACTCCTGCGTGAGCACACTTGTTTTGCTTTCCTGTTTGATGGGGAATTCAGGGGTCAGCTGGTCTCGATCCCCGCTCTCCCTGGAGGTCAACGCGGCCATTGTGTTCTGACATGGAAGGGGTTGCAGACTGGGGAGTTACCTGTGGTGCGCGTCTGTCATTCATCTTGTATGTGGATTTAAGGGCAGCACATATTGTACGAACCTACACCGCACCGTGCATTGTGATTCCGCAGCAGCCTTGGCTTCCTTGTTTCCCCCCTTGATTTGTACTGTAATCCTCCCATGTACTGGGGCTGTATCTGAAACACAAAGCGCCCGGTGCACTACACAGGCCTGGTACTGTATTTATATTGGGGTTTTCACGTGATGAGAAGCAGATGGAGTGTGTCAAAGATAAAAGGGAAGGAAGTATGAAGTATGACTAAGGTTATAAATATGGGGAGCCAAGACCCAGGAGAGCAAATCCACATTGCTCTCTCTCTCTCTCTCTCTCTCTCTCTCTCTCTCTCTCTCTCTCTCTCTCTCTCTCTCTCTCTCTCTCTCTCTCTCTCTCCTGCTCTCTGTTTTGCATTTGCTGATTTTCTTCTTCTCTTTTTTTCACCGACTGGGTCTCGAGATGTTTGCTTATTTAGCCTCAGACCAGATTCACACCAGATCAATCCGTGGTAGCGCAGAGAAAGAACTGCCCTCCAGCTGTTATTGGTCTGTGTGGCGGAGATGGGAAAAAGCTGCAGGAAGGGAAATCTTAAGTGGCCGAGAGCTGGCTGATAGTGAAGCCCGACTAATATCAAGCTCGCTGCTCAGCTCTTCAGCCGGTATCGATCTACCGTAATGTATGTTTAGCTGATCCTGTTCTGAACTCCTCTCTGTAAACAGGCTACAGTCAATACTGTCACACCACATTGGACTGGCCTCTCCGATGCCACCTCACAGACTCGCGCTGCATGTCAAGTGAGCTGCCTGCAAAACAACCGACCGGCAGCTACTTAAAACACCCGCCTGGCATTAACCTACACCAAAATGGGGCCGGGAGGCAGCGGTGGCGATGCTAATGGGCACCAGAGTCCCAGACTGTCATGTAGCAGTGTTGTTTGTGTCATCTCCGAGAGCCAGCCCCCCCATGCGCACCTGCTGCTGGTGGTGGGGTTCATTATGGATTTCTCTAATGGCTTTTAGAGTTTTAATAGCAGGGTTTTGCATGGCGCGGGTAATGAATCACTAGATGTCGTCCCTGTGCCTAATGAGAGCGCCCACTGTTTCCCTGAGACACGAGCAAGAGATAAGCGTGGCAGGCGGCTCCTGGAATCCGTCTGTATTTATTCGCTAGTACGTATTTGTTTGCGAGATGGATTATTTGTTAAACTCTCTCGTTTAAGGGGGGAAACTTTCACAGGCTCATTGACTTGATCAATCCTTTTTTTATTTTTCTTCGTTTTTATTTCAAGAGTTGTATTTTTGGAGGGGGGTTACGTTGCTGTTTACCTGCAAGCAGAGGATTCTTAGCTTCCTCTAACACTTAATATTCTTCTCTTACACAAGAAAATAAGCCAGGAAGCATCGGGGGGGGAACAACAGGGGAGGGTGCTGGCATTACACACCTGTGGTCCTAATGACTCTGCCTGCGCTGACATTACTCATATCCACTAACTGGGTTTCCAGCGTCCCATTTCTATTAAATAGGAAAATTAAGTTGGAGAAAAATAAAGTAATCAGTGGCGGGATTTGAATTTATAGCTGTGCAGTGATCCTGTAACCTGTGAGAGGAGCGCACACCTTTAGATTAATTGTTTTGCATTGTGCTGGTGCTCTTATATAACCACATTTTCCACTTATTCTCGGAGTATGTATATGTGTGGGGTCACATCACTTTGGTCAGATGGTAAAACTAGGAGTTTACCTCTTACAGCGCCAATCAATATGACCTCTGGAAAACCCGTGCGGCGTAATCAATCACTCACATATGTGTTTTTAAATTCCCTCTTTCAGCAGCAGGTGACACCATGGATTACCATTAAGACCACTCATTTGCATACCTGTGCAGCGCCACCTCAGAAGGGCATTACTTTTCCTCTCGGCTGAAATGTGAGATGAAAAATCGGCCGTGCGGCAGACACTCTGCTCATCAGGCACTTTTTCTGATGAATCACTGTTATGTCGGCGGTGTTGTCTCTTCGTGGAATGAGCCCGGTTCGATATTTTCACTCCGTCTCCTCCAAAGCAATAGACAGCTGTCTGTTCTCACAAATTGACTGCAGGTGCTGATGTAATGAAAGCGTTGCGGCGCTGGCTTCTGCAGAGCACGAGAGCAGACTTGCACTGAACCTAAGGTCATATGCAGAAATGATGTAATTTGCACGGCACAGATAGATATTGCGCCCCATATGCATTAAATGATAGTGGATTTTCTCTCCCTTCATGAAGTGGTAAATTTAAAGGTATGGCAGCTACAGCAATCGTCTGTTATTGATTTCCCTCAGTGAATTTATACCAATCATAGCAGAGGAGATGTAATGAGAGGAAAGCACTCACAGAGGAATGCAGTTTTGAGAAAAGCGAGTTGTTTGGCTGTGCAACACATCTCTCAGATATTGACATCAGGCAGACGTTCTTGATGTTGTGTTCTGTGTGAAGCTGTCAAACCTCAGCAGCGGCTCTGAAAATGCAACTGTTCGCAGCTCAAGGAGGGAAAATATGGCACTTACCATGGAATTCAAACTAATGCTGCTCTAGCCTCACTTTCAAGGTGAAACGCCTCCTGCTCCATAATGCATTCCCTCTCCTTAAGGTTTGCCAACAATTCCTCCTGTAAATATCGACCCTATACTATTCAAATGCACTGCAATGAATGAGAATAAGGCTTCCTTGAAAGTGCCTTCTCTGAGACGGACCCTCCACATTAACTAATGTGTGACATATAGTGGTATGGGCATGTTGTCCCCAGCGCAGCATGTGCACTTTGTCACAAGAGTTTTGAAATCAATCAGCCCGTGTGAGTTATTCACAGTCCAACATCAAAACGGCATTACTTATCTAAGGCTTTTAATTTCCAATCCATCTGTCAAGCGAGTTGAAATATGGAATCTCATTACTTTGAACAAGTGGGGAGGGGGACAACATAAATCATTTTATTTTCATCTTACACTGACAGAGTCTTTTTAGAACTGGACCAGGGAGGAATGGCAGGGAAAGTGGGAGATGTGTGGGGGGGTGAAAGTGACAATCAGAAAACTAGAGAGAGAGAGAGAGAGATCTGAAGTGACCGAGAGCGGGAGAAATGAACGTCATTTATTTATATTTGTCCTCTCCAGCCCCTAAAAAACATAGGATCATGTAATTTAAGAATGATCTAGTACACCTTGCAAATGGGGGAAAGATTAACGATAAATATGACAATCAAACAAGTGGATTGCTTGTTACACGTGTATTTAGATCAGCCGCTGTTTAACTCTTACAATGCCGGGTTTTGCTCTGAAGAAAAGGACCCATACAAGTGTCCCGAAGATAATAGTAGAGTAAAGAGAATATAATGTAAGTGCTGTATATATCAAGATGTTGATCATCAAGTGCAGTGGCCGTAACTTCCGCACACTTGAAGGGTCTCACAGCAGGTCGGCTTCTCCACCAATTATTCATGTAACCCTGGGAGGGATGGAGACACAAATTGAGTGTAGTGCCCCTTTAAATCCATCACTGTACCATAGTCTAATAATTCATGTCTATTACAGACCCTCTAAATTATTCATTTGCCAAGATAATGAAAATATGCTAATTAGAGAATTGCTATCGAAAAAGAATGCATAACACTCCTCAGCCATCATAATTAGGACAAGTAATTATTTAAGCATTACTTTGTGAAGTTGAGTTATTAGGGCCTGTCAGGTTCCCATAAAAGGATCAGAACGCCAAATTGTATTTGACTGAAGGCAGCAAATTTGATGACTCATTTCAGGAAATACGGCGCTGACACGCTTTCCGAATTTTAGACTGAACCTTGTGAAAATGATTGGGGGAAATAGCTAATGTTGCTACACACACACGTGATGTTTAGTGCCAGCAAACAGCTTCGCTCTCTGGTCATTCGTAGATTTAAAAAATATTTTGAAACACTGTGACCGGGCACTTGTTTGCAAATGCAATTGCCTCAGCTGCTTTCAGATTAGGCAAAGGAAACCCGTCAATCCCTGTCCTTCACTCTGCTCTTTTCCCTTTGTCTTCTGTCACGATGGGGCCACTAAGCCATTTCCAACAGGGAACTATTCTGAAAGTTTATCAACAGCTCCTAGTCAACCCACTGCTCCTCCTTTGTGCTCCCAACCCCGGGTTCCTTTTCTCCCTCTTCCTCCTCCTTTGGCGCCTGCTAGAAAGAGGAGCTCTGTCATGGCCCTGTGGAGAGAAAATGGCGGAATTCATCCCATGCTGTGATGGTGATAACACTCCCGAGCGTGAAACATCCCGCCTCAGATTACAAGCAGAGGATTCATTCCTTGCATTCTCCTTGTCACCTCGCCTTCAATGGCAGCATTAACCAATTTGCCATACAATTATGGGCTCTATCAAGGAAGAGGCCACCCTCTGCAGAGGGCTGGGTGTCTGTGCAGCTGTCATGTTACAGGAATTGACAATGAATGTGGTTTGCATTCCCAGAGTTTGTAAACACAAATGTACACCAGCACATGCACGCACGCAAGCCCCGGGGACGATAAAACAAAGCGTGTCACGCTGAACGTACGCCACCTCCACGGACGGCCCTGCTATTAAACCCCCTTTCCAGACAGAGAAATAAATGCCCATGGATTCTACATCCAAACTTGACAACATATAATATAGCGGCCGTAGCCTCCGATGTGATTTTATAAGTGGCCTAGATTACAATAAGTGACATTAACTATGAGTTATCAGCTGATCATTGAACCCCCCTGCCGGATGCACAGCAGTAGCTGTAGCCGGAGAGGGAATAGTGCTGACTAATGTCTCTCTCTGTGTGCCTGCCTGGTGCCAGAGCTGATGCAACTCTGCCAGGAAGCAGTCTGTTAACAGATATTTGAGTCGAAGCAATTGGCAGCCAAGACTGAGTCACTGGATTCTTTTTTTTCTAACTCGCAAGATCTGGTGTATGAAGAGAGATACAATTTCCAGTCAGCAACTAATGAATGATGTCATTTGTTTGAAAGAGAAGTTGTGTACAGGGGGAAGAAAAGTGAATGGCAAGGCACATTAAATAGCAGGTTGTATTTATGGCAGCTATATGTGCACCATAAGTCTTACATGGACAGCTTTGTGTTGAACAGAGCTGATGTGTTGTTAGAGGCCAGACTGTCAAACTCTGAGTCTACAAATCAGACACAAATGAAAAAATTGCCTAAATCCATCCCTTGCATTGTTCGACCTTAATAAGCAGAACTGTTTGGGATGATTCCAACACCACCAGAAAATTATATCCAGCGCGCTCTCCAGTGTTATGGGGGTAAGATTTGTGAGGTTTGCAAAGGAACATATAGTATGTGCTTTGCAGATATTCTTTGAGGCGATATATTGTTTTGGGCCATGCATATGTCGTGCCTCTAACACTGAAGCATAGCCGACTCTGTTGGGTGGTCCATGACTGGACAATAGCAGCAACTCTTACATGAATGAATCCCTTCAAGCTGCCAGCAGGTGGAGATTTTGGGATTTTGGTGTAATGTCGTAACAACTCTTCAATGTGTTGCTATGGACTTTGGTACAGACTTAATGGTACCAACAGGATAAACTGTGAGTATACCTTAAATTCCCAACAAGTCCAGTTTAGTATTTTATCATTAATGGCTTTCCCATAAATACAAAATTTTAGCATGTTAGTATTATCATTGACAGCCTATTGCCGTGATATCATTATATTTAGCTTAAAGCCCTGCCATGACTAACCACAGCCCCACTTTGCTGCTACTGTATATAAAGATGCACAATATGTCTCCACCTCCTCCCATGGAAAGTGGAGCTAAAATATCACAGTTGCGGTTGCTGCCATCTTGCTCTGGTGTCGTCATTTGGATCCAGAGTCTGTGCCGTAGTGATGGTGGTGTGGAGTCGTGGTACCAAAGTCCTGCCGACACACACACTGTTGAATTAAGCATTAAATAACTAACTGAATGTCATGTCATCCATTTATATTTATTTATACAGTCTGTGGCTTGGATTTGTCAACCCAAACATCCATACTGATGCAAAGCAAATGATCAAGATGATGAAGATGAAGTTAATTAAAACTGCAGTGAGTGCTCCCCATTAAAGTGTCTTCAACGTCTACAACAATACTTCACTATTCCCACAGCTCCCAGCAACAAAGTCAGCTGAGCTCAGTCCACTCGTATCCATCCAGACAACCCATTAAAGCCTCATAATGACGCTATTCACACTTTTATTCCTTGTTCTGTTCCTTTCGTTTTAATGCCAACACCCTTTTCTCGCCTTCCTCTCTTCCTCCAGTCCTCTGCTTAACAACTCTGACCCTCGCTGACCCGGACACAACCTCACTGTCTTCCACTGAGTAGCTAATGGCCAGCAGGCCTCATCTCTCTATTGACCCCTTGCCCATACTGAGGTGAATTATGGCACCTGAGCGCTGGTCTAATGCAGCGGGTCCTGACACGGAGACATCCGTCCAGAAGGGCTGGACCAGGCAGACTAATGATGCAGACATTGGTAAATGACGGCCAGTGTTACGGGACAGTCTTTCTGAAGTGACGTCTCACCTTTCTCGTTATCCAACTGAATGTAGTCTGTGAAGGTGATCTGTTAAAGAAGAGGAATGAGATTTGAGTTACGCTCCCTGAAGGTGAACACAGTTTGTTAGTGTGTGTGTGTTTGTTCGCTGCTCAGGCTTCTGTCCCAGGTTCAGCGATATATTCCCTGCAAGGTAGACTGCATACACAATGAGCTGTTCCTGTGGTGTCTGGACACATTCTGCCTCCTGCTGTCTGCTCTGAAGAGACCCGCTCCCCTTTTACCTCCACCCCCTCTCTTCCTCCTCCTCCTCTTTCCCCCTCCTCCGCCAATCCCCCCTTCTCTCCATCACCCCCTCTTTCCCCTGGCCTGAGACGGAGGACGTGTGATGACAGAGGTGTCAGCACAGGTCACAGTGATCCTGTCCTGCCGTTCTTTTCCCACTGGCCCCGGGAGTCGATACATTCCTCCTCCGTTCTCAGTCTCCACCAATCTGCTCTCTGTGCTCTCAGGGTCCACATTCCTGCCCATCAAGAGCTTCCAGTGTCCAGCCTCACAGGGGTCCGGTTACACCGGACTATAGAGGGAGAGTAGCCGGTGTGAGTGTTTCTCTCTCTAATCCTTCGTCTTCCAGTCGTCCTGATTAGTCATTGTGTGTATCCTTCTTTTCTTTTTTTTCTACCTGCAATCTGTTCTCCCTTCCTGGTCTGTGTGTGTGTGTGGGTCACTATCTCAGTTTTATTTATTTTTTGTTTTGGCTAAACCCTTCACATGTGTACTGTAGATTAGTCGTCCCAGTGTTAACCCTCCACCCACCAGGGGCCGAATAGCAGCTATGTCTGTCCTTTGTGTTTAATAAGGGTCATTTAACACACTCCTCCAGGGTATTACTTTTTCACACAATGGCATTTGTGGCATAAGGCCCTTGCTTTTTGCCTTTTTCCCAAAAATGTGCCCCCACTGACCGCCTGCATTACAATCAGTTGGTAGTCTTTACATGGTTTAAACTATTGATTTCAGTAGCAGATTTCTTATCACACTGGGGTTTAGATACAGGTTTTGAACGAAAAACTGTGTGTATGTCTGTCACCCATTCAACTGTACCTGGATTTTTTTTTTGTACAACTGCTTCAGTGAGCCTATCCCAGCATGCACTGCAGGAGATGTAGTAGTTATCAGTCCCTCACATGGGCTCAGACAAACAGATATACCCTTGTGTTCTCGGTTAGAGGCAGTTCAGGATTTCCAGTTCACTTAACCTGGGGTGTCTTTGGACTGAATATCAGTGAAACCTTGAAGCTAATGTTTGAGTGGTCAACAAAAGGAAAGTGGCCTCTCTGTGTCCCTCTCTGAATCACGCAGGTTGATCATTGGCTTCCTGCTTTGCATTATACTACTAACCTTAACCCACCCTATACCCAATTAGCATCACAACATTTTTGTCTGAGCTGGCGTGGGGCTTGAGCCTGGTATCCACACACCACTGGCTCCATGCAGACATAGTCCCTAACCCTTAATTCTCCTGTTTCCTCCACTGCCTAAATATTTATGAATTTAATTTACTTACAAATCAATACTACATGGAATGAAAAATATTCTCTGTAAGTAAATGAGTCAAACTGAGCTAATTCTTTAATAAATCTGCAAGAATCAATGTTTTTATATTAACAACAGGCCAAAGATGTAGGTGTGATGTTAAATGTGTCATTTATAGTGATGAACCCACAGAATTAACAATAAACCAGGCAATTCCTTTTTTTAACTCTATGTGTAACGACTTTTTTTGTTTCTCTGCTCTCATCAACCTTGTTTCAAGCCACATCAAACTGCTGTTTACATAAAAAAATGTAAATGTGCTTCACCTTAAATAAGCTCAGTAGGAGGTGGCAAACATGTTTCATACGTAGAGTCCAAGAGTCTGCAGCTGTCCCAAAGTTTTATTAAAGTTCCATCTCTTTCATACTTCAATCTTTTCCAGTATTACAGCCTTGCACAGTATCCGCTCGCCCGGGGCAATATTAGCGACAGTCTGACAGCGGGTATTAAGCATGAAAAGCTCAAATCCGATTCTTCCCTCCCCTTGAGTGCTCACTTTGCTAAAGTTGTCATCACCTGAGGGAGACAAGGGACGAGAGAAGTCTCATTTTAGCAAGATTTCAGAAGCCAGGTAACCAGACCTTATATCTTTATATTCAACGTTTCAGATGCAATCTCCTCCACACCCTCTTCTCCTGGTTATAAAATAACCCCGGCTCCAAATATGCTGGCTTTTCTCCCTTGGATAATCTCACATCATCACATCAGGCCTGTCGTATTGATTTCTGGGGAAAGTAGTCCTAAATTGCTCTTCCTTTGTCAATCTGAGGCTTGTTACCAGGCAACAGTATGACCCAACTCTCTTAAGCCCCTTCACCCCACCCCACTCCATACACACACACACACACACATACACACACACAAACACACATGCTCAATTACAGCATTGACACGGTGCCAAAAATGCAATCCGAGAGCACCTTTCCTCCTAATGTGAGATATGAAACGGTTCCCGGTGACAAATATGTTTCAGCACATGCAAACACCGTATCAGTGTTGGAAGGCAGAGCCGTTGTTTTATTGAAGGTATAAGATTACTCGACTTGAAATTTCTCGGATTAGAACCATTTAACTTCGGATGTGTGTTTGAGGGAAGAAAAACTTCAGCATTAGCGCCTGCTGGAATAAGGAAATGGTGGAAATGTGCCCAGCCTCCGTATTTTGATTAAAAAACGTGTTGCAGCAACTTTGTGGCATTTTGATGAATGACAAAAATAATGGGGGGAAATTTCAGTTAGAAACAATGTAGTGTACGTAATAATTTAATAGCCTAAATGCGCTGCTTGAGGCCATTTGGTTAAATATTGTGTTTCACATTAAAAGCGATGACTGTCAAGATGAATTCCGCGAGAGGAATTCTAGCTGAGATAAATGATCTCTGGCTTCTTTTGATAGATCGACCAAATATTCAAATACAATTATTCAAATACAATTCCTCATATTAATCACATTTGGACAATGCTCTTCTGGTCTCCGTGCTCATTTTTTCATTTGTCAGTGCTCAAACTCCTTCAGTCTAACAGTGGGAACTCATTGAAGTCATGTCTGTCTAATTCAAATATTCAATCAGATAGATGCATGTGCACACTGAGGCAGACACACACATAAACACACACATGCATCCGCAACCACAGAGGGGTGGGACAGCGTCGGTTGCTGAAGGGTGGGGCGTGGATGGGGGATTAAATTGTGGACCACCTGCTTCTGTCACCTGGGACATATTTTACATGATTGAGCCAAATGCTTCAGATTGGATACACATGACAACATTCAGGCAGCTAGGCCGAAAGAGAACCCACAGTTCTGGCAAGCAATGTGTGCAGCACTTGTAAATGGGTGCTCCCTCCTGTAGTATCTCCCGGTGTGTCTCTTACACTAATAAGTTCTTCCAAGCAAACGGAACGCTGACAGATAAGGATTGAAGGTTTTAATGAGGAATAGGCGGACAGAAGGGGAAATGAAACGCTGGTTCCCCATACAAATAGCTGTAATAACCGTATTTACATTAATGCTTTTGTAATAACTTACACAGCGTTGCTTTATTGAGGTGGGGAAGAAAAAAAACGGGGGGAAATAAATGCCTATCTGCAGTGTTTCTGAATTAATATCTCATTATGGTTCCGCATCATCATTTCGTTGCTCTCACGTTAAAAAGGCAGGGGATTATACACTAATTACATATTGCATGGTGGGAAATGTATCCAACTGCTCACATAGAAGTGTTCCTATTTCATCGAGGGGCTAATGCTCATACTTTATCAGTCAAGTTGGCTCCACAGACCTTTTGATCCCAGTCGTCTCTGTTTATTTGTCACCGGAAGCTTCTTGTTTGTCATTTTATCGCAGAAAAAAAGAAGCTTCCCTTTGTTTTTGAGGAGCTTATTCCAAGATGCAACAGCGTGAATGTCATTCCCATATCACTGGTTCCTATCCTGATTTGCTCCAGCACATATCCTCTCTGTGTTCATTAAGGGATTTCTGTATCCATGCACGTTCCCCGACTCCTTCATGTCACAAGGGCTTTATCTCGTCCTTCCTGCACATATTCAAAACACCAAACTGGGGGAGAAAAAGAAATCCCTCGCCATCACATGTTTCCACTGATGAAATTGGCTCCTTTTAGAAATGATTCCAAATGTGACATGGGTCTGTGAATGTGTACGTGTGTGTGTAGATGTGAGTGTCTGCATCGCAGGGAGGCTGCAGTGATAGCCTCAGGCTGCACTCCTCTGTATGTATCTGATCCAGGCCTAATGAAGCTGAAAGCCTGGCAGTTGTGAGGAGCATCTGCAGAGCCACAGAGTGATGGGCATCTCATTCTGCTGCCTTGTCCCAGGGGGGGCCACACACATCTGAGCACCCTGCCTGCTGTTTGCACAGTGACTCGGTGCCCCTGTGTACCCATGCCGCAGAAGGTCATGCCACATATGCTGTGGGTGCCATCTGGAGGGTCTGCTTGACTGCCATGGCATCTTCTCATGCCACCGTGGACGGGTGATATAACCGACTCGGAGGCATTTATGTGCTTCTGATAAATTAAGCTGTCTTTTTTATTTTGTCATTTTTACATTTGTATTTATAGTAGTGCAGCGTTCGTCTGGTTGTAGCTTTTCTTTGTAAAACTGTAAAAGTGATCTGCAGAAATTGAGCCGTAAAGTACAGAGCGACTGCTGGACTCCACAGAACCCTGAAGCACGAGAGCTGTTTACCTATTTATTCAAAATTTTGTATAACTCAACTAAGGACATAGAACCCCTAACTGGAGAATTAGTTACTATTGTCGAGAACGTGCTTTTGTTGCTGTCCCAATCCTGCTGCTAAAAAGGGCTGGACATCTATTTATTCAAAGTTTTTAAATGTCCAAATATGACCAAATCCAGCACTGCACTTATAACACAACGGTTATCGAGTAATGTGTTTTGAATACATACCGACAGACAGACCGGAGATTTCTGGTATTATTAGAAAGATTCCACAGATGCATACCATGAGCTTATAAGTGTGTGTTTTAAGTGGCAATCAGCAGACATAGTTCATGATAGAAATCAGGACAACCAGAGAGGAAACAGTATTTGTATCTTCATTACAGTGGATTAAATGTGTGTTTTGTTTGGATGAAAGTCTAAGAACTTATTTTAATTGGCTGCGAGGGAAATTAACATCAGCGTGTAACATCGATTCACAACTGTGACTATTTAATAGCACTTATTCTAGGGCTGTCTTATTTTGTTTAATATTCCAGTGCTCTATCCTACATGGAAAAGTCAGTCATGTTCTCTTCTCCCTCTCTCTCCTGCTCTTTTACCCTTTTATTATTATTATTTATTCTTTCATGTTGACACTTCCCAGTTTCCACGACCAAAGATGATTAAATTACAGGCATTAATATGGCAAGTGAGTCCCATGCAACAGGGTTTGGGTCGCTACACCCTATACATCTAAATATAGATTTAATAACAGTGGCTGTTTTTTTCATCAGTGGTCTGGAATGCTTACAGTGCAATCTGCAGCTCGCTCTCTCTGCATATAAACATCAGGATCCTCGTCTGAAAAACGAGAAGAAGTACCACGGGTTTGTCTCTCTCTCATTCTCTGTCTCTCGCCGTAATGAGGGGTGCGTGGAAGAATGGATGTCTGACCATTTGCTTTTCAAGCTACATTAACCACAGAGCCAGAGGAGACGCTCACTGGCAGATTTCATAACAGTGGTATAATAAAAATGGGACCTCTAACCAGTGGCGTACCGCGGTGAAGGCATTTAGGCCAAATGACGAACTGATAGGCCTCCTTTTTTTTATGGCTTCTCCGCTGCTCTACCTCCACTGAAGCTCCAACTCTGCAGATTCTCCAAAGTTCTCTTTCTTTGCTCATCTGCTTCGGCGTAACGATGAGCTCTCGTGTTTCCAAATACACGAGAGACAGAGAGAGAGAGAGGACAGACGCACCGCGAGAGAGACAGGCATCACACAGGACAAGATCTGAGTTATTCACTCCTCCGCCCTGACACGCCGAAAACATCTCGCTGTGAACGCCGTGCCAGGAAGCTTTAGCATCAGTGTGCAGCTCGCTCAATTCTCGTGTCAATTAGTCTAGATTACCTCACAGGAAATCAAATTACCGCCCTGATCTGAAGGTATTATTTGTCAAAATTTGCACACTCGCAGCGCAGTGAATTCATAATAGATCTGCTGAAATCTCCATTGTCTCTCCTTTCAAACCACCGTATTCCTGTGGTCTGCATCTGCTTAGTGTGTAGACAGCCGGCGGTTCTGTTTGTCTCCGTGCAGCCTCCATACGTTGTGTATTGAATGGGTCTGACCCACTGTCTGTTTATGGAACGTCTTCCAGCGGCTCCTAATTACCTTTTGGTTTTATGGTCAGACCTGTGTCAGTCCCCCCCGCTCAATTTGTCCCAGTGAAATATGGCTCGGCCTTGGGTTCAAGTAGGGGAGAGAACACGGCACATTGATTAATCAAGGCGTGCAGGTTCAACCTCTGTTCTCGGAGAAGTCAATTCAATGACATGTTTTCACCTGGGGGCACATTCCAGTAGACTGAAGTTGCTTCCTGTCCGTAATTAATTTCCTTATATCTCTCCCTCATCTCCCTCCCTTCCTCTTCCTACAAGTAACGTATAATGTGAAAAAGCTGTTGAACAATTAAAAAGCAAATAGTCTGTTGTGTTGTGCTTGTTCTTCATCCAGTGTGAGCAGGGGAGGACACGACAAAGAGACGGATGATGTTTCGATGGAGTCTGGGAGTGATGCCCTGAGAGGACAGCGGAGCAGTGCACGTGGTAAACAGACTGTAAACACAATGTGATTTGCCATAGATGCGAAAATTACAGGCCTGGTTGACTTTTATCGTCCAATGCTAAACACAAAACTGCTTTTCATTGTTGTTGCATTCATAAATATTGACCTTATTGCTTTACAATGCCAGATACCCACATATTACAGTGATATTTTGAGAAAACAAAAGGAAGACGCTGCAGGAAAGACGTTTCCCATTATCTCTTTTCATTTTACTTTGAAACGTTCCTGTGTTAGTGTGTGTGTGTGTTTTGAGCACACAGAATGTAATGATTAGATTAAAATAAAAGGGATGTGCTTCAAACGCTGAAAAAAACCCACGAGCAAATGAAATAGGGATAGTTGATAAAATGTGGAATCGAAAACATTTGGAGGAGCAATTTTGCTCCGCGAGGTTATCTAAGTGCCTTCGATGTCTCCTTAGTTTGGTTTATTAGGGAAGTATCTGGCTTACCATGAGCAGTGGGACAATTACAAAGACAATTTCACGGGGAGGGTTTCTATAATCATCAATGCATGCTGGGAGCCCATATCAAAGTAAGTTTCATTTGGACTGAGGAGAATTCATTTGTAGTTTATAACTCCACAATGCAGCCATTAGCAACTGCACTCAATCAGCGGTTTTAAAAGAGAGAGAGAGAGAGAGAGAGAGGGAAAAAAAGTGGGGATGAAAATGAGAAAACAAAATGCAAATTAAAGCTTTTGAGCTCAAGTAAATGAGCAACCTAAATGATTTATCCAGTGCGCATTAAGTGCTGCCTTTTTAAGTATGCATTGTTGCGTCTCTGGATCCGATACGAAAACCAAATTCATAATACTCATTAAACATTTCTTACAGAACAACCAGAGAGCCACGAGCCACGTTACTTAATCCTATTATCATGATCTAGACTCCAAGTCTGCGTTGGCCCAGACTGAGCTGACTTTTGAACGCGATGCTGTGGAGAGTAACAGGAGCCGCTCGGCACCGGGGCCACCTACAGTAATCCCCATTATGCATGCTTACATCGGGCTGCAGTGTTGTTTTGATGAAAACATAACAAGTCATTATGAATGGAAATGAATGTATGTCGGTGGGTTCAAAATAGCACATAATTACACTATTACCCCTGACGATACAGGTTTGCCCCCATCTAACACCACAAACATCAAGGTCTCTCCGGCAAATATTTCCTCGCGGTTAGTTTGTAAACAAATTAAATTCATTAAAGGGGGCGACGACCGGAGGTAAACACCAACATTCCTCGCGCGCTTTCTCGCAGTCTTCACAGGGCGATGAATTATCCCCGCCGAGGAGAAACATAATGCAATTCAACACGTCATCGGAAATGAAAGCGTAGCAGGTGACCTCACATCGTGGCTAGATGATGCATAGCGCTGATTATTACTCGCGTGTGTTTTCCCTCAGCTCCGAGTTTATTGTGTTTAGAATATGGTTGTGTTAATGATGGTTTGTGATGAATGAGTTTGTGCCACGCCGTGATAGACGTGGCCATTAGGGCTAAAAGGGGGTGGGACCCACACCCACAGGAGCCACAGCAATTAGTTTGAGCCAGATCAGAGGGTGCTGGCATAATGACCCGATTCTGGCAGCTTATTCTATTCCTGATCTCTAATCATGGCTGCCACTGGCATCCTTCTGTCTCCCTCCATTCCTCCCTGCCTCTCCCTCCCGGCCCGCGGTATATAAAATAATGAAATAATAAAGACTAATGTGAATGTTGCAGGCCGAGTGACCACTCACACGCGAGTAATAATCAGTACTCTTGCTTTGGCGAGTACAATTACACAGTAAGTTTGATCGGCGGTGATAGACAAAACAGCAGGGGCTCATAAATATGGATGGAGAGTCTGAGAAAATAAATTAACAGGGCCTGGCCTCTCGGCTGCCCCACTTAGACTGTCAATTACGGACCTGACAGGAGCCTTGCGAGAGAGAGCCACACAACGATGGCACACACACACACACACACACACATTCACTTGTTTGTACCTATATCTTAGTGAGGACACTCATTGACATAATGCATTCCCTAGCCCCTAAGTCTAACCATCCAAACTGAATGCCTAACCCTAACCTAATTCTAACCCGAACACTAACAGCAAGTCTTTGCCCTCAAACAGCCCATTAATAAAGTGAGGACCGGTCAAAATGTTTTCACTTTCCAAAAATGTCCTCACTCTGTAGGGTGTGTGCTTCAAATGGTCCTCACAAAGGTATATGTATAGGAACACTCTCACGATCTCCCTCTCTCTCTCTCTTTCTCTCTCTCTCTCTCTCTCTCTCTGTCACACACACACACACACGGTCATTAAACTGTGCGTTTGAGACCATTCTGGAGCCATACAGCAGTCACCTGCTTCATTATCAGCAGACAGAGTTCATGCTTTATGACATGTATCAAGAGCTTACAGTTATTGAGTGGTGTCAGCCGTTGCACACAAATCCAATACAGGGGTTAGTTCAGGGGAAAGAAGACAGACATTCTCATTTTCAGATAATGTGAAAAAAAAAAAAAAAAAACGGATTTGAGGCAGTTTTTCCTCTGGTGTTTGAGACTCTGCAAAAACATTTTTCGGGGGGTCAGAGGCCAAACATGAGAAAAACAGAGTGGGACTCCTGCATTTTAAACCGGGTATCAGGAGGTATGCTGCACCCATTTCCGAGCGGGGTCACTGTTTTTGTTTTGCGTCTCATTTTAAAATGTGACAATAAACGCAAAATTATGCATGCTGGGAAGATGAACACGCTACAAGAGGGCAAAGAGTGGAAGGGCAAACAGGCAACTCGGCTAAGAACAGGCAGGGATTCAAGACCAACTTGGACCATGTCTGTGCACACGTCCTCTGAATCCATGCGCTGAGTGAAAGGGTCAACCCTGCTGCTTCGATACCAACAGGAAAAAAGTCACCTTCTGACCAAAGACACTGGCTTAGAGCCAAATTATTGGGGTTTACAGAAAGAAGGAGTGAAAAAACTGGTCAATTAGTTTGATGCGCTGATGCAGGAAAGTTTGTCTTGTTTATTCATTTTGTGCGTCCTTATTTGTTTTATGATTTTAACAACAAAAACTTTCCTTATTGAGCTCTTTTCAACCCAAAGTACACAGCAGTGCACAACAAGGACACAAATGATTAAAACACATAAGGATGTAAACACATAAATAATAGTGGTAATTATAATAATAGAGATAAAAGACCAATTATAACCTGGCACCCAAAGTAAATTAGGGAATACGCCTTGTGGAAAAAGCCGAGATTCAAAAGAAGACAACGTCTCAGACGGCATTATTTCCTCAGCATTTCATTCCAGAGCCTCTGGGCCCTGGTGGCGAGTGATCTGCCCCCCCCGAGTCTTCAGCCTCAGGAAGTGACAGCAGCTTTATAAGTTGCTGTGTTCCAAATTGTATTTACTGCATGTACAGAACCATAAACGAGTATAAGAAAAATCCATACATGCTGTACTTGTGTGCACATGTTGGCGGCTTTGATTAGCATTAGCAAGTTTCTGTATATGTGAAGGGTTTGACACGAGGGGAAGGGGTCATGGTGGGTGGGTGTAAGAAAGCAGGCGAGCGAGAATGATTTGGGGAGATATCGATTTTCCCTTAAAGACCTTGATGTTCCAGAAATATCAGCTGCCATAATAATCTAAAGGCAATAACATTGCTCCTGCCAACACTCTCTTTTTTTCTGTTCGGAGCCAGAATGTCTGTGTAGATTATCCTGGGTCTGCACTGATAGGAGAGGTTTTTTGTGGGGGGGGGGGGGGGGGTGTTCAGGCTCCAGCTCATTCTAAAAAAAACATTGTTCTACTTCTGATTGAAAATCCAAGCTCTTGTAAACCTCAGGGATCGGAATTAGATTGTATTGGCAGGTTCGGCCAGAAGGGAAAAAAAACAAAAAAACACCTCTTTCAGCTTCTGCAAATAAGAAAATAATTTGCTTCTAAGCATTTGAATAATGAACCTCACAATTTACCTTTGAGGAGGCTGGGTTCTGAATAAACAGTCGACTGTGTTAACAAAGCAGACACCAGAGTATTACGCATCGTACAAAACAGATGCTGATTGACTCACAGCCTCAAACAGATTTAAACTAAACTTACAGTTATTTCAGGATGCTTGGATCTGTTTATTTTATACCCTTTGACGAAATGATGTGTATTAAAGACAGAACGTATCAAGGGATGAATTCATATACATTTCAGACACGCTGAAAGGAAATCTTTGGAAAAGGGATGATACCTTTTTTCTTTCCTCAAAAAATTCACATTTAACATTGTGGTTCAGCCAGAGAGTAAATTAGACAGTTGACAGTAGAGTTTAACAAGATACATGAGTTGCAAAATGAACAGCACATATCAGTTTCACCATTTGCTTAAGATTCTGCCAGACTCAGTTCATACTGTAAACAGCACATGAATCCAGGAGACTGGGACCAATGGTTCTTTATTTATTATGAGACAGGGACAGAAATCGATCCGACTGTATCCATGTAGCTTTAGCCAACAAATAGCTTTTCAGGGATTCACATGTTTCTCTCAGTTTTCCCGTGACAACCTTAAACAACCAGGTCAGGCTTTTTTAAGACAAGTAATTTCATAAACAACTCAAATAACCTCATTTGTGTGCACGGTTCCAGTCTGTTGGAGCAGCAGAGTTCTAACACAGGGGCACCTCTGGTTGAATGACGTCGATTTTGCATCACCTGCCACTCAAATACATGTATATTCACATTCCTGTTGGATTGTTTCATGAAGTAAACATCATCATTTCTGCTGATTACCTTGTGGTTATTTACACTGAACGCCATATTTTCTCTGGAGGAGGTGCATGTGTGAATGCCAATTTCCGAGTGAGAGGCTTCCTAGTTTCTGCGGACTTTATCCGCCTGACCCCCTATTGTAAAGTCCATGGAAATCCAGGATAAGTCGATGTGTGAACACATCAGGGGATCTCCCGCCGGATCTACTGCAAGCGGGTTGATTAGGCTGCTAACACACAACACACGCAAACAACTCACAGACGGTGAAAAATAGGTGACATACACGTAGATGTCAGGAGAGTTTGAGATGATAAAAGCCGAGGACTGTGTCGGGTTGCTGTAAACATGATCACGTGATCTCTGCAGCGGAGCTAATACACCGCTTCCTGTCTCTGGCTGCTGCACTCGGCGCCTCCACGTCTTGCCTGAATAGCGCAGAGGATTTGTTGCTGTTGTGAACGTGCTTCTGTGCAGAGAACCCCCCGCTGTGTTGTGCATGTTTGAAACCGGGGCTAAAGTCCTGAGCTAATTCTCCGGAGTTTTCCCAGAGGTCTTGTCTGAAAACGGCTTAAGTATTGTAAACCTGTGTAGCCTAACCATCGACTACATGTAAAGATGGACGCCATGATAGCTCCACAAAACTGAAGTAAAATTACGTTGATCGCCCCCCTGGTGGCATGCTGTAGTAGAGGTGTGTTCCTTTTCTGGTAAGTTTGTTTTTAATTAGTTGTTTGATTCTATTAAAACAGGATGAAACATAATAATTGACAGCTGAGACTAACTCGTGATTGGTCAAACCAGGACCTTGATTCTCTCTACACCACAATCACTTGTCAGCCATCTTTATAATTCAGTCTATGGGTTAAGATTCCGTGCCCTAGTCAATGGAACAATCTGGCAAAGAGTGAAGAGATGAGCTCAGGTTTCTAATATTGTGTGGGTGGAGTATGAGGAACATCAGATGTGCAGGTGAGCTGCTGGGAGAGGAACCAGGCAGCCACACCCAGCAACACACACACACACACACACACACACACACACACACACACACACACACACACACACACACACACACACACACACACACACACACACACACACACGCCTTTACAAGTACTAGTCCCTGAACTGTTTTTGCTCTGAATCACCAGCTGTCATCTACCTTTTTGTACGAGCTGGAGAAAAGACTCGGCTAAGATTTCAATTTGAAATCATAGTCTGTCTGCAACAGTTTTTCTTTTTTCTTTAGATCTGCTTCTTTGTAAAAAGTGAAATCAAGAGTTTCCAAGACAATTAGTTGACACAGGTGACAAAAACAAGATGATAAAATGAGCACAGTCGCATAGTAAAGATTTTACTGGAATCAACAGAAAAACCCCAAACCTAAACTTTCACCATAATGGTGTTGGAGGCAGATTTAAATGTGCATCAAGTAAACTGGTTTAATTCCAGTGTCTCTGATTCGCAGACAGTTCTGTGTTGGTACGAAGTCTTTGTTGTTACCGAGGGGAGCGAGCTCAGCGCCTGCCAATAGAAATGAAAGCATTAGAGATGGATTGAAAAGCGGCACGCTCTGCCAATTCTTCATGATCATTAACTCATTGACAATTTTGTCAGCAAACTGTGCGTATAGACTTCATCAGCTTTCCAGGCAATTTCCCTATGAGCAATCAACTTGTTTACCTACTGTGTTTGCTGCTAAAAACTGTTAAATCACACGGAAGAAAACATCTTGGGAGTCAGCCATACTTTTATTTGTGCTCAATTTTTTCCTCTGTTTAGCACAGTGGCTTTAGAAAGTACTGTGCTTGCATACTTAAGTATAGTTAGGTTATCAAAATGGTTGGTGGGTCCCCCTGGGGGCAAATAGAGCCACTGCAGGTCATGGATGACATGAGAAAAATATGCAGTGGAACTAGGTTGAATTGATATGGATACGATTTATGTAGGGACAATAAACTGATATTATCGTACTGACGTTTATTTCAGTAAAATTGACCTTTTTATTACTTGCTTTCGCTGTCAGTGTTAAGTGTTGATAGAAAAAGGGAAGTTGGGGGTGGTGTTAACTTTTTCAACCTCTTTTCATCTTGTCCTCTGGAGGGGGGGTGCCTGAAAAGGTTTGAGAGCCACTGTGTTCTAGGTTTGTTTGTAAATCAATAAAACTGCCTTTTAAACAATCTACGCTTAACTTAAGATGACCAGGTGAAAGCATGTTGTTAAAAACCCCAAACCAAAATCTCATTTTAAAAGACCCTTGATTTCAGATCATTGGCTTTTAGACTCCAAATCCTGGTCAAGCAAATCCTGTTTGCTTTAATTATCCTTGAGATGTGTATAGAACTTGATGGAAGCAAACTGAACCGACTGGACAGTCCCACACTTTACACCGCATGTCAGTAAAAACCAAGCCATGAAGTCCACAGAACTCTCTGTAGACCTCCACCATAAAACTGTGTCAAGGCATAGATCAGGAGAAGAGTATAAAACCATTGAGTGCTCTGAGTGTTCCCAGAAGCACAGTGGCCTCAGTAATTCTGAAATGAAAGAAGGTTAGGACCACCAGTGGGGTCGCTAGGGTTGACCATGCGGAGAGGCCGAGCAACAAAAGGGGGGGATCAAGATTAGATCAGATCAGAAAATGACCGGAGGCATGCAGCCAAGACAAAGGTAAAGTGGCTTCAGGACAGGTGACTGAATGTCCTTGAGTTGCAGAGCCAAAGGCCGGATGCAAACCCCCATAGGATGAACCTGAAGAATGCAATTTACACATGACTCCTATCTAGTCTATCAGAGCTGGAGAAACTCTACCAATGGGATTGACTGCTAGAAAACCAGGTGTGTAAAGCTTCTGGAGACTTGTCCAAGAAAACTCGCCAAAGTTGTAATTTCTGCCAAAGGGGGCGTCTACAAAGCGCTAAGAAAAGGCAATTGATTCCTTTCCCATTGCCAGCAGAGGAGTTTGCCTGTCTGTTTTTCTTTTTTTCCCAGATGAGTCATGTTCAACATCACAATCGTGCCAGAAACCGAGAAGCGCTCTAACCTCACTGTCTTGCCAGTGATGTAAAGATGCAAAAAAGAATTTGCTGTTGCATGTTGTTGCAGAGATGTAAAATAATACATAAGTACACATTTGCGGCTATTTACGTGGCAACGCCCGGAAGGTCACTGTCTAGACTGCCAAGATAAGGAGAAATTAAAGCGTCCGAGCTGGAGCTGCAGAAATCCTATGTCTCCTGCAGTGTCATTTGACCCGATTGTATCCATTCCTACAGCAAAAGCCAGACGTTAGTGGGTCTTTTGACCATTGGCTAAGGGGCTTCACTGATGCCATTGTGTGTCTGTTAATCATCTTAACAACTGATTGCTCGGGTCCATATTGTGAACTGAGGAGGACAGAAATTCTGACCACGTGTGGTATCGACGTACCACCGCGAATAAGTTGCCATAACGGAATCATATCGATCCGAATCATCGACGGCATACAGTGTGTTTCACTGCCTTGTGGTCAAATTCAATTCTATTGATGAAAGCGCGCCGAGAGGATCAAGTGCATACTTGTGCCACTCTACATGTAAGAGGAATAGAGGAATGTTACACAGCCAATTAATCAAGTGAAGTCATACCAATCTACAGCTGCATACAAGTGGTGCAGCAGAAGACTGTAAATAAATATAATCTCATAAATGCACTGTCCTCCCAAATCCCACATATATAATATAGATTTTCAAAAAGGGGAATTAATTATCTGCTTAAGCAATAGAAACAGATAATATGCACATTTCAATATCTAAAAAAAGCTTGTGTGTGTGAATGGCTGGGCAGATGGACAGATTTGCGTAGCTGTAACTAAAGGATAGATTAGTCTTAATCTTATTGTCGGGTTTCTTCTTTCACTCAGAATCATTCCAGGAAACAAGAGCAGATTTGAAATCCATCCAAATCTAATTAAAACACTCCAACACAAAGGACTGTGCTTTTTTGACAGTTTGATTGGAAGGATGTGAGCCGCGGTGAGGGAGGTCCTACTGTAACCATTTCACAGGAGGCTCCATGCAGTGTTGCTCTTTAGATGGGTTGCCTTTTGTTGTTACCGGAGACAGATAGGCATTCCTGATAAACGGGAAAATGTGTCAAAACTCAGGAGGGAAGCAAGGGAAGTACCGGAGGTAGCATTGGCCTACTTGGGCATCATTACAGCTATTGTGTGACAGTGAGTCAGAAAGTGCACCCACAATGTGCTGTTTTTGTGCTAAATTTCTTTATCTCTTCTTTTTGTGCTACCCACTTGTGTATATTTTCTGAAAGCAAGTTCAAATTCACTTGTTTTTTCTACTGTTTTAAAGAATCGTTTCATTTTTCCAAACGCTCCGAAACATCTGAAATAACCCCTGCTGAACTGCAGCCTCCTGCGAAACATGCGTGAAGCCACAAGGCAATAAGAGCGAGCAGCCAGCTTCACATGGACAGGACTTCACATGCTGTCTGACCACAGGCAAAAAAAAGAGAAATCAATATTTCTTTACAGGCCTGGGAGACTCGGAGGGCTTGCTTAACGCCCTAACAACATGCTTTAGAGCGCTGTCTGTCCCGTAAACCTATCGGATCTCTGCAATCTCCAACCCTGCCCGGCGACAGGCCCTCTCGGGGCCCCTGTTCTCACTTCACTGTCTGGCCCTTGCAGTCCCCCCCAACCTCTCTCGCTCCCCGGCCTCCGCAGCAGCAGTGCTGTTAGCATTGTTAATGGCTATTGTTATGAATGAGGACCTCTGCTCCTCTCTCTTCATTGGCAGGCCCGGGGCAGGCAGATGGATAGGCCGCTACTTCTCCTCTGCTATCAGGACAGCCCAGACACTGGGCGCAGGACTGGCGGAACAAAGTAGGAGGAATGATGCCCCAGTGGGGAGAAAGGGGCGAGAGAGACCAGAAAGGCAGAAGGGGAGGGGGGGGAAAGGGACGAGGGAGGAGAGTGGAGGGAAGGGGGCGTCAGAGAGAGGGGGAATAAGAGCCGGGTAGGAGGAGGGGGCAAGAGACAAGGGTGAAGGAGCAATAGGAGGGAGCAGGTCTCTCCTCCCCGGAATAAATTGGTAGCTCCATTGTAAAGGGTGTAAGAGAGGAGTGTGGCTGCTGTCTGTGGCAGAGGCCTCTGTTCTCAGCAGCCTGTGGAGAGGAGAAGAGGAGGAGGTTGAGGGGCACACACTGCCCCCCCCGCCTTGAATCCAGCACCCCTGCCTGGTGATGAATGGTGGTACTTGCGGAAAGTGAAGCCTGCTGGTGAGCCTTGGCTCGGGCTGGGAGGCGGAGGGTGGGTGGGGGTGGGTGTGGGGACTGCTCGGAGGATCACCGGGACAAACTCAGCAAAAGGCTGCCCTTCAGTCGCCCATATATACTCCACCAAGATGGCAGGCCCACTGCTGGCACACTACCACAGAAACAGCTAACGGGGAAAAAAAAAAAAGAACTGGAGCCTAAACTCGTGCCCAAAGAGAATCTCTTGCGTTCATGAAGGGATTCTGAATCATAATCAAATCCACGAAGGCACATTTTGGTTTTGTGCATTCTCCAACACTGTGTGCGAGGAATCCTGGCAATGAAAGTGCTCAACACTCGCATCCAATAGCAACTGTTACCATGTGACTGCATGTAGTGAATTAGTGCTGCAGTCGAGAAAAGCCCGTAGAATTTTTTTATGTTGTTTCTATCAGGACAAAGCTATTGATCATGATCTCACCTCCATAAATTACTTATTGTGGTCGTGAATGTCAGCGGAGACGTTCGCTACCACTGCAGTAAAAGAAAAAGAAGATGGAAAATGTTAATTGCTCCGTCGGATAATAAACGTGCTGTTTGCTGACTACATCACAAAATATGCTGTTATGTAGACAGGAGATTTTTCGACATGAAAAAACAAATCTCGTGTGAAACAACACGTTTTTTTTTAAATCTCTCTAATGAGTGGTCCTCGCTACACACTTCCGCTTCACGCTGCCTTGTTTTCTAGCTGTCTTACACACACACACACACACACACACACACAGGCTCACACACACACAAACACACACACACACTCGCACACACTCACACACTCACACTCACACACACACACACACTCACACACACACACACACACACACACAAACACACACACACTCACTCACACACACACACACACACACACAAACACACACACACTCACACACACACACACACTCACACACACACACACACACACACACACACACACACATGAAATAAGAGAGTGGATCCTGCTCTGAAGCAGACATTGGGAGAGGAGAGTGGGAGGGGCGATGGAGGGAGCCTGGGGGGGGCCGGCCTCTGTCCCGGCCCCCCCCCCAGCCTCTCTGGATCCCAGCCATCTGCCACAGCTGCTGCCTGGCTTTAACTGCCACTCTAATTGACAATGAACCCAGAGCCCTGTGATAATTGTGGCTGCTTGGTGACTTGGGCAGGTAATGCCTCCCTTTCAGGATTTATCAGGCCCCATCTGTTCCTCGGAGCGCTAGATGTGGCAGAGAAGGCCCCCCCCCACCAACCATCAGCACTCACCACTGCTCCATCCCCTTCCTCCTCCTTCAGTGCACCATGTCAGGCGTGTTCGTTTCTCCTTAAATATGAGAGAAGCCGATCCAAGGGTTTGGTTCAATCAAGTGTTTTTTATTAAAGATACAATGAAGAGTTGTTTCATAGCTATGGACAATCATCACAGCCTATGCTAATGAAGTTAGCAGTAGGAAGTTGACAATGGCCCCGAACAGAAGGGGTTTGATATAATTATAACAGTAGATTTAATGTGATTGGTTATAAAATATTGGAGGGGTGTCACCGCAAATCACTTTGGATCTCCCTTATTGGTCCAGCCGCAGTGCCACGCCTCTTGTCACCGAATCCAGGAAGTGACATAGAAGCAGCTCCTACGCTACTCTGCCGGTTACAATCTGATGTTGTCTCATAACTAGGGTTGCAAAGGGGTGGCAAGTTTCCGGTAATTTTCCGGAAACTTTCCATGGGAAGTTAAGCTCTGGAATTTTGGAAATTTTGAAAAAAAAAAAAAAACTACGCACATTAAACGCTGAGCAATAAAAACATCATTCAAAACTCTATTTTAAAGATGTATGGAACGTTGAATTTCAACCCTCCACTGTGCATTCTTCCATCACATGCACAGATAATTCCCAGCATCCTTCACACTACAGCAGGGCTATTGAAGCCTGCTGTAGTGTGCAGGACTAGTCAGGTACGTTTTGATGATATTACTGGGGAAAATATATTAGCATGCTGATTGAGGATTGTTCATCTGTTCATCTAGCCTATTTCCATTAATTTATCCATCAATTGTAAAATATTTTTACAGAAGATTCAAATTGTTATTTATAAATTATTTATATGTCTGGCATTGCATTAGTGTTTTTTTACAAACTTTTTTCTCATCTTATTCTACAGAACAATGCCACGTGCTCTATCTCATGTGTGGAGACATTTCACCCCATCCAATGTAGAAGGAAAGGCTGTGTACATTTGCAAATACTGTGCAAAGACCTATGTTAAGAATGACACAACGATGCAGAAGCATATAGTCAAGTGCCCAACGTTTCCTCAGGACTCAAATCAGCCTATGACAAAACAAAATGTTTATATTTATGTCTGTATATGACAAGGTAAATACAGTTAGTATAAATTACCCACAACATTCCCAGTTTATTCCTGTTATTTCCCATTAATTCCCATGGAAAGTTTCCAACTTTGAGTAGATAATGTCATGCTCCTGCCATCTCGGCTGCACCAAATGAACCATAACAAACTCTCTCGTCTCTCTCTTATCAAGACAGCTGTGAGACTGACCATCGTTGTGACGCACACACATTTCTAGCTCGTTTCAAGATTGAACATTCTGAGAATCAAAAGGTTATTGCTAATAATCAGTATGAAGGCCTTCATCTGGCTCAACCTGCAACTACCCCCACCACCCTCCTATCATTGGTTTTGAGTTCAGTTTCCATAATCCCCTTCACTCACAGACCCCCAGAGAAGCCAAGATTTTAAATTCTCAACAACCACCACCACAACCCCCCCCCCCCCCCCCCAATACCCCCCTCCTCCAAAATCTTGCTCTGTCTTCATGTGCCCCCTGTCACAGCACAACCAATATCCTGCTCCCTAACGGCTCCTCCGGTTGCTGAGCAAATATTGGGGCTTTTTTTTTTTTTTTGTTGTCTGCGTGAGGGGATGCTTATTAGAGAGCGGCTCCCTGGGCCTCAGGGTGGCCACGCCCACCGGAGGGCACAGCTCCGAGGCGAGGGGTTGTTTGTTCAATCATTAACTCAAAATAAAAGGCTCCTTGCCTTAACACCCCCCCCACCCTCCCTCCCTTTCCCTGTTTTCTGTGAATGTTTTGTGTGCTGTGTCAGGAACAACTGGAGGGGGTGGTGGTGGTGACAGTGGGGAGGGGGGGCCATAACCCTACACCCTGTGTAGCACCACGCCGCCCCTGCTCTGCCGAGTCTTTACTCTTGTGTGTGTGTGTGTATGGGGGGGGGGGGGGGTACAATTGAGATCTCTGCACAGTGTTAGCAGGTGTTGCGTCGAATGGTGTTTGATTATTGCTGCGCTCAATCTTGATCAAGTCAGCTCACCCGCCGCCGCCGCCCCCCCCCCCACACATGTTCTGAACTGTCACTGTCAGCAACCCTGCACATTTAGCATGTCAGAAATTGTAATGCTGATGAATTGACAGATGATCCCTGTATCATTCTTTATGTAAATAATTGACAATCCCAATATGGGGCTTATGAATGTGCTCAGTGCAAAACAAAAGACGAGTAGTAAGCAGCCTGCTTGTGTGTGTGTGTTTTTTTTTCTTCCGCTGTTCTTCAGCCGGGTTTGGAAAAAGATCAGGGCAACAGGTTGTCCTCACATCCACATCAAAAATCTGTTTTCATTCCAGCGTATAGGCTTAAAAAGATATTGTCCCAGATAGAGTGTGGAACGCGAAGGCAGACAGGAAGCACACACCACCACCGGGGACCGGAGGCCGTGCCAAATGCTTTTTTCTATTGCCAGATTAATGTCAGATACTGGCAGATAACTGGAAAATATGTCAGCTTTACTTTCCAGAAACGGACAGATCTTGGCCATGTGCTGCCTAATTGTGGGCAGTGTTTTACCATCTGTTAGGATTAGATATAATTTTCAGACAGAGTGATCAGATATGCTGCACATATTCTGTCATTATCCTAAATGGAGAAAATGTTTTTATTTATAGCATCATTTGGAACTACTTCATTGTGTATGGTAAGGTGCAATTCGGACGGCTGCAGCCCGTTGTTGTGTGTAAGCCACAGTTTGTATCGTTACCAAAAAAAATAAACAAAAAATGCTTCAGTGATTCTTGATCAGCGCAAAAATCAAGTCATAACTGTTTATGGAATTATTCTCCCAACTCACTGCGGGAAACTATCATTTTTTTCCGTTCTCCTCTTGATTATTGTATATTGCTTAAATTAATGATGATTGTATTTCATGGAAAAACACAGATTCCCGCAGCCATCCGTGTTTGTAAACTAAGCGGAGAAAAACACGTTTTACAAACCATTAAGCTCACAAATTTATTCACACAAGTAAAACCAGCCATCTGTAATGTAGCATTATTTCAGTGCATTAGGAACAGAACATTTAACTGAGCCATAATTTTAGGCTTTGAATTAGCGCTTGGATGAGAAGGCACTCTAAACAGGAGTGCTGTGTGGACGCAGGGTATCACACAAGTGAGAGTGGGAGAATGTTATATGGAGAGTTTATGAATATGAAACAGGGTTACTACTGTGGCACAGGGTTGCATTTTGTGCAGCTGACATTCTATCATTTAGCTCGGTTGGTGGTAGAGAAACTGATATTTGAATATGGATGTGACATAATAGCAGCGTTAGCAATACTGTGAGTATCCCACAGGCTGCGTGTGCGGATGGAAATATCGCTTAGCGCTCTTTGCCGAGATTGTGACATGAAATTGCTTCAATCTCTGACATTTACCAAACTATTTGAGACCCAGACCGTTTTTTTACCTGAGCCGCCTTTTCTAATACCTCATCAACTCCACAGCAGAATTCAGGGTTTCAAGTGCAAGGACATTTTAAGGCCTTTAAAAGCCACCGACAGGATTCAGCAGGCATGTGATACCAAAAACAGCAAGATTTCTCTCTCTCTCTCTCCATCACACTCACACACACACTCGCGGACGTGCACACAGACACGCTCACAAATGCATCCTGCTGACAACCCACCACTCCTAATCCCTCCTCATCATGGCTGCCTGAGCCCTCAGGGTTCCAGTCATTTGGTGTGTATCTAGCACAGGATGCTGATGCTGCTGTGCTGCCTGCTCAGGTGCTGGTGTGTTAGTGTGCAGGAGTGTGTGTGTGTGTGTGTGTGTGTGTTACTGTGCAAAATGTTACTGCATGATTTAAAGCAGGAATTAGGCGACTAAATACAACACTAACCTTCAGAATGATTACCTGCAACTTAATCTTAATGGTCAACAAAATGGGATTAATGCCTCCTCTGGTTAATTGATTTTTAGTGACTGACTGGTTTATGAATATTGGTTTACAAACTGAATCATGGCTGCAGTGGAGGGGCAATGCACGGAAATTCTGCAATAGATTTTCCATGCACTGTTTACACATACTTGATAGTGTGGTCAAACTGGGCTCACACAGTTTCTATTATTAAATGCCAGCATTGCAAATGTGTCCTCCATTGCATCCTCATGTCAACACAATTGTATCCATGTTAGCAACATGCAGCCAACCTTCCATTGTTACTACATGAACGAAATAAACCCTTTGCACTGGAGATCGTAGACACAGGATGCAAATACAGACTGTAACTGCCGTCATGGAGCGGATGGGTGAGTCAGAGTTCAAAATGAGTCACGTACCGCATTTTAAACATGCGGCATCAAATATTAATCTGTCGAATAAGAGAGCAAAAAGGAAGCAGCTATAGTTTTCGTAACATGCTGCATGTAACCTATATTCCAAACACATGATTTATTTAATGTATCATTGATATATATAAATCCAGTTGAGGAAATTATCAAATATACATCTTTTTGAAATATAGGCCGAAGATGCTGACGTGAGGTACCCACTCTTTATTTTTGTAGTATGATGTAATATTTACCACAACATGCTTAAGTACCGTAGCCTTAACCATCACAACTAAATGCCTAATCTTAACCTTAACCTAATCTAAACCTTACTCTAACCCTAAACGGACGTCTTAACCCTCAAACAACCCATTAAAAGTGGGTCATAAAGTGAGGACTGACCAAAATGTCCCCTCTCTGAAAGGTCTAGCCTCAAAATGGTCCTCACAAAGATAGCTTTACAAGTACACACACACACACTTACATACATATATATAATGCATAAAATAGATACAGTCTGTAGGGCAAGAGTGTGTATGATGGCTCGGAGTACAGGATGCTATATGTGGGATAAGCCTAATTAACCATGTGAGAAAGAATCTCTCAGAGCTCTCACGTTATAAGTGAGGACAAAGGCAATGACATGATCTTAATCAAAATGACAAGAACATTAAAAATGTAGCATTGCTCAACACAGGCAAAGATAAGAATCGATTTGGGCTGCTGATGATGGTTATCACCATTAATTATTGAATTAGTTCTCCATCATCATGTAAGTGCACTGCTGCATCCTTCAGGGCAGGGACAGGAACATGTTTCTCTCTGCTAATGTACTATTTGAGTTCTCCTCTGCTATTCTACATATTGCCCTTGAGCTAAATTCACACTTACAAGTTCAACATGTAAACATAACATACTCTTCTTATCTTTGTGACTGAGACTCACTGTCTTGGCCGTGTTGTTTTCGCTCTTTCCATTTGTCTTTATCTTTGTGCGAACTGTGCCGATGGATGGGATGCTAGCAGGGAGATAGTACGCGACTCCAGCTCCCTACTGTAATAACTACAGAGTCCCGTGTGATGTGAGCCTGTGATCCCATGATCCTGTGAGCCTGCGGCCCATCAGAAACACCATGTCCCTCTAGGTGTGTTAATCCGACAGGCAGGGCTTCTGCACCGAAGGCTGAGGCCCTAGCTATCTGCCGGCTTGGCCTCCCAGGATGGCCCTGCTTAGGCAGAGGAGCTCCCCACTGACCCCCGGGCTACAGGGGCTCTGAGATTAGCAGCGCTCCCCGTACTTTGTATCTGTCACAGGCCAGTGCTGTGGGGATGGATGGACCTGGATTAGCACAGGGGAGAGGAGAGCTATTCTACATTTCACACACAGCTAAGAAGGGATTCAGGATTCTGGTCACTGCCCACTGGGACATGGGGTGTAGATGAGAGTTTTGGGAGCTGTTGCATGCGGATGTACGTGTGTGACTCTATTTTAGGATGTTTGAAGTGGAATTAAAGTGAAGATTAGAAAGTTAATCCCACGGTTTGCGAGATATGCTGTGGCATCATAATCGACAAGCGGAAATATCCTATCACATCAAACCCAGGTACACATCAGAACATTTTATATGTGGTTTTCTGGTCAGACAATCTGACCGCAGTGGTTTTCTAAACTCAACGTAGTAGAGTCCATGTTCTTCACTTGATGTTTGATACCTCTGACACCAAAGTTTGCAGGTGTGTGCAGGTTTTTTTCAAAACAGGTAAAGCTACAAAAGGCAATTGACTCCTTTCTGATTACTTGTAGAGGAGTGTCATGTAGTGACTCTATGTTATTTCAGGCCAGAGCCACTAGAGGCGCCTGCACTATTTGCATGGTGGGAATTAGGTAGAGTCGTGGGCAGGGTGTATCCGACCATGAGAGATCTTAGCTATACCCCTATGTCCATCATGTTGTAATGTTGCATGGTGGTTCCTGCATTAAAGCCAGTGAAATTTGAAGTAAAATGCTCTACATCTGAATAATCATTGTTCCCCAAGATGTAAAAACAAATGGTTATTTATGCCAGAAAGTTAAATGGGCCTTATGACATTATGCTGCGAAAGAATCTGTGTCGGACATTAAGAAATTAACACGTTCAAACGAGTGTTTCCATGACTGCCAATTGGAAGAGCAGCCAATAAAAGCACTTGTTTACTGCAGAGTCATTTGACCCGCGAGTGAATGTTGATTGCATCCATTCCCATTTCAGACAAAAGCCAAATGTTAGTGGATAACAAACTAAATTGCTGTAAATACACAGAGGTAGTGCAAAATGTCCTTTTGAAATTTACTTCCACCAGTTGTTGCACATTGAAATCTTTGAAGTACGTGTTCTCATTCCGTGGGACACAAAAGGATGGAGAGAATAATCCAGCAGCAAACATCATGTTAATCAGATACTCAATCATCCTAGACAATAGACAAAGTATGAGGATGACTGTATACTCCACATGAATAGTATCCCTGCAGGTTCCAGGTGTCATTGATAGCAGCGCATTGTGAAGGCCCATTACCATATGTTTTAGCTATTGCCATTAGCCCGCTATTTGTCGGTCAAGGGACCCTGACACACTGAGAGGGGGAGCTCATTTATCACAAACATACAACAGTGATTCGGGCTCTTACAAAGAAACAATGCATCTCTGCATTAATATTCATTGCTTCATTGGGATTGCTCTGTTATCAACAACACTTTCTCTCCTGCGTCTTACTTCTCTCCGTTTAATTTCAAGAGCTACTTGTTCACGGCTTCCCCTCTTCTATGTAAGTTCTCTATTAATGGGAAGTCTATTTTCTATTTAGTGTCATTCTTCTCCACTTTTTGTAATGATGTCAAGGTTAAAAGCTTTAGTAAAAGTGTTGACTTTGCACATTCCTAAAATTCCAAGGCTCTCTCTGCGAAGAAATCTCAAATATACAAAAATGCAGGCTTCAGCCGTGCACATTATTATGTAAGTCGTAAAAAACATACTTTATAGTTATAACACAGTCATTGACATTTCAGGCTTGTCTCCCTATTCGGTGTTACCGAATAGGGAGACAGGGAGAAACCGAGGGGGCCAAAAGTTTTTCAGCTTGTTCCAGTCACATCAGAGCTGTCAAGGAAAGTGTTTCAAAATTTGGTTTCTTCATTTTTTTAAGCTTGCCATTCTCATATAGGAAATTGTCTGGGTCAGGCAACAACAAGAACATTTCTGGAACATTCAGGCGAGGGGTGGGACATGACGTAAAAATTCCACTCCACAATCATGTTTTGACAATATCATTTTTCATAAAAGACATCAACACCAGTGTCTCTACCCTTATTACCATTGTCTTTTAAGTGTATGGCACCTCTTTTCATACTGAGATATTTGTATACTTCCAGTTTTGTGTCTATCATGTGTTAGAAATTTCACTGACACGTCCACTCTTGGATTTTCGGGAAATTTCTCTGCTGTATGGATTCACTCTGACATTTTGCAGATATTTAACTAAGGGGCTGGCAGGAAAAGCTCCGGGTAAAATCCAGAATAATTGACTTCTAATTTACAGCCCCTTCAGAATATTTCAGGAAACCATTCAGACTTTAGTGCATGTGGAAGTGGTTGTACTTGGTGCCCACTGCAATATTTTTAATGCAAAATCATTGCAAATCTGATCAGAGAGAGTAAGGTAAAAAAAAATAAACCTACCATTGAGTAGCAATACCCAATTTCAGGGTGCTGGTACTGTACCAGCTCATTTGTGAATGGAGATAGACGGATGGGCAGATAGAACCACCATTCAGGCGACTTGGCTTCGCCTCACTAAATGGCTTCTGACAGCCAGATTCATCAGTGGCTCATCTGTGCTGTTTACACTGTTTAATTGTTTGACAGTTCCTGTTTATGCTGTGTCACTTCCAATCCTCTCTGCCTCCATTAAGCAGCCGAGCCGCCCTCAATAAATGAGCAGCATTTGGAATTTGCCAGTTACCGCGCCGCTGGATGTGATCAAACAAAATGTGGCTGTCCAGCTTCCTGCAGGCATCACTCTCATGTCCTGGAACTGAGACAGGGTCAATCAACACCAAAGGCACTGTTTGTGTGGAACGTGTGCATGTGCGTGTAGAAGTGTGCATGTATATTCATGTGCGTGCATGTGTCTCTTCCCCTGCAGCCAGTTGGTATTATCAGACGTCTCAAAGTGGGAGGCCTGATCGAGAATCAGCTCAGCCTTTGAAGTCTGTTATAAATAAGATGGTTAAAGGCGCCTGCATGGCCAGTGATCCTGGATCGCTACTCTAAGAAGCTTGATATATACGGGTCATTGACTTAAGATGACTTATTAGCCCTCACACGCTGCAGGTAATGGAAGCGTAGTTATACAAGCTTGCACTTTCCACGCCATGACTATTCAACCTTCAACAACTTCTATATAACCAGGAACAGTGGGCTCAGGGGAGAGAAGGAGCGATCGAGACTGAGAGCGAGCAAAACAGACAGCCAGAGGGTGGAAAGAGAGTTGGTGGACACAGAGCGAGACAGAGAGTGTACGCTCCTGCAAAGAAAAAAAATGAAAGACAATGCAATCAATAAGATATATAAGATAACAAATAATGCCCAAGGTATCTCATTAATCGTAACATAGGCTTATTATGCTGAGCACAGGTTTATAAAGCCGGGTCACTTTGGCTCTCTTTATTGAAAAATCAGCAAAGGTGTGAAGAGGTAAAACACCACGAAGAATAAAACCTGCAGTAGTTGGAGCAGAAATGTATGACAGCAGGTCAACCACTCACCAACCGAGTCAGGAGACTGTTTGATTTTATTTCTGTGCATTCTCCAGACTATGCGTTTATGTGCTTATAAGCCGCACTTGAAAACCATGCAAACTATCCACAACACTACACGTAAGATGCACAAACAGTTTGTTGTTCTTCATCAATGTTGTGTGCGGTTCTGTGAGTTGTGGTGTGTTGTTGTAGACACTGGGATGACATTGGACCCTCAGTCATTCTTCCCTTCATGCGTAAGGGGAAGAAAATGATAGCTTATCCCTCAATGCCCTTGAAGGCAAGGTGTCTCTGCATAGTATATCCATCACAATCAACGCCAGATCATTTATATTAAAAGCCTTCCCTTTTTTTTTCCCTTTTTTTATTTTTCCTTTAAAGCTACACCCAGTTATGTGTCGCTCCGAATGGAGGGTGAATTTAAGCAGAGCAATAAACAGTGATCGTCGCACACAACTTGTCCTTTAATTTACAGCCTGGAGCTGGGCACTGGGCTAAGGAGAGAGGAAGGTTGGGAGTCCAGATGCATAATGACCTACACATTTCCACCTGATCTCTATTCTCTAGGTGCCATGGCTTCCTGCCATAAAGGTGCATAAAACCCATTAGTGGGGACCACGGTTTACAAAGAGTAATATTGCAATCTCCATAAATGCAATGTCTGTTGGTCTTTCCATTAATCTTGATGACATTTTAGCATGATAATTTATTTATATATATGTATACACATCGGCACATTTAATAGCAAATTAATGAAATGTACTGTTATTAGCATAAAGTATGGCTTGTAGTTGTGACTGCGATTGCATTCCCCCGGTGGCCGGGTCAACACCTAGCTTAATCCTCATTTGAAATCGGGTAACTATGCTGTCAACCTGCAAACACTGTGGCCAAAAAGCCCTCAGCCGATCACATCTGAAGTTGTGTTGTTCCTGTTTTGTTCCTCCTGTCCTCTGGGTTATTGTACAGTATCATTATTACCTTCACAGAGGAGGTTATGTTTTCCTCTATGTTTGTTTGATTCGGGAAAAACTAACGAACCAGTTTCCATGAAATTTTGTGAAGGTTGGGGCATGACTCATGGACCCATTCGATTTTGGTGTGTATCCTGATCAGGGGGCAGATCTAGGATTGTTTTTTCACTTCCTGTAACATTGCAAAATACAGCACATTTTTGATATCTTCATTGATTTCTCAGAAAATGATTCATGGATCTTGATGAAAAAAAATCCGGCTTGTTTAGGGAACTGTTATTTAGGAGTGTGTGCAATTTGGTGCGGCTATCTGGTTCTCAAACACAGCTGAAAACATAGCCAGCTCTGTGGATGTAGAAGTCCAGCATCTATAGAACGCTAATATATATATATATAAGTGAAATTTGATAATCAAAATATTCATCAAAATAAACAGTTGAAGGGGTTGAAATTTTTATTTATTTACTATACGTTAAAATAAATATTAATTTCAACTTTATCCGAGAATGCATGTTTTGCCTGTGTTTAATGGAAACAGATGGCATAGATATGTATCTAAAGCAATACATGAACATAGCAATATGGTGTTAAAGTGGCCAATCAATTGGCACAGGTACACGCTCCCTATGTGCCTTTCATATATTTCCTTTCATCTTATCCAAATGTATCCCAGTTCCTTCCAAGCGTGTAGAAATAGCTCAAAACATATGAGCAAACATGAATCATCAAGCTGACCGCAGGGATTAACACTCGTCTGAGGCCTGAAACAAGGAGGAAAGACTTAAAGAGCTGATGCATCTACATTACGAGGCGTTTCAGCACTCGGATTAAACACTTCCCACTGTTGCCGAGCACATTCTGCGGGTGAGCCGAGAAGCAGCTTAGTGACTACAAGCATGACATCACCTTGTGGTGTAATGCTGATTCACACACGCTCTATTGTAATTGTCTTTTCTCCACAAATCACTAAATCTCCACAAACGTCAGCCGGTGTGGCGTGCCAAATGGTTTTCCCCTTCGCATTAGTCTAAGTGCAGACAGAGAGAAATGTTACCTTCATCGGACACTGATCATCGGGTTCCACAACACTGCCCCGTAATCTGTATGTGCATGTATATATGTATGTATATGAAAGCCCTTTTTTCATGAATTGGAAATTTTCCATCCCTGGATTTTCATATGACTAATGGCATATTGTTTTCTAACTTACAAAGACGGATATGGTGCCGGCAGTGCCACCGCATAAATAGGAGAGCGGGACGTGGCTCATTAATAAACTAACTCTCGCATTTTTCTTTTTTTTGCATGTGATAGGTGGCTGTTGGTTTTATCAAGGGATTTGCTGCTTGAACTAGTAAATAGCGAGCGCTGTTATAGCTTCAGACCGCTGTATAATTGATGGGGATCCAGGGCCTGTCGTTTCTGGATGGAAGCTGACATGAGCGGGATAAAGCAAGGGCGGCTGGCTTTGACCCGGGGCCTTGCCAAATTGCCGCACACCTATAAAAATCTCCATGGATGATTAATACGGGAATCATGTCAACTTATTAGGTCTCAATTCCGCAGCTAGTGGAGGGGTGTGAGCATGCATGTTAAGAGCTTACCAACATAGGACAGCCTGGAGGAGTCTGGGATAACAGTGACCCGTGTATATCTTATGCGCACACACACACACACACAGACACACACAACACATAGAACCAATCTGAATCTGGTCCACCCTACCATACGATTCCACTGAGCAGTGAAATGCTTGAATGAAGATGGATAGGATTTCCTGGAATGTAATCCAAAGGAGGGTGCTGGTCATTGCCGGACCCCATCTTGGTTTCCTTGTATGCTGTCACTTACTCACCCAGCCAGCAAGTGGTCGACCTTAATGTGATGGGCTATACGTGCCCTTGATTCCCCCTACAAAGGGAAATTACCAGGGCTGCTGAATATGAGCCAGACATTCATGATCATGTCTTGCAGATGTCCAAAGTCAAGGTCTCGGTCACTTTGGCCCTCTGCCTGTCCCTGCCCCAGCTCCACTGATCAATATGTCATAGAGCACCGCCCAATCAAAGTGAAATACTCGGGACACACCTCCTAATAACATATTTGCAGCCATAAATGTAAAGATTAACGATAACAAATGACCAAGCCAGCCTTATGTATGCCCCGAACCCCTCTCAATGCATGAAATTTCAGGCTAGCCGCTGCCTGTCTTCAGGTTCATTACCTCCACATGGAAGCACGGGGGGGTTTCAATCATACCACCCCAAAATATAACCCCCCATCCAGCCCCCAAACAGACCCACACACACACAGACAAATGCCCGAGCGGACTTACACACCTCCTCCTCTCATAATGAAAACATAGGTTACACACACATTAATCAATGCAGACACCAAGTTCTATGAAATCCAAATGGGGTAAACATCCCCTGATCATTCATTACAATTTTGTGTCAGGCTGCAGAAATGAAATAAAAAATAGAAGAAAAAATACATTAGTATATTGATTTTGATAGTGTTTTCTTATCAGCCCATACAAAATGGGTTGCATGCTAATCCCTGCGACCCGCCACATAATAAAAAGTACTCATGGCGTTGGAGTTATCCTTACGAGAACATATAGAGGTAAAATAGGCCATTTAGTCTCAGTCCATAAATGCAAATTGTGACAAAGCGCGGATATAATGTGAATGTAGGTTACAACCGGATCGTAAATATTGACACTGTAAAGTATAATACATGTTGAACTGGAACCTTGTAAAAGCCGGGGTTGTGACCCTGATTGTAAAGGAAAAAATAAGACTACAAAAGTGCAGATTCCCTCTTATAATAAACGCCACAGAAGATTTACATTTACATTTCAGGGCAATTACCCATTTTCAGGCATGGCCATTTCATTTAGAATTTATAAATCTAGAATCTAGAATTGCTCACATGTTAAAAAATGTACCTTAGAGTAACATGGTTTCTTCCATCTCTCATCCCTTTTTTTAAAGATATTCTCCTCTCTTGACTGTTGCCGTAGGGCAGTGGTAAGTCATAGCAGAACATGTAGTTATTAGAAATGCACCAGTTTAAGGGTCTAAGCACAGGTTTGACCTTGGGGTGGGTGTGAGGAGGGGGGTAAGAAGGAGGGATTGACAGGCAGAGGCTCTCAGTACGGTTGGCCTGTATCACTGAACAGCCTTTAACCAAATGAGAGGGATGGTCTGGATGGCTTCCACAGGCCTCAGTGGGCCTCAGGAGGCCATGAGCTGGATGAAAGCGGGCTATGATGTATCCACAGGCTCAGACGGGCTGTGAACATCTGGGGTCTGAAACAAGACTCCGCCCTGACTCATCTTGTCTTTAAGGAGAGAAAATCATAGCAGATTGAAATGGGTATTTTTGTGTGTGCGTGTGTGTGTGTGCAGTAGACTACACACAGAACACTTGTACAGTATAAACATTATACCCGGAGAACACATGTTGCATGCATGTGGAACTTGTCAATTCTTGCTGATCTTCATGTGCAGACTTGGCGCGGATGCAAAAACCGTGCGTTTTCTTACAGAGAGAGAGAGAGCGTGGCTAATTGTTGTCGTCAGAAATATGGTCTCACCTCCGAAAAGAGACTCAGACCGATAAATATACATCAGTCGCGACACAGTTATCATGATGAAGCTACGTGAGAGACGGTACCAGTTGCCCTTTACTGTGGTGCAAATTACATGCAGAAGTGGCATGTCAGACATGTGTGACTGTTGGCCTATGAATACATAGGCGGCAATCAACATTGTTTAAAATGCTCATTTGCATATGCATGCTTCATTAATTCTATGCAAATGAGCCAGCGGGGACTGCACAAGAGTGACTCTCCTTGTAACCCAATAGTATAGCTGTCAGAGGAAGGTTACAAAGAGAGGCAAAGTCATTAGTTTGTAGCAGTCTTTACATATAGAGTCTGTCTTATTCTTGATGATTAATGAATCAGATTAATGAATAAACTTTTCAGTTCGCTCTATTATGTGCTTTTCTGTCTTGGAGGTGCACATGCATTGACACACAACATAACAAGGGGCCTATGGAGGATTAACAACAACAGGCTGTCTTTGAAGCATCCCCTGTTCTGCAGGATCTCAGTTTATCCCTCAGTCCATGTAAATGTCTCTTTTCCCATTATGCATGCACCACTAAGAAGCATAATATATAAGTGATTATTTATTTTTTCTTGCGCGCTCCAGACCGAACATCCTGGGTCAACCTGATTTGCATAAGACTGTGATTTGAATACAGCACGATATAGTGGACATAGTGTTGTGCAAGATAGACAGTAAGTAAGTTAATCAAGCCGCAAAAAACATGAATTCACGTCTCTGCACACCAAGTCCATATTTTTCATATGCGTTTTTTAAACTGTCATCCACACAGAACTCTTGCACACTGAGTCTGTTAGATTTGGTTTGGGGGAAAGTCCCATATCCACCCCCTGATGTGGATCCAAACCAAAATTGAAAGGGTTCTTCCCCGACCCGAACCACTTCCTTCCACCAGGTTTTCTTGCAAACTCATTTAGTAGATGTTGCGTCATTTTTGCAAAGTAACGCAGACTAAAACATAACGTCCTCAGTGGAGGTAACTATAAATCTGTGCTTTCACTGAAATACAAACTTGTACGTACCTACACGTTCCACAGCCGGTTCAAATAGAGGCCAAACTGCTCTCGTATACTCTGGTTAAACAACATAACGATAATCCTCTCCATGAACTTGATATATTTAATGCAGGTGTATGATGCACATGATCTGATATCAAAAAAAAATAATACAGCATCAATAATGTATCGTGAGAACGGACTCACGCAAAACTGCTCTCACACCTACTGATTCCACTGTCTCCCCTTCTGCTCGGTAATGAATCAGTCTCGCAGAGGAGGGAGGATGTGGCCTCAGCAAATATAGATGAGAATGACACCTTCTGGAGTTTGAGAAGTTGAAGAGGCATCTAATAATGCCCCCCCTCCTCCTCCTCCATGTATCCCTATACGCTTCCGGAGGGGCCTGAGAAGACGCGCGATGACAGCCATGCTCAGAGGAAGATGGTAACAAGATGTGATGCATAACACATGAGAGAGGCTGGGGTGTCATTACAGAGGGATGAGCGGGCTTCATCAAGCACATCACAAATACATTTTAGATGACACCTCCACTTGTGATGCACTTACTTCAGAGGAAATAACATTTATTACGCTGTTGTGTTTATTGGAAATATGCAGATGTATTAGACAGCTGCAGAGGACCCGGGGTGTAGATGAGTTACTCAATTCCCATTTGCTTTACATAAACTTTTCCCTTTTTACTTTAAGACACTTTTCCCTTTGTTTCATTTTTTTTTATTCTTTTCTTGGTTTTTTTTCAACCGAATATGAGATATTAGTATTCTGATGCTGATAGACTGTCCCCTTTCACTGCTGTGCTCGGAATAAATTTGATATGCCTGAGTGCCTGCAGCAGACTTTGTTTTGCTTCCAAAAAAGCGGTTGTTATAGACTCAATAAACATCCAGGATTTGCATTCCGTTGAGAGAGAGCATCCCCCCCCCCCCCCCCAAAAAAAAAAGAAAAACTGTCATGATTGCTTTGGAAAAGAGCCGATGAAAAGCTATGCAAATTAGCCGTTTAGTACAGTGCTCCTCCCAGTGACATAAGGTTGTGGCCAAAACATTAAATCCCCGCAGAGTCAATGTGAATCATATGTTTGTAGTTTTGCAGCTGGGTCGTTTCCTGTCTTTGATTCCTGGCAGACGCCGTTCAGGACGCATTGAGGAAGACAAAATATATATTGATGAGTTACATTTGGCCAAAAAAACATATTAGCATCAATTTGATTTGGTTATTGAAACACGGGTAAACTGCTGCCAGGAGAGGAGTTCGCCTGAGTCATGTTCAACCTCACTTTGCACAAAACGAAGAAAACAAATGTTGCACTTTGGATCCAAGATGTAAAAAAAAAGAAATAACACATAATAACACAACCTTCTATGCGCGTTATAACCTTGCATCCAGAAAAAGTGCAGTGTCAGTGTCCCCACTTCCTAAATAAAGAGAAAAAATCCTCGTCTTCACCGGGGTGTCATGTTTCCTTCACTGCTGATTGGAGCAAAAGCCAAAAGAAATCTGTGTCTACTGCAGAGTCGTTTGACCGGGGACTGAATGCAGATTGTATCAATTCCCATTACAGACAAAAGACACATGTTTGTGAGTTTTTTAACCAGTAGAAATGGGGCTTTGGATATTTTTGCCCAAGTGGAAGTCAAAAAAATATTTCATTTTTATTTTCTGCATAGTGAGTTAACTAAAACCACACTTTCCGGAAAACTAAGTTATTATTTTAATATCGCAAAGACTTGTGCATCGACAATTTCTCAAGCCTATGCTGAGAAGTGCCTATTTTTGTATTTCCTGTATTCCAGCTCCAGTATTCCCATGCTGAAACGTTCAGGGCGTCCCAGCAGTCTTCAGGGATGATGCAGGGAAACGGAGGAGAGGGGGGGAACTAAATCTGCTGAGCTATTAAAAGTTCTTATAGAGAGTGAGGAGAGGGAGGAGAGGGAGGGAGGGGGGGAACCGCTGGCTTCCCCTGCTCGCCTGTTAGCTAATAAAAATGCTTACATACAATGAGAGAAATACACAACAGCAATCAATATTTTATGTAACAGCTCCGGCTGCGCCTGCAGTGGAGCAGGGGGAGCAGCCAGGGAGGAGGGAGAAAAAATAGATTGCATTAATCCAATGCAGTGATTTACAACAATTATGTCATCCAACTGATAGACACACAGACAGAGAGGGAGTGGAAAGACGACTGAATAATTCGGGTCTACCTCTATTTATGTGCTCATGTGTAAGACCTGTCACCCCAAAAAAAAAAAAAAAAAAAAATTAGGAGGAGGGGTCTAGGGAGAGGGAGACAGATTGAATAAGTGCCACCTAATATAAATTCAGGAAGCCCCTGTTCCAGCCTCCACTCTGCCACCCCCCCCCGGCCCCCTACCCGTGTTCCACTGCTGGAGGTTGGTGGTGCTCGGCCACACTCCGCACCATGTCACCATCCACATTCTCCTTCCCTGCTCAATGTTCCATGACAACAAGGTGAGACGGACAGCAGAGGTTAGGCTGAACAGCTGCTTCCTGGGTTGGAAATTCCAGGCATTGAGGGCCATCTGTCTATATGTTCACTGATGTATATGGGAGCCATCTATCAGGCTGCTAGCCCTGCAGCTGCTGGGGCCGTCACAGCCCAGTCTGCCACCCGCCCGCCTGCTTGCCTGCCTGCCTGCCTGCCTGCCTGCCTGCCTGGCTGCCTGGCTGCCTGGCTGGCTTCTCCCAGCCTCAGCCCCAATACAATGAGAGCTCCTTCTTCACTTTGTGTCACACAGAATGGGCTGATTTGATTAAGTCCTGGGCTCTCATTATGTTAGGTAGGGGTGTAGAATTTCAATGATAATCCATAATGCATGACCGGGGGTTTTGTTGCCATGGCGACATAAATTCAAGGTTACCAGCTCAGACGCATAATTGGGTGCGCATTGAGCGCTGAAGAGGTGCTGTTAAAATTCCCCTCATGAAAGTGGAGCATCAATCATGCTGTCGCAGATTGCAAAGTACTCATAATCAGATGAAATGCTCGGCGGAGAGAGAACGTCACAACAGGACAGGGCTTCCTACTCTGGGAAAAGTAATCCAACATTTGGGGAAAAAACTGGGAGACAACTTCATATATTATTATTGTTATTGTCTTTTTTCTCACTTTTTCGGGAAGGGTTTTTTCTCTGCCTTTTCTTTTTGTACAGTAAGTTGGTTTCAGTTCATTTGGCCCTTATCTTGCTCTTCCAGGCAGGAATATACCCCCAGTCTGTACAGCTCCCCCCAAATGATGGAAATCAATTCTCACAAGAGATCAGGACCTCTTTGACAAGCGCAGCCTGCAGCTCCAGGCTCATCAGACCCATTTGAGCGGCAGACAAAAGCAAAAGATTTCTGCCCCTTGTGCCATCTCCTGAAATCCCATTGAAAATCTGCTCATGCCTTCTCCAATCTGCACCACAGTTCTTTTATTGATGCTCTCTTTTTTTTTTGGGAGGGGGGGGCGTGGAGGGGGGGGGGTCGACAAGGGGATGTGCTCGCTTGGAGGCGTGTGCGGGACGGGAGTGGTGTCGGTCCCCTGGATAAAACCTTCTCCTTTTTTCCCTCCCCCCTCCTCCCCCTTGTACTTTTTCTCCTGGCATCACTAACGCGGAAAAATCGAAGAGCTGATGATTAGCTTGAAGCTACTTGTTAGTTGGGGAATTTTTTTTCCCTTGTAGCCAGGGAACACGTTGTCGGGAATAGAACTTAAAACACAAAGTTTTTTAGGTCAGGTTATTGTAGAATCCAGTTTGCACATGGCTGCCTAGCATGTGTGCCTGTGAGCTGGAACTATTTCAATCACATGAGCTCTATCCTGAAATACCCCCCCGTCCATCAACACCGTGCCACTATAGTTCTCCAATGGTTAATAACCATAAATCAAATGACATTCATAAACCATTAAGATGGTGCTTATTATCTCTTGCACTAGGTACTTCAGATATTCATAGCCTGAAGGTATTCGCCTTCAAACCAATAATCTGCTCCCTCCATGCAATATTTCCCTCTTTTTATCACATGAATTATGCTTTGTGTCATAATTTACCAGAACATTTCTCATCACCAGAGTCACACGCCGCACTGAACTCATTCCCACTGCTTGTACACCACACCACCTTGCACCACCTCGACCCTATTCCAGAGTCACTTTCCCTCATTGATAGGCAGAGTTACAAGGTCAGACATCACTTTCAGGGAAGCGGTCGTACGGAACACGGCGGGAATCCAGCGACACCGGTGTAGGAAAGTGCAGCGCCTATCTTCAGGTTGGGTACATGAAAAATTGATGCAGTTTACTTTTAACTCAAGAGAAAGTCTACTCTTTTCAAAGGGAGGCAACAAACGCATAAGGGGGTTTCAGCAGTGCTCAAGCATCAAATTAAGGCCCTACAAGAAGACACCCGTGTACGCCAGTCAAGGCTCACCTTCAAAGGCCCCTGTGTACAGCTCTAGAAGCCATTTTGTTTGAGACTACAAAGGAAAACAGGTTAATAAGAGGAAGACTTTAAAAAAAAGTAGAAAGACAGACATTCCTTTTCAAGTCCAATTTCCCCCCGCTACTGTATTTGCCACCTATCATTCCGACGAGCGCGTTGCTTTAAAGCGACTCAACAGGGTTCCTGCCGAGGAGCCGAATCAAGTTTTTTAATGAGCCCCGTCATTTTTTCGCGCTGCTGTCACAGGTGTGAATCTGCTGATGCCGAAGCTCGGCGGGGCTCAACACGGGCCTTACCCAGTCAATTAAGGAGTATAAGGTATTCACACAGAAGCAGCACGGGAACTATGCGCTGTGCAGCTTTGTTTTCCCACTGTCACTCTCTCTCTCTCTCTCTCTGCGGTGTTGAAATCAGATGACAACATTGATGCCTCTCACCCGAGGAAATGAACCCAAGTTTTAATCAGACACATACAACTTTCATTCCTTCACTCGTCTGCGCTGCGAATTTTAAAAGCCACATTCAGCTTGTTTCCCGTTCCACGGCTCCCTCTTCAACATCTGAAACATTATTATAACTTTCAATTTAATCTCTTACATGTTGGTCTTTGCGTTTTTTGGAGAGTTTTTTGCGAGCAGCCCAGGGATCCCTCCTCTGCGAGTGTGTGTGTGTGCTCCGCCAGAGAGGGAGGGAGAGTGTGAGCGAGGAAGGAAGCCTGTAGTTCCCTGTCCTCCACATGAACCCTCGATACTGTCCCATATGTTATATTCGCCCATTTCACATGTCAAGGGGCTGATGTGTAGCTTGTATGGAGAACAAACATGTGCTCTAAATGTGTGTCAGTAATGCTACGCACTGACCTGACCCCGACGTTTATTTATGTGCATGTGTGGTACCATGCCGTTCCATGTTTTATTCTCAATATAAGCAATAAACGTAATGTAGCTAGACTGACACCGGTGAGTGGACTCGAGGCTACCCACCCAGAAACAAGATAATCCAATACAAGCCCAGTTGTGGAATTAGAAGCGACGGAGGAAGGAAGCAGAGAAGGAGAGAATAGGGAGGGCGAGCGAAGAGAACAGAAGGAATGTATTGGTCAAGCACACAGAGTGTCAACAAAGCGGACTAAAGACTTGTCACTCTTGGTCACTGCGCTCACTGCTCGGCGACTGGAGAGGAATGTGCTGGTCATTCACGGCCCAGAATAGGCAGTGCTCCTTTGCCCCTTCCTCCCCGTGCACCACCATTGTGTCAGCAAGAACATTGTTCGGGAGATGCCTTTGTCCCTTTAGATTTTTGGAGGTCCCTTTTCAGGACGTCCACCGAGACCCCCTGGGCAGTCAGGCCAGAGCTGCTCCTCAAACAGCTGGCTGGGATCAAGCTGAAGTCACTCTAAGCCGGCTCCCATTTGAGCGAGTGCATTACAGATGTTTATCCGTCAGAATTAGACTGCTGGCCGGCTCGCTGTAGGGAGAATGATAATGCAGACTTCTCTCTGGCCAACACGGTGCAGTTATGTATTCCTGTATTGGGGTCTTACACCAAGCTGACCTCTGGCGAAGATTTCTCTGTTCAGCCTCTTTCCAATGTGATTGAATTCAGCCCCAGCTTAGAGGCCATAATAAGCCCTTCCCAATGCTCCAGCGAGCAGCTCTCCAATGCACAAACTGTGACCTCCCCCCATTGTGATGTTTACAAGGTCAAGGTTGCAGGGTCAGTGTTTCTGGCTTAGTTAAATTGGCATGCTCTTTTTGGGTAATGGATTACCGACTTGGTGATGGCTTGATGCTTAGTGTCACTTTTATCAAGGGCACAGGAATAATATGGGGACAAGCTAAGGATTTAGGGCCAAACGGAGACAATTGAAGCATCTCAATAGATATCGAACACACGGTGGCGGGGATTTGCATAACCTGGTCAGAGGCAGATAGGATATAAAAACACTCTCTCGGACCTGACAGTCTGAAGGATCATTTGAGTGATTTATGCAGGAAATTGTATTTGCGAAGCAAGGGAGATAATTTAATAAAGCAAGGCCTGGCCTAGTCCTCAAGAACAGGGGGCTCTTTTCTGAAAAATGATACAGCCTCCTGTCTGAGAGGATGCCAGATAACGAACGCCAATATTTACCGTGGATTTGTGCTCCTTCTATTTCCTGACTTCGTCTTACTATTATCTTGCCTAGTTTCCTGAAATGAGCAAACATATTATATGCATACATATAAATGTTTAATATATGCAAATGTAACCTGTTTCATTTCCTTTATGCAAATGTTGTATCATTATTATTAACAAAAATGACGAGAATATCGGTGAATCACAAAGGCAGCCTTAACCACAGCGGTGAATAATCACGCTATTATGCCGGGGAAAGAAAGCTCCCAAGAATCCAGATAAGTTCATGTATGTTGAGCTCATAACATCAATCCTTTGCTGATAATTTGCTCTTTTATGCTTCGGCTTGAAATGAAGCGTGGACGCGTCTTCCAAAAGCATTCCAGTAATGAGACAACAGTCACATCAAGGGAGACGAGCAGAAGTAAGGACGCTGACCTCTGCTGAAGCTGCAGCGTGAAAATGAAGAAAATGGATGGAGCCTGAGCTGGAGTCCTCTAAGTAGAGTGCTTTGAGACCTTGTCTTTATTGCATGTAAACAAGTGTGAAGAGCCCTATAAATATATGTCCTCAGTCCAATAACTGATATATTTTCACTAAGTACACTGCTTCACCTCATTAGTGTGCAGCTGAGCTGTGGCCTTGCCCTTGTATCAACCCACCACATGCATCTTAGCGTGCATCTGTACATATAGGGCCCTTCCTGATATCGTAAGTATGGAGGGAGCGCTGGCCTCAGTTAATGTTGCATGTCAGTGGAGTAAGGGTCTCCCTTTTCTCTCCTTCTGCAGTAGGTCTGTTAATGTTTAGAGTCAGGAGGCCCAGGGGACTCTAAATCCCTCGGACACAAAGAGCCTCTGTGTGCTGGCGAGGTCACATCTGCCCAATGACTCTGTGTGCATATAGGGAGCACTCTATAGGCCATCAGAGGGGCCTGCTGCAACTGCCCCACTTCCATAGGACTACTCTGTGTGCACCACGCTGGCCAATGGGCTGGATAAAGCTTGACATTTCACCATGCGCACATTAAACTTGCTCTCACGTCATCCCATTTTCTTCAAGATGCTAGCAGATGCTAACATCATAAAAAAAAAAAAAGCTGAGCATGTGAGTTGCACACAAGGTGGTGGAGCACAAGGATAAAAAAACATCACATAAAATTGGTGTTTTGGTCATAATGTTGCATTGATATGAGTGACAATGAAGGATTCCACCATTACAATGTCATTGCTGGCATAAAAGAGTGTCCGCAGACGATTATCTTAATGAAAGGAATTTCATTTCAGCCCAGTCCTCTGGTCTTATCACTCCCTGAAAGGTATTCCACCTACTTAAATCTGACATACAGCATCATAACAAGGAGAATGGTGCACATTTGGTTTGACATAATGCCGTTCAATAACAGATGTTGGTGGCTCACATTTGTGAGTCCTTTCTTTTAATGAAGGTTCTTAGGGTGAAACACAGGCTGTCGTAACACTGGATTCAATGTCGTTTTATATTAAAATAAACACACACACACAAGCAAACACACACACCGAGAGGACTCATTGTTGTCTCCTCACCCGGCGCAGGAATATTAACACAGCTCTGAAGTGATTAGCATTGTTATTGACATGGTAAACAGTGATTAAAAATATATGCCTGTAAATGGACCCCAGCCTTGCCAATCAGATGGTGAGCAGGCTAGTCACTGGTGCAATAAATCATTAGGTCTGGCCAGTGGAAACCAGTACTATCCACTGAATCTAGGCCTGACTCGATATGGAGATATCAATGAAAGCCTTTGTTTTGCCCACCGCAGCAAATTAGACACGCCAGTGTGCTCGGTTAATGTACACACTGCAATCTTCCCTGACCTATACAGGCTGAATTTAGCACTTGGGAGTTCTCATAAAGCAGGAGTTTCATTCCAGTTGGCTAGACAGAGTGAATGTGGCCCAGATGATAGGATGGCTCGAGAGGCCATCGACTGGAATGAAAATAATCTGTTAAATGAGACAGCAGTGTTGTCATACAGCTAATGAAACGACACAGTCCGGGTTCGGGCATATTCGGAGCGAGCTAACCAGCTGGAAACATTGCTCGAAAACACACACAAAAGAAAAACTTCCAGTCCAGTTGACCTCTGACCTTGTTTATATAGCACAGGGTGAAAACTGTGGCTGGCCAGTGGTCAGTAAAATGCACTCTGCCTGTGCCGGGCACGCTGAGAGCTGTGGCACTCTGGGGACAGAGTGGAGAGGACCTTTTCGGAGGTGACAATGACAGGGGAGGTTGGACGGGGTCACCGTGGTTTGATACCATCCCATTGAGGCCTTAATTGCTCGTAGAGAGGCTATAGGGGCCTTCTGTGCATCTACTGTGAAAGGCCTGAGCCAGGGAAGGTAATTTATGACTGGCAGGGTGAGGTTACAAGGGGAGCTTCCCCTTAAAGAGAGGTATGCATGCCTGGCCCCTCTCCTGAGCTCAAGTGGCTCAATAGATGGCAATTGAGCTACTTGGGAGGTGGACCTGCAGTCTCTTTCTCTTTCCCACTCTCACATTCTCTCTGTCTTCCTCTAACTCTCTCCGCTAACTCTGCCCTCTCCCTCCCATGTCCGAGATCAGCTCATCTGGGTCTGCTCCGGGGCAGGATATCAATCTTAATGAAGCTGCCAGGCCAGTGTCGTATCAACTTTAGACTACAGGCCTTGATAAGCATACCAATTCTCTGGTAACAAAAGCCAGGGTAATAACCAGGACAATAAGGTCTCACAAAGGATAGAGTGCGGAGACATCTGAATTTTATGGGTGCCGTGTGTGTGTGACTGAGAGAGAGGAAGAGAGAGAGAGAGAGAGCATATAGAATGCGAGTCAGTATTTGTGCGTGTGCAGGAAACGCATGTTCAAACTGAACTATGTACATATATGAGGTGGATGTATAGGCTTTCGACTTATTCACATCATATGTCTTCAGGTCACACACGTCAGCATCGCATTAATGTGAAACCGCACATGAGGAGCAGTCGCACACAGGCCTCACCTCAGTCAAACATTCGAGTCATCCAAACTCTGCTGCAGTAGCTACAGGTCTCTGAGGGAAAATCCTCCTGTGCGGTCGAGCTATCAGGTTTCCACCACATCACCCAGCATCCCAGCCGTGTTCCTCAGATGAGTCAAATGTTGTTGTGTGTACAGTATGGTTTTTATCTCTGCAGCCAGATAGGTCCGTGGCGGGGAACTCGGGCGCCTGCCTGCTGGCTGCTTCTGGTTTGGAGGGCGTCGGAGGACAATGTGCGACTTGTGCGACCGTATGTCTGTTTGTATCTTGGGGGGAGTTTGGTCACATGAGGCCAAGACGAACGCCTGCGGTCTTTAATTTATTGTGGTGGGTTTATGCGGCTGTGACGATTGCACACATTAGCGACGTCGCTCGGGCTTTCATCTGCGGAGTTTCTCTTGGATTTATAGAAGGAGAAAGAAGAAAAAATAGACTAGCTAGCCACAAACTTATTAAGGAGGGATGGAGGGAGGAGGAGGAAGAGGGGGATTTCCAATTCTGACTTCCGCGCGAGGGCAGGCGGACATGTGGTCGGACGTTTGATGTCGGCCTCAAAGAATTTGTTGGCCCAAATGGCTCAGATGCTGACTGTGTTGATGTTACTCAGCTTTACTGAGCTATATTGCATCACCTTCTCAGTATCATCGAATCAAGAGCAGCATTGCTGGAATTCAGTAGCAAAAAAAAAAAAATAGATACTAATCTGGTGGCGTTCATGTTCTCCATACGCATTTGCATTACCATCCGGCCTGCGTGCCTGCAAATAATCCATATTACATTTGAAGTGAACATGGGGACACTCGTCTTGGTTTATTGTGGATAGATTAAAAAGATAAATCCTACAGAGAGCCGACGGAGTAGGGGGGGGGCGGGGGGGTCAACCGGGAGCTTTAAGAGACCGAGAAATGTGATGATGCCTCTTGATTCATCCCCGAGATAAGAGCAGAGGAACCGACAGAAAGGCCTCCAATGGTGCCGGTTTGTCACAGGTGGGGTTTTGAATGGCAGGTCCATTCTCTCGTGTGAAGGCTTTTCTGTTGGAGCTCACAAGGAGCTAATTAAAAGAGACTATGGACCTGACTGCAGGGTGTTTCTCATTACAGGCACATACTACAGTGTGGGCCCCTAACCTGAATTTATTCAGGTTAAACATACACCTGGTAACAGATCACGGTTGCACAACCGCCGCGGTTCCATGACTCTTCCTCCTCATCCGTTTGACACTGATAAAGAAACAATAAACACATCAGTGGGATACAGATATATGAACAATTCACACCTTCATATGATCAATGGGAAGATGAGTAACAAGGGGAGGAGGGAGCCTTTTATTTCACGTATCCTGAACCTGTGGGGTCTGTTAATGCAGTCCACGGTGCGGACAGTCTGCCTCAGCTGGACATATGAGATATTTATAGATCCAGCTTCCCCCTGTGGATTGATTGTCTGGTGTTCTTTATCGATCCGGGTTTCAGGAAACAAACACCGGCGCAGGTCAGACGCCCGCGCACACCTCCAGAATGCGGACACCGGGAAAATATTGTGCTCAGCCAGAGGAGGTGGCGGAGTTGAAAAGCAGCGGCACACGGGGTACAGTATATTTGATTTAGATTCAGCTCCCGGGGCTGGAGGGCTGACATTCAAATTAGGGTTTTGAAGTAGACATTTAAAACGACATAAATTATAGCCCACTGAGCGGCTGAATGTCCCGCACATGGCTCTTCACGATTCCCTCTTTTGTCCCAGCTGATGTCTGGGGGCCCATCTTCCGCGCTGGGTGTAAGGTTGCACCATGTTGCATTTTAATTTCTCTTGTTTTTAGGCAGCCGAGCCCATCGCTGTCAATGGTCCAAATAATAAGGTTTTATCGGCTTACACCGTGCAGCTTGCCGATGCTGCTCAGCCATTACGATGAGGTGGGGACAGAGACAGAGGGAAAGAGGCCTCTGTGCCCCCGCTGCTATAATTTAGGGCACTCTTATCCGGGCCATCAGCTCGGATTGTAATTCAAGAAGCAACAGTGTGGAGGGCCCGCTCCCTTTTTTATGCGCAGCCATTACAGGGGTGGGGAGATACAGTAGTGGCTTTTAGCACAGGAGAGGCCAGACATAGATGGGTCGTCCAAGTGTTTTACAATTGAATGTGCTAAACCGCTGCCACCATGCAGCCACACAGGCAGCCGGGGACGGGACCTCATTCAGGTCTTTCTCTCCCCCTCCTGCTGTCCTCGGCTCTGGGCCTCAGTGATGGGCAGAGAGGAGCGGGCTGTTATCCCCTCTGGTAATTACCACCATTAAAGCTAATCCTGGTCCAATTCAGGCTGCTTTTGTTTTGAGCTTTATCTCTTCAGTGCTGGAGAGTTTCTCCTTTCAGAGCAGCACACAAAGACACAGTTTTTTAGAGTTGGTAATTATCTGGTATATCCCTTCTGCTGGGGATAGGATGAAAAATGCTGGAGATGGACAGGAGCATATCTTCTCCCTCTCTTTTTCCGGCACACCGCCTCTGCCCGTCTTCTCCTGCCTACCTCTCCTCGGCCAATCTCTTACCTCTCTCTCTCTTTCTTTCTCTTTTTCCATTTTTTTTATTCAGGAATGACAAAAAAGATAATTGTTAAATTCGGTGCTGGATGTTATTGAGAGATTAACGAGATTGAGCGTGAATTTATCAATCTCTGTGACAATACTGCGATAAATGTAATTATATATAGTACTTATTAGCATGATGGTAATGCTAGCCCCCTAATTTTCCGCTGTAATTGCGGCTCTATTTTTACGAGGTGTTAACTGCCATTAATCACATTGATGATTCAGTAAATGTAGCGCAAAGATTTCCATTCAATTCCATTTCCTCTGACCTATCTCGGAGCAGATCTGTCTCTTATCAAAAGAATAAAAGATCGTTGTTACATAAAAGACGGAGGGAGAGAAAGAGAGAGCTCATTCCATGCAGAACCTGTTTTAATGGATTTTTTTCATCCTTTTCCCCCCAAATCAAACTCGGTGTCATAATTTTCAATTTGCCAGTTTTCACTGCTGCCATTTTCTCCCTTTTTTTATTTTATGAGCTGGCAAATTGTCAACTACCAGCGTTAAAGTGACACCCTGCAGCTGGAAGTCGACTGGTCCTGCATTAAGAATAATATCGGACTGATAAATATCACATGTTGCACTAATCATTGTGAGTATTGTGAAACCATGTCCTGTGCACTGTGTTAATGCATTTTTTTTTTTAACCCATCGTTCTTGCTGGGTATCACACTCGCATGCATGAACACACACGCACACACACACCCACATGAGAGGAATGGCTGTGCACATCTTTAATAAGCACCATCTGACTAGGAGAATCAGCCACAGAGTTGGTGTGATAGGCAGCATGAATCCAAATGCCCTTGTTATATCCACCTCACACCAGCTTTCCTCCAGCATGTCATTACTTTGTTTCACTTGCCCACTCACGGCTCGTCTTCACTCCAGATGGCGCTTCACTTCCTGGTCCCGGGGCCTGCTGTGCTGGGACCCTCTCTGATTGGTCAGCGCACATGCTCCCCCGCAGCCAGGGACGTGACTGACAAGTGCCTTCCCCAAACAGAGGCCCTGCCGCCGCTGAGATCCTGGCGTTGAGTGACAGCCCCCACGGTGTCGGCCCCCCCGCTGATGATTCTGGGCATGACATCATTAGTTTCTCTCTATCAAACAGCTGTTCTTGATTCCCGGTGTTCATAAAAAACGGGGCGTCTGATTCTGCACACGGGTGTAAATAACCTTAATTAGGCTTCGCACGCGTCGCACAAATCACAACTGGCTCAATGCGTCACATGTTTGTTGAAGTGGTAAATCAAGGCTCCATTTCAGTACATAACCTTATTCATTTGAAACAAATTACAAGGATGAAGCAACCAACACATGTAGTATAAAAAATAGAACAAATTTCTCAGCAGCACTTTACATGGCACTGTAGTCACACAATGACCAGATCCATGTTTTTGCAGGAGATGAATATTTTTCACTTTATCTGAGGAAAAGAGATTTAAAAACATGTTTTAATGAAAAATGTACCTTGACAACATAAGAAACTGTGCACTATGGACCATGTGGTGATTTAAAAATTTATTTCTCATTTCTCCTTTAATTTATTCGGGTACAGCAACATCCCAGCCTACAAGCTCAAAAATGACCAAACTGTTGAGTCAACGATCTCACAAGACTATTGCAAGGATGTTGTAAAGTGTTACATTGCATTACATGGTACAGGGATTTCTGTAGTTCTGATCACTGTGTGTGTGTCTGTGTGTGTGTGTGTGTGTGTGTGTACACGGCTCAAAGCGTAATAATATCCATTTCTGTCAAGCTGTTCTTCCCCCAGTCGTGAAGGAATAAGAGAATGCCACCTGTGCTGACAGCGTCGGGTGACGAGGCTGAGTGACAGGAAGAGGGCCGAGCGGTCAGACCATCGGAGGCCGCGGCGGCACGGTCCTCAAGCTCTGGCCAGATGGTAGGCTTCAGGTGTGTGTCTCAGTGTGTGTGTGTGTGGGGACGTCTAAGGGATCTCTGCAAAAGGAAGGAAAGCATACATCAGTGTCTGTGCATCTCCGAGGAGCAGTCTACACAGGTAGCTAATGGATACGGTGCCTCAGACACCCGCGGGCATCCTCGGGCGATGCAGTGGCACAGCGCCAGCAGGAATCAAGCCTGTCATCATTCAGGCCACAGGCAGAGACAGGCATAAGGAGAATGTTTATTTTTTTCATCTTATTTTTCATTTTTTGTATTTTTTTTATTTTCTTCCAGGGGCTTGAGTGAAGGCAGGGAGGCTGTGGATGCTGTCCTTTCCCTAGAAGGATAAAAATAAATAAATAAGTAGATAGATAAATAAATAAGCAAGGGATTTTTTTTTTCTTTCTCTCTCCAGCCATCATCCACTTCAGGCAGCCTGAGAACACAAATTATTCCAATTTGGACGGCCGGTCTGGAGCACCAGTGTCTGCTTTGCGAGCTAACCGAGGCCATTCCAGTGTGTCTAATTACTGGATCCATCCCCGACAAGAGGAGACTTTGTTTTCTGTTGTTTTCACCTCATTCCAGGCAACTTGTGACCACGAGGCATTTGAGTTGTTATGCTGCTGGTAGATAGTTTTCTTCTTTCCTTCTTCTTCTTCTTCTTCTCACTCCTCTCTAAATCTGATTATAAAATGTGTTTCTTATTCTGCTGAGATTAACCATCTGGCTGTGGGATGCAAGGAGGGAATCTCTCTGCTTGTTAGTGACTGGCTTTCACAGCTCTCCCTCCGCTGAGCTCAAAGCTCGCTGAGTGACACTGCTGCCCACTCACACAGACAAAAATACCCCGCTAACTGGATGGCATATGTGAGACATTCACCACAGGGTACAGCTCCGTGTGCGCCTGTGTGTTTACAACAGAGAGACAGACTGTGGGTGAATGAATAAGAGAGACAGCAGGAAAACACAGAGAAAAGTGTCCTTTCCCCCCCCCCTCTATACTAATACCTTGTCATTTGGGGCGTGGAGGAGAGGGAGGAATTAACTTACAGGGAGAGAAAAGAGAAAAAAAAGATTGCAGACATCTTTCCTAGATAAACTGAACCCTGAAGCGAATGTCCAGTACGCCTTTTTCCCCTCAGAGGGTTCCGTGGGAAAGTGTGAATGTTTGTCCAAACGCGGCGCTGAGAGCGGCGAGCGGAGAGCACATGTGGGAAAAGGTGGGCTGAAATATGTCGGACAAATTGGACTTTGTCAGCTCTGGCTGCTAAGCTCTTCAGATGCTCTAATTGAACCTGACATGACTTTCCTTGTGGCTTCCTCTTTGGCCCGGGCCTCTATTTGTCTTCTCGCTCATGTTATAGTCATTAGCCGTGTTCGTCTCATTGTCCCGCTGTGCCGCTAAAACGCACATCCATTTAATAAAGCCTACATTGTGGGCGAGACAGTAGACACCTCGAGGATCATAAATACATTTTTCTTTTTTACCCCGGAAAGTGTGAAGCTCTGCTGGAAAGTGTGAAATCTCCACAAATACTGGTTGAATTACCGAAGCCAAATTATGTGCCACAATGAAGAAACCTTTTGGCTGTCGTCATGTATTTGATTTTCTGAAGCAGGGGGAGGTGGAGTTTCTACTTTCTCCTTGACAATCCCAACTCAAAACTGAGACTTTTTCTTTCTCCAGAGTATAAAAAAAACAGTTTTCATCCTCAGAATATAAAAAAAATGCCACTGTAAGAGAAGGAAATGCATTATTTAAGTTAGGTGCCTTCAAATGAATCACAAATGTCAACAACATGTTAAAGGGGAGACAGCATTTCAACAGGGGGCGCCACACTGTAAAAACCAGACTTAAAATACAGCACCGAGGAGAGAGGAAACGCTCACAGGAGGCTGCTGGCTTACACAGACAGACACTGACACACACACACACACACACACACACACACACACACACACACACACACACACACACACACACACACACACACACACACACACACACACACACACACACACACACACACAGAGGCATTCGGTGCCTGCTAAGAGTTAAAAACAAGTCACCTCTCTGACATTTACGCAGGGCTGCTGCCTCTTTTCAGATGCACTGTGGGATATGACAATACCCGCGGCAGGGGAGTCATTGAAAAGACTTCTGGAGAGACAGGAAGCCTCCACGAGCACCGTGCACCTGGTCTACCTAAACAACCGGCACAAAAAGGACCCACTTGATTGAGTGAATGCGGGTGAACAATGGACACAATAAAATAAATGGAGTGGGAGAAACAATGCCAAATGATGTCCCTGGCAGTCAACTGGACCCCTGCCACAGCGCTGGTTCGCTTGGTCTGGGCTGTCTGTTGCAAGTCACTTACTCGGTACCTTGTTTATGCTCCAATTTCCAACCCCCCCCCCCCGCCCAACAAAGTGCCATGTTCCAAATCATTTTTTTTTTTCTCTCTCCCCTCTTCTGAAAAGGTGCGGTGAGTGAATAGGCTTTAATTCTTGCTGTTTGGACGGCTTATCGATGCAATTTTTCAAAACACACTTCACAGATACTACTGGTGCCATCCAAAGACCCCCAGAGGAACATTAGCATAGAGGAGTGTTTATACTTTGCACGGATAGTCCATTTACTCTGGCAAACATCAAAGAGAGGGATATCAGCTTTGTCGGATGCCATTTACTGTGGCATGAGATATTTTTGATGAAACAAGCTTTGCATGTCGTCTCCGTGCCTCTTCTCCGCAGAGAAGAAAAGTGCACGCGCGAAAAAAAAGCACAATCAAATAAATAAATATTTGTTTATCTTTTGCTTATATGGAAAAACAAAGTTGTCCACATAGGACAAAATGTCTAAAAGCAGACCTATGTTATATATTTTGTTGACTTGTGAACTTACCCCTTCATCTCTGTCAGACATTTTCTTTTGTACAAATTGATAAATTGATACAACTCTTTATATGTTATACTCTCTTGATGTGGTCAAGGGTCTAGGATGATAACCTTTGATTGATTGATCGATGTGCATTGTTTCCTGCAATGTTCAAACCCAGAACCATCCCCAATTGAATTCAAGGTGATAGGACGTTTCATTTTAGTCGTGTTTTTAATGGTGTCATATCATTTATACCTGTTGCTGTGCACGTCTCTGCTGTAACTTCAGGGACAAATGATGTGTGATGAAGGAAAAGCTCACTGCCAGCCAGCCAGCCAGTCGGCTTATTTTTTCCTTCCTCTGTTTATATTTGTCACTCGTAATTTTTTCGCTGAAGCTCTCAATTCTCAATTCAGTGGCTGCATCCTTCAGAGGCATCATTTGAAGACAGATTGCGTCACAGCGGTGTGACTAGGCCCCCCCGACTCGAAGGCTCCTTCAAAAGCAGACCACAAATGTGTCATATCATCCTGGGATAGATCCTTACCGGTCCAACCTATCCCAGGATCCATTGTGGTTCAGTGACAAACTGTTTTTCAAAGACGTAATGGTTCCAACAAACAGCTAAAATCTCCCATGATAGCATCAAACTAGGTCTTTTTTGTAATTGCTTTAATTGAGAGAACCCTAATGGCCAATATTGGCCTGAGATATATTTTGTACGTTTAAATGTGCATTAATCAGATGCCACATAATGGAACTGAGTACATTTCAAGAACATCTTTCACAGCCAGCGCCGCCTAACATATGCCAAAACCATACTAACGCACTAATACTCATGCAGCTGCTAATCACTGCAGCCACATTCTCAGCACTTTGCCGTTTCGCGTCCAGGTTGGCTGATTTGATGAGTATCAAATAGCCTGGACCTAAGCTTCCTGTGTTGCCTCTCCATTTGGTTCCCATTTAACCTGTCTCACAGCCAATAAAAGACCTAGTCAATTACAACAGACCGGGAACTTCATATGCAGGAAATAGGCCAATTACATTAAACCCGGAGAGCTCCTGCAGCCGGCGAAGTAGGGGTTAAAAGGAGGGGGGGGGAAAAGAAAAGAAATATGTAAAGAGGCAGGGACGGCGGCGGGTTTGGGTTTCAATCTGCCAGTTAATCTTCAAACAGCAAGCTGGCAGTGTGCTGGTCACTGATAAAGGCGGAGGTCTCTCATCACGCAGCCTCACCTCCAGTCACTCAGCCCTCCTGTCAGGGCGTCATCTGGAATCTGGGAAACAGCTAAGGGCAAGGAGAGGAAGGCCACGGAGAGACGGCGGGTGGAGGGTGGAGATCAGTGTTTGTGTGTGTTAGCGTGCATGCGTCCACTCGCCCCCCCTTCCCCTGTCTGTGCCTGTCTGTATACAAATGTGCTTCTTTTTGCTCGCACATGTCTGTGGCACGACCCCGGTCCGGACCCTCCCCTTCCCATTCCAACCCGCCTCTCTCCCGACACTCGCACACACATTTACACACTCACTGCTCAGGTCGTAAAATCAAACGCTGATTGTGTGATCATGGGTAATTGTGTGAGGAGAGGCCATAAAGTCTAAAAAGAGGGTGTATTAGTGTTTTGTGGCGGTGTTTTATGGGAAGGTGTGCGTTTACGTCTGGGCACGGCCTGTGCTGAAAGGTGAGAAGAGGAGGTATCAAAGAGCTGACTTTGTTGTTTAAAGGCAGTCCCCCTGAGGTAGGCTGCTACTGAAAGACAATGTTTACAGCCTGCTGATTGACACGGTAAAGGCGCCCAGACAGCGGCGAGCAGCTAATTGGTTGCGGCAGAAAAGAGTCACCCATCCCGGCGTCTGTAGAAACTTCATTATTCATTTTGACACGGGATGATTCAAGGTTCCACGTGCGATCCGGAGAACTTGATTCACTCAGCAAACATTTTTTCTGAAACATGACCTCATGCTGTAATTCTGCTGACTGACGCCTCGGTTCCTCGCTGTGGATTGGGAAAAAAACAACGAATAATGCACGTTTGCAGGTCGATTCTGCAGCCGGGGATTGTCAATTGTACTTTTTTAATATTGATTTGATACATATGAGCTTTGTGATCTTTATATATCGGCGATCGATGCATTTTCCATCAATGTTCATGTGTTTTGCAATATTTAATGTCTGACTGTAAATAAGAGTTATAACGGAGTCTGGGTCTGAGGTGGGAAAACAGAACACTTGAGCTCAACCCATGTTGTTGATTTACAGCGTGTGTGTTTGAGTGATTATACAAAATGATTACTGTTACTTCTTATTATTACACCTACTAATTATGTTTTGTCTTCCTCCCTGTAATTTTCTTTTCACGACGCACCTGAATGGGAGCTTTTATGTCGGGGCCTCGCTGCTTATGCATGCATCCTCTTTGCATTCAGGCAAGATTAGTCGCTTATCCTTGCTCTGTGACCTCCTCGGCGTAAACATTAATTGTGCCGATACTTTTTTGGAGTACAGATCAGGTGCGGGCTCTTCAAAACGCGGCGTACAAAATGATTTACTCTCTCGAACCAAGGTTGCATCGGTGTGTGTTCTGCGTGTAATCTCTCGGCGCATACACACAAATGGACCACTGGCAGGGGGGTGGGATAAAGGCTGATTTAGTGTATAAGGTCTTGAAGTGATGCCACGCTGCCACGGGAAGAATGATTGACCTAGAACTTTGAATATTGAGTGGTGTTTGTGCAGTCGCGGAGTGCGTATATGCATGCAAACACGTGGGTGTATGTGTAGATTTCTATGCATGTTCGGCTTAAAAGATCATCGGTTGGTGCATTTGTGAAACACATGTTTTGTGTTGTGTGCGTCTCAGAGGCCGTATAGTGCTTTTCAATGCCATTTCCCTCTCATACATACACTGACGAGTCATTCTATATGCATGTTGGACATAAATTCTTGTTTTTTTGCCGCCCTTTCTATATCACCCGCTGATCTGAAAGAAGCACAAAGATTACACTGAACCCTGGTGTCCGGCTCCGTGTCAAAGCGTCGGCGTAACAAGACACAAACAAATCTCTTTTCATTTCGTGTCGCCCGCTGCCGCCTGTAGCGCAAACGCTCAGTTCACTTTGTGATTAGTTCACTGTATGGCCCTGCATTCTAACAATGTTCTGTGATGTCCTTTTCTTCCCCCGCCTCCCTAAGCTCCCAGATCATTTCCAGGCCCTGCATCCAATAATATTTGCTCGAGCATACATACATGCTGGCATAGTGAGGTGAGTCAGTCAGTCAATCTTTCATTAGGCCCGAGGTGAACAGGGTCACGCGCCACTCCTTCGCAGCACAAGACAAGCAGCACATCTGCTGTGGGATTGATGCTTGGAATGATAATGCCTTCTTCTCCTCTTATTTCAGTCTTTCTTTCCTCCCCTCCCTCTCTCTCCCCCTCCCCTGCTTTCTATCTGCCTGTCTCTCCGCTCCGTCTATCCTCTCCTCTCATCAGGAGGCTATACCGCAGAATAGGGCAGCAGCATTGTGTGGGAGGTGATTATGTGTGATCTGCTGACTCAGACTTGACCTTTTTCATGTTATCCCTCCGACTGAAACCAACACTCATGGACTTGTCTCCGCTCATACTTCCGCTCTGTTAGTTTCCTTTTTACTGTGGCTTTAAAGTGGCCATACTTTTACAGCTCCCAACAATTACAGTTTGGGACTCTACAAGAATAGTGTTACAAACTAAACTGTTCAAAATATGCAGAATTTGTCTCAAACCGTACATGTGCATCTTTTCAGTCAGTGTCTGAAACGCTTTGGTTTAGTTTTGGCCCTAACCCCCCCAAAAAAACCTAGTCACATGTGATTGGTCAACTGGCCTACTCTTTTGTAATTGGTCAGCCTCTGAATGCACATGTCAGAACACCAAGTTTCCTGATCAGCTGTAAACACTGGTGTAACCCCAGCAGCAATAGCATCGGTTCTGCTGGATCAATCTGAGCCAAACCCACAGGTGAAATGTAACGTGTGCTGCTTTCAGACAGGCACTGAACTCCGGACATTCTCCTGAAGTTCTTTGGATGTATGCAACAATGCAAGTGTCACATTTTCTGGAATTTTTCCTGCAAAGTAAATTGTCCTGAAAGTGTCCGACAGCCCATGTGAGAATACGGATGGAGAAGAATACAAAAATATCTCAGCAAAATAAAAAAGGAAAAAGAGGTGCTATATACGTAAAAGACCCGGACGAAGATGTTAACGTGAAAAGACAACGAAATTCGAGAGATTTTGGTGATTTCGGTGTCAACATGCTGTAAATAAAAACACTGTTTTACACGGATGAATTTATGCATCATGTCCTGTTGTTGTGAATGTGTCTAACTTGGACAATCGCCTGTTTCGTCCTTCATATGTGAATATGAGATTAATGAATATATGAGAATATATAGGCCTAGTTGTCCCAGCATTTTCTGATTTCACGTCTAAAAAGGTGCTTTATGGAAAAAAATCGGGAATGCAGATGAGTTTTAAAAACATTTGCGGCGTTGTGTTTTCTGTGGGAGAGAAGGACTTTGGCTTTTGCTACTTAGCAGATCTTTTACATGCATAAAACAGCACGACACACTAAAGAAAAGGGAAGAAAACCCAAAGAGAAAGAAAAGGCAGAAAAGGCACTTCTGACCAGATGCCTGAAGTAACTACCCGTCTCCAGAAGCAGCAACAGACAAATAGAGGCACATCGGGAGAAGTGTTCCCAGTGTCTACAACAAGGAATTTAAGTAATTTAATCAGTTCCAACTGTTCTTCAAATTATAATTAGCAACTGTTTCTAAGACCAGCGCTTATTTTTACCTTTGGGTCTGTGCCAAACGAACAAAGCCGTATTTGCAACACAAATTTGAAGAGTGAATAATTTTGAATTTCTGTGGCTGGCATAATTCCGTTTGTTCAATCTTGAATGCACGGTCCATTGTTCTCTGTGCGGCTCCACCGTCCAAAGCAAACGAGAGCAACTTGTGTGCAATTTACTCTGTTGTCACGTCGAGATGGTGAACATACCTCTCTCTCTCTCTCTCTCTGCCCCTCTCTCTCTCTCTCTCGGCGAGCTTTGCTGTCGCAGCAGTCGCTGTCAGTTTGAGCGGTGCCTGCCCCCAAATATAATAGGGTTTTCTTGACTGCCTCCCCAGGGATTGACTGGCAGTGAAGAATTCACCATGGCTCATTTGGGGCAGTGCAGCGACGGGCTTCATAAAACCAGCTCCTCCGTGTCTGCAGGCAGGTCTGTGGCATTCCGACAGAGGTGTTCGTTTCACTGATAATACTTTCGTGGAAAGACAGCACACAGGGTTTACCGTGTTTTTCCCGATGTCTCCGGCTCCGTCCGTGGCACATGTCTGGAGGATCAAAAACAAGACCCTGGCATGTGGTGGTGCTCCGTGCTCCATAGATTGTACTTCAAGTAAATGAGGTGTCTATTAGACGCACTGTGGATCTCAAAGTCTGATGAATGACCGTCCTTGCAAAAAAAGCCCCATGAGAAAACAGTGATTCATCATGGGGGTCATCCACTTTTTTGCTTATCATAAATTGTTAACATACTGTACTGTACATTAATATACAGTATGTATAGTACAGTGTATATAGTATTATTAATGGAATTGTCATGTGTATGTTAAAATAGTGTAACCCAAGTATTTCTCCTATTAAGGGAATAGAGTCTAAGCCCTCCACATACCTGGTGCCTCACCTGGTGCGATACACATCAATGGCCCACTTTCACAGACCCTGATGTTCAGATACACAACCTGAACCACATACACACACTCTCTCTCTCTCTCTCTCTCTCTCACACACACACACACACTCCGTAACCATAGGCCAGTATCTGTGGTATGAGGGGTTCTTGTTGCTAGACAGCTGCATGCCTCGGCCTCTTCACAGCGGTCGACTGAGCTCCGAGGAGCTTGACAAAGAGGCTTAAAGTCCTCCCTAAGTCTTCAGCCCCTAGGTCGTCTGCATACCCTGAGCCCAGCTCTGGAAAAGGCCTGAATGCAAGTTTAGCAGCTATGGTTACACCCCGGCAGACCCCTGCCGCCGCTCGAGCTTGCATTACCATTTTTTCCCTGGGCTGCTTCAGTCTTATAGCCCAGCAACAGGTTCCTCTGGTGCTCTCCTCTTATTTCATAACGCGATGAAAGAAGTGACAGACACACTGCTGCTACTGAGGGACTGTCGTTGTGCATATGAGCATGTAGATCTGTGTCTACGGCTACATCAATACTACAAAGTTTTACTTGGAAAATGCTATCAGTTTCAATCGCCGTCAATACCAACACGTCTGATATCACGTGACCACTCACATACACGAGAAGTGTGTCAGATGCACAAACATTAGCTTGTAACCCACCCATGTACGCACTTGTATCATTGAGATATGTTTAACAGCTCTAAGCAAAGACAACGGTCAACAACGCTTGTAACTGATAATCCATATTGAGTTCTACGCTGGTAGCCGAGGCCGAGACGCCGTTGGTTTTCTTCCGGACTGGAGGTCATGTGATAGGAGCCTAACGAATCAGTGAAGGCTAAGTTATCACCAAAAAGTCATTTTTTGCAAGTATTCTTTGGACGCAATCCTAGCTCTTGACTTTTCAGACTTCCTCATTTCAAATCTCTTATCTAAAGTAGTGTCGGCGTAGTCGTACCTGAGATGATGTGTTTTAAAACAAGGACATAGCAGCGCTGCACACAGTCAGATGCCCAGGCATATTAATCGTAAGCATTTTTAATCTACACTCACTCTTCTGTATTCTACTCTTGTTTGTTTTACTGTAGCTTTCCTTGGCTTTCCTTGAGGGACGGGCAGCTCACTGTGAGCTGTGTAGCTTGGCCCTTTCCCTACTGTACTGCCAGTGCATGTGACAGCCTCAGTGGAGCAACTGGAGGGTCTGCTGTTGATTTGGACAGTAAATCATCACCTATATCCACCCTGTCTGCGGGCACAGACACAAGAGGGTAGGTGACGGTGAAGGCACTGACATGCATGAGGACATGTAGCCCCACACCATACATGTGTGAAGGCAGCACATACACAGGCGGGAGGAGGACAAGTGGAGAGGCAATGAGAAACTACTGCAGGCTTTTCAGTAATTGAGGGAGGTATATATATATACATGTGTGTGTATATGTGTGTGTGTGTGTGTGTACATATGTTCTATACAGGACCAGTTTGTACCTGTGTGTATGTCAATTGTGTGTGTGTGTGTGTGTGTGTGTGTGTGTGTGTGTGTGTGTGTGTGTGTGTGTGTGTGTGTGCGTGTGTGGGAGGTGGTATTCAATGTCGGCAGCTGGAAGTACTCAAGCTGCTGCTGCAGAGAGGGAGAGAGAGAGGGAGAGAGAGGGAGAGAGAGAGAATGAAAGAGAAGAGACGCCTGCACAAGAAAGAGAGGCTAAGAGAGGTACCAGCACAGGCTCCCTCTTTACAGGGGCTGAGCTCTTGCAGAGTGAAAGCCCCTATAGAAAGAAAGCCGGGTCATCTCAACATCGCAGCGGCTCTCGCACACACTCACAGGAACCTGCACGCACACACGCCGCACATGCTGAAACAGAACAACACCAGGGCCAGCGTGAGTTTAGTGAGTGCACAGCAGTCCTCCTCAGGAAGCGGGTCTTGTTTAGACTTACAGCTATGTGCAAAGAATAATAAGGAGCAGGACAATGTTAGTACAGACATGCAACACTCCCCCGTCAGCCTTTTATGTCTGCAGAATCTCCCTCTTCACTCGGACAGATACTCCCTTTGTGCAATATTGTAGATGAAAGAGGATTAGGCATACCTATGCTATGGTCAGTGCCGAGGCTCCCGCCCGGCGATGCCAAAACAGTCAGATGAAAGATCTCGTGGTTTTTTGAAACTCGCTGCAGGTATTTTGCCATTGCTCCTCCTGGAAGTTATTCGAGTTTACATCCTTTCTTTCTCCCTCTTTTCAACCCTCACTGTCATTTTTTCCCCTTCTTTCTCTCTCTCTTTTTTGGAGAAAGGTAATGAAGGGGAACCGAGTGACTCGGCGTAGGAGCCTGTGATTTTCACTGTGAAGTGTTAAAAGTTACAGGGCACAGCTGAACTTGTATATTCAGGCGTTTGGCAGAGTTACAGCTCCCGAGCTAAGCCACATGTTTCAAAGTTTCAAAGTTAACAGCAAAAGGAACAGGTGTCTCAGACAAGGTTTCTGTTCTTGGAAATATGTGTTTGTGTGCATGTGCTTTGTACGTGCGCCTGTACCGACCTCCTCTTCTTTCTGTCACATTAAAACATGCCAGTTCGGCTCGGGCCTCTTCTTTTTTTTTTCTTCCTTTTTACAGAGATCTTCACTGTAATGGACACCTCTAGTTTTGTGTGGGGGGGGGGAAATACAGTCCAGTACTTTGTGCTTGTCCCTGACAGAAACATCAGTGAATCAACCCAGCGATTTCAGTCGGTCATTCCGGAAGATTCTGTTACCTTTCAACAAGCAGAGTGGGCCCCCGGGCTGAGGCCAGGAAGAGGCCAGGGAAATGTAGGGAGGAAAGAGGGCAGAGGGAAACGCAGAGAGAGAGCGGAGATGGGACGAATTTTGATCAAGTATGCGAAACGTAAGAAACGAAAATAAGAAATCAGTCAGGGGTGTAGCTCTGAAAGTTTAAAGAGAGATTGCGAGTGTGGCGGGAGGAGAGGAAGGATCTTGAGACAGAGTGTAAGAGCTTTCAACTCGACTTGAAATCCTCGAGATCTAACAGCGCTCCAATCACAGTCCATTGACCTGGCAGGCCTGTGACAAATTATCCCAGCGGCTCTACATATGACTCAATCAGCATGGCGGATCGCTTTCTGATGAGCAATAGGTCTCCTCGTATATTATCTAAATCACCCCCTGATGGCTGCATCAACCCGTGCAGCCGAAACACTTTGGCAAAAGGGAGATCTTGAAATCAATTCCCGACAAAGGTAGCTGTTGTCTAAAGTGCACCTTACGTATAATGCACTTCATTCTTTTGTCACTTCTCCACAGTAGCTCAGGGCATAAAGCTATAATGTTTAAGTCGTGAACATGTGACATCTGTCAAGGGGTATGTGCACCATCGCCTGATGATTCAGCCTCTGGGGACAAGGGCCCATATTTCTGGGCTTCCGGTGTGGACAGGGGACTCTGTCTTCCATTAGGCGTACACCGTTTACAGTCCGAAGAGTGTCCTTTGTCACACGAGTTAAAGGTTACTTGCATCACGGTCAACGTGTTCCACCTCTTTTGCTCTCCATATTGATTGTTTACCTGCAGGCAACCAATGCCTAGGATTGGTCAAACTAGAAACGGAAACCCGAACCAAGATCTAGCCCCTCACCCTACAGATTCTGCTTCTTCACATTCAGAATCTATACATAAAGATTCCATCTGAATAAAAACATCTATATATTCAATGGTAAAGAAAGAAGAATGGGCAACTCAGTGACCGCAGCCATTGCATTCCGGCTGCGAAGACATAGCGGCCGCGAGGTTTAGTTTGAACCTCCGTTCACTGTCCATTACATAATGTCTAGATTGAATGGATATTGGATGCCACCACATCAAGGAGAGCCCCATCTGCGGCTGCAGGGTAGGTACACACCAATCACACATGAGAGACGAGCCGGAGGACACCTGATATGCCGCTGAAGGCGAGTGAATGGATTTACTCTCTGGAAGCCAACAGACCTCGCAGAGCTCTGAGCCATGAGTAGTGAACATCTAAAGGGCCCACCTCTCCTCGTGTAATTGAAAGTGCACTCACTAGCGGAGCAGCGAGAAAATGTGTATATACATCTTGCTTGAGAGATTCTCCCGGGAGGTTGTCTACTGGGCGTTTCATTTTAAGTTGCTATCTCTCACACTGGCAAACTAATCAGAGAGACAGATGAAAGGTGGGGGCCAGAGGAGGGGTCAGCTACTCAGTGATGGCTTCCTCTGATGGCTGCGTGACCCCTCACCCCCGTGCTAGAGGATCCTGGGTAAGGGATAAGCCATGTGTGATGATGAAACTCAAAATGCTCCCTCCTGGGGCAGTGATGACTTAACCCAACCTCCATAATGTATCTGCGTGTTTGAAACAGTAGTGATAAAAAAAAAAAAAAAAAAAAGATTTGCTTCACAAATTGTTGTGTTGTTGCTTTGTGCCGGTTGAATGTTTTATACATAAAACCTTAAACGCAGGAGAGAATCGAGCCAGAAATGCATAAACAGAGGCTAAACATTTCCTTGCTGCCCATTTAAGTCTTGTTCAGTGTAATGAATTCTCCATCTGCCTTCAAAGCGGAGATCTAGTCATCCATTTCTACGTTTGTAATTGGACATGTTACATAAACCAGATTCCTGTGCTCAATGGAGCCTTTCATTGCACGCTCATCAGACGAGGTAGCACCAGACAACAGCCATATTTACTCTTATCATGTTCGAACAAGCCCCACTTGAAACAAACTACTCTTCAATTTTAGATTAGGTGTCTGGGTAGAGCAGCGCACAACAACAACAGCAGCAGCAGCAGCAGCAGCCGGGTCGGGAGGTTCAGCGCCACGATAGGTTTACTGTCCCAGCACAGTTTCCACACTGCCGGTCAAATGAACCAACCTTATTTATACAGCTACAGCTCTGCGGCAGAGGAGCTGTAAAAAAAAAAAAAGTTAAAAGAACACCCCCCCCCTCCTCCTCCTCCTCCCCCCCGCTAACAGAACCAAAAGTGTGTTTTCGCTGCCTTTCTTCTCGGCATGGAAGCAGCACCGACCTAATGCTCAGCGGAGAGGATATTAGACTGTTTATGGTTTATTAATTGTTTCTGAGGGAGTGGAAGTCCAAGCGTGACATGCTGTTAACTACCATATAAAACATCCACATGTTCACAACATCTGGGGGCTTCTAAGTAAATAATGCAGTGAAATATACTTTCGACATAAAACATTTTTTTGGCTGGACCAGAAGGCACGTCTGCCTCCGCAGCTGCTTGGCCTTTTTAACTCCGTTAGTCGTGTCGGCACAAGTCCATTGTCGGGGGGGATCGGTGCCAGAAAACGACCACTGTGTTCAATTATATATCCGTAATTGTGTATGATGCCCATTAATCAAATCTAATAATCAGTTTTCAACGGCATATGGTTAGCAGGGCTGCACTGTCAAGTGGAGAGAAATACCGCAGTGTTTGAGTAAGTGTTCTGAACTTAAGAATACATTAAGTTAAAATGTCGTAATCAGGTTCATAATTACCATTAATGTAATTTCAATGCCAGCTGAGGCTTACAGATGCAAACCAGAATACTTAACAGTCGGATGAGGCGCGTGTGTTTGTGTGTTTGTGTGTGTGTGTGTGTGCGTGTCGGGGGCATAAAGAGAGGTGGGATTAAAATCTTATGTCATTAAAATCTGGCAGAGTATTGCTCTATTTACATGATGTAACCGTCCTCTGCCAGGGTGTGTCACTCAGGACTCCATCTGCTGTGAGTGCACAAGCCTGTGTGTGTGTGTGTATGTGTAGGTACTGTGTGTACAGGTATTGTGTGCAGTGCACTGGGTTTCTAATATGTGACCTAAGTGGTGGCCTAAAGCTTTCAGCTTTTTCCTGTGGGAAATAGAGGAGAGCTAAATAACTGTATCTATTATCTGTTCCAGTCACCCACAAACACTACAGACAATAGCTCTTAGCCAAGAGAAAGTGGTCCAGGTGTGACAGATATAACGTGTGTGTGTGTGTCTGTGTGTGTGCACCATCAAAAATGTCTGTTTCAGTCTCACTTTAGCCATTTTTCAGACCTGAACTCCTGGAAAGAATGCGGCAGGAGACTTTCCAGTCAGACACATTCACATCAAATGGAAAAGTCTCGTGAACATTCGGCTGAGAGGAGGCGCCTGGGTGGAGCGTGCAGGAGACAGGACATGACATGTCAATTCTGCAGAAATCACATGTTTTTGTTTACAGCACATCAACAGTGGCGTCGGGCCTTTTCACCAAAGGCTCTGGAGTCTCTCTTTCTACGAGGATTACACCTTTCTTTCATCCTGAGATATTTTTATTTATTTCAGTTTTGCTTCCATCACATGTTAGAAACATCATCAATGCTCCCACTTGCTGGTGGTGAATTCTCCAGACATTTTCCTCGTGTCTCTCGTATGAGCTCACTCTAATTTCCAGAGTTTTTACTCTGTGGGTGGAAGGAAAAGGTCTGGAAATGTCAGGAGCAACTGATACGGACAATTGTGTTCTCATACACAGCCCGTCCAGATTGTTTTACGAGAATATCCGGAGTAATGTTTCTTGAGAATAGACTTTGAAACTGCAAATATCGGTACAGTTCCTACAGGTCATGTGAATTCAAACCCCCCCTTTAACATTTCCATTAGACTGATTTGAGAATTTCAAAGCATCTTTTTGCAGCTGCGAACAACTCGAGTCCAGAGGCATTGGTGAATTGACCGGGACTTCGTCTGTCGGAGCTTTGATGTTTTCCTCATTTTTTCCTGTATTATTCTTTTCATCCTTTTTTTTTAATACGCTCACATTTAATGGCTCCATCAATGGGCTTCTTCATTGAGAACACCTGTGCTGCAGTTAAAATAAGCAGGCCTATCTAATACCTCTACCATCCTATGTCTATCTTTGAGCTTCTTCTGTTCCAATATAATCAAACAGGAAGGTACACATTTCCTGTCTTCGGCCCACATGGCCTGGAAGGTAACCATCAATATACATGCACGCTGCTGCCGCTCGTTTTTTATTTCCTCCTGCTTACTCACTCCGTCTGTCTGTCTCTCTCATTCTCTCCGTCTCTGTGAGGTGTGTTCCTGAAACACTGTGCTCACTTTCAAACAAAACCAAAAAAAAGGTAGCAAAGTTTGCCGGAGCTTTGAGCCTCCCCTTGATCTGGATACAAAGCCGCGAGGTTCATGTTGGTTCACGTTTGGTTTCCACTGCGAGCTCAAAGAGCTAATTGTGCTCAGCAACATCACAGCGTGACACAATGACTGACTAATGTATTAGCCATCGTTGTGTTTGATAGAGACACAAACGCACAAGCTCGGCGGCGGCGGCGGCGGAATGCCCGGCGCCGCTCGGAACACGCCTCGGCCCTTGTGATGTAGCGGCGGGAGCCTTGTCGTGGCTGCTTGGCTGTTTTGATGGTGGTCGGTGTCACGGCTGGTTCACATGTTGTTTTGATCCCTGCTGTCAGAGCCCCGGTGAGCTCACACAGACACAGCTGGCTTGGGTGGAGCCGCCAGGGGTACACAGGGAGTTGAAGGACATGGATCCTTGCCAACACATTTCAGACATAGCGCATATCTTACAAGTGCAGCTGAGAATCGGAGATAGGGGACCCTCGCCCCTCGCTGCCCACCCCGCCATCTGCCCACCTGGGGCTGGGGGGTCTGAGGCTTAGCTTCCATATTACCTGGCATGACAGGCCTGCCCTCAATCAACCTCCCAAACACACCTCACCTCACCTCTCCTCTCCTCTTCTCTCGTCTCCTCTTCATTTAATGTCTCTTCTCTTCTCTTCTCTTCTCTTCTCTTCTCTTCTCTTCTCTTCTCTTCTCTTCTCTTCTCTTCTCTTCTCTTCTCTTCTCTTCTCTTCTCTTCTCTTCTCTTCTCTTCTCTTCTCGTGTCTTCTCTTCTCATGTCTTCTCTTCTCGTGTCTTCTCTTCTCTTCTCTTCTCTTCTCTTCTCTTCTCTTCTCTTCTCTTCTCTTCTTCTTCTCCTTCTCCCTTTCAATTTTAATGACAGGAGTATGTAAGTGTGTAACTTGCCTCTTCTTAATGTCAGTCTAAATGAGAGATTACTGGCCTTTAGCAGGAGCAAAGAGGTAGGACGTTATTTTCCTCTCGCCGTCTAATTTGGTTCTTGCTCGGAGGGGACTGCAAGGTCAGCAAAGGTTAGTTCGCGGTGATGGTGTGTGTGTGTGTGTCTGTGTGTGTTTGTGTGTATGTGTCTGTGTGTGGTTGTGCGTGCAGACGCCGGTGAATGTGTGACAGTGTGTGGCTGGGTGTCTCAGCGGAGGTTACAGGTCTCCGAGTGGATATAATTAGAAACTTCCGTGCAGCTTTAAGAAAAATAGTCCGCTTCCCCTTGCTTGTTTTTCTTTCAGCATTTATCTCTCTTCTCTGGTGACACGATCAGGGAGTTAACCACCATGTCCATCCCTGTGTCTCAACTTGCCCCCGTTTCTCTCGACTGGTGTAAATCTCACATCCTGTTCCCCGCCAGCCAAATATAACAGTGGGGCTGGATAAAACACATGGAGGGGAATCCCTAGAACAAGCAAGCGTGAGGCCTCACAGAGTCTCACTCTTCTTTCCAAAGGAGGATCGAGGAATGAGGAGAGACGAAAAACAACTGTCTGGCATTAGCTTAGTTGTCATTGACTTACTTTAACTTTCTCAAACGGGAAAGTCAAACAGAACTCCACCACTTTCCGCTTGCATTACCCATTTCCTCGGGGTTGTGTGTCTGAAGTTGAGTGGCACTTTGGGAGCTGTCTATTTCATACATCATCACTGTAATCTGTAAGATGTGAAGATAATGTATAACAGGTCACTCCCACCGACATGAAAGCCCCTGTACATTTAGGAATCACAGTTATTACTCGAAACCTGTTGGCAGATAACTAAGAGGGAAACCTCCAGAGCCTTTCATCCTCCTGAAGTCTGTATAAATAATGGCAGTTACTAAGCATAGGCTGACTGAGTCATGCACCTTCTCTTGCCGCCGCTGGCTTGCCTCTGCTCCTATAGCTGTCACAGAGAACTTAGCACATACACACCCACCCACTTTCCCACATTCAAAAATGCATGGTTAGCTTTATGTGGTTTTACATGGTCAGAGCCTGCGGTGGGGGGGGACTGAGTGGTGAGGGAGACCCTGAGAACAGCTGATTATGTTAGACCACAGCGACGAACATAATCAAGCTTTATGCCAAATGCTTCGTGATTTCACAGCTTTCATTAAAGACTACTATGTCTGAATGCATGTGTAAGTTGTGCCTGTGATGGTGATGGAGGTTTGCACTTTTACTTTTTTTTCTTTTATTTGTGTGTATACACTTTTTTTTGTAATCTATCTAATAATTTCATGAATCCCTTTTTCTGTTTAACACTTTTTTATTGGTTTTCTTTGGGTTATCAATAAAATTATACAATTACACATCACAAATCTGATGGATATATCCCTATAAAACCCACCCACCCCCAGCCAGCCTACCCCATGCAGCAGAAGTAAATACAATAGAGACACTTTAGAATATGTATATATATATATATATATGTATGTATATAGGAATATTAGATTATTACAATAAAATTACAAACAACACTGCTGCAAGACAAAGCAGAGAAAAGAAAGAGGAAAATAAAAAATGTAAATAAAATAAAAATAAATAAATTAATTAATAAAATAAATCAGTAAATAAAATTTAAAAGAAATAAAATGAGGGAGAAATGTTAATTTTAACGGCCTCACACCCAGCAAATGTATCGTTAAGGGCCCAAGGATGTTCAACACACAATACATCCAATATTTAAACATTTCTGATAAACAGGGGACCAGCTCTCTGTAGCAGCAGCGGCTGGGACATCGGCGAGCTCACGACAACTGATTCTCCAGTTCGGGGTTCTGAGTACCGAGTCGAGGCTCACCAAACTTTGAATCAACAGGGCGAACAGCTCTTTGTGCAGCAGCAGTGGTGCAGCCTCAGGGTCCGTTTTACAGTAAAAAAGAAATAAACCAAGTCATTACCACAGGCCAAACAAACAGCTCACTCCAAACAGACAGGAACCGCCCTAGTTTAGATAATAAAACAGTTGCATGAAGATTGAAATGATGTGGTTTGGTACCGTGCATTACTTTGGGGGAGGGTGGGGTTGGGCCTCCCAGGTCCCGTTTGCCTAACCCTAACCCCAAAGTCCCCAGAGAAGCTCCTGGAGCCACAAGTGAAAGCTGCATTGGCACATAGAGCAACAGTTAGCTGATGTGAAATCTCCCTACTGATCCATACACAGAAGCAAAAGGATGTTTTCTCTCCCCCCCCTCAGCTTTGAATTGAACCTATATACAGCTAATTAAACATTTTAATCAAGGATTGCCCCGTATTGATCCCAATCTGCACTAAGGAGAGGTTAGTGTTAACCAGACTATCCTGATTATGCCTGCTCCAATAGAGCTGTCACTCACCCTCTCAATGATCCCATCAACCCCCCCCCGCCACTGTCAAGACGGCGGACCAGTTGAAAAACAACGAGTTGAAGCCATCCCGGACTTATAATTAATCTGGTGTCGACTTCTATTGACACATCCACTCTTTGATTAAATAATTACCTAAGTGCCATAAGCCTCAGTGATTGAGTCATAATCCTGAATAAGCTGTAACCAACTATGGTCACCTTCCTTCGCTGCGATTAGCTCATCGTTTGCTCGGCTGCCAGCGCGGCGGCCCCCCCATCTGTTCTGCTGCGGTTCTGTGACAGCAGTTTTGGGTTTTGGGTGTTAATGGAGCCTGGTAACAGGTTCTCATCCGACTGCTGGTTCACTTAGACGGAGTGCGCGCAGGTGCGTACACGTGCGCACACACACGCCGGGGTATGCAAATACGTTCACACGCATGTCTGCACACTCTGACAAGTGCAGTTTCTCATATTATACCACTGCTCAAACCCACACACAACAAAACCGCACACACACACACCTCTTTTCACACACACACTCGAAAAAACACATGCGTGCGTCTGCCCACCTGCCCACCGAGCACTCCCACACCTCACACATAAACAGCTTGGCATCTGTCACAGGGGGGGGTCACACACACACAGACACACACACCAAGCAACACAAACACACCCGGACACACAAGCACCGTCCTGTTGTCTGCAGCGAGCGTGCCCTTTTGACCCTTTGACAGGTACACGGAGGATCTCAAAGTGAGGGGAGAAGCCCAGGAGCAGGTCTACAAGTCAGAGCTGTGCCCTCTCCATAGGTAGCTGTCCAAGTCCTCAGGGCTCCAGGGGACGGCACTGCCTCTCCCAGGAAGCTATAACTCTCCTCTCAGGAAGTGAGGTGTGTCTGGGACGTTATCTACATCTGTCTGGGAGAGAAGCAGGAGGACAAGAGGTCAGACAAGAATGGGACCACTTATATCATGTTTTATGTATGACGGGTGGCATGTGTTTGAATATTTACATGTGTCTGAGGGTGATGCAAATAGAGAGGAAAAAAAGCGAGGAAGTTCAGAGAACTGCGCTTCCTTTGTCAACAAAGACTCTCGGTAAACAGTCGAGCGTGATGCAATTCCAGAGCCAAGCCAGAAACACCCGCAGCGCATATCATCCATCGATCAGAGCTCCACCTGCATATCTTAAAGTTTTTCAAAATCAGTGATCAAGTCCCAATCGAGGATTCAATTAAAGATGATTCCTTACCCCGTGCGACTCGATAAACAGACTTTTAGCATGGAGTCGAGTATTTTTCCCATCTTATCATATCCATTAAAAACAGGTCTGACCTTCAAATTGCGAAAATTGATTTCAACACTCAACACTCCTTCTTTTCCATTCCTGATGGTTTCTCTAATTCCCTCTGGTCCGAGGTATGTTGAACGACCCCTGAAATAACACGTTTGAGGAATATAAATGATCAGACCCCACAAAGTCAAGTTAAAAGCTTTCGGGGGTGATCCGCGTGAACTCTTCCAACACTCCCAGGCATATCATTAAAAGGTACTTTCTAATTTCTATAAGAGTAAATTAGCGCCTAGGCTTCATTGTTAAATCATGGCTGGTGGCACATAGCCCGGGGAGATGGATTGAATGGATCAGAGAGGGTTGGACAGTCACTGGATAATTTTGACAATGGGGTTTGGGGGTATCATCCATCACTCAGGAGCTTACATGAAAGTTTTGACAGGTAGAGGTCATGGCAATGTGGCAGGAGCCAACAGAGATGGATGCCTTTAATTTGGGTAATGAAGAGTTAACCATCTTGGGAGAGCACGAGGAACATTAAATGGGAGAACCAGCCGCCATTAAAAGAAAGTCTTATTTAATTCCTCCAGCCCTAATGAAAGACATCGAAACACAATCCTTGATTGACAATGAGGTCCCAGCTGTAATTCCCTGCAGACAGTTCACTTTAGTTCCCTCCCTTGTTAATCTCAAATATAATGACTTGCAAAACTAAGGTTAAATGTGGCAGCGTGAATTCATTATCACTAATACATTAGACCATAAGATGATTTACAGTGCGGTCTCTCTCTTATTTTCATTAGCGGCGAAATGGCTTTTATTTAGCCGCGATTGCTCTGGCCTGTTCCTCCTCGCCATCAATCCCACGAGCGTGGTCATTGTCCTCCGCTACATCTGACCTCCTCCCTCCAGAATGGGAGCAAAGAATGAAAATATGTACGAACAGACAACCAGGTGAACAAAATTATTATTCTGCGTTTTAGTGGGAGTACAAGACCCCTCTTTATCGCTGCCTTCGGAAATTATATTCATCCGGAGCTGTCATTCAACTTCATCCTTGACCCTGGTCTTATTGTTGCCGGCTTAATGGTGGTGCTTTCCCCGAGATAACAGTTAATGCGCCAGTGTCTACCAGCCAAAGGCCCGGGAAGACTATCTCCCACTAAAACACCGGGGACCCTATCTGCATACTGAGCTGATAGTTATATGGACATTCCACATGCATGTGCCCTTGTCATTCATTAACCAACAGAGATGTATCTGAAATGCATGTTTCTTCCCAAGGTATAATTCCGATACGTCCGCCACAGAGTAGATTGAATATGGCATAACATAGTGGGCACTCTGTGGCTTGGACAACACTCCCTGTCTATTCATATTAATGCTGTCATACATAAACCAGCCTATTAAAGTTATACACCTGCAGGCAACAAATGGCGTAGGCCCAATTTGCATTGCGGAAAATTGCATATATGTATAGATATCCTGTATCACCACTTGTTTGCTGCAGTGGGAAATCAGTGCTGGTGTATTTTCGGATTCACGCGTGCGAGTTTCGGTCTTTCGGGTGCGTGTGCGTACATTATAACGTGTGCTCTGACTGCTGTGCATAAATGTGACAAATTGTAACAGTTCGCTAAAGAAGCCGCGGCAGCGATGGTGAGTGACAGGAAGGTTATGGGCTCCTAATGACAGGGTTTTAAAGCTATAGCCACCGCTAATTGGGGTGATGTGTCCGTCCCGTTGTCCCCCCAAGACATGTCTCGCTACCAGGGATTAGCCATGATTAAGGCACTGGTCTTCCTAGTGCTTTGAGACCTTTCACAGTATTTATCCACAATGGTCAGATTACTCCAGTGATGGACAGATAGAGATCACGGGGGTTGAGATATATCTCGACAGTTAGTTTGAAGCCTATTACAGACGCCTCGGATAGTGTGGCTTTGAAAGTTATATACTGTACATCACCAGATGTGATAGGAGACGGTGCCCTATACGCTGCCGTCGACAGAAAGCCAATGATATATTTATGCAATCAGCTTGTTATATAAACGTGGTTCAAAAATAATGCCTCGGGACTTTTCACACTTCTTGTTAAAAGGAAAGTGGAGGCAGCTCTTACCGAAAACACAATTACGGAGTGTAAAATCATTATGTTGTGTTGGCAAACAATTTAGTCTAGCGTCACACTAAGTGCGCTACAATTGTTCTCCCCAATTAACAAGACACTAATTATGTGTTGCTTCCTTTACAGGTTTATCGGGAACTCTGTGTTTCATGAGCCGCCTCCTTTTCTTCCTCAAACACTTTCCTGGTAAAGCTTCAAAACGACGAAATATTCATATGAAAGTTAAAAAAAAATCCCAATTCCTGATGGAATCATTTCACTGTTCTTAAAGGGAATAAGAAATCTCCTGAAGTGAAAAATTAGAAAACAAGTTTCCGCCTGAAAGTCGACCTACTAGAATTCACAGCACTGATCCACTACACAGAGTCATACAGGGAACTGTACAAAGGAATAAATCTGAAGCATGAATATTTATTGAATGTAGATTTTTTTTTATTGCTACTTTTCACCAGGCAAACTGAGGTCACCAACTGTGAGCCTCTCAGGTCATTATACTGCTAAACACACGCAGCGGTCACAGTAAACACATTTCCAGGGAAAAAAACACATTCATTTAAATTATTTTTCCGTTAGACGTGGGGTTGTCACACGATCAAAAGTGCTCATCCTCGCTCTCCTCCTCCTTGTTAGCCCATGTCTGTTCCAGAGAAACCTCTCATGTTTTTTCCATTTGTGGAGACAGCTGTGAATTTAAAAGGGGAGCCGGAAACTCTACCTTGTTAAAATGAATTGTCATTTATGCTTGACGGACACTTATAATGAGATTAGCGCGGCGACGTATCAAAGAGGAAATGTTGGAAATAAGAGAAGAGCTAATCCGCTTGCACTTTCATGAGCAAATTCATTCTTTCCACGGTTTCTGAAAACTTTGCTTTCCTGTTCATTATCTCAATTGTCTTACAGCGCTCGTCTTGTAATCCTGAGCTCCTCCGCCGTCACTGGAACTTGCTTGAAAAAAACCCCAGGAGACTGGGATAATAAAGGGGGCGAATTTTGTGTTGACGATATCACATTTGTATTAATATTTCTTACGCAGGTATAAAGCCTGTTTGATTTTTGATAGAGGTAAATTACTTCCACACATTTACATAACCAGTAATGAAAAACACGCATACACATTTACAGTGTCTAATCACGGTGCTGTATACAATCAAGGGCTAGAAATTGAGACTCGCAACCATAGACTGTGTATAAGTATATAAATGTACCAGCACCAGCTGGCTAGCCTCAGTACAGGTCATTAACCCTGCCTCCTCCATGTTCGTGGATGGGACATGGACCATGGTCAGTTTAGGTATTTCTTGTCACACTGATGTTTGTTCAAGTGTTTTGGGATTTTTCAAGTAAATGTTGTTTTAATTAGTTATTGGATGATGTTAAATTTGGTAAAACATCATGATTGACAGCTATGATTGACTCATGATTGGTCCAGCACATGTATCGGTGGCACCTCACTACCATCTCTCCATATATATATATATATATATATATATATATAAAGATGGATGACATAACGGCACCCCAAAAGGCAAGCCAAAGTTTCTGACTGTTAGTGGATGGGTCATTGGTCATTTCGGAAGGTTAAAAGTAAAAGTACGCAAATTTCTTAAAGGCGGTCCATGTCATTTTAGGACATTCTTATCACACTGATGTTTTTTCTGGGACTTTAATGTGTTATTTATAAAACAAGGTGGAACATTGTGATTGACAGCTGAGATTGACTCCTGATTGGTTGAGCGGGTGTATTGCCGGGACCACAGTTCCACCTCTTAATCCTCCAGAATGGCAGCGTTAGTATCCAGGATATTTAAGCTTTGTTTCTAGATAGTGGGAAAAAGGAATATCTATAGATACAGTCTCTATACTATTGACACAAAAAATAATTAACACTCAAATTGCTGGATGTTTTTAGGATATTCAAGAACTTCTGAAAGCAACACCTTTGACTCGCTCCTTCAATGAAGACGCCTGAGAAGATTCTGATGAAAGTGTCGAGCTCTGCCCCACCTGAGTCGGCGAGCGGCTGTGATTTGACACACTCATTACCAAACCTTCTATTATTGATTTCTAGATAGTTGTTAAACACTCAGCCATGCACACAGCTTAGCCTTTCCATATCCCTGAGTCTCCTCCAATAACCTTTACTGTTAAGATGGAGATAGCTCTCGGAGCACACACACAGGGATGCGGAGGATTTGCAAAAGAGGACATTTATGAAAATCTTTCTTGAAGCCCGTCTGAGGAATCTTTAAGAGACATGAAGGAAAGGGCAGTGAGTCGGTATATGGAGAGGACACACTGACGCTCTGATATGGATGGAATGCTGGAAAAAATAGCAGTCTATATGTGCATATGTAATGCAAAGTAAAAAGGGAAGTCACAGGACTCGATTGAAGTTCTCTCCTTTTCTGTTTTCTCCACTTGGTCTCTGAAGACGTTCACTCAGAACATAAATGTATGTGAGGACAACTTTATTCGTAGCCTATAAAGGTTGGTATTGAAACGACCTTCGCCGTGGTCTTCAGTGTGTATTTAAAGGAGTTCTAATCTACATACAAGACAATACACTCTCTAAACACCAGTTGTCATTTTCAGGGCAAAATGAGTGAATATGCAGGAATGTGATGAATCAGGGCGGATAAGAGGCCTAAGGCTGTAGTATCTGATTTCAGATTGGTGTGCAACATCTCCAGAGCTTTTGGCCGCACAACTGGAAAAAAGTATGTTTTCATTCTGGCCCACATGATTATGATTATGTTTACAAAAGTTGCGCAGTGTTTACTTGGGGTGTTTTTGTCGTCATGCCGGAATGACATTTCTTTACATCTTTTTTTTTTGTTTCCCTGCTGTTTTCTTGGACTGAATAAAGCGGCCGAGGGTTCAACTAATTTCACTTCAGTTTTCGGTGCTTATTTGTCACAATATGTGGTTTGAGGGATTGATTTTCCCCCTCCCACTACGTTGATGAAACCCCTGTGAGTGTGTGTGAAGGGGGGGGGGGGGGGGTGAGGAGGGGTTCCTCCTCTGGGAATTCATCTTGTGCTGATAACTTCTTTGAGCTATCTTATCTTCTCACTGTTCAAACAAGAGTGAATGCTCAGATTTACTCCAGGTGTTTGTCTCTCCCCGGCTCCATTTCATCTTGTTTTTGTTTTCAAGGTTAAAGCCTGATTGTTGCAGCAATGCTGGGCTTTTTATTTTTTGTCCGGCCATGTTGAAGCTTGTGACTAACTCCCTCTGTCATTTGTCGAAAAAGTCATTTATAACACAGTGAGCAGCTGAATTCTTACATAAGACCGTGTTAGGTTTGGTTTCACCGCAGCAAAGAAAGTTAAAGGATAAAAACTGCTGTTAGGAAATTACCTAATTACCTTAAAAAAGGTTTTAAAAGTAAACATGGGGTTAAAAGGGCTGCATGTGACAGATACATTTTGATTAGTGCACTAATTATTTAAGTATAAGGCAGCTCACAACAATAAATCAACCCCTCATATTAATTAAAAGAATGTGAGGAAGCCATCAAACGAAAATAAATTGAAACAAACAGTCCCTGACTCTAATTCTGGCCTGGCCTACCTACTAATTATTAAACCTCAGGACCTAACACAATGCCGCCTGAGATTTGTCCACGGGGAATGGATTCTCAATTTGTCATGCTGCTTTGAACTGTCACTATTCAACTGGTGGTGCAAAGATCATAAACCAGTAAAACTTCAGAGCACAGGATGCGACTGAGGGTGACTAAGCACAGCGGAGGGGCCCGCTCCAGTCGCTCTGCAGTGTAGTCAACACTATCTTATCTCGCGGGGGGGGCAAGTCCAGGCTGGCCAGCAGGGAAGCGGAGCACAGCGCGGCTTCAGTGGGGAAAAAGTCCCACACTTTGTAGGAAACCAGTAGTTAAAATGTGGATCTATTTCTCCAAGACTGATGATGTTTTGGTTTCAATCTCGACAGCGGCGACAAAATGATATTAATGAACTTTCCTACTGCTAAACACCGAGTTTGTATTTTCTTGGGGTAGCGATTTGTAGTTTTCATCCAGTCCTTATTAACACGGTAATAATCGCTTTTTTTTGCTGTTGCTTCGTCATTTATTACGTTACACAATCGTACAAATGAAACTTCCCCTCGCTCTTTCTACAGTCAGCACCGGTGTGAGAGGGAGCAAGACCTGACCTGCAGCCATACAATCCATCAGCATTAGTCCTGCGCAGGCTCCAGACTAAACACACTCTCATTACAGTGGCTGCGAGCGCCTGCAGGGCTCTTCCACCGCACAAGTTTATTAACACAAGACACACAGTGTACAATACTACAACGAGGTACGCCGGACTCTTACAATAAACACCGCTTCAATGCTCCCGGTGTACAATTAAAGGATTTAGATGGTCCGGAGCTTATGGGGAATGACATGGCAATATGGTGACTGTAGAACATACTGTACTGTGCGAGCCGGAGTTTCTCCAGGATGATGTCATCTCCTTCAGGCAACTGTGGATTCCTGCTGCTTTGTGGGGCAGCGTCTGTAGAAAAGTCTGTGAAGAGAAAGAGAGAGAGAGGGAGAGAGAGAGAGGAACTGAGACAGAAAACTCTTCACGCTTTTCCTGCAGAATCCAAACAGTCGTCACCTACGCAGACACTGATTAAACGTAGCCGGCCAATAAAAATCCAATTCGCATTTATCACATTCGCGGGTGCCATAATTGGCTTAGTCGCAAAGTATCTAGTTACAAATTACAAATGTCCGACACCCACACGGGTCCTCGTGCTTCTCATTGGCCACGCTCAAAGTTTATAGCCTCCCTCTGGGTTTAGTGCGTGCTGGAGTGGTTGGCTGAGGAGGTTATTGAAGTTTAACAAATCATCACGAGTGGATGAGATGTTCAGATCCTTGAGAAAAAAGTGTATTATCAGCTAAATGTGATTAAAGTTTCAAAAGTTAAATACTGATTATGATTAATGCGGTGTTATATTATTACCTCCATCAAGGAGGTTATGTTTCCCTCTGTGTTTATTTGTGTGTTTATGGATTATGGAAAACTAGTCAACCGGTTTTTCATGAAATTTACTGCAGGGGTGAAGCATGACCCAAAGAAGGAGCCCATTACGCTTTAGTGCAGATCTGGATTAGGGGGACTGGCAATGGTATGTACTATTTTCTATCATTAGATTATTACTGCTAATCTATCCAATGTAAACCTGAATTTGTCCAATTCAGCATCTTATTTCATGGTCTATTAATCTGTGTCTGCAAAATAACTGTAACTAGCATTACACTACGTAGAGTGCATACCTCCAACAGGGCCCAACAAACCCTGTATGAATCTATTTAAATTCACTACATGTCCAGCCTTTTATATGGATCTGCACAAAGTTGCAATACTCAACCTCCTTGGCCGAGGCAGATGTAGCTGAAACATAATGTGAATGTGATAAAGTATAATATTTGCCTCTGTAATGTAGTGGAAAAGAAATATGAAGAAACATTAACAGGAAATACTCAAGTACAAGTACATGTAGCTGAAGTTCAAGTAGGAATGAAATACTTGTCTGTACTTGTGTAAGCTCACTACCTGATTCCCACCACTATTTATCAAAAGAAATATAGAAATGTTACGGGGAAAAAATACACAACTTCATAATTCAATCCACTAGATGCATGAACTATATTCAGAATAACATTTGCTCCTTTTAAATAAGAGGAAAACCGTTACACGTTCAAGTGAACACGAGGAACCTGCAGCTCCTGCGCTGGATTGTGTTTGCGTGTGTCCCTGTGACAAACATTCCAGCACAGTCCTCAAGCATCATCTGTTTACATTCACGACAAGATACTCCAGTCTCAAGTATCTGCTAAGCATCAGACCTTGAGAGACAGAGACCACATCAAGGAGGTCAACAAAGAACCTGACACCCTGGAGATACATTTGCATTGAGTTGAGAATGTAAAGCAACAACGAGGCATAAAATGGCCTGGGAGGCACCAAACACTCGCAGTAAAAACAACAGCCTCCGAACGGCTGTGAAATCCTTCCTCGTTGTGGAAAGCTCGTCTTATCTTGAAAGAGAGAGAGAGAGAGGAAGCAGAGAGCGGGATCTTTTGAGGAATGAGAGCAGAGCGACAGGCGGCCGCGGCGAAACGAATCACGCCGCAGCTGACACGACTCGTTTTAGCATCATCTCACAAGTTAAGACAACGAGTTGGGCCTCAGCGACCGACAACGAACGCACAATAAACCTATAAATCCCCAGGTGTATGAGCAGATATCTGTTTTCACCTCCAGCCACAGCCCTGGATACAGAGGAATCTGTGTGGAAGGAGTCCTGCCGGGTGGATTTACCTTCTTCTACAGGCAAACTGATGGGACTTGTTACATAAATTCTATGCAAAGCACCAGATTACCATAAAGTGACTCCGCTATACGGCCTAGAAAATCACCATTTCACTGCACGGCAATAAACACCGTAACCCGAGTACACAGGATACTCAAGAATGTGTCTGTCAAGTGAGAAGTTAATTTGCGTTTTCATGTGCTACCAAAACAACCCCACCCTCCCCCCCCCCCACACACACCCCTTTCCTCACCACCGGCTTTTACCCCCCCCCCCCCCTGCAGCCATTGTGAAGCCATCAGATAGTGGCTTCCAGAAGTCCACACCTGTCTTAGGGCTATGCAGAGGAGATGGATCCATGCATTTTGAGCATCAGATAGCCTCCAGCCAGGGTGAGTATTGATCTAACGCTTCACTGGCCCTTTGTGAGAGCAGCAGCTGCTTTGGGGGGCTTTTAGATAAGCAATGCAAAGGGGAATTGTTTTCTCCTGAAATGCTCTTTCAGTGTTTGTGCATGAAAACCATCACTTAATTCAACACTCCATCGCTCTGGAATGAAAATGTCCCCTCCTCTCCCCTGACGTGAAAAGGCAGCAAATAAGCAATAAGCACTAAAACATCTGCCTTTGGGGTATTGGATAGCGAACGGGTATTAGAAAATCACACGGTGATAATGCAGCTCTCTGGATTTTTTTCGCTGTTTAATCATGTGTAATCTCTAGAGTGAAAAATGAAATGAAAACACAACATGTTGCAGTATCCCACCACAACTCTCTCTCTCCCTCTCTCTCTCTGTCTCTCTATCTCTCTCTCTCCTCAGTCTGATCACCAGTCACTGAATGAGGCAGCCGGGTGGGGTGGGAGGAGGTGGGGAGGGGGTGTGTGTATTACTGGCGCATATGTGTGTGTGTGTGAGGCAGGCAATGGCGATGAGACCCTCCCTGAGATGACTCATAGGCTGCATGGGCTGACACCAGCACCTCATTCACAGCCAATAATGAGCCATGCTAATGAGCAGGACAACCGCCCTGCATGCTCATCATTAAGCAGTCCTGTGATTCATGTCCAGCATTAAACCATCATATAAAGAGATAAGGTTGGCTGGAGCGGGGCCGGGATGAGATATGAATAGACAAGGGAAAAAAACCTGTCACTGCAGGTAATACTTTGTATGATACGACTGATCTGTATTTTATTTTTCTGTTATTAAAAAATCAGGATGGAATAAAACCCAAATTTAGCTTTTTTTTTGTATTTTAGGGGCAGTTTCCTTGAATCCCTCACAATCATATTATAAACATCTGCTTGCAAAGTGTGCATATATATGACACCATGCTATCAATTCATTTGAAATAACCTCTTCCACCCACATCGGCACTGATCAGATGATTAAACTCCCGTCCAATGAATCCATCAGGGGAAAAAAAAAATAAGATGCTGACAGTAAAACATGCATGTGCATGTGCCAACCTCCTGAGACTCCTGCTCCAACACATATCTCTGATAAGGCTTAATCAGCACAGGGTGGTCATGATAAAGCATTTCAGTCCTATCTCTGTCTGGGAGGGAGACGCAGACAGGGGGGGCTGCCTCTCTCTCTCCCAGGGATGGAAAAGCCAAAGAGCTCCTCTATCTCTCCCAGCGGTTTTCTCTCGCTCACGCTGCCACCGGTCTCCTTACCCCTTGTCTTCCTTTCCCCCCTGTGTGCCCCCTTTTTTTTCCTTCCTTCCCTCCCCTCCTCACTCTGCTTTTCTAGCTGCCTCTCCCTGTATCAGAGACACTTCTTAAGCCCCAGCTGGGGAGAATAAGGTGGCTGGGTTGGGGGGAGGGTTTCAAAAGGGTAAGTGATTGCCCTCTAGGGGACGAAGCAGAGAGAGAGAGAGGAAAGCAGGACGCCTTATCGCCCCAGCCCTCCAATAGCACTGCTGGCTACCACCCAGAGCCAGCGGGGGGGTGGGGGGTGTTGCAGGAGACGCCAGCTAGATGCATACACTGCCTCTTGACACAGCAAACTCAGCGGGGAGCCTTCCATCCGTGCCGGGCTGCACGGGCTCAACTGGAGTCTGCACAGCCAAATGTTGCCGTCTGAACGAGTTGTTATTGCTGCGGCTGCATGTGTTGCTGTGTTCTACACGGGCTGTCATCCAAATGGAGGAGAGATCACAGAATGTGTTTATGATTTTGGATGAGAGAATTTTTTTTAAATTTTATATAAATAGCAGCTTATCACAATTACATTGATCACAAACGATACGATACCATGTGATTCAGGAGGTGAAGATATAACGACATACTGTACGATATGATTGGTTACGATACTATAGGTTACAATACTATACAATGCTAGAAAGGTTACGATATGATACAATACAATATGATACAATAGGATAGTTCACGATGCGATGCAATAGTTTAAGACAACATACAACCTGATATAATGTGATATATTCGATACAATACGACACAAAAGGTTATGACTCAATACGATACTTTATGATCGGTATGATGTTCCATGCTATAAAACGACTCTTTGATTAAATCTAAATGTGGCATCACATTCACCACTTGTGTGTCTGTGTGTGTGTGTGTGTGTGTGTGCATGGATGTTTCCTTGGAGCAGACCTTGAGATCTTGAGACCAAGAGATGCTGCAGGTGTGTTTTGGGAACACACTCTCTCTCACACTACAAACCAGATCTCTAAAGCAGAATGTGCCACTGACCTATTTCCTTCATTCTGGTGTGGACCTGGAAAACAAATAGGACATGAAGGGGAATCACGGCGAGAAAAGGAATAAAAGAATGTTATAGATAGCACATTGCCACACACAGACATGAGGTTACACTGAACCTAACGGTGACATCCAGTCTTCCTCTGAAGACATGAGCAGCTGCTAACATGCATGCTTCTCCACAGCAGCCAGTGAGGCAGGCAGGCAGGCAGGCAGGCAGGCAGGCAGGCAGACGCACCCAGGCGCCTGCAACAGTGTCCAAGCGCCACCTTCAGTATCCAACCCATGGTGATGTGTGTGTGGGGGGGAGCAAATAATCACAGAGTCTACATCTCTTCCTCCAGACACATCTGAGCTTGATGACTGGCTGGAGAATAAAACCTCCTTCCTTCTGCCACGCGTTTTTTATCATTTTGTCTTCACTTCTAGAAAAAATAAGGAAATAGATGTTGGGGGTGTGTTGTGTGTTGTGTGTGCGCCGTGGTGTTCATCTGAGGAGAGCTCGGTGCTAACTGCGTGTTTAATATGCCTGTCTCGCCCCGCGTGTCGCCCCAGACACACTGTGTGTACCACCCCCCCACCCCCCCCCTTCCTCTCTCTCCTCCCTCCTTCCAACCCCGACGCGCGCAAGGGGAGGGAGGAATGAAAAAAAAAAAAGGGGTTGAGGAGGGGAGAGTCTTGGATGGAGAGTCTGCAAGGGCGGAGTGGAAGCGACGTGATTGGCCGGGCCGGGCGTGACGCAAGGGAGATGAAAAAGCCGATAACTAGTTAAGAAGGCAGTTTGTAACTCTGGAGAAAGAGTGTACGAGCTGGAGAGGAACATTACGCACAGAGAGAGGGACGCAGAGAGAGAGAGAGAGAGAGAGAGAGAGGACGAACCCGTGCGCTTTTTTACGCACAGAGCTGAAGCGGTGTGTGTGTTTCTGCTGGGGTGGGGGGGGGAACTGACTGTGAGACACTGCTGCGGCGTCCCGGACACAAAGTGACTGGAAGAGCCGGGGGAGGGAGGACTCACGATGGTGCAGCACACCGACACCAGCGAGACGGACGGCAGCATGTCCAGGGAGGCGACGGACTCGGAGGAGAGTGAGTTCATGGCGTGCAGCCCGGTGCCCATCAACCCGGACTGGTGCAAGACGGCCACCGGCCACATCAAGAGACCCATGAACGCGTTCATGGTGTGGTCCAAGATCGAGCGGAGAAAGATCATGGAGCAGTCGCCGGACATGCACAACGCGGAGATCTCCAAGCGGCTGGGCAAGCGCTGGAAGATGCTGAAGGACAGCGAGAAGATCCCGTTCATCCGAGAGGCCGAGCGGCTGCGGCTCAAACACATGGCCGACTACCCCGACTACAAGTACCGGCCCAAGAAGAAGCCGAAGCTCGACAGCAGCTCCAAGGCGTCCGCCGCGGCGCCTTCCCCGGAGAAGTGCGCCAAGATGAGCAAGACCCCCAGCAAGAAGTGCTCCAAGATCAAGAGCAAGAGCGGCTCCTCCAGCAAGTCGTCGCACGGCTACGGGGACGAGTGCGGAGTGTTCTCCGGCTTCAAGGTGACCAAGGCGGTGAAGATCGAGGTCGAGAGCGAGGAGGACGACGACGACTACGAGGAGGACTACCGGATGGGGATTAAGCCCGTGGACGAGGGGCGCCTGAGGCCGTACAATGTGGCCAAAGTTCCCGCGAGTCCAACTTTGAGCTCGTCGGCGGAGTCCGAGGGGACGAGCATGTACGAAGAGGTGCGGAACCACAACAGCAGACTGTTTTACAACATCAAGAACATTACCAAGCAGAGCGCGTTGCAGTCACCAGCATCCTCCAGGTCGGTGTCCACATCCTCCTCCTCCTCATCCAGCAGCAGCTCCTCTTCTTCCGGCGAGGACGCGGACGATTTGCTGTTTGACTTTAGTTTGAATTTCGCCCCCAGCGCCCCAGGCTCGGAGCTGGGCAACCCCAATTCAGGAAACCTCTCCCTGTCTCTTGTGGATAAGGACCTGGACTCTTTCAGCGAGGGCAGCCTGGGCTCTCACTTTGAATTCCCAGACTATTGCACGCCAGAACTCAGTGAGATGATTGCCGGGGACTGGCTGGAGGCGAACTTTTCCGACCTGGTCTTCACATACTGAACTGTGTGAGAGAGAGAGAGAGAAAGAGAACGAGATGGAGGGAGGAAGACAAAGTTTCCTCTTGTAATAACAGAGAAGGGAGCGTTGAAATTATATATGTGTCCCGGTCAAAGTTGTCCCTACCGCCCCTGCCTCCTCCTGTCTGTGGGGTTTTTACCTGAAAGGTCCTAGGTTGGTTGAGGACCAGGAGGCGAGGTGAGGTTTGAGGAATGAGATGCGTATGAAGATGGTAGCAAAACAAAAAAAAAATAACATAAATAAAAAACAACAGCAAAGTCTGCAGGCGTTTTTTCTGGCAGCATGACAGGGTTTTTATGGATTTTTCCCCCCTTTCCAGTAGGTCTGCATTTACTGTTCAGCTTAAACGGACCACAAAAGGGAAAAACGTGAACACTTCTATGCATCTTATCCTCTTAAAACTAAAAAAAATAACTGCAGGGAGCTGAAAACGGACTGTGGACTGACTCGAAGCAAATCTGTGAACTGACAATTGTTCAGGATGTTACTTTACAACGGTTTATGTAATTTCTAAATGCCGCAAAAATGTTTGTTTTTCTCTGTTCTTTTTGTAACTGATTCCGTTTTACCTCCTGGGTTTGGACAAATTACGCAGCCTAGACCTCTGCAGAGTACAGGTGTGGAGGGGAACATTTTGATACATAACAGACCTCATCTTTTTAAAAGAAAAGTAAGATATTTTCAGGCATATTTTTGTACAGTTCAAAGGGAATGTTCTTACTGTGCTTTCAGTGAGTTTCAGGCACTTCTTCCCTTTATCCTTTGTTTTTACGCATGCAAGGGAGTCCTGGTTTTTAAGGATTAAGTTAAATTAAAACTTGCATCAAAAATGCCTTGTGATTTTAAACTAGGTTTTTGTACAGTTGTAGAGCAGATTTGTTGAGTATTTGTAGACGATACAATGGCATCATGGGGAACACATACCTCAGAGCTGGAACTAGTTTCAAGATTGTATATGTACTGTAATATAGTAAAGTTAGGAGTTTATGTATATCATACTCGTGATATGTGGATGGGTCCCAATCGCAGGTGTGAAACTGGATTTTGGTATTTTTTATGGCACATACTGTTTTTCCCCCCTCTCATTTTTTTGTGCAATATATACTCTTAAGATACAGACCATCAACAATTGTAGCAAGTGATGGAGAAACAGACTTGTGCACTGTCAACATCATTTCATGTTATGATGCTGAAGCCTGTCCGGGCAGAAAAAAATAAACAAATCAGCTGGAACTGATACAAAAACGATTTAATATGGCCTCATGGTGTGATGCATACGTACAGAAACTGATTAATATTGAAACCAATTGAATGTTATTTGACACGTGCGATTCGGGACGATGAGCATGAGTGACACCAAACAGTTTGAATCCGACTGAACAAGAAATTTGGGGAAAAACACAAAGAGTTCTGCAAAAGGGCATAGTCTGATAAGAGTGGTGGTCTGGCATTAGTTAAACAGGCAAGCAAAAAAGAACATTCCATAGTCCTGTTTCATGAAATGAAACTTTATTTTAAAACTGAAGACTGCCTTCTTTTTTTAAAACATTAACCATAAACCTGTATTTTTTATTTCTTGCACTTAAAAAAAAGCAGATATTGTTTATTTTTATGTGGGTCTTACATATGAAGTCTGTTTGATAACAAGGTTTTGGAATATGACCTAATTATATGCCAAGACGTTTTGTTGGGAGTTCTGGGCAGTAGTTACTTCACATTCCAAGTGTGAATCTGTCTTTGACTCATCTTTTAATAAATAAGTACCTACCACCATCGACTGTCCTTTCAGTTTGTGAATATATGTACACAGATGTGTTATTTGTTGCGTTTGAAAAGGATGTGATGACAGAGTGATGCCTATTTTGTATGTAGGCGGATCCTCTGTAATGGATGGGCTCAAACTAACATGTGAATTCACATTTAATAAAAAGGAAAAAAGGAAAACTTGTAAACTGCAGTGTCGAGGTGCTTTCCTGTTTCAAATGGTGCTCTCTCTCTCTCTCTCTCTCTCTGGTGAACTTTCTCCCCCTCCTGACGCCCCCTTCGTGAAAACGGACCCTGCAGCTTTAAGAAATTGAATTGCCCGCTTGCCTGCGCCGAGCGATGTGATTGGTGGACTCTGCCGGTTCCCTTGGAGACGGAGCTGGAAACAGGAGCCGGCTCCTCTCAGCGTGTGGCAGCTCTTAGTCTGTCTGGCTTCCATTCAGAAAAGTAGCACTCTGTCCGGCACAGTCACAGCGAGGGAGCTGAGAGAACAGAGGGCTCGGGGGAAAAAAATTCTAAATGTGACATATGTTCACTCCGGGACAAACAATGGCACTTACTCCAGACTGATACTGTTTTATTTGTGGATATAAATATGGAAGGGACGTTAACAGAAATTTGATTCATATGAGAAAGTAAAGTCAGGACGGCCAAAGTCCACTAATCCTTCATTATGTCACTCAACGTGGGATCAGGGGTAGTAGGTCAGTGACGGTGGTTTAAAATACTCGTCTGCTGCATCCAACGAGGATCACAGCTCTTATTATTACTTCTTAATGCCTCATCTTCACTTTGGATATTAGATTTAATATCTGGTACGACAGAAAACCAACAAATCAAAAGACAAACACAAATAGAAAAAGGCACAAATCACATCAGATTCCTATATATGTCTCACACACACTAAAATAAGTGTGATACTTGACTGTGTATCACCAGGTCTGATCACACTGAGCTCCTGTATCAGTCTGTGTGTGAACTGATTGCCCCTGAATCCTTCATTAGGATAAAAACACATCTCAGCCGTATATGATGATGTCATATAAGACACACTGTGCCAAAGCATGAGTTCAGGTGATGACATCTTCCCGGAGCTGTGAGAGCCTTGTTCCTCCAGGGGAGCAGAGAGGCAGCCGTTTGTCTCCTCTGAGCTCGGCTTAGTGAGGCCCACCTTTAACAAATCGTATATAAAGAAGCCCAGACCTCGGCCACAGAGAGATTTGTGTTCATTACAGCAATAGAATCTAATGATGAATATTTGCCATGCATGGCTGCACAGGTACAAGCCCCCCCATTAAGTCCGTTTGCAAATCTGTAATAAAACATTTATCTAGCTATTACTTTACCTGACCTATTGGTCAAAGTTGCTAATGGCTTCCAGGGCTATTCCCAATAGAATCTCAACATTGATTTTGTGTTCCTCTGAAATATCTGCTCTGCACTAATGCCACCGGTACATGTTGAAATGAAATTAGTGACCCGTTGAAATTTCCCCTCTATTTCCTCCTTAAATAAATAAATGGAAATCTAGAAGGCTCGGGAGACGCCGGGTGAGATAGCGTCCCTCCCAGGAATCCAGCGGCAGGGGGATATTGTGGCGACAAAAGAAAGTAATTTCCAATCCCTTGAGCGCTTAAATCATTCATATGACGCTGGATGTCAGAGTCAAACGCTGTACGTGACACCTATACAAAGACCCCTGCCACAGAGCCCAGGGCGCGAGTGGAGCTCCAGGTTTGCCAGTTGCTTAAAGTGGACATCTGAAATGTGCCAGGGCTCAAAGACACTGTCCCTCTGTGATTGGTCTCTGTCTCACTGAATCCAGTAATGATGCCTGTTATGATTTCCTCACATCTCTCTCCCTTTCTGTCTCTCTCTCTCTCTCTCTCTCTCTCTCTCTCTCCCCCTCTGTACTGACTCTCAACCAGTGAGCTCAGATGCATTACATCACTGCTTAGCTTATGCCGCTGCGCAGTAAGATTCCATGTTGTGTCATCGTTGATCCACATGTGGTCCTTTTCCTCCCCCGTGGGAGGCCGTCTGATATTGCTATGGGAATACAGACACATCTCCTCCATGCCGGAGGTTTCATCATAACAAAAACAACGCAGTGTGCCTAAATTTAACCCTGTTTATCGTCTGTTAGTCGGCAGGATTTACGGTATCTGCTCCAGATCTGCCATCTGACATCGGGACGGCGTTTGACACCATTTCTGTCCGAGCCAGCTCCTCTCCTGCTCTGTTATACAAGCGTGACATGCTGTTCGCAGCCGCCAGCGCCTCACACATCCTGCAAGCTGTGTGACAGAGTCTTGAAATGACACACCAGCGGTCGGTCCCCTGTGAGTCCCGCGATATGATCCATAACAGGTAAAAAAAGCTATTTGGGCCCATAACTATAATTTATTATCTTATGAATCCAGATGAGAAAACGACACCCTTTTTTCTCATCTGGATTCCGGGACGCCTGTTTACCATGAAATCTTAGATATAATGACCTTATCCAGTAAGCACTCATCCCTAATGTTTGATAGTCAGGGGGAATCTGTGGGTGAAATTGCCTGCCTGAGCAACAGTCCGGTCCCTGTGTCCTCTGCTCCAGTCGTGGCCTGGGGCGACTCCTGCTGCTGTTGATGACTATCCATTTGCTCGGCCCTCCCTGAGTAGGAGAGGCAGGCAGAGAGGAAGCATCGGCCCCATCTGCTGCACTGATATTTACTATCCCTTCACATTTGGGAGGAGGAGGAGGAGGGGGAGGCAAGGCCCAATTCCCTCATGGTGTTTCAGCACTCTGGCAGATACACACATGTGCACACACACACACACACACACACACACACACACACACACACACACACACAGGCACACTGGAAGGGAGTAAATGTGACAGATAAGATGCATATAGATATAGAGCCTAAAAAGAAAAAAGTGCAGATATTGTTTATTTTTATGTGGGTCTTACATATGAAGTCTGTTTGATAACAAGGTTTTGGAATATGACCTAATTATATGCCAAGACGTTTTGTTGGGAGTTCTGGCCAGTAGTTACTTCACATTCCAAGTGTGAATCTGTCTTTGACTCATCTTTTAATAAATAAGTACCTACCAGCATCGACTGTCCTTTCAGTTTGTGAATATATGTACACAGATGTGTTATTTGTTGCGTTTGAAAAGGATGTGATGACAGAGTGATGCCTATTTTGTATGACGGCGGATCCTCTGTACTGGATGGGCTCAAACTAACATGTGAATTCACATTTAATAAAAAGGAAAAAAGGAAAACTTGTAAACTGCAGTGTCGAGGTGCTTTCCTGTTTCAAATGGTGCACACAGGCACACTGGAGGGGAGTAAATGTGACAGAGAGACAGATAAGATGCAAATAGATATAGAGCGATAAAAAGAAAAAAGTGCTGTTCGTAGAAACCAGAGTTAAACTCAGATTTAAACCTGATGCAGCCCGGGATAGAAAACAGCCGGTGTCACAGATAGTCAGCGTGTGGGGCTGGAGGCGACTCACCTGTACGCTCGGCTGCTGCCTAATTCTCCGTTCACGACTTCATTGGAGTTTTCCATTATTTAGCAAAGGTAATGAGACATTGAGAAGAAGTTTGCAGCAGCGAGCGGCCGACACAGCAGGTTGTCATGGGGGGGGGGCTTTAAGATGGCAGGGCTATAGTCTTGTTGGCACAGAAACAAACAGTTCAATCACTCCTCCCCCGAATCTGCCCCGACAGATGATAAGATCTCATTGGGAGAAGGTCACTTTTTTTCCCTCTGTGGGGAGCTGCTGGAGGTCGCACATCACTCATGTGAATTATCTCTCCGGAGGAACTCTGCTTCACACCTGCTCTTCTGTTTTTTCGAAAAACCCCAACTCTGAGAATTACATTAATTGAGCGGAGCCTCCCGGATGACATTTCTACAGATCTGAAGCTCAATAACGCGTTAGATTAGATTTTTTTACTACTGTTTATCCCGCCTATAGTGTACTGATATTTATATTTATTTTTATTTTTATCCTGCTCATAGTGTATTCATCGTTTTATATATTACAATTCCTGTTAAAATTGTAATATTCCATATATATTTCTTACTGTACAGATCTTATTTATTTACATTTTCACTTTAATATGCACAATACTCATATACCTCTCCCCTCCACTCTGGCTTGGACTGGCACACAACCTCCTCCAACCACGGAACATTTGTACATTTGCACTAACTGTTACTTTTTTTACAACTGTATTATCCCGCCTATAGTGTATTCATATTTATATATATTACTATTTTTATCCTGCTCATAGTGTATTCATCGTTCTTATATCTTACAATTCCTGTTAATACTGTAATATTCCATATATATTTCTTACTGTACAGATGTTATTTATTTACATTTTCACTTTAATATGCAAAATACTCTGCACTTTTACTGCCTTTTTTGCACTTCTGGTTAGATGCTAAACTGCATTTTGTTGTATAAGTACTTGTACTGTGCAATGACAATAAAGTTGAATCTAATCTAATAAACACGCCGTCTGTCGGTCTGCGGAGAAAATAAATCGTTTGTGTTTCCTCAAAAAAAAAAAAAAAAAGCCACAGTAAATGGGCTCAGTGTAATTAGAGGCGACTTGTAATGACATCTCGCCCTGTTTAGAGCAATCACACAAGTTGGTCGCTCTGATTGCGGTCAGTATTGTTCCTACTTAACGTTATTTGGAATTAACTGTGAATCCGAATCTGGATATTTGTCTTAGAGCTCCACAGCAGCTGCTGGAGGCCCCGGCCCTTTCCAATAAGAAAAAAAGGTCAAAAGCTTACGATTGTGGCCCAACGGGGTCATCGCTGGTGGTAAATCGAAATCATATTCAAATCCAGATTATAGAATATGAGTGTTTTTTTTTTTTTGAAGATACATGCATTTGTTTTTATCGCTTTTAATTCAGCGCTCCATATGTGTTTATACGTTGCTTGTTGACCAGATTATCTTGTTGCTGTCTAATCAAATGGAGTGGATATTAGTGTGTTCTTTGAGCTCAGCCCTCTCTCACTGCATGTGTGTTTCTGCTGAGGAAAGTCTGTTTGGCTCTCAGCCCAGATGCATGGATTTAAAACCACGGCACCGCCCCCGGCATCCCCTCCCCCGTTTTTTTTTTCGGGGTTGGGGATTGTGTGTGTGTGTGTGTGTGTGTGTGTGTGTGTGTGTGTGTGTCTGTTGGATTATATAATTTTTTTTTAAGGTTGTTGTTTGGCTGATGAGATGCAAACTTAACGGAAACTAAGCTGCAGCGTGGCCAGGCCCGAGCAGTTTGGACGAGCGCACAAGCACAACATTGTCGAGCACTCGCAATAAAACAGCGTAAAAAGACAAAGTGCCTGCTCTCCTGCAACCCTTAAATTTAATGATACCAGCCACAGACATTCATGACCCCCGACGCTCAGCCACCCCGGGATCAAGTCAGGCGGTAATGTAGATTCAAAAACTGCAGCTCAATGGGAGTCCGAGCAATTTCCCCCTGAAGCCGGAGCAGAGCCAGCAGTTGGTCATTCATATGCATCTGAAATCTAATCCTCTACCGCTGTGCGCTCCCCCCCCTGGCCCCACCTTTCCTGACTCACCAGTGAACCTCGCGCTCTCTGACCATTATACACCCCCGACGTGCTTCCTCCCGCTATCTCTCCCTGTCTTGCCCCCCAACCTCCCCCCTCTCTCGCTCCCCAGTCAATTTGCATGTTACCCAGGTTACACTGTTAGGGTACCCCCCCCTCTCACAGTCAGACTCGACGCAGGGTCTCATGTGATAGTCTTTGCTGCTTCAGTAAATAATTAGCACACCGAATCCTCTGGGGCCCGATACAGGAAGCATGGCTTGCCTTTCCAGGGGGGCTACGGTTCTAATGATCGCTATCCTGCAAGGGGTTTTTTTTGATAGCGGGCCCCCTGCTTTTCTCCTCAACATACCAAATGTGAAAGAAAAGCAACCATACACTACACAGTTCATTTTTTATGTGAATGTTCATGGAGATTTGTAAGGTTTTAGTCTCTGAGACTTAAATGTGTCTGTTTGTGATGAATCTAATGAGAACAATATTGTTGAAGCTAGATTTAATGTTCTGCAGTCAATCAAATTATCATGTTGATACACATTTCTATTCATCGAGACGGTTTAAATCTTTAACCAAATGACACAAATATATTACATAACCAGCAAGGTAATGTTTTTATTAGTCTATGGGGAGTTTTTTGGGGCATTTTCACAGATTTCCCTGGAAAAATTAATTGATCCTGATGAAAAATCGGGCACACTTAGGTGACTGATATCTATGAGTGTGTGAAATATTATTGACTGAATTATTTTGCAGCTCAATTAACCCAAATTCTGTAGTGGATCTTGTTTTTTATTTTAAATCAGGGGCAATAAGGGGCAACAAAAATGTGTAACATCCATAAACAAGTCCTGATTTAGTAAGGCGCACATTGAAGTCATTGCTCGTTTACTGTAACTACACATTTGTACAAAACCACATGTCATTCAATATATTTTGAATTTTTTTGGTTGCTGTAAAACCATTTGCCCATCAGGGACAAATAAAGTTGTTGATCAAACAAGCATAGAAAATACACATTTTTAAGAATTTGTTGTACGTATTGTTAGTAAGTGACAAGCTCATTAAATTAAAAACACTGACAGGACAGAGGCACTTCAGGAGCCAATCAGATTCCAGCTTGGGCCAGTGCCACCCGGTCCTGCCCCTGGATCCACCCCTGCTTGAATGCATTGCACAATACATTCAGTAGATGCATTACGCAGAATTGAATTGTATATTTTACTCAACAAGAAACATCAGACACTTGCCAGATGCTTGACCTGACAGATTGGTAAAGGAGACACTCAGATAAAGTAAAGCCCTCTCAGGACCACATCCATAAAATGACAACTCCTGCCAAAAAGTCCATTAACTGCATGTAGATTGTATCAGCTCGGTCCAAACCATAGACGCAAACAACTTCAGATATTATTGTGAGAGATGAAGAGACCGAATGAAAATGTGCCAAGACCTGAGTGGGACTTGAAAACATCCCGTCCCTTATGCCCTCCAGTGAATGTTGACCCCCCCCCCCCTTCCCAAAAAGGGGCAAAACAAATCACATCGATGAATAATTCATGTCCAAATATGCGAATGAACAATTCATATGCATCGCGTTGAATCTATATCCATTATGAAGAAATGTTATATTCATGAAAAATACAGCACGCCAAAAGCTACTACACCTGAAAGATTGTCAGGAAGCAAGCCAGGAAATCTATATTTCTGGGAGTTAAGCACACAGCTGGCAGCTCCCATCGCCTCCTAACGGGATTCCTGGGTTTATTTTATTGCCTCCCCAGCTCTCCCATCACCACGCGCACTCTTTGAGGCCTAAACTCAAGGAACATGTGGCCTGGTCAAGGCGACAAGCGAGACAGTGCAGAAACGCATTTTACGCGCTACTGCGGCGCACACGGCCTCGGTGGAAGGTTCTGGGTGGTTGTAGATTGTTTGTAGCCGGTGGGGACTGGAGCTATAGTGTCTGAAGAGATGTGACATGTAGCCCCCACTCGTCACCACCGATACACACAAACACTGCTGACACGCACACACACAAACCCGCACACACACACACACTGACTGCAGCCTTCCTTCTCTCCTTCTCTCCTGGCTGGTCAGAGTTATTCATTTCGTTGAGCACCTCAGCCGCCAGCAGAGAAATGCTGTCACTGGGTCATTACAAATACCCACAGGCGGTGGAGAATGTCCTCACAGATACAGGAGACAAACGTGAGGCTGCATGCTGCTGTCTGAGTGCTGCTGTTTGATGGTGTTCTCAATGACCTACATTTTCCCTTCCCCAGATATTTCACATTGGACCTGATGAAAACATGGATCACTAACACAGGAAACTGTTATTTCGTCTCACACACAAATAGATGTGTGCAACCCGCATTTCACAAGAATAAGTCTGTTAAATATACACTCTAGTTTAATTATACAGGGCTGATTTTTAATATTTATTATTAGGTTGGATATTGTTAAATCCTGTGACTTTAATGACAATTGTAGAGTTGAACCAAATGCATCTATTTAAGTAAATGTTCTACTAAATTACAGTTATAGTAATTGCTTTTTATTCTTTCTTTATTCTGTTTAATTTCTCTATCATACTTTGAGGGCTGAACTGCTTATCTTTGGTGAGACAGCTGATGTCAGATGGTAGTGATGATGGTAGTGGCATTGCGACAGGATTGAGTCAGTCAGCCTCGAGCAAACTCATGATTGCAGAAGTCAGAACTGATGCAAACTACAGGGCATGACTCCTTAGAACGGGGAAATCCTCAGGACGGATCAAATTTAAAATACAAATCATTTCACAAGATTATTTAAGCCTTACGTGAACCCAGACGTCCTCATACTGTTTATTAAATATATAACATACTGTTGAACACAAATTCAATCCTTTACACCACTTCTTGGTCAAAACACTCAGTCGTTGATGTTCATATAAGACCGAGGCTGCCAACTGTGCTGCCTGCATGTTGTGTCTGTAGGTGACTCACCTCCGCAGGACGGTTACACTCCATTTTCATGGAGTGATGAGACGAAGGACACTACTGTGATCAAAAGAGGACACCTCATTGATTTTCAAAACCACACATTATGCTGCAAATACATATCAAAGGGAACAGCCTGCATGGCCTCTGTGATGCGCTCAGCATGACTTAAACATGCTAAGGCCATGTTTAAGCCTCAAGCTAACACATTTTAACTCTGAATAACAAGGTGTTACTGCCGCCATGCCTACGTATGGGAGCCACTGAGGTAAAAGAGAGAGAATGAAATTCAGTGTGCAGGGGAAGAGTATTATGAGAATTTGTGCCACTGTGATTCGATGAATTATTAAAGTCGCATTTACAGATTTCTTAATTAGAAAGGGTAATCCAGTAACTAACCGGAGGACCAGATGGCTGTTACTGTACATCACTGTAATATATAATCCCACTCCCTGAATTACTTTGAGCAGCAAGTTCCCTCCGCGCCAAGAAAACTCACTAATAATCCCATTAGGTCTCACCACAGAAACTATACTCGGCTTTTGAGCGGCCTCAACCGTGTAATTGCTGTGCATTTAAAGCAATTTGGTCAGCGGCGACAGAAACCTGCTTACTGCTGAAAAGTTAATGACACTGAAAACCGATACTGCTCTGCGAACGCTTAGATCTAACGTTTGACAGAATTTGTCACTGCATCGTTCCTCACTGGGAAAAAAAACTAAAACTGCGTGGATTTCCATATTTCCGACATTTGCGAAGAAACCTTGTGTACGTCACGTCTGAGCGTCATGGTTTGTTCCAGCCAAACGTATTGTGGAGGCTTGTTGTCCGCAGAGGTAATATCTGTGAGGATGTTGACAGCGAGTGGCAACAAAGATGTTTTCAAATTGTGTTTAAAGAGGAGATACTAGGCGTCACAGCGATTGAATGGTCACAATAACAAGATTTAGTTGTTTGGGTCCAATTTTCAATCAGGCAGCCGGCTTGTTCCTGTCATGACAGAGTCCTCTAGCACACTGGAATTGCGTGACTGATATCTCATATACTAGATTTCTCACTTCAGTGCACCCTAGAATCCAACCTGCCCAACCCTACCACCCACTCACACACACACACACACACAGAGACACACACACACAGTCTCTCCACCCTCCATTCACCGCACCTCCCTTCCCTTCTCGAACTCCCTCACCTCATCCATCCAAACTAAACCACCTTTATGGCCATATTTCTGTAAAGTCCACTGCCTTGATTTGCTTTGGCATTCCTGTCCTTATTTATCCAGTGGGTCTGTGAGCCGGTATAATTAGGAGAACGCCATAAGGCCCCTGCCTCCTGACAAGTGATCAACAAACAATGATTTATGAGGCCATCTTTTATCAGGGGATGACCATTGATTTAAACACAACGAAAAAAAAACCCCACACACACACATAGGCACGCATGGAGACACACACACGCACTTTTTTTTGACACAGATGACAATACGCATAAATCACATTTCGATGTCCCTACATTTTCAGGTGGTGTTGTTTTGTGCTGACCTATCCTATTTACCTGTCACTCACTTTAATAAACACCAAAACTCATAAGCCCGCAGCTTGATATGGATTTGACGAGTGATTCTGACTGGCAACACTGCGCACTGCTTAAAATCCCTGGAATGCTTGAACGCACCTCCCGCAAATCAATTTAGCCGCTCTTTTGCTTATGCTGATTCCACAGATTTTCTCGCCGTTGTTTTAAGTATTGATTGTCACAGAGAGGCCGGGAAGAAACACAACAACCGTGCAGTGTCGGTATAGTATCCAGTCCATCACTCGGGCCTGTACGTCTGGGTAAGGTCTCCTGACAGACAACACGCTCTCTGGGTTTTATTGCTCCGCCAGCTGCGGGTCCTGCGTTGCTCTTCCTCTGAAATCGCAGGATCATATTTCCACGTGTGCTGGAAAGCGGCAGCTTCAGATACTGATTAATGAGTAATGAAATGGCTCTTAGTTATTACAGGGGGAAAATATTAATATGGGAGACGTTGAGTGAGAAGAAGGGTGCCTTCATTATGTTACCGGTCCGTTCCATCATCTCGTAGACCTGTCATAGGTCCGCGGCATCGGCGTGATTAAGAAGCCATATTGCTCATCAAACGCTAAGCGCTCCCGCTCCAGTTAGAATGCGCACGTGCTGTCATCATCGTATACGATTCCTTTTAGCGCTCGATAAATCTAAGTGTGTGATGATTTGGCGCTGATTATGTGCTGCGGAGGGCAGAATTTTAAAGAAACACTTCACCTGATGCTTAATTACAAATACAATGAATTGATACTCATTCAACCGGTTATCAGACATATCAGTGGGGAAATAATTCTCCTTTTCTATAAGTTAAAGAGTAGAGACGCTAGGCAATATGGGGATGAACTTTGCATTATTGTCTTTCCTCACCGCAGATTGATCGTCACTGCAGTGAGGTCGATACGTGTCTAAACATGACGTTAATAAGGTGACTGCACTGAGTGTCTGTGCTGCAACACCACAGAGCGTGATGCTGCAGAAGTGGGCCTGTGAGGGAGTTCACAGGAGAGTGATGGAGATGGTCTACAGGCCAAACACTGTCCCTCCTCCTCCTCCTCTGGTGTGGGGCGATAAGAATGGGCACCATTATGCTCATTGCAATTATACTGTTGTTAGTGATTGTTGTTGGTCAGAGGTAGCAGATCAAAAGGAGTGGATCCATATTGATTAACTGCCATTGTGAGCGAATGACCAAGTGGCGCTCCCACACTGTGGCGGAGCCGGCTTCTCTGTGTACAGGGATCGACTCGCCCTCTGCTTTAACTTGCACCGTGGCAGTGGAATAATTGAGCATGCGGCATGAATCCAGTATCAGAGATTCATGTGCCTCACCCCACCTCTTCCTCTCTGTGCTCCCTTCAGCCGGGCCGATGATTGAAAGGCCTCTGGTGTCTCTCTGCTCTACGTGGATAAGCAGTTGTCATAGGGAACATCAATACTTGAATGGATAGACAGTTTTATCCATTGATTAAACACTGAGCGAATGCACGAGTGCTCACCCTTGCAAGGAGCGACGTCCACACCGGTAGCTACCCCCTCCTCCATTTTGGTGATTTAGGGCACATTTGCGCAATGATCTCTAAGTGCGGTGTCATTCCCTTACCTCGCCATATTTGCCCGAGCATAATCGATAACTTCATTTGAGCCCTGCTACGTGCGGATGGAGAGTCATGGTGTTGGGGGAAAGAAATGTTTTATATTGTTGCATAAGGTCAAGCGCGTGTTTCTCCTGCTCAGAGAATTGGTTTGGAAATGGTCCCATCAACATTGATAAAGCAATGGCAAATGGGAGTTATGGTTTGACAGGTCAAAAAAAACTGCCACTTGGAAAATTCTAATCAATAACAATTTCTCTCATTTTACAGAGCAGACCCGACCGTAGTGTCACAAGTTTTCAGCAGACAGGACATGGAAAACTAAATACTTGCTAATCTGATTAAAAATGAGCATCACATCCAGTTTTAAAAGACATTAACAGTTTAGTGATTGTCTGTATTTGTGCCGCATTTACATTCCAACAATGCAAAGACAGAGGGAAAGCTCCTGACTGACACTTGCTGCTCCTGCAGCATCTGGTCAGATAGGACTCTTATTATGGCAGGGATCTCATTCAGATGGTCATTAGACAATCAAATGAGAATAATTCGCCTGGATCTCAATTACCAGGGAGACAATTCTCCTGGTGCGCCCATGGCCTTTCAGAGAAGCGCTAAGCCTCACCAGGTATGTTGCTCTTACACTGATTGCGCATTTGTGCCCCAGAGATCTCACTATGTGTGAATGCCCTTTCTGATAGCAGAGGGGAAATGCCTCTGGGAGAAGTATTGTGCGGGAATATGGAGCAGAAAGGGTAAAAAATAGCACAATTGTTTCCCTGGATTTCATGTATGTCTTTCATCATCGGGTAAACATTCATTATTTCGCTCATCATATGATGTGTCGATGGTTTCTATAAATTATTTTTATGTGCTGTTCACCAAGTTTTTTTTCATGATATACTGTCGGTTAAAAGTGACCCAAAAGCTGCATATGAGCACTAACAGTGTGATGCACGCTGTTTTCAAGGGCGTCCATTTGCTCAGTCCGAGGCCAAAACAGCAGTGGCCACTGCCCTCGGTATTAACCCCCACTGGCTCCTAGAGGTTAAAACCCCTCATTTGATTTACAACGGCCAGTGGACACAGCGGCCATTAAAAACATGTAAATTTGGACTGTTTGTAGAGAGAAAGGTGCATGAACCCAGTGACAGACCACCCACTCTCTCTCTCTCTCCCTCAAACAACACTCTGCGTGACTGCGGCTCACAAATCAGGGGGGAGCTTTCATTTGGGGAAGGTCACAGACCTTTTTATCACCTCCTTAAGACACCCTTTGGAGCCATCTCTCATGTTGCACAACTGGACGCTGCCGCTCATCCCTTTTGGTGCACGCTCATCAGACCGGTTTGCCTGTTGCCTCGAAAACGGTGCAAAGTGGCTTTTGACACTTTAAAACCAAAGTGGTGATGACTAGGGTTGCAAAGGGGCGAAAGTTTCCGGTAAATTTCCGGAAAAATTTCCGGAAACTTTCCATGGGAAGTTTAGGTCGGGAATTTTGGGAATTTAAAAAAAAAAAAAAAAACTACTCAAATTAAACGTTGAGCAATAAAAATGTATGGAATGCAGCACACGCTGCATGTTGAATTTCAACCCTCCACTGTGCATTCTTCCAGTATAGTAACTGCTGGGATAATTCCCAGCATCCTGCACACTACAGCAGGGCTATTGAGGCCTGCTGTAGTGTGCAGGACTAGTCAGGTTTCGATGATATTACTGGGGAAAATATATTAGCATGCTGATTGAGGATTGTTCATCTGTTCATCTAGCCTATTTCCATTCATTTATCCATCAATTGTAAAATATGTTTACAGATGATTACAATTGTTTGGCTAACTATTTATATCTCTAGTATTGCATTAGTGTTTTTTAACAAACTTTTTTCTCATCTTATTCTACAGAACAATGCCACATGCACTATTTCATGTGTGGAGACATTTCACCTCATCCAATGTAGAAGGAAAGGCTGTGTACATTTGCAAATACTGTGCAGAGACCTATGTTAAGAATGACACAACGATACAGAAGCGTATAGTCAAGTGCCCAAAGTTTCCTCAGGGCTCAAATCAGCCTATGACAAAACAAAATGTTTATATTTATGTCTGTATATGACAAGGTAAATACAGTTAGTATAAATTAACCACAACATTTCCAGTTTATTCCCGTTAATTCCCGTATATTCCCGTTTATTCCCGTTAATTCCCATGGAAAGTTTCCAACTTTGAATATTCCTGGAATTTTGCAACCCTAGTCATGACATGTGAAATGAGATGATCCAATTCTGTGAGACCTCCCCAGCATTCCGAAAAGTTTCACCCTGTACTGACACTGAAATTATTCATGTCCTCAATCAAACTCGGTGTTTACCTTCACCTCCCAAACTGTGCGCACACAAGGTTTGAACATCCTTGACATCTGCCTTTTGGCTCAAATGTGATGGATGGATTAAATGTCACCTCTGCCCTGGGTGTTTCCGTCAGTCTCTGTATGGGCGTTGTTGTGTATGCGCTCGCATTGTTTGTTTCCGTCAGATGTTAGTGTTGTGTCTGTCAGTCATGACAGTGCCTCTGCCTTTCTTGTCCTGACGTGCTCTGCTGCATCCTGCGGCATTTGGCACCCTCTCAAGTCTCCTCCTCTTTCGCTACACACACACACACACACACACACACACACACACACACACACACACACACACACACACACACACACACAAACACAGAGACACACACACACACACACACACACACACACACACATACACACACACACACACACACACACACACACACAAACACACACATCCTCAATTAGCCAAGATAAGCTGGGATTCTGTGACTTCCTGCAGATTCCTCTTCAGATAAGGGAGAACAATTTAAAAGCCCTGAACAGACAGAGACATGAGCCTCTCTGGAAGCTTACAGGAAAAAAAAAAAAAAAAAAGACCTGCACATACAAAAGCCAGAGCTGCCAGGCTCTTGTCTGTCGACGTGATGATTGGCCTCAGCATCATCCTGTCATACTGCATTACTTTTGGTTTTTGCACACCTCAATGGCACTCCTTGCTGAATCTCATTTATCACATAGCAGGGGACGGACATCACGGTATCACAGGGGACGTCTCTGAAAGTGTGACAATGTACCGTTTTGGAGAGGATCCCACAGCGCTGGCTTGAGTCTGTGCAGCAGAAATAATCACTGTGGGCTGGAGAAGCCTTTGTACGTGACAAAGACTTGAAACCTGATCACATCGTTTGCCTCGTCTCCACATTTTTCTTGCACAATGTCATTTCGGTTTCACAACTCACCTGAGCCATGCATGCTTGTCAGAAGATTACCATCCTGAGATCTGCTGTGAGACGCCTGTTAGTGGTAGAGTCTGATCAGTGGAATCAGAGGAAATACTCTGAAGTGGACATTTTCTTTGAAGTCAGCTTGTAAACCAGGACAGTAGCTCCAGGATGTAAAAATGGAAATCTTCCGCAGGAGGCCATCCCCCTTTTTTTTATTTTATTTTTATATTGTTGAACAATGAACAAGAGCAGCTCAACACGCAATTAGAGGACATTAAAAAAGTGTTTGATTTAAATGGTTTGATAAGGGCAATGTCTGTTTCAGCAGAACAGAGTATCTTGGAAGGTGTGTGTGTGTGTGTACTTGTTTGTGTTGCCTCTCTAAGGCCAGTATAAACACTGCTCTTATCAGGACCAGTAGACATCATTGGGTCCAAAGTCCAGTCTTGAGGATTAACATAATTTCTGAAGTCCTGGTTAAAGGTATGGGTAAAATGTGAATTGTGGCTAGGTTAAGATTAGGATTAGGGTTAGGCTTGGATTGGTCATGGTTACTTTTAAAGGTTTAGGTTTTGGTTAGGCTGTCTGTCATTAATCACTGCAAGTCAATTCAAAGTCCTAACAAGAATAGCTAGCCAAACTTGTGTGTGTGTTTGTGTGTGTGTGTATTCTAGGTAATCATGTTGTGGGGACTGTTTACAGAGTCACATTATGGGGACTTAGTTCAGGTTAAGGTTTTGTGAAGTAGTAACTAAGGTCAGAGGAATTCTCCATGAAATCAATGTAAGTCAATGCAATGTCCTCTGAAGTTGTGGCGAAACAATTGCGTGTGTGTGTGTGTGTGTGTTTATGTACCGGAGATAATGTCCAGATGACAAAAAGCAATCAACTCATCTTGAAAAGAAAAAAAAGTAGATCCGATTCCGGTGAAGAGGAGTCTGTCCCTCTAGTGTGCATATTACCGCGTCTCATTTTGCTTATTGCCGTCTAGAGTACTATGACAGCAGAAGTGGGCCGAGATTTAATCTCCGCAGCCCCACTAACAATACTACGCCAGTGGCTGAGGGCCGAAACACGCACAAAGGGCCAATCATCTCTAGCACTAAGCGCTTTCTTGCACACGCACACTTTCCCTATAGTTCTCAGAGCTGTCAGGAGTAAAGAGATAAAGAATGAGCAGGAGGGACAAAAAAAGAAAGTCAGCCGTGGCGTGAGGAGTGTCTGCCACCGCGGCGTCATTAACACCCAGTGGTGCTCGGGTAAGGGAGGGAGACGGGGCCTCCGAGCACTCCGAGTGAAATTGCAAACCCAAGGTTCCTGATACAACCTGTTATTATTTTTGACACAAGCCATTTACAATAGCTATGAAGGTGGCAATGGAAAATGTAATATTGATTGTATGCCCTCAAGGCTTTGCTCCCCTGACTTCTAAACGTCACACGTCTCACATATGTTGGGTGTGATGATATGTTTCTCTTTTCTTTTTGTTATTTATTTATTTACCTTTTTTGTCACTTCCACAAATCCTATTTTAGGGGCTTTGTTGATAGTTTATTTGATGAGGTAATTACATTGGTAGATTGCGAGGGCAAGGTGATGTTTTGGGAGTGGAGAAAAATAATAGAAAGCTGTGTAACTACCGCAATGCAATATGATATCCGTCTGATGTGACAGGTGTTAATATACCCGATGGCAATCTGTATTTCATCTCTTTTTCACGAGGGTGCTTACTGAATTACTTTCAGATGACATTTCTGAAACATTAAGCGACCATGGCACCGTGGGATTGCTCATGGTGGCTCATTCCAGAATTATTAAAATACACTCTAACGTACAGTATATGAAAGACACACAGGCGGAAAAAGAATACAGTTTTCTCTTAAACACAAACGTGTGATATCCTCGGACACATTTAAGCTGTTTGTGCAGACACGTTGTCTCTTCGCTTCAAATGTAGGCATTAGAAAGTGGAGGAAGCTATTAAGCTCCTCGAACACAGTGACTAACTAAACACACTGTTGAAACAAGTGGGGAGTGTTGGCCTTTGGAGAACCCTGTCTCTGTCTGTCTGTGACAGAAACCTGTCAAAACCAAGACAAACATGTTTAACAAGGCCCTCAAAGGACTGGAGACGATTGCGCGAGCGTGTGTGAGGTGCCGCGGAAGTCTCGGTGTCTGGGGAGATTGCAGGGGTTATCTGCCGATGTGGTAATTACGCCAGGGCTCCTCTCTCTGGTAAGTGTGACAACTTTTACCGCTTCTTTCTAAAATGAATGCATAACCCGCAAGGCAACCCCGTCCATGTAGAAAACCACTGATTGCTGTGTTAAAAGCTATCTTTGTGAAAAGTGCTGTCTAAGAGCTCTTTTTCCTCTGGTGGTCGGCGCCGCCACCAACACGTCGTTATGGACTCACATGATGAGTTGGATGACCCCCCGTAAAATCTCCCTAAAAAGAAAGTATAGCAAGGGCAACACCTTTGTGTTTGTCAAGTATTCTTCATATTTGATTTTGTACTAACCTGTTTCAAATTCAGCTTTTTAAAAGCATTAAAAATTCCAAATTAAACCTCTGATAAAGGATTTTTTAAAACTTTGCTATCCTCATTTACACATCACACATGCTGAGAGGTTCTGATCAAACTGCTGCCGTCAGTGTCACCATTAGAACATGTAATGTTGAGCCGCTCGGTGTTAGCATTGTCATCATTTGTCTGGCTAATAGCGCCTCTCATTTTCCCATGCACAGTTAGCCTGACATGGTTTTATCTCTGTCATCACATTAGGTTGAGTGGGGGAAATTCAGTCTTAATGACACAGAGATTACTGGCTTTGTGTTTTGGTTTACCAGTAAATGCCAGCCATGCCAATGGGATTTCCCTGCATAAGCCGTCACTATCAGTTTACAATAACTGTTGCATTCTGCTGTTATCCACAAGGATATCAAAGCACAATGCAAAAAGTCGCTGCTACCTCACTTAGCGTCACCGTTGAGCGATATGGTCCCGAAATAGACACACTACACCCGGAGCAGTGGTTTTATGCATGTGGAGAAGTTAAGACTGTTGTTCACTAATCAGTCAGTAATTACATTGGCTTTAAAACACAACTTCCTGTTGCAATCTCTGGCGGAGACTTTCCCCACCTCCACCGCACCAGGTTTCATTTGGAGAAGTGTGTGGGGCTGCAGCACTGTTAGCAAATCCCTCCAGTTGTTTAGTGGTGGCGTGGTGTTGAAATATTCTAAGTCAAGAAGTATCCAGTGTTAAATCTGTACAATCCAGTGACTAATAGTTAGCGAGCAGCAGCATCCAAATCTCCAGCAAAACTAAAACTGGAAGCTTTCATCCATGTCTGTCGCTCGTCTAATCAGAGCAAGCTGGAGTAACATGAAAGCCTACATGATTAACAATAAAAAGAACCACGAAGGAGGCATAATAAAAAATGAAAGGATAAAAAGTATTTGTTTTATCCAAATCCATGTATCTTTCTGAGAAAAGCTGTTTGCAGTGTAGGTTTCGCATGTGCACTGTTTGCATGACTGCGGAGCTGCAACACTGTGTGTGTGTAGCTGTGAGAAGAGCACGACGCGTGTGTCTTTTTAAGCAAGTAGCATCCAGTCAGCAATAATTGGCGTCCAGATCCTCCCTCAGGCCACACACACGTACAGTGGATGAACTGTCCAATTAGTCAGCCTCTACTGGGGAACAGAGGTTGTTATGGAAAATCTGGTGGCCAGTAACAAAAACACCAGGACGTGATTTTCAGTCATTGTAAACCTGCCAAACATTAATCTAGAGACACAACACATGTTTTGTCGGACAGTGGATTTCGTTGTAGAATATCATAAGTCGGTTTTACTTTTGAAAAGATGAAATAAAAATAAGCTGGAGTTTACTTTACTTATTCTATTTAGTATACTTGTTATTATCTACAATGTAGTTTTCAGCGTTTTATGCACCACTCTGACTCACTGTATCAATGATTCTATCTTAGCCTAAATAAAACATTTTCCACCAATAATGTTTTAGTCTTAAGTCGACATTCAGACATGATCATGAGCATGAACTGAATTTTTCTTTCACAAATGAAGAACGCAGCAGGAGAGACACGCTCGCGACAGCAGGAACATTTCTCGAAATTTCCACTCAGGCAAGTGTCTGGGTAGAGCAAGCGGGGGGGGCAGAACATGACGTGAACATTTCGCTGCGGGAATCCCAGTGTCGTTTTTTTCAAAGCATATCGACAACAGCCTTTATTGCTAAAAGCTCTCGAATCTCATTGTCTTTCCAAGTTGACTTCTTCGTCTGTGACTTCTCCGTGTATGGCTCCTGTTTTTCATCCAGAGATACTTGTGTTCTTCCCATTTCACGTACCTTACATAATAGAAAAATCTTCAAAGCTCAAACTCGCTCACTATAAATTTCCCTGCTGGATTTTCCCTTTCCCTCACAGGGACTTTCTCCAGACATTTTACTAGAGGGATGCAAAATATTCTTCTAGTCACTGTTGTTGCCAACCAAACAGCCTCATCAGCCCGAGAGAAAAAAAATCACAGTCACAGTCATGATCAAAGGTAATATACAAACATGGAAATGATCAGAAGTAATGTAAATAAATACAAATCATTTTCACAAATGTATTTGATGTGCCACATTAGAACTTGATAGATGTTTTCTATCAAAAATCCAACTACCACAGGACAGCTGTACTCTCTCATCAATGTGTACTTGTGATACTTGGAAGATACTGTAAACTATGCCAGAGATCTGAAATCCTTTGGAATAGAGATCAATTTAAGTCAAAGCTTATTTAATGCCCCTTTAAAGCCATTGAACTTTTGCAAGGGCACACACATGATTGATGCCACTCAGTAAAAGGGGGGTGAGTGTCTATTGGGAAGGAATGGCTCTTAAATATTGGAAGAAGCGTTTGAAGCATTGCTGAATATTTAGAGTTCCGCAGCTTTCATGTGGCTGGGTTGAAGCGAAGTTCAGCCCCCTATTCTCTCCCGACTCCCAGTCCTCATCAGTGTTCCCACTGTCACAGATGATGTCTGCTTCACGGACACACAGGGAATCACATTTGCGCCGAGGCTTCCCCCGGCGAGCGGGCCCGAGAAGTTTTGATGAAAACTCGCGAAAGGCTGTGAAGGAGGAGAAGATCAAATCTAGCGGCTCTATCGGCCCTCGTAAGTGCAGAATCCCCCAGAGAGAGCTTGTGGGATCACAATACTTCCCATAAAACAGCGGGAGCTCAGCCAGCCGTCTGAAAAGGACCTGCCTCTCTCACAGGAGCGAGCCAGGGCTGAACTGGAGAAGGGAAAGAGTTGAGAGAAAAGAAAGGTCTCTCATATAAACAGGTTGAATGAGGGTCTTAGCGGTCAAACCTATAGAATTGGAGGAGGAACGGTGGAGAGGGAGGTGGTATGTGAGGACTGGAGAAGAAGGGGGGGGCTTGTTAGTCATTATATGAAGCATAAGTACAACACCAGCCCCTCGTTCTGCCACTCCTGAAGGTTCACATCCCCGCTGGGTTAACCACAGGCCCCCTATGGATTCCCTTAAATCAGAGAGGAATAAGAGGCAGGACTGTGTGCTCCCACTGCCTCGCATTTACCTGAGGCTCGCCCTTTTGACCCCAGCTCTGCATGTCTCCCCGAGGAACAAATTATATTCCTGATTAAGTTTGTGTGTTGTAATCATAAAATGTTATATTAAAATGCGCTTTACTAATCTGGGGGAAAAAAAAGAAAGCTGTTTATATGCCTCCTTTTCTCTGCGTCTTACAAGGCTCAGTAAATTGCCTGAGCAGAGGTGGGATATTTACCATGCCGTTTTCACAGAACCTTTTTTTACAGCCTCTTTTTAAGCACTGTGTATTTGGGTTTTTTAAAGAATGTAGTTACGGAGCGAGAGGTAATTCCCTGTTCATTCCCTGCAGTGAGATAAAAACATCAGGTAAAAAACTGCGTGGCACAGTGTAGCATTCTGAAACTTGCACTTACAACCCAGAACTAAGTGGGGAAAATGACTGAGCAAATGAATCATTTCAAGTTGTAGAGTTGAAGCGACATATCAGCGTGAATGCATGGAATAAATATGTCGCTGCTTTATGAAGTGTGAAATGGACCAATGCAGAGGCTCTCTCTCCGCGTGGCTCTGTCTGCTGCTCATTGCAGAGGTGACTCCACATTTATGGGCATTTACACCCCCGACTCTCGACAGTTTGGAAAATCAAATTTATGGGTCCGCTGGCACTTAAGTTTTTACTAGTAAAAAAAATGTTTCAGTAGTTGTTTCATTCTGATAAATTGTTATTTGCGCAGCTCCTCTGGGGTTAAAGCAAAAGACCAGAATGTTATTTTCATCCACATGATGCAATGGGACAATGATGAACACATTAACAGAGTGGCTGCGTTATTTACAGAGCTTATGCCTGTGTCCAGGGGTTTTGCAATTAAAATGGTTTCGCACTCGCATGCCGGAGTCCTAATGACCCAACAATCTCACACACTTACCAAAAAATCGCTCATTATCTGTTTAGCTGGCTGGGTGTGTTTGTCATCAGTGGAGTGACCTGCTCGGAGTAACGCCTCCTGTGGAAGAAGTAAATACTAATTAATGAGAAACAGAAAAATGTTCCATTTTATATGCTACAATGGAATTTCACAAAAGTGTGCACATTCATTTATGTTGGCATAATTATAATAGTAATAATAAGTGTGTCACTAAACTTTATTTGTATAGCACGTTCCATAGCATAAAACACAGCTCAAATTGCTTTACATAAAACAGATCATCAGAGGCTTAAAAACAGATCATATTCAGACGGTAAAAGACAATTAAATAATAATAAAAGGGTTAAAGCAGGTTGAGATTACAATGGAAGAAAAGACATGGCGAATCAATTAAAATAAACCAGAAGGCGTCCAGACCGGCATATTGTTCAGAATCTGTTTACAGAGAACAAGTGTAGCCATAGGAACCTTAGGAATATTTGCACCATGTCTCTGTAAGAGATTTGCTTAATGGTTTTCAAGTTAATTGACATTTTGTGATAAATAACACAACAGAATGTTCTAATCTTTTGGTTTGTTCCTTTCAGCTCAGTCAGAGAATAGATATTTTGCCTTTGTTTAATGTGAGAAGTTTGCAGAACATTTCTGTGCCCATGGTAAATGTATCTGATCTGAATACATGTACAAGCAACATGGTGAAAAAGTGGCCAATCAGCCTTGGCGGAGGTATGTGGTCTCCCACTGCCGCTCTACTTTTATACTGTTTTATTCCAACAAAAACAAATTTGCCATCAGCCTCTTTCTGATCCTCTCTCTTTATCATTCGTCCAGTTTCCCTTCCCCATAACGAGCATTTTTGCCAAAGGCCAGGACCCTGTGTCCATCGATTGTGTAGGATCAAGTCACATCATGGGCGACCTCTGACCCCACAGTCCACTCTGGCTCTTGGCCTTAGCGTGCAGCTGTGGTGAGCGTTGGCATTCCTCCCCTGTAGGTCAGAGCACCATTAGCCCTCACTGTTAAGAATGGACCACCATTCGTAATGACTAAACAACTGACAGTGACAATCTACATGAGACACAAGTTAACCCTTGACCTCCTCCTGTTGTTGTTGTTTTCTACTTCTGGCAAAGCATCAGTGGTCTGGAAAAATGTCATTCGCTTCACTCTCCACCGCATAGATCTCCTCTTATTAATCTTCAAAATGGTGTGAATCTCAAATTCTGAAGCTGATAAATTGCAGCACGACCATTAAATGTCAAGCAACGTGCATCTTTATGCGTGTAAATACATCATTCATGGTAAATTCACATGATGAAGGATTGTTAAAGTCTCCGAAAGAGTTACGATCTCTGTTGTTGCACTACGTAATGGGCTTTTAATGGCCGTGATAGCCAAAACACATGTCCCGACCACGCTGCTGCATGTAGGTTCAGACTTGGTCAGTGGGACCGACACACATATGGCACTGTTCCTTCACATTGTCTGAATCACAGTCTCTCTCTGGCTGGAGTCCAGACCTTTTTCTTTTTCTTTTATTTCTTTGCTCGAGTCCTTTTCTTGTTCTCTGTGTAAGTTTTCCTCCCTCTTTCTCTGCCTTGTGTTGGTTGCACTGAACTCTACTGATGTACTGCTGTTTCCACCGGTGCTAAGACTTTCCTAAAGCCTTCTGGGACCCCACGGCCACAAGTGTCTGCAGGGCTGTCTATGCTGCAGTCTGTTGATTTTTTTTTTTTTTTTTTAAGTATAACAAAGAGAAAAGACCTCATAGTTTCTCAAATCCTTTGAAATTCTACGTTTGTGATTGATCCACAGACCAATTCAGTGAAAAAACCCAGAGGAACCAAACCTTTGCTCATATGCTCCAGGGGAATTTTTTTTTAAGCTGATGGTATTTGCGTTTCGTGGAGGCAAACTGTGAGATGTGTTGATTTGTCCTGGGCATCCGTTGCTCCACAGGCTCTCTGGTGAAGACGTTGACTCGCTCTGAACTCCATGCCAATTTGTCTCACTGAGGGACAGGCGCTCTTACGGTTCTCACTCTTGCTTTCCTCACCGATCCTCAATCTAAACTCGCCCCTCTCGCCACCTCTCCACCCCTCTCCCTGTTAATTTTCCCCTCACGGCTTCTTACAAACTTTTCCGCTATCTTTCCCATTATTTTAATGTATTTTAACTTTTGATATTTGTAATTTAACGTATGTTTTAAATGTTTGATATTGGTTTTGTAATGTATGTTTTGAATGTTTGATATCTGTATGTATGTCTTAAATGTGGACCCCACTAAAAGTAGCTCTGTCTTAGGGTAGAGCTAATGGGGATCCTTCTAAATAAACAAATAAATAAATAAACAATTAAAATAAACCAGAAGGCGTCCAGACCGGCATATTGTTCAGAATCTGTTTACAGAGAACCAGTGTAGCCATAGGAACCTTAGGAATATTTGCACCATGTCTCTGTAAGAGATTTGCTTAATGGTTTTCAAGTTAATTGACATTTTCAGATAAATAAAACAACCAGAATGTTCTAATCTTTTGGTTTGTTCCTTTCAGCTCAGTCAGAGAATAGATATTTTGCTTTTGTTTAATGTGAGAAGTTCGCAGAACATTTCTATACACATGGTAAATGTATCTGATCTGAATACATGCACACGCAATGTGTGGCCACTTCACAGTAGATAGTCAAAAGCTAAACTCGCCCCTCTCTCTACCTCTCCATCCCTCTCCCTGTTCATTTTCCCCCTCACGGTTTCTTACAAACTTTTCCGCTATCTTTCCCTTTTAGGTTCCTCCTCCCCCTTTCAGACTTCTTCTGCATGCACTTCTGTCCTCCAAGTGAAGGGTAGCTTGCACAAATTTATCAGACCTGACACCGTGGAAGAAACGCGGACCTCCTTCGCTATCAACGTCTAATCCTTTTTTCTTTCTTTCTCTCTTACCAGTGCAGATGGCTGTCAGACGCTGCAATCCCAAACACTGTGTTCAGCTGGGATATGTCTTTGATCTCTTTTGACTAATGGTAATGGCTTGTTTTTGTCTTGGGGGGGGGGGGGATCTTGGCGAGCTATGTCAAACAGGGATTTCATCAGGGCAGGCGATGTGTCTTTTATTTTTTTTGGTATTGTTCTACACATAGAAACTTGCTAAGCTGAGAGAGGGAACATCGTGGAGACAGTGACAAGATGCATGAGCACTTTTTGAAGCTTATCAGTGATCAATGTTTGAGCTGCTAATCCCGTGTGCACTTACAACACACATCTCTCACTGACTGACTTGATGCACACACACACACACACACACACACACTCTCACAGAGCCACTTCACTGTAGTTAGTCAAAAGCTGATTATAGAGATGAAACAAACATTTATTTAAGGTTCTGTATGTATCAATGCAAATGTCATAGTCAGTTGCTCCAGGCATTTTGCGAGAATTGTCACTACAGCCCCCAAGTCAAATGTCCAGAAAGTGTCTTGGTGAGAATTACAGTGTGGACACCCGAGTGGTCGCGATGGGTCGAGCCAGGTTCAGACGGAAAATTCCCAATGATGTCCAGGGTTGTGTTAGTTTAGTCACGTTGTCAGGGCTATAAACTTGTTTTTTACACTACAAGTGCCTGTAATCAGGGAAAGCCTCAGACCTGGGTTGAGTTCGGGGACAAGAAACAGAATGCCTGTTGGGATTGGACAGAGTCGCACTCGAGTGAGGATACAGAAAGGAAATGTCTGGGAAATCCACACCCACGGACGCCAAACTGCAAAATGAGAAAGAGCCACCATACTGTACATGTGGAATTACAATGAAGATTTCAATTAGGAAAGACAACACGATTGAGAGCTTTCGGTGATTAAGGCTGACACCGGTGTCGAGGTGGTTAAACAAAAACACATAGAAATTCATATGTCCTGCCCCCTGCAGGCTCCACCCAGATGCCACCCCTCACCTGAGTGTTCTGGACATAGTCCCTGTTGATGTGAACGTATCTGACCTGGACAATCTCCTGCTGCTCTTTTCAAATCAAATGATCTCACCCAATATCCCCAGTTCACGTCTGAAAACAGCTAAAGAGAAAGCAGCGCAGTTAATCCTATGAACTCCACTCGAGCAAACCCTCAAAAAAAGAGACATTTTCTAATTGATGGTTCACTTTTCGGAAAGTTCATCACGAATTATAATGTTTACCGTTGCAGCATTCGGAGCTGCACACCACACTGACTTTGCCGTGGGCTCCTCCAAGCCATGAAAGCCAACGCACCTGTGATGAATACGCCTGCTATTATCACTCATCGGATCAATTAATTAAATCTTCCTAAAACATTTATGCCACTCGTTACCACACCGATCCCTCAATGGGGAGATGGATTACAGGTGCTTCCTGTAGGCATCGGGAAAGAACACATGACTGATTAAAGCGCGAGATGTTTTCTTCCAATCCTCTGCCCCTCATCCATCCATTCCCAGCGTCCTCCTGGAGGCTCCCACACGCCGGGCCGCTCGGACCCTTGACGGACACTTCTCCAGTCTAAAAGAGGCCACCGGGGGACATTCCCATGGAACGTCTCAGCAGCCAGAGTGAAATTATTATGTGGGGTGCGGTGAAAAAAAACAAATAACTCCTGCTAAGTTATTTCTTCATGGAGGGAGCGGGCAGACAGCTGATGGGGACATGTTTGGACAGTTGCACTCGGGCAGGGCATTCCTCACCCTCTCCTGACGCACACACAGTCGAACATGTGGTGTAGTCTATTTGGATTCAAGCTCACATTTAAACAAATATACAGACACTAAATATTGGGCAGGGCTCTTGACTCATCTATTACCCCCCCCAATATACATGTGCACCCACTGAGGGACATTCTATCTCCTCCGCCAACATGCCAAAGATTTGACAGACACACACACACACACACACACACTCGCCCCCATAGACACCAACACTAACATACAAACACGCGTGAGCTTGATTACAAAGCTGTGGTTGGTTGACAAATGGCACGGTGTTCATATTTTGCCTCCGGCATGGCGGTGGTAATGATTCCATAATTGTCCTGAGCGCTCAACACTCACTTCCAATCAGCATCCAGAACAACTCCGCAGCTGGCTACACACGCCTCTGCGAAACCTGAAAAGACACACACACACATAAAAAAAAAGATTCAGTTTCAACTGTGGTTAATATGAGTCACGAGAAGAATGCTGTTCATTTCAGTGTGTTCATAGTTAACATCTTTTGCTCAGACACTTGCTATGTGATCCTATCTGTTATTACACCGGGGGGTGAGATGAGTCGGAGACATCGGGTGAGACAGCTGTTTGTCATCGCAGCCAAACTTGTGTTGGAACAGATTTTAAGACAAAGATTAATGAAGTTTGCTGCTTGTGTTTTCTGGTTACTGGTGATACCTGATTCCAACAAACACAGAGGGATTACAGGGATGATGCTGACACTGGAAGTGACCCAGGGTGATGTGTAGGCAGCGTGACTGGTTTTTATTTTGTTGTCTGGTGGGCGAGTACAGTGGCAACGGCAAATCACAACGCATGTGCACAGAGCATCCGTCCAATCAGAGACGAGCCTCGTTGGATAGCAGGCACCTACCTTTCAAATCAGATGTTGAATCTCTTGTGTTTTGTAATTTGTTGTAGTGTGTCATCATTATTGTTCTATGTTATAAATTATTATTTGCTGTGTTTTGTGATTTGCCTCGGTGACTTTCTAACTCACGCACTGCAACTTAAATAGAACAAATGCTAATAGACCAAAAACTAATTAAATGATTTAGTTGGCTGCCTGTCAGTGGTGTCAGAACAATGAGCTTTGGTGAATTTGTTTTGTTGTCGTTAATTTGAACTCTCAAGGTGACTTCATCAACTTCAAAAGTTACAAATCTCAGAACAAGCATGTCACAGGCAGGCTTATGACTTGTTTGTGTTCCCTGGAAACACTTCCCTTGCCGTCTGGGCCACATACAGCTCTTTTCTTTATTTCTGTTGTGTTAATTTCTCCACATGTAGTGTTTACAGATGTTTTCTGAAGTTATTTGTCCATTTTTCTTTTCTCAAGGTGCAGTGTGTTGAGCCTCCTGGGCCACCGTATGTGCCTGTGCTGAACATAACCGTAACTCACATGTTACATGATTGATCCATTTCACATACATGGCAAGGACCAAATCTGGGTCACTGGTGCAGTCTCTCTTCCTCCCTCTGTCTGCACTAAGTATGAAGACAGAATTCATACATGCAATCCATTTGACATTATATCATCCAGAAACGGCATGTAGGGTAAAACATCTTGTCCGAATCATGGGGCCCATTTCTGTGGAGAGTGGGGTCAGGGATTCTCTGAGAAGGATTCATCCTCGTACCCCATGCAGACTTTAATTAGTGATGAATTAAGCCTCTGGTCTCGGCTTGCGGGAACACGGTGCTTCTTGAAGGTTAGCTCTGCTCGAATACTTCAGGACTGACTTCTCTGAAAGGCTGCCAAGAATGTCAGAAATCCTAGTTGCGTGGGAGCGTCTTGCCGGGTTCCTCCTGGGTTGGTTGGTTGCCTCCTCCGCTCTCGGTGTTTCTGCTATAAGCAGTGCCCTCTGCAGGATGCCTGGACCGCATGTGATGATGTAAGCACATTTCTCAAGTGCTGTGCAACTGCCTGTGGCTATGGAGCGATGCAGGGCAGACGGCCTTTCACATTTTCTTTCTCTCTATTCGCTCTTGCCGCAATTACAGAACCACTGCTTGCTTTGATCTGCAGAAGGTTGAGAGAAAAAGAAAAAGGAGTCATCAGGTGTTGTCACTGCAGAAGCGGATACATCCATTAAACATTACGCAGTTAGAGGCACATTCACACTGTCTGCGCATCTGCTTAGACGTCATTTGTGGTGGGAGAAGATAAAACATCATCACCATGTGAAGCTGCCTTGTGCGTTGCAGAAAGACCGACACAGCAGCCCGTGTCCACGTGCTCTTACACAGTAAGCAGTAGCTGGAAGACATCGAGCCAAAAGAAGTGACAGCACATGTCAGAGAGACTGAATGCACATTGTCTCTGCATGTGTGTGAATACAGAATAAGCCACTGACACTGAATGCAAACTATATGTTTGATATGTGGAGGGTATTGCAGCCTCAATGCATGTCTCTGTGTGTGTGTGTGTGTGTCTGTCTGTGTGTGTGGGCATGTCTATCTATAGTTATGAGGGCCACTTTTGGTTCAATACCATCATTGTGACGACATTTTGGCTGGTCCTCACAAATTCAATGGGCTGTGTGAGGGTTAAGCCTTGGTTTTAGGGTTAGGGTTGGAAATAGGTTAGGGTCAGGCACTTAGTTGTGATAGTTAGGGTAAGGGGCTAGGGAATGCATTGTGTCAATGAGTGTCCTCCTAACTATAGAGAGACATGCATGTGTGTGTGTACCTCTTTAGGACCTTTTCCAGCATAAACTCTGACCTTGTGAGGACCAGCAGACCTCATGGGCACCGAAACCAAAATGTTGTGGGGACCTAAATCAGTTTATATTCATATTATGGGGACTTCAAACATGAAAAACTAACAAGTGCCCATAACCTCAAATTGTAAATCTTTAGGAGAAGACATGTTTTAAGGTTATGGGATAAAGTTTTGGTTTGGCTGTTCACAATCAATAGAATTCAATGCAAAGTCCCAATAAGAATAGCTGCACTGCACTGTGTGTTTGTGTGTGTGTGTGTGTGTGTTTGTGTTAGTGACGAATGAAGGTGTGGGCCGGTTAGCTGGTCTATCTACACCGCGCTGTTTAGCAAAGCCTTCAACGTCTGCGGCTCGGTTCGGAGGAGGTATATATAAGGCTGCTTAGAAAAGGCCTTCAGGGTCCTCTATGTTAATTAACTAATTACTTTGCTAATTGGACACATTCGATGTGGCCCCCTCCCCCATCGCCAACCTCTGCTCTGCTATCTCCTCTAAAGCCCTGTAGCAGCCTCCGACGCAGAAACACGCGGAGCCTCCAAAACCACTTCTGGAAGAAACTAAACCAAAGTGTTTAATGTGTTTTCAAAATTTGAAGGTTCAGTAACACAAATACTGTGCGGTGTGGACTGATGGGTCGTTTTCTCGTGAGTGTAGGATGTGTTTTCTTTCCCAGACACAGATTAAGCTTAGTTGGAGAGTAATATGTTATCTTCAGTGGAGGCTCTCCATCATAGGGAATATAGGCCAGGATTTAGTTTAATCTCTGCTTAACCTGTGGAAATTGTATGGTCACTGTCCTCTGGAGTTGTCCACATGGTATTGTTATCACTCAAAAACTGTGGTTGATCAATGGGCCTTATTTCTACCGGATTGATTGTTTATTATATGATTATTTAGATCATAAAATAAGTTGTGTATTTTGGTAACAGCATTACATGTGTGGAAAGGGCTTTGCAACAGAGGTGATAGTGGATACTTGTTCACTTAGAGCATCTTTCTGTGTGTGTGTGTGTGTGTGTGTGTGTGTGTGTGTGTCTGTGTGTGTGTGTTTGTGTCTGTTTCCCTTTAGCCTGCTCTTTTCTCCTGTTTTTTTTTCCTTTGCTCGTTTCTTCCCCCCCTCACTTCCATTACGTCCCTCTTCTTCCCATTTCTCACCACTTCCTCATATCTTTCCAATTTATTTTGTCATCTCTCTCCCTCTCTCCTTTTCCATTTCTCCTGCTCTTCCCACTTTGCCATCACTCCTGCTTCTCGCTCCCTTTCTTTCTTCCCTTCTTTCGCCCCCTTCCCCTCTAACCCTCCTTTGGAACAGGGAGTTCTGGGTTGGGTGAAAGCAGCAGCTGCAGAAGGAGCAGCTGCTCGATGTGTGTGTGTGTGTGTGTGTGTGTGGTTGTGTGTGTGTGTGTGTGTGTGTGTCAGCGTGTGTACATGCCACAGCTTGTCCCCTCCACCAGGCTGCTTGGGCAGGGTTGGTCCCAGCAGGGTACCACAACCCTGCCAACACCCCACCAACCACCCAGGCGCATCACATGTGTGCTGAAAACACACGCACACACACACATACACACATGCACAAACAACACCAACAGACATAAGAGCCATATGCACAGCCATACAAACCACAATTTCACACATACACATTCAAATTCAAATGCACTCCTATTCAATGAGAAACCCAGTGAATCATTCAGTTATGAGCCGTCGTGAAATGTATGGAAATATACACAAAACTTGTAGGAGTCATCCATTCCCTCATGGAGTTTGTGACAGACATAATGCACTTTGGAAATATTGTGTTTATGATGTAAAGAGCTGAAGAAGGAGGCAGGTGGGGGGTTTTTTATGAAAAAAAGAAGAAGACGAAGAGGAAGAAAAAGAAAAACCCAACAGCAGTTAGTAACCACACATTCTGGAGTCCATTCACATTGTAGGCTCCAAGGTTTAGTGCCCAGGGCAATGTTAAGCTGAACTCTCTGTGTCTGAAGGTGAAGGGGGATCATCACATTTCATAGTCAATGGATAGTCCTCAGAGGCTTTCATCCTGTACAGAGGCCATTTCCATTCGCCCTTCCTGCACGAGTGCACGAAACACGCCCCCACACACACACACACGCTCCCCTCCTATACACACCCCTCATCATCAAATTATAGCCATTTTTAAAGCGCTCTCAAGTTGCTGCTGTCTTTGTTTGGGTGCTGTAATGAGAGATAGGCCCGAGGCAATGATTTTTCTCAGGTAAACAAACAAAGCCATAGGATAATATTAGCTTTAGACGGCCTCTATATGCTGTCTGTATTAGGCCCTGGCTGAATATGACTTCAACAGGGGGGGGTTGGGGGAGAAAAAAGTAAAGCCCCTTTTCCACTGGTCAAAACAAACACTAACATCTCACTTTTCTCTTTTTTCAGCGGCTCTGGCTGATCAGCAGTGATGGAGACATGTTCCCCAGCTAAACAAGCTAATTTCCATCTTTTCCTGTGCGACATTACGACGCACACTGAACTTGTGGCAGTTGGCTCGTAAATAGCCATTAATGTTTGTGTACTAAAGGACGACTTTTGCTTCTCCGTTTTTTATGACATGGACAGAAACGGACAGAGAAACGCCCTCTCCGAGCGACTCGGAGAGCTTTTCGTGCACCTCTGATTTTTCTAACTATCCGTGGATATTTCGGATAGCCTACGGACAGCCCTTGGCTGTGATTGGTCCGCGAACGACATCATTTCTGTACGGCGTCATTTCCGGACCTCAAACTTCCTGCTTCCCATCACAGCAAACCCAAACACAACTATGATTCTACGATTAATGTGACGTGTGTGTTAAGCCAGCGGAGTTGTCCGGCTGACGGTGGCTCGTTAGAGCACTGACGGCATGTGTGCACGGTCACATACGGTTATAACAAGCTTTTATAACGGCGCTAGCGGGCTAGGCTAGCGGGCTAGCCACCATGCTAACTGCGGTGGTAACAGTGCAAAAACCTGCTGTCACGACTTTAATTCCACTTCTATCATGACACTGTTTCTACAATACCGTCAGGTTAGAAACCAACAATGGGTAGTAGTTAGTGTCGGGAGTCCCTGCTGACTGTGTGTGGAAGCTGGGGGGGAAGCTAGCGAGCTCCGTGTAGCTTCAAGCAGATTCAAGCTGTGGAATCAGCAACACAGTTGGGAAACAAGACCGGGGAACCGCTGCGCTAAGAAACGATAATATCAGCATTTTGACCCGCTGGGTGTCACTTTATTTAGTTCTGTTAGTTGCCATGGTTCAGTGTGTGGGAGGCAAGCTGACAGAGGTAAATAAACACACGTGGACTTCTTCTTCACAGAAATGGGGTAGGCTTCTCTGAGCTCGTCTTCCGTTGCGCCACCTACTGTTCTGGCAGTGAATTGTTTTCAACAAGGAGAGGTATAAATGAAAACGTGTTCGTCCGATCTGTCCGTTTGTCCGTCTGTAACGGATTCGTAGAAGCATACTGGAGCCTTTATTGTGTATTACGTCTTGGACAACAAGGACGACAAGGTGCAACAGCAATTTTTTCTTGGTATCATGTTAAATGAATCACTGAGAACACAGCAAGGTGAGAGAGCTTCTCAGCTTCTGGCCTGTTTGTGACATGACTCCTTGTGGACGAAAAAACATTTTGAAAAAACAGAGTGCCTCAGTTTCCGGTGCGTTCATGACGTAAAACATGGCAAAAACAGGCAAACTCTTCTGCTGGCAATGGGAAAGGAGTCAAATGCCTCTTTTAGCGGATTTACGTCCATTTAAAAAGACAGCACGTATGCCTGCTAATTTTGGTGGAACAGAAGTAGAAGAGACAGAGAGAAAGAAAGAGAGAGAGAGAGAGGGAGAGAGAGAGAGAGAAAAAGAAGAGAAAGAGAAAATTAATGGCAGCAGGGCAGACACGGACAGAAAGCTAGATGAGTAGCGAGAAGAAAGAGATTGGTGCTATCATCCAGTTAGCGGCTGGTGCTGGGGGAATACTGTCCTGTCACTGGAGCCGGCCATGCGGAAAGGAAGCAAGCTCTTCTATTGCACCTTGGCGTCTGTCTGCGTCCGTGCAGCACCATCTTATTGCCTTGTCGCTGCTTCCTTCTTGTGACCACACTTCCCTATAAACTCCGGGAACCCTCCACCTATCTTTTACCTCCTTTAACTCTCTCCACTCTCTTTTCTTTTATCCCTCATATATCTCTTCTCTTTTTCCGATTCCCCATCCTTCCTGAAGAACATCCATCTTCCACCCCCCCACTTCATTTATTTCTTGCCTCTTCCTGCCTTCAAAACCTCAAATACCCCAGTTCATTTTCCCGACTTTCTATCTCCCTCTCTCTCTCCCTCCTTCTCGTCATGCTCCAACACTCATGTGGGAACGCTGGCATTATGCCTGTGGTGTTGTGGCCTTGGCCCGGGGGTCAGTTCTTAGGCCCAGAGGGGGGTGCTGCACCTCTTGCCTCCACAAACTGGGGGTACTGGGCAGTGTGCTGGGCTGGAAGGATGAACAGCTGGAGGGCTGGAGGCCAGTGGGGGCCGGCAGGGGCCACAGAGGTCAGAGCCATTCAAAACCTTGGCTCCCGGCTCAAAGGTACGGGGTGAAAGAGGATCATGCTTCTGGAGGAGAAAAAGAGCTCTTGTTTCCCCCCACGGCTCACAAAGGACACAGCCGTGCAGTCAGCCAAGCAGACTCTACCAAACAACAAACCCCATCCCTCTCTTGTCATGTGATTACATTTTCTGTGTTTCCATGCACGGCAACAGGAATTATTGCATTTGTGCTGCGGCATAGTGATAATATATGGTGTTTATTTTTAATAAACCAAGCTGTGTCTGTGTACATCTCCTGTGCTGTTGCCTGCGATATATATAACACGTGCCTGTGGAGTGTTCATCTTTTACATTTATGACGCTCGTATAGGAGGGGAAGAAGTCAATAACTTCCAGGGCCTAGTGCAGAGCCACTAAGCCATTCCCTGGTCTTGTGGCATCGAAAAAGCAACTTTTTTTGATTAGTAAACAGTGGAGCATGCCCTTCAGGGTACTTCCCGGGACTGGGAGGGACGTAAAGGTTAATCTTCAGTTTATTGCCACCAGCAGTCAGACAGATAGTATCTTTTAAAATTCCTTGTCAGGCGCTATTGATCCACTGACATCAGAAGCCCCCAGACATGACATTTCTTGTTTCCCATGCTGGCTGGACCATTACATGACCATCTATATTTACTATTCAAGGAGACCCTCAGCCTCGTTCTGTGGCATCTGGCTAACTACTCTGCAGCTTGGCTAATAAACAAGCCTCTTTTTCATTTTGAATAGTGGTCACGTTGGTGTCATCTTAGAACGATTGATTGATTTTATTCCACATCTCATCTTAAGGTCAATTTAGACTTCTGAATTGATTTGATGCCATAGGTCCAATTTAGATATGGTTTAGCCAGGACTTGTACGCAGTAGCCTGATTTGCACCTCCTGAAAAATGAATCTACACTTTGCCGTGATTGGTGTGTTCCTGGTTGCTTTGATAAAATGAACCTCAGTGGTTGGACATGGACAGAAAACTCCCCCTTTATCTGCATCAGTCAATTTGAATGTTGAACACATTATCACCTCTGATGACTTTTCCCTTTTCAGTAATTCGAGTAAAAGTAACTATTGTTCCACATTTATTAACCCTAACACAGTCTGCTCAATTCTAATCTCCATTGTGCGCTACAGCACGGGCTCTGTGTCGATTGTACACATAAGTGTAAACCAGGCTTTGAGCTAAGTCAATGGTTGGATTGATAAGGCGTCCTTGCCCCATTGTAACGAGCCGTTTCTCCGAGTTATCGGGCCTATTAATCTGAGTATGTATTTTATTCAAGGAAGACAATGGGGTCAGAGCGCCGAATGCTCTGCTTCTCCTCTTCCCTAGCTTCTCCACTCTGTGTCTTCTTAAGAAGCCGGCCTGTGATGGGAAATCTATATGGTGCGAGAGGCCAATTTAGGTGGCTCCAACAGTGTGGGTTTGAAGAGTGAGCGGCCAGGGTAAACACAGGGAGGAACGCCTCCACTCTCTAAATGATTTCAGCGCAAGGAGATGTGAGGGGATGGTATTTTTCATCAACCATTTTTCCTGACACTTGTCTGGGGGGGGGGGGGAGCCCAGTGGAAGTTTTCCTCTGTTGCCTGCTGCTTCATGCTGGTGTTGTTTACTAAAGTCATCGAGGTACCTTTGCTCTTGTACCTGTGTTCTAGTGAGTCTGTCAAAGGCAGTATATACACAACCTCCTGAACTACCCATTTGCTGCTTTGTTTTTTGGGCTGACCCATTGAGCCCCTCCTACCCCAAAAAAAAGAAAAAGAAACCCCAGTGTTTGTTTTTGTTTACGGATGGAACAAAATTGAACAAAATTCCCTTTTTAGCCCTTTTGTAGTCCCGGCTTCAGCCATTCTGAGCCTGCAACTCATTTCTATTTAAGATATGGTGTATCAGGCTTAGTGGGCTGCAATTAATTCACTGCCTCCAGGGCCTCTCTGGCTTTGTATGAGGGGTCAGACTGGGTCAGGCCAGATTTTTTTTTTTCCCTGAGAGTAAGCAGCACTAGGTTTGTGTTGGATCAGATGAGACTGGGCTAATTCTCTCCAGCAGCTGGTCCTTTTCACTCACTGTTTACCCTCAAATGCAAAATCTGCCGCTTTGCCCTGCCTGCCTATAAAGAAATCTCTTAACACTTCAACTAACCAAATTTAACAATCCTCTTAATTAAAAGCAGAACTGATGCTTTCTTTTTTTTTTCAGGGTGTATTGATTCAGTCGGGGGGGGGGGGGCACTTTGGTCTGAAGTAAGCAAAAGCTCTACATCGGACTCGGTCGAATCTAAATTGAGTTGTGTCATGTATCTTCAAGCCAAGCCACCTCTTTGGTTTCTAAGCCCCGTCATTATCTCTGCTATCCCTTGTTGTGCCTTCCCCCCTCCCCTTTGCTGGCAGATTTAGCCGAAGACTGAGCTGCTCCTCTGGTCATTTGGTTACTCGCTCTACGGGTCAGCCAGTTCTCTGTGCTTTCTGCGGCCACCACCTCTGCATCTGGGACTTGTTTGCCTGAATGCTGTGTCATCAGCGCTCTGCTGTCTTGCCCCAGAGCAAGCTAAGTCTAAACACTGCACTTTGTGGCTGAAAGGCCATCTGTCACGGGGAGGGATTCCGGCTTCTCCTCCAAAAAGCATAAACAGGGGCGGGCTGTTAAGCCGTGGCGCAGCTCACTGTCATGGAAATGCCCCATCTGAGTGAGGCTCAGGTCCTAATCCCGCACCCTCCCATCTTTGCAGCTGCTTTTTAGGGCTCCATGGTTGTCTGTGCATACTCGCTGCCTGTTTAGCCCGAGAGAGGGGCCTTATGAATAACATTTAATCAGATGCGGCTGGTCAGGCTGGTTAGATGGCGGTTTACAGCATGTGTGTGCACGCTAAGCCTGTCATCACACGTACCCTGCCTTGACTTAATGGGCTTACTCACAGGTAGATAAGTGATGTATCTTAATGTATACACAGAGATTATCTGATGATATCCCCACACTGGATCATGTTGTGTGTTATTACATGTGCAAATTTAGAGTTTTGCATAAAATACAAACCAGGTGCTTAATGTCAACATCTTTTTTGTGGTAAATATGCTAAAAAAATTGGATTGATTGAATTTTATTCTGTACTTTGTTGGTGAGATATAGATTTATTTTTATCTTTGACTTCTTTGAAATGTTCTCAACACAAAAGGCAATTTTTTTCAAATCTAAAGACAATCTATAGCTCTAGGATAGCAGGTCTGGAGTGTTTCTGATAAGTCGCCGTCTTCTCTTTCAACCCAGTTCTCCTTTTATCACATGACAAGTGTCGACTGAGCCCCTAAAACAGCTCCTGAAGAGGAGCAGCTGAGAGGGAGACTGAGAGCAGGAGATCCTGACATTTCATACATGATTGCAGAGATTTACGTGAGGTAATTATTGGGGCTATGTCTGCCAACCCAGAGAAGATCAATTCTTTCAATCAATTCCACTTTTAAGAGGATAGGCCAGATTACCAGGGGTGAGGGCCGATGTGGACGAGGGGCCCATAATGCTCTTAATAGGTCACTAAAAAGTGTGTTCGTACCTCCGGTTGCAGCCAATGGAGGATTCCTGTGAGATCAGCCATTTTGCCCTCCCTTTCTCTCTGTCTTTTCCATTTCTCTCTGTCGCTTTCTTGCATTTTCTCCTTCTTCTCTCCCTGCCCCTTCCTTCCAAAATAAATTATTTACACACTCCCTATTATTGAAACATTTAGAGGGCAGTATTTGTCTTTAGTAACTTTATCGGCATGTTTTCAAACAATCAATAATTTCTTTTACAATTCATTTTTAATCAATAGTTGCACAGATCCAATTTTTCGTTGTTTGGGTCAAGGCCAGATAATGGACAAGTGGTGCAATGGGATGGAAATACAATGTCCATGTGCGTTTATCCCTATTTAAGTAATATGTTGGACCTTTTTTATTGATTTAGATAATCACTGTGAATGGTTGTCTGGTGGGAATATCTATGATTTTTAGCTCTTGAATTTATGGAGGATTTTTCCGCATGTGCCAAAGGAAGCATCCATCTGAGGGGGGCACAAAATATTGTGATCCTTTCTGCAGGAGTTGACATGCAGGACAGGAGTTTGAGTGTTTGTGTGTGTGTTTGTGTGTGTGTTTACGAGGTGGGGATTTTGCCACAGAGTCCAGTCTCTGTGGCTTGCATCAGATAAGGGTGAGGAGTAGTGACAGGATAGATGGGATTGCTGGCCTATTCCCAGCCAGTGCTTATTTAGACATACCAGCAGTCTGGAAAGTCAACAGTGGGGAAGGACAGAGACGGACACGAGCAGCAGAGAAACCTGAGACCAAGAGACCAGAGCTGATGTCAAGCTTCTCAGGATGGGATTTCTGGCCCCGGATCAGTTTTGTGTGTCACCCCACTGGGAGGGAAACTGCAGAAAATGGGAGCTGATCACCGATCTCAGCTCAGCAGCCCGGCTCTGAAAGACATGGTAAACACACCCCGGCCGTGGTAGCCTGTCCAGTGTTTCTAGCACTCACTGGGGAGGAAGGTCACTGGGGCCCTGTCAACAGTGGAAGCTACAATTCACCTCGAGCCTTGTGTTAGTAACAAAAGAAGGAAAGAAAACACAACTAACCCCCCCCCTCCTCCCCAGAACATAATCCATCACGACTCTACACCCATGGACACCAGCCTGCTCAGTGCTATGGTAATTTAAAGATTATATATAGCCTACTAGATTTTAAACATTAATATCACAGCCAACATCTACTTGCTGTGCAAAGCTCCAGTGGAGTAATGGTGTTCTGAGCAGAGACTCACACTGTTTGTGTTGTGATTCGAGCCTCTCTAAACATTGTTTTGGTCGCCGGCCCTGGTGCACAGTCATGTTTGAGCATGTAAGTGCCTTTCTTTTCTATTTATATTTTTACTTCCTGGTTTCTCTGGTGTTTGTTCTTGTTCTTGTGTTGCTCACTCCATGTACTTTTCTGTTGGAAGCTGGGACTGGGCATCAAACTTTTTTTTTTTCTTTAATGCAGCAAAAATAAGTAGCAATGTTAGTCAGCATAGCAGCTATAGCCATCATGCAGCAGAGACAATTTGCAATCTGTGTTCCGAGAAATAATGTTTGAAAATTAAATTTACCGGCTGAAGCGTCTGACCCACAAGCTCCAACACTTACAGGATTAACCCCAAAATAACATGCAATGGATCCATTTGACTTTTCTGCATGGTAGCACGTTGTTTTCGTTGTTGTCTCCTCCCCTTAACTTTACTCATGTATGCATCTGGTGCATAGCCCACATTTAAAGATGGACAACACGACAGCTAAAGATGGGTTCTGTCATTTAAGGTAATTCTTACACATTACTGTTTGTAAAAAATGTCAGTAAGTTTGCTTAAAATTTGTTACTTGATGCTATAAAAACAGGGTGAACTGTCATGATTGGCAGCAGAGACTGAATCCCGATTGGTTGACCGCATGTCTCCACAGGATTCTGATGCCAAGGTTTTAGCTTAATTTCTGGATTGTAGGAGGAAGTGGAGATGAGCCGTCCATCTTTATATACAGTCTATGGTATGGGTTGCATCTTTACGGCCCACTTTCACTTTCCTTTGCAGCACCCATAGACCGTATAAATATGTGAGGCTACAGCCCTTAAAACGTTAGCTGTTTACTGGAAAGTCTGCTATTAGTGTCTGAACTCATTAACACTGCTGCGGGTGCAGAAAAGAGTGAAACGTGATTATTTGTGGGAACTTTCAGTAAAACACTAAATGAGCATTTCATTCATCTCACAACAGCATTTAGTGCCTGTAGGCCTTCACCGTACAACCATGCAATTAACTGGATCAGGATTTAGTGCCTGGCCCGAATGCTGCTGAGAGCACTTCCTTTAGCAGGGGTTATACTTTCAGACATGTTAATCACAGATCCTGATGACTCCGCCATGCGTCTGGTACAGGACTTCTGTCGGGATACTGCTCTGCGTGGCTCTAAATCACATCTGAGGCTTGCTGATGATTTTTTTTCTGGAAAGTTCCAGTGATGGTGGAGCTGGCGTCCCACAACGCCAAGTCGGAACCACCTTGGATGGCCCCTCTCCTTCTTCCCTCACCACATGAAAGCGACTTATTTTGGGAAATTTCTTTTCTAATGGTTGGTTATGAGTGAAGGCAGCCAGGGCGCTGATGATTTTTGTTTTCTGTGCACTTGATTCCTTTTTATTTTTACCCCTTCTCTGCCACTCCACAGTCACCAGCTCATACCTCCGAGACATCTGCGGAAAGGTTTGCATTAGCATGTGAAAGGGTTCATGCAGACAATGCTATGCATTATGTATTCACAGCATTTGTATGAAATGCAGCCGCTGTCATTCCTGCTAGCCTGTAATCTACTGGCAATATATTTCAGGCAGAGCAGGGAGAACAAATCTAAAGAAGACACGTGGGCTACTAATACACCTACTATACCATACGCCGCTTAGATGAAGAACTTTCCGCGTGCTACATCCCAAGAAACATCAAATGCAAGGAAGTGTCGGATCTGTCAGAACTCGCTGAGCTAACTGTCTGGTAGCGAGACACACTAGCAAGTGGCCTGTGTTAATGAGGAGGAGGTTGTTTTTCTTCTTACCCAGAGGCACCACAGGCAAGCAGTAAACAGAGCATTTGATCCCTGAGACTTGCTGTGTAGTTGTCACTTTACAAAATCAGCCACCATCCCCTATATATATGAGATATGTGCATGTGTGTGGATCCAGCGTTGCTCGGAGAACTATGGTGAATGTGAGACAAGGTTCTCATTGTGGGACAAACGGCGGATATTATTGGAAAAGTTCCAAACACTTAAAGCATATTTCATCTCCTAATGATATCGCTGAATGGAGGCCTCATACTGCTTCTCCATTTAGCAAATATCTGACATGTCTCCCGACACAAACTTGGACCCAGGTTTTTAAAAATGATGGTACATAAAATCATAATTCCTTTAGGATATTTATTGTCGTTGCATTGCTTAAGCATCAGCACCAGCTTGTTGTTTGAAGTAACTGTTTGTAAAGCATATGATTAATAAGCTGTTTATACACTCAACGGGCTGACTTGCAAAGTTTCCACTTCCCGCTTATGGTGCTTTATCGTATAAAATACTTGGCAAACAAACAGAGTCTGTTTTGTCTCCAGAAGTCAGCGTTTTGTGTGAATCATCCAGAGACTCACGCGGTGACTCTACAGTTTTTTGCGGATAGTTACAGAGTCGTAAAGTCCCTGAGCTGGTCTGAGTGCTCTGGCTGCCTGTCATCAACCCGTCACGTGTCACAGGGAACTCAACTTTCAGGGCGGTATAGTGGCCGTGGGCCGCCACAGCTGCTGCCGCTGCTTCGGTCAAACACAGACAGAGACAGGGTGGCTAGAGTGAAACACGCAACCCCAAATTGCCATTTAGCTTTTTGTGCTTCCCCCCCCCCCCCCCCCCGTCCCGTGAAGCGCTTGCTGTTTATCTGTTGCACCAGAACGGCCTGCGGATGGATCTTTCAGCCCCTTCTCTTCTCGCTTCTTTCATTGTCTCGCGCTTTCTGAGCCTTTTCAGTTTGAGGCATTTTCTTCTCAGACGCAATGATGGACGGTTTTGCGCCCTCGGATTTTAGTGTCACAGCTAAATGTGTGTTTGCATGGCTATTAGTGAGGCCCACTGAGGGATGAGCTGCACACTCTCCTGACCCCCACACAGTCAGTGACAGAGCATTTTCCCCCCTCTCTCTCTCTTTCTCTTTTTCTCTCTCTCTGTCGCTTTGTTGTGGGTTTTGAACCATCATGTCATTGACAGCTTTTCATTTTTGAAATGCGATTTATGTTCGCAAAACACTGAAAAAACCATGGAATACATCATCGGGTCAAAACTATAATTATAAGCTGTGAGTTCATCGTAATTTTAAAAAAGTAAGAAACTTTGTGAAGTTCCAGGCAGGAAATGCGTCTGCTGTACCGCGGATGCTTAGTGGGCTGAACATGCACGCAAAGACGCCTGGCGTGCAGATCTAATGTCTCTCCCAGGACCCCCTTCCCCACCCTCATTACCAGAGAGCTGCTTAATGACAACGTCAATATTGATCACAGCACAGAGAAGCACTGGAGGACGTGCGGTTAGTGGGCCAAGCAGGGGGAGGACATCCAATGATTTTTCTTTTTTTTTAAACATCCCCTCATCCCTCATTCATTCCATTTTGCATTCTGAAGAAAAGCTCGGACTCAGCAGCATTCGACTCTTACCTTCCTCTACCTCCATCTCCCTTACATCTATTTCAATTTGTCTCCCTGCGCTCCCCCTCCCGCCCTGTCATGCCGTGTGCTAGTTTTGCCATCTTTACGACCGGGATGGTTCAGCATAGCCTCGAACGTGTCGCGTTCAGTGAGCCCGCAGGTGCCTACGCAAACTTTAGTGAACGGTTAATTGCACAGCGGTGTGAAGTAGACATGGTTTAGAGAGAAGAGTTCAATATATAATCTGTTAGGAGGAAAGAGTCCAATATAGGAGCAAGCTAAACTGATTACCAGCTCTGCAGTAAGCAGGCCTTTCGCTTCCCATAAGTCCACAAATGTGCAACCTCTCGCAACAAAGATAATGCACCTGCATGTTGATCAACAAGTATTGATTATCTCTCTCGCTAATTGGGCCCAAGTTAATTACTAGCAATTAAAATCATGAATGATACATTAGCACAGATGCGGGAGACGCACAGACGCTGGCATGTGTAAACACGCGCTCGTTCCAATAACAGCCACACTACTCAACCCAATAAAAATACACTCACTGAAATAATCAAATTGTAAGGCCCCCCGACTTTGTAACAACAAACAGTGCGACCTCCCAGCGCCAGTGGGATAATTTCCCACTATAGGCAGAAAAGGTCTCTGGTTCGACTCCACCCAGAAACAACAAAAAGACGAACCTGGATTGATCTGTCCAAAAATCCAAGAGGATTCTTCCTACCCTGTCTAGTGCCCCTGAGCAAGGCATCTTTTCCCCGGGCGCGGTACATGGCTGCTCACTGCTCTGTGTGTCCTGCACCAGATGGGTTAAAAGCAGAGGTTAAATTTCCATACAATTGCACGAGTGTGCTTGTGCATGTCTGTGCATGTGTTTGGGACAAATAAATGTATCTTAATCTTAATTTGCAGCAGTTTCAGCTGAGGATGAGGGACGACGACGACAAAGAGAGGGGAGGAGAAGGATGTGACTTTACTTCGTTCCTGGGAAGACCTGGTTTTACCTGCAGATATCTGTTGCCTGGGTTCTTCTCCTCCAAAGCCTCTCTGCCAGGCCGTTAAGCTCGGCTACCTCCCCAAGCCCAGGTCGCATTCCTTTTGATCAGGCCCGAAGTTCAGCCGAGCGTGGCTTTCACCTTTTAGCCCCGCTGTCCTTAAGCTGGTCGGTGGCTGCCTCCGCTCCCATACTGCAACAACAAGAGGAAATGAAGGAAGTTTCGTCGACTGGCACCTTATCTGGTCAGGGTCAGTGCAGTGATCCCCGCAAATTAGCCCCAGACCTGGCTGAGTGTGTGTGTCTGCTTCCCCGCAGCTCCGGCAGCCCTCAGACAGTTGACAAAACGGTCAGGATTTTGTGGTCGGACATCAAAGCCATTAGATGAAGAATGAAGATGTGTTTTTTTTTCTTCTCTCTCTCTCTCCCCTTCTGCAGCATGTGCTTGCAGTTGGTTGGATAATTAAAATTTTTTGAAGCGGGAATTTCAGTAAAACGATTAAAGTTCATGACCTCAAAGATCTGTGGATCATGAGGCTCTTTTCATTCCTAAAATAGAACTATGGCTCGCTGTCTAAATGCTGTGTAACATTACTGTGCATAGGAAATGGTGTTTAATGTCTGACGTTTACGAGCTTACATCACGTGTCGCTTTGCCTCACACTTAACAAGAATGGATATCAGTGGAGCTCATACCAAGGCCCCACTGTCCCCTTGTGAAACCACATTTAAATGAACTAAATATAATTCTTCTTTGGATCTGCAGACATTCATGAATAGAAGTCCCTTAAATAAGTGTAGTTATTTTCGTCAAGATCCATGAACTATTCTCAGAGAAATCAAGGAACATGTTGTAAAGGCCCAATCTCGCAATGTTTTTGGCAGTGAAGTTCCTGGATCCAGCGCCTCATCATGTCAGTTTCCTTCATTACCCATAATGCATCCTCCCACCCGGTTTCATGGAAATCCCTCTTGTAGTTTATGCGTTATCCTGCAGACAAACAAAACCTAGGTCATAAAGTAGAAACTCGATGTCCAGCCTACAGTGGCTAAAGGCTCCTTTATGCTTCTCCGTCTTTTTTAAAACGGACAGATAAGACCGCCCTATTCACCGTGAAACGCCCTCTCCGAGCGCCTCGGACAGCTTTTCGTGCACCTCTGATTTTTCGAACTATCCGTGTTTATTTCGACCCCACGGACAGCCCTTGCCTGTGATTGGTCCGGGAACGACATCATTTCCGTACGACATAATTTCCCTACGACGTCATTTACGGATTTCACATTTCCGGACCTCAAACTTCCTGCTTCACAATAAACACAAACACAACTACGATTCTACGATTAATGTGACGTGTGTGTTAAGCCAGCGGAGTTGTCCGGCTGACGGTGGCTCGTTAGAGCACTGACGGCATGTGTGCACGGTCACATACGGTTATAACGAGCTTTCAAAACGGCACTAGCGGGCTAGCAACCATGCTAACTGCGGTGGTACCAGTGCAAAAACCCGCTGTCACGACTTTAATTCCACTGCTATCATGACACTGTTTCTACAATACCGTCAGGTTAGAAGCAAACACTGGGTAATAGTTAGTGCCGGGAGTCCCTGCTGACTGTGTGTGGAAGGTGGGGGGGAAGCTAGCTAGCTCCGTGTAGCTTCAAGCTACATGAAGCCTCAAGCAGATTCAAGCTGTTGAATCAGCAACTAAGTTGGGAAACAAGACCGGGGAACCGCTGCGCTAAGAAACAATAACATCAGCATTTGACCTCCTGGGTGTCACTTTATTTAGTTCTGTTAGTTGCCATGGTTCAGTGTGTGGGAGACCAGCCGACAGAGGTAAACAAACACACGTGGACTTCTTCTTCCCAGAAATGGGGTAGGCTTCTCTGAGCTCGTCTTCCGTTGCGCCACCTATGGGTTTGGCAGGGAACTGTTTTTAGACGGATAGTCGTCGGAAAGGCATAAATCAAAAAGACTCTGATATCCGTGCGTCCCTCTCCGAGAAACGGATACGTAGAAGCATAATGGAGCCTTTAGATTCGGTTAAAGTATCAGACCAAGAAGATTCAATACAAGCTGTGACAATATGAATGTCTGTCCCAGAAACGCCTTTTAATGTGTCTATCGGTTCAAAAAGCTTCTACGTGCTGGGCCCATGAATCTGCATTCCACAGCTTCTAAATGACACTGGCGCTGCTTGGGAAATTGGATTCATTACTCCGGCCACTGATAGAACGATTACCACATGACTGATACTCGTCCGTGCTCTTTCATTCCTTTTTCTCTTTGATGCCCCGGCATTTCTCTTTGTTCCCTCTGTTTCTCTCTATTACTCCCTTTCCTTAATGCGATTTTTGTCCCCAGAACACAAGTGATAAATTTATAGATTTTTACAAAAAGTAATGATTGCTTTTGCAGATTTCTTCTCTAAATGCCTTCTGTTTTTTCCTTCTTCACGTTTTTCCCTCTCTCACCACAGAATGGATGATCTATTCACGGTGGGAGTGAACTGTTTTTATTTTGCCAACTGCTCTGGGATGACGCGGAGGGCGACGTGCTACTCCTCTTCTCACTGGGCTATTCTCGGCTAATTAAAGATTCATGCAAAGCAAAGTGGCAACTTTGACGGATCAGTTGCACTCGCTCTAAATCCCTTTTCAAAGCTCATTTCGCTGTGGATTTTTTCTTGCAAGTGAGGCCTTTTAAAAGAGAGGCAACTCCGACCCCGGCAAACGGGGCAGAGCTGAAGATGATTGATGTGTCTCGGGGAAAATCCATCCCATAATTTCACCTTTTCACCTTGGAGATGCTTCCTCCTAAGACCCATATTAAAGCTTAATTCTGCCAACGAGCAGCAGGCGGTGTTTTAAAGAGAGGAACACATGTCTGTGAGGCCTGTTCCTCCTTATCTAGCAGCCTCAGCCTCAGCCAAAGATAGATGTCTGCCATGCCAGCATGTTTATTTTCCTTGCCGATTAGCTTCGATTAAAAGCAGACCATGTTGTCTCTCTCCTCCTATTTGTGTCTTTGTGTGTCTGCTTGTGTGTGTGTGTGTGTGTGTGTGTGTGTGTGTGTGTGTGTGTGTGTACGGGGAGTCCTCCGATCCTCCCTGTGTGGGTGTGTGGGTGTTCATGTGAGAGTCTCTCCGTTATTTCATCTCCACTAGGCTGCACATGATAATTAAGCCATGGGGGGCTGGGAGAGAGGGAAGGTGGGTTACAGCTTACAACTTTGAGTAATTCTGTGTTCCCCCCCCTCCACCCCTCCACCCCTCATGCCCTCGTCACCTCCCTTCCTACCCCTGCTCCGTCTCCTTACCTCAAACCCTCCCCTCCTGTCCCCCCCCCACCCACCCGCCTCCACCTCAGCTCCAATCCCACCTCGGGCTGTGGGAATTTTCTTTAGTCACACTCGGCTTGCCAGGTAAACAAGCCTGAGTGGGGAGACGCGAGCACAGTCCATGGGAGCAAATAAAACAGGGGAGGATGTAAATGGATTTATCACTGAGCCCCCCCCCCCCCCGCCCCCATCCCGTCACCCGCCTGCATTACCTTCAGCCCTACACCTCCTCCACCACCAGTGCGCTCTGTTCTCCCGAGTGAGGTGACACTCCGCTAAGTCGGCAGTCTCCTTTTTACGAGTCAATCGCAGACCTCTGGAACTGAGGAGCTCGGGAGGAGAGCTCGGGAGCGGCCAAGTGGGGACTCCTGCTTCAAATGTATTTTCCACTCACTCTTGTCTTGCAAAGGAATTTCTCTCTTTCTCTCTCTCTCTCTCTCTCTCTCTCTCTCTCTCTCTCTCTCTCTCTCTCTCTCTCTCTCTCTCTCTCTCTCTTTCTGACTCATGTAAACACTTGTAGTTGTTCTACATGTATTTATGTGTTTCTGATCTACACTGATGAGATCTAGACCTCATACTTAATACAATGGGTGGATTAAAGGCCTGAGTGGAGACGCACACATGAAATGGACCTTGCTTTAAAAAATACCTGGTATGTGCATCATATCAGTTCTGCCATGTAACTCATAATTATTATTCACGACGATGTATATTAAAGAACTCTTATTTTCTATGTTGTTTTTCTTTCATGTGTTAGAGTTTAGTATTTTGTGTTTATACTTAAACAAACGTGTGTTTTTCTTTGAAGCAAATAAAAACTGTTTTTTTAACGTCACGCCTCTCCAATAAGCTTTGAGATCAACTTGTTTTATACTGTATGTGAATAAAACAGTAAATGACAACTTACATGTCAAATAAATCCAGTGACAAGATGATCTCTCTCTCTCTCTCTCTCTCTCTCTCTCTCTCTCTCTCTCTCTCTCTCTCTCTCTCTCTCTCTCTCTTTCCTCCTCTCTCTTATTGCCTCTTTCTCCCCGTGTCACTCTCCATCACTCTCAGTCTCTTTGCTACGGAAGCAGGGGTGGTAATTCTCACAGGCAGCTGTGTCAACTCTGTCTTCAGTTCAACTGTGAATGATAACAGTGCACTACCTGTAAGCCCTTGGGCTCAGGCAGACACGCATTCCCCGCTCCTCTCCTCCCCAAATTATCTGCCGCTAATCCAGATCAGAAAGTTAAAAAGCGGGTCAAGCGCGAAAGCCTGATGCTGAGTAATGAGAGCGAGACCCATGCCTGTGCGTCTGCATGTGTACACGTGTGAACCCATGAGTGTATGTGTGTGTGAATGCACACTGAGTGCTCGCAGGACGGAATCCTACCAAAGCCCTCCAAGGCCTCCTTTTCAAAGGAGTCTTTCAATCTGAGGGGCAGGAAGAGCAGACTTAAACCAAGACCACCATAAACAGACTCTTCTGTTTTATAACAAGCTCGTCCTGCCAAAAACAGCTCCCAAGCTTTCCATGCACTGTGAACAGGAAATATGGATTCAACAGGAATACAGTATGAGGGTCGGGAAGGAGGAGGGAAAGAAAAAGGGAAGAGACGGAGAACCAAATTTACGTCCCCCCCCCCCGTTTGACAGCATCCAGGTGTGTGCAAAAGCAGAAAATCTATTCCAATCGATCCGGAAGAGCTGGGCTGAGGCAGAGAGATTGGGTTGTACACTGCTCCGGCTCCTCCAGGGAGCCTTGATCACGCTTATAGCCCCCTGTTTTAATTAAGGTGCTTTGACATTTGAGCATTAGCCCGGTCTCTCATCTTGGCACTCATGGCAAATCTTTTCCAGGCTCCTGAGAGCTTGTGTTGGGAGGGATGAAAGAGTGTTATGGCACCATTGTCAGGAAGGCGATCGGGTGGGTGCGCGGGGTCTTGACGGTGCACTGCCCACTGGGAGAGCATGCATCCACCTGTCTGGGCTGATCCCGATGTGCATGTGTGCACGGCTGCGGCATGTTTCCGACGGAGAGCGCTGCTAATCGATTGATCTTACGAGGCAGCATTATCCGTCCTAATCCCAGGTTGTCATTAACACCCACAGTGTCATTTGTTACGTATTGATCTATTGACCCATTGATTAGGTGGTATACAAATGATAACAAACACATTGAAAAGTAGAGAATGAAAGTCAAGGAGAGCGACAGGAATTAATGAGGTTTGACTTTTCCTTCCTTAAGTACTTTCTTTTGCTGGTTGGAAAGGGATATACACTGTACTCTACTGTATTCACTGTGCAACTGGAAATAAAAGATTGTACAGGGGAGGTCTGGGATATATTCAATCAACATCATTTGTATAGAAAACCAAAAAATCGGCCTTCACACATTAATCTTCATTACCTGCAGTGGAAGTGGGTATTGTGGATATGTGTTTTAGGCTACATCCATACTTCTACATTTTTGTTGAAATAGCAGTTTTCACAGTCTCTGTCCATGAAACCGTATTGGCTCTGTATCAGTTTAAACTAATGCACACTGGGCATGAACGTGCCAGTATAAACAGGAAGGGATGCGTGGGAATCGCCGTAGATTGCTTGAACAATACCTTGGAGCTAAGACGTGTGAGCAGTTGTATCGTTGTAAAATGCAGAATTTAGCTCCACAACAGCTTTTAGCAAAAACAACTAGGTCGGCAATGCTTCAAATCAACTATCATTGTTGTGGTTTTACACTGAAAGCAGAGGCTGATGCTGATTGTTGTCCAAGGATATGTACTGAAAAGAAGATACCCAATCAGGAAGCAGTTGTAAGTGTGTTTATCATCATTTTCAAACATCTAATTCTTTTTGCCTGGGTTTTCAATTCTGAGTCTGTCGCATATTCAGCATCATCTACATGCTCATGGTGAATCCAGTATTCACACATTGACATTATACTAGGAGGCCAGGTGGATGAAGTCTGTAGAAAATGCTGAGCGTCTCAATCGGATATTTGCGTTCACACGTGCACCTCCTCTGGAGAAGATACAGAGGAACTGCGGAGTGCATGTCAGAAAGCAGCTCCAGCGTCCTCTCTCTCTCTCTTGAGCCCCCTCTCCGCGTGCACCACTTCTAACGGCACAAGTCCATTCCTGCGGAGAGCCGGTGTTTGTTATGCTAAAGCTGCAGCAACATGCTGTTGAGAGTGCCAGATGCATTAAGGCTCAGTACTGGGCGAGGGGGGAAACAGACACCGTTTCAGACATTGCCGGGAGCTTTGGATTTGCCAGCTCTGCCGGTTTCCTTTCTTTAAACAACCATTGACGTGCAGGAGGGAGGAAAACACACTTCCCTCTCAGATGTTAAGTGCTGTATGCATTAAACTGAACGTTAACTCCAATATGCACATTTTTGAGCATTGTGCATTACAAAGACCATTTTTCTGAGCAATGATGTGACATAAATTCTTTCATTTGCACTCATAAAATATTATGGGTGGAATATTCTTTCAAAAGTGAAACTTTTACTTGCCCATGAGGGATTTATCAAGAGCCATTAATGTGGTCACAGTCAGTTGCTACATGTGGAAGTCGACACAAGGGATTCAGCCAAGAACCCAAAGAGTTTACCAAAGCAGCATGTTGTTGGTTTATACCTAGAACCTATCAAAATGGCCCATCTAGTGGGGAGTAACGATGAATAGTAATCAGATTACCAATTTGGTTGTTTTCTTACCTCCTCCAAAGAGGTTATTTTCTGTCTGTCTTTCAGAAATATTACGCACATTTATTTTTTGGTGAAACCTTGTAGAAGGATAGGGTTTGGGCCGGGGAGGAACTCATCAACTTTTGGAGTTGATTTGATTCTTTGAGTGGGTCCAGGAATTTCTTTGTTTCGCTTCCTTTAACATGTTTTGCATTTTTTAAAATTCTTCTGAATTTCTTGAGAAATAATAGAGATCTTAATGAAAAAATGTCAGGCCTATTTAAAGGACTGATATCTGTGTGCAGCTTAATTGAATCTAAATGGACTTTTGGGCCTTGGCGGAGGTTTGCACTCTGAGTGCCATTAGAAAGACTAACTATAGGCCTGAGTGTAAACCTTCCAGCATGAGGTTGTGTGAATACTGTGGCTCCCTGGTGCAGAGGGGACTTACATGCTATTGTGCTATTTTCATGAATGTAGATAGGAGGCTAGCTGTGCAGAAAGATGACTTTTTTTCCCATTCTTACTCAATTTTGTCGTTGTCGAATTGTTGATCAAATCAACACTGTGGTTGGTGATGCAACACACAATATGAGGCTTTAATGGCGACAGAGTATATTCCCTCCCTCACTAACACAAAACACGGTAAACTAGGAAATCAGCAGCGTTTTTGTCTGCAATTATTTAACCCTCCGAAGGTTTTAGTATACCCTGAACCAATCCAATTGAAAATAGGTGATAAAGAACCATGTTTTCAAGGCGTGTACAGAAAAGTTTAATCAAGGCACAGAGGTAAATTAAACTGCAAGCTGACGTATGACCACTGAAGCTTTAAACAGCTTTTAGTGATGTTTCGATGTTGAATTCTTCATCTGATTCTCGGAGTGTTTCCTATGTGGTTACATTTTCTAGAATTTTGATCTTCTGACTTTGAAAGCACTTTGGCTTGATTGCTGCTCCTTTGCCGCATGCGAGCAGAGCAGACACTTGATGGGGGGTCAGAGTGCTGCAAGGCAGTTCCCCCCCCCCCCAACCAACAGCCCCTCTGTGGGTTTCTCGGTGCCCACAGTCACCACTGATAAAGTCCCGACATAAGGCCCTTTCACACTTTTGCGCTGCACTGTACCGTGTCGTGCCAGCACGGATTGACTAGCCTTTCCATCACACTACAAAATCCCTGAAAGAAAGCCACGCTTCCTCCACACAACGTCTGAGGCTGTGTGGATTAAACGATGTTAGGAGTAAGCGGGGTCGAATAATTTATAGGGTAAGAAAACAGTCAGGGCCCTAATGAAGGTTCACACAGTAGGAGTCCTGATTTAGGATCAGCAGCCAGCCGCTCGGCACTCTTTTTCTTGACTGTTAGAAATCGGGGCTTTCAAAATGTATAGTCTGAGATATATAGTGCACAGATCCACGCTGAGCACAATATGGAGCCTTTTAAGTCGCCTAATAGCAAATGTGTTTTGTTCTATACTTGTAAACTAACCAGCCAGCTGCAGACGCCCTTTGAAATGGCCCAGACTTTCTTCTGGACTTTGTTTTTTTATCTGCCCTGTGATAAAAGACTGAAATGTAATCCCATAAGAAATTATGACCATTCACATACATGGGCATGTGCTTGTTGGAGTAAATAGAACGCAGTTGCTTAGTCGGTTGCTTTGTTAGAGAAAATACTACAATGAGAAAAATAAGATGAGGGATTGATTTTCTTGGTCTGACGATGAGGAAGAACTGTTACTGGCTTTAAGTGTTTATAACGTTTTGCCCTCAGTGCTGGTGGTCGAGCCGTTATTGATAATAACCAATCAGGAAGCAAATACGGCGTCATAGTTTCCAAACGTCTCTGTTTTTGTTCCATCCAGACCTCAACGTTGCCTTGGAGTTATACAGAAGTTGCTGTGAACACGTCTGTGCATAGAATATCCCTCTGGGTTGGTCATATCTAAAAGGCAAACTGCGGAAAAGGTCCGGACACAATTTAGACATCTCTAAAAACGGCTTAAAAAAAGGACGAGCCATGTTTCTTACCTTCCTGAAAACTCCAGAGTAACGTGGACGGCCTTTGTAAATGTAGCAACAGTGATTTACTTTTTAAAACTGAATTGTAGTAGTGTGGATGCCTGTGGTGGGATAGCAGCTGTAGAAAAGCCTTAGGAACACAGTTAGGTATTTTTCCAGAGAGCCAGCGGGGGCACTGTGCAGAGGTGTTTGCAGAACATTTCCCACTGAACCACAGTGTTAGGACAACCCCTTCTGTTCTGAGAGCTTTGTGAGCTCACCGAGATTGGCCCTCACTTTCCTGTCCACCATTGCTCCCTTTTCCCCTTGTATCCTCAGCTGAACGTGTTTCATTCATCTCAAATTGGTTGGCCTCAGGCAAACCTAGCAGTGGCATGATGGGAAAGCAAAGGGCCGCCCTAGCGTGTTGCAAATTTCACATCTGGGCTGTAGTGGTGTGATTGTCGGCCCACGTCCCCACATGGCCCGAGACACTCCCATGACTTCCCACAACTGGGAAAGAGCCGAAACACCATTCCACAGGCCTGAGGTTTTCAGCACGAGCTTTATGAGTTTACACAGGTGGAGGTCCTGGACTCCAGTACTGTTTGTGTGCACAGCGTATTAAATATTTACAGCGGCTTAGACACTCTGCCTTTGGAAACTGCAGTTCAGAAAGTCGTTTAGAGGAAGAAGATGAACACTAATAACTGTCATTAGTCAGTTGTCGGCTTCCAGTTGTTGGCTTCCAGTTTGGAAGCCAACGGCGAGTTGAATGGAAGAGCTGCTCAGGTATATGATCTGTTAAATTAGCAGAGAAAGCTGACTGTCTATTGTAAGGATTTCAAATTGACAGAATTCCAACCAAATAAAGCTAGAAGTAGTTTAAGCTAGATATTAGGCTTCATACAAATGATTTAATAATAACCTTTGCTGTTTGGTGTTAATAATGTACGTTAACTTGATCTCATTTCTAACTTCTGTATTAAAGCATAATTTCCTTAGCTGCATTTGACATCAGACAGAGTTCCAGGAGCTGTCCCTTCTGGGGCAAAGTCAGTATGAAATTGTTTGGGTTCAGTTGTTGCGAATGTTTACACAGTTAGGATTGTTTTGATGATGCAGATACATAATATTCTTTGCTCAAATAGACAACAGTTTGGCCCTCATAGCATCTGCTGGGTCAAGGCCTTGGGAGTGTCTCCTGTTCACTTCTGTATTCCAAAAGCCAGGAGGATGGCTTACGCCTGCGTACTTCCGAGGAGGGAGGAACGAAGATCTACTGTTATAAAATGGATAGACGCCGGATGTTTGTTGGGCTCTGATACAACTAGTGTGTGGAAGCCCATTGTTTTTGCTGATTGATAACCTGTTCATTGCTTCCTAAATTAATATTTGTTTGAACGAAACCGTGTTCGGCTCATCTTCTCTTAAAGGATAAACGCACACTATCAGCGCCATAATGTGGACTGAAGACTCCGAGTAGCCTCCTGCACCGAAATTAAAGCCACATCAAAATTGCTTTGACATGCATTCTTATGGTAATGACAGTTCCCCCCCCCTTCTTTTCATTTAGATGGCCGCGCTAATGACTCTCAGCCTTAGCAAGTGCAGCGGCGGCGGCAGCGGCGTCCAATAAGGCTTCATTTAGAGCCCACCGCCATTCAGAGTGAATGAGGGGGAACAAGGGGCCCGAGATGAGGAGAGAAGCGCCCGGTCTGGTTCTTCATCAGCTCCTTGTGGCTGTTGGGCTGGTAATTACACACATTATCAGTCATTAACGCGGGCTGCCACGGCACACGAGACAGGCAGGAGAGTTAGGCCCGGGTGCAGCGGGGGTAGGGCATTGATGGGGGTGAGAGGGGGGGATGTGCGCCTTGGGTTTAAGAGCATGAAGAAATATATATGCGTCCAAAGTTGTGGCAAGACAGTGATATTGTCGACAGCCACACTCATACGAATTGCTACAAACCAACATCCTTGTACAAAACCAGTGGCCCCATTAAGGAGAAGGTTTGATTCATACCTATTGTGCTTCTCTCTTTCTTTTTCTCTCATTCTTGCCCTTTTCCCTCGGTTTCCAAATCTCTATTTTACCCAATTTCCCCCCCTTGGTTGTTTTGTTTTTCCTTCCCTATCTCTCCCACCTTTACATCTCCTGAGTGCACTCTGTCATTTGGGTTCCCCCGATGACAGCGTCTTCCCTCCCCCCTCTTTTTGTATTCCTCAGCTCCTTCTTCTTCTTCTCCTTCTCACTCTTTCTCTATCAAACTGTATACCCCCGCTCCCCTCCTCCGGATTCTTCTCTCTGTCTTCCTCGCTCGCTCTCTGTGCATATCTTCTGGGCTCGCCCGAGATGCAAATGACACAAGAAAGTGATAAAAGTTGCATGTTGGCACTACCATAATTAAATATTAAAGACTTTTTTTCTTCTCTCTCTCTTTTTTTTAATCCAGGAGAAGGGATGCCTGTGGATATTGCTCTCGCATTACAGCAGGGAGAGAAGAGGGATTTATGAGGGACTTAAATTAGAAACCAAATCTTTCATTATGCTTTTTTTTTTTTAACTTCCTAGATTATATCATAAAAGGTGATGAAAAAACTGTTTACGGGGAAGCCGTGTTAATTGTAAAGAGTTGATAGTTGAAAGTGTGTTGACAGTGGAGGCGTCATCGTCCTCTGCACAAACTTTCCTGGAGCTGAATTATTAACTTTAGGTGAGTGGTGCCTCATGCATGCTCTGCTTCTCGTAAAAAACACTTTCTTTAAGCCAAGTAAACTCTTATTATTTGACTAATTTATCATATAAACCAGTTTTTTCCCCCAGTTGTTGTTGGGCTGTTACATCATCGTAACATACGTTATTCTAATGCAAAGTGTGACCCACTTTCTTCACTTGTATTGTTCCTGGGCTTAGTCCCACCAACCCTGTTTTCCATTCACCACGTCAAAACGAGGATAAAGAAAAAATCATTGAGTGCGTGAGTGTGTTGGTCTCCGTGTGTCCCTCGCCCCGGCTCCTTTGCAAACACCCTGTGTATTTATGTGTCACTCTGTGTTTGCATGCATCATTTGTGGAGCTGGGGTATTGCTTAGCCGTGCCCCGGCAAGTGTGTGTCATGACTGCATCTCCACATGTGGTATGGGCCTTTCTGCTGTGCTCATCCAGGCACAGCAAAAAAAGAGAGAGAGAGAGGGGGAGAGGGGAAGAGGAGGAGGTGGAGGAGGAGGAAGAGGAGCAGAGGGAGGAGGAAGAAGGGGCTTGTTGCTTTTAATTGAATTGTAAATGCGAGCGGAGGGGGAACGGGCTGCTCCGAGCTGGGACAGACAACAGATGGAAGGCAAGGCCTGCCCTGCAGGGCGAGCGGGGTGAGAGGGGAGATGGGTGGGTGGAGGGCAGATAGATGGATGAATGGGGGAAGGGAGAGGCAGCCTGGTGCATGGAAATGACCAGGGTCCGTGGCCTGTGTGGAGTCTCTGATTTCTCTCTTTCTCTCTCTCAATCTGTCTGTTTATCCGTATTGCATCTCCTTCTATCTCACAGCTCCTTAGAAAAAACAAGAGTTTGGCCTGCAAAATGTAAGAGCTGATATCTAGCTGCTAATCAATAGTGGTAGCAACACTCCAGTCAGTCGGGTTGAATTAGTTCTTTGCTGCTATCTTTCCCAGATTGGCAAATGTGTAGATAAACTCTCGAATCAACTGTAAATAAATAAAACTGGAAACAGCCCTTCACATATAAGCCCATGTGATGTTCCAGTGTAATTATATCGTAATTAATGGTATAAAAGGAAACAGTAGTGAAGAGTGTGTTCTATCTTAATAAGAAATCTCAGTAGCCACATAAGCACAAATTGGAGTAAAAAGTGCTTCCTGACAAAGATAAATGTAGATTTGCTCAGTGAGAAAAAGGAAAAGATCCAAAGGAAACGCACAACTCTCTGCCTGCCCCCTTCTCTCTCTCTCTCTCTCTCTCTCTCTCTCTCTCTCTCTCTCTCTCTCTCTCTCTCTCTCTCTCTCTCTCTCTGTCTGTCTGTCTTCAAAGACAGGAAAATTGCCCCAGTCTGCCCTCCTCAGGTGAACAGGGTTCAGGGATCCTGTCTGTGCACCAGGCAGCAGAGTAGGTCAGAAAACACACACGCACACACACACGCACACACACACCACTAGGTCAATACAGGCTTTACCCCCTGACTAGATTAAGGGTATTTGGGTTGTTTGTGCATTTGTGATGATAATAACTCCACATGGGGTTGCCTCTTGTTTTATTGAACTGATCGACACCCCGGCTGGATTTGCCAGGTTTGCTGTCTGCGTCGATTCATTTGTTTATTATTTTAGTTCATGAGTTCCAGGAAAGGTCTGAAACTTCTGCGTTCAAAAAAATAGAATACTTCACAATCAAGGCCCAATATTCCCCTCATAAAACCACATTTATATTCACTATAGAGAGATTTTCACTTGGATCTGCACAGAATTGCAGCCGTTTTAAGACATGAACTCCGGAGAATGTCTGCAGGATCGGGTCCTGACTTTCTCTGAAGGTTGCCTTTCACACATGAACAACGCAGCAGGAGATCCTCCGCTCAGACTCAGTCACAAGAACGCAGAGATCCAGGCGAGGGCTGGTGCAGCAGGCAGAGACAGGAGGTAAAGTATTCATCCTGCTACAGAGATCACCTGTTTTTGTTTACAGCACACCGACTGTAACATTGGCCCTTATCACTGAAAAGCTGTTTTGACTTTCTCGGTCTCCTCCACGTGTATGGCACCGCTTTTTTCTTCCGGAGATATTTTTGCTATTTTTGTGTCTGTCACATTTAATATACATCATCAACATACCCGCTCGCTCGCGTGCAAATCCTCAAATCGGCTCCTTCGGACATTCTGCAGAGTATTTATCGGGGGACTGGACGGAAAGTCTGGAAACGCGTGATTTTTCATCAGGATCCACAAATTATTCTCTGAGAAATCAACGAAAGTGATGAACTGGGTTCTTTCCTGACTAATTCTGCATCCATCCAACGTGTTGTGGAAATCTCTCTTGTACTTTTTGCATAATTCTGCGAAACAAACAAACACAAACGGCGATGAAAACATAACCCCCTCGGCGTTGGTTATGCCAATAAGTGTTGCTCCATTAATTATAACATTGAGATGAACGAGCACCTTCCGTTCAAATGCACTCAACCTGCTCTTCCTGTGCATATTTTATTTTCTTTATCATTTGTGAGATATAATTATGTATTTTAATATTTTTTTTCATTTCTCGCAGACAATGCCTGTGATGGATACTTCTCATAACTGTCTCTGCAGGCATGATGTCACCGAGCTGCCTTAGTTAATCTCTCTCCTCCCAGACAGCATATTCACAGCCTTGGGGCCAGACCCTGCTCCTACATCTATCTGAAGCCGGCACATGCACTGTTGCTCTCCAATAACTCGACTCAATTGCCCATCAGTCCTCCGCCTCCTCCAGCCCCCCTCTCCGCCCCCCTTCACACACACCTTTCAGAGCACCTCCGTCCTCAGCTGCATTTTTATTCAGTTATTAATCTGCCGACACGTCTGCCAAATAATTAACCTGGCCGAGTTATTTATTCCCTGGGTGATAATACCCTACCTATGTTTGGGAGGCAGAGGGGAGGGCGATGCCATTGAAATGTCCTCTTGCCACTGGAGGAGACCAAGGAGAGTGTGTGTGTGTGTGTGTGTGTGTGTGTGTGTGTGTGTGTGTGTGTGTGTGTGTACGGGGGGGTTTAAGGAGAAGAGGTTTGGTGCTTTGCCTCAACTGTGGGCTGGCGGGGTGCAGACGATTCATGTGGGGTATTACAAATGCACCAGTAACCTTTCAGTTAATGAAAAAGAGGAGGTGCTAATAAATGGGAATAAGCCGGAGAGGCACCCTTATGAGGGGACACAGGGGTCCCGGTGTAAATCCCGGTTGGCAATCACAAACAGGACACGCACATGTATGCACAGGTACACACAAGGGGGAAAAAAACACACACACACACCCACACACCCCAACTGCTCACATGCCCCCATACAGATATGCAGATAACACGCTAACACGCACACACAATCATGCCCGTAAATAGAAATGCACCTTTCAATTGCTCATACGCGGCGCAGCCAAACCTCGCTCTTCACCGGGTGTGATTATATCCAGGAGAGAGGTAATGTGTTGCGCCTGAGGTGGGAGGTGGGAGATGGAGGAGACATGAGTGTTTTGGCCTTGAATTTCACCCAGGACCGCCTCCCCATCTCCCCATGCCCATTTCTCACTCTTATAGGGGAGAGTGCGCTGTGGGCTGCGGTGAAGTGAGGGGCCATGCCACAGTGAGCTCGGTGTTTAGGGACCACATTGTTCCGAGGAAACACGCCGCCGACTCGTCCGGGCCGTAATGAATATCCATAATGGAGGTGGTCTCACTCGCGCTGACATGACAGCAGAGAGCCATTTGTGTCAGGGAGCTGGGTGGGATGAGTGAAAGTTAGTGGAGGTTATCACAGCTGCCCGTTTCTGCTTCAAGACACTAGTACTGGTGTACCGTGCTGAGAACATATCGGGCCGACTCTACATGCAGGACATGGTTAAACCTTATACCCCAACCCGTCCACTCGGTTCTGCATCGGCCAATCGGCTTGCTGCTCCCTCACTGCGAGCTAGCCACTCAACTAAATCTTGATTGTTTGATGTCCTGGGTTTGTAACCACATTGTCAAATGCTCTTTGTCGCTATGGATAAAATCGTCAGCTAAATGATATGTAATGTAATGCAGTGGTGAAAAAATTATAAACAATGTTCCTTTAAAATCTCGCAAACATTTTAAGTGACTTTCTGAAATTTTCCAAATAAAACCTCAATCAGCAAATCAATAACCCTTATAGAAATAAATTAGTCTACATAATCATTTTTAAAAAAGTACAACCTTTTAAACAATAAATAAAGTTATTACAACTGATCCACGATAACTACATGATGTTTTAATCAATCTGTCGTGACATTTAAATTTGAACGATCAACTTGATCTGTGGTAATATAGCAGTCAGGAATGAGTTGATGGACCGAATCAACATATCGGATGTCAAATAAAATGTCCTCAAAGGGGTTTCTGTCATCTTGGTCTTCTTAATTGTAACTTGCTGCTATAAAAAAAACTAGATTTTGTGGTTCCATCTCCAGATCACTATTGTTCAGATTCAGAAAGATGGCAGCATTTGTACCCAAGATTATTTGGCTTAATTTATGGATAGTTGGATGCATTGTCCATCTTTAAATCCAGTCTATGGTATGGACAAGTATTATTCATGATATGTAGTGCAAACACAGCGATCATTTAATAAAAAATAAAAAAAGTTGCATCTGCATGTATCTCTTCTTTTAAAAAAGTGTATGTATATGCCACAATAAACCAATTCTGGGACGTGTTACATCAACAAACAGGCTGACCTGACAGAACCAGCTGTCTGGTGCTTTGCATGAACAGGCGACTTCACTCCACTCCAAACCATATCTCTATCTTATCGCCGACAGTGAATATGACCCTCACTTGCCAAGGAGCGTGCAATCGCTTCAGAGTTCTTGAAACTGAATGAGGCCTTCATGTGCTATCATATGACAGCATGAAACCCCCCCCCCCCGCTGCGATGTGTTTTTTTATACTCGGCCAAGTCCAGACAAGAGAGGGAGAAATAGCCGGCGAAGATTGGGCAGCTGCTGGAGCCTGTCGACCTTGGGTGTCAAGCTAAGTGTAATTATTTTTCACGGATGCCACGTTGACCAGATATACACCACTTGTGTTCTATTTATCAGGCCTCCCGAGTGTGAGGTGAGGGTGGGAGAGGTTCATGCACACACACACACACACACACACACACACACACACACACACACACACACACACACACACACACACACACACACACACACACACACACACACACACACACACACACACAAACACACCGTTGCACACTTGCTTACGTGCATCAACTGTGACCCGATTTCTCTGGGGTTGCTGCTAGTAGATAAATAAAGGGAAATCATCGCCCTCCAAGATAAAACCCTGCAGAGACATAAATTTCAGTTCAGATCTGATTTGGGTTTGAATAAGGCCGGCATTGATTCATTGAAATCTCCAGCACAGGGAATAACTCCCATAATTCACAGGAGCAGTTGTTTTGCCGTGTTGCCAACTGGATCATCTCTCGCATCTCAGCACTCCTGCCTCGTCTGCTCTGCCTGTTTGGTGACAGTGTCGGTCTGAGCACTCGTCACCTCCTCTCTCTCTCCATCTCTCTCTCTCTCTGTCTGTCTGTCTGTCTTGCGTCGGGGCATCTGAGCCTCAGATGTCTGCCGTCTTCATGCCTGTCAAACGCTATGATACAGCGGCCTATCTTATCAAAAGCCTCTAAATGCCAGCCGAGGAGGAGTATTTAAAAGAGTGCAATTAAAATGGAAAGGAGCGGGTCATGTTGGGTAAGACCTTCAGTAAAAAAAAGAAGAAATAAAAAGGCCTCTGAGCAATCCGAGCAGTTTTTCCCCCCCTCCGTCTCCCTCTTGCTCTCTCTCTCTCTCTCTCTCTCTCTCTCCTCCCTCGTTCACTCTCCTGTCACCCTGAACAGAGGATTGACATTCAGTCGAGGACACCCCTGGCTGGCAGTTAAAAGAAGTGGAATTAATGTGTGAGTTGAGGGGAGAGAGAGTGGAGCGGGGGGGCCACAGGGTGGAGCGGGGTGGGGCTGGCCGGCGCTAGTGAATGACTGACACAGTTTTTGATGGAGTGCAGACATGGCTGACTCACCCTCTCTCCTCTTTCCCCCCCGCCGCCCACCGCCCCCTCCTCCTCCTCTCGTTCCATCCCTCTCTGCGTCTATCTCTCTATCTCCAACTCCCCACCCTCCTTCCTTCCCTCCCATCCTCACCCGGCCTTATTGTTTTACATCTCTTCATTCAGGCTTTTATGGGCGCTTCGTCCTCGCGCAGCCCCATCTCACCGCCCGGATGATGGGTTCCCTCCCCCGGTTATCGCGGCTATTTATTATCGGCGTCGATCCACATCACATTTCTCTGACTTTGGGAAGATGGTTTTCACATTGGACCGCTTTACCGACTCGCCGTATAACAAATCCGCCGCACAAACATGTGCACACTCGCACACACACACACACAGACATAAGTGACACAGTCAGACGGGAAAAACCTCACATCACTATATTACACTGCAGATTTACAAGGCGCTAAAATGCAACGTGGTGTGTTAATGCTGCACAGTGGAGCACTCTGACAGCCTGCTCAGATTATACTTTGCGAAAAAAAAACAAAAAAAATAACCTCACGCTGGTTTTTTCATCCGGTATTTGGGAATTGGTGTTAGTATCGCGGTGACTTTTTACTGCTGGGTCAGAGATTATTTTAATGTGACGGAGGATAAGCCATTCCAAAGTGCTGACACACCACCGAGCGAGAGTAAATCATATTTTAGTGAGAGCGAGTCGAGGTCGATCGCGATGACATCACCTGAATTCCTGGAGATGGAGGGAGTTTGAGGTGAACGGGCTGTTATCAGGTCACGATGTCTGGAGTCGGCAGGGGAGAGAGAGAGAGAGAGAGAGAGAGAGAGAGAGAGAGAGAGAGAGAGAGAGAGAGAGAGAGAGAGAGAGAGAGAGAGAGAGAGAGAGACAGAGAGAGAGAGAGAGAGACAGAGACAGAGACAGAGACAGAGACAGAGACAGAGACAGAGAGGGACATAGGAATGTGTCCTTCAGTCTCTCATGGTGAATTGAAGACATCTTCTGTGTCCAATTAGACAAACTGTCACCCAATTAACTGGTCTTTAGTAGACAGAGAGAGAGAGAGAGAGAGAGAGAGAGAGAGAGAGAGAGAGAGAGAGAGACACTTCTATCCGTCAAGGACTTTCCGTGGCGATGCAAGTCCAACTCCCTAACTCCCTAACTCCGTACCCGCGTTACAAGTTTCATTCCTCACTGCAGTGGCCCCTCCTGTCTTCCCTTGGTTTAAAAAAAGAAAAAGAAAACTCGTGAAACATGTTGTCACTTCATCACGTCTCTCAGCCTCTCCCTCTCAGTTGCCCCCGATAAACTCAGAGTACTGTAAGGTAACCAGACATGGCGCTATACCTCTGTGACTCATGTAGAAGGGGGGAACATGTTTTAGCACTTAGCCTCTATAGTAGGAGCAGCTGTGGGGCCCAGAGGGACAATGTATTCAACAGAGGAAGGCCGGCTGGATGCCTAATTAACTCGGCTGGCTTGGTGATACAATAGCATCTTTTGAAATGGCCAATACATTTCTGGAACAGGGGCTGGGGCTACAGCGCGGACGAGGAAGGGAGGAGGGCAAAGATGTACCCATGTGGTTTTTTTTAAGGTTGTCACATTATGCTACAAATGCACTGGACTCCAGATCTTTTTTCCTGAGATTTTTTCCCGAGGGTCATTATATGAGAAGGCAAATGCAAAACATATAGCCTCAGATATATCGTTAACAGATCCATACTGAGCACAATATTGAGTCATTTAAGTGCGAGTCTCCAAATAGCAAATGGATTTTGTTCTATACCTGCAACCTTTACTGACCCGCCAGCTGCTGCTGCCCTTTGAGACGGTCAAGACTTTGTTCTGAACTTTGATTTGTATCTGCCAATTGATTAATTGCTGTAATGTATTCCCATAAGAAATCACTAGAAATAAAACAACAACCGCACACGTTTGTTACTGACAGACGTGAGGTGCTTTCACACACGCACTGAAGTCCAGACATTTTCCTGAAGTCGTCCACAGTAGCTGTAAGTGTGTCGGTCCCTGAGCAAAATGTCTGGAAAATGTCAGTGAACCCACGTGAGAACACAACAGGAAAATGTCTGTTAATTTGATGACGTTTCTAACACTTGACAGACCCACAACTAAAACAACTAAAGTATACCAATGTCTAAGGACGGAGCAGAGGTGTCATTCATGGAGAAGAGGCAGATGAAGATGTCAACTTGGAAAGACAACGAGCCTCGAGAGCTTTTTGCGACAAAAAAACACTGTTTTCACTGCGGAATTTATACGTTATGTTCTGCCTCCTGCATCCTCTAACACGGCACCACCCCTCACCTGAATCTTCCAAACATTTTCCTTCTAATGAGTCTGACCCATTATATCTTGCTGTGTAATATGTGAAAGGGAATTCCCCAAAATTTACCAACCCCAATTTTCCAGACATTTTCCAGAGTTTGTGTCTGAAAACGGCGTTATAGCTAGTTACCTGGTAGTTCATTATTGCCCCTAATACAAAAGATGTCAGCACAAGTTGAATTGCCTGTTCAACACTCACACACGCACAGACATTTTCCTGAAGTCGTCCATAGTAGCTTTATGTGTGTCGGTCCCTGAGCAAAATGTCTGGAAAATGTCAGTGAACCCACGTGAGAAAACGTCTGAGAATGTCTGATAATTTGATGACGTTTCTAACACTTGACAGACCCATAACTAAAAAAACTAAAGTATACTAATATCTAAGGATAGAGCAGAGGTGTCATTCATGTAGCAGACGCAGGTGAAGATGTCAACTTTGAAATACAACATGACTCGAGAGCTTTTGGCGAAATGTGTACAATATGTTCTACCTCCTGCATCCTCTAACACGGCACCACCCCTCACCTGAATCTTCCAAGCATTGTCCTGCTAATGTGTCTGATCCATTATTCCCCAAAATATACCAACCCCAATTTTCCAGACATTTTCTAGAGTTTTGTCTGAAAACGGCTTTAGTGCTAGTTACCTGCTAGTTCATTCTTGCCCCTAATACAAAAGATTTCAGCACAAGTTTCCTGTTCAACACTCACACAAGCACAAGACAATAGCTTTATCTGTATTCTGCCTCAATCAGTTGTTATCATCATCCCTCTTTATTTAAACACGTCAGTCTCTGCAGCCCAACTGCACTTAAAGAAACTAAAACTCACTAACTTTGCAAAGAAGGACAATAACAGCTTCAGCATTTCCACAGGGAGTTCTCTTCCCAGTTGTTTTTTTGACAAAATAGACTTAGATAGTTGATGTAATCAGTGAATGTTGTGGATCTGCTGGATTTGCGGCTGCTGAGAGTAGACAACCCATGAGTGGAACCCCAGGTAGTGCGCTGCTCATTATGGATCGATTCCCCCGTCTCCAGTGTCAGGTCCTCTGCAGGCCTGATTGAAGTGTTTTCACCCAGGCTTCATGGAAACTGTAAAAAAAAAAACATCTCTCTGCCTCCTATTGATTTCAAAATGTCAAAACCCTAAACCTTAAGAGGAGCAGAACACACTCCAAAAGGCTTGGAGATGGGCTTAATGGCTGCCTAAGAGAAGCTGTTGGGAAAGTTTTTACCCAGTTTATTCTTTCTGTAATGGTGTCTCCTTTGTCTCACTCATCAGAATGGCTTTTCCGAGGGAAGTGGAAGGTGAAGCATATCACCCTGCCATAACGAGGCAGAAACTGTCAGTTAGGATACTAACCCGTCTGGTTCGCTAAGGATTAGGCTGGTTGGGGAATGTTGTGAATTAATCCCGTGCGTCAGACATCACACCAAAGCCTCGCGCTGGATTAGTATTAGCTTTTGTTTGATTCATTGTGAATTAACCGACATAATCCACCTGGTGTCAGACACAATAAAAACACACCAACTGGCACAGAAACAGGATTAGGCTTTACAGAGAAGAGCAGCAGGCCTGACTGCCGTCAGTCACTTAACCTGAGACGCTGTGGAATGCCCTCATCACGTCATAAACGGCATTTTTCATTAAACCATTTCTGAAACCTCCTTTTTTTCCCAACTGTGTCGTGCCGCCTGAACACAAAAGTTGGAGGAGGGCTCTCATTTGCCTCATTGAAGAGTCTGTATGTTATTTCATTCCAGTTAATTATACATCATGTATTATATGAATGTATGAATGCATGAATGTATAATATGTAACTTCATGCCATGAGGGGTCTCTCAATCAAAACAATACCATAAGACCTTGATTGATGATGTTGTGTAACAGCGTGGGATCATGGGAGTTGCTGTCTTCACAATTATTGCTGATGAAAATCTCCCGGACACGACTCGCAGAAAAAAGGTAATGAATAATTATGATCTATAACGAGTGACCAACAGTGGAAGGAAATAACTGCCGACTGGCTAGATGTGTGTTTTTCCTTCCTCTGGAAGTTATTTCAAGAGATGGACAAAGCCAAGAGTAAAGCGGATACTACACAATTAAAAGGCGACTAAATAAAACGTCTTGTTACCTTGAATATTCATATTTGGGATTTCTCTGGGTTATGAACATTGTTGGAAACATTTCGGATAATGTAAGAACACAAGTCAACAACATGTATTACATAGGTATAGTCGTATTTAGACATTGAATGAAGCATTTTAACATATATATTTATCCAATCCGGTATTTTTTTTAATCTGTTGTTATATATATTTAAACAATATATGGAAGAGTTGTGTTAAGGCAAGTCGTGCTGGTTGATCATTGGGTTGTTTCACTCTCTCGGCCTTCGTGGCAGCAGCTTGGTCGACACTCCCGAGGCTGAGGCTGAGAAGCTGCCGCCGAGGAGGCAGACGTGCCGGGAGCACCTGCTGGGTTCCCTGCCTCTCTTCCTCTCCTTGCTTCCATCTCTCCACCCCTCCCTCGCCGCCCCTCTCCTGAATCTGTCACTGCCTTTTCTTTCATCTGCATCTATTCCTCCCCCCCTTCTCCTCCGTTTTGGCTTCACTCCCCCACCTCTCCATCCCCGCCAGCATCAAAACTCTGCCCAATCACAGCAGTGACAGCAGCGGAGCTCAGCAAACACTCCCTCAGGTGCTGGTCTACCTAGCGTACAGTAATGTGCCATCTCTGTGTTACACGGGATGTGGTAAGCATGACGCTGCTGGGTGGCGTGTATCGCCAGAAGATATTATGTTTACACTCTTTGTTTCCAGTGGAAATCTCCATCTTAATCCCTAACAACTACTCATAACTTAAAGAACAATAACTGTAACGGGCTTGGCATTGTGTTCCACAAATGCACAAGTGATCGTTAAAAAACTTGTAAAAGATTATGATAAAAATAATTCAACATGTTCTATAAAAGCATTTATCTTGTTAATGGTTACAAGGCAGTTGCCAGTCAGATTTACCTTTAGCCTCACTCTACCTTCAGTTTCAGATTTTAACGTTCTAGCGATTAAAAGGCAGAATTACGCCAAAGTACAACTAAAGATTATTATTTCTATTATAACAACCAGTCTGACAGAGCTTAAACATGATGGTTACACGACTCTCTGTCTTGTCTCCCCTCTTCTTTTCCACGCACCTCTCCTCTCCTTCCCGACTTATATCTCTTCTGGTTAATGAGGTTAACCAGTGTTTCCTCTCCCCAGTTGCCAAAGTGCTCATCGTGGGAACTGTTGGGTTTCTCTATTCACTTGAAGGTCTCAAATTAATATGTTATAATGTGGCACTTAAAAATGGATTTTAATTAAGTATCATATATTTTTATTAATTCATTTTTGCTATGGATTTCCTGAAGCACCTTGTAACCTTGTTTAGATAAATGGTATTCAAATAAAGTTATTTTTATTATTATTATTATTATTACATGAGAAGATGATACATCTCTCAAATCAGTAAGGTGAAGCAAAGTATTTAGCACCTAGTTAGCTTAGCTTGGTTTATCTGAGTTTAGCTTATTTTAGCTTAGCAGAAACACTGGATACAGCTTTTCTGGATGTGACATATCTGCATTTTTCTTATATGTATGGTTAATGCAAAGGTATAGCTAGATATCTTAGCTTAGCTTAATTTATCTTATCTTATATTGTCTTATCTTATCTTATCTTAAAGCTTAGGTTGGCTAGGTATAGCATAAAGACTGGTTACAGCTGGTTTGGCTGGTTTGAAACAATAAGTAGCCTTTACACTTCCTTTTTTGTTTGGATAAAGAAAAACTGAAATAATGTGATCCCTAGAGAGCAGAGCTGATATTCTATGATCTCTGGACAGAAGCAGGTCTTATAGTTTTTCTTCTGATCGGTTTCTGGATTTATGGGCCATCTCTCAGATTGACCTTTGTCCCTTTTAATAACATGGATGAGGTGGGGTTTATGACTGAAACTGCAGTCAGCCACCAGGGGGCGATAACGAAGGCCTCACCTTTTGGGGAGCTGTCATGTCAGTCATCTCCAAATTCAGTCTCTGATGCAAACCATCAACACCATCTTCATCCATCTGTGTTTTTCTGTTCTGTAACAAAGTAAAATTCTACTCTAGGGCACGGACCTTATTTGCATGACCACCACAGAAGTACAAGTTTCAAATCCTGTAGAACTTGTAGAAAATAATGATGGGGAAAAGTGTTTTTTTTTTCTCAAATGCTTTTAGCAGTCAAACAGGACACTGCAGAGAATTGCTGAGTGAGGTCACTTCTATTTGCAGGGTCAAAGCCTGCAAATGCCGTCACAGTCAAGAATCCGAGCACTCACACTGAGCCCTCTCAAAGCCCCAATCACTCAAAATGGAAGCCCGTAGTCCCGGCAGGATGACTGATACTTATTGCAGGTTTCACCATCATCATGTTTAGACAACCTCGATAGATTATGCAGGATCCAATGTTGTGTGTGCGTGCAATATGGTCATACATGTTGTAGACAGGGAGTAGATGCATCAGTCACAAAGGGCACGTGAAGGATGACTGGCTGTCTCCCCATGTGTTCCGAATGGAGGAACTGTCATGGATTTCTCAATTGATTACACGTCCTCACATCTAGCTCGTAATTGCATAAGAGTCAAGGCAAGCTGGGTTTCTGACCAGAACATTCAATCACTTTTCATCTATTATGAAGCATATACTCAAAGCTCAATATGGAAAGAGACGCTTTATCAAGCCCGAGGTATCATTATGATGACCATGATGAAAGATTGAACACATTACTTGCACGCCACTTCACTGTGTTTTTCGTTCAGCCGAATGCAGGCTCGACTCTTACTCTGCAGACATTTGCACCTTCCTGCATTTTCCGCTGTCCGGGCCTCTTGAAGATGGCCTCATGTGCTCTTCTTCTCCGTGCTCGGATCCATTGTGTCAAAATAAGAGCGTCTCCTTCAATGCTCCAGACTACTTGAAGTCTGCTGCTTTCAGGCTGATCGAAGATGAAAGCCGAATAAAATGCCTGCAAAATAGAATCATAATATCGTCCTCGGCCAGCTTGGTTATCACATAGATCACAGGGAGACGCTCATGAAAGGGGTCCGGCACAAAATAAAAGGATTTTTTCCGAACGAACCACGGCACAAAATAAGTGGAGGTACTTTGAAATGCAGAGCGGTCAGTCACTCAGTCACTCAGTCAATGTGTCCTCCCCACTCAGAAACAAAAAGTGTTCTGGGGGCTAGATCATGCACGTTGTGTTTTCTGACCCCTCCTCTGTGTTTTGCAGCAGCAGAATGAGGCAGGTTGCCAGGAGCTTTCAGAGCCGGTAGACGGGGAAAAAAAAATATCTCAGCGGGTCTTGTTTTATTTCCCTCAAGTAGCATTCAACACCTCCCCATCACACTCGCACAGACAACCTCCCATTACCATACGATTCGAATCTAACATTGCCTTTCATTCATTGTAAAAGGGCACACAGAAAACATGTAATTATTTTCCTTCTCCCCTCCCTGAGATCAAAGCCCAAACAGGAGTGATTACAGAGAGTCAGGTTGTCTTTGAAGCCGCTCGTTGGTTCTCCTCTCTCTGTTTGGATGCTGCATAAACACGGCTGGGGAGACGCCACAGCGCTAACCTCTCCTCAGCAGGCAGACACTTGCTGACTGGCAGGTGTGCCTCTGTTTACAGGCAGCCGCTGTTAGCATGGTGCACTTCCACCCTGACCCAGCCCCGGGTCTGTGTTACTTGTTTCTCTCTCCTCTCTCTCCCCGCAGCACACTTTCTCCTTCTTCTGTCGTGCTGGAAACATCAGGCTCCCCGTGAGTCTTTCTCTCTCAAACCCTCAGCTGTAAAACATACTTTTTACCAGATCTGCTTTTGGTTTTTCTGTGGGCGATGTTTGAATGAGAGATGGTGCTGATTGCAGTGTTTACAGAGGGAGGGTGAGGTATAAGAAGAGAGGCCGTGCTCGTTTGCGTGTCATGGGGAACCATGCTGTACGATTTCTTTTTAATTTGGCAGTCCAAACATCATCATTTACCCAGCGCTTTGCCTTTTTCCAGCTGTATATTTACAGTAAATGGATGACTGAGTTACAGCGAGCGGCAGAGAATCAATTCCTGTCCTCTCGCTCTTTCTCTCTGTTATTTTTAGGTGGAGAGCAAACAGTTTTCACAACTGAAAGTGAGCACCATCCAAGCAGCATCCAGCTCTGCCAAGATTTCCTAAGACCTTCCAGCTGTGAGGGCTATAATGCAACAATAATAAGGCAGGGTAACAATCTCCTTATAGCCTTGCATCTACATGTGTTTACTATGCGAGCGCAAATTCAAATAGTAACTATTCAAGACCTTCACACACCCCAGCGTGTTTATGTTGAGCAAAATAATTTTTTTTATCTTATTTCTTGCAAGTATTATGGACAATATATGTAGTTTTTAAACTTTTCAACTTATCCTGACCATGTCGATGTCGGATGCCAAAACTCAGAACCACAAACCATATGTTTATGTCCCTGCCATAAGAACTCCAGCTCCTCCTCATAAAAGACATCATTATTCCATATTTTCTTTTGTCATATAATGCAGTATAGCTCTCACAACCAGAGCAAGGAAAAGCATTGGGGGAAATATTAGTTAGAATAAGCACAATTATCTGCCGACAGAAGAGGAAAAATTCACTTGCTAAGACAAGGAAAAATAAAGTTGAAACAAGTGACCTAACATAAAGAAACTGCCTGTTAAGAAGAAATGTCTGGTCAGACAAAAAACAAGCATTGATTCAGGATATTGAATCTTACTTACATTTCACTTCTTGCAGTGTAGGCAAAAGTAAAGTTAAAGCTCCTGCAGTCTGGACTTTGTCGGGCTAAACACGGCTCTACAGGCTCAGGCACGGCCCCAATGTTAATGAGCCAAGTTGCAGGTTTTGGACAAAAATCCAAAACAAAAGGTCACAGTGACTTTTACACTTATTGTCTAATGCCATGAACAGAATTTAAAACCTGAGGAACTCGTGAGTTCCAGTCAGTTGAACATCTGTAAGGTTATTCCCAGAGGTTTTGGAGAGAAAGGTCAGTGGTGGAGGAAGCACTCAAACATTTCACTGAAGTAAAAGTACAAATAAATAGACGAAATGTACTACAATAAAAGTACTACCATAACTATTTTACTTGCGTAAAATTAAGTAAGTACTTGCATTTAAAGTTTTAAAAGTTAAGTACTTGCTGAGTGAACTGAATACCTAATAGAACAGCAGTGGTCTTCTTCACCAGTGATGCTGCTTGGCTCGTGTTCAAGGAGGCGTGGTCTAATGGTGCCTGCCTGCTCTGATTGGATCAGTGGAGCAATGCTCATCATTGATTACTTTCAAAAAATAAAAAAACAACACATGTAACACAATGCATTGCAAAAAATTCTTTGGGTGGAAAGATATTTGCTGGTATTTCTTATGGCGTAAAAGTAAACATTCCCAAATAATTCTCCCTGAGTACAGATACATGAAACATGTGCTCAAGAATAGTAATGGAGTAAATGTATTTTGTTACATTCCACCACTGCTAAAAGTTGCTGGTTTATCTCAACAATGCTGTCCTGGTTTAACTCCCTTTTTTATGTAAAGCACTTTAAGCTGCATTTCATATGAAAAGTGTTTTATAAGTAAAATGTATTTTAATTTGAACTATAATAGATCTTAGTGCTGATATGTGAGTCAGTGGGTCAGAGGAACGTGTGTGCTGCTGAATTTCTACCCAGCAACACTGGAAGCACAGAGATTTTCCCAAACATCTCAGACATTCTTCCTGTCCACCGACACACACACATTCACACACACACACACACACACACACACACACACACACACACACACACACACACACACACACACACACACACACACACACACACACACTAGCTCCCCTAAGTCCACAGCACCTCTGCAGGAGCCCCGGCGGCTCCCATCAGCTGAGCACAGACACTGCCTGTCACAGGAGGAGCAAGACGCTAACCATTAGCAAATTTACGTCAGCCCAAGCGCAAGGGTCAGCGCGGTCAGACAGACCACCCAACAGCTTGGTCATCAAGGACAAAGACACAGAGGAGGGAGAAAGAGAGAGAGAAAAGAGAGAGAGAGAGAGAGAGAGAGAGAGAGAGAGAGAGAGAGAGAGAGAGAGAGAGAGAGAGAGAGAGAGAGAGAAAGAGGGACTGGGGGGAAAAGAAAAGAAAGAGGGAGGGAGGAAAGGAGCGTGGCTATCTCCTTTCAGACAGTCCTGGTTAAATGTGCTGAGATGACACAAGCTTTTAGATATGGTGTGTGCACTCAGCTGTGAGAGCCACATGTACCGTCAGCACTGTTTAGGTATTGTTCATTACTGCATATGCGAGTGTGTGATTTTCTGCATCTGATTCTGTGATGCAGACATACAAAGTGCATGTGTGTTCTTACGCGTGAGCACAGTGTGTAGAGTTCAGTCTGCTCCGCAAACACTGAAGCAGACCCGCGAGCGTCACAGGCAGCGGCTTTATATTTTTCAGCAGTTCTGGCTCGGGTTATTTAGGTCGTCACGACATGACAGAGTTATTGGTTTGCACAGATCACTCCCAATATTTGACAACCTGCCCCATTTGCTGTCTGAGTGCTCCGGTCAAGCCGCTTATAAATCTTTCACCGACTTGATTAATTGTCTCAAAAGTGCTCCTCTGCCAGGTAAATAAATAATGAGCAAAGTGATGATTTCTATTGTTGCCCAGTCAGCAGCTTGACCCCCGGAGAGGTCAACTGTGAAAACAGCTCTCGGGGAGGAGGAGAGAAAACAGAATATTTAAGGAGACATAAAAATTGGCCTCCGGAGGTGTCCGTCTTTATGGTGTGTTTGTTTGTGAGAGGAAAGAGAGAGAGGGCAGGCTTCTGCGTACGTGTCTAGATAAGAGGACTATCTGCATAAATCTCCTTTCACTCTCTCAGGGACTCGTCTTTATGCACACGCTCACAGAAGAGATACAAGCATATCTTCTTTTTAAAGCATGACTTTGATTTTAATTGAGACTTGAAGGTTCACCTTGCCTTTTTCTTTGCTGTGACAAAGCTTTCAATTCGGTGCTCTATCATTTCCAGCAGTCAGGATTTAGGAGGAAGTAATGACAACCTGCCCCCTTGGTCCCTCGGACCAGCAGGGGGCAGAAATGTGTGTGGGTGGGTGTTCGTGTGTGTTTGTGTGTGTTCTCGAGGCATTTTATTCCTCCTCCACCTCCGCTTTAATGACATCAGAGAGGAGACAGTAGTTCCCTGCTGGGGAGCATACCAAACAGGAGGGCTCTCTCATACACTGTCTCCTTGGGTATTACAGCGGAATATGAGGTGTTCTGTTTGGCCTGGCTGGGTTTTAATAAAACCTGACAAGGATTTATCACCTGTTCATGGCTCTATGTGCTGCCACTCTGTCAGGCGGAGGTGCTGGTGGATTGGATGAAAAAGCATGTGTGTGTGTGTGTGTATTTGGGGGGGGGGGATGCTCAGCATTCAGCAGGCATATTCTCCTCATATTCATGTGTTTGCACGACAACAGAACCGAACTTGCCCGGTAATGACGTTGGCTGATGAAGTAAAGGTATGAAGGACTAGGCCGTCCATCATTTTTTCTGAGGCCTTGTCGACACCACTGTATTTTCTTTAACGGATATTTTGCCCTTCATTTCGCAAATCATTTCTGTACAACCATTCATGTAAGCATTCCAGGCCAGTAGGTGGCGATACCATCTACATGTACGATGCGTCAAATACCAGAGAAGTAAGCTGTGGTGTGGTCTAAGTAATATGGCCGAGATAGGGGCCGGTGAATGTCCAGGAGTGCTTAAGTTTAAGAGAAAATTTGTAATTAGACCTAACAGTGCTAACCAAACGTGGAAAAATATATCATTATAGCCACCATTGTTGTTGCTTCTGGCGCATGCTCGTTACACTAAGCAACATGTGAGAATTAAGCTGAGTCTCAGTTAAAACTCTGTTGACGAAGGGGCTGAAACGAAGAGGAAAAAGTAAAATTTTGCATCTCAAAGTTCACCAAAGTTGAAAACGCTGCACACCCATGCTGCGTTTGGCCTCACCACAGGAAGTGAATGTTTTATCACTCGCACTGATTGGAAGTGAACGGGGGGGAAAAGGTTTGACATTGAGACATTTGCGAATGTGTGACCGGGCTTTATTGCAATTATTTTGCTAAACCAACTTTTTCTTATGTGTTTGAGCCTCTCGTAAACACTGAGATTTTCACAAACATTCTCAGGACGTTGGTGAATCTGTTTTTGTTTACACATCCTTTTGAAGTTTGATTGAGACACATTCATTTAAAAAAACAAAACAGAGGGTATGAACAGAAAAAAAAAGATGTAAAGTTTAATTTAACGATCACAAACATCCTCAGGTTACACAGAGACCTGTGGATATGTAGGACAGAGTATAAATAACACAGAATGGTCACTTGGACAATGGCAGTCTCGCATTGTAATGTCCTCTGGAGAGGTTTCATTATCCTCTCTCCATCTACCCCCCTCCACCGCTCATCATTCTCTCTCCCTCCTCCTGCTCCCTCTATCCCTCTCTCCACCTCGTCGTCATTTCTGTGTGTGCCTCTCACCAGGCATCCCCATTGAGGACTTCCTCAGGACCGTTGCTAGGTGATGGCCCCCTGATTAACGAAGGAGTAAGGGAGGGGGGGGACTGTGTGTGTGAGTGAGTGTGTGTGTGTGTGTACACACGTGTGTGTGTGTCTCTTTCTCGGCAGTTATCACTAATTGACAGCTGCCGGCCCTCAGGGCTCTATTCTAACCCCGCGCCCCCAGTGTAATCGGAGGGCAGGGCTCTGTCGCTCCCCCGCCTCCCTCGGGGAGGAGGGGCAGTGCTACTTTGGTTGTGGCCTTATGGCGGTGGGGAACACACTGCAAGACCCTTTTTTTGGATGAGCAAAAATGATGTCAGGGAGGTGAGGAAGAGAAGGAGGGAGGGGTAAAGGCTGGGCAATTGAGAGGCAAAAATGAGATGGGAGTGAGGGAAGGAAATCAGGAGGGTAACGAGGGGCAGGGAGGGCGAGATGGGAAATGCGAGAGGAAAATGTGGTGAGAGGAGAAGAGGAGCGAGAGAACGGAGGGTGGAAGGGTGAGGGCATGTTGTCTGAGGGAGGAGGTCCCCAGCTTTTTGTCAGTGCCAGTCTGCCGGCTCAACACCATCTGGAAGTCTTCTCAAACACTGGCCAACGCTCCCCACTCCAACTAGGACAATCTCATTATTCAGCCCCCACCCCTTTCTGCAATATAACTCAAATTAAAATGAGATTATTGCGATCATACTTTGGGCTCCGAGGTTGATAATAAGTTAGGGGGCACATGCGAGTGTGGCTGTATTTATTTGAGGCCCGTGTGTGATATACGCCGCAAATGTTTGCCAACTTTGGTCTCGAGTTTGCTTTAGTCTGGAAAGGCTTTCAAATATTTGCTCTGGGTGCTTTGAGTCAAAAATTGAAAAACTGTCAAAGCTATCAGAACAACTCGGGGTAATTTTTTTCGCAAAGTGGAAAAACTCAAACTACCCCGATAATAAACTATCAGCGATTATTAAACACAATCGTTGACGAAATTAGTATTTAATATTTATTTAATAATATTATAATCACTCTCTTATCATTAGCCGGCTGAAATCCGTATCACTTTTTTTCATTTCATTATTGCTTGAGAGTGGAAACAGAAATCAAACAGCAGATGACTACGTGCTTCTGGATTTTTTAAATGTTCTCCATCCCTTTCAAAGGCAAGCAATTAAAAAAGGCCCCTTGTCAAATATTAACTGCGCTTAAATGTATGGAGCGACGCAGAGACGGCAATACATCATAATAAATGCAAAGTAATTAGTAAAAAGCTTTTGATGCATGTATTCCACTCTCATCACCATTTCTCTTATGTGAAAATGCCTAATAACAGCACTCCAGACTGCTAGAATGTAATTAATATGCATAAGAGTAATTTCTGCTGAATCCTCAGACACATTGCATTGGTTTGCTATAGTGAAATAACGAGGGCACAGATTTGAAAGCCATGCATCTTATATGCAGAGGAACGCCGCACAATTACAACTGTGTCATCTCCACTCTGTGTAATAGGAATGAGCGATTATTTTCACAGGAAGCCTAAATTGAATTACTGTACATACATGTTTGTCTCATGATAAAGCTGCAATGCCTCCGCTGCAATTATCTTCATATTACTGTAATTATTTGAAAGTGTGCAAAACGGATTATTCCCCATTTCCCCCTCTGCCCCGGTTCCTCCAACCGCCGAAAAACCCCTATCTCCTGACTCCACGTCTTCATGCAGACTTTGACATTGCCGAGCAATCGATAGATCCTCCGCACAGAAATGCATCTCACTCTGATTATAATGAAGATAGCCGGTCATTTAAAATGCTAATGGGCAATTTCACCTAATAAGAGACATTCCGTCCAGCAGTTCATTAAAATTTAGAGGTGGAAAAGTCTATTCCAATTAGGCCTCACCCTCTTTTACCCCCCCAGCGACGAGCCCATTAGGATTTTTAAGAAATGTCGAATCATCCCATCGCGCAATCTCGACACTCGGCAGAGAGAGTCTGCTTAAAACTTCAGGAAGGGGGGGGGGGGGGGGGGTCACAGCACAAAGGCACGATTGAGGAGCATTAGTGGCAGTTAGCGTGTGACCTCATCTGCCACCACATTTAAGTCGCTGTGCATAACAGAGACATCCAGTCCCACTGCTCCCTTCAGATGTTGATCCATCCTTTTTTTCTCCCCTGCCCTTTAAAAAGCAATGACAATTATTACCCCCATATTAATTCACTTGTTATGTGGGTGGCGCCTAATGATTCAGTGTTATAGTCTAGGAGGTCCTTTGAGGAAAAGAAAAGGACCTTAGTGGGGAAAAAGTGACTCGAATACACTTTCGATCTAGAGTGTGCAGGAGGAAAACTCATGTTTGCTTCTATGTCCTCAAATAGGAATCAGTCCAACTTGTGTATCGGGGGGGAGAAGTGTGTAGAGTGGAAGAGCAGGACTCACAGTGTGACTCCCCCCCACTGTCCATCAGCGCCATGATGCCATGACTTTCTTTTTCCCAACTCTGTATCATAGATTTTATACAGTGATGGACAACATGAAGGGTCCTTCAAAAGTGAAGCCAAACGTCTCCATCGCCCCCTGGTGACTGGCTGCAGTATTGATCATGAACGCCTTACACCTCTCATGTAAGTGGATGGGTCATGGGCCAAACTAAAAAGTCAAAAAACAGGTTAAAACAAGATTTTCTCAAAGACATAGATAAGTATAGCTCTTATCATACTGATGTCTGTTAGTTTGGTTTTAATTGGATATTTGATGCAATCATCATCGACAGTTGAGACTGACTCACGATTGGTCGAGCCATCGCAGCCAGTTACTTCTGAGTTTCTGGCTCCAAATTGCATTTTCAGCGCAAGATTACAATGTTCTTGGATATTTCAACAACATTTCTGGATAATGGGAGGAAGTGGAGACGCATCGTCCATGTTTATATACAGTCAATACTCTGTAACTATAGACAGTACTTAAAATGGTCTGTATTTACTGTATATAGGGTTTTCTAGTCTTGATTCACCACCATTCTCCCATTCACTCACTCAGTGTATATATGAGCAACACTGTGTCTTACCCAAGGACACTATGGAAGGCAGGGGAGCCAGGAATCCAACTACCGTCCCTATGGCTACATTACTACCCGCTATAACCCCTGAGCCACAATCGCCTTAAATGAATTTTATCAGATCAGCAAATGGAAAATATTTTCCTCCCTAAAACTATATGTTCTTGTATTTGATGAAGATGAAACATAATCATTACACACTTTTTTGTAAGAGAAACACCGACCCATAGATTTTTGAAAATCAACATCAGAAACTCACTGACAAGACAAATAAGTACAAAGAAACCTTGTAGTACATTATGTTCAGTTAGGACTGGTTTGCTCTCTGTGTTCCAGAGGTCTGACAAGTCCTCCAACTTTGATGGTTCATCAATAAGCTGTCAGTTCATGCAGTTGTTTCATGTGTGCCCCCTTGTGAGAACCCAAGGCCCACGCCCCCCATTTGTTTTGGCAAGTCCTCTACAACTGGAGGGTTTCATATTCATGTTCTGTTCATTTTTACAGATTTACATTAAATATTTCCACATAGATTTTTTTCCAGTAACTCTGTCCATTTACCATTTTCCCACGTTTGCTGTAACGTGCAAGTTACATCTGGAACATCTGAGGTGAGAAATGTTCTAAAAGATATCTGCATCGGGACGTCGCGCATGAACAAGAGAAACAGAAGAATTTTCCTGCGGTGTTTCATATTCAATTCCGAGTGATCCTGCCAGTATCAACAGGACGAACGTTCTCTGGATCACAGGAGGCGTATGGAAGGCCGCGGAGGACACAAATGGAAACCAATAGATCCGTGAGCACACAACCTTGAGCTCTGTCCAAAATCGCCCCGGTGATACTGATCACTCCATTATACGTTCTGGTACATTTGTCGGCAGAGAGAAATGTTCTCTTATTTTTGGATAAAAAGGTCACTCAGCATGGACGGCAAAACGGTTCCATCTGCAACACAAACAAACCAGGGGATGTGCGGGCCTGCTGCAGAGCTCAGATCAGATAGCAAAGGGAGGTGGGGGGGCAGAAAGTAAAATATGAACACCAGATCTCAGTAAGTGAGTCACATGCACAGGCAGTTTGTGGATTTGCATCTCGGTTATGTGCGCATCACATCTACTGAATTAAAGATGTCAATGCAGAGGCAGATTCGCTCGAACAACTCACTGATCGGAAAAAGAAAAGTGACTGGATAATCACTTCAGTATTTTTTTTTTACAATACTTTTGCATTGGCGACTTAAAGGATAATTTTCATCCGGAGGGTTGTGTTGCTCTCCTCAGCCACTTCCATCTTTTATCTTGCATCATGTGTCGTCTGCCTCTGCTAATGTTGTATTCATGTGGCCTGACAATCTGCTGCTGCTCCCTTTCCACTGACAACTTATTTTTGTTGGACTCAAAATGACATCTCACCAGTTTGTACTTGCGTCACTGAGCCTAGGGAGATAGCAAATAATAAATGAAATACAATAAAAGTAAAAAGTGTCACAAATTAGGATGGAATACGTGATGCTGCCGGTGTATTTTAAGGTATGACTTCAGTGGAATAGAATTTGTGTTTGGGAGAATGTCAACTGAAGAAGTGCTGCTGAAAAAGTAATACAGCAAAGGCATTATTTAATCCCCGTTTTTAATTAAAAGCATCATTAAAAACAATTTTTGGTGCTGTCAATTAAACCACGGCCAAAAGCCTTATTCTCGCTCTACCTAGCCTAACGCACATGCACACGCACACCCTTAATCCAATCTCATTCCTCTTTTCATTTTTACACCGAGAGCAAGTTTATGGTGGGGGGGAAGAGACAGATCGGTGCATGGGTTTGTGTGCAGCGTGTCAGTGCTCAGTGTGTGATCTGAGAGGAGTCCATATTAGCATAGTGAATCAAACAAAACAAAGGCTCTGCCAGAGATGTAAACACAGGGAATTAAACCTCCTGCAGTTCACTGCTCGGTCATCTCCAGCTAATTTGACTGTGCAAGAAATCAAGTCTCCGCTCAATTACAGCATCTGCTCTCCACACAGAACCGCGAGAGCAGATAGCGTTTACGACTGGAGATCCTCGAGACCATCAGCGCTGTAAGCCGTCTTCAAAGGGGAATTATATTAGAGAAAATAGGCCTCGTGAAATTGTTCTCTTTTCGTCAAGAAAAAAAAGAATGTATAAATATATGTGCATAATACTGACTCAAAACGCCTGATGGGATTTCATTACAGATGCAAGATTTGTTCTTCCCAAAACTCTTTTTTTCCCTTTTTTTTTCTGGTTGTTGCACGATTGTTTTCTTTTCTCCTGACCTTTCCGGGCAGAACAGGACCTCCTCCACGCTCTCGCAGCCGGAGAGCCATTGGCGGGTCTGTGGTCGGCAATTACGCCTCAAACCACTCTACCCCCCCTTCTCTTTCCCCAAACTCTCAGATGTGTTGGGCATGGGCCGCCCACTGCGCACACAGCGAGGTCTCTGAGCATTCAGACAAAACAAAAAAAAGAAGATGTGCATCGCGGTTAAGCGTTGGCTGCGGTGGACTCAACAGCTGTTTGTGGAGGACAAACTGGTTCCCAGTCCAAACTAATGCAAAGCAAATGTTTTCCACTGCGTTCGGGCGTCTGGTTCACAAACAAACGGCAGTTAAAGTCACTTAAACCAAGATTCTTACAAACTTTGAAAAAATATTTTTTTTCCTGCATATGCATGTGTACTTGTGGGAGAGGATGACATCACTGCTTACTTTGCACATGCCCACTGTTGCTTTGTGTAATGACCATGAACCAGAAACAACAACATTGATGGTGACTCCACACCTCCTCCTCTACGTTTGGTTTGCACTGCTCGGTCTAATTACAAGTTTGCGGCTGAAATGTACTGCACCACGTTACCGACGCCAAAGGAGAATGAGCTCACTGAGTTATCTCACAAAGAGTAGGCAGTATCGCCACCCACTGGCCTGGCATGCTTTTTTTGAGCATTTTGTAAAGTCATTTTTTTAAAAAGAGAGGATTATGTCCTTTTAAAAAAAAAAAATATCCGCAACCGTGTAGACAAGACCTCACCGAGCCAGCGTCCTGCCTAATTGACCGACGCCACAATAAATTAGGTCATATTCAGTCTTGGAACTAATGCAAGCACAATGTTGGCTGCACCGGGGAATGCTGTTTGAAATCTGTGTTTCTGTGCCTCGTCCCTGTGCATGTGTTTTGAACACACATTATACTTGTTATGCATTGGGAGATTGTTGGAAGGAATGTCAAGCCCACCCAATACCTTAGGATGTTTTTTCTGCTGCTGGAGCAGCTGCTTAACCGAGTGATTAGCTGCTTTAAACGCTCGCTGACGTTTCTGAGTTTTCCTTCAGCTTCAAGACTTGGCCGATCAAACCTCCTCTTCGCTCACCGCAGCAGCAAACGGGCCCTTCTCTCGATCCCTAATGAGTCTGTGATTGATCGCTACCTGATAAAACCACCATATTTCAACAGTGGAGCCCTGTAATCCTCGGTGTAGAAAAATGAAATAATTTATTGTGTATTCGGAGCAGCGTTTGGAGAAATAGTGGGCTAATCCTCTGGAACTGATTAGAACGACTCCTTAAAGCACAAACATGATTCAAGTGAAGCCATTTACAATATTTGATCCGTATTTTCTCTCAGAGCAAAGCTGTGTATTAGCGGAGTGGGAGGATTTGGGTTTGCTCCTAAACTTTTTCTCTCTTTTTTTTTTTTTTCGTTCTTCACACTCTAGTCTGAGAATTACAAATATGGAGAGGTGATAGATTCCCCCCCTGAAAACCGGGCTGGGAGGTAAACAGCTGTATGTGGATCCTGTGACTCAAGCTCTCTGGAGAGGCTTCCCCTGGTCTCACCGCGGCAGAATAGAACACAAGGAGGCAGTTAGTGACCCTGTGACCCCGTGCACAGAGAAACAGAGCTGGGTGGGATTATATCAACGCTAGCTGGACCCTGGCCAATACTTAGCCATAACATTCTGGCCAGAGATAACATACTTTTTAATTACATATGGTCTACAGCTATGGTAAATTTCTCGAGTGAGCCCCCTCCTGGGAGGTCGCCACTATACTTGACATAATACATCAAACACAGCTTAATGTGATTACAATGGGCAGGGGCCTGCAGTTAAGTCAAGAGTGAGGAGGAAGTTACCAAACAGGGAGAAGCATTTTTGTCTCAGGGCAAAAAGACTTTACCTTTGTATGAGAATATTCTTTTTTAATAATGACGTGAAGTATCAGACAGAAGCTTAGTGTCTGAAGTGTGAAGTGTGTGTGTCAAACTGCAAAAGGGTCAACATTTGCATATGCCAAATGTTCATATACAGAACATCTTGTCTGCAATATTCTATGAAATATCTTTTACTGGAAATTACAGCATGTTTAGGCAACTCCAAGGAATTGATAGGGCTGAGGGATTGAGTCTGGTCATAGTTAGATAGAAGCACAGCACAGGACACATAGCTTTTTTTTAAATTAACTATGATTTACTTTATTTATTTACTACAATCTTTCTATCACCCTGCCTCAACACAAGATGAGCAGATTTTTTTTTCTGGATTGGAAATAATTTGTGTTGCCCCTGAACATAATCCAGACTTTAAAATAAACAGTATTAAATGATTATTTTGCCAATTGGGGGCAGTACAAATAATCTGTAAACACTGCCACATTCTAAACTTTGTATAGTGACTAGGTTGAGAAACTATTTACTATTGCTGCTATTCAATCTCCTCTTACTTTGTCTAAAGTGGGAACCAGGCCCTACAGCTAAATAGTAAATTTCTTTATATTAACCAACTTGTTTTTAACTCTGTCTACTACAAAAGAGAGAATAAATCCAAACAGTAAATATGTGGTCCATCAAACCAAAACAATGAGCTGAAAAATGCTAAAATTCTGAGTGGAGCTCAGGGGAATTTACTGAAGCTCTAACTATTATAAAAGATATTGACAAGTGCAGCTTTAAGGTTCCTCCAAATCCATCTAGTCATCATCTATACCGCTTATCCTTTTTTTAAGGGTGGGAGAGAGGCGGGAGCCAATCCCAGCTGAGGTTGGGCGAGAGGCTGGCTGCAGATCTACAGCACACAGCCTCAAATAACCAGCTCACATTCACACCTACAGACAATTTAATGTCTCCAATTAACCCAACACCAACTGACAGACACGGGAGAACATGCAACCTTCACACAGAAAGACCGAACCAGGAACATTCTTACTGGGAGGCGATAGAGCTAACCACTGTACCGCTGGTCCGCCCCTCCTCCCACCCACATTTGACAAAATCAATTAGTAGCCCAGAAACATACTTTGCACCTGTGACAGGATTGGTATTTGCACATATATGTTCTTCATCCACATCCATCCATTTCAATGTTGTGTGAGGCTTTTCTTAATTCACGCTCTTGCACCTGGCAAAAAAAAAAAGAGACTATGAATAACTTAGGATTTCAGGAGGAAAGACGGAGGCAGAGCGATAGCCTTGATGTTGAAGTTGATGAACGGGGGTGCAGGAGGTAGCGTTACAGCCTGTATCGACATTTGAGACACATGGCGGTGATACTGCTTCCCCTGGCTGTCATTAATAAATGTGATTTAGAATAAACAGATGCTGTTTTTGTTAGCATAATGGTCAGAATAGATTAATTACGGCGACCCGGGGCGTGATTCGCTTTTGTCAAGCACCTGGCCCCGGTGCACTCCGTCTTCCCCATTATGACAGTACATGGAAAAGTCATCTCGTCCATCAGGTCTGTGCCATTTCAAGGTAACCTCACAAGTCTGTGTCAGATGGTCAACGCAGGCAGCGGCTCTGCCAAGACGGCGCGGCGCTCTGAGCCGTAAGTCTGAGGCCAAAAGGTGTAACAGTGGGTGCATCATCACAGAAGAGAAAAATGACGCTACTGTTAAGCGGCTCTTCAGCAGGCTGCTGGAGCCATCTGGCTGAACCGCTCCGGCTGGGGCAGGAGCAACATCTTGTTTTAGCATTTTCTGATGGCTCTCCACAGCCCGGCCCCAATCTGTGTCGCCGTGACGCGCCGTAAAACACTCAGCAAATTCAGGCCGTTTAATCATTCAGTCTGATGGTTAAAATTTAAGCTTCATAAATGACTTGTTAAGATTAATATTTAGATTATAAGTTTACAAGCTCAGTAACATTTTATGAAATTCATGAAGAAGAACGGCGGCACGGTGTTAATGAAACGCGGCGATGTCAGCCCCACAAATCATGTCGTTCTGATGAATTATGCCTGGTGCGAGATTAAAGTACGACTGGAATTATGTGAGAAGACGGCATTTTAGAAGGAGAAATATTAGTTGCATAAAGACACACAGAAGAAAAATATATTGCAGGAATGGGTAACATGGGCTCAGACTGCAGATTCTGCTGATTACTGATGCATATAAAAATGTGGCAAATCAGTCAGCTTCGTGATTATCAAACCAATGTGATTGCATGTAAATTAAACGATGTGGCCTCATGAAGAGTTGTTTTCACTGCGCGGAGTAACAACCCCGTTAACTGTTCGATACCCTTTAGCTAATGATGAATAATTCTGCCTTCCTCTACAGGAAGGCCCCAAAGTCAGTTTGGTGCTAAAATAATTTCTAGTTCTCTGAAGATCAATTTACCAACAAACTGGGATGTGGGCTTTGACAGATTCCCGCTTTTTTCCTTCTATTTTCATAATTTTTTTTTTCTAAAATCTCAAATGTAATGATACCAAAGTTGAAAGCTGTCAACTATTCGCACATCATCTGTTGGGAGCCACAACCTGAACGCTGCACCTCATTGAAAATGCATTCGTTATCTCTAAATTTCCATTTCAGGGCCGAGGTCCTCGGTATAATTCAGCTGATTTTTGATCACATGAATAAAGAGTGTCGGACAAGCAATTGGATTTGCATATACACTTGTCTAAAGTTTGCATTTATGCCGTACCTGTGCACCACACACTAATGAGGCAATTATTTAGACAGTCGGCCCGCGAGTGTGTTGGGGGAGATGCCACAGAGTTCGCAGCTGTGGGATTAACATGGTTAGCTGGACTTCAGAGAGGCAGAGGCAGACGGGGAGGGATTTCACACTATCTAATGAAGAAGACTTTTCACATTTCATGGCAAATAATGAATTCTAAAACAAATTTGCTGCGAAAAAGAAATGAGCTCCGCAAGAGTCACGGGATGCATTCCAAGCACTGTGGGAGAATGTCAGCTTCTAATGTCAGAGAAATTCAACACAAAACACTTTAATGTGCCGTCATTAGCTCGACTCGTTGTAATCCCGCTAATCAATGTGGTCTATGAAAAAATAAATTCTCACAAAAAATATTTGACTGCGGTCTAATAATCACTGATTTATGAATACCAAGTTAGTGATCTTCAAAGAGCGCGCGGCCGAAAAACGAGTGCTGAAGTATCCTTTTAATGACCGCGCTGATCAATCGCTTCCCTGCTGCTCTAAGTTGAACTTGCTGATTAAGGTCTGAAGTGTGTTACAGCCGAGTGCACATGCACTCACACTCCTCTCATTCTGTCCCTCTATCTCTGTCACACACACACACACACACAAACACACACATGCAAACAAACAACCTCCAGATTCACAAAGGTTTGATAGCTTCCGCAATCAGGGTTGAATAAATTACCTACATGAGGAAATGATTGAAGTTGTACACTGAGTGAGAGGTGAGAACTGAGGTGTTTGACCAAGAGGGGAAACGGTTACATTAGCGTTATGATCCTCCTCGTTATAATTACAGTTAATTATCATTTTATTCAAAAGAAATATCCACTCCATGGTCGCAACAGGTTTTCTTTAGTAAGTAATATACAATGGCGGATTCTCCCAATAGTGTTCCCCTTGTAATGCTTAAATATCATGTTGTCAGGTCCAGCCTTAAGCTGCTTTCAGTGCACTGGACTCCAGATAATCTCTTGTGATTCTTCAAAGCGGCTGAATGGGAGAGCACACATGTCCGAGTGAGAGGCTCTGGACTTTCTCCAGATTTTTCTCCTTTCCCTACTTTCTCAAGCCAGCCTCCTAGTGAAACAAACAAAACAAAAGGTTTCACCACGAGTGAGCATGATCATGCCAGGGTAAAAGGTCATACAATCCACCTCCTCCAGGATCATGGATGGGAGATGTCAAAGTAGTTCAAGTACATCTAAAAAATCTCAAAGATGTTTTTTGTCATTTTATGTTCAAGTATTATTTGTTCTGATAAGTTTGGTTTTGATTAGAGAAACATCACGATTGACAGTAGAGACTGATGTAGGATTGGTCCAGTGCATCCTGGCCTCCTTCCCCTGACCCCTGACCTTTACTGCACAACTTCCAAATGCAGAATATGGCAGCATTTGTATACAGGTTATGTCAGGTTCATTTTTGTATAGTGGGAGGCAATGGAGAAACTAAATATGCAATCTATGGGTCTAGCCGGCAGAAGTATCTTTCCAGACCTGGTGTGGTCATCACCTGTGGCCTTACATAAAGAGGATGTGATTTCTCATCTAGTTATGGCCATCACAGAATTGACATCTTTGTTCCAGTGATTTCAACAGGTTAAAATCCATTTGGGGAACTTTAGCCCGTCACAAGATTTATTGTCAGGCCGCCGTTTTTCCTCGGCTGCAGGTTGATGAATAATGAGCCGCGGTGAAACATTTGGCCGGAATCAATCTGAAGAAAAGAGTTTTTTCAAAAGCCCGACTAATTATACCCAGGCCTTCGATTACTGTCTGGAGCAAAACTACAACAAAAAATATCGATGACTTATTTTGCCTTTTTTTTTAAACTTTTTTATTGAAAAAAGGAATGACCCAGTTAAACTTTGCCTTGCTGCCTGGGGGCACATTCTGCAGACCACCGTGTCCTCTTGTTCACAAGGAAGGAGGCTCGCTGTTCCCCATGCAGGTTCAGTTAAAGTTACACATTAATATCCACAGATGACCTTTTGGATGAGCTGCAGCATTAGTCTTGTGCGTTCGAACCTGTCCTGTGTGGACATAGAGTAATGTGCTGGTTGACCGCTGAGCTGACCCCCCAAGGCATTAGAATGTAGACCACATGTATCGACTGTGTCTACCTCCACTGGAACACGCGATAAAGTCTAAAACAAATACACAGCAAATGTGTTGTATGGAGTCTTATCTGCACGCTGCATACTGTGCTGATGGAATAAGCTGTATCTGGTTTGCTCTCTTCCGCTTAGCGCGCACCGCCAGGCACACAGACACGCACGCACCCGGACACGCACACACACACACACACGTATGCAAAAATCACAACAAGCACCTCAACTGTAGAGAAATGCTTCAACCTTGAAATACCATTGAACTCTCGATTTGTTTTTGTGTACCCTCCACAACAATGAGGAAGGAAAAAAAAAAAGAGAAGCTTGATTGACAAGTTCAAATAACTGGAAACATTAGCATCTTAATTCCAGACACTGTCACGTTCGGTTAGCATCTCCTCTTCAAGGATGCGCCTAATAAAGGAAAGGTATTCATGTTACTGAACAAGCCCTCCTTTATAACCTAATTGCTTTTGGTTCAATAGCTTAAAAAGTCATTAATTACAGGGCCGGGCTTGTAATGGAGGTTAAGGTGGCTTTTTCACCAAGGTAATGAGCCGGTGTGCACAGTGGCCAAGCAGATTCTGATGCGATAATAGGAGGGGTGAGGACCATTTTTCCATCTTTGCTCAATGATGCCGCCTGGTCGAGAGAAGAGAGAGACCTTTTCATAGTGCCGGGGGAAAAAAAAAATATCTAAAGAGGCAACAGATAATTGAATTCCAAACAGTGCTATTTGTATAGCTGGCAGCATATTACGCGAGAGGTGCAAATGGCCCTAGCCAAATGTGGATGACATCAAAATGATATGTATTGTGGTAGCACAGAATGTAATGTGTTTGTATGTGCAAATGTGCATGTCCGTTCTCAGGGCTTTCATTATATTCTCAGTGGTGACGGTTGGATTGCTTCGTGTTTGTTTGCTGTTAGTCTGTCGAGTTGTTTTTCAATTCGCATCACAAGACATGCTATTTACCGCTCTCCTCTTGGCATGGTATTGATTACCTGCTGAGGATTTCAAACATGAAAATACACATTCCGCGATTGTTATTTCACAAATGTTGAGTGGCGTGCCAATCCTCTGCCAGGTTAAACAATATGCATGCATGAAATCTATATAAGCGCCGTGTTTCACGCGGAGCAATGAGTATTACAAAGCCTTCAACCGGTGTCTGTTGAGGAATATGGATGAACCTTAAACAGCGCGATTTGCTTGAGCACCAGCGTGTTGCCGAACGCTTCCTGTGAACCACCTTCCATCGATCAGAGCTAAACAAAACACAGCCTCTCCTTTCAGGCTGCCAGAGCGCACACTCAACAGAACATTTTTGTCCTATGACCTCTAACCCCCCCAGAGATCTGATGGCATTTCATTGATGGCCTCCACCTCGCAAAAGCAAGTGAGGAATAGAAGGATGGTAAGAACGAGGGGAGAGACGAAGAGGAGGGGAAGAGGGGGATGACAGCGGCGGTTGCTCAGTGACTTTGGAGGAGATTAGACGATTGAGTTCACCTTTAATGATGGTGGAGATAGTCTTTCAGTGAGAGGGGGAAATGCCAGAGCTCAGCAGTTTGTTTTGTGTAGCTTTAAGAGCTTCCTGTGTCAGGTTCAGGTTGCCTGTCTCTCTCTCTCTTTCCCCCGGCAGCGGCTCATTGTCTCTGAGCCACAAAAGGCAGCACAGTGTTGGGTGATCGACGGAGTGGCTCAGCCCGGCTCCTCTGCCGCGGCAAACCTAACCTCCCCAGGGGATTCTCCTGTGTGACTTCAAGGAATCTCATGACAACACGTTTGTGTCGGTGTGTACCATCGCAAAATATAACACGGTCGCGTTTTGCACAACCTCATGCACGTAAAAAAAAAAACTTCACGGGAAGATCGGCAGCTCATCTTTTAAAATCTTTTATCCTGTCAACCCTGCATGCAGTTTTGTTCGGTTTGTTACAGAACCTCATACTACACTCAGTACACTAGTCTGTAAGGTTTATGGTTTATAATATAAAGTTGACGCTATAAATAAAGAAGGGAACTTGTTATTTTGTCGTATTGTTCTTGTTAAACTAAAACGACACTCACTAGAACACATACCTCCGCCAAGGCCCAACAATCCCAGTGTTTCCCATTAATTATCAAGACTGTGCTGGCCTGGCCTAGTTTTTTTACTATTTTATATGTGTCTTTAAAACATAATGTGCGCTATTCGCTGTCCATAAGGTTTTTACTGTCCACGCAGACAGTTGCACGTGAGAGTGACCTGTCTGCGTGGACAGATGTACCCGGTTACCAACATAGATTGAATTAATTCTGTGGGAAACGCTGAATTCCATTTGAAAGCACATTTAAATTCACTGGATATCGATTTTTATTCGGATCTGAATCAAACTGCACTCATGCTCGATTTTTTTCAATAATATCCATGAATCATTTTCTGAGAAATCAACAAAAATGTTGAAAAACACAAATCTCTTTAATTTATAAGTGACATTGAAAAAAAGTTTTGTGGAAATCTGTCCAGTTGTTATAAATAGACAAACAAACAAGTAAACATAGATGTACCCAGAACCTCCTCCGCAGAGGTAATAAATAGAACAATTTGTGATTTTACTTCTTTACTCTGATAAAGTGTATACAGACCTACCTATAATTACATTACACGTCAATGCATATACACCTACACAGAGTCATATGCATGCAGCTCATGTTGCATAATGGGGTATAGTGTTTTTTTGTATCAGTGAGATATCATAATTATCTCCTCTTTCCTCCTTGAATCACGTCCAATGACTAACACATCTCTCATCCAAGAAACGTCAACCCTCCACTTCCCCTGCTGTCGTCCTGCTATAATGAAACAAATCCATATCCTATCCGTGAAATTACACCATTTCTCAGGGCCGTGGTGCAGTTTGAATCTTGGCAAGGCCTGCCCAAAAAATATGTGTTGACTGCGATAGATTCTCGTTGGCTCAGAGGTCACTGAGAGGATGAGGCATCGTCTTGCAGCAGCAGAGGGAAATAAATAAATAAATAAAAAAACCTGTACACACGCTGCCCGTTCGCACACAGGCCAAATGCTCCCAACGGCGTTTTGCTTTGCAGCCAAATTAAATTAAAACAACTTCACTCTGCTGCAAATGGAAAGAAAAAAAGGGAAGCGCTTGAGCGAGTGAGGTCCGGCTCGGGCCAAAGTCCTGACCAGAAGACGACAGAGCCTCCTCCTCCATGTTAAAGCTAAGAAATACACACACACACACACACACACAGACAAGCCTCTTCCTGCTTCTGCTTCACCCTCTTTCTCTTGCTCTTTTCTTCTCTCGCTCCCCCTGGTTCTGAACCTGACATTCCTGCTGGCCCGGTCTCTTTGAAGTGGCTTGTTGGAGCGGGCTCCCGTTACAGGGGCCGGGACTGGCGAAAGCCGATCTGTCTGGCTGAGGAGACCGGCCCTGGCCCAGGGGTTAATCAGCAGACCCAGCACACTGCCCACTCTGTCCAGGAAGGCACACACATGCACACACGCACACACACACACACACACACACACACACACACACACTCACACACACACAAACACACACATACATACATACAGATGCAAACACTGCCCACCCTGTCCCCACAGTGCAGCTGTTACTAGACCAGCCAGATTTGGAGGTTAAGAAAGATGGCCACAGCCCAACAGCTTTGAAGTTGACTGACAGCCGCCAGGATTTGGACTCTTGATGAGTTTTTTTTCTCCAACTCACTGAGAGACACAAATCTCTGCAACACTTACTTACATAAACCAGAACACTTGTATTCCTATCTATATGCTGAAGCATTTAACTGAGGGGTTTGTTCATATATAATTCATTGCCTGAGTTTTAGACCATTTATTCCTAAAAGCTTTGTGGCAAAGATTGATTTTGGAGCCATGTGGAACTCCCTTATTTGTGTGATTTCTCACTGGGCCTTAAATCTACCATGGCTTGGACCAAGGGGAAGAACCTTCCTCTCAACATGGACAATCATTGGCTACAATTATGTACGCCGTTTCAAATTAAGTGCGATACATTCAATGTGAATAAAATATGTATAAACAGACCACCAGTGCTCGGTAGCAGTCAGTGGGGGCGGGGCAGTGTGCCCTCAGTCTGCTGCCCGAGTTTCTCCCTCTGCGTTCTAAGTGGTTGACAACCGGGTTCGACCCCGGGTCAAAATCTAAATTATTTGTAATGTTATAAAGTGTTTTGGTCTAAATATTCTACTGAAGTGGATGTATTGGACCTATGCTGATATAACAACCGTTTATTTCTGTATTTTAGGGGCTGTTGGATTTCTGTGAGGTTTCATCTGTGAGTTTGAACTGTTTGTTTGCTTGTTTGTGGTTTTAAATGGACATGCTGGTGTGATTGTATCTTGTGGTATGGTAAGTAGTAGAGCTTTACAATAGTGATTTCTGACAACCTGCTGGCGGGTCATCAGAATTTAGACCCCCTCAGTGGCGTCAACTTTACCCTAACGTCGGACCTGAATGGCCTGAATGGGAACAGAAGAACAGGTGGGAGTCACACTGACAGGACTGTGTGGGTGAGTTTCAGTCCCAGCCCACTCACTCACTCCCACTCCTCATGGACATGGACAATATGTTGTGCCACCAAACAAGAGTCTGTTATAAGAGCGAGCTGGCCGAGGTTAAAAAAATACACATGGTCATGCGGTGTTAAGGAGGGAGTGTGGGTGTGTGATCGTGTGCTTTAGGCCGGGAGATGAGAAGCTGACTAATCTCTTTTTTTGCTTCTGCTGAATGGTGAGCGCAGGTTGTTAACATCAGCATAAGTCATTTTCAAAACATACACGCCTAATCCGAAACACGTTGATTGCGCAAATAAACCTTAAGCCCGCAGGAACCTGAAGAGCCCTTCTGTTAAGAGCCATATATATGCAAGAACAATTTGAGTAAATAGGAATTCAGAATATACATTAACCCTTTATTATGAAATAATGAAACCATTAGTTGGGTGCATTTAGCGTAGCCACCGTGCATGTTCATATTTAGATTGCTTCTATCTTGACTTAATGCATCAGTGGCCTTATTGTGAGGGAGTCATTCCACAAAATAATCAGCTGGCAATAAACCCTAATAAAGCACTGGGAAACAGGGACGAGACCATCCAATCATCCGAAGGTGTAAATTAACAATTTTCTTTCATTTTAAAACACTCATTATAAAGTCCAGCGCATCATTACTATAATAAAAGCAGGGACGCACCAAAATCAATATGCACAACTTAATGGCGATTTTCAGTTTTTCGCCCATCAAATTGTATCGGTTTCTGGTTATGTAATGTGCAACATGCAGGGAAGGCAGCGTTAAAGACTTGTCTCTTCGTAATGACGTTTCAGGAATCATTCCAGTTCCCATTTACTGCAATCTCCATGAGCTCAGCACTCAAATAGGTAGCTAATATTACATTTTCTGGCCCCCGAAAGCCATTGAAAACATTTGATCCTGCCAGCAGTTTTTTGCTTTGTTTCCAAGAAACATGTCTCCAGGCTGTGCCAAGTTGATGTCAGTGTAAAACAATCCATAATAAAAGACAGTTAAAAAAGCCCAAACGCAATCTAAATCACTTCACTTTAAAAGCCTATTTGTGTTCGCCTATCCACAGATTTCGGGGGGGGAATATATGGGATCCCTGACAAGCCTGCTCTGTACAATCCACTTATCTCCCTTGTAGCATCTGGGCATGGATATGATGAAGTGGACGCAATCCAACATGGCACCATGACAAAGTCAACAGCATCGTGAGCTCCACACAAGGACAATTGGCTTGATCATCTCTCACTGTCTCGCTCGCTCCGCTCTCCCATTAACTGTGGGCGCAGCGACGACTCTAATGCCACCGTAAACACGGGCAATGACAAGTGGAGAGCACACAACCAGATGACACACACACACACACACACACACACAAAAAAATAAAAACCCCTGAAAGTAAGAAAAGCCTGTTCGGTGCATGTGTTTGTTTGGTTTCGTTCTCCACGGACAGAGATGATTGTTTTTCAGTCCTGAAGATCAACTTTTAGAGACGAGCAAAAGTCTTTTTTTTGTAACTGTTTGATTGAGTTTGGAGAAATGTCCGTGAGGGAATTCATCTTCTGAAAACTCTGCAAACAAACTGCGGACCAATTTGATAAATGATCTGCAGGTGTCGATAGCTTCCCTGACCACGGCCTGGTCATCTTGCCTCTAAGTGCGTTTCCAGACCCTGACCCCAGATGCACATTAAACGTTCCAGCATGTTCCGCTCTCTGTTTATCCAGCGCTCAGTGCGGGTGTGTGAGTGTGTGTGTCTGTGTGAGCGTGCACGTGATTGTGTGGCGCCCGGGGGACAGATTTTGTCTCGGAGTTGGATGGTTGTTTGGCGAGTGTTAAGATCATCAGTGTTCTGTCCTGGTCCTCAGGGGGCTGGGGCCGTCTTCATTTGTGCCTTTTGTTTATCAAGATGTTTGAATATTAACACGGGGGCCATTTTCCCGGTCGTAATGAAGCGGCGTGGCATATCCACACATCTGCACATTTCCATACCGCTCTGTGATTCTGCCTCTTCTCTGTCTTAATTTCCTGCTCGATGCATGTCATGAGATTTACCATTTGCATACGCGTTAAAAAAAAGGTCTTCAGTCTGGGGAAGACCCCCCCTCTCCCAGTCCCCTCCTGCGTTCAGATATTTGTTTGTTTATTCTTCATTTGCATCGACTGTAAACAACATTAATGTGATGGTCTGTTGCTGTCACACTGGTTTGAATTTACATGTGTTGGATGACAAGGACCCGGAGACAAAGATGCTAATTGCTCCCACTAATCAGCAGTCTTGCTCTCTGGCTCTGGCCGACGAGACGGTCGGTATCTTTACAGCCTCACTCTCTCTCTCTGTGAGCCACTCATCCGTCTCATCAGCTCTCCACCACGGTCCTCCGACAGGTGCCGGGGACGGCGGTGTTTATGCCCAGCGGTCCCTCCAGCACCAAACTTTAATATTCATGTTGGCCGATAAAGGGAATTACTTCTTGATTGCTCGGAGGAACATTGATACATCTGGCAGATAGAGAAAGGCATAAGTTTAAGGATTTAGATCATGTTCTTTATTTATTTCTTCTTTTTTTTTTTTTCCCGGTCGGGTTGAACTTTCTCTGGGAGCAAAGTCTATTAACAGCAGTCGTTTCTTATCTCACTTGGCACACATTTGTTCCTCTGCGAGCTGAAATGTGTCTCACAATATGCACGACCTGTGGGGGATTCGACAAACACAAGCGAAGGGCTCGCGAAAAAGCATAAACGCCCGGCGGTTCACGGAGATGTGGTGATTCCATGGGGTGGTGCAAAACTGGCAGGTGTACGTGCCAATTAATTCAACCAAGCTGTCAATGTATAATGTCCTCAGATTCAATTAACATGCAGGTGAAATTAGCAGCACTTTGTTAAAAAAATCTTGCATTTCTCAGATTTTGGAGAACACTGATACAGACATTCTTTTTTTTTCAGCAGATCTTTATGCTCCACATATATCTGCACCATTAAAATCAAAGAGTTGACTTTTGTCTTCTACAGGCCAGGCGCTCAATCGCTCTGTCGTGGAAGAATGTTCGTTGCCCCTCTCTAGGCCACTGGTTAAAAAACTTAACGTCGAGCTTGGCTCTTGAGAAGTTGACATATGTAGTTAGGAAGAAAGCTTCTCAATTTTACTTTATCTGGGAGATGTTTTTGGACTTTGTTAAGAATGGTGACATTGAAGAGGCATTGGAAATGTGAAGTGACTAATCTGCTGTGAGGAATGTGTGCTGTACTCTGTTCCATGTTTGTGACTGTATTTTATTATACTTATATATATTTAATTTTGTTTTAATTTAGTTTAAACTAAATTAGTATTTTCATTGCAATTTATTTTTTGTCCTTGAATTGATGTTTTAATCATAACTTAGCCAATTTTGTGATATTTGTATTATGTAATGACATTTTATACTGCCATATGTTCAGGTTGGGGAAGGTTCATGTATGTATGAAAATTGATGTAAATGTATAAAACTGTATAAAATCAATAAATATATGTTTAAAAAAAAAAAAAATCAAAGATGGAAGTTTAACGTGAGCTGATATCATGAAGTCAGCCATGGACCATGGCCCTGCAGGGGCCTTTTCAACTGACACTGGCATCTCTGGGTAAAGAATGACCCTCATTTCTGTGGACACGGCACTGTGTCCGCTCCCCCGGATCTGGGTGCCCATTCCATTTCATGGTGCATCGCCCTTGCGCGTGATTATGCCGCGCTTTCAGGTGCAGAGGAGGAAATGTTTCGTGAAACTGATGTCCCTGTCAGCGCCCGTGCGGCTCTCCCTCCTCTCGCAGAGCATGTCAACTCGCTGATTGGTGAATTACCATTCGGATGTGAAGAGCGGCCCCGCCCTTGTCCCTCAGCTCACTGGCAGTGGCGGCAAATGAGGAGCCGCATATGTTACAGAGGCAATGCTCTCCTGGCCTCATTTGCATTGGCTGAATGGAAATCAAACGGTTTAATGTCGAGGCAAAGCGGGTAAATAGTGGTGGTGTCCACACACACACACACACACACACACAGCTGCATAAATATCATATGACCGAAAGCTGACTGAGCAAGGGGATACAAAAACAATTTTGGGTGTCCTGCTCCTTTAAAACCGAAATATGATGACATCATTTCGCTGCTGAGAATGTGCTTCTGCTCTGCACCAGGAGGGAAGTTGAATGACGGCCAAAGAGAATGTGCACGGCAAGGAGAAGCAGATGATTTGATTTGGGTACATGTAGTAATTAATTAGTCATTAGTTGATTCTGTGGGCAGCTGAGACAACAAAACCAAATCTACTCAGCAATTGTGTGAGATAAACACTCCACCTCTCGCCCGGCTCAGTCTCTTACGCTCCGGGTTTATTTTTAAACCCTAAATCTCACAAGTATTACTTAAAAGTAAAAGCACTAAAGCTGATGTTTCTGGAGTTATTCAGAGCCTCTTTTAACGAGGAGTCCATCCTTTCTGTGTGATGTCATCCCCGGCTCACACTTTTAATGCGATACACTCAGTCGCTCTTACAGATGCACAGACATACAACAGAGTGAATTATTCTTATATTAATTTCCTTCAACAGACATAAATCACACTGGACAATGAAGAGTAAGTGTGTGGTTGTGTAAGTGGGGGTGATGGAGGCTGTATGTATGAGTACATGTGAGGCACGGTGGTTGAATACATACCCACAAAATACATAATGCCTGTTTGTGTGCACACTCTAGGATAAGTGTGTGTCTGTATTGTGTACGTGTCTTGGCAGGACAGTGTGGAGGGCTGGGATCCTCCTCTGGGTCTGTGTTGGTCTATTCTAGACCAGAGACGCTGGCTCAGTAGACTGGAATCCTGCAGGGCACCAGGGACATCTGATTCCCCCCCTGCCTAAGCACTGAACTAAATGCTTCTGCATTATTCATGTGTATATCACTTTATTGCTGTGCAAGGTTTTCACTCAAAGTTTCTGCCGCACCATTTACTGTACCTACCCCCCAGACGTCAACTAACAAACTTCCACCGATTTCCCCTTCTCTCTCTCGCTGATCCTTTCTTCCATGGTGATGACAAGTTATTGCCTGACTAAATGTTTTCCCTCTGCGACGACCCCTCATTTTTCCGGCTTTGCTTGTTTACACTGAACTCAACAAAGCAGACAAGTTCCCGCAGCACTGGGTGATATCAGATCGGCCTAGCATGCTTCGTTCTGGAATCAGAGGCATGACGTGTAACACAACCACGTCTGCATCCTGTCACGCCATGAAGCCTCGGCCCTTTACCCAGACATCGATCAGGAGCCATGATGACCTCCACTGCTGGCTTAGTGCCAAAGTAACAATATGAACATTACACGTTTGTGCCTTTTACACGTAGAGACACAACATTTCTGTCTCAATCAAACTCTGCAAAAAGCCAATAAAGTCAAGGTCCACTTATTTTCTTTACAGACTTGTGATTTAATGTTACACTCTGAAATGATGACCAACTGACGTTAAAATCCAGTGTAATACAACTAGAGTGAAATCAGAGCTAAAAATTACATCAACGCCATTGTTGAAGCTGTTATTACAGAAGGCGAGAACACTCATACTTGCAAATATTTTATAAATTATTTTATCTCAAGATCATTTATTTCATTATCTCAAGATAACAAATCATTTTTCTTGAGATAAAGGGTTAGTTTTCGCTTGTTATCTTGATATCTTGAGAAATCTGCCTTTTGTTTTCTCTAGATAAAGTGATAAATTAACCCGTTATCTCTAGAAGCTGATCTTTGCTAACATGAGATAATATCAATGTCCTGATCTTGAGATAACAGCATTATGAAAATTGCAATTTTGGCTGTTCTCGTCTTCTTTAATAAGAACAACTTTGGGCCCGAGTTTTTTAACAGGACCAAATAAAAAGCTACAAACAAGGCAATAAAACTGCTGCTCTGCTGCTGAAAAGTCACTTTCAAGTAGTGTTTCAAACCAGGCCTTTACTTATTTATACTATACAACAGTATTGTGGTGTAATGTTTGTGTTGTAAAAGCTTCTTTCTGAATCTGTTTTACTTCAAACTAATTTTTTTATGTACATATACACTGTATATATATATAAATCCCTTTTACCTACGTCTTACACACTGGACCTTTTACTCTAACACTTGAAAACAACAATGTTATGACATTTGTTTTACAATTGAACCGGTTGTTGTAAACTTCTGGGCCAATCAGCTGTCAGTACAAAGATAGAGGGGCGGGATGTAGAGGTCATGCCAAGGTGACGCCGTAGGCTACAGGAAACACAAAGCAGGTGCGTCATGTTAGTGTAGTTGATGATTCTAGTTAGTGAACCTCAGCTTCAGTTAGCACGGAGTTCCTCCACCTGGCTGGTGACTTACTAAAGTCTCCAGGAGGTAAACAAATGTGTTTGTTTTAGTTTGTCACTGACGTCAGCTTTGCTGTTTGTCACCGGAGTTACAATATATGGTACTGTATGTTAGTGTAGTTAAACAACTCGGTCTGAGATGGTGAGTTTTTGGATAATTAAAGTGTTGTTATTAAACTGATACGAGCGGGTGAGTCTCCACGTGCTGTGGTTATAACACATTCAATGGGTGTCGGAAAATAATTGGAAACATTTCTAGCTTGGAAAATGAATGTGAACACCACCTCAAGTCAGAAAGTCTTCAGTACTTGAGTTTTCAAGTGTCTCACTTCATCATCACCCGTCAAACATTTACCATCATTTTACAATCAGCTCTGAATAGCAGCTTTTAATATGAGCTTGTATTTTCACATCTCTCACAAGCACCTAACATCACTTTTTATTTAGTTATTTAGAGTAATTGGTTTTAAATTCAGTTTATACCTGTCACATTCTTTGCTCTTCGTCATTGTGTACATATTGGAAAGAGGTGTAAAGATGTTGTTTCAGCCATTTAAACACATACATACAAAACAGTTTTTATTAACAGTTTTTACAACCTCCCAACTGTTGGCCTCGGGAGCATGTGAATGAAAACAGCCTCAGTCTGAACCGATGACACCAGCCTGATCGCCTTGTTGACTCCTGCAGTTCCCAGACTGAAGGTAACGAGAGAAATTTCCATTAAGAGTTTCTTTTCATTAATGTCTCTTTTAAACAATTTTAAACCATTATCAATGGAATAGAAATTGAATACACAGATTCTATGTGGAATTTAAAGCAAATGCATTCCTGCTAAGCGCGGAGGCAACTGCCATTAACCTGTGCCTCTGATTCGCACTAGAGGAGTAGAGCAAGTTAAACAACTTGTTGCGTACAGGTCAGCAGGCCAAAGAAAGAACTATGTAGAATAAAACTTTAGACAAATCAAAAACCTTGAAAAAGTCAAACCTTTGTGGCTTCATGGGTCAGAGGCCACAAATATGAAATAAAACCTGTGCAACATCAGCCAAGCTTCATTTCACACGGCTTTACAAATCTGGTAAAAAAGTAATTAAATGTTTTTGAGAATGAACCTTGCTCAATGTTTGAACAACCCATCTAGCCTGTACACTCCACGATCTATTTCTCTTTATCATATCGACATCAAAGTGAGACAAGAGACAGGTTCTGAAGATGAGCTTTTAAAAGGAAAAGCTTTTAGATTTCTAAATGCATTCATCAGCGTTAATACTTAGTGGTCATATCGGTCACTGATGAGAATTTATACATTGTAGTTGTGTGAGTGTGCGATGTCTGTATGGTAAATTTGACAAGGCCGTTACTATAAAAAGAAATGTGACTTCATGGCAAATTGTATCAATGCATTGTTGGTAAAAATTTGAATTTCATTCTCTTTCTTTCACTTTTTATTCAAAAGAAAAGGATCCATTTGAGGATTTAAAGGGACTCTTACCTTTGTTGCATTTTTACACTTTTTTTGGATAAGGTTTAATTGGTATTAATAAGGTAATGACACTCTAAAATGCAAGACAGACCCACCAGGAGTAAAAACAAACAATTATTTCACTCTCATAATATTTAGTGAAAACTTCAACCAATAAAATTCTTCGGACCGAAGAACCTTATTGGCCGACAGACCTGTCTGTTTGTTGCATGGACATGCAGGTTTTCCGTCTGCTTCTTGTGGCGCATTCGGGCCCGCGTCATCAAGGCATGTGAATGTAAATGTATATAACTTACCGAATCCATTGCTTTGGTAAACAAAAACTCACGTGCGTGCGCGGAGGCATTGGGTGGTAGGTCTGCTTGTAAATAAAGTTTCTTCAAAAAAACACCGCGGATGGGAACGAGGGGGTGGGGCATTGGAGGAAGGCGGGATGATTTGAATGTGCTGTAATTCTCAAATGCAACAAAGGTGAGAGTCCCTTTAAGGCCTCTTTAAGTCCAAATGCATTCCACTCATGGATCCACCAGTTGGTACCAGGTAGTTATTCTGTAGGAGCTGCTTGTTATGGGTTGGATTGCACTAGGTTCAGTGGAAAGAGGGACCTATGTTGAGAGTTAGAGCAAATGCTCTTCCTGTAGGAGCCTTGAAATGTAAGGTCATTCCACTGATCGGGATATCTGCTTAATCCGCTCTTCTCTTCCCCCTGGTGCAAAAACAATGAGCTTTGAGATTTTACAGTCCGGGCAACAGATAAACATCCCGGGAAGCGGAGGAAGAGCAGAGCTGACTGGAGAGCTGGGCCGTTGATGTGGCGCAGCGCTGAAGATAATGCGGTGTGACGTGCCGTTTTGATCTGGACTGCTTTAACACAAGACGCTTTAAGCCATACACGGGGAAAATGCAACTCTGTGCTAATTACCCGAGCGAATCAGACAGAAAGGAGGGGAGGAAGGGGAAGAGAGGGAGAGACGCTGGGCTCTGCCAGCAAACTTCCACACCTTCTGACCTGTATAACTACCGAGCCGCTAGCTCTCTCCCAGGTCAACACGTAGCACCGGCCTGCCCTCTTCGTGTTGTGGCTCCGGCCTGACATGTTTGGTGGCAGCTCCGCGTTGATACAACAACACTCGTTTAGTCATCCTCGTTCCCTTTGCCTGAGTGCCTCATCGCGCTATCCCCCCCGTCCTCAGACCGTTCACTTTCATTTGGATCTGAAAGGGAAAAAGAAAAGAAGGCAAGTCCCACTGGGGACGTTTCTGAGTCATCTAAGTTGTCTGAAGAATTGCTGTACATGTCTGGCAAGCTAATTGGACCCTTACCAAACCAGAGCCTCCATCGACAGTGTGTTTCAGATTAACCGCTGACAAGGTGTGACAGCAAGGCCTTTAAAATGTCAAAGCAAAGATATCGGCGCGTTGCTTAGCGAAACCTTCTCAGAAACACAGCGTGTGAATTGTGAAATCACCACTGATAAATATAATGAACAGGACTCCCGACTCTGCAGAGCTGAACCTGCTCACCGTCTGCGGCTGGCCGCGAAGGCCACGGCTCAAATTGCTTCATCTCTGCTCTTTGTGTGCAACAGCAGAGGGGGACAAAATAGAAAGGACAGCTTTTCTAAAATGTCAGACGCTTGGTGTCCCGCTGAAATATCTCCCTTGTCTCTCTCTCTCTCTGTCTATCTTGATCGATAAAGCTACCTTTGACAATGCGGCATGTTGTCACCATGACATTTGGTCACCCTCTGTCTCTCCCTCACCTGGCTGGCCGCTGAATAGGAATATAACAATGAGATTTAATACAGGATCAATAGCTACGCTCCGGCGATACATTCGCTCGCATAATGAATACTGATGGATGGAAACAAATACCTGCATGGGGAATTTGTATTCTGGACAGTGTGTCTGTAATAACCGTGCCAATGAAGTTTCATTAAGGGTTTTTCCACTGGTGTGTTTTTTCCTCTCTTTCCATACAATCAAATAAAGGATATACGCATGATTTAATCAAGACTACGGCTGTAATGTCAGCCCAGCCTCTTGTGTATTTATGAAGAGTGCTGTGTGTGTGTGTGTGTGTTTTTATGTGTGTGTGTGTGCGCACTTGCATCTATGTGATCTCATGCCCATGAATATCATGCCATTGTTTGCATTTCATTCAACATATAAAGGCTTAGTGCAATATGTATAATAAATACAGAAAATGAATTGATCTTTACCACATGTCCGTGTGTGTATATTGAGTTATGTTCCTGGGGTGTGCGGCCGTGGTGTTTGTACTGCATGCATGGATTTGTGCCTGGAATACACATGTGTGGTTTATCTGTATTTTTCAATTGAGTTCATGCACATGAATTGTTTACTGTACACGTTGAGTACATGGTAATAGTATGTTTATAATATGCATATGCGTCTGAATGCATGCCGTTGTATATATGGATACATTTTCATGTGTGTGTGTGAGGGAGAGCGTGAGGGAGTCGCTTCTCGCTGGATGAATTAACTTTTATTAATTGGATGTGTGCATGCGTCACTCGGCGCACAACTTGTCTTTCCACAAGTGCCAAATCCGGAGCACAAGAGGTGTGCTGCAGTTGTTTGATAGTCAGCTCAGTGCATTGTGGTGTTTGGGCTTTGGTCCGTCTGTCTGGGCCCCCCCCCCCCCCCCCCCCGCGTGACTGACGCCTCCAACGGCCACTGTTTAAACATCTCTCTCTGTGTTTCCCTTTTGATCAACGTCTGCCATTCTTACTGATTTTCCAAATCACTGATGCTTGTCAAAGAATTAATTACCTGGATCGTTGCTCTGCTGACTCCGGCACCAGCTGCGGGGTTCACCGGAGAGACCTCGCTGCTCTCCCAGCATTCCCAACTAATCACCCACAATCCATTTCAAAGTCAACCTGATTGGCCCACTACCCGCAGAATAATGTGGAATTAGACTGCATCCTGACAGTAACAGTTTCCCATTTGCATACAGTATACGGAAGATTAGTTTGCAGGAGCCTGCCAGTGGGAGGTGAATATCAGCATCAGTGCCAGTGCTAATGGCAGTTGCCTCCTACAGTTTATTAGATAAGTAATGGTGTAAAGCATTGTGCTAAGCGCAAATCCTCACTTTGTTATTAGCTGATGTGTAACACAATGTGTTCATTAGCCGAGGAGACGCACATTCCGAGACGCACATCTCTTGTGAAGGTGGGAAACACACAATGATTTACCTGAAGTGATCCCACAACTTCAGTGACTGATGCTGTACCTGTGTTTTCCAGTAAGAGAGCCACTTGTGCAGACTTGCGGATGCCACATAATAAACACAACATATGGGTGGGTTTGGGTTTGGGATGGGTTTGAGCTTCGGGGCGTATCTGGCCACGCCGCTTGCTGTGAAGATGCATAGGGTTGGAGGCTATAAATACATCCAGCCTCCTTGCCGGATGGTCTGTGGGCCTGTCCGCTTGCCTCCCTATTGGTGTGTCTGCGGGGTTGCAGCAGCATGACGTCAGCCCGGCTCGGAGCACTCGCTGACCTCTGTCACAGCGAGGGGAGTGCGGCGCGCTCCAGACAGTCATATAACAGTGCAGACTATGCGAGCAGGGCATACACACAGAGACCTGAGTGCAGAGGGAGATGTGTTACAGCGTGTAGCCGTACAGCCAGGAATGGACTATCAGAGAGGAGTGTAGACATGCTGGCTGGTGGAGAGCAGGGTTCACACAGATCTATGCTGACAGGTTATACAAAAATGTAAATCAGTGAGTGAATGGAAATAATATTTCCAGAGAGGGAAGCGTATAAATGGAACTCTGAGTTTGTGCGTTTGATACACACCTTTAGCCACCTACACACACAGTAAACTACGAATGCAGACTTCCTAAGAGACATTTTATAAAGCTTTAGAAAGCATTATTCAACTCATATTACTTTGGTGACTCTAACCAGGACTCTCGCTTTTTAATAAAGACATATTGTTAAGATGGATGATGGCTCCCCAAATCTTAATCACCCCCTGGTGGCTGTCTGCACTACAGGTTATGAATCCAGCTTCCTCCATGTTAGTGGAGGGGACATGGGCAAAAGTGAAAAGTCAAAATACACCTAAAATGTATCTTTTTCAAAGATGGTTTATAGAAATGCAGGTAGTTCTTATCACCCTGATGTTTGTTCACATGCTAATATTTGTCTGGGGAAAATTCATGATCGACAGCAGAGACTGACTCAGGATTGGTCGTGCAGATGTATAGACAGCACCTCTCTACCGCAGCTCCCCCCCTTATCGTACCTGTGCAGGCTCTGGCCCTAAATTAAGTCGTCAGCTCAAGATGGCAGCGTTTGTATCCGAGGGAATTTAGTTTCATGTCCAGATAGTGGGAGGAGGTGGAGACGTGTCATCCATCTTCATACACAGTCATTGGATTCAAACCAGAAAGCTCTGAAGGCAGCCTCTGAACTAACCAGACACAGCCAATGCAACTGGGTGTCACTCGAAGTGTGTGTCTGTGGGTGTGTGCGAGTGCCCAAATGTGTGTGTGTGTGTCTGTGCGCTATCATTGTAGTCATTACCTAGTTTCCATTTCCAGCCTGAAGCAAAGTAAGAAATGGCAGTCTTTCATTCTGACAAGTTGTCATTCAGGTAGATTTCTGTTTTTCCCCCAGATTCCTTCAAAGGCTGTCCGCCTCTGTTTTCATAATACCTCAGAGGTTTCTGTCAGTTTTGTGGCTGACAGCAGATAGAGTTTGCATTGCATGTCAACAGGAAGTTTGACTGTTAGATTCTAGATAGCGAATAAACATCATCTGCATCAGAATGGCTCCCGGAACAACACTAAGTACACGTGTTCACTTAAAAAAAAAAATAGATATTACTCATATTTTTATTTGGCTTTATAGTTTAATATAAGAATACTATTTTTACCCAGGGCAATGTATGACCTTAAACTGCTTATGTGGGTGTTTTTGACACCATTCTCAGAAAATAGGTTTTGCCAGACACCTTTTAACCTGTCATAATTTTATTCTGTGCCTCAACGTCTCATTCGAGTATTTCTCATCCTATAACAGGCAAAAAAATTCAGCAGGCTTATTTGACACTCCAGTCCTATTTTACATAATACATGCATACATCACGTTTTTATTTACACTAGCCCAAATAAATAATTGCCAAATTTACCTGCGGTTGCCTCATTGCCTGCCAATCTGGGCATTTGAGAGCATTTTTCTCCTCCAAACAAACTCATGTATCAGGCTGATGGAAGATACCCAGACAACCTTGAGGCCAAATGACACTGTATATATTTGGATCCAGCAATATTTTGACATCTAAATTGGAAAAGCATTTTAATCTGTTGTCCTAATATTTGGTTATTGGGATCATGGCTGTATTAATTATGACATTTAACTGTATTGTAGCATGCTTCCTTAAAACTAGCTGGAAACTCTGTGCCATATTAGACTGAATCTTATAAATGACCCAGGTTTTGTAAAATAATGTTTCATGTTGGAGTCAACCATTATTTTGTAGTCATCATTTTTGAGGTGGTATATTCTTTACGACCAAGAACGAGAACACCGTGCAGCCAACTGTTATTTTACCTGATGAATGAAATTGTTTTCATCTATGTTTGTTTGTTTGTTTGTATGTTAGTTAGCAGGATTAGGCCAAAAACTATTTGACGATTACGGAGGAACTTGGTAGAAGAACCTGTTAAATATATTTCAGGTTTTTTTTAATATTCTAAATTTTAGAAAAAATGTTCAAGCATTTTGTTGATTTCTCCGAGAATCATTCATGGGTGTTGACCAAAGGGTTCGATGTCAATGAGTGTGTGTGTGGTTTGGTGCAGATCCAAATAAAAATATGTGGATCTAGTTAAACGAAATGCGGTTTCATAAGTGGACTCTCTGATTGCCCCGCTTGTATTTCTGTCACCATCCTTTATCTGTTAAGTGGTTTGAATTTTATTCCATCCATCACTGTTTCAATTTGGATTTTTAATTTTCGAACCTCTCGTTAATTTTGCCAACATCACTTTATTTTAGCATTTCAAGCCATTGTCTGCCATGGCATGAAAGCAATCAGGTGAAAACACATTGCTTGTGCCCTGGGCATTGCTGTTCACAGACCTCATCTCAAGTCAGAGATATGGTATAACACCTTATGGATCCCATGAAAAAGCACCTTGCACTGAAGTGAGAAATTGGCTACGAGTCATTATGCACAAACACCAAATGCCTTGGCATTTTCTGTCCCTGCCAAACAATCATCTTCCTCTCCTCTGTCTATTTGCAATTAATGATTGAATTTCAGCCCCCCAAAAATCCCATTTCTGCTTTGTGTATGTATCCCCAATACACACAGCTGCTACCAGTACACACGGCAGCATGCACAGCAAAGCTTATCTCCAGCCTTTAGATGGGGGCCTATGGAAACAGTCTTGATTATTTCCCTCCTTCTCCAAAGCACCGCTGTGTGCTTTGGGATTAGAGGCTTTCTGTGGCGGCTGCACATGCACACTCACTGGCTGGAGGCGAGAGAGAGAGAGAGAGAGAGAGAGAGAGAGAGAAAGAGAGTTCTTCTGCTCAATATAACAACACCCCCCCACCGCCACTCCCCCTCCCTCTCCCTACCTCCCTCCCCATGCCCGACACACTAGCCAGTCCTGGGAGTATTACATCACCCTGATGTAATGTCTAACCAATCACACCACAGCGCCACTAAACCTTCCAGGATTATGGAAGTCAGTAGCTCAGACTCGGTAATGAGAGAGAAAGAGAGAGGGAGAGGTTGAGAGAGACAGAGCAGCATCACTCATACATATTTTCAAGAATAGCCTCTGGATCAATTCTGCCCGCATTTGCTCTTATTCCTAAAGAACAGAAATACACACACTGTCAAGGTGCCTTCTAATCTTGCACTCGAGACGTGAGAGTTGCAGAAACTCTTCCACGCGCTGCCAGGGTTCTTGAGGAGTCGGCCGGATAATGAGATGCAGTGTAGGTACTTTTCAGGATGTTTTTCTTTTTCTTCAGTTGTTTTCCATTGGAGGTGTTGATAAAAACAAGTTAACGTTTTGAAAACTTACAGAGTGGGTATTTAGAATTGGCCACAATAACTGAAAAACACAACCAGTGTAGAGTGGGATTTGACTTCTTGTCGACTGTTGCCCGATAAGTGTTTAACGATGATGATGATAATGATGAATGTGATAGTACCAGATGTTGATCAGGGGATTTGAGATTTGCGTGTAAGGAGCAAAACGGTTTCTTCAGTCATATATTTTGATTTGTTTTTATTTTATTTGTTTCATTTTATCTAAAATATTTCGTTTGGGGTTTAAAGATTCTCCAAATCTACGGTTTGCCCGATATGTTGTTCCCACCCTCCTGACTGGAATCGGCCCGGGGGCTCACTCTCAGGTTGCACTCTCAGGGTTATTATCCATCTTGAACTAATTAAATTAGCCAATTAAACTTTTACCACAGGTGTGATAACTCAATCATGATTGGACCATTAGAGTCATGTGACACATGTATTTAGGTATAACATTTATAAAATATACAATCTTGAAGCCCATAGGCTATCGTCTGACGAATTAGCCTCTGGGGGCATCAGCCAATATCTTACTTAAGGCTTTCCAGTGTAGACAGCCCATATATGGGCCGAGACTTTGTCTACCGTTGTCATTCCTAGTCAAATGTTTCTTAACACAAACAGTGATGTTTTTTTCGGTGGTTTAGGTACAGATGAAGTTTTGGCTCTAAACAGCTATCGACATATGGATGCAGATAAACTAAAAAGCGGATGGCTGATGCATTTCAGTCTCCACATGGACTTTTTCATGCAGGCAACCACAGCCTGCTCAAATGTGATAGGAATCCTACAACAGAAGGCTTCAGGCCGTGTGATCTTGTCCCTTGCTTGCAAATAATTTCCATGTTATAGAGATTACAATTTATACAGTATACAAGACCTTTTGTCCATTTAGGTTCTTGAGGGGGAAGTCTTGTAGCGTTGTTGAAGTGGTGCAGAGGATGGAGGTCGGGGCAGTTGGGTTATACCAGGATGTCGCTGTTTATTTCCCGTTTCCAAGCAACATTCTTTTAGCCCTGATGACGAAGGTCTCCTACTGTTTAATTATGTTATTATTAACTTATCTGAGGGGCTTTTCTGAGTGTAAAACCAGAAATAATGTCAATAGAAGACACTCACAAATTATATTGGACATAGGGCATTGAGCAAGAAAACTAGTTGCTCTATAATAAACAATACAGAGGACTTTCCATGTGCTTTTCGTCTCCATATAACTTTTGATATCTTGTATTAATTCTTAATCATTTATAAGTTCTTGACATTGTGTGATTTGCAGGTTTATCACGTTTTGCTTTTCAACATGTGCGGAGCAGTCTGATTTTCTATCCCTTTGTTTTTAAGTGCGTCTGGAATCACTTTCCAGGTTGTGTGTTTGCACTTCAGTGCGGAGTAATATGAGTAAAATGAGCCAATTATCTTGCCCTAATAATGTGTGAGTGACTACTTCTAGATGTCAGGGTTAGGAGGCGGTCTTTAGTGTCCTCTGAGCCATGTCGGCCTATTAACTCAGCTCTTTGTTGTCCTCGGCCTCAATGGAAGATGAAGAGTGTCTATCACGGTGATTGGCACTGCATGGTGTCACGTCTTTTTCTTAACACGTGCACACACTACACACCTACACCCCCTCCCCAACCATCACCTCTGCTGCACCATTCAGACACACAGACGCACTCATCCCGACATACGCCCTGCAGGCACAGACTGCATCAGACGGCGCAAAACAGCAACAACATCATCTCGCAGTTTGCCCATTTGCCGCGTTGTGCATGGTGTGTGACTGCCACACCAGTGCACTGAGTGTGCCACACTGCTGCCTTGGGTGCCCGAGGGGGGGGGGACTCACATATACGTATGTGTGCTAAATGTATGTTGCTGCAATGGGAGCACTACAGGGAAATTACTGCATTGTGTAGGACGGCATGGGAATGCTCAGCTCTGCCAGGAAAGTCTCACTCTGGGAATGATGGAGTGCTGATGGGATCGCAGTCGGCAGCGTGCTACAGAGAAATGCTCACTTCCAGAATCAATGTTCCATACCACCCATACTTATCTGCACTTTAGGTTATTTCACACTGCAGCGGTAGAATTGCAGCTGTTTGACTGTTTCGACCATTCCTCCTATATACTGTATGTAAGCGGAAGGTTCATAGCAAAGTTGTCAAGGTAAAACTGTTTTGATCTATATCAAGGGGCCTTACACTTTCCAATTTCTGAACCTGTTCCAAAGTCAAAAGCACACATAGCAGTTTTGCCGGGGCTGACATCAGGTTTCATATTTTTTTGCCTTGAGTGTGTGTGCGTGGGTGTGTTAGCACCACAGAGGTAATTCTAACACCCTGGTACTCAGAGCCCTGTGCGTGCGTGTGTGAGAGAGGTGGAAGCGTCAGTGGTGTCAGGTTTGCCTTTGCTCCAGGTCTCGGTGGAGGGGGCGGGGGACGGGACACACAGAGAAACAGCGGCTGGTTTACCTGACACACTCCTAATTCCTCTCCACCTCCCGGGAGCATCCACACTCCAGCTTTCCTTCTTTTTTTTTTTTTTTTTTTGGTCTTGTTTTGTTTTGGCTTTCCCATTTGAACATCAGCCAGATGGGACGTGGCCAGAGGAAACCTGCCACAGTCTTACCCGACCTGCCACTGCTGCAGCCGGAGTCACTGCCTCTCGCTCCCTCATTCACTCCCTTGTTATTGCTTTCATTCTCATTTTCTCTCTTTTCACTTTCAGATCAAGCATTCACCCTCCACCCCCACCCCCCTGTCTCGTTCCCTTCCTCTCGCAAAGCACACTACCACCTCGTTCACCGTGCAATATGGGCAACTTTGGATTGCAAAACAGGTGTAAAAATGAGACATTCTGTAACGCGGGCGTCTCATTAGAAATATATATTCAAGTCATTCCGAGCGCAGGTTTCACATACAGAGACGTGGAGGAGAGAGAGAGAGAGAGAGGGATAGAGACAGACAGAAAGAGAGAGGAAAGATTAATGTAAATCTCAAAATACGGAAGGCATTAATATTTCATTAGTGCCTCTTTTTTCTCTCTGAGTGACAGAGGAGAGGAGATAGTGGCTGATTTAATGATTTTAGAGTCTCTTCCTTTCATTCTCTCTCTCTCTCTCTCTCTCTCTCTCTCTCTCTCTCTCTCCCTCTCTCTCTCTCTCTCTCTCTCTCTCACCCTCTCTCTCTCTCCCTCCCTCCTATGTTGCTGCCTCCCCCAGTTTCCCAGTCAGCAGATGGGCTTAGCCTCATTTCTTCTTTTTTTTTTTTGAATTCCTCACAGACCCAGCTGCACATAATTACAGTCAATTCTGCCTTATCTCTCAAATTAAAAAGATTAGATTATTTGTGAAAGAAACGAATGCAGCTCTCCTCAACCGATCGCTTGGTGCTCGACTACAGAGCCAGGTTATATGCATCCAGAGCACCATCACCTCACCTCCAAAAAATGTCTCTCTCACACAAACACACACACACACACAGACACACACACTTTAACCTACACTCGCAGATATCGACTTACCTCATTTCAATGCAGATACTACGTAGATGTACATTATTATCTTCAAAAAACTGAGAGTATCACACTCATCTTTTCGCTTCTTTTTTTTTCAGAGCTCCTCTATGGTTGTGGATATGTTCTGTATCTGTACTGAATCACAGAATAAAAGGGTTATAAATCCAGCTCTGAATCACAAACCCACCTGAACCTTTGTGGCGCTGATTCCATATCAGTGTTACAGATAATTGCAATACTTGCCCCGGCTCAGATAAGATACAGCCTATGTGCTCTGATGCAGTGTTCAGCGCAGTTGTAGTGATTTTCTACCATATGGAGCGTGTTTATCAAGCTTTAACACAATAAACAAAGCATAAGACAGACAGACACGAGGAGTTAATACAATAAATGTGTAATATGTTAGAAATCTGATCAGTTTATTTAAAAGTTTGGGTATGGAATTTTGTTTTACTTAATTGTAGTTAGAATTGAGCTTTTAATAAAACATTGAAATAGATGGGCTGGGATATGAGACAATACATCAATTTGTGTGCCTATTGATCTTCTACAGTAATGTTGTTTGATTAGTCTGCTCTGGCTTCCAGCAGAAACTGTCATTGCTGAGTGGGAATGCAATATAATCCAGATTTCCCTGGAGTCACCCAAGGGATTAGTTTACTCACCATCACCTCCAGCATTCCCAATTGATTGGCTGATTGTGAGCACATTCATTCCAGGTCAGGTGCTGTATTCAGCCCTCGAGCAGTGGAAATGTTCCTCAAATCTGCATAGATTCAGCTGTTATCTGGTCACCCCAACACTACTTGTATCGATCATGTTTCTTAGAAACAGATTTTTAAACACATTGATTCATGCTTGACTTGACTGATGCTCAAGTCCCATTCTTTGTTGTATCTTTTGAAGGGAAAATGCTCCTTTAATGGTTCTGTGTGTAAGAAAATCATTGTTATTATACAAGCTCACACTCTAGGTGCTGTAGATGCCAGTGATGTGACCAGCATCATAGTTTGAAACTAATCTGTATATTCAGAACATTTTTGAGGAAAACTTGTGTCCCAAAAATGTAGAATCCAGGGTCCAGGCACTGAAAGTGGTCTCTGTGTGTCAGTACACCCTGATGAAGGTATACGCCAATAGGAGTTGGTGTATTTTAAACCTTCAAGCCCATTTATATAAAAGCCTTTTACATTTTTCAAACCTCTTTGAGCTCCTGGACCTGGATTCTTCATGCTATTCATTTTTGGACTCAAGTTTAACTTTTGGCCTAATTCCCTTCCATGAGGACCAACGGTTTGAAAGACACCAGTTGCGCTCCTGCCAACTCTTTGTTTTATATATTCAGACTATAGACTATATTATACCATAAAGCATCGTGCACAGCACTACAACAAAGTGTGGTTCTGTGATATCACAGTATAGCTTTTTCCAGACATGAAGTCAGGTAAGTGTCTTGACCCAATTTTCAGAATATTTGCCTTTGAAGAACCCAGCAGGAGATTGTCTGGGTAATACGTGTTCCCAGTAACACAATATTTCGCAGAACCTTCTGGAGTGGCTGCTGGGTAGTGCATGCAGGAGGCAGGACATGTCGTATAAATTCTGCTAGTTTTTTTCCCCCGCATCAATGCTGACGTTGGTCCTGATTAACAAAAGCTCCTGAATCGTTTTTTTTTTTCCAAATTGACATTTCCGTCAGCATCTTCAACAAGTAGAGCACCTTGTTTCCATCGGGAGATACTTGTTTTTTAGAAATGTAATCGACACGCCCAATTGCAACTTTTCCTGCTGTGTTCTCACAGTGGCTCACTCTGATGTTTTTCCAGACATTGTACTAAGGGATTGGCAGGAAAGTGTAATATTATTATTATGATGTTGACCCTGGTTTTTCCCCCAAAGTCGGTCACATATCCGTTTTGGCCAGACGGCAGTGTTTGCTCTTAATTATCTAGACTGTGGCGGCCGGCCAATGTAAAATTTGTCCGGGCGCTGTTTCATTATGAACTAAAAGAAAAAAAATAACACTTCAACAAAAAGCACACAAGGTGGCACGGCATAAAAATAAAAGTTGGTCGCGGCTCCACTTGGCGTTCGCCGTTCTAATATTCATTCAAGGACGCAATCAAGGTGGAATAATGTACACGCTGTTAAAGTGTCAGAATTAATTTTTTACCTCTCGAGCTAATTTACATTTCTGTCATTAAGCAGTCAGTCTCGTTCAAAGGAGCTCGAACAATGCTGCTGGGTAATCTTGATTGAGACACAAGCATCAGATCAAGTGGAGAGAGACTTGGCAGCAATCAGATCTCCCCAGTGATTAGCTGACCGCGAGAGCAAGAGGTGCTACAGCAGGAAGACTCGCATAATGAACTTACAAGTCTCTTTTTATTCTCGAAAATTGAATGGTACATGAGTTATATTTAATACGAATGAATTATAAGGAATGGAAAGCGTTGTTCTTAAAATGCTCTCGTAAAATGAGAGGGATTGAGGGTTTTCTTTGTAAAACTATAGTCTCCTGCTTAATTCCTTCAGAAGCGAAATTCAGAGAAGGTTTGACTGACGGATCATGTGGTTCTGTCTGGTTCCGGCTGGTTCAGGCGGCGCTTCTGTCACCCTTAATCACACTGTGTGATTGGACAAAGACACTCATTAAGTAAAGCAGAGTAAAAACATGTGTTTGTCCTTCAAACGCACATCCCCCTAATCGATCAGCATCATTACACACGGATTAAATCGCTGCTTAAGTGCTCCTGGAGATATTTGATTGAGCCCTTTGATGCCCGTGTTAGTGGATTGTTGATTAAGCTCCTGTTACTTTTGAGGCGTTTTACACCGAAGATATACTTTTGCACTCGCCCGGCTTTTATTATGGTGTTTTGCTATTCGGGAGACATTGTTTTGTTATCGATCATTAGTCAGTTTCACGAGGAAAAAGCGCCATCAATAGAGAGGGCATTGGCACTAAAACTGTCACTGGGGAAAGTATAATGAAATAAGCTCTTTTAATGGTTGAGAGGGGGGGGGCACCCAGTTGTGTAGAATATAAAGCTTGTCGAAGAGTAGCAAGTATTTCAAAACGACATCTTTCATTTTTATTCCAACCGCCATCATGCAATGACAACTAAGTGGACTTTTTCCACTGCACGTTGCAATAATCGTCCCTATTGTGCGAATAAAAATCAGGTGCTGTTATGTTGCACATAAAACCTGAGCTATTGTGCACGGTGCAATGAGTTCTAGTGTTTCAGACGGAATAGTTTTCTCGATACTTGTTTCATCCGAGCTGCCGAGGATACAGACGCAGTACATGCATATCAGGGTGAGTTGAGGCTTCGCTGTGCCGAGCGTTGGTTTCTTACTGGTTTATGTGGGACGACAGTCATGCTGTGCCGTGGTTAGTCTGAGCAGACATTCATGGGGAGTCCGGGAGGATTTCCCTTTTCAGGCCGGGAATAGTGACTATATATTACCGTGTGTGAGTGTGTGTGTGTGTGTGTGTGTGTGTGTGTGTGTGTGTGTGTGTGTGTGTGTGTGTGTGTGCACAAGAGATGTTTCACCTCAAATGTTGAGAATCTCTTGCGAAATAAAGTAAAGGCCTAAACTTTTCTCCAGGCCTCTGCGCTCTACTGAGGTTTAACAAAACCGTACCCTTTCCGTTCACTTCTCCTTGACCTTCATGCAGTCACACACACTCAGACACACAAACACACACATGCTGTCTGTCTTGCCGTCAGCCAAACAGATGTGTTCGGTCCCAAGATTTTGCAGTTAGATCCCTCAAAGGGAACGAATCATTGATTGTAAAAAAGAAATAAAAGAAATCAACTCAACCCAGTAGGAAGGAAACGGGCCGAGCAGAGCATTTATGAGAAGGATTTTCTTTAGTGGAGCAGGATGTTTGAGTTATCTGGGAGCCGGTAGGTTGCAGTGATGAGACTGCCAGCCGTGAGCTATAAAAACATAAGAAAAGATACTTCCCCTGTGCACCGAACAAACCTTACATGCTTTGCTTATCTGCGCTAGAAGGAGAGAATGGACGCTGCAAAGAAAAACAATCACGTTAATGCCTCAAATCTCCGGCTTAATCAATGGAAGCTGTGATAGAGATTTTGTTTTAAAAACTCGGTAGTAAACAAACATCACCATTGTTAGCATGGCATTTTAAATGGTCCTCTTCCTCGACAGTTCCTATAGTCGAATGCCGAAAGGAGCCTTTCCAAGAATATAAGTCACATTTGTCGCCCTCCACCAAAGGCTGCAATAATGTTTGGACAGCGGCGCTCATCACATTCCCATGAATTATGGGAAGCGATGTAAATAGGAAAGTCTTTTAATCGAATGTTTCTCTCCGTTAATGAAATGTCTCCCCCCTTATCTGGCTCCCTTATGATCCATATGTTAATGTCTAATACGGAACTATTTATCTGTTCAATTTGCCCCCTCTCTCTTTCGCACCATCTCTCTTATCTAAAATTGTGCTGTAAATTTGGCACTGTGAATGATTATGCTTATCGACCTGCCCGTAGACCTCATATTAAAATTTTGTGGCATGATTAGCCTATTTATCTATATAATTGGATTGGAGTTTGTGTCTAAGTGTGCGTGTGTGTGTCTGTGTGAACGCGGCTGATTCGGAGGACCAAGAGGAATAAATACCCCAAAAAGATGGCCAACACCATTGTGTTTGAGATTAATGCCATTTGCATACAATCAATAGTTCTACCCTTGAATTTTTTTTTTTTTTGGAGCCTAATCAAGTTATACTTGCCCATGAGATTATTGAAAAGAAAACAACCTCGGGCATGGTGTAAAATGAGACAACATAGAATTTACTATGCTAGGGATTAGTGTCATGAGACCAGGGAGATTTGCACAGGCAAAATGTGAACACTGCAACACAATGCATTACAGTAGTTTCCGGCGTGGTGTAATTCTTGCAAACATCCCTCGGCTATTTATACCACTCCACTAGAATCTAATTGTGTCCAATATATAATCCAACTAAGAGTTACAGTGGCAGGAGTTCAAGTCCTGTCTAACATGAATATTTAGGAGGCGCAGTGTTGAGGACAAGTGTGACAATTTGTGTGTGCCACTGTTTAACTCACTGCCACTGAGGGTTGAATGGAAGCAGCGGAGCCAGGATTATTATGGGGGGTTTATTTGTGATTTTCTATGGAGGGAAAATATGTTGAGCTATTTAGCTAAATACATTAATGTGAAATAAATTACATCATCGGGTTTTCGTGTTTGTGTGTATGTGTGTGTGTGTTTGTGTGTGTGTGTACCTGCGTGATAGGAGACCTCTGTACCCCATTAGGGTGTGGCCTGAGAAGCATGCCTAACATGAAATTATGCTCTTAGTTTTCGAGGCGCACAAACACACTTACACGTGCACGCTCTCGTGCGCACACTCACACACACACTCGTGCTGTTTTGAAGCACAAAGTAAAGGAATTTCATTACCCCTCCAAAATTGATTGGGTAATGTTTTCTTGAAATCAATAGCACCTCACTCAGTTCACTAATTGGATTACTTGTTTTTTGGCTGAAGGATTTCTCAAATACCAAGGTAATGTGAATTGCTTATGAAAATATTACCTTTAAAGTAGAGGCTGATGTGAGCGACTAATGCACCTATATTTATTCATCTCGCGCAAACAAGATGCTTTCGCAAAACACTTCCAATCACAATATAGGTCGGGCCTGGCTGTGAATGCCAGTAACTGGGATATTAATAACCTTAATACTAATCATTAATGAAGCTGTGCTTATTGAGGCTGCTATGAGGACATGCCTGCCGAGTGTTTATTAATCAGGGAATAATAAGTAATCTGTGAACATTAATGGAAATGGATGAGACTAATGGATGACGCCTGCTCTCTCCCACACTTAAGCCTCAGACTTCATTACTGACAGGCAGATTAGTGGAAAGGAGAAAGAGCAGAGCAGACTCCACCTGTGAGCGTGCGAGCCCACGCAAACACACACTCTTTCTCTCTCTCTCTCTCCAGTGACAACATGATGGAGCACTGTCAAGCTCATTTGCTCTTCAATAGACTATGTGTAATTAACAGCATCCTCTCAGAGAACCTGCTGAGAAGAAAATGAATAGACATCAGAATAAATCATCCGGGCAAGGTTGGCTTCTCCGATGCCTCCGATCTTATTATGACATTTTTCACCAGTGCCCTTGCTGCCTCAGAAAGCTCCTCCGGATGGATACGGGAGTGTTTTCGTATTCGCTGTGCGGCTCCTGGATGGATCCTTTCCTCATCCTCTTCCACTAACCATGACGGTTGTAGTCACTTACTCCACACTAGCTGTTGCAGCACAAAGTTAATTTCACCCAGGCCCTGAAATGTCCTTTAACCATACTCCACAGGCCCATTCCCAACCCTCATCGTACATCATCGGGGTCTAATGCAGTTGGGGGAATTCTATAATATATCCCGAAATGTTCAGATTGCGTATTGCTATCACATCAAGCAAAGGGCTAAGCACTTAGGAGAGACATGACAATACAAAGTTCTCCCTGCTGCACTATAACATGCTCTGTGAAAGTGATAAGAGTGTCTGATCATGCATCCCAGCATTCTATATCAGCCTCTCTATAATGGATCCCCCCAATGACTCCTTGTGGCTGCATTATTTAGATGGAATAAAACGCCGGAAGGAAGGGAGGAAAGGAAGCCGAGATTCAGTGTTTCATAAACCGGGGTGTGATCGTCTAAATGTTGACTGGAGCCTGTAACTACGACTGGAGCTGCATTTGTGCGCTTCCTAGGGGGTTATCAGGGTGAAAGATATCCACCTTATTTATTTGTGTTGCTGCGAGTGTGTGTGTGGTGTGAGTGTGGGCAGAGGACGGAAAGGAAGGAGCGGAAGAGGTGACAGACAAGGGGAAATTGTCTGGTTCTGTTCCGGACTTATTGTGGACGAAAGACCTTCTTTTGAAAATAAAACCTCCTGTGCAAAACGTACAGATGCTTTCAATGTTGGAAAAGTGTTTTTTTATGGTTGCTGCTAAGACCGAGACGAGAACATCCATGCCATTATTTTGTTTGTGTGATAAACATTGATGTGTCACTATCAGGTGATTAGTGGGGAAACAGTTGGCCTATGGTCTCATCCAAAAATAACTGAATTTACCTACCAGCACTTTTTAGAGCACGTTTATCTTGTTTATTGAATCTATAAAACCATAAAACCTGATTTGTGGCTTCATGTGCTACATTAGCTTCAGGCAGTTTTCCTTGTTACATTCTGTACATGTGATCTGTTTAGTTTAGTCTGAATAAACCAAATGAACGTCCTCGTAGTTCAAATATTTTGACTACCAAAATCATATTAATCAGTGAGTCCAAGTGAATTGAACAAGATGTAATGAATTTCTGTACAGGCAGTTCTAAAATACCACATTCACAGAAACATGAGGTCACCGTGGGCTTGTACTTTGACCTCCAATTACCAAAATCTAATCAGTTCATCCTTGATTCGAAGTGAATATTTCAACCAGATTTGAAGAAATTCCCTCAAGGCGTTTGTGAGATATTGTGTTCACAAGAATAGGAGGGACGGACGCGGAGGCATAAAAACCCACTTTACAACTAATCACTTATTGAAAAAGTAAATTGCCCAACCAGTTAGAGCACCAGCGTCAACTGTACCCTGTTGACTTTACACCTAAACCTCAAACAGAAATGCTTTTATGTTTGGGACAGACAAAACACAAATGACAGATGCTGTTAGCTGTGTTTTTGCCTCTAACCTGCAGAGACAGCCAAGGCCTGCACAGCCTGCAGGTACGAGACACCACGTCTTCACCTGATGTGACACACTTACAGCAGAAGTGACGTCCTGCGTTTCACCACCGCTCAGCTGCTGTAAACTCAAGATCATATTGTAAAACAAACCCCAAAAATGCACCAAATGCTGTATAGTATTTGTTTGGGGTTTAAAAAATGAAGACGCTAAAATCCCTTGACAACGTGTCAGCGAGCCAATGTGTCTGCGCCCGAGCCGAGGCAGCAAACGCCGACCAGGAAATTCCAGGCTGAACACAGGGACCTAATTTCTCTGTCACTGAAGCATGGGCAACAGGGCACAGACTGAGGGATCTCCAAGCCGTGTGAAAAATGCCACTGATCATCATGCTCAGGCATTTTTTTCTTCCTGTCATGGCTGTCGCCGGCGAGGAAAGCAGAGCCCAGAAGTCTCCATCATCCGCCTCAGACCCCGGGGACAGGAGAAATCACATTATATCTGCTGTCACACAAAGTCACTGTCAAGGTGTGGTGGAGAGAGCAGCTTCGGCGTGATGCTGGAGACCCAGAAATACCTCCGGCGCCTCGTCTCGGCCCCCCCGGCTAGAACCAGGCTGCAGTTCTAACAAGTGAGACACGTTTCCCGGTGATTTAAGGGCAGAGAAACACAGATCTCATCTCGTTTGTACTCATAAAACCTCTGTGTTTTAAAATCCTGTGTGCCGAGGTGATGGTGGAGTGGAGCGAGTTCAACAGAAGGGATATGCAATTTTGTTAACCTTGTGTTCACTTCAGGCACTTCATCACAATTTGATAAAGAGGCTCTCATTTTAACACTGGCTCGCCCCCTCCAGGTTTTCTAATAAGAGGAACTGCCTATCAAACCTGAGCCGCGGATGATGAAACCGCGGTGCAATAGTGAGCGGAGAGAGGTGTGAGGCAGAGCTGTGTGCATCAGTGTGCTTGTTCAGCACGCACAAGCACATGCACTCTCTCTCTCTCTCTCCATCTCTCTCTCGCACACACACACATTTTGCTCTGCTGACCATGTTTGGTTGATGGCCTTCCAGAGGGACTGAGTCTCGGGAGGTTCAGCTGCTGCCCAGTGCGAGACAAAAAAAAAAAGAATATATCCTTAGGATTGTGTTGCCATGCTGGAGATGGAATTAAACACATACTCTCACACACACACGTATCCTTACACACAAAGCTCTGGAGGAATATGGTGTCACTTCGCTCATTCAGCCTTGTCTGTGAATCAATTTATCACTTTTTTATATCAGTCACTTCGAGCCGCAGAGTGTCTAATCTGTTCGGTTGCTGCGGATTCGAATAATGCGTTTTTCTTTAACTTCCCCCTGTAGCGGGTGCAGTGAGTGAGAAAAACGAGGGGAAAGGGAGAAAAAGAGAAAGACAATAGAAAAGATAGAGGGGCCGTTGTTGGTCGACTCTGGTGCACTTACTTTCTCTCCCAATTGCAAACTAAAGAATATCCAGTAGTTACGATGGGTTTGTCATTGTTTAAGGCCCTTTAGGGATTGTGTCTCATAAACCTTTCATAGAGTGTTTCCAGCGAATGTGAGGAATTTTTTAATTCCAAAGTCCTTTGATTCTCTTGAGGAAAACCCAGACACTGGAACTTGCCACGACGCGCGTGTACAGTATCTGTGGCTGCCATCGGAATTCCCAGGGCACTTAAAAGCACACGCTTTGTTATTCATGATCACTGCAAGTTTCCACCAGTTGTTTGCCTTTCTCACCCAGTTTATGTGTTCGAGTCGTTAGTCATTCAGCACGGCACGCTGGTTACAGATGTTAATGACAGATCGGTTTGGATTGTTATTCAGTGCATTAACAGCCGACAGTAACCGGTGGCTCGACACGCCCTGGACCTCTGGCTCTCTCCCGCTCGCGCCTCGGCAGCAGCCCACCCCTCCAGCCCACCTTGCACTCCCTCACCACCAGAGCGGAATCAGCAAAAACAGACCCCCAATCCCACAGAGGGCAACTCTATTTCATGTCAAGAATAGCAAATGGGCTGTGTGTGGTAAAAAAAAAAAAAAAAAAGTTCGGGACAAACCTTTCTTTCCCTTTTCAAGAACAAGGCAATAGATGTGCATTTTAGACTATTCACCACAGCCGGTGATGGACCCCTTCTGAATATTGGCTGTTTTTCAGCACATTATAAAGCACACAGGCTGATTTTTAAGTATGTACCCATTAACTAGGAAAAAACAATTTGTGCTTTCATGCATTTGTTCTGCTTCAGTTCCTGGAAATGCATTTACATGTTGAAATATTATAAGAACCGGGACATTTACACAGTAATTGTGAGGTGATAGATTATTGCCCCGGATAAAGAAGATGTAGCTTTTTTCTCTGTGCGCAAAGATGAGGTTGCATGGCATTATCCATCTGAGTTAAGTTAATTTCATCATGGGCCACCATTTTTTAAACATAGTGTTTAGTCACACAAGCAAACATGCATGCAGGAGCCACACACAAGAGCATACTGCCGGGTGTATAATAGAGGACGGCACTGTGGAGACATTTTGCCGTACGTGCGATGCTTTTCACATCTTTGAGTAAATGGATGAGGCTGATTAGCTGCTGCTCATTATGTCCGGGATGGTGGAGTGAGTTGAGCCTGGCAGATCTGGCCTCATTTCCCTTCATGTTGCCGCAAATTAAATGGATCCCGTGTAGCACTGAAAGCTCAAAGCTTGGCCTTGGTCTTCAGCTGATGAAATGGTACATCTGTTACGGGAAAGAGGGTGTATTGCATGTGTGCCTGTGTGTTTGTGTGTGTGTGTGTGTGTGTGGCCTTTTTTTTAATACTATATTTTAAAAGTGAAATTTGAGAACCCTCTATACACTATATATACACTAAAAATTGGCGCTGAACATCTTGCAGAATTTCATTTTTATATATGATGAATACAGCAAGAGATTGAGGTGCAAGACAAATACACGTGTTTGTTTTACAGCACATTGACACAGGCATGGAACCTTCACGTCAAAAGCTCTTGAATCTCGATGTCCAAGTGGATTTCTTTATCGTGAATTGCTCCTCTTTTTCATCCTGAATCATCTTCTACACGCCCGCTAGCTCGCTGTGACATTTTCCACGCCGCGCTCTCACATGGGCTCATTCAGACATGTTCTGGAAAATGTCCAGAGCAACTGACTCGGACATTTGTGTTCCCGCATGTCGCCCCTTCGGAGGATGTCAAGGCAATGTCTGGAGTTCAGTGCATTTCTGAAAGCTGCTCTAAACAGGACCGGACTGTGCAGGAGTATAAATAGCTGTTTGAGGGTTGACTTGGTTTTTGAGTAAAATGGCAAGGCAATGCATCATTTCAATGGCCAGTCCCCACGAATAGAGTAGTATAAGGATGGGTTTGTGTGTTGGCAAGAGAGAGAGAGAGAGAGGGGATGAGAGGATGAGATGGCCGAAGACAGAGACAGAAAGAAAGCGAGGGTAAGGGACAGAGAGAGAGAGAAGGTAAATAGATCAATGCACCCCACTTCACCGTGGGCCCACTGACAGAGTAAGTGAGGGAGAAAGTGAGAAATGAAAAGATCATAGCACCGTAAATTCTTCAGCCTTGCCATCACCAGAACTCTGCATGTAGCAGGAGACCGGGGGAGGCTGTAGATCATGGGATCGGTCCTGAAGACACAGTATTAAAACAGTGATCCATTTCCATAGATTGGAGGGGAAGCAGGATCTCTTAGCTTCATCACGAGGAGCCAAGCACCTCTGGGTTGCACAGGGGCAGATGATGTATGAAGGGGGCTGCACTTTTTATCGGTGAACGGTAACGGAGGAGGGGGACAAAGAGGGAGAGAGAGAGAGAGAGAGAGAGGTGGAAAGGAGAGGGAGAGCAAAAAAGGGGGAGGAAACTGAGTATTGGTCCTGTGTTGGTGCATGAAGAAAATGAGGTGTTTATTCTCAGCCGCTACACACATGTGGTCCTGGTTTTTCACACTATTTGTTCAGTGCTTTCTGTTGTCTAACCTCTACCTACAGTTCCAGTGCAGGTGATACAGATCCTAGTTCAGACGCTTGGTGCGGTGATCTCCTGTTCCCCTCAGTTTGTGCTGCACAGACGTTTCACTGCTTAATCTCACACGTGGTGAAGGACCAGCCCACTGCTCTCAGCAGAGGTGAACTAACGCAGTGCAGTTGCATGGAAAGACAATGACATTTATCAAGTGGAGTATTGAGTGTCACAGGGAGGGAGGAGGGGGAGTGCTGATGTGGGATCACTGACGAGGTCCTTTTCACGTCCTCATTCATTTTGAAGAAGGCAAACGTTTTCTACCTCAGCACTCTCACTTCAGGTGAAAGCGATAGAGGCCATCGGGTGTTTTTCGTAATCCTCTTTTATTCAGAGATCTTGCTTGCTGTTCATAAAGCCCTTTGTTATGCCGCTTATTGCTTATTTACACTGAGCCTAACCTGTATATTGATGCCCTGCTGAGTGGTTGCAGAAACGGAGGTGTGACACACAGCAGCGTCGGCATCTGATCTGGTTCTGTGACTGACTTCCTCCACTGTCGATTTAAAGGTCGAACAACAATGACCCCATATTTCGTTTTTGCAAATTTTATACCCAACAGCAAAGCTAATGAAAAGCCCAACATATCTCAGCTTGAATCTTGCAGGCGAAATCTTAAACTGGTTTGTGACACACATGAACTTGTCTGTCATCATTCGTTCAATACACACAAACACAAAATCACACAACCCAGGTATTGGCCGCCTGCTGATTTGCTCTTTGCTTGTTTGGTAGTGGAGACGCATGTGTTACACCGGTTGCCTGTTGCCGGAGCCGTGGTTGAATGACAGATGTTTGTTAATTAAGGGTAATATTGATTGTTGATCAATATTGCTGTTGTTAATGAATTATGTTATGCTTTAAAGAGTCGTGGTTCATGGTTGAACATACTTCCTGTCATAACCAGCGGGTTGTGATGGTCAGTGTTCCGATTCAAACCTTGGTGTATCGGCAGAACACCAATTTGTGAGTGTGTTTAGAGTTTGGTCCTTTGCTGGTGCCCCTTGATTGTTAATTTCTATTTATAATATAATTAATGTTAATAATTATCCCCATTAGTTATCCTATTGTTGCACAGCCTATTGAAAGTAAATATGTATCTGATGTTGAGTCCAGTTTTCATTTAGGCAGCAGATTGTAATATTATCTGTAGTTTTGATCTCTTTTTGTCAGTTGTTAGTTTTTTTTTAATCTCATTTCATTCAACAGAATCTAACGACACTCTTTGTCATCTCTTTTAATTTGTATATATTCCGAGCATTTTGATGTGACAGCTGCCTCGGTCATTATTGTTAACAGTTGCCATGGTTGCAGGTATTATTCTTGTCTGGAACAAGGTTATTGAGAGGGACACTGTTTATGTGTTTGCACACGCACTGTCCATCTGCTCTGCATTAACACAACAGAGTAACTCTCCTCCGTGAATCCAGAGAGGCTGTTTGAACAGAGACGCTCGTTTTTATAATTCTGTTTATTGTAATTCTGTTGATTCTTTAGGGTTCCCAATCCATCTCAACCGACTGTCACACAGTCGCTTTCAAAGAGAAAAAGTTTGATCCAATATCAAAACAAACCAAAGAATTAATAGTGAAATTAAATGAAACAATGAAACCGTGACATTATCCATGTTTGTTATCATACAATGACAATGTTGTACTTTTGCAACCCCGGTGTCAGTTATGTTTATGTCTTATTTTCAGTGGATTATAGATGAATTAAGTCATTAAGGATTACTGGACACAAGATACAAGGCATTTTTTTGAAATTTCCAATCATCTTTAGTGTGAAATAGAGGAAGCAATTCTAAGATTCTGGTCGATATCGCTCTGAATCCTCTGTCCTTTTTCTATCCTAATGTTATGTATACGGGATTGACTGGCCAGCATGCTAACACAAGCACATATGGAAAAAGATTACATATTTATATACAACACGATCCATTTCTCTGTCAAACACATAACCCAGAGTGCAGATTCGAAATTAGCAAGCCCATGATAATTGGGTACTGAAAAACAAGGGGCGAGGAAAGAACCAGATTGAGCTGCATTAGCACTGAACCGAGGGAGCACCAGCATGACTCTCACCTGCCTGCTTTGAGACCCCCCAAATAGGCCCACATCTCCAATTCCCTCATAAACATGCACACACACACACACACACACACACACACACACACACACACACACACACACACATACAGTAACCCTCAACTCTGACCCGACTAACAGGATGTGTTGTGCATTTATAAACATGAAATCCATCTACGGACAGAAAACATGGATATGCATTCACAACACATGGGTGTAGCTTTGCATGTTATGTTAAATGCTTGTTTTCTCAATCAAGCATTCAGGCCACGGATGAAGTGTTTCTCACCCAAATGGAGAGGAAATGAAAATACATATTTGTTTTTAACAATGGAGAAGCTAAGTTCCTTTGGTAAAATGTGGGACGTTAATTTAAGTCAGGACAGGAGGAGCCCTATCTGCAACTTACTGCTATTGTCTAACGGAGCAGGTGACATTACAAGTATGTTTCTGTGAGTGAGCAAAGACAACACAGCTACTCTTTGTGCCATGTAATGTTCAACTGTAAGAACCAAATCAAGCAGCAAGCTAATTGAGAAGGAGCAGTGTTCTGGCGTTCAGCGATGACACAACATGACAGTTTCTCTACAACAGACCACTGCACCTGCATAAAACCTGTTTATCAGCAGTGTTCAGACTTTGGTTGAGGAATCTATAATGCTGTCTTATCAGTGGTGTTTTTGTTTGCTTCCCCTGTGCTCATTACAAAGTGTGATACTGACTGACTGGGAAATATATGATGTCAGAAAGCAGGATTGCTCTGTGACAAAATGTTAAAACCTGGATTAAATCCAGTTGTGGGTGACATGAGGGCAGCACAACAAGCTGTACAACACAACGCTGACACGCAGTATTACCACAGTTAATATGGCAAACAGTTGCTGTTCCAGAAGTTATGGAGCAACATTAGCATTTTTTTCTTCATCTTTTTCACCCCTGTGTTTGTTAGTTGGTTGGTTGGGTTATAAACAAGATTACCCAGGAACTGCCTGATGGATTTACACAGAACTTGGTGGAAGTGAGTGGTAAAGGTTTGGCAAAAAGCGGTTAAATTTTGGAGCACAGATTTTGATAAAAGAATCAGTTTAAAGCTGATCAGGAGGCATTTACAAAATAATAATATTCAAAATAGAGTAGTATACGTGCAGGCCATCAAACTAATCAAGGGGCTGAAATATGATATAACTGAGGAGAAATGCATAGTAATCAGGTTTGGACTTATATGTTAAATAAACCTTATAAATTACTTGTGTGAAACCACAAGCCTAAGCCATCATATTACTGCTACATTCCTTCCACCTGTTACTGAAGAGCTCTTAAATTGATAATAATTCACTATACATTATTTTATATGTATTCACACGTAACAGTTGCTCCCATGTTAATGACTGTCACTGTCATTACAGGAGCCTCCCAGTCCAATTCCCATCTCTTTCTATACGTCTCAACAGGCTGTTAGCAATAAAGCGCTGGTATCATTCAGCCCTCTCATCTGGAGTTCATCATCTTCTAATGCTTTGAATAAATCCAAAGTCGTGGAGAGCGTGGGACTCCATTTTGCAAGTTATTCAATTAACTAATGAGAAACGTCTCGTTAATAACTGATCGAGGGTCGTCATTAAAGCATAATCTCACAGCCACGTTGCTTCTTCTTCACCCGTTCCCCTCAAACTGCTCATGATACTCCAAGCAGCACAATCACTGCAACCCAGTGGTGAGGGTTTCAAGAATTTTCATCAAAATCAAGATCAAACCGGAGGCTGGTGATTAATGTCGCGGTGCCGAAAACAATGGAGAATCCCCCCCGATTTGTTAAGAATCTCAGCAAAGCCGTTTTAAAGTGTGCTTAATGATGTATGCCCCTTTTGTTTTGCATATTTATTTGATATTCATGAAGTGTCCAAGCACACTGACTTGACATGCGTCTGCGTGGTGATAAATTATTGAGTGGTCTTTCAGTGAGGCAGTTGAAAAGCAACTCCATTAATAATGAACAAGTCTGTGTACTCTTATAATTGTGTTATTTTCCCTGGAAAGTTGTGAGCACCATCTTTCACTCCGGCGTTTGTTGGGTGGCTTGGATGTGTGGACACTGGCCAGCGCTTAAGAGCATGCTTTCTCCGTGAGGAACAATTTGGTTTAACTTTCAGAAATCATCGCGATTCATCAACTTTCTCTCGTTGGTGTTGTTGTAGAGAGCTAACACACTTTTACCGGAACAGGTTTGGTTTTTGTTTATCAGTAGCATGTTGGCCCCTTTTTTTTACTCATCTCTTTGGATGTGCTCGTACTCCGCACAATAGGATGGAAGATTCTTTCTGGTTACTGTTTGGAAATTTCTGGTCTTTTCTTCCCAACAAGATTACCCCTTCGATCGCATGCCAGCCCTTGCCCTATTGTGAGGGTAAGCCCTAATGTTAAACCCTTGGAATAATTCTGTTGCTCAGAGACTTTGGATCACATTAGGCGTCTTTTGCCAGGCTGTTCCACACCGCCATGAAATACTGGTATAGTTCCGTCAGGCGGAAGTCTACGGGCCTGTTTTTCGAAAACGAGTGGCTCCAGCGCTGCTCCTGTGAGAGGATTGGAGAGGACATGTGTAATGTGTGTGAAAGGATGTCCTGTTGAGCGAGAGCCAGCCTCATCTGTGCCAGCTCCCTACCTCTCCCTCGGCCGCCCCACCCCTTCCTCCCTCCCCTCTGTTTCTGCCACTCTGTTCCTCTTTTTCTCTCACTCTCCCTCTCTCATGTCTTTCCATCTCTGTTGTGTCTCCCATTTCATTTTTACACACACACACACTAAGCGACTAAAACACACACTCTGTGCCCGATGTCTCACTCAAGTGCAAACACACACCCCCACAGTCTGTCCCTCTGCTTCTCTCTCTCTCTTTTCTGTCCCCTTTCCCCCCCCCAACCCCTCCTCTTTTCTCTCATCCTCAGTCAATTATACAGATGTCTAATGCTTTCTCCCTGCTGTAGGGAGCGGACAGAGCATCTATCATCCTCCGGGGGGATGGTGGTGAGGGTGGGGGTTGGGGGGTGGGGGGTGGGGGGGGTGTGTGAGCCCCACGCTTTTCCTCTGCAGCAGAACACTCGTTCCTCTGGGCTGGAAGGACGCCAGTCGACTGGGGATCAAACCTTGGCCCTCGGCCCGGCAGCAGACTTCCACGGCTCCCTCCCTTCACCACCAGATCTGGGCCACATCCATGTGGGCCAGCAGCAGGCTGGCTGGCTTTTTTTTTTGTTTTTTTGTGCTGCTGCTGCTGCTGCTGCTGCTATCTAATCTGTTGTTTGTTCTTGCAAGTGTGCTGTTGATGAGCAGAGAAAGATGTTGGGGAGGAAAGAGAGGAGAGAAACATGCCGGTGTCGGAGATACCAGCAGAGCCTCCGTGGCCTGAAGGTGATGTTTGCCAATCTGATTTCAGGGAATTTAATCTGCGGGATAAGAATACTAGGGCCACTGAGCACTGTGTGTGAGGCTTTGCATTGCTCTGCGGTTCGGTCAGGCCGTGATACTGAATGACTTAAACATGGTTCTTTTTTTGCCAGCTGGGGTTTTCTCTCTATCCCATACCAACCAAACATGTAAGAAAGGTGCAGTAACTATCCCCGTTTCCCCTCAGCAAACAAGCTGAGATGTAGAAATCACGGGGTGAGCTTAGGCCAGCTAGCAAGAGACCGGAAAGCTGTTTTCAAACAACGTCCAATGCCTCTGCTGAAAACCAGAAATATGGCAGACAAGCAAAATGTGAATAAAAAAAAGGATCTCACCTCATCAATATCCCAGCCAAGTCACAGGAGGTAAGCGAGGTAAGGGTGAGTTCATAATCAAAACAGACTCAATATTTCATCACTTTGCAGATACATTTCTGCCTGGCCAAATCCGCTGACTGGAAATACAAGCAATCAGAGTTTTGAGGAAAACACTGAGAAGCAGGATTCTTTCATTCAAAACAGTGCTGTCCTCTCGGGGCCTGTGATGCTTTGCAGACTTGTTTTTAAACTGTGCAGGCTTCCTGGATTCTGATACACTGGGACAAAAAAATGCATTAACAAATAAATAATGCAGCATAAAATATCCTTTGTGGGATGTAATAACTGTCAAAACATTACGTTCACATCCACCAGCAAGATTACAAAATACTGTGCATCATGTCAAACACCCATTAAGCAAATTTAACTTCCTGCCTGACAAGAAAAACCCTGCACCAGAGACTACAGTATATTGCTTTCTGTCTCGCTACACTACAACTCTGATATACTGAGTAGTCCACATTCCAAAAGGTCAGAGGTTAACAAGTGAAAGTGGATGCTGCGCCTGTGTCTGTGTGGGTGAATACGGGAGGGTGAAATCAATACGAGCACACAGTAACTGTGGCCTGGTTGGAAACACTCCTGCCTCAGGGGTGAGCAAGAAAGCAAAAACTACACAGCGCTAAAGGTAGGAAGGGGTTGTGTGGTTGGTGGTGATACGTGATGGTGGTGGTGGTGTGAGAGAGCGGGCCGAAGGTGGATACAACCCTTGGAATGAGTGTGAAATAATGATCCCGGCATCCCTGCAGTTCAGGTGCACCGTAACCTCTGCTACACATGTGCTCAGCCTCCATGTGTGTTGCTCACGGCCGCCGCAACTGCACCGAGAGTGCAGGAGGAAATGGTAATTCCCAGCTGTCGGCCTGACCCGCGGGTTAGCCGCTGTACTTCTGCCCGACCGGCTGTAAAATTAGGAGCAAACAAGGTGCTCTTTAAAAACAAGGGGCTAGCATCCACAGCCGTGTTTCTCTGGGGTGAATAATTCATATTAAAAACATCACTCACAGAAGCACTAAAAATATGCCCGGAGCTCTGAAGACCCAATGAATGTGCCGAACCGAAGGGAAGCTTGTATAAAATTCACACGTCAGAGAAGGGGTGGGGGGGTGGATGCTGAATCCACTTGGAGGGTGTTGGTATAAGTAGATCATGGGAAAAAAAGAGTTCTAGAAATAAGTGTTCACGTTGTTTTCTCAATGTTATAATATGAGATTGGCTGAACTCTCGATGTATTCCTTAAAAAAAAACAGGTCACTGAGCTCGGAGTGACTCTCTTACTCCACGAGTCACAATAAAAAGAGCTTTTTCTTTTAAACAACAGTGTCTCTTTTCAATCTCATTTGAAGCAAATGCCGAGGGCTTTGCTCTGCAACCAAGGAAATAAAGCAGCTCTTATTTTCCCTGTGAGAAACACACACACTGGAGTATTATGAGACTGAGGGAAAATGTTGATCTCATAACAATCCTTATTTGTGTATAATTCAGCTTTACTACTCGCAAATGGATGAGGTTTGATTCAGCAAAATGTTCAGAGAACAACCGCTGTGAGATAATGGGGCTTTGGTAAGTCCAAATATGAATCATGGCTGAAGACATAAAACACACTTCAGGCGTTCACTCTGCTTATAGGACATGAGTTAGTATTATACTTTAGCAATGTTATATGTAGCTATCAGTGCCCCAGTAAAAATAGGTCAATAGATTGTGTGTGCGTCTAATCTCTGATCAGATGGTGTTCTCATCCAGGGCTATTAATGTGCTGATCCACTAATTGGGAGAGCTTGCTCTCTTAATGCAATGGCCTTCTAAATGTGTCCGTCCCAGTAATTTAATAATGGCCATTTCATGCTACTCTGACTTTTCAAACAGCTTGCTCCGGGCAGCCACAGGGACTGCTTATTGATTGAAACTGCTCGGCTCGCCCGGGCTATGCTGTGGGTGAGAGAGGCTGATCAGCCTGCTTCCCAGAGTCCAGATGCAACCCTGGTCCAGCCCCTCCCTCCTCTTTCCACACGCTACTCATAAACTCACAAACACAAAGCATAGATACACAAAGAGGCAAGCGCCCTCTCATACATAAATTTGCAGATTCCACTGAGATCCTGATCTGCGCCGGGCTTGATCGGCTGAGCGCAGATGGAGGGGTTTTAAAATGAAAAGAAAATGTAACAGAACTCTGAAATGAAGACATGGGACCTCTTCAACAACTCTCTTATTCCCCTTCCTCAATGTACAGCTCTTTGTATAGCCACTAAGGGCCTGTTGCCTGTGTCTGAGGAGTAATGAGGAGAGGGCCGAGGAGGAGAGATAAGAGGAAGAGTGATGGAGGTCAGGCTGCATCGTCGCTGGCAGCCCTCGCGGACCTCACACACCACCCTCCTCCCCCTCCCCCTCCCGACCGGCTGCCCAGGACTGCGTTTGTTTGCACAAGGTGATAAATAATTTGGCCTGCACTGACATGGATTAATGTGACCCCCAGCCCCCTTTTCCTCCCTCTGCGTTCAGTCACAGAAATGTTTGGCCCCCCTCAAACGGTCTCTCCTCTAATGGTCAAAATGCATGAAATTCTTATCAGCTTTCAAAGCAACGGACCAAGAAGTGACCCTGCCGCTGCCGAGAGGCTATCACGCAACTTAAGGATGCTTTCATATATTTAGAGCAGTGCCCTGGACATGCTCCCCGAGGCATTTCCAAGAATTTTTAAGAGTTTGTGCAGCTACCAGTGTGCTCTTTGAAAATGATTTCTTCTCCAACTGGGAATGCGTGGACTACTAAATTAAGATCATTTCAACATCAGATGAATAATTGAAAAGAATTAATGAAAATATAGGGGGGGGGGGGCGTTTCTCATACATGAGAAACATACAGTATCGACCAATATATTCCTGACGACGATACAGAATCTACCATAAGGATCAATATTAGTTGGATTAAAGGTTTTATGTGATATTTACTGCCACTAGATGTCGCACTAGAGCACCAACTTCTCAGACCAAAACAAATATTTCAGCTACACCACTGGTAACGATACGGCCATACCTCCAACATCCCTTTGGTGAGGCTTGAGAAATTACTAATACAGGTTAATTTACAACCAAGAAAGCTGTGTGAATGCGAGCTAATAAAAAATCAATGCAGCCACAACTATTAGATCATGTTAGCATTGCTGCGATATGCTCAATGGCAATACTGGGGGTAAGCTAACCAACACTAGCAACTTTTGCCAAACAACTTCACGATTTCCGTAACAGCAATTTGTGTAATCTTCACATTCATTCTCTAATTTGTTACCAATTAAAACCGACATTTAAAATTTCGTATCCAGCAAGTTACTAAAGCACTGAGGAATAGAAAAGCTTAGTCAGATTAGAACCTTACAACAGTTCACAATGCTCCTGATCTCAAAATAGCCCAGACAATATTGACTTTGGTCTTAATTTCAAATAGAAATCTGCCGTCATGGCTTGGTTCATTTTGTGTGTTGACTGTGTTTGACTTATTCTAAATGTGGGGAGGGCCAACGGGACGGACTTATGCAGACTCATGCCCTAACACCCTGGTCTGGCCGTACCAGCGAGCAAAACAAGAGAAGCTAGGATCGCAACATACGAATGGAGTGTGACATCATACTCAGCTCGAGACAGCATTACACCACATCTTTACATAGAAGGTAATAGTTGGAAGCAATATTAATTTCCCCAAATCTTTTATATATAAACTTTAATCATTTCAAACACTAATATTGCAATCAACCACTCTTAAACCAATGATGACAGGGACTTAGTGACAATGGAAAGGAGAGTTGCGTTGCAGATGCTAATGACACACAGTTATTTTGTCCTTTAAATCCTTTTACACTCAAGGCCATGGAGCCTTTTTTTTTCTTTCCCATAACAAATCTGGCTCGTGTGGCCTCATTTGTAGAAAGTTCTTGCTTACTTTGGGGCAATAGTGACAACAGCTTGGCAGCGTGAACGCCAACACACTCATCCTCTGAACAAACTATCTCACACTACTCAGCAAATTAAAAGGTGTTTTCTTGTCTTCTCTCCAGTTTTTGTCTTCACGGGGGTGTTTCTTTTCAAACTACATTATTAGAGGCACTTTAAAATATCTAAGATGTTTCTTGTTTCAATAATTAAACAGTGTACAGCTAAGGGCTCCCGTTCTAACTCGTAATGTGCATGCCCTATGGCCTTTATCTTTGATCTCCCATGCTCCTCAGTGTGCTTTTGCATAATTTTAACTATAACGAGAAACACTTGAGCTGTTATATCCTTCCTCCCCCTCTCACGCTCTCCCAGCTTAAACAAGGGAGTGTTTCACTGTTCAGTTGTTGCAGATGTTGGGTGCAGTGTGCTCATGTATGATGCACAGTGATGGACTAAAACACTGACATGTGCATGTCACACAGTAAATGGTGGTATTTGCATACTTGAGTGGCCTCGAGTGGGAAAGCGGCTGGGCTCTGTTGTTGAGGACAGTTTGTTCCTGTGTTTTGTGTATTTAAATGTATGCGTTTGTATGTGTGCGCATGTGTACTTGTTTTCCAGAGGGTTACAGCTTAGACCCTGCAAAGCTCCATCATCCTCAGCTCAGGCCCCTGAAGGCATAGGTCACAGCCCCACACAACATGAAACACTCCTCACCCTAGACCCGAGTGACCATAGCCGTACAAACAGCTCAGCCTAACCCACATCTGTCACACACACACATACACACACACTCACACACACACACACATACACACACACTCACACACACACACACACACACACACACACACGCTAATACTCAGTTTCTTTCAGATAGGGCCTCAAGCTCAAAGACCAGGGGCAAGATTCATAAAACTCAGTTTCGGTCCAGCGTGTAGAATAGAACCATTGTGAGTGGCGCACATGTGCACAAGCTGGATTCCCCTCCTGCAGATTGTCATAAATTGACCCTGACATTTCCTTAATCAAGTGTTTGAATACAAGTACTTCTGTTCCACTGGTTTTTCAGATCTGGCAGTAAAATGAAAAGCAGTGAAGAAAGCTCCATGTCTGTCTGTGTCACATTGCAAAGGTTCTCCAACAGCGCCCAAGCAGCACCAGTGACACAAAACAACAACGCACACCAGTAATCATTTTTTGCCCCGACATTAATTCATCACACATGCACCTGTAAACCATCTGCAGAACACGTATCAAGTGGTTATCAGAACTGATTTAATGTTTAGCCCCCATTCCATAACAGAATTACAGAGTGCTTCACAATAAAGGATCATATGAAAATAATGTAAACACGTGGAAATAAGACGAGCAAACAATGAAGAACAACACAGCAGACAACAAGCCAATAAAAGGCACATTAATACATTGCCACTATGATTTAATTACTTAATTAAACTAATGAAAACCATACATCCTTGTGGTCTGAAGTATGACCACATTCACACTACCCTTTTTATTTCTTGTGTAAACACCTCGTAATTTGCGGGTTAGTTTATTGATTACACATCATCTACATATTTATGTTTGTATATTTATATGTGTGCTCATACATAAACACACATGTATACTATTTGTTTACCACTGTTTAAAATACAAGGAGTCGTTTTTCTCTAATTTCTGGTGTTGTTTTATAGCATTAGCCACCGTGCCCCGTGACATCACTGTTAGCTTCTAGGATTAATCACACTGTAATTAACATTAAGTACCCCCTGTCCCCCCTTCTCATCCTCACCTATTTTTCTTAACCCTTCCCTGTGTCTGTCTCTGTCTGTATCTGTGTGTCTTTCTTCCTTCATCTCGCTCAGTCTTTGTATATCGACTATGGACTGGCTGTAGCTCTTAACAGCGGGCCCACACAGACCAAAGCACCAGCGATGGTGGATTAGTCTGTTGAATTATTCAAAGCCAAATTCCCCATTGAAATGTGTAAAAGGTCCCTTGCTGGGTTTAAAAACAGAGAGTACAGTTGGAGCTGACAACAAAAGGTTCAACTTCAAATAAAAGGCCCCCATCACTTTACCTAATTTGCATCGCAAGTTATTCATTTTAACATTAGACTTTTGTTCTGACTTTGTGCTGAATATTTTTAATCATGTCTAAAAAAAGCAGTGATTTTGTTTGGGGTCTTCTGTTGTGGACTGGTTTGACACACAAAGCAAAACAATTAGCGCCACAGGGTGCTGGAGAAACCTATTTTTGTTCCCTTTTTCCCCCCGAAGTTTCTGACAAGATGCTGATGCTGAAAAGCTTGTTAAAGTAAATGTGCAAGGCTGTGCCATGTTTCATGGTGTGATGTAATACTGAGCCAATACTTCCTATGTAACTTTGCACTGTAGACAGTGTTCATTCAGCACAACAAAATACCTTGTTCAAGTTGTGCATTATTAATGTACCTGAACAGAAAAAAACTATATAGATGTGAGAAATTAGGAGAGGAGTGAGGAAGCAGATTGAACATTTAACCTGTTTTATTTTACAATAATTTAATACAAACACAATAACAGATAAGTTTTATTCCATTTCTAATATAACGTACGCAGTTCGGAAACTTGGGAAGTGCTGTGTAATAATGTAAGTCATAATTAGGACATTTGAGAAACCAATTATTGTGCCTTTTCAAAACTTCCCAGATAAACTATAAAAACATGCAAATTTAAAATTCACTCCTATAGTATAGCTTCTGTTAACAGGCGGGCAATAGTTTAATTTACCATAATCCACTGAATAAAGGTTTAACAATTTCGTAATGTCTCTTTTTTATACCTCATATACTTAATATAACAGGTTGCAATGTAAAAGGTAATATAAGGCCGTGTTTAGACAGATTAACATTATTCCTGAGAGATCCGATCCAAAGTGGACAGCTCTTAGTCTGCTTTGATCACTTGTGATTGGATCACATGTCCCCGCCCAATATGCAAATTCACATGAATGTCATTCCTGTTCCAGAAAACCAAACAATGTTGTTTTTACCTCGTCTGAGTATATATAGATGTGTCTGTTGTCAATATGTTTGTGTGCATGAGAGGGAGTGAGCGGAGTCAGGAGAGACTGGCTGAATCAATGATCTGCACGCAGCTCTACCATGTGAGAAGATTTTATCGGTTTGAAATTTTTTTTTTTTTAATACCATGCAGTGGTCAGCGTTGATATTGTAGCAACAGACAAATCAACATATGGTTAGGGTGAAGCGCAACAATACTGTGAGCTTAGTAGATGTTAATATGGCCCAGAATGTATTTACGTACAGTGAAAAGAATGTGGCCAAATGTGTCCCACACCTCCTCTGAATGTGGTCTGAGTGGTTTGATCTGCATTCAGGTGCGTTCAGGTACTACAGCATGTGCTTTGATAAATGGTCTCTAAATCACATAAATCAACGTCCAAGGCATAAAATCAAAGAGTAAACAAAGAATTTTCACATCAATCAAAGGGGAATTGTGAGAAACTAATAAAGAAGGAAGGGATATCAGACATTAAAAGCCTGCAAATATAAAACCATTATTGTGATGTACATAAACAAGCAAGATGCAGCATTTTCTGGTAAAATAACAAATCACACACTGTCTCTAACGTCCAAGTGTAGCCAGAATCAGCCAAATGTATTCCTGCCCACAAAACACAAACCACCACAGTGACCATTTCACAGTGTGAGTTTCACAGTGTGAGTTTGACTTTCCAGACACCCTGTGGTGTTAAACTTGTGAAAACAGGATTTTTTTGTTATGATTATTTTGCCATCTGACACACTGCATAGTCCTTAGTGAATTGTGAAAGACTGAATGATTTTTGCACATAGACTTTGTTGAAACCCGGCACCTGAGTGTACTGTAAGTGGTGGGCACTTTATGCTGTAGAATTAGATACTACTGCTTGAGCATCCATTATGAAGGGACAGTGCAGCTGCACCTGCTAACACATTTCCCCACAGGACACATACAGGTGTGTGTGTGTGTGTGTGTCTGTGTGGTTGTCATAGGCTGTGTTTGGGGACAAATTTCAGATTAAAGGCCATTTAATCAGAGACGGCTTGTCCAATCGGGAACAAAAGCGAAAGCTGGGGGAAAAAAGCAAATGAAATGAATGCAAGTCTATGTCATGTCCCTGTGTGTGCGTATGTGTGAGTGTGTGTGTGTGTGTGTGTGTGAGATGCATCTTGATGAGAGATGAAGGCACAACTTCAAAGCAAACAGAGTGAGCAAATCTATTTATGTGTATCAATATATGTGGAGGTTCCCCATTGAGCTTTCCTTAGAATACCTGCCCACTGGCCTGTACGTTTCTCTGGATCCTTCTCTTTCCTCTGGTTTAAATCACAGCGAGTGGAGAGACGGATACATAAACACACTCTCCCGTGGGCAGGTGCATAAAAAAAACCCCAACTTACTGTGTGTGCGAGTGCAAATTCGGGTGTTTCCCGCAGCGCACCCTCGACACCGTGGGGCCCCGGTGAACAGACCCGGTGCAATGTGCTCAGACTATACGTTCCTATTATGCCCTGAGAATGGCAGACAGCGCAAGTCATTTGTTAGCATGGAAATATGTAAAGGGAGTAAATATGGATTTATGTCGAGGAGCGGCCGTACCATCAAAGCGCCGCACTCCGATGCCAGTGGTGGAGTTCAATAAGCCGGAGAGATGAAAGCTAATGAAAGGCAAACACGATAAGGGTGTTGGTGGGAGGGAGAGGAGGAGGAGGGACGAGGTGGACGGGCGAGGAGGGGAGGGAGGGAGGGTGCGAATGAGCAGGGGAGGAATTCAGACGAAGTGAGACCTTGTCTGGTGTGGTCCAATCAAAACCACAGGATATAACAGTAGTCAATAGGAGGAGATGAAAGGGATCTCGGCGTGGAACCCGTGCAAGTGTTGTTTGCTAGCAAACGGCCACGCGTGTGCATGTGTGAGCATCACGCGCAGGTCCGTGCCAAAGTGTTAATGCGTTCACGCCAAGCCGGACCATGCATTTCTATAGCACAGCCGTAAATATGAAGCCTGGGACACATGCCTGCTGCCCCGGCTGCTGCACATTATAGATGCTTCCTGCAGGGTCCCACGGGCCCAGTACACTATGTTCCAATCAAGCCTCCTTAGATCTTACCTATGTACTGTACCGCAGCAACTCTATGGCATGACTATGTGTGAAAACCTTCCAGACACGAGGGAACGCGGCGAAGGAGCGGACGCAGATGAACAATTTGATTAGCATATTGCCATTACATCTCTTTCTTTATTGAAGGTAGCATGCTGTGTAATTGCACACCTTCTTTGGAGACTCTTATCCCGTGCATTTAACCTGTAGCACAGCATGAGTCATGTGTTTGTGCTGGTGCGGTATCAAGTCGTTTGCTGTTAAAAGTTGCGGTGTTGTTGCGAGTGAATAATGCATGGATTACAATCATGGCCGGGCTAATGGTACTCGAGCACTCATTAGCTATTTCTGGCTAAGTTTCTTGCTCTTGCCCACAAGTGCTTAAGGGTTCGTGTCAAATCTAGCCTCGAGTCCACAGCAGAAAAAAGACACAAAATACATAAATAAATGTGAGTGTAACCCAGCAACATTTCACTCTTCCCGTGCATATGTCTCTGCTTTTTGTGTATTTTAAAGCCCAGTGAATGAAAATGTGGATCATATTTGTCAGCTCCTCAACTCTGCACTTCTCAAACACAAATGAGGCAACTCTTCAAACCTCATCTCCACTATACGCCCACACTATAGCAAACTGCTGATTGAGTCAAATGTGTTCAGGGGGGACTAGGGTTATGGCAACACCTGTGGAGAAACAATGGGTTGCTTGTGTAAGAAAGAAAAGAAAAAAGACTCATTTTAACTCACTGCAATTACAGTATTTTCATTGATTCTTTATTCTCCCCAGTCCTGCTCTGTTGCTGTGTTTCTTACGAGTGGAAGAGCTGTGTGGCCATTTTCACACTCCAGCGCTGACCCCTGAGGTGCACTGGCATGGGATGGGTAATTGCTTTTTACCGAGTGAACCGTTTTCCAGAGGAACTCGACGAGGATATGTTTGGTTTGGTCGGGACCCAGCAGTGAGGAAATGCTGATGCCAAAATGATCCCTAAGATGAAATATACAGGTTCGATTAGTTCATTATCTCGATCGCCTGCTGCTCTGTTTGTGTTATTCCCACTGACAGAAAGATGGACGACGTGTCAACTGTGACATTTCGTCGTGTTTTTAAAGCATCAAAACATTTATCAAAATCAGACTTACCTGAAAAAGCTCTCAAACTTACATTAGTGTGACAAGAACCACCTCAAATGACAGAAAAGATCTTTGAGAAAATTTGATTTAATGCGTATTCTGACTTTTTAGTTTGGTCCACGTCCCATCCACTAACATGGAGGAGGTTTATGACCTACATGGGGGTGCTCAAGACACTTTGGCTTCACTCTTGCGGAGTAGCTTTGTCGTCCATCTTTATATACAGTCTCTGGATATTACATTTTCGTTGTCTGTGGACCAGGTGACTTTAAACAAATTATCGGACAGCCTGTATCGTCTGGAACAAACTGGACTCAAAATGTAAACACCGGCTGGACTCGGATGTGCGAGTGTAAGTTAAGAACCTGTCGACTCGGGTGACTCGGGGTTCGTGGTATAAAATTGACAGTAGAGTACCTGTGAGTCATTGCATTGCCGTTCCCTAATTGGGGAGATCAGATCATCTCTGTGTATTAATGCATAACTAATTACCTGACCAGAGGTATTAGTGCTACGAGTTTGCAGGTAAGCTGCGCTGCCAGGGTCACTGCCTCCACATAAGTCCTACTCTCCCCTCATTACTACAGTAATGAAGTTATGCCTTCCTTTTTTCTCTCTTCTCTTCTATACCTCATGTCGTCTGGAGCTGGGTCATTGTGTTGCTGTGTCTCTCCCTGAAATGTCTATACTTTTATAATGGCTCGTGGTATATGAGTGTTTTCCTGTCACACACATTGTGTCTTTCCTCTCACTAGTGAAAAACGTGTGTCATTGCAAACAATAATAAAAAAAGAAAAGTGCACTTTCTTGATGTGCAAAGTGTTTAACTTGTTTTATGAGTGTGGATGGCGGACGACTCGGTCACACTGTGAAAAAGGTGGATCGCTGACAGAACAGCTTGTCAAGCGCGGCCACATAATTTACAGACAATGACAGGCCTATGACATCATTTACACAGCAGTAACAGTTATTAGACTAAATGTTCATGGCAACACAGATTGCCTATTAACGGAGGAAGGGTGCGCTTTATTGTTATGTTGCTGCATGTGTGAGAATTTGTGAGTTTGTTGGCTCAGGGCCAGGGAACCTGTTATTTGGGCTGCCTCTCTCTCTTCCTTCCCTCGCTCTCCCTCAGCCGCCAGGCATTGGAGAACTGGGGTACTTTTACACATAGTTAAACCCTGAACAGTCCAAAACTCAGCCTGCAGGCGCGCAGCCTCATGTCCCCGGATCAGGATAACAGGACTGCCATCTGCTGGTGGCAGGGGGCAATATACAGTATGCCACATGTAATCAGGGCAAAAAGAAGGGGAGCAGGGAGGAGGGGTTATCTCACTTAACAAAATTTAAAGTCATCATCGCTGACATCTGAGGAGATTGGTGTCAGGGCCTGAAACCTTCCTGTCAGTCAGCCGAGCACTTTGCTCGTCACATCAGATGCCTGTATCATTTGAATATCATGAGGCTCTTCTCTGTCTTTGCAAAATAAAATCCTCAGAATCTCAAGCAACAAAGTTTCCTCTACCTCAGAATTGACTCAAAGAAATAACCTGTATTTTAACTCCGTCTGTTCTCTTTATTTTTACATTTTTAATCCGTCTACAAAAAAATCCTGATATGTTCAGAAGTGTGCAACATTCTTTCTGATCTAGAAGACCAAACAGGTCCGTCCTATTTCGCATCTTTGGCCAAAAAAGTTTCCCCATCTTCTTTGAAACAAGAGATTGGTGCAGCCAGAGGTACAAAAGCCCCAAGGCAGAGGGTGGATGTTCCTCTCTGCTGAATATGCAACACTCCTCTGGCATTGTTAAAAACCACTGGACCGAGAATGACTCTTTGCCTGCTTCCCTATCAACACAAACGGCATCTTTTCCTTACTCTGGCTTTACCAAAGGATGGGCGGTGACTGAGAGGTGGGAGTGAGTGTGCAACGGAGAGTAGAGAGAGAATTGGGATGAGATGAGGGAGGTGGGTGGGGCACAATCTTCGGACCCTCATTTACCCTGTCAGCCCTGCTGGCAGGGTATAGTGTTCAGGATCTATTGATCACAACTCAGTGGAGCAGTAATCCTACGAGCAGATTGATTCTGACTGTTGCCCAGGCCTCACTGCACTGCCCAATCCTCCCTCTATGCTTGCTCTGCCTCTGTACCTCTCCTCCCAATCCCCCCCCCCCGTTCCCTCCCCTCCATTGCTCATAAAGCATTGATATGCATGACGGCCAAGGGGCCCCATGAAGGCGGGACGCAGGGAGGATTTGAGGGACGGGAGTTGGGGGCATTAAGTGTGTGTACACTACAGCAGGAAATAGCTGGCAAAGTGACGGGTGCCTTGACACAAGATGGGGCCCCGAGGTGTGTGTCGAGCCGCCCGCCCCCCCGATCGCTCTCTCTCTGTCTTTTTGTCTTGCCAAAATTGATGAGTCATCGACTTTACATTGGCTCTGTGCAGGCCGGTCAGCGGGAGAGAAGTTTTCTGTGAACTCGAGTACAGAAGGACTGAATGGTTATATAAGATGTGTTTCCTGCAGACTTGTTTACAGTTAAGGCCAATTTATGCCTCTCCGTTGTTTCTATTACGGATAGATAAGACCGCCCTATCCGTCGTGAAACGCCCTCTCCGAATGCTTCCGACAGCTTTTCGTACACGTCTGATTTTTCTAACTATCCGTCTTCATGTTGGAGACCCGACGGACCGCTCTTGGCTGTGATTGGTCCGCGAAGGACATCATTTCCGTATGACGTCATTTCCGTATTTCCGGACCTCAAACTTCCTGTTTACTTTTAGCAACAAACACGAACACAAATATGATTCTACGATTAATGTGACGTGTGTGTTAAGCCAGCGGAGTTGTCCGGCTGACGGTGGCTCGTTAGAGCACTGAGGGCATGTGTGCACGGTCACATACGGTTATAACGAGCTTTCAAAACGGCGCTAGCAGGCTAGGCTAGCGGGCTAGTCTAGCCACCATGCTAACTGCGGTGGTAACAGTGCAAGAACCCGCCGTCACGACTTTAATTCCATTTCTATCATGACACTGTTTCTATAATACCGTCAGATTAGAAGCAAACACTGGGTAGTAGTAGTGCCGGGAGTCCCTGCTGACTGTGTGTGGAAGCTGGGGGGAGCTAGTTCCGGGTAGCTTCTAGCTACATGTAGCCTCAAGCAGATTCAAGCTGTGGAATCAGCAACACAGTTCGGAAAAAGACTCTTTGTCTTCCGCTGAGACCTCTCCGAGAAACGGATACGTAGAAGTATATAAGAGCCTTTAGAAATACTATGTTGTAAAAAGTCAGACTTCAAGCCACACTTATAAAACACTGAATTATTAAAAGGGACCCAGGAGTTATGAGAGATGTCAAATAATACAGCATAATATTACTTAAACTGTAACCACCAATAATGAATGAAGACAAACAAAACTGCTTTTAATTTTGTGTTTTATATGTTTTTATCTTGAGTGTAGCTTTCGTTTAAATTCAATACAAAGTGTCTTTGAGTTTCTTGAAAAGCACTGTACTAATTAAATTTATTATTAATTAAAACACAACAATGTAGGGATGCAATTTGTACTGAGCGCTGTTGACATAAACTATGAAGTAAAACACTTTTATAGGACAATATCACATTTTATCTTGACACATTATGTTTTTATATACTTTTCAGTGTCAGATTTCATCCACTCGTGAAACATCACAGCAGTATCAACGTATCGCACATGCTCAGGGTGAAGCGCTAAGCCCTAATTATGGTCTCAGTAAATGTGTTTACATTCTTTTTTACAAGCAACATACTGGTAGAGCCAGAGTTACATCCGTGTGAATCGTATTTTGCTTTGTTGCTGTACTGAAGGGAGACTCCTGCCATCCAGTCCTCATGTTTACCATCTTTCATTCACAGTTGCAGTGCAGTGGCTGCAGTCAGCAAAAGGTTTTGATGTGGAAACATCTCTTCTGAAAGTGTGTTAATGAAAAGGAAGAGGTCTTGCCTTCAACTTCTTTAATGGTGTCGTTACATCTCAGCGATCTCCATCGGAAACTTGGATGAAAAAGAGCAAGCCGAGACGGTCACAGTTCCTCTGATCCTCCCGTCTTATCTCCTTTGCTGCCATGAATGCTGCCATGTGAAGTTTCACATGTGAAGAGACGCACACAAGTCACTTTGTTGACTAAACCGAAGCTATACAACCTACATGCACAGACATCATGGCAGTACTGTTAACAAAGAACTATCAATGCATTTTTCCTCTTTTTGTGATCTATTTTTCCGCGCCTTAGTCTTTTTTTATTATTTCTCCTTGTATAAATATTTATAGTATTTATTGATTAAAATTTTGGGCTATATTTCATTGAAAATACAGGAACATAGGATGAGATCGTCATTAGATGGTAACACAACTTAAGAAAGAGAATTGCATATTAAATCAAATCAAAAGTAATAAAGGTTATAAGTGAATTAAAAGTTGTATCTCTAGCAGATATATATGAAAATCGTCAAAATTTTAAAGCTTTGAATTAGAGTGTGAGGATTTTATATAGGAATAGGCTACTGGTGTAGAAACCTGTTAGTGTCACACATAGCATGGAGGTGCAGGCTGAGTGCTAACAGTGTGCACGCTGACACGCACTTAACGAATGGGAGCACTGGGTGCATTTAAGCCCATTGTTACGAGTCCACCATAAGCATCTTATGCAAGGGGACAAATTTGCGTACCTGTAATTTATGTGGTCTGCTTTGCATCTCTTTAACGTCTTGTCCGTATTTATCTGTGCTTGTGTAACTGCAGCCATGGGGCCACACCGCCGCGCAGCCCACAAGTGTTGCGGGGGTCTTTCTGAAGGTTTTCTGGGACCACTTTTCAGAGAGCTTGACAGCTGCAGAGGGAGGTGGCTCAATCCTGTTATTCTCGCTGGCAGCGGCCTGTGCCAGGATTGAGGCTGGCTCGGCTGAGCTCTGCCACACACACGACAGAGAGGGCACCGGCGACGGGAGCTCATCTTCACACCCTCAACATGCACAGGAACACAGACAAACATGGGCACAGACACGGGACACACACACAATTTCACATAGGCACACGGGGCGGAACAGACTCCACTGTCAACACATCCAAAAGTGTGTACTGCAAAAAGTCATTTTGCTTTAGAGCCAAAAAAATGAAAGTTATTCGGCTGAATAAATCCGTCTGACAATAGCAGAGCCATGCATCACTGAGAGACATTACTTGTTGACCTGGCTATATATGAGCCAAAAGTGTGATTGAACCTGGGCTTAGCTGATGTTCGGTGTAATTAGTGGTGACGCTTATGAACGCGGCTTTAAAGAGCTGGAATAAAACTTCAAACTAAACATTATTCATATGGTTTACTTGATGGTCCCATATGCTGTAATGCTCAATTTTTGTGCCGGGGTTTCTGGATGTAATGACACTCAATTAAAAAGCCATATGAAATGACACTCTTGAATCAATTGGGTTCCCTTTTTTTTTTTTATTAGAGCACTGATTTATATGTTAGCTTTTAGTTAGTTGCGTCTTTTCATTCAACCCTATACCACAATGTGTTTTTACTCAATGAGTCAGTTTGGTCACAGATCCTGAGTCACAAAGAGCCAGAGAAGTTAGTGTTTACAGACAGCAGTGGAGGAATTTACTCCTCTCGTGCTACACAGGGATTTATTCCACATCTAAAGATATGTTACAGCCAAGTTTTTTCTTGTCTTGTACTTTCCAGCTCACAGACGGCTAAGTCCACGGACTCATGCTCAGGTTGGTTTGGAGACCTGATAATATTGACAGCTAGGTTTAGTTTGTAAATCCTCAAAATCTCGTATTTTCTTCCCTGCGTCTTATACCCGTATACATTTCCCTGTATGGTTTCCTCCAGGCTCCTCACTTTCCACCTCGATCCAGCAGTTTTTACTCTCCTTACAATCATTCAGAATGCTCTCCCCCTCTTCCAGCCCTCTCTGAGGTTCTGGTATTAGGGGAATTCCTGAGGGGGATTTTCCCTGCTTTAGACTGTCAGTATGGCCCTTAAGAACTGTGTACTGCCAAATACACTAGTGGAGGATGTACAGGCTAACACATGTTAGTAAGTTAGCAAATACACCAGTGCAAACAGTGTTTTTTTGTTGATCTGCTACAGTCTTTAAGTTTAACACAAGACACACTTGCAGGATTCTATTCCCACTGTGCCTCAATAAGCTTCTCCTCTCAGCATGAGACATTTATTTATGTTTTACTCTATGCTCTCTCTCTCTCTCAAAATGAACATTACACGCCTCACTTGTTCCTGGCAAAGCCCAAAATTAAGATAATTACTTTAAGCAAATGTCTATTCTGTTACTCTACTCTGGTTTTATTCTGATTTGCTACTCTAAACACTGGATGTTACTGGACTGCATGAGGAGGGATTTCTCCTTCTGGCAGAGGGAGTGAGAGTCAACTGACCAAAAACAGCACAACAGGATACAGTAGATTGAATGACTTGCCACAGAGGAGCATGCTAAATAAATGAATACATAAATAAACATTGTAGCATTAGCCGCTCTGTAGATATGCTTAATGTCAACAAATGTCAATACAGCAAATTACCTTTTATTCTAAAATCTTTATTTGAGAATTACAAATTTCTTAATTTCATCCAAGAACAAAGAACTATATAAATATATAGCAAAAGTGTACAGCAAGACTTCAAATACAAATTTGATATCAGGAACTCAACTCTATAGATTTGAGTTATACTATATAGATAAATATATGTATGATACATTTTTTATATAAATCAGCTTCTCTTTAAGTGACCCTAAAACACTTGAATCAAACTAAAATGACTACAAGAACAACGTTGCCTTAAATCATACAGGTTTTTCAGCAGCAGTGGTTTACATTGGTGTAAAGCAAATTACTGGGCTGGAGAAATTGTTAAACTTTAAGTTGATTCAATTTAAGCTGCTTATTGGAAAGCAGTCAGGTTACTCAGTAGATGTGACTTTCCACAATTGTGTCAACATAACTTGTTAAGTTTGGACACTATTGACCAAACTTAATACATTTGTACATTACCAATTTAAGTATTTCTTTTAAGTTGGTCCCACAATTTTCTTTTTTCCAGTGCATAAGTAGAGAACCCGGCCAAAGTGATAATAAGATCAGTTGAAAACTTTGCACCTAGCGGTTTTGCTATACACCATATTTACATATTATGAATTATCACAGTTTTATCATTCAGCTATGCAGCTTCTTCTCCATAGCATTTAGGAGTGCCACACATTTAAAGGATTCTCTCCAATCAGTTTCACTGGATTCTTTCACAGCCTGCCCATTTAGAGGAACATAACACCGGCATATTACTACTGTAGTTTGGAATCTGCCCAGATCGACTCCACTGTGACTAGAACCAGTCGAGGAACAGAAACGAGTAAATTTACTTCTCATCTGTGCCAAGTTTCTCTCTATCAGTGGAACTACAGTGCTGTTAGCTCAACCGGGAAGTGAGGGAACACGTCCCTGTACTTGCTCTCGTTGCAAACTGAAGATTCTTCTTCATCAGCATAATCTTTGCTGCCACACTCAGTCACAGCTGATGTTTGTCATTCTTCTGCAGCACATCTCAATATGTGACATAACTTTGCAAAAAAACCCTATTTACTTTCCAAAACTCTTAAAACAACGATGTGCCAAAACAGATGCTCAGTCTTTCCTTGCTTCAGTTCTGTGAATTTTAACGGATAGTCCACCCAATAACTTAATTCACTCATTATCTACTCACCACTTTGCCGATGGAGGGGTGAAGTGTTTGAGTCCACTAGACACTTTTAGAGTGTATGGGGTCGACAGCATTGCAGCCAAATCCAATACAATTCAAGTAAATGGTGACCACTTCTTCAAATGTAAAAAACCAACAGAATAATACTTTAAGTGCCTCCATCCTGCTCCTGTGGTGTCATCCAAGTGTCTGTAAGCGCAGACATTCAAATTTGTCTCCGAACAAGGTCATTTACACCAAGTTTTTAGCCTAAGTATCCGAATGTAGTTCCATAGGAGTACGACAGCTGTTTTTTTATTTGATGAAGTGGTCACCATTTACTTCAATTCTATTGAATTTGGCTGCAACACTGTTAACCCCTGAAACTGAAAAGTGTTTTGTGGACTCAGACACTTCACCCACCCCTCCATCGGGCATAGTGGTGAGTAGATAATGAGTGCATTTTCATTTTGGGCTGAACAATCCCTTTAAAATCACCTCTCAGGAAGCACATTTACACTTTTCACAACAACAGGCGACCAAGCCACCGTTAGCTATTTAGGAAGTTTCGTTGTCAATCTGTAACCAAGAAAAAAAAATGCAAATGAGTACAGCCACTCGGAGAAAAGAGAGGAGAATAACCGGGGAGGCAGCTGATGTTTATGGCTGACAGCTGATGGTCACTCTCTGGTTAATGTGCTAACGAGGTGATAGAATTCCCGACAATAGCGAAAAAGCACTTCACAGTTCCTCCAATACAACAGCTGAATCCTCTCTTCCCTTTACAAAGGGCTCCACAGATGGATAAGCAACAGTTTCGCAATTACTGCCGACCGGTTGGGGTAAGGTGTGGATTGGACTTCATAACAATGTCCTCCGCAGATGCAGGCTCTCCTAAGTGCTGATTTATTGGAGTTCGGCATCTGCTTCATTTGCATGGGGTTAATCTCGACTGGGTAAAGAAGAGAACTCAACTCCCTCGTGACCTGGAAAACAAGGTTTGATATGCAAACGACATCCCCTCAGCCCCCCCGCAAATCCAAACCGTTTCTCCTCTTCAATAAGGTAATTGTTTCTGTTGCTGAAGCATGAAAAAAAAGAGAAAAATTTCATGAAAAAAGAAAGATAATAAATGAGGGTGGGAGAGTCTTCCTGGTGTGGTAATTTTTTAAAGGCAGAAAAAAAGAAGTGGAGCTTCCTCAGCTCAGTAGTCCCACTCTTTTTGAACAACAAGCAGAGCATTGTGCTTTTTTAATGCTGTCTCAGTGGAGTTAATACTTGTTATTTTCTCCCTCTCCTTTCTCTGCCACTCTCTCTCCTTCCACCTCATATTCCCAACGCACCGTCTGCGCTCTTGCATCTGTAATCACAACATTACCTCATTGGGGGCCGCCTTTGTAGCCCGTGTCTGTAGGTGCGCGTGTAGGTGCACGTTTGTGGTGGTGTGTGCATTCTGAGGTTCTGCTGGGGGCTGTGAGGGGGCTTAGCAGCACACTGGCTTTCAATGGGAGCCCGCACCACTGCTCTGCCAGTTCTTATCTCCTCCCATGCAGGAGAGCAGTGGCATCAAGCCGGTGGCTTATTAGAGAGGCAGGGAATGGATCCCAAATACCCCCACCACCCACCACTTACCCAGCACCCACCCCTACACACACACACACGTACCAACGCACACAGACACACAGCGCTGCACGGACCTATGTTTCTATCTGGGCCGGTGGCAGGGCCCATGTGGAGAGAGTATGTCTCGGTACACTGTGAGTGTGTTTATCGCCTTTCCTTTTGTGTTGCTGATGCAAAAATAAATTGCGATTTTGGAGAATGAACAGCAACAGGAGGGGAAAAAAGCTCGCCACTTTATGAAGGCAAGGGAGGCACTCTGTTCTGCTTTAGGGTTGTACTTATAGTGATCAAGCAGAGAGAAGGAGAGCGGGAGCGAGCGAAGCAGAGTAATAAGAAATACATTGTTTTTATATTGTTTTCTCTGACAGACGAGATGGCATCAGCCGCGGTTTTGCTGTTATTTCCGCTGCTGTGGGCTGAGGTGAAGTATTATTTGGGAGGTAAATGAGTGGAATCTGGATATTACAGTTGTTGCTCTATTCTGCTGTTGGTAATGCCTTCATTACAAAGCTGCACCTCAGCCATTATGCCCTGGCAGAGGGATAGTAATCACAGAATGAAAGGCCAGCAGGTCCTTTCAACAGCTACATCAAAAGCCCTTAACACAAACATCCACCATTTACCTGCAATCAAACACAATCTTACTTCATCTATTTCTGCTTCACCCCTCTCCACTTACCCCAGTCATTTCCAAGGCCTTTTTATCCCAAACTGAACAGTGGCAACAGGAGATTAATTCATTTTATTTCATCATGAATACTGGGGTTGAAGGTTGTTTCTGAGACTGTGTATATGAAAGACAAGGTGCACTTGTGTGAGTGTTAGGCCTTGAAACGTGTGTGTATTAATCTTTGACTTCCTATGAACACATTTCCTTTTGGCTTGTGTGTGTGTGTGTGTGTGTGTGTATGCGCGTGTGTGTGCATGTGCAAGTGTAGGAAGATAATATTATGCATTTGCATGCAGTGCTTCAGTGTGGGAGAATGTCATTGATTTATAACCATGATGAAAGGTCAGCTCACCTTATTAAACAACACATAGGTACACTGCTGCATAGTATCGGATAGCCATTAGAAGCCAATCTGTCCGTTCCCACTGTGACTGGTGGAGGCATTAAGGTCTCGCCTTTGAAAGTGAATATAAATCAGCTTTAAATGAGTTTGGAAAACATAACATCTGCATTATCTTGCAAACCAGCTCCAAAATGGTTGTTTATTAAACTATTCTCATATTATTTTCTGATGCTTTTTATCACCCTCTACGCGATGGGTTGTTACCAAGAATTGATTTAACAGTCCGGTGTCGTAACACAAACCAAGTACCGAGTTTTGAAAGTGTAATTGTACTCTCAGAGACAATTTTCACAGTTATCTACAGAGTGGCTTCCAGAGATGTCTCCCGTGTCCACTTATTACCCCTCATTACGGTTTTCGACAGCCAGTGAAAAGTGGACTTCAGGCGCATCTGAGAGTGGATGTTGGTAAGCGCGGATTCTGCTTTTGGCTTACAACACAACCTTTCACTCTCCTTCACTCTACCAATCCATCTCTTCCACACTCTTACCATGTCCTTCTCAATTGTTTTGTCTGATTGGGCGTTGTTTAAACGTAAATCCCCGAAGACTGATTGCCGGCGCTCTCCGGCTCCAACAGAACACCATCTCCTCATCATTGGCTTTGTTGTATCTGGGCATCAGCATGTGTGTGTTGATCGTTCCGGGGGTGAAGGGAGACGGGCCTCACGGAGCTCAGACGTGAGTGTTGAGGATGGCTTTGTACATGTGTGGGCTGGTCTGTGTGAGGGACCAGATACAGTAAGTGTGTACGAGCCGTCTACAGGATGTGCGGGGGAGTGTTTTGCGCTATCTCGGCAGCGGGTGTTTTTTTATGGTTAAACATGTATATGTGTTTGTATTTGCATATACAGTACACACATGTGATAATGATGGTGTCTTTACATAACTGTGTGTGGCATGCATGTATACATCCTTTACCCTCCTCCCCTCTGTAATTTAAAGCTGCTTTTATTCCCATCTGTACGGTCCCAACAGGTGCAAGCTAATGTTCAGAGCAGGAAACAGATGCAGAGAAACTAGATTGGCCGCTGACGGACAGACGGGCAAACCGATATAAAAGAAAACCATCTGGGCCTGCGTTTTGCTCCCCTTCAGCTTTCAGAAGGCTTCAGAACTCTGCCTGTGCCAGTCGCTGCTGGGGTGTGGCCTGGACCGAGAGATGGCACGGAGTGGATGATGAGATGTGGGATTCGGGCGCCGGCCTGGAGCTGCTCTGGAAGGGGAGTAGAAGAAGAGGCACTAGCAGGCCCTGGAGGGGATCCAACAGGCGCTCTCATCCTCTCAACTGTTGCAAAAGGATTGGTGGTTAGTGGGATAATCCACCGGTGTGGACGCTTCAGATAGCTGCCTCCACATTTGAGGAAGGAAGAGAAAAGAATACTGTACCCAAGCAGAACAATGAGAGTCTTAGGCAGGGACTGTACAGTTGCTTAAAGAAAAGGCAGAACTCTGCCAAATTATGTAAACAATTTGAGCACAGGGCCAGGATTTGAATATGCTCACATTTTTTGAATTTGTGAGTGGGTGTTGTTATTTTTTGATTGACTGCTTCATGTATCTGTCATTTCATGCAGATCACCTCGAACCTACATTTCATTTAAATGGTTTCTTCTGTGGTGCAAAGAGCCATATTCCTTTTTAGTCACACAAAAACAGCATTCCTTCCTAACTGCCTCCTTCTCAAAAGAGATTGTCAAAAATGTCATCTTGAAAAGTAATGATTAGAGATTTGCTGTGCTACTGTTAGCATGTGGGAAGATAGGCTGGATTACCCACAATGCCTTATAAACCAAGGCCGTGTATTCATCCTAATCTTTTCACCTGTTCCTCACCCTGATTGTGGACTTAATTTCTAAATGCTGATTTCAAGGCTTGGTTTAGCAATGTTTTTTTAAAACTGGCATTCAATGAAATGACTGCTGCGATGTGGGAGTCAACAACAGCTCAGTGTATCTAGAGATTTTAAGTTGCTATTCTGAATTTAAAAGTATGCAGTCCAACAGCTCTTCATCTCACAACCCATCGACTATTGTCTAATGTTGAACTAGGAGGCACCGGACAATATTTTGGAAATAACAGTGTAGACAGCTGAAATCCGGGCCATCTTCCGTTTGCTGTGCAGCTGATGATAAGTGGATTTTTTTTTCCATTCTTTGCGATACTTTTTGAAGGTGTTTTAGGGTCCAGATGACATTCTGCTAAACTCTATTAACCAATATTTCCATATGAATGCATCTTTTGTACTCCACATGGACCTGCGGGAAACCAAAGCCTGCTCAAACATGATCGGTCAAATTAGCATTGGAAACCAGAAGGCTTCCAACCCCCAAATCTTGTCCCTAGCCTACACATTTTGCATATTCAACTTAGGGCTGAGCAGTTAACCAAAAATGTATCGAAACCAACATTTATAACATTAATGACGACTTCATTTTGCTCATGCCCATTAATTCGGTTAATACTTCCCTTGAAGTTTACTTTGTAATTATTTGATTCGCTCTGGACTTTAGGAAGCAAGTATTTAAACACATTGAAAAAAAGTCCAACATTTTGCTTGCACATAGTTGAAATGTCACACACAACTGTCCCAACACAACACAAGACATGACTTGATGTGACATGCAAAGCCAGGACATCAGGGTTAAAGTGGCCAGAACGATCTGGATTCATGATTCAACATTATCGATTAATAACTAAATACATGTGGTCATCAGTTTGTGTGAAGAGCGACAGAGACGAGCAGACACACACACACACACACACATACGCACACTCCTGCAGACAGGAGAGAAGTTTTTCACTCAGATTATGATGCAACGCTGTGTTTGAACTTGTTCCAGAAGAAGCGACGCCTCTTTCATCCAGGAAGATAAATTAGAATTCAGCAGGTTTTTATAAAGATCAGTTCTACGTGTGAGTGATTAAAAAACATCAGAGGAGCAGAGACTCTTGTTGATCGGAGCTGAGTAATGCGCCTCCTGCAGTGGGGGCTGGGTGTCAGATCACGATCCCGGAGGTGGGAGGGGCAGGGGGGGTTGGCATTAAATAATCCTTCATTAATCATAAACGAGGTAAAAGTTTGAAATAATCGTGATTATTGATTTGAAATCACATCGCCTCGCCCCTGAGTCACATGCAGAATGTGTTTTTGTAGCTCTCATCTACTGTATCTCCTAATAGAAGAATCTGGCCTGGAACCTTCAGTACTTGTGTGTGTTGATGGCACCATTGTTGCTTTCATCTTCTCCACTGCCTTTGTTAGCACATTGTTGTGTTTATTGGTGCTTTACTGCCACCAAATGTCGACCAGTGCGGTTGTGTGAAACCGACAGCAGGATGTGAATCCTGCTGCCTGCGTGTTGGTGCATGCAAATTTGAGCCGTAGAAAATAATTCCATAGTGCAAGTAATGGTCAAACACTCAACAGGTCATTTTTAATAAGCAAATAGGACATGTTGTGTGAATGGACCCTTTGGTCAAACATCACATTCATTTAAATCTTTCTTCCACCTTTTCAAATGTGTCGTCCTTGGCTGGTGGATTTTTTAATCTCTCTATTTATCCCTCTGCCTAGTTACCGAGTTCATTTGATGCCATATCTGTTCAAGGGCACCACTAGATAATGTTCTACACCCTGTACGCGGCAGATGGGAACCATCCAGGGTGGCATCGCGCCCATTTCCACAGGGTCATCCCGACCATTAGACCAGCAACATCAGGTGACTGCTGGTGGGAAATCTCCACAGAGTGTTCAAGGAATGCAGGGATGAGCCAAGATGCTTCAGCGTGCGCCAGCTAACTGGGACTGGCAGCAAAGGTGTTTAGAAATGAACTCGGGAGATATCGGATTCCTCGAAGGGAGCTGAAACACATTAAAGAAGTAAAAAAAGAAAAAGAAATCCTTGGATGAAATGTGAGGTTTGAGATGGCACTTCTGCATCCAGCAGAGAAAACAATTAAGAGCTGCTCTCTTCCTGCACATGGCCGCTCTGTACCTCGGCGGCCTTACAGGGCTCAAACATAAAATTTAAGATGAAACATGTGTTTTTCAAAATTTCCAGCCACGATTCATGGTTTTTACATTCAAACTATCATGTGTTTCCAAGTAGCAGCGTTTGAAGTCGAGCCTTGGCAGTAAAGACCTTTTCTTCCAGCGAACATTTCGACTTGTCATACGGCGAGAAGCACAGGTGTAACTAATAACTGTAATAATGATGGCTCTACTCCATTTTGGTGTTCAAGTCGCCGCGCTCGGTAACCAGGCGCAGGCACGGAGAAATGAAATGCAGGGCACCAGGCAAGTTATTAGTTACACCTTTGTATGAAGAGTTAAAATGTATTACTCTGTGTAATGTCTCAAAATAGGGACGGTGCCCTGATAACATTTTAGAGGATATTACCTTCTGTTTCGCAAATACAATCCTTATAAGTACCACGCATTTTCATAAAATATTTTAGGAGACGTATTGTTCTTTTTCAGTTTCTCTTTACTCTAGTGTGTTGTGGGTTTTTGTGTTTGTAAAAGGTATGCAAAGTTAAAAAGCCCAAAATCTGTAAAGGGAGTTCATCTCCCCCCCTCAGTGGTAGATTCCCCAGAAGTATATCAGCATAATGGCCTCCTAATTAAGACTTCAAGACTATTTGCCATGTGCACAACAATTACATAAACTCTTGGGTCACAGGCTCCTTCTTGCCATGCTCCAAAAATAATTTGAGCACAATTAAAAAAAACTAATTTTGAATACTACAGCTACAATCAAATAAAACAAAACTACAGTAATAAAGGGAAATATAATACAAAAAAACATTATAAACTAAATAAAATCTAGGTAGAAGAAGAACTGGGGTCAATATTTCCAACACACAAACCGGTGAGGCCCAGCTGGCCAATGGCAGACTGGGCTTTATCGGGGGCTAAACCCAGTGTTTCAGACAGAGGCTGAGAAGAGGTGCTACAGCACTTGACAGTTTGAGGAAAGTGATGTGTTTTCTGAACAGTAGAGCATGTAAGCATTACTTTCCAAGTAATAACACAATTTAAAATATCAGCATAATAGTCTGATATTACCCACTTATTAAAATATGGCTTTATATCATCTCATTGTTGTGTGCAGATATGATTTATCCATAACTCCATCACTTTTTTAATTATTTTTCTCAATTACATAATAAACTCTTTTAATTCTACGATAGTTTATTACAATTGTCCATTTGCACATGACCTAGCACCTTGTGATTACTCCATTTAATCAGATCTTATTAAGTCTGACATCACTGGTAACCCACCATATGGATCTTCCTATGAAGAACTGAGGTTCAGTTTGCTATTGCCCCAAAACTCAGAGAAAAATTGCAGATGACAGCTCAGTGGAAGCTGAGGCCCTGGTCAGGTTGCACATAATCATTTAATTAAGTTGGGCAACACGTTAAAAGTCTTTCTTTTTTTTTTTTACTGATGGCTGGGTAACTGTTGAGTGTGGCGTGTTATATTGCTTTCATACGTCATTTACGGCTCAGTTGCACATTTCCACAAAATATGTATGTCCTAAATAGATATGCCAATTACCCTAATGGAAACCAGGAAGCGTGACCGCTTCAATTAGCGGGCCTGTTCCCGTTTCATTTTTCCTGCAACACCTCACAGAGTTCGGTGATGAAACACAATGCATTGTGCCGGTTATATGTTGCCCATTCCGCAGCTGGGAATTGAATGCTCCTTTCGCCTCAACCTGATCTGACACTACAACAGGCTGATGTTTCCAACAACACATCAGATTACACAAAGACTGTTTGAAAATGCATGGTTCTGTGTATCTCCAACATTTTGGTGCCGGTGTAATTGCAAACAACATTACGTGATTGAAACACCAGACCTCTGCCTCAGTAGACATGGTCACAGTCTGGTGACTGTACTCTATATATATATAGCGGATCAAAGTTTCTGCTGTTTGTGATTGTGTGCTTGTACGATGAAGTACGTGTTCACAAGCAGACACACATTCACACACTAGTAAACACATCTTTGGCTTTTCTTTGCATTCAGCCGTCAGCGGTCACATGTAACAACACCACAAGAGAGAATCTGGCTGCAATTTAAAAATGTGGCCATATATGAGGAATGTGCATTTGTCTTCTACGGTCCACCAGTGTTTTTCTTCCCTCCAACAAGAGCCGGTGATTCTCTCTCCATCTCGCGCTTGTGGCTAATTTACTGGCTTGTTAGTGGGGAGGCTCCTGCACCTCAAACTATTTCACTTAGGGGCAACCAAAATGTATTCCTTGTTTTTCTTTAGCTCTGGATATGTAGCAATTATGGACAGGAGGGACTCGCAGGTTTTCCTAATCATGAGCTGTGCTAAACTGAAATAAACGCGTCCGCTGCTCCTTTATTTTTGAGGCTGTGTTTTCACGAGGAAACTAGATTTGGAAGCCTGCCCGTTTCCATTCTCCTCTTTCCGCGAGTCGACTGGCTATTACGACTGTCACTCATTTTCCGACATAAAGGGGTCTCATTTGAAAAGGCTGAATGCAAATCTCATATCTTACATGAAACAGTCTTGATTTATTTTCTCTGAGCTTTTCTTCCTAAGTCTTCAGACAATCTCTCAACGCGCTGCCCGCACCCCCCTCCACACCCCCCCTCCCGGCTGGAATCATGCCTTTCAACATCCAGTCAAAGGAATGGGGAAGTGCTCTGTGGACGCTTGCCACGGACCTCCAGCACCTAAGCCCCCCCTCGACACCCACCCACCTGCCTCTTTTTCCTCTTCCTCCAGTCGATATCTGCCCACAGCAGGTGCCGAGTCCAGCCCACAGATAGCGGTGATATTAAAAAAGGGGGAAAGTATTGGGAACTCCATTTAGAGTCTGTGCACATAACTGTCATTCGTCTTATTCGGTGCAAAGCAGGATGACACACCTTATTATCAGCAGCTGCTGTGTCTGTGTTGGCGGATGCCTTTTTCTTTTTTTTTGTGACTGTCTGAGAGATGTAAAGGTGGAGTATTCGTCCCAGACTCTATTACTCTACAAATACTGCGACAGAATAAACAGATCCAAACTTTAAAGGTGTCTGTCTGGCTGATGTGTAGGATGCATCTCTCAGTTCTTTTGCATCTCTCAGTTCTTTGCACTGGCAGAGAATAGCCCCCTCGGTGCTCTGACTGTGTGCTGGGTTGATGACATGTGCTAACACACTGTCTGAAACTGCCATCACAAGGAAGTTGGGATGCTTTGCTTCCTGCGGGATGGCAGCGGAGGACACATAGTGCACCGGTGCCAGACAAGGCAGTGGGGGCCACCACTGAGGCAGCTGTGACCTTGCAAACAGAAGCCTAGAGTCGGAGCCAAAACCTCACCCTTCTTCCCCATGGTGAGCTACAGTGTGCCAGCAACGCCAGGTGCCGCTCCAGAAGTTTTTGTGGAGGCCGGGATGAGGCTGCTGGGGTGGTTTCACGTTAGAATCCAAAGCACAGGAAAGACAATATTGACTGATTTTTGGTGGGTTGGTAGTTCAGTGATTTGCAGATTTTCTATAGACATCTGTTGACTCAACAGTACTTGACGAAATCCTCTTGGCTCACGTAGTAAAGCGTGCATAATGCACATTCAAATTTGTTATTCAAATGTCAGAAACTGATTAATATCCGTCTTGTTCAACAATGTTCTGTATGGTCATCCTTTGTCTATTCATTTTCGAGACGCGTTTCCCATTAAATTATAGTTAAATCAAAGAATTGAAATTCAGAACTTTTTACCCAAGCCACTCGGGCATTGTCTTCAAGCCAATTTCTCCAGTGGCAGGGTGATGTTCATTTGGAGCTCGTATCCCACAGCTTCAGCCTTGAGATCTCCATAATCACCAAGCCCCCCACTGTGAGAAGATTATCAAAGAATGCATGTAGCAAGTCATCTTCCACCACAGACTCCTCGAGGCTAAGTGGGAAAACATGCATACATCAAGTAAAACATTGCTGAACATAATTAGCTACCTTATCCCAGTGGTCACTGAAACTGTTAAATCAATAGCAACATTTTTTTAAAACAAGCAGAGAACACGCAGTACCAGTGCCTAAGTGCATGCTCTTTGAAAAACAGGTAGGCAACACAGAAGCAGCTTTCAGACATCTTTCCCTAAAATCTTCCGGAGGGGTTTTATGTGAGAACTAATATGTTGTACTTAACATTTTCCAGAACTGTTCCTGCCAACCCCCTAGTAAATACACAGAAAGTAAGTGGCTTGACAGTTCTCACATTCGACCAGTTGCAAAAAAACATACAGGTAGAAGACCCTTTTGTTGGAAAAACAAAATTTCCACAAAATAAATTACACATTTGCTGTGTCTCAATTTAGGGGCTGCATCCTGCGGCGGACCCGTTATACGCAGCCACGTCAGCCAAACCGAAATAAGAAAGTCTTGTCTACCTTTTGCGTCACCAGCTTTTCCCGCCTTCACAGTTGTTGCCTAGCAACAAAGCTACGGACGCAAATGTCCTTGGTTGATTCAAAATGTTGAAAACATGTTTTTTCTCAAACTGTTTACCGTTAGCTGTTTGGTTCAGTACTTATATTTAAAAATAAATTCTCCTGACGTTTTGGCGACCATTACCTCTTTGAAAAACAGTTTGTCACTGAAGTGCAATGAATCATGGGATGAGTTGGTCCGGAAGGGGCTGGAAGAGCCTTTGAATTTGGTCTACAAATGCAGCCGATGAAGGATGTCCTTCCTCCTGCATGCTCTGCCCAGGTACCGCCCCTTTTCTGAGGGTTCTGGACATTATCCTGCTGCTGTGAACATGTCTGACCCAGACAATCTCCTGCTGTGGTTCTCAGTGAAAAGCAAACTCCATAAAACATCCAGGCCCAATTATCCAGACCTTTCCTGTAGTTCACATGTAAAAAAAAATTCTGATTTGTCCATTTGAGTTGTAATTTATGTTATCTTTGCTGCATGAGGAAGCTGAAGATATGGTTCATGTGGATCCACAGCTGCTCTATTTGTGGAGAGTTCCTCCAGACTGGGAGGCAAACCTGGTCCCCGAGCTGCAATTGTGGTTTCAGGGGTAATGCTCTGCAGACTCCCACCCAATAAAGTCTGCTTTCAGAGAGGTCCGGAGCATAGCTTTCATACGTGCTCACTGTTTAGCACATGGTTTGTGCCGTTTCTAACTTTTCTAGCTCGTCAGCATTGCTCCGTTTTCATAATGTTACAATTAGCTTTGGTTAAATGCCGTGTGAGGGCATGTGAAGGAGTAACCGAGGAGACATGTAAAGGTTGATAAATACACTAAGAGATCTTGAGGTCTTTTCGCTCTGTTTTCAATTTCCTTCCCCACATTCTCCCACATGAAATGGAATAACCTTCACTGCTTATATAACCTTCTGCATTTGATTACCATATTAACGTCCTTAACAGCATGAAGCTAATTTGTGAGCTATGGATGTCTTTGGAGAAGGTCACAGTAATGAAGTGTACACCAAGAACATGACTTCAGCTTCACTTATTAAACATTTGCTAATTGTTTATATTTTGCGTGATTGGAAATTATAATAAGAAAAGAATGCTCTGGACATAATGTGCAGTACCTGTGGCTCACGTCTCTTCTTATAGACTAACCCGCCCCTCTTTCCACCACTGATGTTTCTAGTTATCTCCTCTGACACACGATACTCTGGCAATTTCACCTTGTTATAGTTAAGAGATGGTTTGATGGTAGAACCATGTTTTCTGGGGTGGTTCTCTGCTAATTGTCTGGCTAACGGCCTGAACAGAATAATTCTGAGGTAATGCAGGAAAACCATCAGAAATAAAAATGTTAATTGGATTTTGTTCATACATTCACAGTGCATACCTTTGTCAGAAGAGATTATATCATTTAAAATCACCTCATTTTCCAACTTGTGATGTAAAACAGACAAGAGTTCAGCCATGTGTTTCTGTGACACTATGCTCTGGCACAATGGTGCTTTGAACTAAATTCTAACATCTGCATATGCTAACATGCTGATGTGAAGGACAGTGGGTATGATGTTCACGATGTTATTAAATACAGTAAGTTTTACCATGCCAAGAGTTACTAACTAGCCCAAAACACAAAGTACACTTGACTTAAGAATATTGAAGTTGTTGTAAGTGAATCACCAGAATCATTTGGATTCATCTTCTGTGGACCACGCATGTCTGTACCATGTAAGTGAATGCATTCAACAGTTAAGATACACTGCCGTCCATACTGTGAGGCATACTGGAAACATAGATATAAATATCAAATGGGTAGAGTCTCTCAATTATTACCTCTTCAAGGAAGGTTATGTTTTTGCTTCTGCTTGTTTGTTTGTCTAATTTTCAGCAGGATTGTAGAAAAACACTGAATGGAGCTCCATGAAACTTGGTGGAAGGGTAGAACATGGACCAAGAAAGAACTTGTGATCATTTTGGGGGTGATTTGGTTAAAGGGGCAGATCCAAGATTGTTTTTTAATCTTCCTGTAACTTTGCAAAAAGTTCACCAATTTTCCGGGGAATAATGCATGGATCTTAATAAAACATCTGGCATATTCAGGGGTCTCATAATGATCAGTGTGTGAAATTTGGTGCGGTTCCAAAATAAAGATCCAGATCTAGCAGATTTAAAGGTGCTGTAGTAATGGGATTGTCGGGCCATAGTTTCCTCTGTTTTCTCAGTGAGTGTAGAGTTTTTTGTAGTTTTTTGTTTAAACTGGTTTAGATGCATGGTGAATCAACTTCCTGTTGATGTTTATCACTGTACTTTGTGGTGCCTTTGAACTGTATTGAACTATAACATTATGGGCGTTTGTCTCAGTATAATGCAATATAATTTAACAGCACCACAAACAGCCTCCAAAAGGAAGAAATAAGTTGAATCAGTGCCTCTGAAAACATTTATAACCTCATAAAATTCGTACGAAGAGTCAAAGTGGGAATGTTGTCGAAGTACATTTGTGTTGACTGGGTGAACCTAATTAACTGACAGCTAAATTTAATATTGTAATTTCCTAAAGATTTATTTACAACCCAAATGCTCACATAATCTGTCTAGAATGTGAACAGCAGTAACACATACTCAGGAATCAGCTGTCAAATTAACAAAGTCAGATCAAGTAAGTTGACGTAACAAGCTGTATGCACAGACAGAGATGATGCAATCAAACGTACATAAATTCTAGCAAGATGATGGGAAAAGCAGAGTAATTACAGAGGCTCCTTTTCATGTTGTGGCGACAGTGAAATAAAGAATCATGCCACAGAGAGCATGTGCGCTCATTTCAAAATCGCCCATGTGACACAAAGCGAGATAAGAGCAGAGAGAGTGAGCCGGGGAGTCGGAAAGGACCAGAGAGAGGACGTCCTTTTTAAACTCATCTTCAGTAAGAAACGCCACGATGTCTGGGTGCAGCCACCTGCACACAGAGGGCAGGCTGCCACTGTTTCACTGGGCGCTGCACGCACACCCCAGCGGGCTTCCAGATAGCGGCTAAAGAGCTTATTTCCCAAATCTCTTTATCCTTTCTAGAACTGTGAGACGTTGACAGAAAGTCAGTTAACTCTAGCCAGTGGCAGCTGCATGGGTTTTGCATAATTAATTATTTATACGGAGCCAGACATAGTAATTACCATCCAGATGAATATGATATTCTAATCAGGCAGGCTTTAATTTTAATTGCCCTCCAGCATCTAACTGTCAGTGCTGGCCTGGCTTGATAAAGTGGAGAGTCTCTAAACACCATTAGACATCTGCTCTGAGAGCATCGCCTCCACTACCCACCATCCCCGCCATCCGCCATAAAAATCAATACAGGACCAGGGTGTGTGCGTGCATGTGATCTTGCTCATTTTTCTATGGAAAGCCATTTTTCGTCAATGACAAAACCAGAGCAGGGCTCCAAGCCATGGTGCCCCCCCCCACCTCCCCGATGATTGATGAGTCCTCCCGGATTTGTGTGTTCCTTTTATTTTCCTCCTTTTTTTTTAAGAGAATTTGGAGGCTCAGCTCAAAATATTGCACAGAAAAAAAGCTTGTGATGATTCTTTTTTTTAATGTTCTTCTCAATGACAGGTGCAATGGAAGGAGTGATTTGCAAAAATTTGTTTCCAGGCAAATTATACCGTGTGCAGTTTGTCTCCAGTAGAGACAGTAATTTTCTGATTTAGTGTGATGATTAGAGTGGCTTATTAATATTAATGATGAATTCATATGAAACAAAATCTACATTTTCATGGTGGATGTAGATGCAAGATATTTCTATTTATACGTGTGCCTCACCAATTTTTTTAAGGTTTGTGAATTTCACGTTTACTGGTGCCCAGCTCTCTGATACCACTTGACAGATCTCGCTGCAGCAGGCGCCATAATCCCAACAGCTGTTACCATGGCAAAAGTTGTTTTGGGGGGTTGGGGGTCTTAACAGTTTCCAACCACAACTCCAATAGAAACACATTATCGCACATTTCACAGACATCTTAAAGTTAACGCCTGGGCCAGATGTGGGGATTGAATGGCTTGCACTAATTGCAGATGCTTACAGTATGCGATGAAATGTGAATTTTGACATATTATACTTTTGAAAGGAATCTCTCGCCGTTTATCACCTCCTGGCAGCAAAAGCCTCTCTTAACTGGGGGTGATAAATAAGCATCTTGATTCAGCATTACGTGCTCTGCTCTTCCAGGTGGCTTTTTTTGTGCATCCTCAGCTATTGGTCATAGTCAATAAACAGACATGCACAGTACATGTGTATATGAACAGCTGATTTGTGGAAAACGCACAAGTTCTGGGATATGATTTTACATTAGGCCGCACGCCACGCGGCTCTGTGCACGTGCGCCCGGTGTTGCGTTAAGCCTTCCACCTGCAGTGCTACACGGAGATGAACTGTGTGGAAATGAAAACACTTAAACTTCCTTGACACAATCTGGAAGTGGCAAGGCAACATATGGAATCCACAGTTATTATGGCTCTGCACCTCAAGTGAGAAGATGGATAGCTTCACAGATGTGCCTGACAGACTGATAAACCCACTGGTCTCACCAGTTTGGTGCATTTCCCAAAGCACCAGGTGAAAATGAGCGAGAGCGGTTCACTCATACAACGTGCAACAACTTATTTTATCCCCCTTTTGTCTCTTTTAAAAAGTTTCCAGACGAAGTGTTTATCGTTTCCAGCTAAAATGGAACGGTAACTGCCGGAACTTGCAGGTATATTTCAGTCCTTCAAAAACCCTTGGTTCTCACCTAAACCTCCCATTGTTTCTCATCATCATTGTGCATTCACGGAGCGGAGCACATTCCTCCATGCAGCTTGGCTCAAGTATTTTTTGATCTCCACACATTGCAACTGAGGTGAAGGGAAGTAAGGTCCTCAGATGTCTGTGGCTCCTCATGCCCAAAGTTTGAATTTCATTAAAGACCCTCTCTGCTCCCTCGGCTGCCAGGAACAAAGCGTGAGCCGGACTCAATGGTTATCCTGCCTGCGAGGCGCTGGTGTCAAAGGTCACTCGTCGCCAGCAGATGAATCCTGTGGTTGGGGTGGCAGAGGCTATGATGGAGAGGAGAGGAAGACAGAGGAGCTCTTTTTCTCAGGTTATCCAGGGAGAATCTAATGAGGAGGATTGGAGGAGAGAGGAGCCGTGCTGCTGCTCGGGCGGAGACAAGAGGCGAGCGGCAGGAAAACTTCAATACAGAGCGCAACAGCGAGGATGATGGTGTGGAGAGGGGGAAAACTCTAATGCGTTACATGAAAAGAAAAGGAGAGTGAGACATAAGGCACAATCAGAGGTTGCATTCTATGGTGTTGCGTGAGAGCCACTCAGTGCCTGAGGACAAGCCCAAGGCTAATAAAGCTGAAAGTTGGTAGACGTTCTGACCTTGCTTTGGAAAAGCAGAACCCTAATAAGGACACACGGAAAAAAAAACTTTGCTGTTTCTCTCCAGAGCAAACACTCTCTCCATCCCTGTTTCATACACTCCTCTCATTATAGCACAGAATGGAAGAGGAATCTATAGGCAGCCTAATGAAGGCGACCGTTGGATCGGTTACATTAAAAGGAGGGATTAGACAGTGTCTGACACGGAAACTGACTTTGAACATGTTCGCAGCGCATGATTAGTAATAGACTGTGAAATTTCTAACTCAATTATAAGAGGCTTTCATAGTAATAGGATTTTAGAATGTGAGAGCATCAGTGATTTCCGTTTCATCTGTCAAACACTGCTTTGGAAGCATGTTACACTTAGTTATATGGTGAAAGAAAAATAATTTAAACGTGTAATGTTTAAGTGGTTTCATGACTTTTACTCCTACTTTAACACTGATATCTGCTTTTATGCCATGAAAGCGCTACAAAGTTTCTCGATCCACTGGGGTATTTCTTTATTTTATTTTTTTGAATTTCAGTTTTTAATGTGACCGGTTTTTCAAAGCAGATCAGATGTAGACATGGAGTGAGGAGTGTTTGGATTATTGCTTGCCCTCTTCTCTACTTTGATTTTACATAAAAGTATTTGGTAAATATACGGTTCTGCGACTACAAGGGGTTGTTTCTTCGAAGTAGAGTCAGCGGAGTTCGCAATTTCCTTCCAATTTCATTAAACAAGTAATTATCTCTCCCATACATTCATTTAATGAAACCTAATATGCATTTTCGTATGGTGAAAAGACATAAAGGGCCTGTCCACATGTGGGAATCGAAGGGAGGAAATTAACCTTTACTCCCCCTTTTCAGTCATGTGTGGAACGGAAACAGTTTTCTCCATGCTGTGCTGGTTTTTCGCAGCAGAATGTAGATTATTAGGTGGACCCAGCTGGCCTGGAGCCGGCTGCATCAGAAACTTTGGCGAGTAGTCGTCATAGTAGCAGCGAGTCTTCCTGGGGTGTGTGTTTTTCTCTTCAGGCTCAGTCAGTCGGAGCACTTTTTGGACCCCTGGAGATAAAAATAACTTCCACCATGCCCTAACACTGAAGATAATTTCTGCCATGATGTTTTTATAACGAGGCAAGGGATTAGGGTTTCGTTGGGGCTTTCCTTCGTGAATTCGAGATTAACAACAAGGTCTGTCTGCACAACCAATTTAGAGGCGAGATTCGAAGCCGCCCCGATACATCTGAGGATATCTCCGGGTGCAATATTGAAGTGTTATCAGTGGGACAGAGACGGAGTGGGAGAGGGAAAGCATCAGTCAAGCAAGTGACCACTAGGCTGTTCATGCAAGTGAATCCGGTTGTGTCGTCATTACATGCGTGTCAGAGTTTATTTCTGCGAGACCTTTTAACACAGCCTACTGAACATGCCAGAGCAAATCCCTGTGAATTGGCCCAGCGCTCCAGCATTAATCTGAGGCAGGGGGTGACCATCCACAGTCTAAATTGAGCCCTCAGAGACCGTTCACCCAGAGAGAAAGCGTTTGTTAGCGAGCTGCAGGGACCAGGGGAAGGTACTGCGTGCCCCCCCCCAGTCCAACAGCTCGTGCTGCTGGTGATGAGATAAGGGCTATCAGCTGCCTGGCTCCGCTGAGAGGAAGTGCTGCATGTTGATGCTAAGAGTAGCGGTGGCGGTGGCGGCGGCGGCAGCAGCGGCGGCGGCAGACCCTCCCGACAGGCGCAGGGATTTAAACAAGAGCTCAGGCAGCCATCAAAAGGCCAATTCTGGAGCCAATATAAGTGGAATGCCAATGGAAAGCGTTCCAAAGATTCATGGCACTGATGCGGTCATTTGTGCCAAAAAAATATCCATAGAGAGATACTTAATCACCCTATAGTTAATTCCAATGGATTTACAGTAAGTGCATTTTTTAGTTGTGTTGTTCTGCATTGTATTAAGCGTTGCTCTCTTTTGTTCCGAGTCACCTAACAAGGCCATAAATCAGCGGGACTACAAACCAGCATTTGATTAACCGTACCTCATAGTTAAAAACACAACTAATTTTGTCCCCAGTAGTTAACATTATTGTTTCAACCCTCAGTAACTTTCTTTATTTCCCCGCTGTAGCTTTCAGGAGAACAAGCGATTGCTAATCATTCCAATTTGCATATGGAGATAAGTCTAATATGGTTGCTGGCTAATCCCCTCCCTCTCTAAGTGCTGGATAACAGACCATTTTTAGCTTTTAATCCATTAATGAAATTTGTTTGCTCATTGACTTGAATCATCACCATAATTATAAGGATGAATTTATCATTTCAAGCTTTTCCAAATGTCGGGTATTGTGCGTGCCATTTGCATATATGAATTAATGACAGTGATGTGTCATTAATTGATATGATTTTTCACCATCATTACAGTGCAAGCCAGACTCATGAGTGCCTTAATAAGATGTGAGGCATTAAGGTGAACATTTCGATAAATACAACAAATGACTAATATTTGCGGGCAAGTTTTCACGATTTCATAATTTGACCGAATATTTTAGATTGTGAACAATTTAAGTATTTATTCATGTACAGTTCTTCAAGTGATTTGCATGAAATATAAAAGGGAGAGCTATCTCATAATTTATGCATATGGTGACCCATTACCCTGACATGAACACATCTCACACTCTCACGGAGGAGAGGCGAAGGTGCATTCAAAATTACGGCGGCCCAGACCTTCATCTGACATACTTAAACGCCCAGCAATTTTACTGGTCAGCACTTTGAAATCATTTACCATTGTTTAGTGTCTAATGCACGTATTAATTATGCATGCCGGTTAAGATGTACGCACCTTTCTGTGGCCCTTTCAAATCTCCCAGAACATATTTTTAGCCGCCGTCATTGATTGCACGCGGCTTTTTCCGCAAGACCCACCACTGGCAATTTGCAGTTGCAACATTTTGGAAACTTTGCGCGGTTTGTTTGGTACAGTGCACCGTCCCCTGTGTCCTGATTTAGACAGAGAAAAGCACTCGCTCGGTGAATTCAGACGGATCTTTTTTGGCTCCTGTTGTCAGTGGTGGATGCCGGAGGTTTGTGAAAAAAAAAGGAAAGGAGGCTGCCCAGTAGCTGCGGATCACAAACACTGAAGTAGTCATTGCACACAAACCACTGTCAGTTCTCATCACTCCCGAGGACCCCGAGGGCTGGACTGTGCATGTGAGTGAGGTGCTTACTCTGTGTTCCTCATTCCTGATAGCCACCCTTGAGGCACCTTTCATCCGGAGATGTGCTCCCTGCTATTTTCAGCCCCTCTATATATGTGAGGAGCCGGAGCCATCAAGACGCACTAGATTGGAAAACCTGAGAGTGGCATCAAATAAATCTAAGGCATTTCCCCCCCACATATTACGCCTGCTTCAACTGACCAGCCAGCACAGCATCTAGTTAATAAAGAGTTTCCACTGTGATGACTCTTGGGAGAGAGACAGGAAAAACAAAACATATCATCCAGTTCCACAGTCTGCGTTTGGAATTTTATGTCGAAACCACAGGGGATGAGGAAAATACAGTTTTTGCTGCATACCTGATGAGAACAAAATGTGTGGCGTGATTCTTTTTCTTTTTCCAGGGACTGACTAAAAGCTATTATTTTCACACAATAATCATTTCAATAGTACAGGACATGTTTACGAAAGCCTGCTGTATGTTCACCAGTGCTATGATTTTGTTTCCCCTCCCTCCGTCGTTCGCCCACCGGAGAGAGATAATCCTGCTGAATGATTAACATTCTGAGCCGCTCCGTTTGAGTGGGACGAGTTCGGAATCCTTGAACCTGAAATTCAAAGGCCATCAGGTGTTGCTAATGTGTTTCCAATTTCCCTCCCGTCATCTTAATGCAACCCGCTGAAAAACTGCATCAATATTACAGCGCGCCGGGCTTTTCGCCACAATGCTGCCTGTAAGCGTACAAGACAGCTTTCACATCTGATTATGACCCCTCATAAGCAGCGACTGGCGTATCTCTCCAACTCTTGCCCCTAAACATCGCTTAGGGCAACAGAGGCGGTCATATGGCCCCAATCTCTCCATGTCAGAGTGGCAGGAGGGTAATCGCTGGTGACAGAACTGCCCGTCTGAGTAGCTCTCGCTCTCTCTCTGTGTGCGCTCGTATGTATTTGTGTGTGTGTGTGTGTGTGTGATTCACTGTCGGTCTGAGTGGCCACGGTGGCAGATGTGGATATTTCTCCATCTCCCCAATAGGCCTCGGGTCTATTGCCTCTCCTCCAACCCTTCTTCCTCATCGCCGTGTGACCCCCTGCCATTCACCTGGGACCGCAAGGAGAAATGATGAGCTTCTTGTCCCAAGGCTGCCTGGGGGGGGATCCTGGGATACGGTGGCAGTGTCACGCGAGCCATCCAGACTTCTGGGAGAATCGAGCCACTGACACGCAGACAAAGCAGCGGCCGGGCTCTTTGTTACACGTGGATGTGCGCCTGTGCATTTGTGTGTGTTTGTAATCATGTCATATATGAAACATGAATGACAGAGGTGGCCGGTGTCACAGGGGAGAACCCCCTTCATTCTTCCTGCTTTGAAACCACACACAAACACGCCGTTCACACGCGCACACTGTCCAACACACTGGCATTCAGAGGCACCTTGAGGATTGAAATGCTTATCCATTCCCTCTCCTTTTATTCCATTCAATCTTACCACTGCACATTCTGCTTTGGATTCATTTTGCAGCTTCCTTTCTTATTGATGAAAAAATCTGTCTGTGTCACTCTTTTGAATTTTCCCCTTTTCAGATCTAACCGTGGCATTGCTTAATAACTGAACCCTGAACAAAGAGCTCTTCTGCCTGTCTGAGGCTCCTTCACTCTCTCTCTCTCTCTCACTCTCTCTATCACACAACAGGAATTCGGAGCTGGAATATATACTACAATCACGGGCCTGTAATGTCGTGGACTCGCTATTCTAACATTTAAAAATGAATGGAAAATTCTTTTAAAATAAGAAATGTCTCTGAGGTTATTCTCCTCATAAAAAAAGGTTTCTTCCTTTAGAAGCGTATATATTTTGAGTTGGAATCAAACAGCTGCATTGTCTTTCACAGCCTTGAAACCATCAGCAGCATGTCCGTATAGTCCTGGAGATACTGTAACTAAAAGGATACGCTTGCTGCCTTCCTCCTCATCTGCATAACAATAGCAGGATACAATAAGCAAATTTATGACCATGTCTGACAGTTTTTAAACCACAAATTCAATACTATGTACTGAAGACAGGAAAAAGAAAGAGCAAGGAGGGCGAGGGTGGGGGTAAGTCGAAACAGAGAGAGAAAAAACAGATGGACAGAGAGATGTGTGTTCGGTGTAGAGGTGGGGGGGTGGGAGTGGTTGGATGTGCTTCATTATTTTGGAGCTCGGTTTTATTCTTAGCTTGTAGGACAACCGCCAGGTTTAGGTGAACTCCAAATTTCAAACGTGAGGCTACCACACAGCCTCGGGGCGAACACGCTGCAATCCCCACCTCTCACTGCCCCCCCCCCCCCCCCATGAATTGTTTACATTCAAAACACCGAGACAGCGCTACAACAAACTTTCTCCCCCAATATTCATACGCTGCTTGTCACGCTCCTGTCACACACTCCTCACACAGATGAATGTAATATTAATCCTCTCGCCACCCCTCCCCCTGGCTCGTCCCGATCACCCCGCCCCCCCCCCCCCCTCCCCTTTACACACTGCCGTGACGCCTATATTTTTCCTCGTTGGCCCCGGTCCAACTGCGCTGTCAGACCCAGGCCTCATCTCAGTCCCATGTCCGTTGACGCATGAGCCCGGTGCGAAGCGTTTGTTGCGTGGCATCTGCCAAACGCTGATGGCCTGTCAGGCTCCTCTCTCTCTCTGTCTGTCAGTGAGTAATTGGCACACGTACAGTATGTGCAGACACGTGCAGGTGGCTTTCTGTCCGTGCGGTGGTACCTTCCGTCCCCCCACTTCAGGACCCCCAAGGGGCCAGTTTAAGCAGCGGTCCTGCGGCGGCAGCCTGCTCCGTGTATATTATGGGCAATATCCTGCACTCCTTCACAAACTTTAAGTGCCAGAATAAAACATAATTGGCCGTCTGGAGTTGAGGCGTAATGGCGTGCATTCATTTCAGGGATTGGGAAAAAGTTTGTCCTCCTGCACGGAAAGTGATGGCGCGATATTTTCGTGTTTGTTTATTTAACAGATGGCGTTTGTTCTTCACTCGTACGAGCCCCCGTACCTCCTGCAGTACGCCAGACTTAAATATTCAGCAGCATATGTGGTACAGCAGGGGTGTTAGTCACGGTGCAATAGCCAAATCCCAAACAGGTTGTAAACGCGGGTCTGACTTTCTGGTCCCTCTGTCTACATCCCCGTTGCCCTGCTAAAACCGGAGTTCCCAATGTTCAGAGATTTGCTAGAGGCTGCTCCGAGAGACGCTTACCTGTCAGACATGAGGCAGGGTTAGTCACTATGACACAAGGGATTGTCAAATAACGTGTCCGAGAGTGTTAGACAGCGTTCGGGTTAAAGCTCTTCCTTGCCTCTTGACTAGCCACCGTGTTCAGACCTGGTAGAACTCATGCAGCTCTCTATTAAAAAAATATGTATGACCTGTATACGCAGAGCATGAAATTGGGATATGGCTTTTTCTTTTTCCTCTGTGTTTTCAACACATGAAATTAGGTGAACTCCCTCAGGGTGAGGAACTTTAAATCGCTTTTTCCTGAATGTAATGGCTAAAACATCTGAGTATCTCTTTTGCTCTTGCTGGGGTCTGGCACTGGTGTCAGTGGTTGCTATTGTTAAAGATTTCAACTTTTCATCCCTCAACTCTTGCTACCAAGCACTAAGCAGCGTTTTTTGTGTTGTGATCATAAAAGTGCCTCTCAAAGAAGTTGTGGGAATGACATAGCGTCTGTAGATGACAGAAATGTTGTTTCCCTCCATCCACTACAATTAGTTTGTGCAGGTACATTGTATGACTCCTGTTACCTGCGTTTGTGTGTGGTTGTGTATTTGGTTGAGTTTTGTGAATTTTTTCGCGGTTTGTATTGTGTGTATTTCCAGTGATTGGCATTCGTCAAGCTTATGAGATTTGGTTTGGTGTTTTGTCTATTGGCATGTGTTTTCTAAAGTTTTCTTGAGTACACTGAGCTCTATCGAGGCCCTTTTGAATCCCGAAAACAAGATGCTAAAAACAAACAGAAACAGAGCCTGACCTCACACCTCAGACTCGTATCTGACACTTTGTGGACTACGCCTAAAGCCACTCAAACACAAAATGATGCAGAGGTGCCCTTAAGTTTCATGGTGTTTTAAAATATCCAAGAAAATTCTCGAAAGTTCACAAATGTTGAGTCAAAATGAGCTGGATGCATTGATTTTGGACACACTGTATGACATTTCCTTCGAGCTCCTCAGCTAAACACCTAACAAGCAACTAAAGTCTATCGATTGGCCTCAACTTTAGCCCGTTGCATCCATAAACATGTTGCGGTGCTGATGATTTGAGTTTCACGATATGCAGCCCCTGCGTCCAGTGCGCTGAGTTGTTATGGATTAGTGAATGTGCAAGACCAAACTCCTGGGCAAGCGAAAAAGAAACGTTAATGCTATTCAGCCCCTGTGCTGTGTGAAGAGTAAACCTCTCATTAGTATGTAAACAGGACTGTATTGGGTCAAAACAACGAGACCCGATGGACTTCCACTCAGAATAATGTGGCCTCGAGTCTTTCCACCGACAGACACCCAGAGCCCCGGAGCTGCCAGAGCCAGACCGCTAGCCTCCCTGCTGACTCCAGCCAGCAATCAGCAGCGCTGTGAGGCCAGCGAGAGGTCAACGCACGCTGCAGACGCTTATCAACCGCCTCTCAGTAGCCTCCAGACCGGCAACATCTGCTTAAGCAAATTGTGTGTGCGAGTCACTAAGTGTTCTCCCACCCTGACACTCGAGTGACCTCAGTTGGGCCGCGCTCATTCTCCGTCTTCACCCCCCTCTTCAGAATCACAACCTCTCTCTCACATGGCTCTCTTCAGACTGATTGCACTGCTATTCATTTCATCAAGATATTGTTTTTCATCTCTCCTTTTTCTTTTCTTTGTGTTTCTCAGTTCAGGTTTCTGTGAGGTTGTCTGTTGTTTCCTGTAGCTGCCATATTATTATTATTTTTTTGATTATTAACACTACAAATGTTTTCCGAGGGCAGGAAAATAGGAATGCTTCCTGATGTGGAACACATTGGTGGACGGGTGGTAGTGGCTGCATCGACACCCCCTTCTCCCGCCAATGTTATTTCCATCCTCTTTCGACAAGGGGGATGGCTTTTGTACCGGCGTACGGTATAGTGCACCACAGTGGAACTAAAAGACTGAATCAAGTGGCCTGATCCAACTCTCCCTAGGGGTTCGACGCCCGTGGACGAGAGATTATAGACTCACAATTCCTGTCCTTCAGAGGACCCCACTGTGACACTCCGCCGTGCACAAACCATTCTCAAACACATTCCCACAATGCAAAACAGGACCAGCACCGTGAGATTGTTGTGACGGCGGAGAAAAGATACAGAAATCCATAAGGGCGCGTTCCGTCTCGAAGCACGCCACATTGACTATATATTGAAAATGTTGCATACACGAGAAGAATGGTAAAGGGGAGATAACATTCTAAGGGGGAAAAATCCTATCATCCACAGGAATGCTTTCCAGTATGTGACGGTCTGGCATTCAAAATTGATGCCAGTCAGTTTTTATTCAGCGGTCTGCGGATCCGGCAGGTGCTGCTGCCACGGCACCTTTAAATATTTCATGCCCCTCCAACTTTTATGCGCCAGCCAATGGTTTCCGGGATATCGATTCATTTCACCAATCAAAACACCATGTCGTTGCCCTCATATGTCGAAGCCTTGGCCCCTGATATGCTCCCCTCGTTTTTCTGCTTGATTAATCAATAAATGCCCCTGCAATTTTGCCCAATTAGTTTCACACTCTTCCCATTGATTAAATGGGGAGGAAAAACATATTCCATTTTGATGCACATCAGAGGCAGCTCAGACACCTCATCAGGTGGTATCGATCATAGCCAGTCGCCCCTTACCAAGCTGTGTACCAATGTCCTCAATCATTAGGCCCCACGGCTGCTGGTTTATGCACTCCAGACAAGTGCTGCTGTCACCCCCCCATCCCCCTGCACCCCCGACCACCCCCTTCATCATCTCATTGCTTAGGCTTGCCCCCTTTCCTGTCCGCCCTTTCGCCTTTCCTTCATCACCTATACGTCCACTCTCCCGCCTCGCCTCTCCCCACCCCACCTCATTCCCTCAGCTTGCCCTCCCCTCTTGTTTCCTCCCCCCCCCAGCAATTCCGTTCCTTATTCATCCGCTCCTGTAATCAGATCATGGCGACCTCCTGCTGGTGTTAATGGAGGTGAGAATCGGCTCTGGGTGTCAGGATGCATCTCATCTCTCAGGTGCTTGTCTTCCAGTAATGAGGACGGGCACTGTCAAACGCCGACCTCCCGCTGTGCCAGACACACATGAGGGCATAATGAGCAATGCGGATAAATAAAGGGGAAGAGAAGAAGAAGGAAATCAAGTTAAAGTCTGCCCTTGTTTTACCACCTGTTATGAGCATAAACTTTTCCGTGTGTTGTTATGTTGCCTGAGGCCTCAAAGCCTCTTCCTGTGAAGCATCCAAGATTTAATGCAATGTTTATTTTCAGAGCATGTCTCCACTTGAATGTCTAGTGGCAGTTGTTATTGAATGTTGAGGACTGCGTTCAAGGCTCATCAAACGGTTGAAAGTGCAATTCAGAAATCAAGACGGTTCACAGCAGTTGGTTTAATATGTGGAAATACAGCTGCCATATATTGTTATTGTTGTTGCCATATATAAGTTTCCTGCTCTAACGATCCCGGAATGAAGCCAAAATATCCTGGATACGAAAGCTGCCATCTTACACTTTTTCATCCTGTTTGTTTGGTCCATGTCCCATCCACTGACATGGAGGAGGTAGTATTCATGAGCTATTCCGCAGCCACCGGGGGGCAATGGCTTTGTCTTCATTTTTGGGTACACTTTGTGTCATTCATCTTTATATACAGTCTATGCACAAATCCTACAGCTAATGGATGTGTTCTTCTTGATTTATCCAGCAGCAATGCAGATTAATTGACATCTATGTGATGTAAATGTAACAGATCTCAGCTAATGGCCAATTTCATCCAAGTCCCAGAGGGAAGGTGGATGTTAATGTTTATATTCATATATATAAAACACCTACAGTGGGTTAACAGCTCACAGTAAACATGCACACGGGAGAGTCTTAACTTTAGCTGACTAGACTAGTACATGCAATGCGTGGCATTTACATTTTATTTAAACTTAACGATTTTGTATGTTGTTAGTTTTGTCTTAAACAAATTATGAAAACACACATATAGCCCACTAACTGCAATTATTTATATGATCTAATATTCCCAATTGTAAAAACAATGATACGTTAATAATTGTAAACATTTATGAATTTTTTGTGTTAGGTATTTAAAGCTTTTTTGATACTGCATCAAAGGATCAGATATCATTTATCTCTGCAACAAAGAGTTTAAATGACCAAAAAAACTGATCCTGTTAAAGGTGTGTCTTTCATGTTCCATTCTACAATTGAGGTATAATTTAAGAGCATGGTCTCCTTGTATAATGGACGTCATGTATATCAATTCAGTCTAGGAGGAGAGTTCTGCCAGCTGGATTTATTTTTCACTTAACCTTATAAGACTGTTCAGAATTACTTTAATAAAAAACTGTCAAGTTAAGAGCCTTAAGAGCATTCATCAAGCTTTTAAGATCACAGTCAGGTGGGCTAACCTGATAAGAGCCTTATTTGAAGAAGAGGAAGTACGCTTACTTTAAATACATTTCTGACTATGACTATTGTATCAGATTATAATCAGACGAACCATGTAGCCTGGTGAAGAGACCTGAGTTTATTGTTGAATATCAAATCCATTTGTGAATTTTGGTGAGGCAAATTAAAGCTTTTCCTTTTTATTCTCTCTCTGTTTAATTCAGTGTTGAGATCACTTAATGAGAAACCCCTTTAGCCAAACCTGTGAGCAAATGATCATATAAAACATTATTGTAACAGGCTGAATAATAACACTCATAACACATCTTTATTACTGACATTTGTTTTGCGGGGCACAAGCACTAATTAGATAAGATTTCAGTGACTATACGGGAGTCTGTGTGGCTGCTCCTCATGACTCAACAGTTTGAAATAGTTTTGTATTTAAAATCAGTGGAGTTTTCATGTAACCAGGTAGATATTTCATCACTGAGAACTCCACTGTTAGAGAAACACTGACCCATTCTAACTGTGTGCACCTGAAGAGGAAAAAAGAGCATGTCTCATCTTAGGAGGTGGAGAGCAGGTCGGCAGTTATCTTGTATTCTATACATAACCCATAGAAATACTACTTCTCCACAGATGTGCTATAGCAGGAATGCTTTATCAGATGCAGCCATAGATGGTATGGATATAAACTGAGGCCCTTTCTCCCTTGTGTCTTCAGCATGACTCCACTTAAGAGATTTTAAAAGACATACAGTTATCATGGCTTGTAGTGAGTGAAATGTTAGGACTCTTTCACATCTACCCTGACTTTCTAACCTTTACGTTTATTCCAGACCAAAAGTGTGAAAGGTCCAACATCTTTCGGTGGGGGATCGAACTAAACCAGCGTTTGGTCCGTTTGCAGTGTGAAAACACTTTTTTTGATATTTTTGACCTTTACACCAATTGCAGGTGTTCAACAATAGATGGAGAAAAAGAAGCAGCTCGTAGAATTGCTCGCAGTCTTCTCCTCTGAGATTATGTTTGAATGACACATTTGAACTAGTGCTGGTATTGATAAAGATATCAAAAAGTGGCAACAAAATGAACCGGTTCATTCATTTTCTCCATCAAACGGAGAGTCTACTCCCTGCCGAATTGGCGATAGATGCAAGCCTGTCTACAAACCAATCAATGTCACGTAGACAAAGCCCACGATGATGACAGGAAATACACAAGTCTTCAGACCGCTCTTTAAATGGCAACAGGACACCACAACTGACCAGATCATGAGCCTTGGTCCAGACCTTGGTTCAGACTCTCAGGTGTGAAAATACCCTTAGTGTAAAGCAGGGGTGTTTGATCTTGAATAATTCATGCAGCTACTCTTGTGATAGAAGACATCCTTGATGATTCCAAAGGATTTTGTGCTTCCTATATTCTTATAAGCAATGGTCATGCTTTTAGTTGTGTTCCATAATTACAAGTAAATGTGCCCCTCTGTCTAAATAAATGTCTTTACCGTGTGGAAAAGTATAGCCTGGAGCAGCATTGGTCAGTACAGACAGACAGATCAATACACCAATGGTCCTTTCATTATTCAACTAATGCAGGTTGGCTTAACATGCAAGATGGAGGGTGAGAGAACATAAAAATACTTTCACCCATTACATCAGTTGTGTGTTAATGTTACTTGCACCACTCTCATTATACATGTATGAGAAAATTAACCAAAAAGAAATAGACTATGCATTTAAAATTCCATTAATAAATCGGTACGACTCTGTGTTATTCCTCAACGTAGAGATAAATCAGGGTTTATGTCTCTCAACTAGATCAAAAGCCTGCACCGCCGGTCACGTGCTGCCTTGCTCAGTTGGTAAATTTTGTTTTTCTCACATGGATTCTAACCTAATGCTGTTAAAAAAAAGACATACTGGGCTTTGAGCTTGTTGATGTGTGAAAACTTTACACAAAAAGCTTCTGGAGGCCTCTTTAGTTTGCATTGCTGCTACCTTTTGATGGGAACGCCATAAATTATGCATGAGCTGAGCATTAGGGCTGAATTTAAACCCCAGTGTTATACACCAACGCCTCAAGATATCTGAACACACAATCAATAATTCTCCATCAGCCAGGGAGGCTTCCGAGAGGCCCACACAGTCTTCTTTGAAGCCGCCTGACAAGTTAAACCTGGTCCAGTTTCTTTTCTACTAATGGCCAGCCTCTTAGGAGATAATGACATGTGCTGCCGTAAAGTCTGTTTTCATGCGGCCCAATTGTTAGACACATTACAGAGATAAGTTTGAGACTTAGTTGTACCTTTTGTAATGGACAATGTAAAAATGTAGATAAAAAAAAAAAGAATGGTGGGGGTGCTCTTTGAAAACACAATCCGTTTCACTTCTTCTCTTTTAAAAGATGACAGTCCACGTTGGAGTAAATGCACTTTCTCTCCCACTCTCTCCCTCCTGTCTTTTTTGTTTTGTTTGGAATTATGCCCTTTGGCGATATTTTCCAAATGGAGCCGCAGTTAGAGATTTAGAGCGTTTGTGCTAATGAGGCAAGCCTCCTCTTTTTAATTCCGCGAACAAGCCATCGATCAATTAGCAACACGGCTACGTTTGCATCCCTTTGTGTCTCATTTAGACCTCGCTTTGATTGATACACTGATTCTAGCTACAACGGAAAAGTCATTCCCGTGAGAAGCGAGCCGAAGATGTGCAACACTTGCCTAGAAACATGAAAAGGACTTTTTTTCCCCTCTCCCCTCAATCCATCTTTCTGTCTCGGTTGCTTTCTTTATAGACTTAAGGTAGTTGTCACATCTGGAGTGGAGGGTTACTCATGTGGTGCAACTGGGAGGCAATCTACTGAGAGACATGGAGTCAGGAGCATGAAGATTTGTTTCTCTATCTCCCATGTCCAACTTGAAACTGCACAAGTGTGTGTGCATGTGTGTGTGTATGAGAGAGAGAGAGAGAGAGAGAGAGAGAGAGAGAGAGAGAGAGAGAGAGAGAGAGAGAGAGAGAGAGAGAGAGAGAGAGAGAGAGAGAGAGAGAGAGAGAGAGAGAGAGAGAGAGAGAGCACACATGAGCATGGATCAGTGAGGGAACTACACATAAGCATTTTCTCTTCAACCCGAACACAAAGGTCCACTTTACAGGAAGAAATGTTCCACACAGTGTACACAGGTCTGCCTGGGACATGTTGGACAAAAATCAATGAATGAATCAAAAAGAGTAAAAGCCCACAGTGAGGGTCCCATAACAAAACTACAAGCTGTACAAAAGAGACAATTTAGTGGAATTCTGTATTTGACACATCAAGAATGAGCTTAGTTTGCTCTCCATCAGGTGGGAATTCAACTCAACCACAATTCTAAAAGGAAATAAAAATGTTCTTTCAGCAATAAGACAAACAGGTGCAACTTTCTGTGACAACCCATTGTGACATTTAACTTCCCTGCCACTTACAGACTATTATGGCCATATTGAAGAATGACAAATTGGGAGATTTTTCGTGAATAATGCTATTTTACAAGAATACATTTGTTATTGAGAAGAAAGTCATAACATTACAACAATAATGTTGCAAAATAATTAGAAATGGAATTAAGGAGAATCTAGCTCGCCGGAGTTCCACTTTGAAAATCTTGATTGCCAATCTCACTCTACAAAACCTACTTGAATAGCACGCAGGGATAAACCATTATTAGCCATACAGTCGACCATTACAAGACATTTCCTCCTCCAAAAACACATTGCAAATAGATTTTGTAATATAATGATTTTGTTATGCTATTATTATTTAATTCTCATAATTTATCTTTTAATTTTTTTCTAGACAAATTACAAATTAATTCTTGTAATAGCATGACTTTTCTCAGATTTCAGATTTTATTCCCTTTAAGTGGCCCGAATACACCATCCTAGATAACAGTCTTATCCCACAGGTGAGCCCACTGAACACCTCTCCACAGGATATGTTTTGTTGGCCCCTGTGCTGTCAGAAGCAGACCCACCAAGGACAAGGTAACTACACGGCCCAGACAATGTCAAACCTGCATGATGCAAGACATTTGACAAAATGCTCAGGCCCCGGTGACACAGGTCCCCGTCGGACACCTTTCAGCACCTCTGTCGCAGCAGTGACAGCGTCAGGGACAAGCTCGCCCAGAGGACGCAATTGGTGCTCTTTGGATTGGAACCTCCAGTCTGTCAGTTGCTGGGCAGAGTCTTCTTTTTTTACGACCCTCAAGTCATGATCATACATGTGTGGAGGTACGGTGGTGTGTGTCAGTGATATAGGCAGATTACTAGTTTCAAGACTCTACTACTTACGACCATCCAGATTTTCACTGTTTCAAACTCTTTCTCTCAGTTTCCTCCCTCATGTTGAGTTGAGTTTTATATTCGAGCTGTAACAGAGAAGATTGTTCGAGTGATTCCTGGGAGTTGGGTCTAAATTCATGCCCTCGTCTTGTCCTGTTGTGTCTTCTCCTCCGGATTCGCATTTCAGCCGTTCATCTACACAGTATTGACCACAAGGGCACCCGCTGACAAACATACAATGAATTGCGGTCAAAAGGAATAGGTTGCAAGGCTGGGCTTTCCCTCTTAACAACCATCGCCACGGAGACCGTGAAGTGAAACAGTCAAGTAACTGTCAGCCGAGACAGTGGAGCGAGAAGAGAGGTAGGGAGAGAGGGAGAGAGACGGAGGGGAAGGGGAGAGTATATAAACAGACTCCCTGTAACAAGTTTGTTTTTTCAAGGTGTCAGGTTGCACGGCCAAGTTTACGGTTATCTGTGAGGTCTATCCTGTTTGGTTTGGCATGTGCCCGGGCTGCAGCAATAAATTTCACTGAATGCTATGATCCGTTAATTAGCCTGGCAAATGGAGCTTGTAATTTGGCAGAAGCAAAACCCACAGCACTTTGAATTGCAGATAAACTGCTACAGAGGCTGAAAGAAACTGCAACTGCTCTGATGAGCAGTTTCTGTGTGAGGTTTCCGCGTGTGTGTGACTGTGCGTATATATGTGTTCATTCGTATAGAGGTGTGTGTGTGGTGTGTGTGTGCGTATGTGTGTGTGTGTGTGCGTGTGTGGATTTGGCCATGCATGTAGATGGCAATGAATGTAGTGTAAGTGTGAATGTGTTTTTTCTTCGGAGGATCTGAAAGCTTCCTGGCAGCTGCTAATCTTCCACCAAAAGCAAGGCTTTCACTTGGCACACCCCTCTTTTCTCTGTCTGTCTCGAACTGGATCGAAGTGAAATGGGGTCTTTTATGGTGAGCGAGTCGCTGGAAATGGCCAGACAATCGAGCGCGGCGGAGCATTGAAACAACTTGGAGGAGCCGTGATTTACTTTCATCTACATAAAATCACAGGGCTATTTGATCACTAGGCAAACTCATGCCGCTATCTGAATGGAGCCTGACCGCAAGGGGAGATAAGGCGTCGGATAAGTGCCGCGGTTTGTATAGGGGGGAAAACAAGGGATAAGAGAAGAAGAATATAGATGAATGTCAGAACAGGCTGAGTTCTCTGCCCATCACTGTGGCCTTTGGATACATGCTGAATGCAATGGAGAGGTTAGAAAGGTGGGGCGTGCTGCTAGAAGCCCAGCCAGCACATGATGCAGAGGACACACTCACACACACACTGTACATGTTGAGTCGGTGTACCATGGGAACCCACCACAGTACTACAGGATCAATTACTGGCTGGTTGCTGGAGGGATCATGCTGCACACGGTGTCCAGGTGGAGGTCGATCAATGCCGACTGCAGAGGGGTCCAACATACCAAACACACACTATATACATGGTGGGAGCAGCACTTACCACCCATGTACCTACATACCACTTATATGTTATTTTTTCCTCTCTTTTTAACAAGCCCCCCTGCACAGTGCTGATATCAAGAGTGTCCAGCGTCCACACATGAAACAACACATAGCCCTGTGATGGTCTGTGATATCTGTACTTGGGTTTAAGTAAGATACTGGTTAAAGATTATGTACACTGCCCACCCAGTGCAGCACCTACCACTGCACCATAGCTCCAGGTCACGCTCTCACACACTAATTATGAATGTTTAGAGCACTACCACCAGAGCAGCAAAAATAAATTACAGTCTTGGAATGGAGAAAATACCACCGAGGTTTGGAGGTTTCCGACCCCACCAACTGTGCACCTGCAGACAGGAGGGTTTCCAGGGGCTTTGATGGCCCCAGGCAGAAGGGACCTGGGGGCGCTGCATCGACCCAAACCGAACCCACCCCCACTCGCCTATGAAAGACATGATATCACATATCATCATTAAATCTACACACACCCCTTCTGTTCTTAGAATTATTATCAAAATTCACAAAAAATAAACATTAGTGTATTTTTAACCTTTTAAAGGTGACATATTATCAAAACTCAAAACAGGTAATCTGAGGAGGACTGCTTTAGACAGGGTAAAAAGGGTGCTGTTTTAAATGATCCTTGTGGTATTTTGAAAAAAAAAAAGGTTTCAGACATTTCATTAAGACCCCAATGAACCATATCAACTGCGGTAAAATGGGCATAATATGTCTCCTTTAAAGTTTAAGTGCAAACCCCTTCACCAATCCTGGTACATCATACAATCACGAAGCCTTTAGCAGAAAGCTACAGAGGAATGGGACCTTGTTAGGGGGATTCTGACCTAGGTGTTGTTGCAGTCTGCATTACATTGCCAATCATAAAATTTATCACAAAGTTGCTGTTGCTGTAGTCTACTGTGACTTTGTCAGCCCGTCAGCTCAGAGCCCCGGGCTTTTCCTACCCTGTTGTAAGACCCCTGCAAGCCAGAATCCAATAGGATCAGCTCGATAATATAGTAATGAATAACTGGAGGTTAAAGAGCAGCCAAGTTTGCAAAGGTTGTTCTGACTACGTTGGTCCAGGCTGCAAAATCAACAATCATTGGATTGGTTGCCATTCCATGTTAGTGCCCCCCCCGATTTCATCTCCAGCTCCATCTTGAGGTTTGCCTTTTTTAGAGGTTAAGCTCAATGTCTTGACAATTTTTGGATGGATTGCCATGACATTTGATACAGACGTTCAGGGTACCCAGAGGATGAATCCTAATGACTTCTGCTGGTCCATATTTTCACCTATGCAGAAAACATATTTCTACATTCTTCTGATCGATTGACACACACTGTGTGTACGGACATTCAGGTTTTCCAAAAGATAACCACTAAATAATGGTGATCTGCTGACTTTTTTTCCTCCAGTGCCACAGGCAGGTTGACATTTGTGCTTCTGAGTTAAATATCTTGGATTCATTACTATGCAGTTTGGTGCACACATTTGTGAACGCTGATGAACCAGTTCAGTTTATTCAAGTAAAAACTAAGTAAGAAAATAAGTCCAGCAATTTCATTATCTTACTAACAGTTTTATTTTCAGAGCCACAAACTTGGTTGCAAAGTCTTAGTCTTGTTCTATTGTAAGAAGAAAAGCTGCAGGGAGTTTTCAAGTGGTCAACGTTAACAAATCAAGAAACAAACACACTTCAGCCTTGAGAAAGCACAGCCACACAAAGTAGATACGAACCGCGGTGTTGCTGTAAAAGTCAACAGTAGGAACAGAAATGTAGGAGTGTGATGAAATTCCAAACAACAGTGACAGACTCCTGTGTTCCACAGAGGCAACAAGTGATGTTTCAGATGTAATGTATTTCCTCATCCTGACATTTGGCTGAACCATAACATCAACACAGATTGTGTGAAAGCAGCTGGACCATTCGGCTTTTGGACGGATTTTTTGTGAATGTTTTTTGTGTCAACACATGATATTGTTGGTAACTACTGGATCGTGTGCAGAGACCTTAAAAGGATAGTTCACAGAATTTGAATTGCAGGGCTTGCAGACACTTGGATGACACCACACAAGCAGAATGGAGGCTTTCATGTTTTATTTTGTTGTTGTTTTATATTTGAAGGAGTCCCCACTTCAATTGTATTGGATTTGGCTGCAACGCTGTTTACCCCTGAAACTCCAAAATTGTTTTGTGGACTCAAACACTTCACCCACTCCTCCATCGGCGTAGTGGTGATTAGATAACGAGTGCATCTTCATTTTTCGGTGAACTATCCCTTTAAGACACCACACCTGAGGGAGTGGAGCATAAAAGCAGGAAAATTACTGAGAAGGACGAGAACGGCCTCAGTCACTCAGCAGTAATTTGATAAAGTGGAGATCTGCAGATTGATATCCATGATTCTGGGGATTGTGGTGTACAGGGTGGGTGGTGTTAGTAGACATTGGATCCTGTTAAGTATTCTACCCAGACTCCAACACTGTTCCACAACAACAATGAATGAAGGAAACTTTGGTGTAGCTTTGACACAGAAGCATGCATTTGGCTCAACACTTGAAGGATACTTAGAAGTCTTTGCATCTTAAAGGCTCGCACTAAAGTCAGAGTCTTTAACAGTTTATATACTTTGTGTATATCATGGACAAACCAAAACCAGCTAGAATTAAAGTATAAAGTGTGCATAATGTTTGCCTCTCTTGAAATCCCAAAAATGCAGATGGCGCACAGTGCTGGGAGGCACCCATCTCCCCCCCACAGACACCAAGACATTGTCAACTGATATAAGACATGCCAATTAGTTTGCTAAAGTAAAGTTATCTATGTTGTCTAGCAACGACTTTAATAGCAGCAAACACAGTTTTGTGATAGCAGTGTTGTGTGAAATCTTCCCGTCACTGGAGTTTCCTGACGGCCAAGACCATGGTCATCCCGGCTGTCTCAGCACGGGCACGGGCAGCCGCTGCCGAGACAGCCAGGTCTAAAGCAACAGTGTCTGAGGAGTGCTGGTGTCCCTCAGCCTGGGACTCGTATGGTGTTTATTTGAGGACAATGTGATCAGGAGAAGATGAGAGACATCTCTGAATATTAGAAGATGTGATGGTTTATGGGTTTAGTTTCAGCATAGATTTGAAAATGAGTGCAGCTTTCTAGATTGCCTCCCACGAGTGGTCGCTGGTGGCAGGGGGCCGTCCACTTTGATTAGAGGATGTTTAAGTTTTTCATATATATATGCAAATGTCATGACAAAGAGACATCCCAAAAGGTGGACTCAATGCAAGCACTGGCCCTGCAAGGTCTCAAACACTAAGTGGCATTATGAGCCATGTTCAACCCATAGAAGTAGAGATTCTTCTATAAATTTGGTGATATATGTGATATTGAAACCAGCATTATAGTTTTTCATCAAAGAACATATCATATAGGTAACAGCTCATGAACACATTCAGGTCTGCATCATCTCTTTAAGAAACCCAAGTGATTTTGGCTATAGAATTCTGTCTACCTTGAATTTGTATCATTGGTTATTGCAGTGTTGATCCTTAAATGTGTGCAGACCGACATCACTCCTCCTTCCCTCCAAAATATCCAGTAGTCATTTCTGGTCCATCCATATCCCTCTGTTTTAAGTGGTCTCCATTCACTGTCTTTAATTGGAGAGCGCTAGTTTTGTCACCAGCTCATTAATGTCCAAGTCTCCGTACGCTCAGGCAGTTCCGCTCCAGTGGGCACATCTGCCCATGCTCATCCATGCAGCCACGGAGGTGTCAGACGCAGGGAGACACGCACACATTCACCCATATGCACGTGCAAGGTATTGTCACTTTGGCTATTAAAAGCAAAGCTGGGCCGATTATGATCCCATTCAGAGAGAGAATAGCTCTCCAGAGGTGAATGATGGCACATCATATGGGGCTGGGTGGAGCGGGACCTTCTGTGGAGATGGAGGGGTGAAAAAAAATGGGGGATGAAAAGAGGTGTGAGGGTACATGTGAGAAGAGGAGAGGAAAAGACCGGGTAATGAATGATGATGGTTCTTATGTGTCCTGACTCACTAATATGAGTTAGGTAAGAAAAAAAAGCGTACGGCCATTCGCTAGCTTTCTAAAGATTAGAATTAATCCAGTATAGTTGGAATAGGAAAAGGAACCGGGAGGAAACATCTGCCCTCTGACTGTCCATTTTTTGCTTTCATGGCGACCTTTGCAAACTGAAATAGTTTTTCTGGTAGCAAGTTCTGCAGTGAAATATTAGGTTGTATTTATTCCTCCCATCAATAAGACTCTACACATCATTTTTTTGAAAGAAGCTTATTATGACCCACTGGGTGACGTTCAGTGTTCAAAAAAAAAAACTTTAGCGACCATAGTATTTAGAATCCTTAATACAGGAATCCCAGGCTGTTTTTAAATTTCACTATAAGTTGTTTTAATCGCAACCATGAGCTGCTTCGAAACGTTTTATTAATATTAAAATAACATTTAACTGCATCTACAACCATACAGGTGCTTATTCGGGAAGCGCTACTTCGGAGCATATTACAGGGTAAGGTCATACAACCTCTATTGATGTTCAGGTTGGAGCACTTGTTCTTTTTCTAGTTCACATGAAGCGTAAATTAACAGATCAAAATTATCTAATAGTATTCATTATTGCGATATTATCATTATCATACATTATTAATGTATATTACACAAATGTGCAGAGTAAGCTGATTTGAAAACTGCTGTAAAGTGGGCTGAGGAGACCAGTTAAACCATGAAACTGCTAATTAGTCACTAGTCACCGTTTCATTTACATTACACAGTCATTTCATCCATTGTTTGTATACATTTATTGAGTGTGATCTTTCTTTAATATTTTAACGTAGGAGGAAGTGGAGACTTGTCTTTATGTTCCGTCATCTGAGATGATTCATAGTTTTCCCTCCAGACTTTTGATATTGTTCCCTGGTACACTTACTCCACTGGAGCTATTGCACAGTCAAAACATCTCATCATAGACTTTACAAGAAGGAGATAAAATATCCCCTCCTCTCATTGCTATATCAGTAACTTACCTCATCTACGCTGAAGCCGTCCTATATTGATCATTTAACAACAAGTGGCCCGGTGAAATGCATTTGTGCTCATAAATGTCAATGTTTTTCAGCGCGTCTCATACTTGTTTCACACACTACGGAGCAGAGAATTCACATTTTAAAACCGCCCTTCAAGACTTTGGGACAGCACATGTAATAAATGATCCAAATAAAGCATTCCTGGTGGAAATCATGAGCAACCAGGAGAGAGGGAGACAGGCAGAGAGGAACTTTGAACATGTCAGCTGTTTTTGTTTTTTTCAAGCCCGTCCCAGAGGAGAGGTTTATGTAAGTGGTTTATTGCGTTCCTGCATCATGGGGGGACAAAGGAGGGGAGACGCGGGGCATTTATGAGATTAGCACAAAGTAAACTTCGCCTTCGAGTGATTTTCCCCTGCAGAGGACATCAGCAGTCAGCAAGACGGAGAACACAGAGAACAGGGTGTGGCGGCAGGTTCACGAGCAGTTCAAGAATCAGAGTAAATAGCAACAGGCGAAGGCCGGAGGTGTTGAACGTTTTCAGGGGAAATTAGGAGAAAGCGCAAGACAGGAGCAAAATGGCTCATGTCACCATTACCTTAAGTGCATGGTGGCGCTGGAGGCAGAGCAGGTGACCGACATGTCACATGTATGATTGTCATCTGTGATGTTGGCACCCGCTCATTGACTTGCACTACAAGTGGGGTTATTCTGCCAGTGTTTTTCTTCAAGGGCACACGGTTGGATTAAAGAGAAAGCCATAAGTCACTGGCCATCCGCTGTCTGCTCCGTCTTATTGATTTTGTCCAGACACACTATCATTTGATATGAGTGTATCATGTATATTAAAAGCCGCTAAACAATATGAATGAACGTCTGCCGTTTCTAGTCGTCCATCACGCGGAGCGGACGAGAATGAAAGGTCGATGCAGATTGCGGGAAAGTTGCCTGGCAACAGTACAACTCCGTCAAGAGTTTGGAACAACATGTTCTCAGTGGGGCCCATTGACTGTAGAGATTGACGACGTGACAGCTCCCCAAATTTGGATGGTCTTGATTCCCTCCTGGTGGCTGACTGCCTCCTCCATGTTGGTGGATTGGACAAGGACTTGATGGTTTCTGTCATTTAAGGTAAGTTCCTATGACACTGATGCGATAAAATGAGGTGTAAGGTCGTGATTGACTCCTGAGATTGACTCACGATTGGTCGATGATGCTCTAGAGATGGTGTGTATCGGCGGGATCTCGCTATTGTGCGTCCGTCACCTAATCGCCACCACACACTCTGGCTTCAAATACACAAGATGGCAGCGTTCGTATCTGGGATAATTGGCTTCATAGTGGGAGAAGGTGGAGACGTGTCATCATATATCTTTATATAGTCTGTGGTTGGAGCCATGATTAATATCTGCTCATTATGTGCCACAGTAACCCATGGATTTACCTTTGGTTACATTAGATGCTAGTTTTGTATCCGAAAATAGAGGCTCTAGAAAATAACATGTTAAAATAGACAAATATGAGTATTTTGGTGCCTACGGGTGAACTAGCCAGTACACAGAAGTCAAAATCCGTCCTTTGAATTGCGTCAGAAGGAAGGGAAGGAGAAAGAGTATCACTGTAACATCTGACCCGGTGATAAAATATCAGGTGGGAAGTGGCACTACATCACTCAGAGCGAGGCAAACCCAATCTGCCACTTCAGGTCTGCTGCTCCGAGAGAGAGCGAGGGAGGGGAGACGATACACCCAGGGAAGGAGTCTCCGCCTCAGTCGCCAGTTTAGCCATGCAGAGCTACAGCTGGGCACTTTGATTAATTTGTCCGAAGGCAGTGATTTATTTGTTTGTAAGGGACCCGTGTGAACTCCACTGTGGCTTTACACTGTGTGCATACAAAGGCAACACGCATTCCCACTCTGACTCACTTAATATTTATATACGAGTTTTGTATTTTGAAACCTTTCTCTCTCTCTCTCCTTCTCTCTCACTCTCTCTCTCTCTCTCTCTCTCTCTCTCTCTCCCTCTCTCGTCTTTTCTTTGCATTAATCTGTTTTGACAGCTTGCAAGAGGAGTATGTTTAATGTGAATTTTAACATGATTAATCTTGTTTGAAGGAGGTATCTCTGGTCCATTTTAATGGGGTATCTGCTTTGATTTTTTTTTTTTTCTTTCCTAACACAGACTCCAGTATCGGCTACTCGATCTCTCCTGGCACCCACCAAAAAAGAAATTGAACACCCCTAAGCTAGAATTTATGAAATTCCTCTTGTGACCCTAAGAAATCTGTAGCAAAAATGCACTTTTTGCACTTGAGCAGACAGTACATGTCTGATAATCCTCCTTCAGTCCTGTTGGAAGATCAAATCACTGCACTCAGTGACAAAAACAATTTCCAACAGATTAGTAGCAGCATTCTGAGGCAACGCACAGTCAATCCCAGCTGGAGCCGGAGTTACTGAATGTAGATGATTAGACTTTTCTCTTTCTTCTTCTCTGGACTCGTTGTACACCACCTGTCAGGAGCAGTGCAAAAGAGCATGTGAATGGAGTCCATTAACCCCGAAAACTAATCCCGTTATGGATAAACCATCTCTCAAAGGATCCACGCTAAATCACGTCGAGCGTATGGACTGAAGAGAAGCAGACGATTTCACTGCTGCAGCACCATCCATATACACTAAAGCACACTGACAGATCTTAACTGTACCATTTCTTCCTGCAGTCTCTCTCTCACACTCTCTCTTGCTCTTTTTTCCCTTTCCCGATACTCTCAGGAACACACACACACACACGCACACACACAAAGTGCTGATGCCGGCATTTCGCACTCGGTGTTTTCACGCTCAGCTCTTATAATCTGTTTTATCTCAGGTGCTGCCAATAGCAGGTTTAATTAATGAGAGGATATTCCTAATGTAATTTAGCCAGCGCAGGATTATAAAATGACACATCACCGTGCAGCCTGCAAGGCAATGAGAGAAAGACACTGTAGAGAGGGAGGTAGAGAGAGAGAGAGAGAAGGAGAAAAGAAGAAGAAGGAGAGAAAGAATTGCGTTCAACTTTAAAGTAATACCAGTGCCACATGAGAGCTCAAAGGGCAACTGGGAAGAGGAAATTGCCTCAGTTAATGCATGCATCCATACAGACACTGTGCGTGTGTTTCCATGCGTTTGTATACTCTGTGTTTATACGTGTCAGCAGCCCTTACTTTCATGGGGTTAGGATTTATCTCCGCTTACAGTGGGGGCGGGGGGGGGGGTCCTATACTAATTAAGGCAAGGGTCTATTAGAGTCAGCTCCTCAGCCCAAAGCATTACTAAGTGTCACTCTCCCATTCATCCTGAGGCCCAGCGAAGCAGCAGGCAGGCGGGCGGGAGACACGGGGTTACTATTAAAATCGAGATTGCTGATGTCCTACATACCGCTGAAAGGATGGATGGAAAGAAGTCGTGTAGGTCGGGTATTCCACTGACGGACCAACAAGGGCAGTTTCTCCTGCGGCTTTTACGGTAATGCTCCTCCAAGGCCACCTTTAATGGAGTTACTTAATATTGTGCATCAACGTGTACCATAAATAAGGAACTAAATCTGTAGGTCACTGGCACCACAGGCTGTTTTTGTGTCTCAACTGTACATGATTGCTAATTACACTTAATTTATGCATCATATCCATTTTTAAATCTACATAGATGTTTGTACTATAACACACAGACACACAGTGCAAAAGCATTTCGTAGGATCAGTAAGCATCCCTTTTCTGACTTTTTGAGTCTGTTGGTGCAAGTATGTAAACACTATTTTATATTATATTATATTATGAGTATCCTGACCAGCAACTCCTCCACCTCAGTGAGCGGAATCTTCCACCAGCCTACATGGACAAATTATTTCTATAGCCCAGCATGTATTCCATTTATCATGATCTGTGACATTGTTCAAGAACAAAAAAGGCTTACAGTAATATCAAAGTTGACATAAATTTAATTAAGTGTCTGAACATGGATCTCAATTTGCATTTTATAAATGATATCTTCTCTCATGCATTTCCAGGGACTTAAAGAAGTGATATAAAATATGGTATTCCATATTTAAAACAAGGCAAAACAGATGTGAAGTCATGGATCAAGTCATAAAATATACTGTTAATAAAATAACTATATCTTACTGCAATGTCCCTTTCTCCTCTTAACTTTAAACACACAGCATGTGTTCAATTGGTTTGGTGAATTAGAAAATATGGAGGATGATGTTTTCAAGCTCTCATCTCTCAAACCTACGTTCTTCCTCAGTTTGACATATTCTCTCTGGAGCTTTAATGTACATTTGTGTATATTACAGCACAGCAAAGTAAAACAAGCAGTTCAACTTGTGTGTTTGACCTTCAGAAAGTGTTTCAGCTAATTTGAGCGCCTGTTTGAAATGCAATTACAGCCGATGACATCATAATATGAACGACAATAGTTCTGAACTCCAGAATTTCAAAGGGAACTTTTGTCTCTGTGGGTTCTTCAGCTTCCTTCACAGCCCACATGCAGATTGTGATCAGGTTAATTGGACCCTTAAACAGGATAATATATAATGTATATATGTATGTTGTAAGTGAGTTCTTTGCACCTGCTCCTGCAAAATTGCCTCATAATTACCTGTATTAATGACATATTCTCTGCATGAGGAAGCAGAAATCCTACATCAGCGGAATTAATGAGACTGTTTGTCCTAAACCAGTTATAATGAAACTGTGTGGTTTCAAGGCAGCAGGAGCACAAGCTGTTTTGTTCCCCCAAGTTGTTCTCTTTGGAAAACTGGCTTGTTTGAAGGATGTGTTCACTGGTTTTCAAGTATAGTCGAGAGAAATGTGTTTTGCTTGGTGTTATTATCTGTTCATGATGGACGTGAAGAGTTGAGATCTCTCAAGTCATGAGGGACTAAACCTACAGTCGTCATTTTGTGCACAAGGTTGTTTAAAAAGATATTGAAAGGCTTCACCAATCTTCAGTCAGATTCTGATATATTCCCAAAAGCTTAATTGCCTCCGCAGAGAAGGTTATGTTTTCATTTTGTTTGTCTGTCTGTCAGTTTGGCAGGATAACACAAATCTTGAAATGGGTCAGAAGAACCAATTAAATATTGATGCGGATCGAAATATATGGATGGATCAAAATAAATAATGAAAGACTTGTGAGTACGTGCACAACTGCAGTTAAAAGTACGAGGTCTGATTGTCTGTGTGGATGGTAACAACTTTACGGATGATAGTACAAAGATGTGGCAAACAGTGCTGCAGACAGCGATATGATGCAGCAGCAGAGCAAAACACCAAGTTATCGATCCTTTATGTTATAATGAGAAGTGTAAAAACAATGTTTGAGTCCAATATAAAACTCTGGCAGAACAAATGAAAGTATGACGGACCGCCAAAATCGATATAATCAATGGGAAACGTTGTTTTGATGTGTCGAGAGTAGGGTTGGGTACCGAGAACCGGTTCCAATACAACCGGTACCTACCCGGACCGAAATGCAACGGAGATTTCGGTGCCTTATTTCGGTTCCTGAGCCAATTGGAGACTGAGGTCTCCGCTCGTCCCGCCTCCTCACACTTCCGCTCCTTCCTTCACGGGAAGCGGCGGAGCCGCCGGGCCCCCGCGGCCGCGGGTGGACAAACTCTTGTCCCCGCGCTGCCCGCGCCCCGCGTGCGTCAGGGCTCCTGTGCAAGTGGGGGGGGGGGCGCATTTCCTCCGTGGCGGTGCGCCGCGAGCGGCTCCGGGTCGGCTTGGAAAGGCTCGGGGCGGGAGGAACGAAGACCACGCCGAGAAATGTTTCATAAAAGCGAGCGCATTTTAGTATCGGTTCAGGCACCGTTTAGGCACCGGTATCGTTTTAAAAGTATCGGTTAGGAACCGGTATCGGATAAAAACCAAACGATACCCATCCCTAGTCGAGAGAGAGTGTTAGCCTTGGAGGAGGTATAAGCTTTCAGAGAACGCTTTGTGCTTTTGTGATTTTGGGCTGAATCATGGCAGACTTATAGAGTAGTTACAAAACTGCCAACTTCTTAATACAACCAGGTGTTTTACTCACATCTACTTCAAATTTGGATTCTTACAGTTTACACAAGAGCCTGTCTGACAGAAGCCAGGACCATGTTTGTGATCTGGTCTTTGCATCAGTGGCAGCGACAGTTAAAACCACTTGGTAACACTGGGTTTAGTAGAAAAAAGTTGTCTGTTTCCACTTTAAGTAAATGTGGGCTGTAAACATTTGGTTGCTGGGTTTTCTTTTTGTGGCCTAACTGCGTTTCACAGAATCTCATTCTGCACGACTTGATTTGTTTTCCAGATGATTTGTAAAAGTTGCAGCGCGTTCATTTCAAGCCACTTAAACATTAAAGGCTGCAAAATGCCGCGCACATTTGGAACATCATTTGAAGAATTTGGAGCGGCAGAGAATTTTGTAATTGGCAAGATTAATAATATTTACAGCGCCGAGATGCAAATCTCCCTTCGCTGGGGCCCCATGAATAATTGAGTGCGAACAATCACTTTGAATAATTCATTTCTAAATATTCTTCAGTGTGTTTTTTTATGACCAGAGGGCAAGCCGAGTTTTGTGACAGCAGCAATGTGCGGCGGTAATTACGCTGAGCGTCTGCGGCCCCTCTTAATTGCTGGGAGAAGCTCCTTCGCACCAGCAGGCTTCTTCAGAGAGGAGGAGAGACGGAAGAGAAAAAAGACAGCAAGCTAGAGAAAAGGGAGAGAGTAAACAATCCCTCTCTCCTTCCATCTATCCATCTTCCCACTCATATCCCCTTACTATGCTTTCCATCACCAACACTTCCTGTAGCTGCTCTCCCTGCCTGGCTTTGCCGCTCATGAGTGGAATATTAATGCTAATAGAATTAATTACTTGTGGTGGTGGTTTTTTTTTTTTCTTTCAATATGTACAACCTAACAGCGAGCTCTGTTGTGGGAGGTGAGGAGCGCTGGGGGAGCAGAGCAGACTTTGACAGAGGTGGGAAATTAGAAAGGGGGCTTTAAGAAAGCGATAAGTTGATGTGTGCAGTGAGGCCTCCAGACCTCCAGGACCTAGGAGGAATACCGCGCCGCTGATTAAAATCACAGCTATCATTAAAGCTCAACTCGCCATTTTTTAATTGAGGGGTTTTAAACAGACACTGTGACTTGACTGCGAAGCGCTCGCGAAGGAGAGGCTGCAAACCCGACGGCGTTCTCTCCGCGCTTCCAGCTGCTCGGGCCACCGGTGTTAACGACGGATCCTCCTGCTGTTAAAGCCACTGATGTTAATGATAAACACACCAATTAATTTTTCAAGAAGGAAACGCACGACAAATAGCCCCCGTGCACGAGCATCTCATCAAAGTTGTTTTATTTACTTCAAGATGGAGGGTTTTGTTGTTTTTTTTTCTCTCCTGCAGTTGCTGCTGCAATTCTGCAAAGGTTCAGATTAATTGTTGGTGTTTTTTTTAACCCTCTCTTATTTTGCATCACATGAACGCCATCACTGCAAAACCCCAAAATCCCTCGTAATAACTCACGCCTGTTTCCCTTCACTCAGATCCCCCTAGATGTTGCCGCTGAAGCATGTGAGACGGTCTCGTTCATCGGCTGAAACCGAACGTCAGGACGATCGCAGACAAGAAGGCACTTTGTAAAATGTTATTATGTCTTGATAGACGACGTGCACCTGCTCTGATTACAGCCATAAAGCAGCGTTCCAAGCGTTATCATCCATCTCTCGAAGCGGAATATGCTTGGGCGCTAAACTCAAATCCCCAATTGTGTGAGATAATAACACGACAAAACACTTTGTGCTTTTGGAGCTTTGGCAGGATTTAACAATTGTTTTCTCTTTTTTTTCCTGTTGGCGTGGTAGATCCCCCTGTTTTCTGCTGTGTTCTGTCGTTAATTACCTCTAACAACAGTGTGCTTGTACTGTGTCAGACACCACGAGCCACACTCACACCCTGTTGCCTCTCTCATCATCCTGTCTCGTCTCTCGTCTCCTTTTACTCTCCTCTCCCGGACTTTTGCTGCGTAGCCAGAAACTGAACCGGAGGCCTCGCTGCCCACTATCGATCCCCCCCGGCCCGTCGTAATGATGGGCTGAGAGATTGCCTGCACCGGTGAGAGTGATCTGGGAGCTAGTGCGGGATTAAGGAAGCCATGGATTGCTATCGATTTCTATCTGATACAATCATTTCATTTGGGCTCAAATCTCCTTCCTGGTGCATGGCGAGCCAATCCGCGGCGGGGATCTTTTAATTCTCCCCTTCCCCTGCTCCCTTCAGAGGAGCCTAATGCTGTAACATGCCACTCCGCTAACAGGGTTAACACCTCCTGTTGTTCTCCCCATTACTGCAAAACTTATTAATTAAGGCCAGAGCGAGGACTCAGACCCCGGGGGGGCCCCACCCCCATGGGGGGGACCCGAGATGGAATGAGGTCTCAGGGAAGATCTCAACTTCACCAGCCGATAGGTCCGCCGGTTAATACAGCGATGCTCCACTGTGACAGATTTGTGAAGAGCAGGGTCATTTACTCTGATTGATTGTTTTTGCGCCGGGAATGCGCCATTTTCCCCCTGAAAATAAGGCCAATTTATTGAACGGCCGTGTCTCATGGGTGAGTGTTTTTAATTTGTTGTCTGTGCTGATGAGATGTATCACTGTCACTGGCTGTACGTCCCGAGCTCAGCGTGCAAGGGGCCCTTTTAACACTGGCAGGCGCCGTACTGTAGGAAAACATAGATCATCGGTGCTTCCCCGTGATAGATAAATGAGGAGGAACATACTTGATACATGGTGCTCATAAAACATACCCTTTCATACTACTTAGACGATAAAGTGGGAGCCGTAATTCCACGAGCCGAATCAAGTGGCCCTCGCCGTAAACGCTGCAGCACACCCACGCTTATCACCTAAACGAGTGCGGGCCGATGTTATAAGATCACATGCATCTCATATTGTGTTTATCCCTGCTACTTCTCACTCCGGGCTTACGGCAGCTTATTATCTCAGACCCTGCTCATCTGGGTTGATGAATTTCACATACAAGTATCGCGCTGACACAGACATGCTTTGCAAAAGGGGCTTGTTTCCGACCATGCTCTTCAATTAGTCCAATTTATGTAGCAAGGCCCGGATTCACCTTCAAAGCCGGGGGAGCAAACAGCCGGGCTTCTATTGATTTGGCCCTGCTTCTCCTCCTGGCCATTGATTAAATCTCCGGCATTATTTGCTATACAGGCCAGGGGGATGGCGTTATTGCTCTGCTCTGCCGTAACCTGTCAATCGCCTGCCCTGCCAGACAGAGAAATAAGGCCACCAGAGGTAGAGGAGAGAGAGAGAGATCTGATGAAAAACAAGCACCTCCACCACCCCCACCTTCCTTTTTTAACTCCGGGAACAGATTTGTCCCTTAATGAAGGTCTCACCGCGGAAACGAGAGTGGTCGAGGGGGTCACAGGGGTTCCAGGAAACGCCCTCTTATCCCGGGGCCCGGCTTACCCCCACAGCCACTGGAGATGATCGCGCCCCAGTCCAAGTGTTTGACCCCTCAGATTGATTTATCGTAATCAACTGTGGACCAGGAAGAATCCGGAGGATGCCTGTGTAGTGGGGAAAGGCACCTTGGGACCGTACAGACAATCACTAGACCCTCCATCAATTTACACATGACAGGAAGCAAAGACAGAGAGACAGAGAGCTGCCGCTGGTGCGGGCGAGAGAGGAGGAGGCTCAGGGGCTGAGCAAGGTGGGGATGGATGGATGCATGTGTGTGTGTGTGTGTGTGTTTGTGTGGGTGTGTGTGTGGATGGGTGGTGATAGGAGGATATAGGACAGAGGGTCCCTAAGGCCGAGACAGTTAATTAGCTTTGTGAGGAAACAATCACACTAACAAGCCAAACAAACTTATTAGACGAGTCCCATTATCCCTCCTTCTCTCCCCGGGCCGCAGCCAAAGTGGCAGTTTGAGAGACAGCTTTTCTTCAGCTGCACTCCTGGATTTTACAACTCTGCATGCTGATTCGGGCCCGACACAGAAACGCACACGCACACTCTCGCCGATCTTCAACACGCAGATGACTGCCCTCGTGTGGAGTAGCTCGCCTTCGTTTGAGTGTTCTTGCTCTTTCACTAATCACCTTTGAACTGTAGCCTTTGCATTTGCTTTGGCAGGAAATAGGACATGTTAAATTATGTGCGAAATACAAAGGGAAATGACTCCGCAAGCTCCCCTTCTCACTTTCTTCAGGCATGGCTGCACCGCTAGCTTTATGTCACTGGTGTATAGTACAAGCCGGCGATAAAAAACGAGCGTGGCGCATAAAATAGCATCTGCCCACGCAATCTGCACCAAACGGGGTGGCCGGTGTCGAGCAGCCACTGGAAGCACAAACACAATCCCTTCTGGCTGCCGGCGCTTCCACGGATTAAATAATGCTCGACATAAATCCTAAAAAGGAAGGGAGGAGATCGCCAAGTCTCCGCAGACACTGCGATTTGAGCATTTATATGCCGATCCATAAATGGTAAAAGGTCGTCTCCGCATGCATAAACACACGCTGTCTCCCACGTCCGTCCACAAAAACATTCACAAAGTCCCGTCAAACACTGATGCACACAATCAGGGTCGTGCTCGTTGAACTTTACTGCCCATGTGGAGCGCCGTGGTCCGGAGTTAAAAGGATATGTAGCCTGGTACCGCTGGCATATGGGTGCATGGGACGATATGTCATGCTGAACATAAAGGGGCCAGGGTGCGGTGTGGGAGCAGATGCAGTCCTCCAGGGGCGTGGCTGGCACCGGGCTGCTTTCCTTGGCCACTGTCCATGCACTCCCACTGGTGCGGGACCGTAGGAGATGCCTTTTAATATGGCTTTAAGTCCCATTGAACAGTGGGGAGCCCAGGGATCCAATTTAACACCGGCCAGCTGCCCAACTCGCCCGCTCACAGTCTGCCATATGCAGGTCTCAGTGCGAGTGGGTGCAGGCAGGTTGTGTGCGTGTGCGTGGCCACGTAATGACACTTGCATAAGTGTGTGCAAAAGTGAGGTAAGTGAGTGAGTGTCTGAACGCCCTTTTAGGTCATGGGTTTACAATTCAGAACTTTCACTAACGAGCAAAACACGGTTCAGAAAAATACGATCATCAAATATTTAATATGAAGCGAAAGCATCTGCCGAGTAGATTTCTCACAACAAAATCAGGCCACTGCAAAACACGATGACCAAAGAACTGAAATAGGAGGATGTGAAAACTTGAGAAAATCAAGAAACTTTATGAAAGTTAACTTATGCTCTGTATAAATAGATGTTAATTATTTAAGCCATTGTTTCTCATCAGGTGTGGATTAAATACTGCGATGGAGGGAATACAGACGTAATTCTGATAATGGTCAAAACGAGTATATGGTTGTAATTATATGTAAGAACAGGTCATAATATTTAAGGGAAGAGAGAAAAAGTTTAAGCAATAAGCAGTAGTTTTTTAAGAGTTAATTTTGGGATCCAAAATCGTGTTTACCAGTATTATTGTGAAATTATTAAACCCTTTTGAATATCACGCAGACGTAAACAACAATAAACTCACAGTCGCCCAACACCAAACATGTTCTCCTCCACAAAACAGGCAACCTCCTCCAAGTCTGTGTGGTTCTTTCTTTTGAGAAGACACTGATTCCTGCACAATATTGTGATAATGTGGTTCCAATCAGCCAAAAGATGAAGTATTTTATTAAACCAGCACTAAAGTATAAATTCCTCATATTAACGCAGGCGAGAGGCTGATGGCTCTGATATGCCTCCTCTAAAATATTACCTTAAATTGCCACTTTGTTTTCATAAAATCATGTTTATATTGATTCTCGTAACAGTGTGACTTTATTCCCCGAAACATAACAATATTTTTTTCAATACTGCCGTAATACTTAAAAATACAGATACAAATCTCACTACAACGGGGTCATTAAGTTGATGCACGTTTAATGAATTGCAAATTATGCTGAGCAAGATTATTACTAGAGTTGTAATGGCTTTCCTGAACTGGCCTTTCTGTGTACAAGTGTAAAAGATAACGAGGATGCCAGCACCACATACCAGCCTGATCAAGAAATGGATGAAATCACACTCAAACTCAACTTATCAAATCTCATTATCATTTTACCTCTCTGTTGTGGTGGCTGAGGTGTACTGGGGCGGCAAAAAAAATTGGCATTCCTCGAACGTAAAGGGCCCCACAGTGCTCTCAGCCCTCGGATGAAAAGCCAACCCTCTGTACCCGGGTCCTCTTGTGCAAGCAGCACACAGAGTGTTGAGGTTTGGCACCGGACCACAGGAGACCAGCTACCCTAACCTCAACCCTGACCCCCAAACCACCGCAGGACCCCTGAGGCCACTCTCTCTCACAACACGTGGGTGACATTTATTGTGCTGCGGATTTCACAGCTCCACAGTGATCTCATGAGCTGTATATAAGCGTGTGTGTGTGTGTGAGAATGTGTGTGTGTGAGAATGTGTGTGTGTGTGTGTGCAGTTTCAGGTCATCGTCTTTTACAGAGGGGAGCGAGCTTCTGCTTCACGCTTCATTACTGCAAGCCCAGTCTGGCTCACAAAGGCCCTTTGGAACAGAGCTGTGCCATCGTTAAAGTTAGACCGACTTTCACTAGTTCCACTGTGTGCGGCTGATTCTCACTGATTGATACAAATACACACTGTGTGGAGAAGTGATGAAAGAAATGAACAATTGCAGATAAAGTGTTTTGGGGGCTTGTGTGCTTGCTTGCTTCCTTGCTTGTGTGGTTGTGTGTGTGTGTTTGTGTGGCCGTGGTGTGTGCAGAGTAATGATGCGCTTTGTCTGACGGGAAAGGCACATCTTAATGATGGATGGTCGATTATAGAGAGATCGTCCTGCTCGTCCCAGACCCAATGTGCTCCGTTATTAGCATGCATATAAATGGATCATACCCAGCAGCCTCTGCACGTTCCCTCGCTAACGCCATTAGATATGCAGCCATGTCTCTCCATCAATAAAGCATAGTCATACTGGGAATTGGTGTGTGTGTGTGTGTGTGTGTGTGTGTGTGTGTGTGTGTGTGTGTGTGTGTGTGTGTGTGTGAGAGTGTGACAGACAACCAGCTCCCAGTTCACATTAACTCTTAAAAACCTGACCAAGTGTCACTAACATCCCTCTCCCACATCAAGTGTCATCTGGGCGTCTTTCCAAGAGTTGTATGCACGCCAGTCTGCATGTGTGTGTGTGTGTGTGTGTGTGTGTGTGTGTGTGTGTGTGTGTGTGTGTGTGTGTGTGTGTGTATGTGTAAGTTTGAGGAATGAGTGTTTCTCCAGCCTGTGATTGTAATCCCCTTTTGTTAGTGACGTCATGGGCTCCTAAAAAAGACTGTGAAAAGACTGAAAACTCATCTCGTAAGAGAAGAGTATGTTGTGGTTAAGGGTGGGGTGAGAATCTGGTTACTATGTGTGTGTGCTGCCTGTATATTCCTAACACTCATTTTGCATGTTTCCCTGTGCATGCAATAGTACATATTGGCAATTTTTCTTCACAAGTAAACCTCAGAGTAAGAATACGATTCAGTGTATGTGTGTGTGTGTGTGTGTGTGTGTGTGTGTGTGTGTGTGTGTGTGTGTGTGTGTGTGTGTGTGTGCGCGTGCGCTTGTGAGTTGAGGGTACACTCTTTGCCAAAAGGCATTTCTTAATTTACTACCTGGCAATCCTCAGCATGGAGCGAGCACGCCATCCAGGGAAACATAAATCTTTGTAACATACAGGTTATTGCTCTTTTTATGTTGAAATTCTGCTTGCCTTCAAACGTTACAAACAATGTTTGCTTTAACAACACAATCTGTTCTACACAACTGGCATTTGTTTTATGGTCTATATGGGTTTCGGAGAGACGCACTTGAGCAGCAGACAGACAGTGAGAGATACGGCCGGGCATAATGAACCGCCTCCCCCCCAATAATCTACACAGTGACATCAGCGCCATATTTAGGAGGAAAAAAGTGAATTATGTTAAAGGCCTGGCAGTATTTCCCACCTCATATTGCCGTGGTAAATCATTACAGAGCATCATCCAGATTGTTTGATTGCATGTTTATAAATCTGTCTATAATTGTGTGTAGATTTGTGTACATGCCTGTGTGTGTGTGTGTATGTGCTTGTATCATTACACTATGCTGTATTCTCAGAGATCTTCCCTAATGATGCTGATGTCTTTCATTCGGGGGCCACAATCCCGGCAATTTGTTTCAAGGTTTCCCATAATTCAGCTCACTAAAGTGTTTATGAAGTCATTATTTCTTTTCTCGTGACCTCTCGCCGGCCTCACCAGACCAAGCAGCAGTTTCTTCTTACTTTAAACATTGATTGATTAGCTGTTTTCTCCAGAATGGTCTGCAGAAATACCTGGAGACGAATAAACAAGGCAACAAATTGATCACAGAGGAAGAAAAACAAATCCGAAGCACATCTTTCAGTTTTTACAGACTTCAATATCTGCCGGCCTTATCCACACACCCTTCCCGAAGTGTGAGTGAAACAGCTGTGACACGCAGCTGAAACTCTGTTCCCAGATCTGTGAAACGAAGAGATAGCGGGTGGGGGGGGTATGTCAAATCTGAGCGCCTCCTCCCTTTTGTGAAGTAATGTTGGGACGTATCTGGTTTGCAGCCACCAGCAGAAGGGAAGGACCTCTGCTTGACACGCATGTCAAGTTAAATGTGTGCTCTACCTCCTGACACTTCAACCCTAACAGTGTTTCTCAGTGTGTGTGTGTGTGTGTGTGTGTGTGTGTGTGTGTGTGTGTGTAAGTGCTCGTGTGGTGAGTCGACTGCTGTTAGGGCAGGTTTATCAGTGTGTGTGTGTGTATGTGTGTGTGTGTGTGTGTGTGTGTGTGTTTGTGTGCTGGACCAGAGGGACCAAAGTGAAGAGGAAGGGGAAGGAGAACAGAGAGATTAGAGCTGGTGACGAAGGCGAGGGGAGGGTGAGGTGAAGGGCAGTAATGGGGTCAGCCTCAAAGGTGAGCACCATAATCCATCAGTAACCTTTCCTCCCACACATGGACCACGCGGCCTCTCGCGGAGCATGTATCGGTGCCCGTAAGCACACATAAACACACTCACACTCGACATTCCCATGTAACCCTGCAGCATCAAACCCCCGGCATGCCCGTCTGTTGTTTGATGAAAACCAGAATGTCCCACCAGATCCCACAAATCCCCCACGTTAACTTTTCCAGCAACTTTAGCATTACAGGCCAAACTGTGTCTGTGTTGACAATATTTAATGCCCGGGGGATTATCCTCATGGTTCAACAAAGATTTCAGACCACCGCTGTCTCTCGCTGTGGGTTTACACAAGCTTTTGATGGATATCCCTGATTCTATTAACCAGCTGTGTGCTATAGGTGGAGTCGTACCCTCTGGAGTGCTGCATCACTTTTTAGTGCTCCGCAGTTTCGTGTTAATTGTACCGGGCTCCGTCGAGGTGCCAGCTGGAACGGGTGGAATATCCCAAGCTGTCATCAGCAGCTTGTTCCTAAGCCCCAAAACCCAGAGTGTTCATATTTAGTCATCTGCACTTCACCGCTGAGCCGGAAATGCTCAAATGTTTGCTTCTCTTTTTCTTCCCTCACCAAAACGACATGTTCAACGAGGACACTCTAATGAGCTCTTAGAAGCGGCAGCGAGGACGCCTGAAACAGTGGGAAACCTCAAATTCCTCACTCCTACAGCTTGAATTAAATTTTTTAACGCACACACGAAAGCGATCCTGTCTTTCCTTTTAACAGAAAATTAAAGGGAATAAAAAAAGCTGCCTGATGCATGATGGAATAATTCATTTTCTTCTCCTGTGGTTGCCACATTGCTTACAGGGTGTATAGGCATTGAGAGTTGGCTCGTCCTTACAAGTGAGAGGAATTAGAGCTTTAAACCTCCGGCCAGGTTCTGCCTGGAACAAGGCAATCTCCTTCACTCACAGCGCCTGCATTTTTAATGAGAACATCTGCTCTGGTGGCCCTCTGGTGGAGCCCAGGCTTGCTTAATCACACAGTGGAGCCCCTCAAGTCTCTCGCAGTGGGATACGCTCGGCCCAGTGATCAGATGGAGCCGGCCAGTTCGCAGTGGAGCAGACTTTTACACGCTGATGGAGAGAAACAGAAAGAGGAAGGTGAAGAGGGTATAGAGTGGAGTTTTTTTACCGGAGACTAATATAAAGATATCTAGTGGAAGTTCAAACAAGGCAGTGAGAAGAATCTGACTTAAAAGCAAACGTGGCGGATGCACAGAAGTCTTTTCAGTTCAACATGTGCAGACTGCTTCCTACAGGTGGGAGTATGGCTCGGAGACTAGACTCGCACTCGTTAGCAAAAGTGTGAGATGTTATCTGCTTCTTCGCTTTTTCAGCCACATGAATCTGCCGTTTCCTGCCCCAAAAACTGAGCTTCTCACTCATTAACGTGGATAAACTGCAGGTGCCGCGTTGCCGCGTGGCGTAAGGGAAATGAAGCCCCTCTAAAACGCTCTTATACGACTGTTAGTGTTCGCAGACGTGGTTGTATATAAACCAAGTGGAGTATCCACTCTTGTCTCTCGGCGATATATTCAACAACCCCGGGCTGTTAAAGTACACTTTTATTGCTTGCAAACCAAAAGAGATGAGAGGAGGAAAATAAACCACTTTTCTGTTGTTGTGGTGTTTTATTGGAGCTTTTTACAGAGAGCTGTTCAGGAGAAGAAAAAAAGAAGTGATTTGAAAGCACTTCTGTGGACTCAGCCATGCCCGGGATGTAAACAATCTTTCCAAATTATGTCTGTGTGTGTGAAAATGGCCCGAGGGTCCAAAGCTTTGTCTGGAGGAGATCATCATCATCATCATCCCGGTCACGCGGGATCTTCTACTTCCTGCAGGGACGTGGTGATATCTCAAGATCTGTAGTACAGAGAAGGGCTCTAACAATTCATAATAATCTGTGCATGTATGAAGGATGTTCCAATGAATGTGTTTTTATAAGTGACGATAAAATGTTGTATTTGTGCCTATTTTAGCTTCATAAAATAATTGAAAAGAGCAATTGAAAATCTTTGTTTTTCTAAATTGTTTCCGATAAACAAACTCAATCTAATTTTATGATGCAAAAAACAAAAAGCGCACAAAGGAATATAGACAATATATATAAAACATTGCTTGTTTATATTAAATTCCTTATTGGTATCGTGAGTATAGCTCATCAATTATTCCTGTATTTTAAAATTGTATCTTTACATTATCTATTGAGCTTGAGAGGCCACATGTCCCACCAAAAAATGTTTTCCCTAATCCAATAGAGCTCTATGAGAATGATCAGCTTTGCTAAAAGATGCAATGCTATTTTAATACGAACATACACCAGACTTCATGTTAACTGTAAATATGTAAATATATGTAAACTCTTGATCTGACTCAGACATTCAGAGGACTTTCATCTTCCTTATTGTGGGAAATCTCTTCATCCTTATTCACTGAAATAGTGAGGAACATCTTTTTGGGACAATCTACTTCAACATTGTTCATTCATTCATTAACATTATTCCTCATTGGAAACATGTGGGAAAAATAATGGGCAAAGCTTTATAACAGTATGGAATCCATTGTAATACGTCTGAACTTGTAAACATAAATGTCAGTTTAAATGGACTGTATTTATATACAGTATTTATATTCCCAGTTTTAACAACCACTCCAAGTGCTTTACACTAAAAGTTGCATTCACACACACATTCATGCAGGGCTTCTATACACAGCACTTTTACTGTCGCACACCATTCAAACACCGTCAGGGATAATTTGGATTTCAGTGTCAGTACACAAGGACACTATAGAATGCAGACTGGAGGAGCAGGGGATCAAACCAACGCACTTCTGGTCAGTGGACGACTCTGTCCACCTCCTGAGCCACAATGTGTACATTCCAATTAATCACTATGTAGTTTATTTTTCTCTCTCTGTGTTTAAGGAGCTAAATACCCCATTTCATATTTATATTTACTTGAATAATTTACTTTATTATCCATTCCTACTTGTGCTGCATGTGTGTGTGCGTACACATACGTGCAATTGCAAATACAACTAACATAAATCCACTCTATCAAAGTCCCGTTGTTTAAACCGGCTCCGTGCCGATCATGTATACTTTCTGAGTTTGGGACTTAACAGCAGAGAACACGGATCAAAGTTTGTTAACTAAAAAACTAACATAATTAAAAAGAGATCCTCTCTGATGAAGACAAGTATGTCCATGTGTATTTTGGCACATGCAGAGTACATGTTTATCCAAGAGTGTGAATTTGTTTAAAGCAATTGTTAAACTGCTGTGTCGAGGGATATAAATGTCTCTGCAAAGTCATTATAACTTTTATTTGGGTATGTGCACATTTGCAGGTGAGGTCACTTAAATGCATGTACGTTTGTGTGTTAGTGTGTGTGTGTGTGTGTGTGTGTAGCAGACAGGCTGGACCTCTTAGTGCACCGAGGGCAGTGAAATACGAGCTGCTGAGATGCTATGAGACTGCTAGCCTCTGGTTGAACCTCCATCGAGGGCCCACCTCTGCCTCCACCGCCGCCAATTAGATAGCGCCCATAATGCAACCTGAAAGATGCACTGAGCCTGGCAGCTTTATAAACATCCACCCTGTCTACGGCTCGCACCTCACGGCCTCATCGCTCCGGCTCAACTTTGGTGAGTGGGTGTGCGGGTTTAAGTGTGTGCATCGGGCGTGACTGCCTGTGTGAGTTTGAGTGTTTGGAGAGATAGATCCTCCCTCGCCGGGATGCACTCCCATCCTGACAGTGAGCGTTATAGTCATTGCTCTCTCTCTCGCTCTCTCTGCCTCTCTCTCTCTCTCTCTCTCTGCCTCTCTCTCTCTGCCTCTCTCTCTCTCGACTACATTATCTTATCTGATTACTCTCTCAGCCAGGATGTGCAGACATGCTGGAGACTGCAGTGTAATATAACATGCCTCTATATGACTTGTGGTTGCTACATGAGATATGCCACCACACACATCATACCACCGGTAACATCAGCCCTGTCTGCTCGGCTCTGGGTTCTGACAGCTTCATTGTTATTAACCATACACAGGCAGCCCAGGCACAGACAGCCAGGCATATCAATGCTGCAGAAAAACTCTGTAATTACGCCATAAATCAAAGCAATCTCTGGCCGAGCTCCGACCGATTTATCTGCAGACCCAGATTTAATGTGCACGGGGAGGTTGTCTTGCCCTGTGACTTGTGTACACCTCACAACCGAATAAGGAACCAGCGATGGCATGTAAAGCACACTGTTCGCCCCTATGAGTGATGCCTCCACCTCTCACGTTCGCCATCTTTTCAGCTGAAAGATGGCTTTCCCAGCTCGGGATCATAAAGTGGCAGTGAAACTGTAGCCTGCCATCAGTATACTGCACTATTAAATAATCCACAGTGTAGTCAGTGGCCTGTGGGGATGGGGGGGGAAGCATGGTATAAACATTAGAGTCGGGTACAGCCCTCCAGTATGAGCCTCTTTTATGCCATGTGAACAGGTGTGATCTCTGCCTCTCTGCTTTCAAACAATAGTTAGAAGTAATAAGAGACATCGAGCTCGGAATTCTGCTACAGGGCGCAACAACACATTCCCCTTGAAGTTTATCCAAATGATGGTATTTCCTAAACCTGTATATAGCAACTTGTGAATATCGTCCAATAAATACCGTCTGAATTTTACATAAATCGAGCAGCTTTAAGTCTTGTTGTTCCCGTGTAGCTGGCACACTTGTATACACTTCAAGTCGCTCCGGGTTATTGCGTCAGACGTGCTGCCAAGGAGAAGAGTTAACTTTAAATGGGCCACCGTGTTGCACCGATCCATCATTCTCCGAGTGGCCCGGCTGGTTTGAGGTCAGGAGGAAGGGATCAGGCGTTTAGGAGGGCAGGAAATCAAGGTTACAGGGAAAGAGGAAAGGAAGTGAGGGAGGATGGGAGTGAAAGTGATAGAAAGACACATACCTATTCACACATATACGGATGAGGAATGTGAATTACGTGAAATGGTTTCAGGTAAAATTGAAGATAAATAATAGTTTCTAGCGTCAGATTTTGCAACTTTTGTCTCTTAAACTGGACTTTCCTGTCTTCATCTGTCATCAGTTATAACACAATCCTCAGGCCGAACCAGAAACATGTTCTTTTTTGTGATGTGAATTCTTTTCCATCTTGTTTACCATCACTTGATACTCACCTCTTCCTAATTCTGTTCCTCCCTTCTCCTCTCCCTCCCTCCAATCATGCCAAAATAAGCAAATCTATTGGTTTTTGGCTCCGTCCCCCTGTTGATAAGAAGGAAAGAAAGAATTAAAAGAAAAAAGAAAGAAAGGAAGATGTGATGGAGTAAAGAGAGGCAGAAAAAGGGTTTTGGAACAACTGGAGGGTGAAACAGGGAAAACACGTGAAGAGTCAGTGAGTGTTTTTTGGCCAAATCTATTTGGTGTCAGATTCTCCTGGGAAGCAGCAGCGTGGGCGTCTCAGGGCTGACACGGCTGTAACGGAGAAACCCAACGGACCGGTGACTTTTCAAATTAAAATGCTTCACTGTGCATATTAATCACAATGAGACAGAGGACGATTACAGCCTATAAGGATGTTTTCAGTTTGACGCCTTTTGGCAAGAATCCATCAACAACCCCAGTGTGGGAGTGTTGGTAGTGGAATTGGTTTTGCTTATTAAGAGCAGTTTGATGGTCAGCGGTCTTACGCAGCTTTGTTTTGTTCTGTTTTCCGTCTCTGCTGCAGAGCAGACTGGTTGTCAGAGACATTTCCTCCCCCGTTATGAATGTGCGCCTGTGTTCACGTAGGTGCGCCTGTGTGTGAGCGTGGCGCGTCTGTGAGATAATCCTAACCTCGTAAGAGTATCTCTGCCTTTTGTTGTCGGACTTCCTTCGGGGTAACCCAGAGGTCAGCCTTTGTCAGGTGATTTTGAGATTTGCCAGTTGCATTTGCCTCAGTTGCTGTGAAAGATGACTCGGCTGCTTTTGAACTCGCAGCGTTCTTTCTTCTGGAAACGTCCGACCATTGTGATGGGCGGTTATGCCACGAAGCACCTTAACTTGCCCTGCAGGTTAACTTTCAACCTGACAAGTTTAAAACTATCACAACTGTTGCCGCTAGCGGAAAAAACAAACACAATTCAAACTCAAGCAAAGTTACTTTCTTGCGTAAAAGCAAAAACCAACCAATGTGATAATTACAGTACAAATGCCTCTAAGACACAAGAATTTGGAGAAGGAATCCTAACCTTAATATTTCACTTCTGCAAGCGCTTCTATACAGTGTGAGCATATGGAGCAGAACGCGCTGAAAAATGCATACATGCAAATACATAATATATTTTTGGTCTCCGGGCAAAATCTACACTATTTTAAATGAGCTGACTCCTCCGCGGATCCCCTGAAAACATTCAGAAAAATATTTTTTTTTAAAGGCAACAAGTCATTAAAATGAAAGATGATTTTAAATTCACAGTTTATTCTTCTCCGTGGCTTTGCTTTGCTTTAAGAGCTCTTTAAATTAGGTGGAGAAGTGAGTACCTTCAGGGGGGCTAGTGTGTGTGTGTGTGTGTGTGTGTGTGTGTGTGTGTGTGTGTGTGTGTGTGTGTGTGTGTGTGTGTGTGTTTGTGCGCGTGTGAGTGTGTGTATGTATCTGTCTTTCCCTCAAATCAGTGATAATGATGCACCTCCTACACAACTATTCCATTTTTATTGGTAATCTAAGTGTATATTGATGCCACTAGACTTTGCATCATTAGCACTAATGACTTTGTATGGTTAATACAAGCAGGTTAAATATAATACAAAATTGATTGAATGCACAAATTTGACAAAACATGCCAGAATGTTTTACTGTAGGTGTAAAATATAACCCCGTACTTTTAATTGCTCATATGTTCACATATTTATTGTATTATGAACCATATTGTTAGGTTAATGAAAATACCATTTGTGCAGTTATGTTGTGTTTGTGGGTGTTAATGTCCTCATTGACAAAGTATCACAAACTTAAATGTACTGTATAATATAAGTTTGATGAATGATGATGATGACAAATCAATCATTTAAAGAAATTGAGCGTAAAAATGTTTGCCCGAGCACCAGGTGACACTTTATTTTCTCCATACAGTATTTGTAACAACACAACTTCTTGCAGGAGATGATACATCCGACTCAGTCAGATAAAAAAACACTCTACTCTACCTCAAACATGATGCTGCATCCAATCGGCAGGATTAATCATCTCCCTGCTACACGGCCACAGTGGGCTGCTCCATCTTGGCCCGGAGGAGACATCAAACGCACTCTCCCTGCCCGCCTGCCTACTGCTGCCCCTGGAGAGACAGAGATGGGTTAGAGAGTGGAGACTGGCCTCTGGTAGTGCAACTCTCTGTGGAGTCCGTATTGATTACACCTGCCACCGGCGGCTAGCTGGTGCTGTGTACTCTGACAGCTGGCAGCACAGGGCGAGATGGATAACTGCTCCAGCCCGGCTCGAGCCAGCTACATCATCACTTGGCTCCGCCGAGGCTGTTTGGAAGGAGAGGAAAGATGTTTTCTTCTTTTTGTGTCACTGGTGCAGTTTTAGTTTACTTCTTTACAGTGTGACTTACCTGGAAGTGTTTTTTGCTCTGGTGCCATGGCACACTTCATCATGTGACTCTGAAATACTTGACGTTATCTCAAACTTATCTGATCCCACAAACGTCTTTTTAAATAAGACTTGCTCCGTTCATCTTATTGGCGGAAATAAATTGGCATGTTGATTCTTAAAGGTAGATTGACCCAAAAACCCTTAACTCATTATTTACTCACCACTATGCAGATGGAGGGGTGGGTGAAGTGTTTGAATCCACAAAACCCTTTTGGAGTTTCAGGGGTAAACAGTGTTGCAGCAAAATCCAATACAATTGAAGATAGACTCAAACAGTTCACCCAACCCTCCATCAGCATATTGGTGAGTGAATCCAAATTTTGGGGTGAACTGTCCCTTTTAAGGCCCCAAAGGATGTCCAGTGTAAAATTTGGTGCATTTCGGACACACAATACATTCAATATTTACAAATTGTGAATGAACAGGTCACCAGCACTGTTGCAGCCAGTGAGGGCCGGGTCCTTCTTCATCTCTGGCCTATGATAAGCTACAGTAGTGGTTACCAACTGGTGTTCCGTAGGCCAAAAACCAGCATCATATCACGTTGATGATTTGATTATTCATATTTCAAGATGTTGACTTGACAAAGACATTCACAGGCGTCCCAGGTGCTGATCTCTGTCATTGAAAAACAACAATTATAGAATCACTTCCTCTGTAACAAGTTAACCTAAAAGTCCAATGTATGTTTTGTCACTACGATGCTTTATGTCCAGCTGAACTACTGAGCTGAAATGCATGTGCCCACATGCGATGTATGAAACAGAACAGCAGTCAAGTCATTCAAACATACATATGAGCCTCACAAGAACAATAATGAAGAAATTCAGTTTCACTTCATGAAACACATTGACTTTACTCTGCACCCTAGACTGTTTATAAAAAGCTCTGCGCACAGCATCCAGCACACAAACAATGAAAAGTGACAGTATACTGTAGAGCTGTTTGAGGACACCTCCCTAATGATAAGGAATAATTCAGAAGTAGCTCCAGAGCATTAACACAGGCCAAGCAAACAGCCACTAGTACTTTTTTAATGGCTGAAAATAACGATATAGAAAACCTTAAGGATCAGGTGCTACTTGTACAATGTTTCTCCATATCATATTCAACACATGGTTGACCACAGGCTTTCTGAGCAAAGTTTTCTTATCAGAGATGGGCAGCATCGGAGGCGCTTCAAAGTTAGTAAGACTGAGACTTACGAAAACAGTTCTTCTCTTATATATCAGCCCCCGAGGACGGCTGGCTAAACTCTGCTTAAAAAGGCTGCAGCAGTGACTTGTGGGAAGAGTTGGGAGGCAAAGCCAGTGTGAATCTATCTCCCCTGTTAGCTCGCAGTCCCCCTGTAGGCTGCTGGCTATATGGTGTTGATTATGGAGATGAGTGGCTATGAACTCAATATTTTCCAAGGTGCAGTGAGAAGAATGCAAAGCAGGCAGACGTCTCAGCCCTCTCGCAGGAGAGCCATAGAGTGAGCAAGCTAAATGGGTGTAGAGGGATTCGTGTGGCTTAGTCGGGATAAGGAATTGGGATGGAGTGGTATGTTTCTCTCATTTCTCCAGCTCTCTTTCGCTCCTCTTTCCCTCTCTATCACGATCTGCTTTTACTCCCCAAAGGTCTTGTTTACAGCCGTTTATTTCTCACGCCGCGACAGAAGCCGAAGCACAAACCTCACAGAGTCCCCGGTCACCTGTTTTTAATAATGCACTCATGAATTCACATTGCAACTTAAGCAAGCATTCGGTGCATTGAGTTAACGGCGGTGTAATTAAAAAGTAATTTGATATGTGACAGTGAGCGGTGCACTTTTACCGAGTTGTCCCCGTGAAGTTGAGCAAACATTTGCTCTGCTTAATGATTCATATTCTTCAGTATTATTCTCGCTTTCTTTGTCAGCCTGTGCATTGTAATTTTCTTCTTTTCCCTGCAAGTGCACAACTCCCCCCCCTCTTCACAACCACTGTGCATCTGTCTTTGGTAGTGTTCATCAAAGACCAGCGGCTCCCCCGACACCGCTACAAGAATCCAGGATCAAGTTGCTCTACTTTTATTTATGTGTAGTGCCGGGTGTTTAAATATCTTCTTGCGATCTGAGAGCTTAGTCTGTTTTGACCGAGCCATTATTTCTGTGGTAGGGACCACGGATAAACCAGACCTCTGCGTCCCGTGAGAGATGGAATCAGAGAGTAAGACCGGAGATAGAGAGAGAGGGAGGGAGAGCGAGATGGAGAGGGAGAGAGAATAAGTCGGTTTAGGTATTTTGACAGTCAGTCAGCCACTTGCCTGAGCAAGTGGCTTCTCAGCCGTCTGCGGATGCCTGATGAAGTAGGAGACATGCCTAAGCATTAATGGAACTGAAACAAAAATAAACCGTTTTCAAGTATAAAAACAGATGCACACACACAGCTGCATAGAAACTTGGCTGCGTTGCCTTTGATTTATTCCTCTGGGGGAAGAAGGACGGCATTTGTGTATTTGGAAAGGGGGGGGGGGACATGGCACACAAGGAAAATTCCAAGTTTGCCACAGGAAATCAATTTATTTGAGAGGGCAGCCGGGCTAAAAATAGGGAAGCCCCAAACAATAGCGTTGGAATTAATTGCCCAGATTTTGTGAGAAGGCAAGACGACTCCAGAGAGACAAAGTTTGTTCTCCCTCTTGTTTTCCTATGTGTGTTATGGAAATATTGGCCTGGTCTAGTTGTCGTGTTATTTTGTTTTTGGCGTATTTCTGCTTGTCTGCAGCTGTCAAAACACAACTGACTCTCAATCATTTTCCTCCCTGATACGACGACTTACCCACTTGTCAACACCACTGCCAGCTGCCTTATTTGACAGGATGTGATGATTTATCACAAGTTCTCCACGGTAAATAGACAATAACTGTTTTGTCACACACCACTGAGTTCTAACTGGGTTTTGGGGAGTGTGCGAGGGAGTGCTGTAGGGGCCTTATGGGGGCTGATGTGTTGTTTTAAATGAGATCTCACAGCAGTGTTTAAATATTTAACCGTTCCTGGTGAAGCCTCCCCAGCAGCCGCCAGGCAAAGACTGGTGAGGTTTCATGCAATCATCACACACTCTACAGCACCTATACCCCGAAAACATCAGAAAATAAGCACAACCTGAATATATATTAGCGTTCTGAATACACAACCCGCTGTGTCTAATACCCGCACTTATCGACAGAAACGCTGCCTTTCCCCTCCTGCAAATAACCATTCAGACACGGTGACAAAGAGCGAGCGTGACGATGAAAAGATGTTATGAATTATACTGTACATCCGCTTTTTGATGGGATATTTTAAAAAAACTTTTTTTTCCTCCCAACAAAGTAATACCTCTCCCCATCTCTGCCTCATTTAATACCTTCCCCACCTCGTTCTGAGCTTTGGAGAAACATTTCACCTCTGATCAGTTCAGCTCCTGCACCCGTCATGTTTTTACATCCTACCACCCGTCACTCACAGACAATGGCGCTGGGGTGTCTGCCACCACCTGCTGTGTTCAGAGGGAAGCGGTAGTGGTGTGTGTGCATGTGGTGTGCAGCTAGGAAAGTGTGTGTGCGTGTGTGTGTGTGTGTGTTAGTGTGCATGTGTTTGTAGGGCATCTCCTCATACAATGAGACTGGGCTGGTCTGACAAAATGTTTAGTTGCTGAGAGGAGGCAGAGTATTCAGAGCTGTGATCATGCATTTTGAATAATCTCTTGGTTAACTCGTTGTTATTGTCTGCATTTGTTTGATGGTTAGAAGGATTACGCAAAAAACACCAACATTTTGTGGACGGGTGAAAAATGATCACGTATCAACACGAAGAATGTTATTTTCACTTTCTTCAACATGGCAGATTGGGTGTTTTTAAACATTTTGTTGATTTCTCAGACGATTAACGGATCTTCATATTAAGGAGCTATTCCCTCCCGTGAGTGTCATTCTGGTTTGGGATTTTCAAATAATCTCATAAATCAGTGTTTCCAATGAATTATCTCAATAACTTGCCTCGTGCTTGCTCGCGCTATCATCCATAAGGTTTTTACTGTCCTCACAGACAGTCAGACCTTGGAACAGTTTTAGTACAGTTTCACCTAAACATGTAATTTATTTTTTGCAGTCACATTGTTTTAAACACATCCTCTGTATTTGTTGGCTGGTGAATATTTAGACCTGTGATGGTATTTTAAGCTTCTCGGGGAACTCTCTGCTCTATTTGGTTTTGGGGGGGGGATGGGTATTTTGGAACTACACTGTACCTGCAAGCTGCAGGAATCTGGAGGGACTTGAGTCCATAGATGACAACCCCCTCTAACCCTGCATCCTCGTCTATCCCAATCCCTCACCTCCCCCACCGCCTCCCCCACCTCTGCCTCTCCCCAACGACTCTTCCCTCTTTCATCCCTGCTAACCCCACATCATAGACAGCCACATCTCCTTCCTCTGTCTCCTCAGCGCACTCGAATCCGCCGTCACATCCAGCCGAGGGCCCCGCTGATTGAAAGGAGCTTTATTAGCCGCTGCTAACCTGCCCATCGCAGTGTAAAATGTTGTTTATTTGACAGGCGATGTATATAGACATTGCTGTCGGGTCTTTAGAGTTTGGCAGACATTTGATGCCAAATCATATGCATGACTCCTCTTGCCATGCTGCTTCATGTGGCTGCCAAGTGAGGTCCACTGGGGTCTCTGCCAGGGGACCCAGACTACCATTCAACCCCCCAACCACACACACACACACACACACACTCACATATAAAAACACCTTGTGCTTCCTCGATGCCCACTCTCCCTCCCCCAACCTGTACCAGGCCTATGCCCTCCCATTCCCCTCCCACCCTTACCCCCTCAGTCTCCATACCACACTCATTATTAATGATCTGAGGGACAGCTTTCATTTGATCTATTACTTAGGATGGGACGGCGGCTGCTGTGCTGCTGCATCCCTGCTGGATCTTTAATTATTTCATGGAGGGCTTTTCTCCTCTCCGCTGCTCCGTCTCTGTTGTGCAGATGAAATATTGAAGTTGAGGAGTGTAGTGCAAAGTGGCCCCATACAGGGTGAGGTGTGTGCATGTGTGCACCTCTGCTACTTTGTGTCTGTGTAGTGTACAGTATATGAGTGTGCATTGACGTGTGTGAATGTGTGTGTGTACGGCCGAGGCTTCTCCTTCAGATCTCAGACAGAATCCTACTTTTCCCTTGAATGTGTCTCGGACTTTAATCATGAAACTTCAGGTCACAGATTGGAAGCAGGTTGCTTTGGTTATTAACTTTTTGGTCAGACCGCAGTTCAACTTTGAAACACAGACGCTCTCTGTGTGTGTGGGTGTGTCTGTGTGTGTGTGTGTGTGTGTGAGTGAATGTGTGAGTAGTTGTTATCGTTAAAACCGCTGAGTGTATCCTGGCCGTCTGACAGAAACAACTAAAACAATCCCTAATGTCTCGAAAAAAAAGAGGGAAAACACGAGAATTATTTTCAGTTCATGTGTAATGTCCTGTGATTATGGGCCATTAATGTCATAACACAGTCGTGTTGAGGGGCGGTAATGACATGAAATCACCTCTCACTTTTTTTGTTGCCAAGAATAACAACGAATAACAACATCTGACATGGAAATATGGCTGACACCGCAGGCACACACAACTTTGCATTCAGGTATGATGTATGGCACGGTGCCTAATTGCTTCGCTTCCCTATTCCATAAATTTGGGAATCTCCCGAGACAGAGACTACTGTGTTAATAGCAATCAAAATTCCTCACTGGCCTGCGCTTCATTTATTTTGTGTCACTCCGCACATGCGTGGCATCACCAGGCAGCTGAGGACCCATGAATCCAGGAAGCCGCCCTCACACACTTACCTATGGAATCCATACTCCATAAAGATAATGACACCTTATTTTACTTTATGTGATTACGTGTGATAGTAGGATTTGCATCCACAGCACCTCTCCACTCAGTAAAACATTGGATTGCTGTAATTGGTAGTAGGAGTAATCCATGCGCTGATGTGGGGGAGCGTTGGAATGACATTGATATACAGTGCTCCATTAATTGCCATATGAATAGGGTCTGCAGTGGTTGGCGCTCTGCTGATGCATCACAGTAAAAGAGATGGGTCACTCTGTCTTCTCCAGCCCGCAGCTTTGCCAAGCTCATAATTACTAAAAACCCCAATTAATCTTCCCATCACATAGGCCAAATATACACTTCCTCCCTATATAAATGAGTTACAGTCTACACTCTTCGTAAATGTGCATGTGCTTTTGCTTGTGTGTGCACATATGTGTTTGTGTGTTTACACAAGTAGGCATGTGTACCTTTATGTGTGCACACTTGGGCCCATGAGAACATCAAGTACAAACAGAAATGTATGTGCTGTATGTTCTCCAGGCACACTGCAGCTCCACTGTGAGCCACACAGGATGTCAATGCAAGAGGGATCAGTGTCAGTATCACGAGGCTGGACTAAAGGGAATCACTATCACTTCACTCTGTATCAATTTTGAATATGGGAAACAATGTGTTCACAGGTTCACTCATTCCGGTGCATCCAGGTTTAAATAACCAATTTATGCGGCTTATGAAAGACTTATAGAAAGATGACAATTCAGATTTAGGGTAATTTCCAGGTTGTGAGCAGGTTTACGTGACAATTACTGGATGGATTACCAGAGAACTTAGTGGAAGATTGGTGTGTGTGACAGGAGAGGACCCATTCCATTTTGGTGCAGATCCAGAAATATTTTTTCACTTTCTTTGACATTGCAATTTTTTTTCTTCACAATTGTGTTGATTTCTCAGGGAACCAGTCATGGATCTTGATGAAAAACTAAATAAGGCATGTTGGGGGGGACTGATATTCACTAGTGTGTAATTTGGTGCAGATCCAAACATAAATCTGGTTCTAGTGAATTTAAATGTTTCATACAGGGACTGTTGTGTCTTTGTATGTGCTCTACTCTAGTTATTTTTATATTTTTATTTTTCTTGGTTTACTCCATATTGGATGTTGCTTGTTTGTGAACTTAAATATAAATGTGTTGTATTTTCGTTTCAATCCGCTTCCTCAGTGTCAGTTCATGCACACCTTTTCTCGACAATGCTTGTGTGTGTCTATGTGTGTGTGTGAGTCCACATGAATATGTATTTCTGATTGTAGCATGCGTTTCTGGCCCCTGGCCATTCAACCTTTACTCATTCCAAACAGCATCCTCTCTCCTCGCTCCCGTCCGTCTCACATTCACAACATCTTACTGGCACCCAGTGGGGAGAAGCGGTACCGCGTCCACTTGATGCTTGGCTGACAGCAGGGGAGATGGAGAACTGTTTACAAGTGGCATTTGCCCCTAATTAAAAACAGCACTTGTTGGAGCACTTTGTCTGCGGAAGGACTTGCATCCACAGTGATGCAAGCTGGGCCGCTGATCCTCCGGTAAGCCTGTGCAATCACACACACACACACACGTTTGTACTTCTATCTTAGTGAGGACCCTCACTGACAAAATACATTCCCGAGCCCCTTACCCTAACCTTAAACATTCAATCTAAATGCTTTACCCTAACCCTTACCTAAAAATAATTCTAACCCTAGCCTTTAAACCAAGTCTTTACCCTCACCCAGCCCATTGAAATAGTGAGGACCGGTCAAAATGTCCTTACTGTCCTAAAATGTCCTCACTCTGTAGAGTCTATTCTTCAAATGGTCCTCACAAAGATATAAGTACAGGAACACACTCACACAAACAAACTCAGTGAATGACATTTTACATTAGGCTGCATAATCTGTTTAGAGAACTTGTCTGGGTACGTTGACAGTTTGGGTGAACTGAGAAATACAGTAGGAGAAACAACACAGATGGCTCCCAGTGCAGCCGGTCCTGGAGACAGATGAAGAATAGTCCTCGTGATAGGGATGGACCAAGTCTGCAGAATCTCTCATCCTCTCAGCAGCAGACAGTCCACTCCCTGCATTTTGTAATTCTGCTGGCCCAACATCTGGCTGTCCCATGTGGAAAGGCCATTATGTCAGGCCAGAGGATGAATGAAAGTAGCCATCGACCCGTCTGCGTGCATGGACTAACTGGGCCGGCAGTGCCTTCGAGTTTTGGCCAGCTTAATGGAGCACAACAGCTCAGCAACTAATCACCTGTTCTTTCTCATCAGCTGCTTCCCCCACGAGACAGTAATTGATTGTTAAGTGTGTGATGGATCAGACTAAGACGGAGCTGACCTGACTCAGTGAAACGTGCCGTACAGTTTGTACCCATCTGTGGTTTCATGTTTTCACACTCGCAAGGAACTTTACTTCATCCCAGACTGTGAAACATTCAACCACACGTCACATAAACAAGTGTCTTTTCTCTCTCGTTTTCTCTGTGGGTATCATGTACTGTCATGATGGATCTCAGAAAGATAGATAGTATGTGGTCATAAAGCAAATGAGTTATCAGGACATTTATTTATTCCCACATTTATCTACATTTATTTCTAATCGTCGTACTAGAAACTATTTTAGTCGTAATCGTGGTGATTTTCATCAAAAACTGTATTTTTATGTAATCAGGTGGAAATGTTTTGATGATTTAGATCTATTAACTGGAAAATATTGTGCAAACAAAATGCACCAATCATTTTAGAATGTAGGACTAGATGGTGAATATCCCTTGTACGCTTGAAGGTCTTCTGCTAACAGTAGATGTTAGCAGATGTTAGAAGGTGATAGCGGCCGCCAGCAGATGTTAGGGACATAACATCATATGTGCGCCTCATATCAGGATCATATTTATTTGACAATATCCTACTGAAAAACTTGATTGAGTTACATTCAAACATCTGGACATTTTTTGATGAAACACTTGTTTCCTTTCCAATTCCACATTTTCAGGATTCTTTACTCAGCTTGTATCAGGAACATCATAGTTCATTAAAACTAGTTTTTTTTCCAAAGGAATAAAAAGAAGTAATCCCAGTATTATTGCTAAATGGTCAATTAATAGATAAATACCAGAAAATGAAGTAGAAATCATTTTAATCAGGATCAATAAATCGTTTGAAAATTCAAAGAAAAGAGCTGTTAATCTCAAATCTGAGAATTTCTTGCTGTGCTTTGTAAATTTAATACGAATCTGGGTTTTGAACTGTTGGAAGCACAGAAGTAATTTGGAGACATCATGTTGGGTTTATGTGAAATTTTGATGGACATTTGATATCACTTATTTATTACTTGATGATTTAATTCATGAAAATAATAATTTGCCCTTTGCAGGACTTTTTAAAATGCAAACTTTAACTTTCATCTATCCAAGAGATCCCCATCCATCTATTCCACCTGACTCTGAGCAGCTGCTTGTGATCCAGCTCTTGTTCCTGTTCTGTATTTGTTTGGCCTCTGTTCATCAGCCTCCTCTTCTTCCTCTTCCTCTCCACAACATCCAGAGTGATCCCCCCCCAAGGTGAACGTTACACCTCCTAACACAGCTGGAAGGTTGCACAGTGGATCGCTCACTGCCGTGGCGATGGTGTACTCTGGGCTGCCGTGCTGTGCCATAATCTGGGGACCGACAGTGGCTGGCGGATTGAAGGGTGAATGATTGATGGCTCTGTTATCGGGTGACAAGCTTCGTTGCTAGACTGGGACGAAATGTTAGATATTGAGTTGTAAGTCTAGATCCCTGTGGAGGGAGTTCTGTCGTCCCCTGTATCCTCCTCAACTTCCTACAAGAGAAGGAAAGGTCACAAAACTAAACTCCATACCTGCAACATCTCAGCTGCCTTTACCTGTCAGTGATGGCAGGTGTCTTCATGCCCCACTGGTCTGGTTCTTACGCCGCGATTTAGTTCCTCAGAGCGGGGACGGTCCTGTGGATGAGGGCTGGCCCCTGATGAAAGAGAGCCCACCAGGGGGACAGACACTGGGGAGGGGACACAGTAGAACAGGTCCCTAGATATCCCTCAGACTGTCTTACCTGTGATGGGAATGTCACCTTCAAGACAAAGAAGCAACACAAAGGCAGATTTTCAGAGCATAAAGGATTCAATTTGTGATTTTTTTTCTGTTTTAAATCTCACAAGATCCGACTCATCTTCTTTCTTACCTATTCTCCTGAAGTTTGTAAAGCATATTGGATGAATGAGCTATCAAATCAAGCATCTTTCAGAGTGATGTAACTTTTCTGAGGTCATGATATGTGATATCCCATTAGACAAAGCTCGCTGGCAGATAATAGCTTTAACAGGGAACGGTCGGCCATCACTTTAGCGAGACGTCTATACATCAAAACTGATCTTGTATTTATTTACGAGGTAATGGCATTAACCTGTGGTGTCCAGGCCTCTCTCTCTCTCTCTCTATGACATGACAGGGAAGTCTGGTTTACTTCTAGCCTCCGCTCTGCTGGGCAGCAGCTCTGGTGCAGCCTTCGCCTCTGGGATGATGTCACCACACTGCAGAACAGACAGAATCAGTTTGCTGCTGTGAGAGGAGGGAGGGAGGGAGGGAGGGAGGGAGGGAGGGAGGGAGGGAGGGAGGGAGGGAGGGAGGGAGGGATGGAGGGAGTGAGTGAGAGAGAGAGTCACAGACTGTGATGCACACGAACACACACTTCTGTGGGCCACCTGGCACTGATACATTAACGGAAGGGCCACTTGGTTTACACTGCTATACCTTCCACTAGCACATGAGTGCGCCAATTTTCCACATGATGCGAATGTTTATGTTACAGTTTTAATGGATGATGTGCCTCTGGAAAAATGTATAAAACATCAGAGCTAATGATGTTGAGAGCAGATGGGTGATATTCTGGCCCCTCTGAGGGAACCTGCTAATCCTCAGATTTCTCCATCACAGTTCTGCAGGTGACCATCTTCACCTCGGGAGGAGAACACATCCCATCCAACTCCTGATCCAGATTTTTACCAAAATGAAAAAGGTTCTTCTCGGACCCATACTGCATTCGTCCACCCAGTTCCATAGTAATCCATTCGTAGTTTTTTGTGTGGTTAAAGGTAAAAATGCTCCTTCAGGAGAGAACCCTTGACGTATGGCAGAAATAAGGACAAATCACACAGGGAGGTCAAGTGTGTGGAGGAATGACACTACAACACATTACTTAAACTTCCAATTGTATCACTTTACCATGCTACACACTACACACAGACGTTTGCTGGCCGTGCACCAGGCTGAGTTTCATCTTCTCATGTTTGGAGAGTGAAACGTTTGAGCCGCTCAGCCGATTGATCTTATTTCACTCTACTACTAAATGCACACTCTGCAGCTCTCTATTTAGCATGCATCATATCCACAGTACAAACAGAGCAGGTGTGCTATGATTGGTTTGAAGACTGTCGTTTCCTCTGTGGTCGTGTCAGCAAAGCTGCTGCTGCTGCACTTCTACAACTCTGCATCTGCTCCCTGCTCTGCATTTATCTGATCGTCTTCCAGACACTGGACAAAAGGAAAATCCTATGTAATGGTTCCCCAAGGTTTATTTCTAATCACACACACACACACACACACAAACACACACACACACACACACACACACACACACACACACACACACACACAAACACACACACACACACACACACACACACACACACACAAACACACACACACACACACACACAGTATGCTGATTTACAGGTCAGTTTAATTGTCCACAATAAAAGCTATTTACCAAAGTAAAAAATCAAACACGTCTTTCCTGAAATGTTCCCAGGATACAATAGAAAAATACAGTCACAATGATATAATGAAAGACTTTGACATATGGATGGTTTTGAACCCTCATGCTAATCAATAACTGATCATATCTTATAATAACTTTGCATGGTTTATTGTTTGTGAAGCTCTATATGCTCATTTTACCTCATTTTCTTTTAGCGAAGTGCCTTGAGTTGCATTTTATGTGTCATATAAATAACATTTATCATTTTATCATTATTTGAAGTACTCCCACAGGTGCAGTGTGTGGCCATTGCATCACGCATTTACCTCTACAGGTGATAAGCCATGCTTTTAATTTGACATTGGAATTTTAGCTTAACTAAGTAGACTGGTCTCTTCAGTCATGCTTGTTAATGTTAGAATATTTTCAGTAAACCAAAGCAAATAATCTAGCTCCAAACATTTTCATGTGAAGTTATACAACACATTTCTCTACCCTGCAACTGGGCAATTATTGGTATTTCATTCAATAGAATGTAAAAATATTGAAACTAAACATTTCCCCTCATCTCACCTTCCTGTAGTTGTATGTACTGCATCCATGCAGATAGTTTGGGGTGTTGTGAAATTGCTCTCTGAGAGTCCTGCATTGATCCTAATTCAATGAAGGCAAATTAAATCAAGTTGAACTAGAATGGCGAGAACACACCTCCACCAAAGCCCAACAGTCCCCTCATGAAATCACATTAAATTCCAATCAATCCAGATTTTCATTTGATCGGCACGAAATTGCACACACTCTTTAATATCAGTCCCATCAATCAAGATCGATAAATTACTCTCTGAAATCTGTGAAAATCTCACAATGTGATAGAAAGTTTAAAAAAATAAATCCTGGATCTGCACCAAAGTTTCATGGGTCCTCTCTTGGATCACGCTGAACCCCGCCATAAAACTTAGCTGAAATCAGTTTTGTACTTTTTACACATTCCTGTGAGATATCAAACAAATGCAAATGAAAACATGAACTGCTTGGGGGCGACAAATACTCTGTGACATGTAAAATATTCGACAGCAGTATTATCCACAAAGAGAGATATCTGTAGAGAAATCCTAAAATAAGAAAGTGTTTTATATGCCTTCATGTTTTTATTGGCTTTAAAAACTAAAGTCCATCCATTTGCTTTGTATTGAGGGTTGAATGAATTGATGAATTCTTCCTGCGGCAACTGAGGAAATTCAACATACCGCGGAAAGTGATGGTTGAGTTCTACACAGCCATCATTGAGTCCATCCTCACATCATCAATTACCGTCTGGTTCGCTGCCTCCACTGCCAAGGACAAGGGCAGACTGCAGCGGATCATAAGGTCAGCTGAGAAGGTCACCGGCTGTGACCTGCCGGCTCTCCTAGACCTGTTCCACTCCAGGACCAGTAAGAGGGCAGGCAAGATCATTGCTGATCCTTCCCATCCCGGTCACCACCTATTCCAGAGACTTCCCTCCGGAAAAAGGTTCCGGGCCATCAGGACTAAAATCCATCTGAACAGTTTTTCCCCCGTGGCAGTGGGGCTCACAAACAAGCTCCCTGCATCACACTGCCCCCCCCCCTGCACATAATTTATAATTTGTATATTATTGGCACTACCACCAATCTCTGAACCTTAGCACAGCACGTGCCCATAACTCTGTTACTGTATATATTTGATTCTATTTGTTATATATTGTTGTTTTTATACTGTTGTTTTATGTTCAGTGCACCAATGACACCAAGGCAATTTCCTGTGTGTGCAAACATACCTGGCAAATAAAAGAATTCTGATTCTGATTCTGATCCATGATTTAAGAGCAGAAAACAACTAGATGCAAACCGTCTGCATGGTGACACACCACTAGAGGGAGGTAATAACACACTGTATGATCACTGTACTATGAGGTCACCATTAGAAGTACTGGGATGTACTGGGATGATAAAATAACTTCAATATATTCAATCCATTACTTAACCTTTTTCTAAGTGATGTATTTTTATTGGGGTTAATGTTAAATTGTATACATATTGTTGGATTTATTATAATTCAGGTGTCCCAAAGCTGTTTATTACATAATAATTAACGATAATAATTACAGTTGCGGTCATGATGAAGTTGAAAATAAAACTTTATCTGTTCGTCCATGTTTGTAAACTATTCAATGTTGAGTAAACAGCAGAAAAGGGCGTTTGCCGTGTTCTACCAGCAGGGCGCGCTGTCCAGCTGTACAGTATCTGCTGTGTCCTGCGGGGGGCAGCAGAGAGCGGCCTCTCACGGACAAATGGCGTCTCTCCAGTGCGGAGCAGCTGATTTCCTCCGGAGCAGAGAAGCGGCGCTGCGGAGGTAAACACACCGAGCCCCGGATCCCTGCGCGTCACCAGGCCGGACGCTGAGCACTGTTCACGGATCGAGCTCAGGCCGATGTCCCGGTGCACGAAGAAGAACCGAGCGGGGCCAAGCAGATAGAGGAGAGAGAGGAGAGAGAGAGAGGAGAGAGAGAGAGAGTCCCGCTGCAGCTCGTTCCTCTGCGGGCGTGCTTGTGCTTTCCCACCGATGGTTGTCAGTGTCTCACCGGGGCCTGATCTGACAGTAGCAGGTCAGATGTTTCCTCCCGGACAGCGGAGGAGCTCCTCATGAACATGGGCATCACCCCTTCAGAGAAACCCTCCTGCTCCTCCTCCTCCTCCTGCTCCTGCTCCTGCTCCTCCTGCTGACTGCCTGGCCTCTCTCCGTTAATCCAATTCAGGAGATCATCTTCTCAACCCTCGCTGAGGTTACACCATCAGGACGGAGTTATCTCAGAAAGCCAGGTACACGTTCTGTTCTCTGTCTGTGTTCTGATCCGCTGCAACCCGGCGGGAGCTGTTCCGAGCCCCGCGAGTTCTGAAGAGCTGTCCGTGCGTGCTGCTTCGCCATTTCCTCCTTATTACAGCGACACATCCTGCCTGTAAACCTGGCTCTAACCCGGACTATATTCAGGCTCTAACCCGGACTATATTCAGGCTCTAACCAGACTCCAGCCTGGCTGTAAACCTGACTCTAACCCGGACTATATTCAGGCTCTAACCTGACTCTAAACCAGACTATATTCAAGCTCTAACCTGACAATAACCTGGCTGTAAACCTGGCTCTCACCTAGACTATATTCAGGCTCTAACCTGACTCTAACCTGGCCCTAACCTGACTCTAACCCAGATTAGATTCAGGCTCTCGCAGGACTCTAAACCTGTCCTCAATACCAGACTCTAAACCCGGACTATATTCAGGCTCTAACCCGGACTATATTCAGGCTCTAACCAGACTCCAACCTGGCTGTAAACCTGACTCTAACCCGGACTATATTCAGGCTCTAAACTGACTCTAACCCAGACTATATTCAAGCTCTAACCTGACAATAACCTGGCTGTAAACCTGGCTCTAACTCGGACTATATCCAGGCTCTAACCTGGCTCTAACCCGGACTATATTCACGCTCTAACCTGACTCTAACCCAGACTATATTCAGGCTCGAACCTGACACTAACCTTGCTGTTTACCTGACTCTAACCCAGACTTTATTCAAGCTCTAAACTGACTCTAACCCAGACTATATTCAAACTCTAACCTGAAAATAACCTGGCTGTAAAACTGACTCTAACCCAGACTATATTCAGGCTCTAACCTGACTGTAACCTGGCTGTTAACCTGACTCTAACCCAGACTATATTCAAGCTCTAACCTGACTCTAACCCAGACTATATTCAGGCTCTAACCTGACTCTAACCTGGCTGTTAACCTGACTCTAACCCAGACTATATTCAGGCTCTAACCTGACTCTAACCTGGCTCTTAACCTGACTCTAACCCAGACTATATTCAAGCTCTAGCCTGACTCTAACCCAGACTATATTCAGGCTCTAACCTGACTCTAACCCAGACTATATTCAGGCTCTAACCTGACTCTAACCTGGCTGTAAAACTGACTCTATCCCAGAATATATTTAGGCTCTAACCTGACTCTAACCTGGCCCTAACCTGACTCTAACCCAGATTAGATTCAGGCTCTCGCAGGACTCTAAACCTGTCCTCAATACCAGACTCTAAACCCGGCAATTCTATCCTGGCAATATCCGGACTCTAACCACACTAACCTGACTGTTCCTGACTCTAACCACACTAACCTGACTGTTCCTGACTCTAACCACTCTAACCACACTCTAACCTGACTGTCAGTCTCACCCACACTCTCTGGCTGCTGTGACTTCTTAAGTCTAAATGTGGAAACACTTAAACTCCTTGTTTGTCTTATTTTGAAATGACAATACATGAAGTGGATATTTGACAAGGCCCAGTCCTCAGCAGTGAGGCCTTCTGTGTGTTTGGTGGCTGCTGACACCTGATCCTGTTGTATTTGCTGTATTTGTCGATTACCCCTCGCAGCCTTGGATCGTATTTGTTTCTTGCATGGCAGCTGCACAGTGTTGCATCTCAACACCGGAGCATTACATGCTCAGAGGGGATGGCTCCACTGAGCTCTGAAAGGTCACTGTCTGTGCCCTGCTCGTTCCATTTTAAGCAGCAGGTCCCCCTCAGGGTACAGGCAGATTATAGATAGAACTATAGAGCTGGGCTGGTGGAAAGACAGAGGTCCTGTAGTCTGTGACGAGGCCAAGACTCTGTGTGTGTTCCATTGATGTCGAAATGGCTAATATGCATCATACCTGCACATGGTGTTCCGATGTGTTCAGAGAGGATCACATGTTTGCATCTTTCAGACCCACCGACAGTGAGGTGTTTTTTTTCTCTCTGTGTCGTTCAGATAATGAATCCAAGCTATTGACAGCATCCTCACGTCTGCTAAATGTCAAGTGTCGATATAAAAAAAAACAGTTTCACTTCCACATGATGCCTTTAAAAGCCCAGTTTGTCTCTGTGCCAGGTTCATGAGATGCATTCAACACGTAGAGAAGCGTACATATGGGCTCCATCCTGTCATAAACGTTGGCTTTTAAGGTCCTCCCTATGGGTTGCTATTGATTCTATCTCCGGTTTCATGCTTCCGGAGAGAGATGCATATATTTCATGCTTCATATATGGCAGCAGGAGCACAATCGATCGAAAGCTGATGACAGACGTTTGCCTTCGACATATGAAGAACGCAGCGGGCGATCGTTCGGGTCGGACACACGTTCACAACGTCCGGAAACATCTCACAGAACATTCAAGTGAGAGAGAGCAGGAGACAGGTGTGGCTTTAAATATTGCTTCCGAATGTGTGATGGTGTTTTTGGTTTAAAGCACCTGAAGAGCAGCGTCGGCCCTCGTTGCCAAAAGCTCTCGAATCTTCTGGTCTTTCCAAGTTGACGTCTTTGTCGGCATCTTCTTCTGTGATATTTGTATTCTTCCGGTTTCTCTTCCCGCGTGTGTTTAAAAACTTCACCAACACACCCACTCGCTTGTTTCGCGTGCACATTTTACTTGAGGGCTGGCAAGAAACTCATTCTGAGAAACAGATTCAGGAATTTACACAGCCCCTCTGGAAAATTTCAGGAAAATTTCCATTCAAATGTTGTGTATTTCACATGGAATTTTCCAGGCGATGTAGTGATTCACTTTGTCCATTTTTCTCAGAAGGAGTCGGCTGCCATCTGGGACTAAATGCATCAAGCTGCTGCCCCTCTCCCCTTTTTACAGATTTGCTGAAAACAAGAGTACAAAACAGTAACGCATTCCTCGGAGTGACCGGCGGCGGCCGGCCGGCTCCCAGAGGAACGTGGAGATGTTGTTTACTTAGGAGTGAGGAGGAATGAGGTTATGATGCCCAGAACTCTCCGTGCCATTCCAGTCTACAGGGAGTGAACACATGATCAGAAACACAGACACATGTTCATGCGTGTTATATATGAAGTTTTTGTATTTCTAGCGGGCTTTGATTTCTGATTTGAGTTAAAGACTCAATGTCAAAGTGGATTTGTTTAACATTGACTCATCTATGGGTCGGTTCTTCTGCAAAACAAAGCACCTTGCAGATTTGTAGTTTTAGGACTTGATGATTGCCTGTTACCTCTATATGGATTATACTGTGGCCTTGTCTGCTCTTTATGCTCTAGAGCCCGACTGATGTATCAATTAGGCATTCAAATATATATATGAGGCCTATATGAGCTTTTAACAGACCCCATTGGTCAAAACTATATAAAAACTTTTAATTTCCATCAACTAACAATGCAGAGGAGCTTATTTTTATATTTTACATCTAAAAATTACATTTTATTCGAGAGGGTCATATTTTAGTCAACATTTTATGTGTGTTTGACTGGTATTAGGCTGAATTACATAAAGAATACTGCACAGATTTCCACAAAACTTGGTGGAAAGATGCAGTGTGAGAAAGAACAGATTACACTTTGGTGCGGATATGGATCAGGGGCGGCTCCAGGAATTCCTTTTCACTCTCTTTAACATCATGACACATAGGGTGTTTGTTCAACATTTTTGTTGATTCCTCAGAGAATCATCAGCTTGATGAAAAACAATCTGATCTATTTCAGGTACTGATATTTTATCAGTGCAGACGAAAATATAAATCCAGATCTAGAGAATATATGTGTGGTTGTATGCAGGGACTGTGTGTGCTAAACTGTTAAATTTACATTTACATTTCTTTCTCAAATTTCATTTGTCCCATCTTTTGGTCGGGCTCTTACCCTCTGGTCCTTCAGCCTCATGGTGTTAGTTTACATTCTGGTCTATTCACAAAAAGTGTGTCTGTGAAAAATACATTGTTTTTCCAGACCTAAGTGAGTCTGAGGCAAATATCCAGATCCTCATGTGGATCCTCTGTCTTTGCAGGAGGTGCAAGAACCCTGGTCAGCTCTAAATCACACAGAAGCACCTACTGTTTAGAAGATTAGCCCGAGACAGTTTAAATACACTTACCCTGTAATTAGGACTCAATTATCGTCAGTTTCTTGTTACCTGGAACGTCTTGTTTGGGTGGCTTCACTTGAGGAGGGTCTGTAAGCAGCAGAAGACGACACTAAATTTAAAATCTCCACCGTTAAGTAAGAGCAGTTTATAAAGGCATTTGGCAGAGAAGGTTACCACAGAGGGCTTGTGTTGAATCGCCCCTTTCTTCTGGGGACATTTACATGTCTAGGGAAGAAGTCATTTAGCTGTAATCTGATTTCAGGGGTTTTCGTCTGCCTGTGTGCAGTCAGGTTGCCAAGGATTATGCAACAGCTTAAATGCCATTTGAGCAGGGTGTGTGTGTGTGTGTTCAGGGTGGCCCCCTTTCTCCAGGTTGTTCTGTGTGTGAGTTTGGAAGTTTGTGTGTGAGGGTTGAAGGGAGGAGAGTGGACCAACTATGCTGAAATAGCTCCTGAAAGTAATCATTGCTCAGAGATTGCTCGTAATGGCGTGATGACGAGACAGGGATTGTTACCACAGCATTATGTGATGGCCGTATTTCGCATTTTCCTTTTCATCCCTTCGGAGAGGTAGGGCTCGTAAAGTGAGCCACGGATTCTGCTGACCAAACCTGATGCTCTCCAAGATTTAGCGTTTCAGGAATGTGCAAAGTGCAGCGAGTCGTCGGGGTCGGGTGAATCCCGCACAAACAAAGCAATGTGGCCAAATCACTTCAGTCAAGAAAAGAAACCTCAAAATGAACACCCTTTATTTTCGTTTTGCCCTATGAGCTCACTCGTATGTGTTCATCTTCTTCAGACACGGAAACAAAGAGTCATTGTTGAGCTGCCTTCAAGCATCATCCAGCCGTACTCTCTGGCTCCCTCATCAGAGACATGACCACAACGTTATTTAACAACAGCTGTAACTGTAATTCTGCTGTTTTTGTTTGATGGCATATGTTTGACTGAGTCCTGCATTAATGGCCCCAATGCAGAAGATGTAATATCATCGATTTCCAGCACAGCTATAATGTAGTTTAGCAGGACAAAGAAAATTCTAAACTATGTCAACTTTAGATATTTGTTTGCATCCCACAGATTCACATTCTGTGGGTTTCCTTCTAAAGTTCCTAATTTGTTCAGATAAAGTCAGGCAGAACTATTCTGCAGAGGGAGACATTTGTTTTCCACCCACGGTCGCCCCAGTGGACTGCAGTCCAACAACAAGTCGTGTTCCGTGTTTATTAAACAGGCACAACTCCCGCCTCAGCTCGACTGGGAATTAGCCAAAGCTTGTGCTCTTACTATGTCTGCCTCCGCCGCTGACGCTCTCCACCTACACATGACAACAGCAGAATATAACACGTTCAGTCCCGTAATCTGCCTGGAGTCACCCTCGGAAACGCCGAAAATCACTAACTGAATTAGAGGTAGATGAGTCAGGAAGTAGGCCGGAGTCAACGGCAGCAACCTGACGTTGAGTGAAGCACGAGCTAATGCCTGCGGGGGGAAGAAGGCACAGATGAACAGCATGGTGGCTACATCAAGTCCTCGTGTTCAGGAGAGATTTGGTCGTGTGACGTTGCAGCCTGCTGTCTTTGTTTGGGCATATGCTTGTGTGAAATGATCGTGCTCACACTTGGTCTCTAACTAATATTTGAAACGCAGTAACTATCTGAGACCAGGAGACTTTCTATCAAAACCAAGATTTCAGTCGGGGTTGATTTTGAGACACACAACCGTGACAATGCACAATGGAAGAATTGTGTTGTGTGTTTGAAAATGAACTGATGCCCAAAAAAACAATATAACTAACTAGAGTGACAAACAATGGGCCTCATGCAAGAATCAGTTGTACAAACAGAGTACATGCCGCAATTACCAATTTTCTCTTATTTCGAGTTTTGCTTCAGGTTCAAACACAGTTTATGAGAGGACCAGACCTGTCGTAGTCACATAAAGTTAGTCTTCTGTTATTCAAATCACTGCTGTCATTGGTGCATGTGACAATAAACTTTGATTTGATTTGATCATTAAATATCTACATGTCACCTATTTTTATGATGACATTATTCTGTTCCACTCTGCAATGTGATAATAATGATATAATTCTAAATACAAGTGTCAATGTATCTGCAGAATCTGACTTGTCATGGTAGTACAATCAAACAATACAAAATTACGAGAAATTCCAGATACAAATTTTTGTCTTGCATGAAGCCCCTTCACATAAAGAATAAATGCTTAAATAAAAGCCGTTACGTGTTTGGTAAGTTGAAATGTTTTAATTTGAACCAATAGCATTAGGATGCTCTGTTTACATGAGCATTAACTTAATACATCTCTTCCACAGGGCAAAGTAAACAATAGCTGTTCTCAGTTGCTCTCTTGGGAGTCCCTTCGTATCTCAATCTAAATCCAGTGTCAGACTGTCACAACTAATAAAACCTTCATTATTAAAGTAGGATAATATCTGAATGGAAATACAGGGAGAACTCATCTCTTTGTCAAAATGCTGACCTTAGATATCATCAAACATGGGCTTTGACTATATTCAAATCTTTAAATTGTGTTAAAATGTTCGGTTTGGTATGAATTGTCAAATTGCCAAAGTTTTCAAGCACAACTTTTAACAGAAAACATGGTCAGTGTAAAGTAATTTATCAGTTTATCTTGAATCACTTCCTGCAACAAAAGGAACAAGGGTCCAACTTCTGAGAATACTGGTTTCATCAGTAATTCTAATAACCATTGTTCCTTATTGTGTGATAATCCTTCACGTGCCAGCCCTGACAGTGAGTGGTTAACTTATAGCAGCTCTACCTAGTCTCATGTGTTTTTGTGGCCCTGTGCCCGCAGCAACGACGTTTGGAGGTTTCACGTTTCTGAGATCACCTCAGAGGGAATTTCCTTGTATTTGGCACAAGCGTTCACTTGGCTTCAAGGAGGATCTCATCTATGTTTTGTTGTTTACAGGTCAAGGTCACTGAGATCTCACGCCCAGCTTGTTCTTGAGAACGCATCCCTAACACCTGGAGGAGATTTTATTACATCTGGCACAAGCGTCCACTTGGACTCCAAAATGAACTGATTAGAATTCGCTGGTCAAAGATCGCCGTGACCTCGCAAAACACACATTTGGACATAATTCAAGAACTCACAAAGATTAAATTACCCTTTATATCAAAATTTTAAAAGGTCAAGTGGTACCACGGCGAATCGTGAAAATAATATGTACCCTTTTTATTTCCCCTCATCGTTGTCCTCTCACAGTCTCGTCTGCTCCGTGTGTCTGTTTTCTGACCCTCAGGTCAAAGCTCAAGCTGTTCCACTCAGTGCTGCCCCTAGAGGCCCTGGAGAATTCCGTTCTGTCGAGTGGATGTGCATTTCTTGCTGCATGTTTCGTATTTTTTAAATTGTCGTATGCTTTTATGAATTGGCGTCAGTTTTCTGAAGTTGCAGCAAATTCCTCCTACAGGAAACATTTTGGGTCATTAAAGTGCATTAGTTTACATCCTCCGTGCATCAGCAACAAACAACAGGACGTCAGCGCATTTCCTCGGGTTGATTTTTGGCTTCCTCCCTCCCATTCCGCTCTAAAGGGACTAAGAGACTGTGTTTCTCCGGCAAGACAGTGGCTCACCCAGAGCGAGGAGGATAAGGGCTGCAGGGCAGAACACCAAGTGAGGGACACAATGTGCTAAAGGTGCATGTGGTGAGAGCAATCCATTCTGTGGGAGATGAGTCGTTGACATGTCTGCCGTGGAGAGATTGCAAGGAACGAGGGGAGAAAAAGTGGCTGCATGCGATACTGGCCCATAGGATTCTCCAGTCTGTTGCTGTTTGTTTTGACTCAATTGCCCGAACTCTGAGATTACGGATATTGCTTGTGAATTGTTTATCCCACCGCCGGTGAGAGCGCCATCGTAACCCACAGATTAAGGCTCTGAGTGGCCCTCTGTTGCAGTGGCTCTCTATCGCTCTCTCTCTTTCTCTCTCTCTCTCTCTGACCATGAGAGCGTTTATTGTCCAGATGGGTGACTGCAGTCCTCACACTCATGAGTGCAGCACCAACAGTGTTCTCATGAGAGATCTAAGAGAAGGAATGGATAATGCATGACTCCATTTACACTAAGTGTCTGTCAATCACTGTTAAAATGAGGTGCATCGGCACATACTGTGAACTTAGTGCAGTTGTAGCCGCGAGCTGCAAAGTTTCTTTTGCCTCACATTAAGAAGTTTCAATCTCATGTAAAAGAAAAAAAGAAATTACATTATTTTTATTTTTTATTCATGTGTTAACAACTTGTTAAAATAAGCTTCTAGCTGTCTGAGTGACCTTCTGGTTCGGGATAGACATTCATAAGGAAATCTTATGATGTTTTAAATACAGCCTTACAGTGAACCCACAATCAAACACTCCAAATAGAGTTAAACAACATTAACCAACAAAACTGGGTTAACTTTGAAACAACATTACTTGGAATTTTGTCTGGATGTGAATACAAAGAGAACTTGTGGTTTAACAGGATCAAGTGACAGCAGCGACAAATTGAAGGTAAATTCCTGTCACGACACAAACAAGAGAACGTTTGAGTCCAGACCTGTGCGCAGGCAGAGGAGCAGCATCGTGACATTATACAAATATTCCACTCCTACGGCGTAAATACAGGTCATATTTAAGATTGTCAGCGCGTCCAATCGAGAGAGTTTAATCTGATTATTCGCTTTAATCTGGTTATGGTGTGCATGTAAACATGGAGTCTGAAACTGTGGAGCGGTGAGTGACAACCGATCGCCAACAACGCGGACCCTTTGCTGGGGCTCTCGGCGTCTGCCAGCAGAAACGGGCTCAGTGTGGCACGCCTGTCGTCTCCGCTCAGCTTCACCGAGGGCGAGTCCATTGTCGCCGCTCGGAGACTCGTTTTTAGCACTCGTGGAATTGGCAAGACGCCGCATGTGACGTCTTTCGCTGCTGTCTCAAATAAGGACGTTGTTGTTCTTGTTAGGTTCTTTATTACCTCAGACAACCTGTTTTCTGTTTGCAGGATTACGTAAAAAAAATAAACTTGGGGAAAGGGCGAGGTCTGGACCAGGGTGAGAAGACTTTTGGAGCAGATTCGATTTAAGGGGGTGAATCCAGGATTATTTTCCTTAGCATTGCGAGACAGGGCGCGATACGCTCTCCAAGTTCTAGTTGTTTGTTTTTTGTTGTTGTGTTGTGGGAGCCTTTGTTGTCACTTGCTCGGTACAGTCTAGTCATGTTAATGAGATGAGATGAGAATGTCTTGCTTCAGACTGAATCGTTTGCTCTGTTCTTCATGTTGCTCATCAGTGTGTCGTTAAGTGGGCGGGGGGGTGGGGTTGAGTTCTCTCTGGTGAAATCCAAACAGCAGGGTGTGTTTTTCACTGTCTGATATCTTCCAGGTGCTGAGAAGTTATTTGGGTTGTGCAACTAAATTAGATAAAAAAATGAAAAGATTCAGATGGTTCTCTACACCGGTTGGTAAAACAGCTTTGGAAAATACAGAAGGTGTCAATATCTCCTCAGTGTAAACTTCTACAAATTGAAATGAGGAAATGCTGAACATTAGAAAAAAGCTTTTAAATCAGAGGAACATTTACACCACTGCCAACGCCTCTACTCATTCTCCTATGGGTCTGCTTGTGAGGCTTCTTTTAAACGCATCCCGCTGCCAAAAAAGAACACTGCGTCAGGGTGTGAGTTTTAGATGCCAAGTCGGAATTCTGGAATGGCGGAAGACGTGAGACACAACTTCACGCCGTCTGTCCCGCCCTTGCCGGCTCTCCCTTTCTACAGATACTTCGATTGGACCCTGTGACCCTGCTCATCGCTGTCGTGGGTCATGTGATCACAAGTGGAACGCTCTACATCGACAGCAATCCAGTTTAGTTTTAAACAAGTTCCAGTGCTCATTTTTCTAGTGAGCTTGGTTTTGATTAGTTATTTGACGATATATAAAAACTGGGTGAAACCTGATGACTGACTCACGATTGCTCAATTGCACGTATCGGCAGGACCTCGCTCCCACGGCTCCACCCCCCCCCCGCTGCGCAACACCTGCCTCCAAATGCGCAACTTGGCAGCGTTCGTATCCGGGAGAGTTTGGCCTCATTTCTGGACAGTGGGAGGAAAGTGGAGATGTGTCGTCCATCTTTATATTCAGTGTATGGCTCACTGCTTGGTGTTAGAATGCATCTCCACATACAGCAGAATGTTTTTTTTTCTTTCTATTTTACCTTATTATCATCCAACCCTGTCGGATTTCTCCTTCACTTTTTAATAAAGAAACAATTCAGCCCACAAACAGACAGAGATTTGTCAGATTAAAGGAAACAAATGTAGCATTACTCAGAAAAAAACAATAGAATACAGCCGTGTCATTTTCCATGTGGTTATTACCATCTTCCAACACTCAGTTTATACAAACCACTCCGAGCAGACGAATCAGTTTTTGCAGTAGCAGCGCACTCTAATACTCTGAGGATCTTCAGCAGTGCAGCAGAAAAATGGCAGGAGACCAAGTGGACATGAGACTACGGTGTTTTTGCCCCACATACCCAGACATGACCACTGTCACTGCCGGTCTGACCCGGACCTTCAGACACACTTGCTAGACATCGTCACACACGTACACACACACACACGGCTTCTCCACGCCACTCGCTATGCCAAAATACATCAGGGGTTGATTGTGTAACTCCTCAGGGCGAGATGGAAAAACTAGGCCTATCACTCTTGGCTCTACCCTCTTCCAGCTTCCCCCCCCTCCATGTCAAGGACAGACGGCGACTGTCCCCAACCGCTGTCCCTCCCTCCATGAAGCCATGCCACCTTTCACATTCAGCCATGGAGCTGTCCAAATATAAAAATAAATTGTCCCTGTGTGTGTGTGTAAGTGTGTGTGCTTTGGGGTGTAAATGTGGGTCAGTTGATAAATGATCGAGAATTAACCTTGGCCGTATCCTCCATACATGAGGCTTGTTTTGTCCAGTATGACTGAAATGTTGTGTCATGATTGTGTGATCTATATAGAACCGATGGCCCATATATAGGATGACCCACATTCTGCCTTGGCAAACACACTCGATATACGATTTATCAATGTCATCTTTCACCAGTACACGTTAACAGTATCTCACAACATTCTTATTATAACACCACACTAACGCAGCTCAAACAGTTTTATATCAGGGATATGAGTGAGGTGTATTTTGATGCACATGTTCTGTACATGTGCAGCTTCCTGTTCTCCGTAAACTGGCTGAAGAGGTTTTCGTTTGTTCCTCTGCAGCGACAGTAAACATATCCAATGTGCGATGTAGAAGAAAACAAATAACTTGCATGTTAATCATCCAAATATTTACCATTAACTGGCAATGGCACACCCCAGTGATAATGCAGAGTCCTGTTTGTGCCTGCCTCATTATCAGAATACATCCTATAATACAACATTCACTTATTACTGTAATCATGGGTAATTTAATCATTTACTTGCTACAGCTGCCTTTCCGCCTGTCATAAAAAACAATTTTCTTATTTCTCATTTGTTACTTTCTATTATGCAAGGGCTGTTTACACTCGCATCTGTGCGTGTGTATAACAATGTGTGCGATTGTATAACTGAATGCATAACACAGGAAGTTAAGTCAAGGGCAGCTCACTTGTCTGTAATTTGCTGCGGCCAATCACTCGTCAGAGATCCCAGGATTATCCACAATATGAATATGCAAATTAGCAAAAAACATTGCTCCATTTCCACCAAACTTGGTGAAGGGACAGTGCCTGGACCTGGGACATGATATTTTGATGTGGATGTGGATTATAAATCTTAACGCCCCAACACAGGGCATTCTATAACATCTTCAATAATTTTCAGAGAACAAAACAATGTGCTTATCTTGAGTTTCCCCTTTTCAGGACCTTGTTTTGTGACAATTCTGTATGTTACCAAACCACTTCACGTTTTTCTTTTATATTTCTACAGAACTAGTCATGTGTAGGACTGTTTGGCCTTGGTGCAGGTCTGAGCTCTATGAGTCCCATTCTTGTTCTTTTCATCATTGACCCAGCTGTCGCCTGGAACATCGTGGTTTTGCATCATCTCTCACTGGGTGACTCATTCAGAAGATGTGGATTTCTATCAGAATTTGTCTCTCAAGTACAGTTTTGACCATCAGTCACGTGCTGCACACTCTCACATGGGACTTCATCTTGGAAGATCTATTTCCACACATGTCTATAGTTAGAGAGGTGAAGGTTGTAGTTACAGCACCTCTTGTTGGAAGCTGCTTGAGAGACTGAGCGTGAGCAGCCTTTACTCTCCATTCGCTGTAAGATGGAGAGAATTTAAGAATATTTTTGAACAGATGCCTGTGTCTGCAGTTGGTTTAATTTGTTCCCTTCAGTGGTCATGTTACCAACCATGCTCTGATGGTATTCTTTTATGTTGTCACCTGGGAGTGACCACAGCGGCCTTTAGAACAAAAGGCGAGACGCATAGACACAAGAGAATACATCAGCTAAATATACGAAAACAGTCGTTGAAGAATGGACTAGAAATTCCTCCCTTTCTTTATTTGGATTGTCCTGCAACATCAGTCCATTGATATTTCATTTGCATGAAGTTTTTTACTTTATACGTTTTTAAAGATCATTGGCAGATGATCATTTACACACTGTAAAAAAAAAAATCAATCAATCAATCAAATTATATTTGTATAGCCCATATTCACAAAATGATTGAACCAGCCCATTGGTAACGCTTGAAGGAATTCAGTTTCTTCAAAATAAAATGAAGCAAGTTATTATTTATTGTCAAGTCCTATAAAAACAAATGATAACTTCTCTTTTTAACCTTCTTTTCTCTTAACTCCTGTCATTTATTTTTGTCAAAGTTGGTAAACAATTTTCTTTTTCCAGGCCTCCTCCTTCCCCTGGAGCCTCTTTAAGCTTCTCTCTGTCTACAGTATGTTTTCAATTACCATGTGCGTGTGTTTGTGTGTCTGTTCTATAATGTGTGTTTGCTCTGCCTTCTGTTGGGAACATTCACAATAAGGTGTCGAGACGTATTTACAGGCAGATAAGGTGAGCCAAGGGAAACTGGCACATTGCCATCGTATCCTCGCCTCCACTTTTTTTTTATCTCCCCCCCTTTTCTCTGCGGTGGTGGACACTGACAGGACATGACATAAGTGAAACTTAAAGGCCCTCCTAATTGCCCATGAAGAGCAGGAGCGGGCTCTTGAGGGAGGGGAGGCAGGAAGGATCAGGGGAGGGAGGAGCAGACGGCAGGATCGCTAAGTGGTCATTACGGACCCCGAGGTCGCTCTGATCCGGTGCAGACGGGCCGATCCAGGTTTCTGCTTTTCTCTACTTAGCCACAAATTAGCTCTGCTGTAAAATGTGCTCTGATTTCAGGCGAGTCAGCATACCTGGACTTTGAGGTGAAAGAAATTGCATTTGATGTGAACATAACACGCGTGTGTGGATTTCGGTTACATCAGCAAGTCCTGTGCGATAATGAGGGAATTCAATCGAAGCAGCGTGCCAGAGAGGAGCGATGAGAAGAGTAAACCTGGAACCAGATTAGGTTTCGCTGATGAGACCGGTCAGAGCTGAGTTTGTTTGCGTCAGCTAGTATCGGATCATGTTTTTCACCACATTCATTTCCCTGCAGCAAATAATGACACAGAGACTTCAGGTGGAATTTATCATTTTGGTCTCAACCCCTCGTTCCTTCTCTACTTTGTGTCTGGAGACGTTTTTGGACATTAACTCTGGAAGTTTGCCTTTAAGGTAAGAAGAACGCAGTATAGGAGATTCTCTGGATCAACAGGAAAATGTCTGCAACACACGGGGGTGGCACCTGGTTAGAGCAGGCAAGACATGAGCTCAAAATCTGCAGCGGAAATCACTCATTTCTGTTTACAGCACTCGTCACTCAACACCCGCATCAGCTCTCGTCACCTAAAGCTGTTGAATCTTGTCTCTCACCCTTGTCTTCACATATACAGATATTTATAATCCTATCTGTGTTTTTTTGTCAGAAACATTATCAACACGCCCCAATTGCTAGCTGTGAATTCTCTGCATATTTTCTTGCTTGCTTTACCTGCTGTAATATCACATGGGCTCCCCCTGCCATTTTTCTTGGGGGCTGGCAGGATGAGGTTCAGGAAAAGGTCAGGAATAACCCATTCTATCGGAATAATTCACTCCCAAATTTCCCCCCCGGACATTTTCTGGAAAATATCCCACTCCGACTTTAACTCAGTTCAAGTAGTTTAAACGAACCCAATGCAGCCTTGTTGCACTCTTTCCGACTCGCCTAATTGGCTGACAGCTGATTTTAATAATTGAGCCGAAGGACCGCCCCGAGCATGTGTTGGAAGGACGTGCATACGAGCTGCAAGAGGAAAGAGAACAAGTGAGCTGCTCTCGCTCCCACAGTAGCCAACAGTTGTTAGCAGCTTTGTTTCATATCAGCCATAGGTGAGGCACAGTATATAAATAGACACTTATGCAATGCTGTGATGGGCCTTTATATAATTACACGCAGTTATATATAACAGATGAAAATCTCACATTCTTTCAGTGTTCTCTCTCTTCCATTGGAGCCGGTGGAATGACTGGTGCTTTGAGACTTCACTGAGTTTAGCTCATGAATGTGAAACCTGCAGTGCTGTTGCTATGAGCCGCCTCGTGTTGTAGCACAGTGAAATGTGCTCTCACCTTTCGTCTCTGCCCGAGTCAGTTCGGGTGAGGGATAACATTTTACTTTGTTCTTTAAAACATTAAACAGCTGCACTAGTCGCGCTGGTCTCATGTGAACATTGACCAGAATAACAGTGAAATACTCAGGGTGCTGCTGTATTGTACTGTAATAATACTGTTCAAACATTTCACTGTAATATTATAATCTGTATTATTACCTCTATAATAATTTAATCATAATTGGTAAAATAGTAATTCTCTAGGTTTGTATGAGGATCATTTTAGTTGCAGTCTCATTTGTATTGTATTTTACATGTAATACAAAAAAGAATTATTATTTTCACTATTCATCAATCTATATATTCGTTTTTAAAAATTAAAAAAAATAGCGATAAATGCCATTAAAATATCTCAGAGCCCAACTGTGCATATATGCGTATATTGGATATATTAGTATGCATGTGCATAGTGGCAAAGTAACACATAATTGTTTGACCTCAGATTTATAAAATATTTTTGCTGTTTGTCATTTTTTGCTCATAGAGAAAAGTTTAAAACCACAATATTAAATTTACAATATATATATTAAAAAGCGCAAAAAGAAAAGCTGGAACCAGTCAATGTTTCTCCTTTTTTATTTTGCTTGATTATTGATTAATCTTCTATTTAGTGTTGTTAACCATTAACCATTCCTTCCCTGCCCCCTCTCAGTCTCAGGGGTAAAAGTGATCGTGCAGTTTACTAAATAAAATAAACTATTTCCCTTCTGAAGACACTGAAGAATTTTTAGCCTTTAGCCCTTTTTATGTTGTACTTTCTCTTCTCTCCATGTATTTTTACTTTACAGCACTTTGGTCAACACTGTTTGTTTTAAATGTACTTTATAGATTCATTTCACCATCTATTCATTAAGACATCACAAATGACCATTACAGTGACCGGTTTAAATGCTCTGCTCAGTTCCTCTCTTTTTATGCCATCTACAAATGTTGAAATTAGGATGTTTGAAAGCCACATGTTCCGGTTTCCCACAGTGTATTGTCACAAGACATGGTGATATACTGTGTGGTGATATACAAGTGTGTGTCTGGTCTTGTTATATGGTCGTGGTGCCAGATAACGGATGACATCACTGGAGTGAGATAATTTGCTGATCTGATTTAGTTGTGTACTGCTTTTTAAGATTAGAGCTGAAGGGAGGTTTAATGTCATTGGTGTGTGTGTGTGTGTGTGTGTGTGTGTGTGTGTGTGTGTGTGTGTGTGTGTGTGTGTGTGTGTGTGTGTGTGTGTGTGTCTGTGTCTGTGTCTGTGTGTGTGTGTGTGTGTGTGTGTGTCTGTGTGTGTGTGTGTGTGTGTGTGTGTGTGTGTGTGTGTGTGTGTGTGTTCCTTTGTCTGTCTTGGTATAAACCTCCATCTCTTACCTCTATTAAGGACGTTTTGTTTTCACCCCTGCCTTTTAATTTCTTGGTTGGATGGTTTGTGAGCAAGATTATGCAAAAACTAGGAAAGTTGTTGGGAGGATTCAATTCTGGTGAGGACTCGGATCAGGGGGCAGATCCAGGTATTAATTTTTCACTTTTGTTAATATTGCGAGATTGGGTGTCTGTCAACATTTTCGCCAGTTTCTCAGTTAGAAAATCATGGATCTGAATGAAAAGAAAATCTGTCATATTGAGGTAACTGATATCGATGAGTGTGTCAAATTTGGTGCAGCTTGATTGAATTTGAGGTGACAGTTGGGTCCTGGTGGAGGTTTGTGCCTCACTCAGAGTGCCATTGAAGATTTCCATTTCCATTCACAGATCCTCTCAGGGTCTCCTCTGTCGCTCCTCATTCTGACCTCTTGTTATGCAATGGCTTGTTAGAGCGTGCGTGCGTGTGTGTGTTTTTCTGACTCTCTTGGAGGATATACAGTCCTTTACGGATGCTGCTGTACTCATTTAAGCTGTAAGATGAGCTCCTGCAGCCTGACGACGGACACATGGTGACCACTGCTCAGGATGGAGGTTTGACTCCTGACTCACTTCTGACTCCTGTTTAATGGATTTAATTTGCTCACTGACTTGACCTTTTCATGCACACACTCCTCTGTAAGCCTGCGTTTGAAATCAGCACAGTGAGCATGACAGTCCCACTGCCTGGACTTGTGCAGTGTGTGTGTGTGAGTGTTTCTCGGGGATAATGGGCCCATCTAGTTAATAATGCAGCAGCAGCATCGCACTGCACCACCTTTTCTCATGAAAACTCATTTTGCCTTTGTTGCCCCATGCCTTGCTCTCTCTCTCTCTCTCTCTCTCTCTCTATCTATCTCTATCTCTGTCTCTCTATCTCTATCTCAAGCTCTCTATCTCTCTAGCTCTCTATCTATCTCTCGCTCTCTCTCTCTTATCCTCAGGCCATCCTTACAAAACTATTTCATTTGTCCTCATCGACCCGGCCTGTCAGTGCGTTCACAGCCAATGTAAAGTCTGGGAGGAGAGGAACTGATTCAGATGTAAAAGCACACAGTGTTATAGAGAGTCTTGTTCTGTACACTGAATTGCTTCTTACCGTCAGCTGTTTTTTTTTCTTTCGCCACAGGGCTAATGGTGTTGAGTAGCTCAGATGAGACCTATGAAGAAACGGATTCCTTTCAATCCTCCGCCACAAACGTGTTGATTCAGCTCTCCACATAGTTTTTTTTTTTACCGGTCCTGTGACGTGTTTGATTGTACTGTACATGAGGTCTTGGAGGTGCAACATCTTGGTCTGTACCAGAGCAGATTGTCCATGTTGGTGGAAAAATACGGTTGAGGTTTGTGAGACTGCTCCTGTTGCCACATTAAATCATTTTGAAGTATTTCTGACAGATGCTTTACCTGCAATTTCGCCCTTTTCAAACTCCTTGTTAAATGTTGCTTTGCACATTGATAAACTGTCAGAACAACATTTGAGCTTCCGTGACTTCCCACTCACTCCTCATGCTGTCATGTTTGTAAGTCTTTGTCTCCATCCTGATTCATGCAGTTTGCCATTTCAATTTTTCAATATTACGCCAGTACCTTCGTGGCCAGGGGCGGATCTAGGGGCTGGGCCAGTGGGCATTAGCCCCAGCAGAAATATGAAGTATATTTCTGAAGTACCCCTGTCGTGATGGTAGTGCTTTTTTTCCCAATAAACTACTCACATACTTACAGTACTAAGATTAAATATGACAACTGGGAAATCATTTTTATTTTCCAAGCTTTTTTGAAGAACACAATGTGCTTGATCCAAATACATTCAATGATAAATAGCTTTGCTCAAAGCTATAGAGCTAACAGTAAACAATGAATGACTTAAGTGTGCACCTCTCTTTATCAGGAGCAGTGAATGGATGTTGGACATATAATTGACCCCTCTTTGTTAATTGTGGCCCCTTCGTGACCCCTGACTTAGAAAAACCCATGATCCAGCACTGCTGCCAGCAACATGACACCACAGGCCTCTGACACCTGATTTCCTGCTGCCATGTCTTTAGCCTGTGCCTGTGTGTTCGCCAAACAGCAGTGTGTGTTCGAGCATCTGCAGAATCCAATCCCCCATCGATTTCCAATGGAGCTTCTTTCCAATAATGGACTTCTTCATAGGATACTCTCGTGCATCCTCTTCTTTCCTCCTCTTGCATCACTGAGCATCTTTAAGAGAATTGAGATGCTGATGCTGTCGGCTGCCCAATCTCTTTTGTGTTTTCTGTAGGTTATGTATGGGGGACAACAAAACAACGAGATATGAAATCAAAGAAATGAAGCTTGAGAAGCGTGTCCCTCCTCCAGCCCGTATTTTCCTCCTGAAAAGACTGCGAGTGTGTTTTTAGGAGTGGCGATGTGACGTGATAACATATCTCTGCTAAACCAGAACACACACAGACTCTCTGTTGTCCTCTCCACTCCTCTCTTTGGATGGCACATGTAGTCAGCACAAGAGTCCACACAGCGATCACGTGAACTGTTCAACCCCTCTCCTCCCACTCGCTGTGCTCTTCTTCCATGTCTGCAAACAAGCAGCTGCGCATTGAGGCAGACACGGTGTGTGTTTGTGTGTGTTTGTGTGTTTGTGTGTGTGTGTGTGTTTGTGTGACCACAGAAAGCAAACTGGGATCTCTGCCGTGATGCGCCCTCTTCCTCCCTCCACCTCCGAAATCCTCCTCCTGCCGGTTGCTAAGCAGCACAGGGAGAGTTTGACAGCATGACGTGGCGTGTGCGCGGGACCACTTCCTGTAAACAGCCGAGTGGGAGCTCTGTGCTATCAGACACAGAAGGCAAGGAGAGAGAGAGAGAGAGCGAGATGAGACTGCTTAAAATAACCTCTCCTGACTCGCACAAAGGAGACGTGATGACGCGCGGTGGAGGAAGAAAAAAAGTGTTGTAAATCTCACAGGGAGCCGAGGTAGCGGACGGCTACAAAGGAGTTTTCTGAGCCTCTGAACTATCACTGCCAGAAAACATGGGGCCTGGAAGGAAAATGAACACAGCTGACAGGGGCCATTTAGGCGGAGAGCTGGTGTCATTCTGCATTCAGCTGGCCGGTTTGTGGGCGCACACCCCCACTGGACACGACTCACAATGCATTTTCAGTCTGGGCTCATACCGTCATGCTGATTGTGTCACTACAAATAACGGACTCTGGATTCCCTGCGAAGACAGACACAAACAAAACTGAGATTTCCCTCTTTTTTTCTTGTGTGTTTCAGCTCGGTGGCGGTGAAGATGACCACGGCACGGTACCGTCCCACCTGGGAGCTGGCCGTGGACCCCCTGGTGTCGTGTAAGCTGTGCCTTGGAGAGTTCCCTCTGGAGCAGATGACCATCATCACACAGTGCCAATGTGTCTTCTGTACACTGGTGAGCAGGAGACGGCACAAGCAGCAACAGGATGAGGATTATTTCATAAAAAAAAAAAAAAAAAAACACGATAACAAAAAGGATTATAAATAAGGTTTAGAGATATATTTTATTGAGTAATATATTCACCATGCACTTGAAAGGATACACGTCTCCAAAAAAACTGGTATATGCAAGGCAAACACAGATTTGGCTCCACATCAGAGACAAAACCACAAAATCCAGTTGAACCTGATAAAACCCACACAGGATTTTCACTGTGTGGATCTATCACACATCTCACATCCCTGCTGTGTGACATTGAACCAGTGTGAAAAGATACAGGATCAGAAACAGCTGTTAGATATTAAATCAAGTCCAGCAAAGAGGAGGCAATGTGATTAAAAATAGAAGCCACTTCTCAGAACCCAGCAGTCCGGGTGCTGGTGGTTTCCAAAGTTCAGTGAGAGTTTACTCTAGAGGTCGACCACAATGTAAATACACAGAGGGGCAGACATCTCACTCAAAGAATCGACATTTCCATCAGTGATATTCATTTAATAAAAGTACACTGAAATAATTTAACAGTTTATTGGACCAACAAATAAACATAGAATCAAAGCCCATTATTTGCTTTGTTTATTACCAAGTAGGATTTCACACATAATGAATTTCCTTTGGTGCATATTCATTTCTTAAATTCAAATTATCATGATCTCACCCAGGGTTTCAGCTTTGTACAAAGGTTGGTGATGTCAATGTTAATCTGTTGCTAGAATCATCTCACTGGTTTTCGTGAGAGAGCCTGTATTCCAGGTTACATGGGTCATGTGTTACTTTGATATAAAGCTGCATAATTGATTTTTTTGAAATGGAAAATGTGTTATAATAAATTATTTAGGCGGTGTGTGCCAAATATACATCTAATATTTATTTTTGATCTATGTTTTTGTTCACCCGAGCTAAATGCTGATTCTGGACAAGTCGGGTCCAGTGGGTTCATCTTCAGCTTTTTAGACACAAAGTGAAATGACCTGAAACTGACCTAAAGCTGTGAAGCTGTGAAACCAAAACAATGAGCTGACAGAAGCTGGAACTCTTTAAACCAGCCGGACTTTGTTATTGCTGGTGAACCCTCTCACTTTACACATTCGATCCATAGTTAATAAAACTATCGATTCGTGCAGGGGTCGTTTTGAAGCCCTATCACACAGAGATGATGATCGAAAGCGACTCTTTGGTCAGGGATTGTTGACCGACTGTGTGTGTGTGTTTGTTCTTTTCTGTTTTTCATTTGACTGGCTGACTGGATATTGAACCGGGTCTGTTTTGTCTTATTCTCCCTCAGTGCCTGAAGCAGTATGTGGAGCTCCTGATTAAAGAAGGCCTTGAAACTGCAATTAGCTGTCCAGACTCTGCCTGTCCCAAAAGAGGACACTTGCAGGAAAATGAGGTATTGATCGAGATACATTGTTTTCACCTTGCTGGATGTAAGATACGTTTTTTGATTTAGCTGGTGAATAATGTGGTAGCTCTGGACTGAGAATTGACTCTATATCAGTGCAGCAACGTATATAGTCGTTTCACACTATAATATACTTTATGTTGTGCATGCAAGGAAGTTACACAACAAGCTGGTAATTGCATGTGCTGCACAATACATGCAACAGTATTTTCATGTTGCTAATGCAGAACCTGAAATGCATTTAAAACAGACTGTAAATAAGGATGGATGACAGAACAGCTTCCTCAATATGAAACCAACGCATCCAGGCTCGCCCCCCTGGTGGCCGACAGCAGAAAAAAGTCATAAAGCCTGCATCCTGCATGTTAATAGACGGGACATGGACCAAACAAAAGAATCAAAGTACATGGCAAATACATGTTTCTCACAGATGGTGTCGAGTTTGGTTTGGTGCTTGTATCGGCAGGAACTTAATACTTTGGCTCCACCCCACAGTCATAACTGCGTCCCTCTCGGAGCCCATTGGCTAACATCTGATGACGAATTAGTTTCTGGGGACAACGCCCAATATTTTGCGGCTTCGGATAATATCCAGGCAAAGACTTCTGCTTCCGTTTGCAGTGCACTGTTCTGTTTTCAGTCTGACTCATTTCTTTTTTCGCATGAGTCGAATGTTTCTCAACCCAAATCACAAGGGGTGATACTTTCGTTAGGTGTTTAAGATCCAGACAACATTTTGGCTGATCACTATTAACAGCCATCTGAATATAAATGCAGATCCAATAAAAAGCATAAAGGTGATGCATTTCTGTCAATGTGTTTCTCCTTTTAAGCTCATTCCAAAACTTGCTCAAACGTGATTGGTCAAACTAGAAACGGAGAGCAGAAGGCTTCCAGCACCAAAGTCTCTCTCCCCTACAGACTTTGAACATTCACATGCTGAATCTGTTTATAGAGATCACTACTCTACAGAATCTGGCTCCACATTACATCAACAGCGAAAGATGGCAGCTGCTGTAATTGGGATATATCTTTTAGCTTCCTTTTTGTACAACCGGGGGAAGAGGAGACTCTTTATAGGCGAAACTAACACATTTGCAGTTAGTTAAACACCTAAATCCTCGCTCAGAGCTCCCGTGTGACTCAAGATGATCGCTACCAAATTTGTTCCCGTAGCCAGTGTGTTTATTTCATCTTAATGAGCGTTCCTGCGGGCATGTCTCCCCGGCATCGGGTTAATCCGAGGGCAGAACACTCTTCGTCCTCCAGGAAGTTTGGTTCACGGAGTCGCTCACGCAGTCTTTGAACCGCAGAGGCTCGGCACGCTTCAGCACACCGCTGCTTCGTGGTTCTGATCGATCCGTGTCGCCAAACCCAAGATGCACCTGGCTGACAGGCAAAATATGCGCCTCCTTCGCGCACTGACTGCCGGGCCATCACCTTGTAATTGACTGCTCCTTAACAAAGCCCCAATATTTGTTCATCAGTAAACGAGTAAACCCTGGTTGAGCCTGTGTATGCACATTGAATACGTTCTGACGATTTAGTTCTCTCTCTACCTGAGAAGGGGATTAATGACCTTATTAATAAGCAAGGGGGCAATTTTATGATCTTGTAGAAATTTGAATTTGACATTGTACTGGAAACAACGTTCACATATTGAATGTACAGTTGTTGCCGCGGCTACTGTCTATAAATATGCTCGATAACCTGCCTCACCCACCTCTCCCCCTCCCACCTCTCTCCCGCCTGTAGATTGAGTGCATGGTGGCCACGGAGATGATGCAGAGATACAAGAAGCTTCAGTTCGAGAGGGGTGAGTCAGAGCAAGAGCAGCCGCAGTGCATCAGTAATCGCTCCTCAGCCTGTCTGTCTGTCTCTGTGTGTGTGTGTGTGTGTGTGTGTGTGTGTGTGTGTGTGTGTGTGTGTGTGTGTGTGTGTGTGTGTGTGTGTGTGTGTGTGTGTGTGTGTGTGTGTGTGTGTGTGTGTGTGTGTGTGTGTGTGTGTGTGTGTGTGTGTGTGTGTGTGTGTGTGTGTGTGTGTGTGTGTGTGTGTGGACAATGACTGTCAGCCTCAGAGACACGTGGATCCTCCTGTCCTCCAGGGATACTGTATTTTACCTTGACAAACACACACACACACAAAAGAATGACGACATCCCTACTCGCACGTGCAGCAGAACTGTTTCTCGCTCGGCTTGGAATCAATCATTCTCCCCCTGTGGACGATTCTGCTATTGAATCACACCAGGGGGCATCTGCAGATAGAGAAGATTTCCAGAAACACTTGTTTGCTCCGAAAGTTTTAGTCGTGGCTGGCATACGCTTGTCAAGTTGTCTGTTTTCTTTCATTACTGCTGCCGCTCTGAGTAAAAGAGTTTGGACTTCCGACAAATTCTGTGTTCGTTCATGAACCGCAAATAATCACTCGGGCAGGAGAGGGGTTTTCATGTGACAGGTACTCAGGCCTAATTGTCTGATGTGTACTGCAACGTTCAACCCTTTCATCCTCATCAAAGTGTAACACCAACTCCCATCCAATATACATGAAGGGGGAAGCCTCCCAGACTTGGCTAAAAGAGATTTTAATTGGATTGGTTTGTCTGCAGATTTGCAAACTGTCTGACTGACTCTGACGGAGGCAGATCTCTTTGCATACAGATATTTAATTAAATCCGTTTTATCTCTCGCCTCAGTGTGTGGCGGCGTGTTCGGCGTCTGCAGTTCACGCTGAAGAGTAAGTGTTAACCTTCCTTGGATACCAGGGCTGGAAATATAACTGCAGGTCCGCCTTTCGTTCCACGCTGTCAATCAAGACGTGCTTATCAGTAATGCTCGAGTTCCATCGCTACCGAGAGCAGGCAGTAACCAAGGAGAGCTCCCACTGTGATGTTAGTCACCCTGCAGGTTCTCCACCTACACATGAGGTGCAAACTGTACACAGAGCACGCCGATCACACTTGCAGGATTAAATCCACGCAAAGACAAACGTACATAGGAACACAGGGGTCCTGTTAATGACCCCAAATCCTCAGAAATCCTCGGAAAGAGCTGTTGATGCTCCCTGAGTAAGAGCAGTCAGCTGTCTCATCAATGTCCCCGTCCATTCAGGCAGAGTGGCTGCTGTAACCGTTTCATATTCGTCAGGCTGAGCTAAGAGTGCGTGTGGAATGTGTGCCCCGAGTTCTTGGCAGAGAGGCGAGAAGGAAGGAGAGGATACAAGGACAAGTGCATCACGTTGTAAAGTTAGAGGAGAACCGGCCCAAAACAAAAAAAGCTATTTCACCCAGATGAGGACATACAAATATGAGCGAATAAGAGAATTTATGCGTAGCAATCGCTTTCCAAAATTTGCAAGTCAATTGTACCTTCCTCAGAGGGTCTGCTCTCCCAAATCACAAAAAGCTGAATATAGAAGTCTCTAGACATGCAGATAGTTCTGCACTGACTAGACTACGACATTCTAACAACCAAAGTAAGATTATTTATTTGCATTTTCATTTGTGTTAAGTGAATCTTCATGACGCTGGTATCTTTCCTTTTTCTTTCGGTGCCACCAGAGGTGCTGCTGGACCCGTGCCGGACGTGGTGCCCCTCCTCGACCTGCCAGGCCGTTTGCCAACTAAAGGAATCGGACTCTCCAGCGCTGCCTCAGCTGGTCCAGTGCGCCGTCTGTGCACTCGAGTTCTGCTCAGCCTGCAAAGCCAACTGGCACCCGGGTCAGGCCTGCCAGGAGAGCAACCTGCCAATTACCTCTTTCCTACCAGGAGAAAACAGGTACTGCTTCCTGTCCGCATATTTAGCGAGTGTGACTCTAGTATCATACATCTATGATCTGTATGATGATTAATTCACGATTGAAGTAAGATTTAAAACCCAGAAATGACACTTATTTTCAAATTTTAGAAAATTGTAATATTTGAAGTTTTTCTAGGTCTGCTGTGATACGAAACTAAATAAAGTTTGATCCATTAAGCTTAATTAATAATAATAATCCAAAAACGATTATGACCTAAGGACTACATCCTGGATTGTAATGACTTAACGTGCTTTGCCATATCATTTCTGAGTTATTATAATTTTGTTTGCTTCTAATAACTCTTCAAACAGTACCAGGCCTCGTTTGCCCCCTGGAAATCATATTCATGTTCTCAGAACCGGTTTAATGCTCAGCACAACTGACAGAGTTCCGGGCAACTTGTCAATACAGAGCCGGATCCATTCATACAGACTGACAGCTGCTCTGGCTGCTCTGTTGAGCAACAGCCAGGACTCCAGCATTAATTAATAGTCAGACATAAAACAATCTTCTGAACACAACGCTTGCAGTAAAGCGGTCTGAGGTGAGCATTTCAAGAATACATTATCTGGACTCCCTCGCAGTCACATCCTGCTGACCTGCTCCTTTGTGATATCCTCTTAGTTTGGAAATGAGCTTGCCGGAGCTTCCGTCTATCGGCACAGGTTCAGGGCTGAGCTACGAGGCCGGGCTGAAGGGACGGAGGATAAGCTGGAGCACTGTTGGATGTAAAGATCCTCTGTGTTTGATCTACACCTGTTCAGGACGAGGATGTGTCAGGAAGCTCCATCCTGATTCATCTTTGAACCTCAGGCCTTTTATGACTGAAGAGAATCTTATCCGACTTCCCTCTCGTCTGTACAGCAGGCTAACGTGAACATTTCAGCCTCATCAGACTCTACTTCTGTCAGTTTCTTGTTCAGATCTCTTGTCTTTAAATACAGACATTAAAGTTTTTAAAATCACCCACTCTAGACCGCAGACTGACTCTTTCTGAGGATGCTACCGGAAGAGGGAAAAAAAGAGGAGCTATTTAAATGCTAGAATCTGGTGCTCTGCTTCCCTTTAAGCCTTTTTTGCAGCAGCCCTGCAGCTGCCAGATGTCAGATGAATGGATGTGTACAGAATGTGCTGTAATGCACTCGGAGGTGTTACAGTTGTGTCAGTTCACGGAGGATCGGTCTGGAAATGAAAGGGACGATGCTCAGAACGACATTTTTACCTGCTCGCCTCCAAAATTCAGGAATCAGTCCACAGAAACGAGAGAAGATGACACAGACGAACTGACACAAACAGGAGGGAACAATAAAGCTGATCTCAGACTAACCCAGACGCATGTTCTCCAGAAACTATCCAGAGGGGCTGACAATAAACATACGAGTCAGAGTCTTTAGCTGTTCCCTGGAGTTCTTGTTGCCAGTCTCCTAGTTACAGCTGCACGATTTGGTGAAAAAGTCGTATTGCTGATTATTGTGGACACTATTGGGATTTGCCACATAACAAACATGGTATTTTGAGTATGAGCGCTTGGTTATCAAAGAAACATGCACAGATCACTGATCATTTTATATTTCTTGAACATGCAAACTTATAAACATCTAAGACAAAAAACTTTAGGAGACATTTTTCAATTCATTAAATCACAGCTTATTGCAGGAAAACATGGCGATTGCATAGATGCCAATGTGAGAATACAGCAGGGAAATGTCAGAAGAATTCTCAGCGAGTTAATGACATTTCCAACAAGCAACGGCTGACAAAAGAAAAGAATGCAAATATCTCAGGATGAAAAAGAGGAGCCGCACATAAAAGAAACACAGAAGAAGATGTTGTTAACGCCAGTATCGACAGGCTGTAAACAACAAGCAGCAGAATGAATGCGTCATGTTCTGCCTCCTGAATGCTCGTCAACAATCAGAAAAAGGCTTAAATGTCTGGGTGGGAGTTTAAAGCCATTTAGTGACTAAGGCTTTTTTTCCATCAGCTCCCAAACTTAAGCCGTCCACCATCATTCACAATCCTGTTAAGCCAGAGATTGTAAATATTGATTACGGCATTAAAGCAATCTCATCCCCAGTGCTGCTCAAAGTGTGAATGTTGAATGGTTTGGGATTTGATATCAGGTCTAAACATATCGGGCTTGTGTCTCTCTCCTCCTCCTCCTCCTCCTCCTCCTCCTCTTCCTCCTCTTCCTCAGCTCTTTCTATAAGAACGAAGAGGACGACGCACCAATCAAGCGCTGTCCTAAATGTAAAGTTTACATCGAGAGGGACGAGGGCTGCGCACAGATGATGTGCAAGAACTGCAAACACGCCTTCTGCTGGTACTGTCTGGAGTCACTGGACGTGAGTGGCTCTTTACTTCATGTCCCTACTCCTCATTCTGCACAGTTAAATATTGGAACACTGTGTTTGCACTGACTGATGCTGTAGAATCATTTGTCTCACCAGCGTTTTTATTATCTTTATTAACCTTGGTTTTTGATAAGGAAGGAATAGGATTTCTTCTTTTTTTTAAATTCATTGAGAGGCTGAAAATGACTGTGTACACAGCAGCCGCAGCCTGGACGTGGATAACAGTGACTTATGAGCCTGGTGCCTTATGTAATCTTAATTGTGTGTGTGTGTGTGCAGACGACCGGCCCGCAGGTCATTTAAAAAGCAATTTACTCTGAACAGCTGTCCCGTGTCTTTCAAACCACTAATGGTCAGTCTTTATCTGTATTCTGTGTGTGTGTGTGTGTGTGTGTGTGTGTGTGTGTGTGTGTGTGTGTGTGTCTGTCTGTCTCTGTGTGTGTCTGTGTGTGTGTGCGACAGGACGACTTCCTCCTGATCCACTATGACAAAGGGCCCTGCCGGAACAAACTGGGCCACTCCAGGGCGTCTGTTATCTGGCACAGAACACAGGTGAGAGAAACCATCTTCCTTCCTCTGCACCTCGTCCTCTTTGCAATCGCTCAGGTCCCCCCACCCCAACCCCCCGCCCATGTCCAGGCACATGCTCTCTGCGTTTTTTACCTCCCTCTCTCTCCCTCTCTCTCTCTCTCTCTCTCTGCCTGACTCACACACTCACATTCAGCAGTGGGCTACTATTATCTTGACAGCACAATGGGGGAAAAGGAAGCTTGATCCGCACGCGGCGAGAAATGTCTGCTGGTCACTGTCGTGCCGTTTCCAGCTAAGCCTGTTGTGAACATTTTTCACTTTAAAAATAAAAACAGCTTTACATAACCAAGGTTACTTCTTTACCTTTAGGTAATCAAATGAAATGACATGATTACATATATAAAGGATTGGGGGGATGACGTGTAATTTCCCACAACTGAAATCGCGGATTACAATGGAAGGATTAGCCTTGACATGTCATTTCCCACATGATAGCGTGGTTTTTAATTCTGAGGCCTACGCTTTTGTTGTTGTTGTTGTTGTTGTTGTTGTTGTTGTTGTTCGGTTCCCAAATTTCTTTTCAGCGTGTCCCCAGGCAAATAATCCATTCACGTCCCTTTGTCCGACATACTTGTTATTTTGTCAACATTAGCATACACACTGGCATCTGTTGCCCAGTGGGGCAGGCTGAGTCATATGATTACAGATCAGCTGGTGGAAGCAGCTCCAGCTTCGCCGCTCTGTGCGTCTTTGTCTCCGTCTTGCTCTCCTCGCTTCACCCTTTCTCACTCCCTCACAAAAAGGCCTCCCTCATAAATACAACATGTGCCGGAGCGAAACTATCCTGCGATAAACATCTCCTCTACACGAGAGCTGTGGCACCAGTCGGGGGGGTGGGGGGTCAATATGGAAGCACCATCAGCGTCTGTTACAAAGAGGAAATTAGGCTTCTCACTACTGTACAGCCTGTAATCTGAATGCAAAACAAACAGTGGTGCAGCTGTGAGGTTTTGACATAATGAGCAGCAACCTCCCTGAAAGTAAACAAATTAAAAGCGTCTGTTTGTCCTGAACACAGGAGCATCGGGCTATTATAAGTCACTTAAGCATGTGACTGCATGTTATGTATTCCAGCTTGTGGCTTTGTATTTGTTTGTGTCTGGCGCCCCCATGTGGCAAATCAACTGCCTTGCCCTGCTACTAAGGGAACATAGATGATGTCAAGTCGCAAATATGTTTACTGTCAAATTTCCCTTTCCACCGAGTGACATGAAACATTCCTGTGTGTGAGTTGGTTTGAGAATTATATACTTAACTATGTTCACATGGGTTTAAGTTAATTTAACTGTGCAGCACACATCAGTGTAATTCAGTGTTTCACGTTTGTATAAATTCTGTTTAGACTACATAAATTATTTCAGTTTTCTATTGTTTCTATTATTTCCTTTATATTTTATACAATATCAACATATTGTATCTTTACTTATTTATTACCTTTCCTGATGATACTATTTCTTACACCTCTTTGGCATTTCCCCTTAGTTATCTCACATGTTTTGAAGCGACTTAAGATGCAAGATTCTCAAGAAATAGAATCATTATAAATCACCCAATTATTAAAAATGTTCCTAACAGAAGGTGAGTAAATAATAAATACAAATTGGAATAACATGCCAAGATCATATATATTTGATTCATCTATCAAGCATGGTGGTTTGGAGTATTTGGCAAAGCACTTAATCCTGAAAAGTCAGAATTAATTAAATTGTTGTCCCTCTGTATCACATCATTTAATAATCCCTTTAGGTTGTTCAACTTGTTGCAGATCTTACACCTTTTGTTTCTTCTCATTCAGCATCTTTTAGTATAATTTCAATTTGGAGTCATTCATAGAAAAACCTCATTCATTATTATGCTGTCTTTATTTACTTGAAGTAATCCTTGAATTGGCAGATTAAGAAAAAAAACATACCTTTCTGAAACAAATTGGAAGCCACAGTGCTGAAAAGAAGTGTGTCGTTCATCGGCCTCTGCTGGACAAATATTGGTATTGCAGATTGCTTAAAAAAATAGACAGACTTGAGGAAACGATGACATCACAAAAAGCAAACAATCATTTGAATTCATTATCTTTTTGAAAGTGCATTTACTTTTAAATTCCAAACATTATGTCTGCCCTCTGTCTAATATGCTGTTGAGGGAGAGCTGTGATATCTGCCACTGAGACGTTTGCAGCCTTTAGATAAATGTGTTGGTCTCATGTGGTTCGTTCCTCTCTCTCTCTCCGTGCAGGTCGTGGGGATCTTCGCCGGCTTCGGCCTCCTCCTGCTGGTCGCCTCCCCCTTCCTCCTGCTGGCCACTCCCATCGTGCTCTGCTGCAAGTGCAAGTGCAGCAAAGGCGACGACGACCCTCTGCCGACCTAAGCACGCCACAAGAGCCGGAGTGGAGAGCCATTCCAAGGATGGGCCATCTTTTTTCTTCTTTTTTTTTGCCTCCTTTTCACCACTTTACATTATTTTCCTCCCACCAAGCTTCGAGCGCTTCATTTTTTGGGCTGAGCCTGCACCAGCCCTCGCTGGGGGGGGTGCTTCAGGATCCATCGCTCTGCATGAAGAGAGGCGTGGTGGAAAAGCAGCGCTGCACCTTGGCCTGTAGAGACGAGCAGGGGTCAGAGGTCCGAGAAGGTGTGAGACGGTGGTGGGTTTTGGGGATGTGAAGAAAGACTGAGCCGTTTCAAAAGGCCTCACTGGGGGTTACTGTGGGTGTGCTATTTTTGTGGGTGAGTACAAAGGGGGGGAAGGGGAAATCATTGTTATGAACAAATGCTTTTCTCTTGTGTGGACAGTTTCATGCAGGAGCAGAAAAAGACATTCGCTCTGTTTTCGTCGGTTTGTCGTACGCAACAAAAAGCTTTTTTTAAATCCACCGCCGCCGCCGCCGCCACTACACCCGATGTAGCTCTGCAGATTCAGTCAGTAGCATCAGAGTTGCACCACGCATGTTTGGTGTCCACTCGATTTGCACAACGGAACATGATCCATTCGTCATGCTCGCGACTGAGGTGGAGACGGGAGACTGTGGTCCTTCGACTCAATGTACAGCACGTCCTCTTGATGATGTCAATGTTTTATAACCTGTCGCTTTAAATAGACCTGTGCTCAGAGTAGTGTCCGTGTTGTACTTTTTGAGTGTTTTACAAACTGTTAGGTACACGTGTTAAAGGGGATTTCCACTCATGCGCTTCTTTTCTCGGGCCAAGTGACGACAAGTTAGTTTTGTTGAATATCCGCTTACGCACAAATGTTCTTTTACCGTGTCTCCTGATTCATTCTCCAGATGTTGGAGGTCATCTTTGTAAACTAGAGATTACATTTCCAGATTTTCATGATCCCGAATCCAGACATTTTCCAAAACTGAGTGGGGATCCCCTTTAACGTTTCTGCATTAAGTTTTATCAGAGGTCAGATTTTGTATCCACACGTTGTGGAACCATTTTAATAAGTCACTAAAAAGAGATGTCACTCCTGTAATTCTCAGTCTCCAGGTGGTAGAGTAGCCAAATAGAAATAAATAGCCTTAAATTAAGAAGAGCCAAAATCTGGCATTTCCCCCCTGTGCTTTAAGAAAAAAAAAGTCAAAATCCAAATATTCCCAGGGAAAGCATGTTTAAAGGCATTTTTAAAGCATACGAGACAGCGAAGCCCTTTATATCCAGATGATTCTATGATGTCACCCATATGCCACACTGTTTATAGCCATACTGTAAAAGACAAAAAAAAGGAAACCGTCACCTGATGTGGTGTGTGTGTGTGTGTGTGTGTGTGACAAAAGGACCTGTGTTTCTTAAGTGATCCACATCCATCCACCCATTTGATACTCCACGCCCGATTCGACATCCCTTTCTCTGCGACTTTACAAACACACGACCGGCCCATGTTGCAAACTTGCATACGTTAGTGGTCCCGAGTGTCGACGTTTCGTCCCCCCCCCCCAGCAGCTGTTCCTCACAGGGATCGTCTGAAAAGCCTAAATATATACGAAAAAAGAATGTTCCACTTCTGGGCACGTGATTATGAAGCTGCTCTATACTATATCACTTTATCTATGCAAGTTTGTACATTACCATTCTCGGAAAGGCTATGGATGGGTCACAATCAGCCGTGAGTCAGTGGTAACGTTGTGTGGTGAGAGCTGCAGAATGTCCCAGTGCACGTGTGTATCATGATGTTTATTTAATCAGGGAAATGCTTATTTGGCCATTTTGTATTTTTGTTTGTTTAAGTTTATTTTCAAGTTATTTTCAAGTTTTGAAGAGATTTTATTTGTTTTGTTTTGCTGCTTTTACTTATCTGCTTTTATCCCTTCTAACGTAATCCACCAGTGTCCATGTAGCATTTCATGAGTGTGGCTACACTTACCAAAAAAAAAATAGTCAATAGTTAACAATCGTAGCTAATCATTGACAACTCACTTCTGTTTTCATAAGCTCAGTTCTGATATTCCACATATTATTCCGTGTTGATAGTAGCCTTAAAATTGTTTGCGTACCATAACCGTAGCCTGTTGCTTTCACCGACCTCACCTGTCGATATCAAAGCCAAACCTAAATTTGTACCTTTAGTTCCTTGAATGCTTAAAAAGTGAAATTCCAGATTTCCTTTTGTTGTTTTCATGACAATCGTGCCAAGCAGATTTCCTGGACGGGGTAAAGGAATGAGAAGTGTCTACTGTATGTGCATTTTGATCGTGTATTTGTAAACGTATTAACAGTTTCTACAGAGTGGAGAATATTTTAATGCTTTTTTTTCTGTAAGCGCTTCACTCTATATATGGGTTTCATTGTTTTTCTTTATATGTGTGTGTGAGTGTGTGTGTGTGAGTGCGTGTATGTGTGTGGTGCCTGCTGTGAGTCAGAAAACTCAACACACATGAGAGCGAGAGAGCATCTGCACCTTTTTAAAAATCTATCAGGGCTCTGATATCACCAGGATCATTTCAAACACAAGTCATTTAAACACAAGGAAAACAGCATCGAAGTCTCGAGCGGGCACAAAGTAACAAATTGTCAAACGAAACCACGGCCGCCTCCATTTTCTTTCTACGCGACATTCTACACTGTATCGGCTGTATTATGCAACAAAACAGAAAAAGGGCCAAACGGGCGAACATCAGTCACGTTGCAGAATAACGTTTGATGTAAAGATTTAAAGTCACATAGCATCGGCTCTGTTGTAGAACGGGACGGTTCCACTGAGTTCCAGGTTTCTGTCATTTGACCCGTGAAGGGGATGCAAGTGTATTTTACAAAAAGCTTCAGATCTACTTTGCAGTTATTCTAAGATCAAGTTTGTTTATGAGCAGCAATTGAATATTTTATAACCTGTTGTGTCAAGAGATGGCGCTGCATGAGTTTTCTCTGACTTCTACATGTTGAATATTAATATATTGTAGCCGCGAAAAAGATCTTTGGAAATGGTAGCGTGTTCACCCTCTTGACCAGAGTTTTATTTTTTTTAAATTGAACAATGTCTGTTTCTTTCCTTTTTTGTTGTTGTTTTATTTTTTATATATATATATGCCTCTTTTACATCATAGTGGTTGTATTTGCATTATCCTTTTTTTTAAAGAGCTTCTTCAGTCTTGACTGGTCAATTCACTTTCAATCGCTCATTTCAGTGGATAATATGCTGTGTGTACGCAGGGCTCTTGTTTATAGAGGTGGTAAACGATGTCTCTCGTTCAGTCAGTGGATGTGAATTGAACCGGGTGATGAACAACATTGTAAATTTGGCATATCTGAATCAGCTCTGTACAAGTTTAGACTCGACATCTCCGTATATCTACAGTTCCACTAACACTGTGACACCAGGTATTAAAGGTTGTTGTTTTTGTGATTCTGCTCTCGTCATTCATTTCTAAAAGTGTGTTGGGATTATTTCAAACTCACCAATGAGGGAGTCTTATGTGAAATGCCTCCCTCTGGTGTTGAAAGTGAGACCTGCAGCACAGAAATGGAAATCATTTCTAAATCGGTCTGCAAAAGTTACACCATGAGAACTAAGAACAGAACAAATAAAACCTATATGAATTATTATTCAGAGTTATCTACACTTTCTCTTGAGGGTTTATTACCTCTGCTGAGGAGGTTTTGGTTTGTGTTTGTAAATTATTTAGCAGGATTACGCAAAAACTAAACAGCTTTCCATGAAATGTTCTATAAGTGTGGATCCATATCAGGAGGTGGATGCATGCATACATTTTTCCCGTTCTTTAACATTAGGATGTTTTTCAATGTTTCTGTTTATAACAGAGAATAATTTATGGATCTTGATGAAAAACAAAATCAGGCATGTTTTGGGGGACTGTTATTTATGAGTGTGGGTAATTTAGAGCAGATCCAAATAAAAATCTCGATCAAGTGAATTTAAATGTGGTTTCAAAAAGGGAATGTTTGGCCTCGGTGGAGGTACAGTCTGTGCTCCACTGAATGCCATTCTAATTCTTACTATTACAAGGAGATACTCAACAATAATTTGAGAGATGAGCAATACACTTGCATCAAAGATGAAAAATGAATAACACATGAGCCTGTAATTTGTTTTTCTTCTTGTATTTGTTCTCATCTCCATAATTAATAACTCACAGCCCAACTTTTTGAAAGCTGCAGATTTATCATTTTCTGCTCCCAACAACAATAATTTGTAGGAAGCGCTCACATCCTCTCGTCTGGTCTGTGTTTTACTTGCGTCTTCTTTCCTTCATATCGGAGGCAGCTCTGTCTGTTCATCAGACATGTGTCAGCCTTTTGTTAAGGTCTGCCAGAGAACAGGTTGTTCTCTCCCTCTCTCTGCCTTTGTGTCTATTTCCTGCCAGATGCTGGATTGGGAGCATTAACAAGACAACCCTGAAAATGAAAGTGCAAACGCTCGGTGATATATCATCCCTCACCAGCTGTTCTCTGTTTGGAAGTCTCTCCACCAATCACTGGGCAAGACCACAGGAAGTTGCCATCTGCGGGCACCATGGTGACAGGGTTTGTGGATGGGCGTTGGAGCTGATGTGTTATCTGGAGCAAATGAAGTATGATCCTGGGGAGGGGGGGGCGGAAATGGAGAGATGGACAGAGAGACAGGGAGGAGTGAAGCGCCTGGAAGACAAAGAGCCGAGGCTCAGAGAAACAGGAGATGAAGAGCCAAGCTGCATGGCTGGGAGAGGGATGGATGAAAAGAGAAGAGACAAGGCCTCTGCACCTGCTCTGTGCAGAACACAAGGTTCTGCTATCACACGTGTGCTGGCTGCAGGCCGATCAGACCGGTCTGCTCTGGCTTCACCTTCCAACACCCCCGCTGCCAAGGTGTCCTCCTGCTCCCCATCAGCACCCTCTCCTCTGCTGTGTGCTTACAGACCCACAACCCACAACTTACTCTCAACCCTTCAGCATGTTGGCTAGAACAGGCCTGAAGAATCTCACGCTACACTCAGGTCAAAAATACATTTTCTGAACAAATATAACTTGTTGACTGATCCTCTAAAGTAAGATTCAGTAAGAGAAGTGGCTGTGGAGTCCAGTTCATGTACAGCAGTTTACTCTCCTCGTGACAGGTTGCAGTCTCTGAACTTTGTATGTTGCTATATGAGGCTGGAAGACATGAATACATGAACATGTATTTCACAAGAAAAGTCTGACAAATCAACAGCATTCTCTGTTTTAAATCCATATTTACCTGTATTATTGTGTTTATTTCCCAACCCAGCGATCAGCTCATGACTACTTGATTTAATTTTGCGTCTTATAGGTGTCTCAAGCCTCAGTTAAGAAACCACTGGTGTAGTCCCATGTTAAAAAATAATTGTTAATGCATATTCAGTAACAAAGAAAAAAGAACTGAAACAGTTTTTCCTCCTGAAAGTCAATCAGCACAATCTGCACAGGAAAGAAGCACACATGGGGTTAAATATATTACTGTTGTCTATGGTTACCAACTTAAGAAATGACATCAGCATGTCTGAGATGGTATCTCTAACACTTCTACTACTGGCATAGCTGAATTATCCCTAAATTAGAAGCAATGTATCCATTTGTCCCAGTTCAAGGCTACTATCGACTATTATGATCTGAAAGTATTATTTAAGAAGTCACTAGATAAACACCTATTTCATTTTGCTGATAATATTTTGATTGTAGGGTTCAAATTTCTTAATTTTGCATGAACAGATGTTTAACGTTCTCATGATGGATTCATGTATCTACACAGCATCAGGACGCAGTTATGTTGTCAACAATAATAAGATCCACTTGACTGTAAATGGTAAATGTGTTTGCCAGGAGAGGGAACTAGAGTTCTGTAAAAGCCTGTTTGTCAACAGTGCTACAAACCTCGATTTCAAATAGGTTGAAAACTGGAAAGTGACAAGTCGATTCCCGTTATCTTCCTCTGCACATTTTGAAGAGTTCAAGCTTTTTTGCACAATTATCAAACATCCAATCCAATAAATGTCAAATCAGCGGGGGTCAAACAGCAGTGATTCATTCTGTGGTTCAGCATCTTTATTTTTTTGCGCTCACGTGTTCCTGAGCACAGGACTTATAGACTCCAGTCCACCGCACAGCATTATAAATACAACTCTATGTTTTCTCCTACTGAGTGTCGCTTCCTAGTCTACCCGCTCTTCCCTCAGTCCTGACATGTCACGCTGACAGGCGTGTGCCCCTGCTGAGGGAAGAGTGGACTAAACACATGTTGACATTAAAAGCTAAGAGCTCCCTGCCAGCTCTCGATGGGGGCTGAGGATTAATAATAAGCTTGTGTGTTTGCTCATACTTGCACATGCAGCACAAAAGGAGTCTGACTGCGACCAGGGGCCATTGTACACCCACCGGTGACTGACATATGCTGACAGGGTCCCGCCTCTGATCTATTTTATCCCAGCATGCAGTTGTACTGGTCTTTGTCCCTTAAGCCTGTGACACCTATTAGCGCTCATTAGCTTCCTGTGGTTGAGGAAGACAGGGCTGTGGTTTGTCAAAACCACAACAAAGGAGGAACTATGTGTGTTGATGTTGTTCTGACAATCAGTCACTTAGATTGTGACTTCACAAAAGCTAATTTCTAACAAATAAGTGTTGTCGATGATGCACAGAGCACCATAGATATCTGGGATGCATCAACATTACAGGAATAGTTTGAATTTTGGAAGATGCATCCAAATCAGATAAGAGGATTCAAACCACTCTCATCAGTGTGGCTGGGAAACGCTGGATCACTGAGTCTGGCTCTGTTCAAAAGTAAAACATCAAAAAATGTTGATCAGCAGTTCTAAATCTCACTCGTCAAATTGTTACATCTTGTTCATTTAATCTTGATTGTCTTCCTGGAGTATTTGAGAGTCAGTGAGGTTGCCAGGCAACCAGCTTAGACTCCTTGAACTCACTGCTCCCAACCACAAGAAGTTGATTGTGTCGGAAATCGTTTCCTCACTGCTGCCAATGAAACAGACACTCGATAGTTAACTCAATGGTCACTTGAGATCTCCATCCATCCATCCATCCATCCATCCATCCATCCATCCATCCATACTGCTTATCCTTTGAGGCTTGCAAGGGGCTGTGGCCGATCCAGTTGAAAGACATGGTCACATGATCACTGCTTTTGTTGATCCAGCTTGGATTTTTTTGATGGACCTATATCGACACACAGAACCCGGACTCTCGTAAAAGGGTGGAGGGTTTATAAAATATACAAAGAGAATGGTTTCAGACACAGCCCTATTTATCTCCATCAAGTACAGTTAGTTTTTTTTGCCTCTCTACGTTGGTTTGTTTATTTGTTTCCCAAATAATAATTCAAGCATTTAGATGAATAAAAATCAGGCAGATTTAAGGAAGCGATATCTTTGAGTGTGTGTAATTTGGTGCAGATTGATTGGATGTGTGGAGGCTATTGGGCCTGGTAGAGGTTTGCACTGAAATCTTAGTTATTTTTCCTTTTTAAACCTTTGAACAGTTTATCTGTTTCCTCCTGTCCCCCACAGTCCAAACTCTATGCTAAACTAAGATAAGCTAAATTAAGCCTAACTAACTGCTTTCTGTCTTCAGCGTCACTATCCTCAAAACATGTTCTATTCTTTCAACAAGAAAACATCGTGTTGTGAATGTGCACTGGATTTTCCAATCCGCACTGTTGACACCGTTCAGGCTGTATCCAGTTCGTCAGACTGTTAAATACAACACCGACAGTCCTTGTTGATTTACACTCGAGGGTTCTGCAGAAGAACAACCAGTCAGTGACAGACTCTTCATGTGTCATCACATCCCTCCTCTCCATTTACCTTGACTCCACACCTTAATAAAACTCATCTACCTCAGCCCACTCCTTCTTCCACCTCCTCCCCCCCTTCTGTGTTTGCTCTCCTGCTCCACATGCCTCTCCCTCCCTTCTCTCCATTTCTGTCTGGGAGAAGTTTGCCTGGGGTCAATCACCTGAGCCTCCTCACCTGGCCCCTGACAGGCCTGTTGGGATGGTGGGGGGGGCCTGCCTGCTGAGGATAATGGTTGTTGAGGGCCGCGGGGAAAGTAGCAAATTCTGTTTGCTGTCATGATGACATATCAGGGAACAGCGCAGACCTCAGGGATTTGGTTCACAATGAGCACACAGTCAAATACAAACAGGATTTAGCCACTATTGCCAGGTGTAGAGAGAACAGAGGCAGAACCACTCAAATACATGTTTTTTTTTCAATTCAGATTGAAGAGAGAAGAGTTTTCTTTTCACGCTGCCGACAAATTGGCTTTTATCAAATGCTTGAGGCTACAGTGGAGAAAATAAAAGAAAATCGATTTTCATCCGTGGAGTTAACATGAAGTTTGTGAAATGGAGCTGGAACACTCTCCGGCTCGCTGCTCTTTATGTAACGTCAGTCATGTCTTTCAGTCGCTGACGGTTGATCGGTTTTTGATCAGTGGAGCTGGAACCGTCAGCGATCAGACATGATGTACTGTGCCGAGCTCCCACGACCACCACAGCTTCCAGTCACACACCTGTTCCCTCACACACACACACACACACACACACACACACACACACACACACACACACACACACACACACACACACACACACACACGCCCCTGCCCGTGGTTTCAACCTGACTCTTTCTCATTAAAGACTCTGTGAAATTTGACAGGTTTTGACAGCAGAGGTTTCCACATAGATCTCGCCACAGTGACAGATATCCGACAGCTTGACGATAACCGCTGCCTTATTGCAGAAACACAGGTGTCCCTCGTGGCTGACGACAATAGGAAGCCCTGAGTGATGGATGGATGGGAGTGATGAGACGTTACATAGCTGGATGCATGCTGGGACAAAACCTGTGTCAGGGTCGTGAACTCGCGTGAGATCATTGTGTACACATACTGGCTTCACTCTGGTTTGACTGTTGAATGTTATTCTATTCTTGATGCACGTTTATTAATGAGCGTACATCAAACTCAACCATTCCTCCGAACCCCACCTCCCTACTTCACCAGCACCTCCTTGCCCACCGCCCCCTCTCCTCCTCCTCCTCCTCCTCCTTTGCCACCTTCTCCATTTTCCGCCTGTGAATCAGCTCCTTAGCGCTGCTCTTAATATTGCTTGAGTGTGCGCTCTTTCGAACGCGCTCTGGCGTGCGCTCCTCTCGCGTGCCCTCTGTCAACAGTAAACTTTCTGAAAAGCGAGCTTAACAGGCCGTGAAAGGGTGGCACAGATGGCTACATCCTAGGTGGTAATTATCAACCACTTCCTCCCGACAAAAAAAAGAAAAAAATAGGAAGAAAGAAACAAGTGAAGGTGTTGCCGTCAGGTCAACCGATGCCACCGCCACGTTCGCAGGCTCTCTGGCAGAGAGCTCAAACCGACACGCAGCGAAAAGGGGCCTTCTGGAGCCCCAGACAGCACGCTGACAGGGTCACAGGTCGAGCGCAGCCATAAGAGGATGATTTTTGGCTTCAGTGCACATCAGCCAGAAGGAGATCTATATTAAAAGGCCATTCTAGTTTGCTAGAAACCCCCCCCCCCCCCCCCCCCCCGTTTGTCTGATGCACTATACTGCATGAGCAGGTTTAGCTCGGTGTCACATCTTGTTTCACTGAGGTTCTCCGGGAAGTACTTGAATTGCACTCTAATGGGTAAGCTCTGATGTTGTGTAATGTACAGTAGACAGGCAATAAGAGCCAATTAGTCTGAAAGTGTTGCAGTCGGCACTAGGTGTTGGTAATGGCTGCGTTTATGTGCACTCCAAACAAGCGAGAGAGGCTGTTTTTTAAGGGCTCCGCCATTTATTTTGCTGTAGATCTATTAAAATTGAAGGTGACAGCTAATTTGAATCCTCTTTAATTTGGGGTAAATTGAATACACTACAAGGTGATAGGCTAGGCTCCCCCCCCACCTCCGTACAAGCCGCCCGCCGCATGCAAAAATATGTAAATGCTGCCCATATTAGAATCTTTGTCTGGTTGTCATTCTCACATGGGGCACATCAAAGCCATATGACCTGATTTTGCACCTGCTGTTTAATTAAATTTACAAGACAGACACAGTCTCCACTCCCGGTGATATACAAATCTGGCTTTATTACCCCGGCACTGTAATTTACAAGGCAATTTGCTGCTGGGCGGTAATGGTGCCTGCCAAAGTGCTCCCTCAGAAAAGATACACAAACACGCACAACAACAAGTTATCCGGTTACTCTCTTCCTGAAGATGGGACAAAGAATGCCAAGACCAAATGTAACCACAGGATGAGCAGTGTGCAGTTGAGGCCCACGAGGTGTCAACGGTATATCTGAGTCACTCACCTGAGAGTTCCACTTTCTGCAAAGTCCAATACCAAATTCAACAAAACTGACTCAAGCAAATCACCATTTAATTCACATTTAATTTGTGTTTGCATTTAAAATCTCATCGAGACCAAATGGTGAGCTCACTACATTAGAATATTACTTCTAAAACAGGACGTGACTCTATGCAGGCGACTCATCACTTTTTGGGATTACAAAACAACCATAATTTGTAAGAACACATATCTTCATCCATTATTACACATATATAACATACAGGAAAAATAAAATGCTTGATGACAGAGACATACAAAACAAATGGAGAAAACTCTAAAGACTTCTTACAGTGAAGAGAACAATTCATTTTTGGTGTCAGATGTTCATTGACCACTCAGGATTTGGGACGTAGCAGTAAAAAACTCCTCCCCTATGAAAACTTGACTTGAGGCCAGGTTATGCTCATGGAGAACTGGTTTGTATAACACTTTTTAAGTTTTTAGGGAAAGGTTGTTTCTATCTGTTTCACGTGACCACACTCACAGGTAGGGAGGACATGTTGTACCATCAAAGACAGTGGTGATAGCGATAACGATGAATATTTTTAGGCAGTCTCTCCTGAAATGTCTTTAGAATGTTGTTGATGACATGCTGCATAATGTCAAAACCAGCTAGAGGATTTTAAGTAGCTTAGAGTAACCAAAGTTTGTCATAGAAAAAGGTTTGTCAAAATTCCCCTAATTACCTCAAAATAGCTTAAATGTATCTCTTCATCTCCCTTCCTCATTTCGTGAAAGGGATCTATGAGATAAAATATGGCTCCGCCCCTGCTCATTATCTTCCCATCTTCTCACCTGAGGAGCCTCTTTCAGCTACTGAGCCCCTCCCACGAGCTGACAGGATTGGTTTCTTAGGTTTGTGACATCATAAACCCTTGCTGTTTGAATCAGTTGTTTCAGACTGGCATTCGTTCACTGCAGCGTTAAGGTGAAAATTCTCAGCCAAGGTGTTGACTACACATTTGGCTCCAAAGATGTATTTTATTATATGAGAGGCATAATTGGGATATGTAGAAATTATGCAAAAGCATGCACATCAAAGTTGATAAACACAAGAGTGCTGGACAGAAGTGACGAACACCAGAAAATAAGAAATGGACACCATATGGATGCTCCCACAAGCCTCCCATGTCACTAACATGTCAGGCACATGCAGGCCCTTCTTCAGAAACATGTAGTTCACGTGTATAAAAGGTTTTAAATCCTGCCTGCTTCATCTCTTCCACCCAGCTGGCCATGTCGCTGGAAGTTACAGATTCCGACACAGCCCTGAAATCTGATGTAAAGCTGTTCAACCAATTGACAACACCACTAATGAAGACATTTCCTACAGGTAGAAGGGCTGGGAGTGAGGCTATATACAGTAATTAACTGTTATAAACCAGGATTCGCTGTAAGAGTGCGTGTTTGCAAATGAGCACTACATAGCTAAATCAAAATGTCTGCTTTAGCTCTATCTTGCCGGCCAAACCACGTAGAACAGATTTATTTAGTGAATACAGATTGTGTACAAAGCTGATATTTGACGTTTCTGACCTCATCCCTCACAACAACCGAGCTCAGCACAGCACAAAATCACATTAGATACAGAGTCTGACAACAGCTGTTACATATACTATATGTGGACTAGTCACCAGCTGCCATGTGGCCATTCTGCTGTTAGGCACCTCTGCCCATGAAGGGATTATACTATCTGCTGAGCATCTCTGTGACGCCATTTCCCAACGCACACCACAGGCCTCTGCACGCCACACGCTACCTGGTGGATTCACGTGAATAAAAGTGAACCCAGCGATCTACCTGATACTCAGCAGCAGATTAAGAAATGTCAGCTATGCAGCAGATGATTATTTGCTTAGCATATTAAACAAAAAGTCATGACGTGTAGTAAACAAACCCTTATTGCTAAGAGGCAAACACAAGCAGCACAAGAGATGTGAAGTTTGTACATTTTATAAAAACCCATAAAATCATGAGCAATACAATTCTAAGCTACACGAGCTGTAGCTTAAAACCATATCCCAAGTAGCTGTATGAGTAAGATTAGTGAAATGGTCTTAACAAAAAACATTACACACGGACATTTTAACTTCACCTATAGAGCAACATCTGCAGAAGAACTGTCAGTACCTTTGCTATTGACATTTACTAAATCAACCATCATTGGTTTTTAGTTCTAACAATCTTCTCAAACCTTTTTTCTATAAATACTGGTCCTTTATTCATCTATAGTTCATGTCAATATAATTATAAACTTTATTGGCATGGCATTTACATGTGTCGCCAAAGCACAAAAAACAATATTAAAGACAAAGAATCAAACTAGAACACACACCTCCGCCAAGGCTCAAAAGTCCCCTTATCAGACCACATTTAAATTCACTAGATCTGCACCAACATTTTGTGGGTTTCTTCATGACCTACACCACATCCTTCCACCAAGTTTCGTGCATCCGTCCTTCAGGATTGGTATAAACCTGGTATGGATATAAAAACATACCCTGCTTTGTGGGGGTAATAATTTATCCCATTGTTAATACATCTGCCCAGCTGCTGTCCAGTGTCCGTGCAACAAGTTTATCCACAAACATCCCTCTCATCATCAATTTGTGCCGGTCCCCTGACATCTGAATTGGATGCAAATGTTTTTATGTTTCTTTACCTGAAGTGTTCCTGTTGGCTGTTTGGTCTTACTCAAACTGAGAGAGTGAAGGTGTATCTGGACACATTTAGTCTCAGTTGCATTGTTTAATTTACTGATTCATTTTCCCCCTAAGGTCTTGTGTGTAGAATTTGAAAATTTCTAACTTTAGTGACATCTAGTGGCAGTGTTGTAAAAAGGCACTGCATGCCATTTCAACGCAAAAAAGGATTATAGATTATTAGCACACAAAGAAATAATAAATGACAATAATTTGTTGTTTTAATGCACTTGACTACTGGTATGAAAGATTTAACTTTATAAAGGAGAAATCTTGCAATGCATCGTGGATGAGTGCGTGTCAACATAACATTAAAGTGTCAGTTTGGCTTTCTATGTTACGTTTATATAGGGGTTTGGGGTTTAAAATGCTGCAGCATAGTATATAAAGGCATGTGCACGAAAGCATGCGTTAGTGTGTAAGTGCAGATTTGTGATTGCATGTGAATGTGAGACATGCCCCTGGTTGCAGTAGAGTGTGCATCTCAGGCAATCCATAATAGATGATGAAATTTGGCAAGCCGTCCAGCCTTATGGTCCTTTCCTCCTCCTGCAGCTGCTTGTTTTCCCAGAACTCATCTGTGCTGCTGACCAAGAGTTGTGTGTGTATGTATGTGTATCTGAAAGAGAGAGAGAGGGAGAGAGTGAAACTGTGTCCGTATGTCACTGTCTTTGCCCACAAGCGCTCCACGAGCATCTTTCCATTTCTCAATATGTCAGACTTGAATATGAAAACGGGCAACTTTTTCATCACTCAACCACCATGTGCACATATGGCCACAAAGCTGAGGGTGAATGTCAGAGTGGAGTGGAAAGGCCAAAGAGCAACAAAGCACCGCAGACTTTAAATCCAAGTCACACTGCGGCCACAGAGGCACATCACAGTTTGACACTCATTATGTGTGAATGTAATTTCAGTAAAAAAAAATATTTGAGTCTCTATAAAAATGTACATTCAGTAATAACAAAAACCATAAACAATCATACGGGAAAATGTTTTGCCTCTGGGGAATAAAATACAGCGAGTCATAACACCAACAGTCAATTGCATTTACTCATGATTAAAGTTCAAATTCACTCAATTAAAATGTTCCCAATGATGCTTCAAGTGAACAAAGAAGATCAGAACCACTCTGATCCCTCTATGGTAAAATACCACCAGCAGTCAGCTAGCTTATCTTAGCTTAGCACAAAGACTGTAAACAGCAGGAGGCCGCTCGCTCCCTTGCTTCTCTGCTCAGATTCAGATGTAACCAAATTCACCTACCAGCAAATCTAAAGGTCACTTATTAACACATTACACTGCATTTGTTTAATCAGTGGAAAAGACCAGGCAAAAGAGACCTGGGGGGGGGGGGGCAAACATCGAACCAAACCAAAGAGGGCTGGGCTGGTGGCAGGGGGGCCTTATTACCAGGGTTCACACCATAATGTTGTTGCATTCTCCTGTACAGGGACAATCGTAGATTTTCTCACACAATTGTTGTTGTTGTGGACTGACATAATCAACCGTTTTTCGGGGGCCTCTTTCAGCTCAGGGCCAAAGAAAATTGCCTGGTCTGCCAACCCTGTTCCAAGATCCCTGCACTTGCTTTGGGGATGAACATTTTTATGTGGAAAAGATGAACAAAACAGGAACTTTGTGTATTTTAATATACAAAGTTGTACTAAAGCACAATTTTCATTAGTGATATTAATGATCCGGCCCATGGAGGCAGAGGGTTGGCCATCCAAGAGTTGTTGAGGTTGTTCGCTGATTTATTATTACGAATTATCAAACATTATCGGCCGCTATGGTGGCTTCGGGCCTCCCTGGATAAATTGTTTCAAAGTCATTGACCCACAAAGTTTCTCTTTTTCGAGCACACTTGCATCCACACAAACAAACAGTGGTGAGTAGTGTGCCATGATTGATGGGATAGGTTGGGCAGGTAAGGTGGGATGCCGGCGCACAGGCTGTACAGCAGCTGTTTTCTCCGAGCAAGAGGAGGGGAGAGCAGAGCAGAGAGAGAGAGAGAGGGAGAGAGAGAGGTCGAACAGGAGGGAGGGCAGAAGGAGAGAAAAGAGAAAACGAGAAAAAAGCAAGTCTACCTTCCTCCTGCCCTTCAGGCAGACCAGGTGCCTGTAGCTCCACGCTGAGTCGTACTACAGAACCTGGCACGACTGCTCTCGGCCAGGTCCTGCTCATCGTTCTCTCCTTCCCAGAGGATGGCTGCAATTAATACACACAGAGAGTGCACAGTGTAGAGAAAACATGCTGAAAATGACAACGCCCCGAGCCACAGCACATGGAAAGGAAAGGAGAGAAAGAGAGACGGAGGGAGGGCGAAAGAGAGAGAGAGAAATGAGGGAAACAAAGAGAGAAAGAGAGAGAGAGAGAGCCAGGGAGCACACCGGAGAGCTCGTTTTATAAAGGTGCAGGTGCAGGATTTGAGTGACTGCCAGGTTGCGCTCTCCTTTTGGTTCCGTATTAACGTTGTCAGCTTTTTACCGCCCTTCTCCTCACCTGCACCCGCTCCATCCCTCACCAGGTTCTGCTGCTCGCTCGTTTTCAAGTGCTCCCCTCTCACCCGGACTCTACAGGAACCACAGCGATGGAGGGAAAGTTTGGCAGAAACATGTCGACCTTGCAGCCACGCTTGTTCTCGATTTTTAGAAATATGTTTGAAGCTCCAACAAGTCAAATCAAAGCTATCACACCTCGACACAACACAAGACGGAGATGTCACTCATTTCTGGTGAGTCAGCTGAAGGGGGTGCTGTGACATTATGAATAATTAGGCCTCGCTGTATTAAACTGTAACTACAGAGATACAACACATAGTCAGGACGTGTGTCATGTGGAGCTGAATCAGATGTCATGTCTCGCTGGAGACGGCTCCATCATCGCAGCAGGAATCTCTCTCATCCCGACAAAAAGATGTTGTGCCGACGCTGAAGGAGAAAATGCTTTGTTGACATTGCTAGAAATCATGCAATTGTTATTAATATAGCTTACTGCAGTTTGGGTCATAGATTTGGTCCATCAACACGGGGAAGAGTTTTTAAGTTAAATCAAAGCAGTAGGGTAATACAAATTACTTAATACAACCTTTAGTATCTTTCCATAGGTCGTCCCTGCATGCTTGACAAATGGTAACATATTTTCTACCATCCATAAACTATGTGTAACCTAACCTCTGAACATCAGGGGTAATTTTTGGAGTCTGGGGAGCATTCATGTTCAATATTTACTATACAGCTCAGTTTTTGTTCTCCATCAACTCCGAATGTTTGCTGTTGAGCTCCTGAATGTTTCTCAATGTTCCCCGAGCTAATCACATTATCTGCTTGGTTCTTTTCAGGTAAGAGTGTAATAGATCTTGATGTGGACGATCAGAGAAAACCACAACAGTCGCGAAAAACCTGTGTGGAACTGAGGGAAACTGGAGAGGACAAAGATAATTATCTGTAAGTTTGTCCCTTGGAGCAACTCTTTTCCAATATGTCATCATTTGTTAATGTGAAAATACTAATTTGGTAACTTTGACTTTCATTTGAGAATGTCACATCCATTTATAGACCATCTCAATGCAAATGCACAGTGGCTAAACTAAAAATACAAGGCTGTTTATAAAAAAATGATATGCACAGCACCTGTTTGCACCCTCACTGAAGAACAGCTGGCAGTACAGAGAGACCTTACCACACACCCTTTGAAAATATCCCTGCACTGGCCAAGTCACACTGAACAGACCTGTACGTGTGTGTGTGTGTGTGTGTGTGTGTGTGTGTGTGTGTGTGTGTTAAATCTCCAATCCCTAGATCTATACTTCTGCACAAGCTTCTGCTAGATCTTAAATACTTATCTGTTTAATTAAGCTTTCATGTCATCATTTTATCACATCATTTATTTATTTTTGTCCCTACAGATGTTTGGATGTTTGCCTTCACACTGAGAGCTATTTATAATCAGTGAGACAGATGTCTCTCATGACAAAGGCAAACCTCTAAACTTGCTGAAAGGCACCCGCGTAGTCTACATATGTTCACACACGCAAACTTTTTTCACGAGTATTGTCTATTTTTCTGATTAAATCCGATTAAATCACATGATACACATTTTACTCAAGGTTGTCTGTTCAGTGTTGTGTTGAGATGAATATTTTCAATTCCTTTTTTTATTTGATTAAAACCTGGTAAGTAAAACATAATATATAATATATTTATAACATGAATTACATTTCTACTTAAACCAACCTCCACATTGAGGTGGAATTAGTTTTTTTTTGTCTCTTATCTATTCAGATGTTTCGAACTGATGAAAAGTATTCTAGTCCTCCGTGCTTGACATAAGCCGAGCTCAGAGAGGGAAAAGTTTCACAAACGGCCAAATGTCACTAATTAGTTTGAACCCTGCATTTTTGATGAAGCCAGTTGGTGTGGTGGCGTGGGGGTGTTGGCAGGGGGCAGTGGGAGGAGGGGGAATTGATGGGCTGTGCCTCAAAATGTAAATTAAACAAAAGGCGGGAGTTCACATGACAGCTTTGGAGAGGGGCAGGGCTGGAGCCTTCTGATTTCTCTGTGTGAGAAGGAGAACAAGTGGCGCACAGTGCACCAAACATTGGCACATGGCAAACAGCTCGGAGGCAGCAGAAGCAAAATAACTTCTGTTCCAGGGAACAACAAAGGAGGAACAAACAGCGTGGCCCACAACTTTTTGGTCCTTATTATTCTGTGATTTCGTAATCAAGAGGATGGGATCTGATCTACAAACCATGGACAGCTGGTTCATTTCCACCGCCGGGCCTTGTGGGAGATGTAGTTTCTTCTCTCAGCGACATATGCAAATCCCAACTGTCCCTCCCCTCTCTCTCCATAATTGCCGACTTTTCAGCAACAGAAGGAGGCCCATTTGTGTGTGTATATATGTGCGAGAGGGAGAGTGTGTTCTGCGTGTGCAGCCTCTGCTCTTGTCAGGGTCCAGCCTTATTTCACGGGATAAATAAAAGATGCAGAGTTCTTCTGAAGGAGCCCGGCAGAAGGTAGACACAGACAGGCGAGGGATTCGTCACAGAATCTGGGCCGTGCATGGCGCTGCATCGATTCTCCGTTCGGGTTTCATAAGGTTCAAAACGCGTCGCATTGTGGGCCGCAGATTGTGTTGTCTGGGCGTCCCTCAAGTGACATGTAAAAAGCCGGCCCCCCATCTGCCTGACAGATTTGCGCAGGCAGCCCCTGCAAGCTTTGGCGCAGAGAGACAGGTGGGGACTGACACACGGACAGACTGACGGACGAGTGCCACTCAGCAAACCCTCAGCTGTCACCAGAGAGGAGGAAGTGGAGCTAACTTTACCGGAGACAAGCTGTGGCAGGCGACAAACAAAACTTTGCCAGACTAGGCAGCGATCTGAACCTGCGAGGAGCTTCTCAGAGAGACAGCGGAGGAGAGCTACACCTGCCTAGGAGCTCCTGGTAGCTCCATAGGGCAGGGAACAGACCTGCTGATGATACACCCAGACAGCCTGCACCAGGGTAAATTATGGTAATGGCATGCAGTCATCTGCCTGGTGCCATTTGACTCGACAAAAACACTTAAACACTCCATCTATTTCTCTAAGTGGGAAGCAGAGAGGCCATCTTGGATGGGTGGGCCTGTGGGTTTTTTGACAGGAACAGAGCAGAAGCAACGCATTGATGCTGCAGTGACATCCCGCAGGCTGTTCCACACAGAGGCAGGCGGACATGCCTCCTCACAACCTTCCAGCATTGATGGATGTGTTGCTTAAATTAAATATATGACAGGAAAAGAATATATACTTAGAGTTCGACTAAACCTGTAAATGGAGGCTCCATAAATGTGCCATCATTGTACATGTTTGTCAATTAATTTCCATATCTGCTGGATGAACTGTTAAGATAAGATATGATAAAATTTACCCTTTATTTAGCCTTCATAGAGAAAATTGCAAAATAACTCAGCAGCACAAGAAAGTACTAGCACTAAGGGAGAATATTGTAAGACTAAAAATATAAATATTATATAAAAAATTATAAGACTATATATATACACAAAAGGGTTGTTTTCATGGTCAATTTGTCTATTATTTGTAATATATTAATATATTGATTGAATACTCAGTTCAGCAGAGAGGGGATAAGAGGGGTTGTCCATGATGGCTTTTAGTTTTCCTCTCATCCTCAGTCACTGCCTACAGTCCAGATCCATCCCCTCCACACAGCCAAGATCCATGCCCAACACAGAGCTAACCTTCCTCTGGAGCTTGTTCAGATTTTTGGTGCCACCTTTCCATGCACGTCACAGCAAAGAAGATAACACTCACCACAACAGACTGATAAAACATCCGTAGAAACCTGGTGCACACGTTAAAAGATCTGAGCCTTCTCAGAAAGACCATCCTGCTCGGTCCCTTCCTGTCGTGGGCCTTTAGAAACAGTTGACAACCATAGTACAAGAAGACAACAGAAATCATTTAATAGTATTTTTGGGAAATACCAATATTTGTGTCTTACTAGAGGAAACACATTGAGTTGTAATATGTTGTGGTTTCATAGGAAGGTTCTAATGGCTGAGACATACATTCATCCGTCAGCCTCACAGGTTCTGGTCGGTGTTTTCTTCCAGTATTCATTCAACGGTCTGAGGACACTGAAACACTGAGTCTAGGTCGAGTCTCAAGTCCCTGGTGTTCAAGTACGAATCAGAGTCCAAGTCACACCAGAAGACTCCAAGTTTATTGCCCAATACCTGACCCTGAGTCATCAAGACTGTAGATGATGTAAGTTGAAGCAAGGTCAAGCAACATGTTTCAGGGCGTCTGTTTTGGCACCTTAGCACTAACTGTTACTGAGGCTATGCATGTGAATCCACATGAAACTAGCATGAAATTGAATAATGTAACAGGATTTATATCAATAGCAATATCTTAAGCCAAATATATATCATGGCCTATTAAAAAAAACAAAATCAAGAGTCCTTGTCAGCAACTTTCGTGACTGAATGCAGTCAAAGCCCGAGTCCAAGTCAAGTTATGGGTCGTGAAAATCGAGTTCTACACAACTGAGGCAGACATTAGAGTGGTATCTCCTCATCTCTTGGAAGGAAAGGTACAAACATGCACACTGAGAAGAATTCCTCCCTGAGCAGATACCATTAGACATGCTTTTAGTCTGATCACATTATGGTCGTAAGGGCCAAGATGTAATGACTGTTCAATCAAATCAATGCTCCCATTCAAACGGGGAATCAATAGCAATATGTTGTCATTACGAAACGTATCTTCTTGCTGAGCAGCTGCTCTCCCTCTGGGAGCTTTCTCTCCTCTCTCTCCGTTTGTCCATCCATCTCTTCCTCGTCCTCTTGCTGAAACACTAGACAAGGCTATCTGAATGTCAGACACAGAGTCGATACAAAACATGTCAGCGGCAGGTCTCGTCTCTGTGAATGTGCTGTCAGGCTCTTTATAAAGGATCGGATTCAGGGGAATGATGGACAGATATTTATCTAAATTCCTGGGCCCAACACTATGTTACAATGGTTCAGCCAAGGTTTTAGACAAGTTAACGTAGAGCTAAGCAACAGAATATTCCAGTGAACTTTTAAATTCAGAAAGACTCAAGTGCAACAACATTGATCAGATGTCAAAACGCTGACTGAAGTTAAGTTAAGATTGTTATTTCATTTCTGAATTACGACAGAAGGAAAGAACTCTCTTACATCGGCAGAGGAGGTAATGTTCTCCTTAACTTTGGGCTGGATCCAGACAAAAGGGCTGATCCAGAAATTGTTGCACTTTTTTTTTTACATTTACATTTGCACTGATTTCCCAGAGAATAATTCATGAATAATGATTACAAAAATCTGACATATTTAGGTAACTGATATATAAGTGTGTGAGATTTGAAGTTAAGGTTGGACCTAAGTGCACGTATGTGCGGTACTGAGTGCCATTCTACTTAGATGTTGTTATTGGGTTCAAAAGTGGGACATTTTAAGTCAACCGAAACCCATTCACAAAGAAACTCACAAAGGTGCATATCCTACATGTTTCTAAACACCATCAATAAAAAAATACAATGCAATAAAGTAGGGAAATACTCTCAAATAACAATGTACATGAATACATAAATTCCATGTCTAAAAGCCGTGTTATTTTTTCCCTCAACAACATTTCTGACAGGCGTTTAAATTCAAATTCAAAGGTGACAGAGGGCTTCGCTTCATCTGTGCTGTGAACCGTGCTGTGATATATTTGGTTTGAAGATGGAGCGTCTCATTCGGTAAGTGACATTTGTTTAGAACAAACGCACGTATACCATATATTCATTTTCAAGGAGACAGATGGACGGGGCAAGCGGCAGTGGGCAAGCGGAACAGCACGTCAGAATTACAGTGCAGAGAAACCACCTTATGCTTTTCCTTCTGCATCAAGCTGAACACTGGGAGGAGAAGCAGAGCCACTGGGCCTAATTAAAAACCTTATCTTTCATATGCAGGGTGGCTGATTGAGGTCTAGAGGAGGCATGTACCGACTACTTCCGTTCACACGTATGCACAACAGTTATTAAAATGAATAAAACTATTTTAAAGACAGCCTTTGAAAGGTAATAGGAACAGAATGTGAGCAGGGATGAGCAGGGGGCAGAGACAGAAAGAAAACATCAGGCCACGGCCGGGTCTGAGGTTGGCTGTGGAGATAAATGTCACTTCTAGCCCTCCGTTGGCCTCTGCAGCACAAATGGAGCGACCACTCTCCTCTTATCGTCAGCTGCACACACACGCACGCCGCTCTCTCCCTCTCGCTCTAGAACAATTAGCTTTATGGTGGCTCAGGGCCTGTGAAATGTCATTCTGCCAGGTAAACTAGCTATTATATCACAAAGGCTGCAGCTGAGTCAATTATATAGCATAGGGAAGAGGGGTAAAGAGCAGCAGAGGAAGAGAAGGGCCAGAGAAGAGGGGGGAATGAATTCATGAGTTCATCAAAAGGGGAGGCAGAGGGGTCAGCGGTGAGAGAGGACGGGAGGAGACAAGAGGGAAGAGAGATGGAGAGCTTCAGTCTAGTAGATTGTCAATGAGATGCTAATATGGTATTTACATCAGAGGACAATACATTAACAAATCAGATAAGACACAAAAGAGTGTTAACTCTTTTCATCTGTTTTTTATTATGATTTATTGTCACTGTACTGGAAATCTACTGAGTTGGCTAAAAATAAAGGCCATTTCATTCTATTTGACTCTGTGGTTATATTTTCACAGGAACATGAGAGCCTCTGAAGAATATGTTATTCACTGTAGTCGAAGTAGAGATCACTGGATAGGGGGTAAAAAAAATCTCCTATAGCTTGACCGGTATGTATAAATTAAAGTTGGCAATGATGTTGTATTAAACCCTTATGATAAATAAATGTTGCTGACGCTTGATATTTGACAGTTTATCCATCAACTTTATGATAAATAACGAGAGAAAAGAAGAAAACACAAATAAAACCAAATATATGAAACTTGAATTAAGAAAAAAAAGGTAAAATGTCAACATAAATGCGCACTTTCTGCATTTATTTTTTAAAACTAAAGTTTTCATATCAGCAAACATAAAGGACACATAAGAGTGACAATATGAGGCAGAGGTTGGCTGAGAAAGAACTAGGATGTGACTCTGTTTTCTAAGAGTCTGTCACAGATGCTGTCCTCTGTGCAAAGTGACCAGATGGAGGTTGATGCTCAGGGCACATGAAGGTGGCCCCCAGGGGTCCTACCCTCCTCACCTCCTCACCCCCTCACCCCTGAACCGGGACCCCGGCTGCACGAAGGGACTCGTTCTGCCACCGCTCACAACCCCAAAAAACGTCTCCCGTCTCCCCCTTCACTCCCTGCCCTCCTGCAGCGGACAGTGCCCAAATGCCAGAGCGTCCCACCTGGGCCTAGCCAAGCCTGTCCCTACTGTCGGGGGGGGTACAGCGTGACATGCTGCGCTGAGAGCACTCACCCCTGACGGGAACACAATGGCCCAAGGACTAGCTGGCTGACTGGGCTCGGTACAGATAATACTGTTAATCGTGCAGAGTGGCAAACAGCTTCCCAGAACAATGAGAAACCGGCAGAGCGGTGATTGGAAAATATCTCCCACCACTACCATGGACATACCCACACAGACACACACACACATACACACACGGACACATGCACTCAAACAGGTGTGAAAGGAACACGCACACGGATTTTTAACATGGAAAATGTCTTTTAAGCTTGTACCTCTGAGGTCCTATCAGCCCAAGGTGTTCCAGCCTGATAGAGATGAGAAGAAAAGGAGATTCCTCCCTGTTTTTCACACAGAGAGCAAACCAGAAGAAATCCTCCAGCCTTTTCTCTCCCATAATCTAAGTTGTGGAATAATAAACACGCGCTGGTCTAAAATCCTGAGTTTGTTTTCTTTGCCTGTTTTTTCACTCTGTCTGCCTGTTGAAATATATTACACATAAACGTGTCATAGAAGGAGATAAACTTGTTCAAACCATATACCATATAATATGGGACGGTTCCTTCACAGAGGAGGTATTGTGTGTAACATATCCTGTTTAATGTGCAAGACCGACTAGAATAAACAGTGTAACTCTAATATACAGTAAACAAGTTGGCACAGAAGCATCTGTATGAAATACCAGAAATAAAAAGTTATAGAGTAAGAAATCAGACTGTAGGAAAGATTAAAAAGTTTGTTCCACACATCTTCCTATACTACATGCTCTATGGCAGCTTTTCACACTAAACAATTCATAGATGTCCAAGTGTGTTAAACAATGTACAAACACTTGGATGTAACTTTGTTTTAATTTTTACTACCTGCAGATCACATACTTGAATATAGATTTAACTTTGGTCTGGATAGATTCTAGTGACATATTTAAAATGTGACTTTTAAATGTTATACTCACACAAATCCTTTGAGATGCCAGTAAATAGTAGACAATGGACATGGTTTATTAGTTTATTCCATGATCATTAACAAATTGTTTTGCTAATTCACCATTCTTTGTTGCTTTGATTTAGTAATTTCATAAGTTTTAACACTGTTACTCAGGGATAACATTGATTTGCAGTGTAAATATTCTCATTATGCATCACTTACTGGTGACAACACTCGTCTTGTAGTGTAAATGTTACAATTGCTGGATTTACCTTTGATAGATTATTCACAAATAACCTATGTAACTGATTGTCCAGTTTAGCCCATAAGTGAAGTCAGTAACCTTTTTTTTGCCCAGATTTCAAGTTTCAGCCCTGAGAAATGTTGATTTCTAAAGTTATACATATGTTTTAAGAGACACCATTTAAATTCAAGAATTTTGATGATGATTATATGATATTCTGATATTAACCTGATTAAGACAATAGTCTCAATAAGACACTTTCATATAAACAGCATTTTCAGATTTTTCCCTGAATAAGTGATAATCAAATTTAGATAACTGAAGTGTTCTGATCTTAGTCACATTATATAGACATGGCATTATTAAAACACAGACTGCTTTACCAAACAATCCCTGGGCATGAGGGTACATGCAGTAGGACGTAATGTTGATGTGAGTGATAATCAGACTTAGCTCTGAAGTATGTAAACCCAAATATGTATGGAATCTTCAATAAGAACCTCATGGATACATCCTAATTGCAGCAAGGTCTTTTTTAGAATAAGATTAAAAGTCAGAATAAAGCTGTGTTGCTGTAAACACATTCACATAGATTCCAACAGTTTCTATTTAGGTAAACAACATTTGCATAGTATAAAGAAGACAGAGTAATTCTTTGTCTGTGCTGTATATAATTTGTGTATTTTCAAACTTTTCTATGAGGCTCGCCGCCTCACAGTCACGCTGCCGTGGCCAATACGGCTGCTAACTGCTCAGATGTCGTCAAATTGGGTGGCAGCCTCCCCAGCTCGCCTACATCTGGGGTGTGAGGGGCATGTGTCGCACACAGTCACACGTCCCAGAAACCCACTCTGTTTATCACCTGCCGACATTCATATTCATGTCACTATGCCTCTCTGGCCTGAGACCGGATTCAGCTAGTTCACTGACCAGCGAGGCTTTATTCCGCCGGCAAGCTGCTGTAATGCTAAAAGCGTCTCACAGCTTCCACCAGAAAGGTTCTTAGAGTGATCTTCATCCTCTGAGCGGTGCAAATCAAAATGCTCCCAGAGACGTATGCACTTGAGAGGCACTGACATATCTGGAGCCACACTGGAGGTGCATCAGAGAGCACATTTCTTTTCATGAATCTAAAAACAAACCAGAATTTTACATTAAACAAGAACAAAATGTTCCTTTAAATATCAGGTTCCAGCCGTGTACTCGACTTAATCCAGCTTGTGTACTTTGAAATGATCACAGGCAGGACATCTAAAATGATGATATTACGCACAGAACTATGTGTTGTAAAAGCAAGAAGCAAATTTTTATACTTTAAGGACCCCAGTTAATTTCTGATACAACTTACTTAGCTTTACCTTTCCATAAAAGTTAACCTTCGTGATGGGATTTGGCCCATGTCCGTGTGTGTGTGTGTGTGTGTGTGTTTGCTTGTGTGTGTGTATGTGTGTGTGTGTGTGCATGTGTGTGAATCACAGGGGGCTCCTCTTCCCTGTCTGGCTCCGATTTTGGCAGCCCTCCGTACTCTGCCATGCATACGGAAACATGCAGGAGTGGGCCGGGAATCAAGGTCAGGCCTGGAAAATGATGTAGCAATACTCCCAAGACCTGACTTTCTGCTGAGTTTGGCATTGTGGCGCCTGTCCCCCGAGGGCCACAGCCAGGAGTCACCCATCATGCTTATCCAGACCAACCTGTAATGAGCTGCTGGAAGACAGTTCTACTTAGAGCCGGCGTTTGGAGGCTCTTGGCATGCCGCTTCTGTAGAAGAGACTACATGGTCTTTTGGCACAGGCACCGGGCCTACTTCAACCTCCCATAGATTAAATGTTACTTAGCAGAAGCCTCCATTCTTGGAAGACGTTGCAGAAATCCTGCAGTCGCAAAAACGAAATGAACGAAACGACAAAAATATATATTACACACGAAATAAAGAGATTATTTGAAACGAAACACATCAATCTCTACAAGCCAACAGCCATCCGATCCAAATTGGAAAGCTGCATTTTGACTTCCAGAAAATGTCAAGAAGCACGAGTACAGGCTGAAAGTACAAAGACGCGGAGATCAGAGAGCCCCCATACCACTTTTGTGCTGACCTTAAAAGGAGCGGCGCACTGTGCAAACATCTGGTCCATCAGCTGGATCCTATGCATCAGCGGGCACAGGGACACACTGGGACAGGTTGGCGGCTGCCTTTGACAGCAACAGTTAATTTCCAACATAATCAATTTATGTGCAGCTCCATAATAACCATCTGTGTTCTGCACGAGGAGGACAGTCCTGAGGAACAGAACAGCGCTGGCTGCTCCTCCTCTCCATGAGCTACGCCAGGGGCAAACGGGAAGAGAAGGAAGTGAAGGAGGCAGAAGAAAAGTGGAGTTTAAGGAAGTGCACAAGGGGAAGGCATGGGAGGAGGGCTGATGGAAGGAGGAGAGGACGGGAAGTATCAGTGAAGATCTGCGGTGGTAACAACTAGGTGGGGACTGAGGGGAGAAGAGGGGAAGTAAGAAGAGCGGAAGAAAGTTGTTGAGGAGGAGGAGAAGGTCAAAAAGGAGGCAAACAGAGAACGGACAACATAGGAACAAGGTTGAATATATGGTTCAAGTCAATAGAGTTAAGAGAAAAAGAAAAGAAATGTCTCAATTCTCATTAGAGGATGTAGATACACCCAACGAAGCGGGGTCTCCTTCACGTTTTCCCTGCTGTAAAATTTGGTTTCCCCATACAAGGTTAGCTCCCTTGGCACTTGAAGCCCACCGCATCCTCATCCACCTCCAGTGTCAAAATTTGCCAGGGAAGGTGTCACTCAGGCGATTACTGAATCACCTTAGTGAGCCAATTACACCACGCGCTGTCAAGGCCAATAGCGAGCAGCGCCTCACACACAGACATCCACAGCTTGGCTTGTGTGAAACAAAACATGGAAATGGAATTAAGATGCGGTGACCCCTCACCCCACTACATGCAATTTTCATAAGGGCAATCAGCATAATGTGCGACCTTCTGGAGATAACTTCTGACTTTCTCTGACCTTAAAACCGATGTTTTCATGAGGGTGGGGGGGATTCATATTCACATTCTCGTCATTTGAGCTAAAATACAATTAGAAGAGAAGAGTATGCAAACAAATAATGGTGGTTTTAAGATATGAAATTAATAATTTGTATCGAATCTTATGGTATCAATGGCTAATTAAATGTTTGATCATCCAGTATCCGGCTTGAGACTGAACTCTACAAATCCCTTTGATTCAGGTGAGGCTGGAAATGAGGGTGGATTCTGGGGAATTAATGGCTGTCACAATAATTTCATTTCACTGTTTCTCACACAACCTCCATCCTCGCTTTCTATGTCTTGGTAGGTGCGGGCAGGAGCTCGACCAATAAATATACAGTCAACCATATGAACAACACAGCACAAGAACACAGATACACACACAAATGGTGCCCAAGCATCAACTCAACTCAAACCCACCTGTCAGCGGGTATCTCAGGTATGTGATCCAGTCTGAAATACTGTATATATATATATATTTTTTTTTTCTTTATATACACCCCTACTGGTGGACCTCAAACCAGTCTACCCAACCTGCCATGCATTATACATGTGCTGTGTGAACGTCCATGTGTCCCCGTACATCCTCTGCCGTCCTAATTGACATGCAGCAGGCCCGAGCAGCTGCAAGGCTTTCTATGTATGCAGTGTGTGTGTGTGTGTGTGTGTGTGTGTGTGTGTGTGTGTGTGTGTGTGTGTGTGTGTGTGTTTGCACTGTGTGTGAGTGTGTGTGTGGCGTCAGCTCTCAGTAAAGCCTCTGCATCCCCCAGGCCACCTGGACATAATGGCCTTGGGCTGCCACCACCACCACCACCACTGATACAGGCAGCAACGAGAGCTGAGTTGAAAACTTATTTCTAACACATGCACCCATTTTGCTTTTGTTCATTGCACAAACCCACATATGCACAAACATACTATGCATACAAATCTCATGATAGAATATTCTGTGGTCACATGATCCAGTGTGGGACAATAGTAAAGACATCACATCAAATGCATGCACTGCAGAGTGTGGTGTGATTTACATGCTGCAGGAGCATCATTTTCTTAAATTGTAGGTTTCATGTGAAAGCCTCTGTAGCATCTTAAGATGTGTTCTTTGTTCCCAGTGTATATGTAACCTATGCATGCGTTGGGTAGGGGGGTGGGGGGGATTTTTTTTCACCGATCTTCCGTTTTTCCTCATCTCCAAGTCTGATTCTATATTTTTTTTCTCCTTCCTTTTCCTATATACAGAAGCCTTTGATTCTGTCCTGCTTCTCAATTCTTCATGGAACTCCAGCATTTCAAAGAGTTCTTCTTTTCTCCCCTCCTCCTTCCCAGGCAGAGTGCCGGCCAAGTCTAGGAGAGGGACTGCCCATCAGAGGTTGGCTGCTATCAGCAGGGGGCCGCATGTCTCCAATTCAGGTCAGCCTTGGCTACAGACGGGGACTTTAAAGCAAGCCACAACGCGTCCTGTGATCCCAGTAAGCACGCTTGTTAGTGGAATTGATAACGGACCCATACACCTGGGTCCTCTGAAGTTGGCATGGCATTTTAAAGGGGAAGACAGGGAGCCAGGGCAGCCAGATACCGCATGCAAACGTGTCAAACTGAGGAAGGGAGGAATGGGGGGGGGGGGAAAGGTCTTTTTGGCATGTGACGAAACAGAATATGTTTGGGGGAGCGACCTAGAACATTGTGGAATTATGTACAAATACAGGGCATATGGCATGGAATCATTCTGAGAATCCCAAATATGTGTTTGGCTCCATCATGTTACCTCCTGTAATTTCATTGCACAAAGTTTGAGTAGTATGTTAATGAATACCCCAAAAAATTTGGATACTTGTGTCCTGTATGCTATTTACCTTATATCCACATTTCATACTATTTCATACAGTGCTTCTGTGTGACTGTGTGTTTGAGAGTTAGCAGTGCAGCTGATACAAGCATGTCCCAGCATTTCCCCTACAAACTAACACAAGCACCATGCTCAGATGCCACATTTATGATAATCAGAGTATAATTCATTTATTGAGTCTACCTTTGCCATGTGTTGACCCCACGGCCATGTTGCCAGCTCACATCTGGCTGCATGGTGCGCCGCTCAGTCCTGGATGGGATTTGCCCCTGGTGATGGGGCATCTGGGAGGCCAGATGAAGCTGAGGCTTGATGAGTGCTTTGTCTATTATGGATATGGGGCTTTATGGAGACATTGACAGCTGCACATTGACAGTCTCCTGAGCAGGAGGCCTACTTCAGCAGTTGTGCTCTTTCTGTTGTTCAGAACACAGAGAGGAGAAAACACAGAGCTGTTTGAATATGTTTGCTACAGCAGGTTTTCAGTGAAACCGTAATATGAAAGGATGAAGAAAGATCACAGGGTGTTCGTTTATGTTAAAAAACTGTTAATTTATTCAGCCTAGTCATAAAACCTTTATAGGATTGATATAAATGTCAGGGGAAGCCTCTGGAACACAAGCGCACATGAAAAAAACTATTTTCAGTAATTGCAACCGACCGATCAGGTACCAAGGCGCATATTTTTGTGCTGCTTCCCAAAGTCTGCATGGATGAGATACACCCACCGGTATCAATTCATGTTTCTAAAAAATTACACCAGCAGTCAAAATTACGCTGCCACTGAATGAACCTAGGAGCGTGTTTGGTGTAAGCCCCGACTCTCGTAAGTGACGGGTCGGAGGCTCGGAGAGAGAACTCGACGGCGAATGAAAGATCATCCGCCGATCGAGAGACGTGTAGCTACAGACCAGGCAAGCCGAGCCCACGTTCTCCAACCTTCCCTCCTGCCCGCCATTTGTGAAGGATTTGGGGATTTCATAATTTCCTGTTCTTTCTGAAAAGGGGGATGGCAGCACCTGGTCCACACAGCTGTACTTCATTTAGAGAGCAATTTGAAAAGAGCGAGGGGGAGAGGAGAGGAGCGGAGCAGCCTTGTCATTAAGGGCTCCAGAATGGCCTCCGTTTGTTAGACACATGGCACAGAGTTAATGCTGCTGAATGGGGAATAGGCGCTGTTGATGCTGTCACAAATTTCTCGTAAGTGCTACGACATCTGAAAAAGCCACTCCACGAGCAACGAAGGAGGGGGGGGATTCAAATTTTTTCTTATCAAAGAGGAATTTTTTTTGTAGGTAATTGACAGCTGCGGCTAGGGTGTAAGCATGTGTTTCTGTCTGTTAAGACGGATATTCTATTTGTGTACCATTTCGTCTTTCACCCACCTTGAAGTTTGTTGTGCACGCAGGTGACGGCAGCGGCGGAGTTTGTATCAGCGAGTTGACAGTGAGAATAATAACCAGATTGTTGGTAAACTGAGGTGATGCAAAGGTTTGTTTTGCGGATGCGCAGCTGCCGTCGCCTCTTCAGAGTTGATCTAATTGATTTTGACGTGCACATGTGCAGGGGAGAAAAAAAATAGTGAGGCGGGATCAAAGGCAAACGCTTCATTGCCACATCACAGGCCCCTGCTGCATTTTGAATTCTACCAATCTGTCCAAACAGTCAGATAAAATCCTGCGATGAAGAGATGCGCTTCTCCGTCTCTACCCCTCCCCTTCCTCTCCTCCTCCCTCTTTTTTTTCTCTCTCACACATTCTCACTCTCTACCACTCTCTCTCTCTCTCTCTCTCTCTCTGCTCTTCCTCTCCTTCAGAGTTAAATCTCAAGTGATAATAAGTGATGCAAGAGCCACAAGGGCAGCATGGAAACATTGTTCCAGAAAGGTAAAAGCAACTTCCACAACAACTTGTCAGAGACTTGACAGATGTTCTAAGAACAAAAGACAGGAGGAGGTAAAATTGAAGTTTGTGAGAAACTGCCACGGATCCATGGTGATACAAGGATATGAGCCACTTGTAGTCTTAAATCAAGAGCAGCTTTTATAACCAATGTTACAAATCTTGTCTTTGGCTGAGCAAAATTCATACACACATCCTTTTTAAACAGGTGGAGCTGAAAGTGGCTACTTGTTGTCTATAATAGACTGTTTCTAAAGTTGGTCGACATGACTCCACTCCCCCCTAATGTCCAGGAATTCAGTCAAATGATCTCAGATACAAACGTGGTATAAATGTTAGAACAGTAGCAATAAGGGGATGGAGCTGCGATACCGAGGTCCCATTGATACACAAAATTGATGGTTTTTCTCCTTTTGAATATCAATAATTAACTAATTTAGTATTACACCACTTGAAAATACATCAGTGTGGTAAGAACTACCTAAAATGACTAAACAACTTAATAACTTTAGAAAAATATGACTTTTCAGTTCGGTCCATGTCCCATCTACTAACATGGAGGAGGCAGAGTTTATTTCCTGCCACCAGGTGTGATTGAGACACTTTGGCTTCATTTTGGTTCACTGTCATGTCTTCCATCTAAACATACATCAAAAACTGTAACTTAAAAGCAAAATGGATATGAACAGAAAAAAGTGTATAAGCTTTGCATCTCATTTATCAGAGACTAGTTATAAAACGTTGGATGGTGTGTCACAGCTGATCTGAGAGCTTCCTCCATTTTGGACTCGATCAACGTTTAAGTCGCCCTGAAAGAACTGTACAAATGTACTGTGCCTCACAAGCAGATACTGTGATTCCTTTGAAAAGAGGAGATTTTGGTCGGAACTGTGCTTTGTAACAATAATTACAAATCTTTATCTGTAAAAGCTCTTTTTGTTTTCACACCTCACAAACACAATAGAACACGCAGCTGTCTTTTTCAATAGTTAGCCATTTTGACTGCTCAGTGAGGAGTGGGCCTGCGCTGTGCACACTGGTAATGGACTAACCATGCTGAGCACAAAATGAGAGCTGCAGTGAGAAGACGAGGACACCACACACTCACACACACACTAAAACACACACACACACACACACACACACACACACACACACACACACACACACACACACCTGCTGGATGTGTGAGGAGGCTGTGTGATATGGTGCTGCGCTCCCACAACCGACCAGACTCAGAGAGCTGTGCTTCACAAATGAGTCACAAGCGAATTCTGTGGTAACAAGCACACCAGCAGAGAAACTATCCACCGGTCCCAGCCCTCCGCCGCCACAAATGCACATTGTTCAGTGCATTTGTTCACTCAGTTTCACCTCACACTGTTTGTCTGTTACAGTATTCTTTAACGCAGACGTAACAACGACGGATCCACAGTAAGAAGTGGAACTTTGACGCATCCTCTATTGACGCGACTTGCTCAGATCTGTATGGAAACTTGTGAGTGGGCTCTGCTGTTTGTCAAGTGTGCCTTTGGCAGGGCAGTGGTGGTAGTGATGGCTGTGGGTGGTGGTGGTGGGAGTGGAGGGGGTCAGGGGGGCTCTTGGCTGCTCTCCTCCCTCCTGTCAGCCCCCTCTCTCGGCCAGGCAGGCAGGCTGTGTTGGGCGGCCCGGCTCCCCGGTAGCAGATGCGAGCCCTCATGTCAGAGGCAGGCAGTGGCCCGACGGAGTGCCGCTCATGCTCATACCTCATTGAGCCATCTCCCCTAGCAGATGGCGCGCTGCTGCGGGCGCTCCTCTCCCCGATAATTACCAGGCCTCGCCACAGATGGAAATGTCAGTCAGCCTCACAGGTCCTGGTTCCTGCCACTGCCTCCGTCCGCGGCCCCTCTACCTAGGCCGGGCGCTGCCAACACTCACCATGTGTTCTGTGACTGCTGACTAGGCAGGCAACAAAAGAGAAATCCGCCCACATGAATATTCATGCAGGGATGTTAGGTGGCTAGCTGTAGAGCAGACTGGGCACCGGCAAATAGTTGGCCAGGTGCAGGTGGTGACACCGATTTTCAAGCTCTTTTTCGTCTCCCGCTCCTAGACTGTGTCACTGCAGAGGTTTCATGACAAGGTGCAGCCAAGTGTGCCTTGATCAATCTTGTGCACGATGAAGAAGGAAAGGTGAAATTGTACCTACTGCTTTGTACAGTTGTGGAATGACATATTTAGGAGATTAGGATAACTGTGTTTGCAAAATGGATTAATTCTAGCAGATGCCAGGACTAACCCCCACTTATCTGTGATAAGGTGACCAGATGTCTCAGCTTGGCAAAGGCAACACTCTCCGAGTTTTATTACTCGGTGCCAAAGCATCCCCCGAGAAATTTCTCTCTGCATTCACAGATAATCTACCTTCGCAGAGAACAAGGCGACAGGGTTTTGCCTCTTTGTGTATTTGTTCATGTAAGAATTTATGTGGACGTGTTTCCTGCTCAAGAAGATTAAACTAAAGTAAATACCTTTGTGCCTAAGTGCAAGCGTGGCAAGGGAAGGAGACAGAGGAAGTAAGTAGCAGCTTATTGAAAATATCACTGTGGCGTACGTTTCTTAAAGCAACGTTTTGCGATAGAAAAAAATCAAAGACTCCATTGTCAGACGTCTCAAAATGAGCTTTGATAAGTTTGTTTCTCGACAAGATTCTTTTACTCTTATTTTCCAGGTGTGTGTACGCATTTGTAAGAGAAGGAAAAACCCATAATGCCTCTCCAATATTATGAAATTGAGTCTTGTATCACTGCCAGGAGACACAGCTCTCAATATATTTCAATATTTCAACTGGGAGTGCTTAAAGTCGACAATCACTGATTAAAGGTGATGGCTGTAATTGGATGTCATACTCAAACAATAACATTTTATTACCCATGAGTCTTTTAATGCGCCGAGATGTGTCTCTCAACGGTATTCCCGTACTGCACTTCCACGTAGGGTGCACGGTCTCAGCACGGTGCCATTTGCAGGTCTCAGAAGCCGTCATAGCAATAAAGAGCTGGCAGCGGTTAACTGAGGGAAGAGGAATGAGTCACAGTGAGGATGCGGGCAGTGGTGTCTTGCACTGCACCACTGCAGAGTGTGGAGCCCACGGTGCAGGTGCTGAGGCCGTTCTGCTGCAGAGCAATGGGTGTAACAGCTTCACACACTGAGGAGGAGAGAATCACATCAATTAGTTTGAACACTAAAACAAACTTTTGATTGGCAACTTTATTTCCAAGACTATAGGGAGACAGGACTTCACTGCAAAATGAAAATTATCATCTTCCAATTTTGTCAAAAAGCTTAAATAGAGAAAGGAAATCGTGGTATGTAACAATTTCTATTTAGTTCTCTCAGCGTTGCTATTTCCTTTGCTGCTGCTTTCTGCAAACTGCAAATCAGGCCGCTTCAGTTGCTCTGAGCATCGTCAGATTCTGGGGCACCACTGCAGCACCCAATCCATTCTGACCTCTAAAAAAAATCCAAAGCTGCAAAACGCAACCACATAGATGGTGATGCCCACACACGCAGCACACGTAGGAGCACAGCAGATCAAGCTTTGATAGTTGAGGGCTGCAGAAGAAACCGTTTCATCAGGGGGGATTCACTCTAGCCCAACTGCCAAGTCCTCACTCACTGATCTCGTGTTAGGCAGACTGAGAGATGAAACTTGAAAACACATGATGCAACCCGAGCGCAACGCAGTCAGCATAAAATAACCAAACGAATCCAGCCCCTCGACGAGAGTGAAGGCTGTCGGCAACTCACTAACTCTGTGTTAGACGGAGACCTGAAAAGTGAAGAAATAAACGCTTTATGCATTTAAAGACCATCTAAATCCTGTTAGTGGCTAACAAAGGACGAACAGTAGTGTGCGCTTTCTTTATCTGTCTGCATGTCGTTTGATTATCCACCATTTAGCCGCCACTTACGAGGCCTTTGTCTAAGCACGAGCGTGGCAGTGCTCAATATAACCTCTGATCATAATTAAAAGTGGCCGAATGATGCTCAAGATATCACACCTTTGTGTTGCACAGATGCAGTTCTGCAGAATGGCATGAGTCTGTCTCCCCCTTTTCTCTTTCTTCTTTTTGTCTTGGCCCTGACAAAGCTGGTCCCTCATTTCCATTCTGCCCATTATGCAAATGAGGACGCATCACATATTGGTTCAGACGAGTAAAGCAAGTGCAGAGGCCAGGTCTCCTTTAGGACCAAGTGGAAATTTGCACTTAAAAGCTATTTTGTGTGGCAAAACAATGGCCCAGGTGCTGTGCCCTTGACCAAGGGCTTTATCGTCTCCTGTGAGGCAGAAAGTTGGTGTCACACCTGTTTCAGTCCCTTTCTGTCGGCTCCTGGCCCGGCTCATTCAGTCTGGCTCACGACTCAGTACAGATGATGCTGTCGAAATGAATTAAAGCTTGCACTGCTTTCTAACCCCAAATAAGAAATATTCTGCTTGTGAAAAAAGAGTATTAAACTGAGGATGTTTGTGATAAGTGAAAAAAAACTAATGCTGTCGTTTTATACTGACGTATGTTTCTGCAAATACAAGATAATGTTTTTGTACCTTGATTTTTTAATTTTGAAAAACAAAGGGCCACTAACGCAGTTTAACCTTATTAGATATTTTACATATTCATTAACTGTTTATTGTTGTCGAGGGGGCAATGCGTTTAATACGTTAACAACAGAGGCCATATGTTATTTGTTGCCTGGGAAGATTTTCTGTCCTCATTCAATCCTGTTGTTAGTCCACAAACAAAGCTAGATCAGAGAGATTAGCACCCGTCACCCGACGCGTTCAATCAGCAAATCACCTCAAACCCCATCAAACAATGCACCCAAACAAAGAAGAAATCTCTCCTCTGAGGACTTTGCCACCTAATCTGATAGGAAGCTGATGATCTGAACGTAAACAGCAGCCCCTCTGTGTCCGGAGATTAAGATTAAATCACTCCCTCCAAATGTCACACTGTTGTTTCCAATTAACTTTTGTAGCTGCTCACTTCCACTTCAAGATATAAACCCTGTGAACACGCGCCTCTATTTCATTACCTCTGCCAGGAAGTTAATGTTTTCAATGCAGTTGTTCTGTTTTTTTGTTTGTCAACAGGATTAGGTAAACAACTGCTACTACAGGAAACTTGATGGAAGGATGGGACATGGGCCAAGAGATGACCCATTAAATGTTGGCATACGGACAAAGTGGCGGATCCAGGAACTATTTAATGTTGCAAGATTATGTTGTTGTTGTTTTTTTTGTACATTTTTACAGATTTTCCGATGAATAATCTATGGATCTCAACAAAAAACTAAATCCATGTTATACATATATACATATAGCTATGAGGCTGTGCAATTTGATGTGAGTGCCACTCTAGTTTGGGATGGATTAAGAAATTAAGCTGAAGCAAAAATAGATTGTTTTGATTACTAATCTTTTGATGATCTTTTACGGAAGCCTTGAAAACAACTTTGTATTTCTAACATATTGTGGTAATTTCTAGATAATCTTAATATAATATTTTTTAGTGTGGGAGTTTCAAGTCTGAAGCCAAGAGTCTCAACTAGATGAAACCTGAAGACCAGAAGTCACTGCACATAACCACAAATAGTAACTTTTACACTTTAATTCCTACACTTATTAAACAAACAAGACAGAATGTGTTATTAAATTAGCTTATAACAAGGTGTTGGATAATGTCACCTTTGGACAGAGTCATGCTACCTGCTACCTATGCTAAGCTAAGATAACCAGCTGCTCAAGCTTAACCTTCCCATCTAGCTCTCAAATGATTCTCTTAATAACCCGATTATTTAAATTGTCAAGAAAAGCTGGTTTAGTCACTTTCATTGTACAGCACAATGTGGTTTATATTAAACAAAGAGACAAAGTTTTCTTGACAAAAGATAATTTTAATATATTTTATTTCAAGGCAGTTCAACGCGGTGTCTCCTCGGGCACTCAGGTCTAAGTCTTTAAATTGAAGTTAAAGGATGTCAGTCCTGCAGTGAATACACACACAGATACAAGTCCCCCTTTGGGCTTTGTGCATAATTATAATTTTGTACTATTTTGATAAGATAAGGGGGAACAATGGTCGTGAAAGAAAGTTTAAAAAATGAGTTCTCAAGTTGCGGGAGCCAATTATTTTTCTTCTGATGAAAGTGTCCCCATATCAGCAGGGATCAAACTATGCAATTAACATAAGGCCAAGATAACGAATAAACACTTTCTACAGTTTGAAAAGGAAATGCTCTTCTGTGGTGCGATGAGCATTGGTATTGCGCTCACATTGAAAATCCTTTCAGTCCAACTATTGCATGCATTTGCATTTTTTTTTTTGTGCAATCTGCACTGCACTGCACTAGAGGCCTGCTGCTTTCACAACCTGTCCTTACATGAGTGAGTGAGAGGAGCTGTCTGTGAAGGAGGGAGTGAGCGAGGCAGGGGAAGAAGTGCAGAGTGGTTCATGAGCGGGTGTGCGTGAGAAAGTAAGAGTTGGGTGACCTTGTTACCAGTTGGGTTGAGTTGGACAGGCTGGTAGGAGGTTGCTGTCTACGGGGAGGGACAGACAGATGCTCGCTCCTCTCCCTGGGCAAAACATCTCGCCTGGTGCAGGCAGCACACAATCTGGCCCGGGCAGCTGTAACCCTAATGATCACTGGTGGCGCTGCACCTGACCGACCGACCAGCTCAACACTCACTCAGCCCCTCCCCTTCCCCTTCCCTCCCCTCCACTCCCCGGCCCTCCGTCTCCTCTTTGACCTCCAACGCCTCCGAAACTCCGAGCATGAAACTAGTTGTGTTTCGCAGAGCGGTGGGGAAGGAGGGGAGTGGGGCTCGAATGAGAAGGTGTTTCAGAACAGACAGGAGGTTAGGCGGGGGAAGAGCTTCATATGAAAGTGATGAGACAGAGAAGATGGGTGGAGGAAGCGGTGAGAAGTGTTGCCAGTGGAAAGAAGTTATAACGTTAAGACAAATATCCAGTAATCCATAAAAGAAATGGAGTAAGGTATAAAGGGCGTAGGAATGCAGGATACTAATGGAAGGGGGTATTAGGGGCTCCTATGCTCTCCTCCTGCCGTAGCTGATCCAGTCTGAGCTGCTTATCGGGTCTCTCCCACACCGCTGTCTCTTGTAAGGACACAGAATCCTCGGGCTAAGACTGGCGCTGCCTGGTTGTGTCTGTGGGGACGTTCAGTTTGACTGTGTCATTCATCAGCAGGGGTCCAATACCTTCAGACCACCCGATCAGCAGCTATTTTAGGTTTGGTTTACCATTGAGACTGTAGATCATACATATGAGACATTGTTATGGATGGAGCAATAACGTCCGGAGTTTGTTTCTCTACCGATGTTTGTCGAATTTAAGCTTTTATCAAGGCAGAGACGATTATTTTATCATCTTACATGAAAATAAATCAGAAAATGATGCTAGAACACTGGAAGAATATTCACACGAAGAAGTAATTGATATAATCTTTATCTAAAATCATGAAATTAAATGATAAAAGAACGATTGTTTGATTGATCTGAAATAAAACAAACAATTCAGAGGAAAAAAGTTGCATTAATCCCTTGAATGAGTTTAAATAACTTTCTAAGAAATTAATCACATTTCAGGCTCAGGGCAACTTGAGTGGGCAGCTGTAATTCAAACTCCTCTTCATACTTAGCTTTAACTAACAACTTCTTAATGAGCAGATTAATCCTGCAAAAATATAAAGATAACGTTACTTTACGTGATATTACCAGAAGGTAAAAGCATATTTCAGCTACAATAGAAAAGAACAAAACACATTTAGACAGATATTCTTTTTCTCTACAGATTTTTTTTTCCATATTTGAGAGAAATTGGCTTCAACAAACATGTTTTTTGTCCAGCGTGTGAATTAGTAGTTGTAAAGACTCCTAATCCATATTAATCAAAGCTTAGCTGTTGTTTTCTCTTGCATGCATCACACACAAACACACACTAACACACACTGATAATAAAAGGTCATCCACAACAACCTACTGTGGTAAACATTTTAATCCCAATTAATCGCTAATTCAGCTCTTCACTCGATTCCATTCATTTCTGCGAGATGTGCATGGGCGACAGAGAGCTCATCTGCTTCATCAGCCTCACAAGCTGATGAGAGGAGAATGATAGAGGCTGTTTTTTTCTGCTTATGAGTGCACTTTCAAAAGGGGGTGCTAGTTAGCTTGATTTGGCTGCTCTGCCTGCTCGATGCTGAGTGGAGCAGGAGCCTTGTGAGATCAAATCACACAGGATAGAGTTTACTGATAGCAAATACAGAATAAGAATTAAACACCTTAAAACTATAATTTAATAATGTTTTTCTAAAGACCCTTAATATTTCAATAAAACTAATGTCTCTCGATGACACATTTGAGGGATTTGCTTTGTTTTATTTCAGTCTTCAAGAGTCCTCAACAATAATCATTCCTGATGATCATTAAGATTTCCTTCTTCGCTGAACTGCTGGAGACAAAAAGACACAAGAAAATGCGTGTTTGACACACACACCCACACACACACACACATACACACACATATAGTAGAGATGTAGATGCCAGAGAGAAAGAGCATCTGTGAGAGAGGGACAGAGAGAAGAAGAAGCAGAGTGAGAGCTTGAAAGAGCGAGAAGGGGCTTTGTGGTAGTGAGTGTGTTTGGAGATCGGCCCGGGCCAAGAATGTGTCCGTGACTGCTGCTCTGTGTATCTGCCTTGCCCGGGTGACACCGGTGACACAGACATTTCCCAGCAGCCTCCTCGCAAGTCCTGAGCCACTGCTGCTCTTCCGGGAGCCAATCTATACACACACACACATGCACACACACCACCACTAGCACACACTATCTCACTGTCTTTCCCCTCTCTTCTGGGCCCGGCAACAGGCTCCGTGTTAGCCTAAGCAGACCAGGACTGTCAGGACCACATGACCCCTCAGACTGTGCCGCTGCCCTGTAATGATACTCCGCCAGCAAAGACTGCTCATGTTCACAGTTTGTTTCCAGAACAACATTTCATCCGCTTGGGATTGTTATCCATCCATCAGCTTGGTTCGGTGATTTGTGAGGCTGTGTGTGCTGTAGCTGAGACGCCAATCAGCTGCGTGTTGGTGCTAAAAAAGGCTCAAACCCACTGAACGGTCAAATCAGACTTGAAAAAATAAGCCTCAACCCCCGAATTCACCAGGCCGACATTTCAAAACCTCAAGAAATTCTGTGAGTGAAGATATTTTTGTCGCATAATCTATGACAGATCTCTTTCAGACGAGCAGAGACAGTGGACAGATGTATGGACAGGCAGTCGGGCTCGGGACACTTAAAATCTTCCTGTCAGGATCTGGAGAGAGTTCACATCCTCCGTCAGCAGCCCAGCTGTCTATCTGCCATGTTTTCTTTATCAGCCCCCTCGTCATCCGGCAGCCCTGCACATGACCAAATTAGTCCCAGTATCAGCCGTTATCTAGCCACGGATGGCCTGCCTGCCTGCCTGCCTGACCAGAATCACTCTCTTCCCAGTCCTCTGCTGCACCGGCTCTGCTCTGGACTGAGGAAACCCAGGCTACGGATCCTGGGTTTGAGCCTCAACAGACTCCGGGACAAGGAAAAAGGCCTCGCTTCCTTTTACGGTGGCTGGCCTTGCTTTGGTTTATAAATATATGAGATATAAATTATATATTTATATACCAAGTGCGGGTCAGTCGGTTCCCTGAGGTAAAATGAAAAACACTGGGAAGGTGGAGGAAAACTCAATAAATGAGATTGTTGGGGTGAAGGCCGTGGGATATTTGCTTACTTTAAGTTCCTCCGGCAGCAGATGTACATCGACCTTGTAACTTTGAGTTTTTGCAATGGCTGTGCTCAGTGGACACCCTGGCAGAGTGTTCTCTCTCCTGCATAAGCAGAGCTGAGGGAAGATTAGAATTTGCTCTTGGCTGGCATTACTACATGACTCACTCATGCCCTGCATGTGACGTCTTAAGTTAGTTTCAAGTAGCAAAGTCTCAAAGTAGAAGATTAGCCACTGGCATGAGAATTCATCATAATTCATGTAGTATTTTTCTTCTTCACGGGACTCTGAGCTTTTACGGTCCCATGACCTCAGATGCACTGGAGATTAGCTTCATTTTCAAAAATACTTTCTATTCCGACAGACCGCTTCAAAAACTTCTCACGCCTTATTAGACATGCGAGTAGCCTTTTCTAAGAGAGTGCAGATAAACTGATGTGATATTCAGTGTAGAAAATGAGTTCAAAGAACACGTAAACAGGAGGACACGGTAAACATGCATGGTTCCAAACACATGCAAAGGCATAAACACACACACACACACACACACACACACACACGCTACAGAGGCCCAGAAGAGATAGGGATAGTGTATGTCAGGGGGACAGGAGGGATGCGAGGGGTTGCCAAAGACCACAGCACACTGTCTGTGCCAAGCAGAACTGAGCGCCCGCTGCCATCCAAACATAAATAAAGTGCTTTTGGCTCCCTGCAGCCACCAGTGTGTGCCGCGCATCCGCCAAGCATGTTTTTTTTCTAACAAAGTTAAAAACAGGACAAATTTGATGCAATCACTTGCTGGAAATAAATATGTGCCACGTCTTGGACAGACAGGGTGTGAATCAGATGGTCGGTCAGTTATTAAGTTTCGTAACTTCAGGATAGATTTCCTCTTCAGATTTCCGGAGCCTATAGGAGGGAAAAGGACTCAAGCTGGTCACTCTGCATGAGTTACTCCTCATATACATGCAGCAAGGCAGGATACCAACAGGAGCTGCACAACTTATCGATCCTGATCTCCACCGGGAAATGAGGCTCATTTGGAAATGCACTGAGATGTTATTGCGGAGATTTACTCTTGAAATATACCAAGAATAATGACGAGTTTCAGCTATTCAGTAATTCTGCTCAGTGCTTATCTGATTTGTTTGTGCATTAGATTCTGTGTTCATAAGAATGTGTACGTGTGAGTGTGTGTGTGTGTGTGTCTTTGTGTGTACATGTGCGCCAACGTTCCCGTTCCAAACAGCTCCAGGCTCAATTCCCACTCTTCACCCTTGTATCAGTGCTGACTGATTAGGCCCTGATCTCCACTGCTTCTTGAACAACGCTCACAGCGCCGACTCTGCCCTGGTCCATGACTCTTGGGTGGGTAGAAAGGCATATTGCCATGGCAACACAGCACTATCTCGGCCAAAGGAGTTGACCCACTACTCACATGATCAGCCAAACAGTCTCCCTCTCTCTCTCACTCTCTCGCTCTCTCTCTCTCCCTCTATTTTGTCTCTGTCTCTCCCCTATCATCTCCTCACCTCCGTCCACACCGCTCCTGTTTGGACTCATGCATGCAGCTCCCTACATGTAGAGTGGAGGGTGTAAAGCCCCATAAGCCCCTGCTCTACTCCACACCCAGATTTTAATACCTTGAGATCAAAGTTGTGCACAGAGTGTAAATCCAGGAGTGTGGGGGGGAATAAGCTGGAGGAATTCACCGTGGCAACAGTCACCACTAGTAACACTTAGATGCTGTATAGAAATAACACAGCATTTGTAAGCTTTCAACATGGGGCTTCACAAAAAAAATTGGTTAAGTGTATCTTATATTAAGTTTAATTTATATGAGCCACATATTTACATAAGCTTAAAATGGGTGAAATAAATGCTAAATTGTGTAAGCCATATTTAAGATTGTGGTATCGTTAAAGTAGAGTAATGTCTGTGAACTCCCTGGTATCAAACCCCTCTGTGATTTGGTCCGACATCATTTGGACCACCGGCGTCTTAAGACCGGGAGTCAGGTTACGCACACTGCGCTTTGGTGAAATCCATCTCCTCCGTCTCAGGCTGCAGAAGCTGACTGGCCCACTGTGTGGCTCGGTGAAACCGTGGCCGGCCCTGCGATCGCTCTGATGTGGGGATCTCTTCCGGCACTGGCCACTCAGCTCCATTCCGGAGCTGTGACACCAACAGGAAGTAACACATTAGCAGAACAATTGGGATCCTTGTTAGGGAGCTTTGCACGGCCGCGGCCTGCCATTAACAGCGCTGGGGGAGCTGGTCAGCTGATAAGGTCGGACAGATGAGAGCCACAGGCGGCTTCACAGGTTGCAAAGCTAGGTTAGGCTGCGTTTACAGGTGTCTTTTGAGATTGTAAATATGACAAAAAGCATCAGTATCTTGAATTAAAATAACTGTTACTGATCTGCGGAGAAGAAAATTTAGCTCCAATTTTTGCTGATGGAATATTATGGAAGTGAAAACAAATATGAATCTGATTCCACTCATAAAGTAACCTCATAAAATGACCTAAACCAACAAGTGATGACTTAGTAGACACTGTCTAACGAGGCCCATTTAGCTTTACTACTGTTGTCAAATGTCACAGTTTCAGCTTTAAAACTGGGTGACATATTTCTTCAATACCATGAACATAGGTACTGCAATTTTATCTCAGATATACTGACCTGCTGCTGTAAATACACAGTATACAGTAGAAGGAATGTAAACTTGGGGTTTGCAACTTCAGGTGTAATAAATGGGCTTTGGGCTCTTGAGTTGAAACATATTGAAAAACAAAGTGATGACTGTTATTGAAATTGTTGACAGAAATAAATGATACTGATCATTCACAGCCTCATCCTTTCATGAGGAAATGAATGGAAGATGATTGATGTCTAATGCAACTAATTATTTTATAATCTAGACTTGTGGAAAACTAAAGCTTGCAAATCAATGGGACTAATACATTCATTATATTTTCTTTTCACCGGTATCTACAGCACAATAATAACAACAGCCAAATCACAATCAGAGAGAGAGTCAGCTGTTGAACTGCAGGCTAACAGCTCCCCAAATCAAACTCATGTGGACAACTGCTGTAAACATGACACTAGCAGCAAAGCCAAGATAACAGAAAACAAGCGAGAACCAGGGCCGGCTGCATGTGAATACTGTAATGGAAAAATTATTACATATCATGACACAACAAGCAATTATCAATTCTGGATGTTTAATTCAAACCGTCTGCGGACGGTTTACAAAGGTCAAGTCACGACAACAGACTTGACCTCAATGGCACAGAGCTCAAACATCACGGTGACAGATATGAGGGCAATGGCGATGAGCTCTCAAAAGTACACTCCATTTATACAATCAGATCCCTCCTCTCCACAGTAAAATACATTTGTCCAATCAGCTTCTCTCCATGTCGTTTACAGGAAGACCAGACATTGGTCTCTGGCGGTCTCTTTGAAGTTTGAACAAGATGCTAAACGCATCTTGTTCCAGACCCTGTGAGTTTCTCAGAGATCTCCTGTCTCTGCAGGTCACACCTATTAGCCTTTGAAGCTCCCTGCTGCAGAAGACTTAATTGGCCCCTGTTGAGAAACCTTTTGTTCACACTAGACTGAGAAGGCCACGTCTATAAGGCCCTTCAAGAGTATTATGCATAGTGTTAACTTGAGCTAAACTCTGACTATGAGTCTTGAACCACCAAAATACATCTTTCAGTAAACTTCTTTCTATATAAATGTAATCTGTTCCATTTAAACATGTCTAAATACAAAATTCCCATCACAATTCCTCCCTTTTTATCAATCTGGGATCAACATCTTTATAACATCTCATCATTTAGATTGGGAATTTTCCAGGATATGTGAATTAAAGAAGTAACACTAGTCTTAGTGCAAAAACAATACAACAGAGTTACACAATTGAAAATGATCAGTTTCTACAAACTTCAATAACGTATTTTACAATTATTAAAATGATGTGCATCATATTATCAAAATGTTCACTGTGTTGGTGCCACACTTCGTCCTGATCGTGTGTCGAACACCTCCTTGTTGAAGAACATCTTGTTTCAGAGACATCTTGTATGCTCTGACTTTGATGATCAGAAATTTGATGTTGTTCCTGCCAAGCATTCGTGAGCAGGGAAACCATCTCTTTTCCCTTGAATGCTTCTCAGTCGTATAATCATGTGTTGCTGATCTCCTGTTGGTGCGGTTGTGTTCAGCGTGTAGCTCTTCAAATGTGTTGACTCTCCTTGCAACACCTAAAAATTTCAGACTGAAGCTCACACACTGGCACAAAGCACTTCCCGTCCTGTAGATCCACCCCTGGCTCTGGAAATCCTCCTGCGTTGGCCCTCATCTCCAGGTTGACCTCTGCGACCTTCCTGTCATCTGTGTTGAGAGGCATTTGGCTTGCACTCGTTCCATCCGCACGTCCTTAAGCACAATCCAGTCTCCTGGTTTCAGGTCACGCAGTCCTCTCTCCATGGATTTAGATAGAATCTCCTCGTCTGCCTGTGGATTTTAAAGAGTACAGGAAACAGTTTAAAACAATATCTACCAGTTTGTTTTTCAATGTGTTTTTCAATGTGTTTGTTATGTTTGTTTTTTACTTCCTTCTCTCTCCACTGTCCCATCCCTGGCGGGATGTGGCATGATGTTGCCTTGTGTTGATACTCATACTCACCAGTATCCATAAAGCTATACTTATGAATATGTTACCCTTGTCAGCGGACATCCTTTTGAAATCTTCCATCATGGAATGAGTTCTCCGAACAGTATCTGTTTCACCGCTGGAGAATCCTGTTTAGATGTTTGGGAAACACTTCTGCTTGCATAGAAATCATGTCATAAAACAAAACAGTATTTATTTATTTCCCTAACCTACTTTATTTAACTTAATCTTTATTAAACCTCTCTATAAATGATTAAACCGTTTGTTTTGAGGTGGATGTCAATCTTGTAGAATCTGGATGTCCTTATTTTATTTGTAACTCAAATTACATAACTCCGTTAAAAAAGTTTTATTGAATATTATTTAGAGTGTTTCTTGTGTACACCCAATAACCCAATTCATCTATATCCAGCATATGTTACTCCTCTCTCTTGACACACTGACTCCAGTCATGTGTCAATCCAACCTAATGAGAAAACGTACACAGGTTGAACAAAATCATCCATATCCCACATCAAAAAGTCCATCGACCACCAAACAAAACACAGTCTATCAAGACTACTTAATTCCTAAACTAATGAAACCCAAATCTGCATTCTAAAAAAAATTTAGTTCGATGTAGTCTTGCTAACCGCTCCTGTAACCCACATCAAATGTCAGTGTTAAGAATCATTCAAATGCCTTCCATGTCCTCTACAGACTGCATACTGTTTGCAACCAGTAACACAGTCAAGGCAAGACAATGGTGTGAAGTCAATCTCATGAATTTCTTCTTCAGCCCAAATCACATGCAGAACCCCCATGCAAACAAGCTATCAGTGTAAATCTTGACACTCTCGCCACTAGCATATTTGCATCTCTTTGGTCCATGCATGTGATGATGGGGACGGTTTTCCTTTGTTTCAAACAGAGTCGTAAAACCCCTCTGTCATTCGTTATCACACTGTGATGCTGAAAACCTGTCATCAAACACTTCAGTTTCACAGTAATCAGCTGTTAACCATTTAAATCTGCTCTACTGATAAAGTTAAGAATTTCCTAGTTAAAAACTTTCTATTTGTAAATAGTAATGTCTATCATCCAAAACAATACTGTATCATAGCTGAACCTCCTAGCTGTTGAAAAGTGAATGTTATTTTCTCAAGCAAATATCATTGTTACAGCATATGACACTAGTAGAGTCTTATTTCAAAGTATCACACATATCACATTATTCTGTTCTCTCAGAAGCTGCCATTGCTCTGAGACTTGCTTGAAACTTTGCATCTGTTGCTTTTCCCCTAAAGGAAAAAGTTTTTCTGTTTAAACAAAAGATTACTCATATTCCACAAGAAGATTTCAGATATTCTTTTCTATTGCGTCTGCTCTTCTGATCAGACCAAAATCATATATGTGTCCGTTTCACAAACATGATAGTACCTGTTATCAACTCAGAAAAATCAATAATGTTTACAACAAACTAAAAATGTCAATCAATTACATCAAAGAAATACATTTTCATGCAGAAATGTGTTCAGAAACCTCAATGTGATTTAGCATGAAAGAAAATCGTTTGCGATTAACTTTAAACCTTCCTTTTAAAATCTTTTAATTTGATTAAATGTAGATATTCTTTTCTTATAGCCAATGTATCTATCAAAAACTACTGAGACAACACCGTATTTACTATTGTAAATGCAACCAAACTTATTTTATCCTTAATTTACTTACTATATAACCTTTTAAACTAAATTTGTCTTACCAAGTGTTTAGATAAATCTAAGTAAATACCATTTGTGCTCTAATTTGATCTCTCCCCTTGCTCTTTGCAAGAGGATGTTAATTTAGAGGTGAGAAATTTGTCTCGGATCATCCATTGATACGCTTGTGTCAGATCCCCCTTTCTCGTTTAAATAAATGCAGATGTTATTCAACTCTGTCTTCCACTACTGCCCTGCTGTTTTAAAATTTAGCATACTATTCTATCTTCCCCCTAAATTTTACCCAGCAGTAAAGTGACAACAGAGATAAATGTTTGTCTTGCATTTAGCCTCTAACCACATTATTAAACCCCAATGATAAAAATGGATCTATCTACAACTTTTGCATATGTTTTTCTATCATTATGAGCTATATAACATTCATTCTAAAAGTAATATCACACTATTCACACATGTTTACTGGTGCTTTTAGTTCCTGAACCTAAAAATAGATTTAATTTGTGTGTTTTTAGCAATTAGTTTTATTGATTTCTAATTTAACTATAATAATGTTAACCATATGCTTTATGTGTAACATTAATTCACATGGTGTCTGCAGCTGTGTTCTTACGATATGAAGTTTTGTTGAACTTCTCTCTCTCCATCATGGTCTGCTCTTGATGGCATTTTCTACTGTTCCCAGCTCAACTGCTGGTCAGTAACACTGTTGTGTGGATTCTCAGGGCAATTTCTTGCCCAGTGTCCTGCTTCAGCGCATATGAAACAAGTTCCATCTCTCCCACGTCCTCTCTCTCTCCCACGTCCGCGGGCTTGGCTTTTCCAAGCATTTGGCTGGGCAGCTTTCAGCGTCCCTGTAAAATTAGCACATCTTCCACATGCAAAATGGTGGAAACTGAAAGCCTGCTCACCTTCACCTCCACAACAAAGCTGAATTCTGGAAGTGTCGATTGGGACGTTTGAGGCCGACGCCTGCTCTGCCTGCAGCGATCTCCCTCTCAGTGGAGATGGATCCAGCTCAGAACCTATACACAGAGTCTGGGACTTTGAGATTGTTTGAGTCACAACCTTATGGATTCTCTCCCTGATATTCACTTCAGTCACCCAACATTCAAATGCTGTCCAGTTTGGCACAAATATCTCCACATCTCTCCCTGTGTCTTGTACCTCTTTGCTTCGTTCTTGTTCCACGAGCAATTTGATCTTAAGCTGCTGTAACTGATTTAAAGTTATCATTCCTGTGGTGGGAAAATTACATTTTCTGACCCACACACAAAACTGTTCAACACTACTCTGTCCATACTTCAGTACCATATCTTGAACTGTAGGAGAAGTAATCTGTGGTGAATTAATCAAGCTGCTGATGTTTAAACTCATTTTTCTAATAGTTTATTTTAACAGTTATGACTTAACTCTAGAATGTTTATCAATTTAAACTCTGATTTATTCAGTAGAATACGAATCTTTTGGGAATTTAAGTTCTACTGATATGAAAAAGACCCTAATGTTTCAGAATTAATTTCTAAAGCCAATTATTTTCCTATTTCTTAAAAAACGTCTATTTTCAAATTCGTTTTAAGATTGATCTGAATCTTTTTCATTTTCTTTTGATATAAGCCTTTAAAACTTACACATATATCCCAAATATGATTGAAATTATACTCACCTTATTCCAGTGTTGAGAATTCCAAGAAATCCTCTCTCACTCACTCCTCACTTTTTCTTTTTCAGCTGTAATTCTCAGATTAGTCTCATCAAATCATGCATGTTACTTGTATCAAATCATCAACATTTGTGTAACGTTGACAGTAACCTTTCACCTTCAAAACACTTTTTAAGAGACAATGAGAAAAACCCCTTCAGTTATAATATTGCCACTGTAATCACCTCTTGTAATTACTAAGTTTTAATTTTAATTCCTCTAATACAATTCTAAAACTCTGCATGAATCAAATCGCCTTAGAGAAAACTTCATTTCACATTTCTCTTAAACAAGACACATGTAGGTATAAAATGTATGGGAATTTATCAGATTTTCAAACAGATTATTATGCTGAGACGATACAGACCTGGCCTAGGTCTCTCTGTCACAGCTTTTCCTCCATTTCAAAATAATAATACTATTATATATTTATATTCTACTCTTCTGCTTGTTTACAATAACTATGAGCATGCCGCAGCGCCCAATATTAAAGTAATTTAGCATTAAACTCTTTCGCTAAACCCTGTTTAACATTTTGATCTTTTTTTGAAAAGAATCTTAACCTATTAAGCTTATTGTGAATCCTACACCGGTCTCTAAGACCTCCTTAATGTATACTCGTCAGTAACTCACTTCCCTGAATGAGTGAATTTCTTTGGACCTTTTTCCTTAAAAGATCTAAAAACAAGAATTATACTTTACCAGAATGAAACTGCTTGCCTGTCCCAGTCGGTTCTTTAGCCCACCTCAGTGAGCACTCCGGATTCTCAGAACATCAGGCCCACTGAAATAATAAAGGTTTAGTTCCAAACGTACTGCCCCGGCGCAATTACCTACCCTCAGCACCGAGAGCCAGAGTCGCTCACGTGGATGTCACTGCCAACAACAGCCAAATGTAATGGAAAATTATTACATATCATGACACAACAAGCAATTATCAATTCTGGATGTTTAATTCAAACCGTCTGCGGACGGTTTACAAAGGTCAAGTCACGACAACAGACTTGACCTCAATGGCACAGAGCTCAAACATCACGGTGACAGATATGAGGGCAATGGCGATGAGCTCTCAAAAGTACACTCCATTTATACAATCAGATCCCTCCTCTCCACAGTAAAATACATTTGTCCAATCAGCTTCTCTCCATGTCGTTTACAGGAAGACCAGACATTGGTCTCTGGCGGTCTCTTTGAAGTTTGAACAAGATGCTAAACGCATCTTGTTCCAGACCCTGTGAGTTTCTCAGAGATCTCCTGTCTCTGCAGGTCACACCTATTAGCCTTTGAAGCTCCCTGCTGCAGAAGACTTAATTGGCCCCTGTTGAGAAACCTTTTGTTCACACTAGACTGAGAAGGCCACGTCTATAAGGCCCTTCAAGAGTATTATGCATAGTGTTAACTTGAGCTAAACTCTGACTATGAGTCTTGAACCACCAAAATACATCTTTCAGTAAACTTCTTTCTATATAAATGTAATCTGTTCCATTTAAACATGTCTAAATACAAAATTCCCATCACAATACACTCTCTGGTTTCGTTCACGCACTCTTTAGTTTACAGAAACCTCTCCATGAAGATGTCATGTGATAGCCCAGAACCACAGCGTCATGTTCAACATACCAATTCTCCGTGGCGAGCTTGTGCGTAACAGAAGTTTGCTGCAATCACCGAATAAACCAAACTCCTGAGACTAATAACAATGAGATGAAAATCTCCCCGAGCCGCCGACCAAGAGATACACATCAAGGCTGATTCAGTGTGGCCGTATAGCTGTAATGGTGATGCTGAGATAATACTGTTTTGTTCCCGTCCGATAACATTCAGTTTGACATTTAAAAAAAACTCCCACAGCTCCTTGAAATTCTTTTTCCAAAGGTCTGTTTGATTTTCAAATATTAATTGTTGCCGCAGATATTTCAAGTATTCAGTTTGGTATCAGCTGTGAGCGTGTTAATGCATGCTGTGTAATGATGGGACTTTTTGTTCCACATTAGAAGGACAAGTGCAAGAAAAAAGAAAAAGAAAATCATGGAGGCTCTTTCTCCTCTCTCTCTCCCTCCTCCCCTCCCCTCTCCAGACTCCCTCCAGCCTTGGGAGGGAGGGGGAGGGGGGGGGGGGATGAGAACACAGCTCAATGTGTGGCAGGTGGACTTCCTGTCTTAGTAATTAGAAACAAATTAGGTTAAACTGCAGTTCTTCCCCCAGCCCACAGTCCACGGAGAGCCTCTGCCCCTGTACCTCCAGGCACACAGAATTAGCCCAGCCACACACTGGGAGCCTAATGGACAAGCGTGTACACTGTGGCTGCTGCTCATGAGCTAGATAACACCCTGCACCTGCACATATCACACATCCAATGCCCTCTCATCATTGCACATTGCATTATATAGCTCCGGAGTGTTTACACGGCACAGCGGCTGCGGCTGCGGCTGCTGCTGCGGAGGCTGTGGTGGTGAAGACTGGGGGTCGGGATGTGAATAAAAGCTGCATGGGGTCGTATTGGTTTGAGATTGAGTCTTTATTTTGGGTGTGAGCAGAGCTCTAATTGAAGACTGATGGATTTACATTAATTTCCTGCTCACACCTGCCTCCTTTATCTGCTCCCAGATAGCACTGGGTCTACTGGCCGGCCCACCAGCCGTTCCATTATGAATAATAGGCAGAGCTGAGCGCATGTCTCTCTGTTCAACGTACACCACAACACAGGGGCCGCTATTGTTCGGTGCGGTTGGTAGCACAGCAGCAAATGTACCTGAGAAACTGTGAAATCCAGTGTTTCTGGGCTGCCATAACAAGAAGAGAGAAAGACAGGTGCAGCTCCTCTCCTGCTGCTGTCTGAGAACAATAAACACAGTTCTGATTCTGACTGGTCAAACAGACGAGCAGCTTTTTTTCTGGTGACAGCACCGAAACAGTTTTTTCCCAGGGGTTAACCTGCGCAAAAATGGGATAACAAAGCAATCCTTCTCTCAAAGCTGACAGTTTGAAGTTTGAACGTTCAACTGAGGGGAACATTACACCCGTACCTCATCTGTCTGTTTGGTGCTGGGGGGGGGGTGTCTGACCTAACATGGAGTCTGAAGGCGGGGTAGGCCAGGGGCTAATGGTGAGGAGCCCCGAGCTGTCAGATGTGACTGACAGAGCTAACTGCTCCGCGGAGATGACGGAGAGGAGGAGGAGGAGGAGGAGGAGGAGGAGGAGGAGGAGGAGAAGAAGGAGGAGGAGGAGGAGGAGGACCGGGGCAGGACAAAAGCAAACGGTTACGTATGGGAAGTCAGGGGAGGGGGGGGAGGGAGGGAGTGAGGGCTGAGAAACGGAGGGAGGAGGACACAGGGTGGAGGCAGTAGGAAAAAGAAAATTATGGAAAAAAAAGAGGAGTATAATGTCTCCTCCAATGGTTCGGGGCAGACCCCACCAGCTGGAGAATAATTGCTGAGTTGGGCGAGGGAGAGGAGAACAGGCTCACATGATTGACTTGTCATTGATCATAATCTTAATTGCATGCATGCAAATCCCGTGGGTGTGATTTGTCCACTTGGCACGTGCACGTGTGTGTGCATGTGTGTGATTGTGTGTTTGTGTGTGTGTCGTTGAGTAGGTTCACGTAAGTACGTGTGTCTTTAACTGTGCATGTATGTGTGTCTACGTAATGTGTCACTATGTTATAGGACGCACCGTACACCTACAGGTTTGTGTATACATAAACACGCACACACAAACAAACACACATGCACACACACACACGTTTGCATTGCAACTATAAAGTGTTGTTTTTTTTTTTTTTAAGGAATTAAATCAAAAGAGACATAATATGTGATGGTGATGTAAAAGGGTTTTGGTAGGTCTTATCTTACCAGCTCTTTACCCCTGTTCCAGTCACAGTGCTAAGCTAAGCTAACAAAATACTGGCTGTATCCTCATATTTACTGTATGGACACGCTATTATCGATTTTTAGAAAATTTAAATTAATACAATTTCACCAACAAATTAGAAAATAATACATTATGTAAAAAAAAAAGGTAAAGATTGAGTATTGTTTGTACAGGATCAGAATTTGTGTATTAAAATTGTTCCCTGTTGACTCTTGTTCATTGAATGTTGTATAAAAAAAACCTAGCCAGTATTTGCCAGTATTTGGGGGAGTCATATTCCAACTAATAATTCACAGATGTTACATAACACGAATCTTAAGTTAAACATGACCATTATTTTAGACTGGTGCGGTTAAAAAAAATAAAGGCAGAGGAGCATCAGTGGAAATATCAAGAAAACTTTCAAATACTTTGATGAGTAAGTGGATCCAATGATTCATCCTTTTTCCAAATACAGTTTGGACATGTTTTTTATTAGAGACTTGACAGAAAATGATCAGAAAATCATCTCACTCCCTCCCTCTCTCTCTCTCACATACACACACACACACACTAACACACACACACACACCAAGCGTCAGTTTGTGTTTGCTCTTGTTATGGAGGGATTTGTGTGTTGTTAAATAGCAATCCTACAGTGACAAACTGACCTTTCTTTAATGCTGCCGTTTAGTGTCGGCTCAAATGGGATCAAGTTCAGGCCCTGGTGAGTAATAACACAAAGGCCAACAACTGGAACTGTGTTGTCAATGCCAGTGGAATTACTGACTGACTTGCAGGAGAAAAATACACACCACCCTGTACTGTTGTTCACACTCTAAAGACCAACATAAAACCAGGATAACATCCGTATATCTTGACCTGAAGGCCTATAGGATCTTAAGAACTATGTATGTTTTTATAGCATACAAACGCTACTTTAAAAAAAGCTTTTTCAGTGTGTGTGTGTGTGTGTATGCAAGCTAATTTGTGGCCACATGTGGCATTGGTCATTGCTTGTAATGTCTCCATGTGTAAGTAACCTCTAAGAGCTCGGTCACAGGACAGCGGGGGGGATCCACAAACCTCTGGACGACCATGTGACCTTTGACATCGGAGCACCATATGCTGTGCAGGGCCGGGAGAGGCAGATAATGTGGAAAGACAATATTTGAGAAAAGGCGAGAGTGGAAATCCAAATATTTCCCCCTGAGGAGTTCGGGTTGTTGTAAGTGTCCGCTGTAACAGATTAGGCAGGTCTTTAAAGTTTAAAGGGTCGCCCACGTTCCAGAACAAATAACACAATCTCACCAGAGTGTTTTCAATTTAGTCTTCTAACAAAGAAAAAGTCCTTTATGACAACTGTTAACAACTGGGCTCTGTGAATTGCCCAGAGTAACAGGAAAATATGTTTCTGTTTATCTCGACTAAATCCAGAAATATCCGTCTGTCTCTTGGCACATGTATTGTTAAAGGCCCAATGAAGTACAATGTTGAGTTTTGGTGCAGTTTGGACATATGAAATGTTCAATATTAAAAGAAAAATCCATCACAACAACAGTGCGTTCACCCTAATGGCAACAGCAACTTATTCTCCAGTTCGGGGTCTGTTAGTCGAGCCTCACCGAGCTTTGAGTAAACAAGTGAGCAGCTCTTTGTGCAGCAGCGGAGGCTCCAGGGTTCTGCAGCAGGTCTTCACTCGCCACGGCTCAATTACTGCGGGTCACTTTTTACCATTTCAGAGAGAAAGCTGCAACCAACAAGACCACAGGCCAAACAAACAGCTCATTCCAACACTGGGGTTTAGAAAGTGCACATTTGTGTTTTCAAAAATGTAATTTCCCCTCTAGCTATTTCTTTTTCTACTCAGAAATCTCAAAGACATTTATTGTAAGACCTGTACGAGGTTTTTGTTGGGATGTGGTAGGACTGGGCATTTTAAAAAGATTAAAATCACACAGCTAGTGAGCAGAACAGGCCGTCTTCACAGGAGACACAGTCAGTTCATCTTAGGAAAGGCTCAGGTGTTACTGATAATATTAACAAAGGCTCTGTTGGGCTCGAGTGTCCCAGGAAGACATGGCCGTGAGACAGTGAGCCAGCAGGAAAAACACCAGGACCCTGAAACTGAAGTAGCCAAATGGAATTTATCCATTATTCATTGTTTGATTCATTACTTTCACATGTTCTTTTTCTACAGTGACATAATGTCCAAATGTCTGCAGTGGAAAAAGCTTAAGGAAATGCCTACATGTGCACATGGGTAAGGTTATTCGGGAAAGACCAGGAGATGGGAGTGGGAGGTGATAGCAAGAGAGACAGAGAGAGAGAGAGAGAGAGAGAGAAAGAGAGAGAGTATATGCATCAACTGCCCGAGAGAAGCAGGAAACAGGACAAGGTTAATGTTCTATGACAGACAGAAGCCAGCAACTCTCTTTAATGTTGCTCCCATTAGGGCGCTCCCGGTGCTCACATCCCACTCTAGCATCCTTTAGAAGACGCCTCTGCCAACAACTGGTGGGAGAGCAGCAGCGTGCCAGCTGCCAAACATGACATTTGCTGGCTGGGCCGCTGAACCCCAGCGGGTGACATCTGCAGCGCAGCCTTTCATCCCCTCGTCGGGTACCTGTGTGGCCCCCGGCCCCTGAGAGCCAGGATGAATGCACTCACTCTTCCTCCCAGCTGGGTTTCTCATAGCCACGGGCCCACAGCGGTGACACACACGCACACAGACAGATATACAGTACACGTACACACATCGCATACACACAGGGACGTGTAAGGGTACATCTGTTGGTACACCCACCCACACACACACACACACAATCAAACTCTCACAAAAGCGAACCACCTCTACCTCACAAACACCTCCACACAACAAACAGCTTCCAGCGTCAACATCTGCAGCTCTGGGGGCTGCTTTTGTTTCCCCCTGTCGTTTCATCATCAGGGGCTGGCAGTCAAGTCGTGCTGCTATTGTTGTTGTTTCAACCACAGGCCTCCGCCGCAACTGGCATCTAGTGACGCTATCACATCCTTACCGGGGTTTGATCAAATATGCAAACGCGACGCAGAGGGTTGGAGTGGGTGAAGCACAGAAAACAAACAGGCGGAGGAGGAGATGCAGAGCCGCAGTGAGAGCAGGTACGATGGCGGACGGAGAGCAGCAGTAATCATAGCTCATTCCATTTGAATCAGTTAATAACAGGACTCAGACATCTGTCTGTTATCATTGAATCTTATGGTTCTTTATCACGATGTATAAATCTGCTGATCTGTGCAACTCTTTGTGGTTTGAGCTGTGCAGATAAAGAGCTGGTAGCAGAATTACATTTTTGTGGAAGCAAAGCATTTACAAGCTGTAGGTTGTTAGAATAAAATGCTAGTTCTGTTTTTCCCCGCATCCGAATACAGACCAGTATTGTTCCACTTCTAAACTCCACTCCCAGACGTGGTCTTTCAGGTGAGAACTCCCAAATGTGTCTGTTTCTTCCTCAACGCAGGCAGCCTGTCCCGGTATCTCTTCTCTATCTCTTTAATCAGGCGTGATCTTTGACCACTTGTTGTTATGAGTGGTTCTGCGTAGGGGTTCTGCTCCCGGCTGACATCCCATTAGCCCCACATTAGGAAATTCTAATCACTGTGCCACCGGGACGCTGGGACTCACAGCTCCTATTTCACTTAACCTCCAGCAGGAGAGATCAGACTCTGCGTCTCAATGTTTGTCCCTAATTACCTCCCTACAGTGAGCTGCCACACACAATTTAATCCAATTTTCATCCCCTCTCATCTTTAACATCTCGCAAAGCAGTCACACATGCATGCTATGGTTTATAGCTACAACCCACACGCTTCCCCGCTGCTGCTGTAATCAATGTCGGATCTGCATAATTCTATCAGCGCTCGAGCTGACACCTGTCACTTTTGGGTTGGGTTTTGCTTTCAGGTTGCTCACAATTTTTAACATGGCCTATCTGCAGATGGTGAAGAGAGATAGTTATCACGCCAGTAACCACCAGCATGTTCACCTGAGGCTGCACAGGTCAGACGAGCTGCGCCTCTCTCATTAGCATGTGTTGTATGGAAGAAGAGATACCAATGGAATAGTTTATTATTATTAGTGAACGTGGATTAGTGATTTCTTTCTTACATTTAATAATTTGTGTATTCAAATGTACCTTCAATTTATTATATTTTTCTAAATGCTTTAAATTGTTAACTGTAAGCTACTTAATTCATCCCCTTCATTCATCATCGTTGACTATTTATCTGTTAGCTTTGCTGTAGAATCGCAACCAGTGCAGGAAGTCCCCTATCTCTACCCTTAAATACACTGAGGTATGTTTGGGTCACCAACAAATGATGAGCTGAATAGGAAAATGGCAGCAAGGGAAAAAATACCAATTTTGTTGACACAGATTACTTAGAATTCCTAATTATGAGATCTGTTCCTACATTACGGATGTTATAGGATGACAACAACAGATACAGTGGAGATAAATGCACATGCTGAAAACCAACACAACGCTGGAGAAATTTGGCAGCAAGGTGATTAGTTTATAGTCAAATGAATATATTAGTTTTGAGTGTTATTATTGACAGCTACTAGACTCTTTAACCATTTCTTATCAACCAACAATGCCGCCTCATTACCGTTGTGTGAATTTGTTTGTGTGTATATGTTCAATTGTTTGCATCCCTCCCAGCCTGTTTATGAGCAGGCGTGCTTGTGCGCATATGTTTCTATATTTGCATGTTACTTCTCGGTGTGTGTACGTAAGTGTGGTTTAAAACTTGTGATGGTGTGTGTGTGTGTGTGTGTGTTTTCCTGTGTAACACAGTCTCGGTCCTCATTATCATTTCTCCCTGGGCCTGTTCTGGTGATCAGAGCCCCACCAGAGGGGCCTTTGGCTCGGTGGGAGAGGTGTTGGAGGCGGCCTGGCCCCGCTGTGCTCCTTCCTTCCCTCTCCACAGGGGGCCAGGCACAGCGTGTACCACTGTCATGCCAAGCCTGACGACGCGGCTGCCTGCACAGCCGACGCCGTGTTTGAACAGGGCGGGGGGGTTGCCACGTCATGCCGAACACACACATGCAGGAAGACCCCCGCTTGCACGCACCGAGGTACACACGTATCAGTGAGGCCGACTCCTGGTGGGTTCCACACATGTTGGGAAGATGCCGCGGAGGTGAGAGAAGACGTGTGGACCAAGTCAACGGAGTCTCTCTCGCCGGTTGTGCAGGTGAGAAACATCAGACAGAATTAGACTAAGATTGATAAAACTGAGTACATCTGTTGTGGTAGATTTAGATTAAAATATAGGACAAGCAGTCCACACTTTCAGTCAATTTAAAAAATGTATGTGAAGAGCGATTAAATCCTTTTAAAAAGTTCAAAATAAAAAGTGACTGCAGTTCAGTGTTTTATGATCTAACTATGTCGTCGTTGAGGCAGTAGCTCCGCCTCCTCCTCCCCCTGACTCCATCATTTCAGCATATTGCGTGTTCCACATTAAGTTTTGATTCAGTCATATGTTCAGCTCTCAGGTGTGCCTCTGAACCATGAAATATTAAACCTATAGATTCAAGGAGATGTCACATTCTGTGTTTCATTCATTATGTACACCTACACTACATTGTTGACACTTTGAATTCTAATAGGTATGAATAGGAAAGAAGCGGTGCAATCTCCATGCTGGCTTTGACAACTTGTTCCCAGCATCTGCTTTTATTTGCGAAGTCTCTCCACTTTTTTTGCGTCAGCTACTTTCAGTCATTTGAAAATCTGGTGATGTTGAAAAGTTTACAGAGCATCAGGAAGGCATCCCGAAAACGTGGATGTGTGAATATCAGCTTGAAATGTGTCAACAAATGAGCTGGTGTGTGTCTGAGTGTGAATGAGTTTACACAACCTCCTCCATTTTGATATCTCCAAGTGTAACATTTCCTTTTCAGAGCCAGAATTCAGGGGACTTAAGGGGTTCAGAAAAGGGATGAGAAAACTACTCTTTATCAACCGTTTCCCAAATAAAGAATACAGTTTATATATACAAGTACTACGGAGACGTACAAATCAATGGAGCTCTCAAGTATCAAATAGAAATGACAAACAGATAACGTTGCATCTGTTTTAGTCCACCTCTGCTTTGCAAAAAGATCAGCAGCCTTCGCTGTCTCACTCCACCTTTTAACTCCCTGGCAGTCGTGGGAGACTGGGAGTTCAATCGGGGGGAGAGATTGAATTACCATGACATAAATCTCTGTGTCTCCTTCTCCTCTGTGTGAGGGAGGTGGGCAGCGGGGCGACGAGCCTCTTAGCACCACTGTCTTTGGGAATGCCGGCATGTTCCCTGGAGGAGATAAAGGAGATAGGTCTGGCGCCTTCAGAGAAGTCTCTCTCCCTCCTTCTCCCTCCTTCTCCCTCCTTCTCCCTCCTTCTCCCTCCTTCTCTCTCTCACCCTCTCTGCTTATCTCAGGCGAACCACAATAGGGTTTTGTACACTGGAGCAAAGCGAGGAGGGTTCAGACGGCAGCCAAGTATGATATGCAGGAGGACAGAGGGCTGAATCCCTCCCTCTGTTCCACACAGTGATACGGTACAATGCAACAAACCAAACATCTCTAAGGGATGAAGCACGGCTCCGTGTTCACCCATCGTATATCAAATAGCGCACAGGCCCGTCACAGCCAAGATAGTGTTTTATTTATTTTTTGAAGTCCATGTCAAATCGTTAAATAAAACCATGAGTGATTCCACTTTTCGTTTAAACTTGTGCTATTAGTTTTTTAACTGTTGAGACAGTTGATGGTGTCTGGCCGTTTTTTAACTGTCTTTGAAATGCTTCCCACCATCTTTTTGCCCTCCATGTCTGGTTCAGGCTGCACACATTACTGGCTGCAGTGCGATGCTGTTATTGCAGATACATGGCTGCTGTTGTTGTTATCCGAGCGCTACAAAGGGACGGGATCAGCCACAGGAGGGTCCGAGCAGATACCAGCCCGAGCTATGCGGGGAGAATCCAGCTCAGACGACTAACCTCCCTCCTTACAAATTGCCTGTTTGCTGCTGCTTGCAGGAGCTCTGGGTTTCAAAGTGGTGATGACACGCGTGCAGCATAATGACGGGCTGCTGTCGACAAGGGGAGCCGGCTTGTGTCAGTAGCTGTCACATTAACGCCAGAAGTGAAGGCTGTCAAATTTCCTGCAATGAAGACAGAAGGAGCGCAGCGGCGTCCGTGTGACCTGCACTGTGCTGTGCTGCACCAAGATAATAGATAAAGATAATAGATAAAGATAATAGAACAATTATAATGATTTACACAACGAAAAATAATTCATGTACAGATCAGATCCATCACTGCCACCTGACTTTAACTTATTAAATAACCGCTGCTCACTCTTTTATTTATTCACCAAGTTTTTTAAAGGTCAAAAACAAACAAAAAGCCTTTTACAGAATTCAAACATGCAAAGTTTCTCTGCCCGGCAGCGACAGTGTGGGTGTGTTGTTGCTGTTGTTGTAGAGAAGTGTGTTTGTGTTAAAGCCATTGACTCTGGGTAAAGAGCTGATTAAACGTTATTCTTGATTTGAACTGTGACGATTAGAAGATTAATAATTGAACAAAATATTTAAAGTTTAAATTTAAAGTCTTTTCTCTGATTCCCAGATTCAAGGATTTTCAGCTTTTCTTTGCTTTATGCACAACGTCAACCTGCAAAATTTAACATGCACACAAATGTTTCAATGAGAAGATGAAAATAAGTCGTTTACGCTTCAGGTTTAATGTCGTAAAGGTCAAACCTTATAAATCTACCGAATGCTGCCCAGGAACTGGCAACCATTAATCCTCTCCACTAGAAGCTTCACAGCCTTGATTATTGCATGGGGCCAAAGGCTCTGCCCTTTCAATGCATTTTCTCTGGGCAGGTAAATTGGAGCAGCCAGCAGCCATAATAGGAAAAGGCCTTGGAGACACTTGAGTCCCCCCCACTAAGAGAATGGCAATTATTCTGGAAAATCAATGTTCAACCCAATCTTTGTCCCTTATCGACCAGGAGGCTCCTTGAAGGCAGAGAAGGTGGCAGGAAGATTTATTTCTCAGATTCTATTAGCAGGTGTCTACTTGCCGCATGCATTTCAGATCGGCGCCTGGTTTTCATCATCATTTTGGCGACGCATGAACAATGATTCTAAGCGTACTTAGACCTTCTCTATAGAGTAGTGAGTGTATATGAAAATCAATTTATTTTTCTTTACTTACTAGAAGCTCATTTATTTTCATTGATTTGATTCTTGTCCCGACTCTGTTCCCTATTAGAAATCCCATTTGCTGGACGTAAGGTGTTAGCGTGAAAATTCGACTCAGTCTATTGAAATAGACTCATATATTCACTATGAGCTGCTTCCTACCCTCTCCTGAGCAGATTGTATTCAATGAAATACAAGTGGCTGCACTGTGGGCGCTGCCGTTGCCTCTCAGTGTTGATTCTGCGTGTGCACAGGTGTGTTTGTGTGTGTGTGTGTGTTAGTGCACGTGCAAACACACGCATCGAGCACCAAGCGTCTTTGTGATTATTCCCACAGTCTTATCAATGTTGATTTTCCTACTGTGAAAAGCCGTTTGCAACTGGCATTCTTTGCATGTCGTCCTCTGACCAAGATTTATCGTTGTGTTTATCCCGTTAATATGTCGAGCCATTATGTAAACTGGCTACAGAGTATTGCAGGGATCCTTCTGACTGGCTCCCACTCACTTAAGTTTGTTTTATGCATCTGGTCCTTGTTTGTCTGTATCCTTCAGTCTCCGCTGTCATTCCATCTTAATGTCTGATCCACTGTCATGTTTCTGTCCTATGCTCTCTTATGTTATTTGTTTATGGAAGCACATTAAAGCACATCATGCTGTGTGTGTGTGTGGGTGCGTGCATGGGTTTATTTGTGTGTGTGTGTGTGTGTGTTTTTGACATCACATAGATGTAAATCAAAAGTGGCAGTGCTCTGATATGGGCTAATAAAACTGCCTGATCTGGAAGTGCTAAAGGCATTTCAGCATACACCCTGAAATGCAGCCCACTGGCGCTCTCTCTCTCTCTCTCTCTCTCTCTCTCTCTCTCTCTCTCTCTCTCTCTCTCTCTCTCTAATGCACATACACTACCGTGAGGCCATTTTCATGATTAACAATAACTCCACAAGAGGAAATTCATTATACGTTGTCTAATACCCGTATACACACATGAAAATACACACTTTACCACACATGCCAGCATGGAGGAAAAAGACAATCAAACACACACACACACACACACACACACACACATGCTGTCCTCTCCTCCAAGTCTGAATATCCTGTCGCATCAATGAAGAAAAAGGGGGATTGGAGGATTCGCAGTCCCGATTCCGAGAAGCACCATTTGCTTTTGGTTAACAGGGTCCGCTGTGGGTTCAGCAGACCCTATACTCTGCCCTAGTAACGCCACTTTGTTTATGTTCTACCCGTTTCTGTGCCCTCCTCCCTCGGTCCATTCCTCAGTGGTGAATAAAAGTGTCCAGCAGTGTGTGTGTGTGTGTGTGTATGTGTGTGTGTGTGTGTGTGTGTGTGTGTGTGTGTGTTAGGGGGTCTGTGGGTGGTGGTGGTGGTGGTGGTAGTGGGATATTTGGTGAGAGTACTGACTGTTGAAACAGATGCCGGTATGTGTGTGCCACCTATGTCAACATGGCCGGTCTCCGGACCCGATGCTGCTCGGAGATAGGACCCTGCCCACAGAGTCACAGAGTCTAGACTCCAGATGTGTCCACACACACACACACACACACACACCAACACACACACACACTAGAACCCATCCAAGTCCAAAGCAGTAATTCTCTCGTATGACAGGCGTTTACTTACACACAGTTAGGTACGGATAATAATCTGTCTCTCCTCACTCTTGACAAAGATTACAAAATTGCAGATTTTCTGTTTTATGACCAACAGAGGACATCTTCACTGTACAGTAGGTGGGCGTGGAGTGCAGAAGCTCCCTATCATGATGACATTTGGATGCAGTTATGCAGAGAAATACCATCGGCTACCGTGCTCACTTTCAAACAGACACACTGTATAAAGGGCCCAGCGTGAATTTTACAAAGCAACAATGCACATGCAAACAGCAAATCAGTGCCAGATAGTGCTGCTGCTGCTGTAGGAAACTTGAGATGATCGTGTCTAACTTTTTCTTAACGTTTAATTGTACATGAAATGTGTTGTTTCACTGTGCTGTACATTTAAATAACCCACTGCTACACTCTCAAAACTGCACTGAGATAAACAGAAACATATGCTGGCTGCATATGTTCAACACCGCTTTATTTAGACTGTTCTATAGCGACGCCACAACAAGAGTGTTTTTGTGAAAAAGACACATGGGTGAATTGCAACTGTTATACTAAACAAGACTCGGGAAGAGGAAAAAGTAAAGAGGAAAAGTGCTCAGAGCACAGATGCACCCGCTCTCTTGCTATCTCCTGTGCTTGTGGGTATACTGCCGATCCAGCTATTCTTGTTGGTTTGTTAATTGTTTGTCACCCACCAGGTGCCATCTGTCTGTAGTCCCACAGTCCCCGAGCCATGTGGGCCGGCCTGCCTGGCGCCTGCCAACGTCACTGACCTGCAGCAACCGTCCACACCTCCGTCACACACCTCCTGATCCGTCTGGGATAAATAGCTTCTCCCTCAACTTCTGTGCCGCCATCACGGCTTCCCAATCTGTCCTGTGTTAGATGGGGGGGAAGAGGGAGGGGAGTGACGGGAAGAGACAGGGGTGGGAGGGAGAGAGAAATGAGAGGAAGGAGCGGATGGACGGACGGATGGAGGGAGAATGAGCGAGAGATAGAGATGGATGTCTGCAGAGATAAAAGGGCGAGATATACAGACACGTTGAGCTTTCTCGTATGAGTAGAGAAGCTCCACCAGCATGCGGCCTGCTAACTGCCGTATCTGAGACTACAAGCCCTGATTACTGCAGATGTCAGTGTTGATTTCAATAACTTATCTTTGTTCTGACCTAAAAATTAAAGCGACAACAAAATGTTACATCACCAGAAGTTGGGATAATTTGGGATTTGGCACAGCAGCGACTGCACCTCGCCACTTTAAGAGGCCCTCCAACAGGCAAGGGAGGTCACCTTCACCTGGTCCTGATGTTGGGGCAGCTGTGTGCTGAAAAATTAGATCAGCTGCCTGCTCACCGGGACGCATGCGGCAGTCTGGAACTACCCAGGGCCTAGTGTACCAGCTAGCATACGGTGGCCCCGGTACAATAAAGGCAGAGGGAACAGCCGCCGCTCTCCCAGCCTGTCTGCCTGCCTGCCATCCTGGGGCATGTTGGGTCACCTTGACGACTGGGCCCAGCGAGAGGAGCCTCACCCCACTTCGGGGCGAAGACTGAGGCAGTATGGGTAATGAGGCGTTGCCATGCAAGTGGAACAGCTTTTGAATAACCCCATCCGTACACACACACACAGTATTCTACTTGTGTTTACAGAAGGGACGACAGCTTGGTGGAGAAACCTCTCAGGAGTTCTCAGTCCAGGATGGAGAAGATTCATGGGCATCATGATGGAGGTCGGCAAGTCATGTTGTGAGCGTTCATGCACAGATAGATTCAATAAAAAGAGGTAAATATGATGTATGGTTTATCTGAAGCATGCAAAAGAGTTTTTGATATTGATGGGTTTGGCTCCTGCTATTCTTAGGAGATTCTCAGGTTTTCAAAACTCATTTTCTGCTTTCTGTGTCTTGTGTGCCTCCCCTGCTCTACAAAGAGAAAATACTCGTAAGGGTTAGAGGGGTTGCTGGTGGATCCAAGACCGAAACCCAATGGACATCGAGGACTGGGTGAGCCAACACGTCGAGCTGAGAAAATAGTGTTAAATCAGCCGCTCATAAAAAAGTTAATTTAAAAAAGAGAAGGAAAAAAAAAGGATTTTCCTGGCCAAGTCCGCCTCGTTGTAATGACTGTCGGAGCTGTGGTTTAATCATTCTGCATCTTGGTTTCATAAAGAGAGGGAAGGTACTCAACGTTAAACATTCACTAACAGCCACCAAAACTGTGCCACATCCCATGAAGCCATTGGAATCCACGGACTAGAAGAGTGAAAACCAGTGGGAATATATCTGACCACCTCTAACTCATACACAACTAATATACAATTTGCAGATGTAGTGCGTCTGCTGCAACCGGTGAAAGATGCTGTTTTTCATCAAGAGCAAAGAGAATAAAACAGATATGAACTTTAAACTGGTTCATGAAACAGCAACTACACTAATATGCTCACAATTGAAAAATTAAAACCTGAAGGTCTCTGACCACACAGAGATGCAAATATGTAATTTTTCCCCGACCTTATTTTTGCTTGTTTGGAAGAAATAAACCACTGCACAGGGTTCTGCCCGGAATCCATGTCTTATGGTAACATAATCCAAAGTGGCTGGAGTACACAGGCTACATTCCAACATCTGAACACTGGATATGGATCATCAAATGTGTTTTTATTTATCCATGAGTGCTCTTCACGTGTTCAAGTTTACGGTGCGTAAGTGGAAGATGCACTAAACATGAAACAACATGTAAACTTTAGTGCTTTATCTCAAGCAGAACAACTAAAAAGTTCCACTTCATTATTCAGCTATTCCTTCTGTTTGCAATTGGAAACAGCCCTTCGCAAAAATAAATTGCTCAAAGTCTTGGAAACCACACTGAAATTCCGCAAACGCACCATATTGGTATTAAGCTATGAAGCCGTATTGTAGAAGTATGGGCCACAGGAAAAGTCCTTTTTTTTACAACAGGTTTCTGAAGATGATGTATGATTCCAGGATGAGAGCACTTTTTTTCTAAATACTGTTTTTTTTTTCTTCACATCTGTCTTCTCTGAATACTAATAGCCCATCTCCTGCAAGCTTTGCTACAGATACTGGCAGGTCTAGCCTGAAATGATTATCAGAGCCAGATCCCACCGGCCAGCTTTCCAGTAACACTCCTACATGGAGATGGAACCAGAGCCGGGGCTGAGGCTGAGGCTGGGGCGGGAGCTGGCGCTGATCCGCCAGGGGACGGACGCCAACAGGCCCAAGAAATTAATACCAGCGCTGAGGCCTCGCTGAGGTCCAACATCCAGCTCCAGCTGGAGCAGAGGAGACGAAATGGATGAGTGGAAATGATGTCACGAGACAAGGTAGCATAAGGGTCTCTGTGCCGTGGCTAGCGACACCCGACCTGGAACCAACAGCGGGAAATCATTGGTTTATGAAAGACCGAAAGATGGAAGCATGACTTTGATTCGCTTGGAGTTTGATTTCAACAAATTTAAATATGTATGTGAAAATCGAATCAGTCCATTTCATGTAATTATGAATCAATCTGTTCTCTAGTTAATCAGACTTTATTCGAGCTATGAGAAAAGTTGTCTGAAATTTTATAATGGATCTCTGACACATACAACAGACAGGGCCGAGAAAAGTATGACAATGACGAAGAATTTAAGATGAACCACAGTTTCCAAACCAAACCACAGCTTCCTGACATTTCTTGCACTCGTCATGTAGAGCTAAAGTAACCGAGCATTTGATTCTGTTTGACACAACATATTCACCCCCAATGGGCAATAACAGTATCATATGAAATGTTTGGGCAAAAAACTTGATGAGAACATTACTTGATAAGATACAGATGTATCGTGCATTTAATGTCTTTTGCGATACATCTTCCAGCTGGAGGACAAGAGCTGTTGTGCTCATACTGTAAAACCAATAAAACCGAATGGTCGTCACTTTGTGTCACTGTGGGTTTTGCAATAAGCTCTGGGGAAGATCCAGGCAGTTTATAAACCTGAGATCTTGATTCAGGGTGTCTAATCACAGGGGTGATGACTTTAACATCAGGAAATCATTTACATTACTTTGGCTCATGGGGAGTTTCAGAGTATCTCAGCAAAGTTATTACAACACAAGATGGCTCAAATGCATGAAGGCACACACACACACACACACACAGTTCGCCAGGATCCCATGTCTGTATGATCTGACTGTAAATGTGGTTTCTTAATACTATAGAGCCTTGGAGGGATCTCAATAGATTGATGGTTGTGGTGAAGAGAACTATTTCATTTCATTTCAGAGCTTCTGTACAAAAATATTATATCATATAGCCGTGTGATGACTTCAGTTAAAACAACAGCGTGTACGTCTGCTTTTTAATTAATTCTGTTAGGCCATTATAAGTAAATCAATTCTAAAACATTTTTTCAGAGATAAAATACTTCCAAGAAACAATCAATAAGCTCTTTATTTGTTTTTAATACTAATTAACCGATTCCCATCAAAGAAATGAAGGCCAGCGTGTTTCAGCGAGGATGCTTGTTTCTTCTTCCCTTAAATATGTTATCCTCGGTTATGCCAAAGCTGGAAGGCGTCCAACTCCAGCCATGAGACAACATATTTTGTGTGGGCTAGCTAATAATGTTTGCCCCGACTGAATCTATCTGAAAAAAAAACAAACTTGAAGAGTAGGTGGAATTCATGTAAATTAATGAGAAACTTTCATTTTGCATTGGTAGATCGGAGTCATATTGTAAGTCAAGTAAAAATCGACTGCAAAACGAGAGAACTCTAGTTCACCTGGTTTACAGTGGGATAAGGCTCATACATACTTTTTAATGGAAAGAGACCCCGAACATTCAGCTGGGGACCAAACACACCAAACAGCAAAGCTTCTGTTTTCTTTTTCCCCTCTACTTTGCTTTTCTCTTTTTTAACCTCCCAACTCTCCCCGAAGGCGTATCGTCCTAAAACTGACCAGGCTTGAAATATGACAAGTTTAATACGTCCTACATCACCGTCGAGCACGGCTGAGTTACTAGAGCAACAACTGGCCTGTCCCGGCTTGCAGCAGGGCCTGTGGAGCAGCGGTGTGAACATAACCCTTCGTCAAAGGGGTTCAAACAAAGACGCAGACAAAGCTCTGACGAAGTTGGAAAAGCATGAAGTAGAAGTGTAGAGCCACTCAAAGGAAAAGGAAGTTTCTCAGGTTCGCTCCAGACTGACACACATGGCAGCAGCTCTGACGACAGGAAGGGAGACGACTGGTTGGTCACTGCTGCTGCTGCCTAGTGAGTGGGTGGGTGGGCCACCAGGGCAGGCGAAGGGAGAGAAACGCAGACAGGAGGGAGGGCAGGCCTACCAGCGCTGTCACCAGCAACCGGCGTGTTTGGATAAGACCCATGGAACATGTGGGGGGGATCAGCGTGAGGCATCACACCTGGAGGAAAAGACAACTAAATCCAGCCCCCAGTACAACAGGACCTGGCTCCACCAAGTCTAGCCAGCATCTGGAATGGATATCTGGGGATGCGGCGCACTTCACAGCCCCTTCACGGCTACTTCTCACTCCACCTTTGCTAGGAAACAACACACTGGGAAAAGGCTGCGGGCAAAATAAGAGAAGAGTCGCTGTGAGAATTTGTGCTTGAAAATAAATATTGTCTGTCAACGTTTTTCTTTGCAACATATTCCATATGTTTGGCATAATGTGAGAGACTCTCTTCACCTCCACTTTGCTTTCGCTTGACTCCTCTTGGTTTTCACAACTGTACACAACTGTTGTGGGTGCAGTACAGTAGCTTCAGTCTCTGATTGGCCATCTTATAATTCTAATCTTCCATGGAGCTATAGGAACAAACACAATTTTCCCCTGGGATCAATAAAGTACTTCTGATTCTGATTCTGATTCTTTTTTATTTTTAAAACAAATGATGCACTGACTCAAAGTCAAAATAAAAACTTAATACTATATAACTTTGATATGTGACCAAATAACAAACTTAACATTTTATTTAAATCATCCTCAGATATAGAGATAGAGTAGATAGAGTCATATCATCTGCGTAGAATAGAAAACCCAGAGTTAAATAGTTGGAACAAACATTTGCATGGTCTAGAATTAAATACAGTTATGATGCTTCTCATCTGGTTTCTATCTTTCTTTCTTTCTTTTAACTTTTTTAACTTTATCTAAATAATGGTGAACCCGATTTCAGCCGGGCAGTTAATGTTTATGACACAATGATAAAAATCACTCAAGGAATCATCATCAATATCAGCAGAAACTCCATAAAAGGTGAATAAAGACCGTGACCACCAGGGCAGCGATGCACCGCAGTGTGTGTGTGCTTCTCCGCATGATTGTCCGTGTGTGTGGTTTGTCAGGGCCCGTGTTGTGACTGGAACAATCCCGGCCACAATGTTTGTTTACACTGAACCGCTCACTCACCCAAATAATCAGCCGCTGTGGGCCTTTCTAATCCCCACACAGAGTCAATGGAGCCAGGTTGAGTTGGCGACAGCCGCGATAAGATACTCAAACACAGGCTCTTGATCGGCGAGCCACGGCCTCTCCTTCCCACACCCTCTGTCCCCCTTCTTTTTTGGGGGTTTCCTCTATTGCAATTCCCACACGACGCGGATTTGAAGTTCACGGGTGGCGTTCGCAAACTGAGCTTTTTTTGTTTTAGATTCTTGCAGCACAACACACGAGTCAAAGCAAAGCTGCCTCTCTCTCAAAACAAAAACACACACACACACACACTCATTGGCTTGCACAGGAATGCATATTTGAAATAGTGTATTGTTATGGTTTTGGCTAGGTCGGGTACCCGCTCTGCAAATCCTTGTGCGAGTGTGATTCTGTGCGTGCGCATGTGTGTCCACTGGTAGAAGTATGCGGTAAAACGTTAATTAACATTCCATTCATGACCTCGGTATTATGTCCACAGTGAAGGAGACCATATATTTGCCTTTCACACCTCTTGCATGGGATGAGGGAAATGATAGAGCATTGTGTGCGTCTGTGTGTGTGTATGTGTGTGTGAACGAGATAGAGAGAGACAGAAAGAGAGCGAGCAGGGAGAGAGAGAGCAGCGGGGAGACGGATAAAACACAGCTCACTGATACAACATAATCTATCCGGAGCCACGTCTCAATATCACAATATTTCACACATTTACGTATCACAAATTTGGCAGTGGCAGCCTTCTCCTCAGATCAGTGGAGTTATTTCTGCCTTGTGTGCTGGATGCTGCAGGACGGAGATACAGTTTGCGACGGCACAGATGGGAGAGGCTGGAGCTTCGGTACCACAGTATCGCATGCAAAAATGTTTGGTATGTTTTAACACAGATAAAGCTGACATATTCCGAGGCGTTTCGCAGACAATACCCATGAAGGAACAATCTCCCATCTGGCAGTGCAGTCTCTCTGAAATCCTCTCGGTCATGCTCAATGAGAACTGGAGAGACAAAACATTCCCTGTCTGTATATCGCTCCTTATCAAGGGCGTACCTTGGGCATCGCTAGGTATCAGCAAAACATCACCCCGCAGGAACAGGACGCCTCGGAAAAAAGAAAGAAACAAAACAAAAACGCACTTAAAGTTTGAACTTATACACGTCTCTTCACAGTTTGATGCTACACAGAAGCAGTTTATGCACTCGTCCCCCAGGGCACAGCTGTGGGATTGGGAGAGCGGCGTAGCGGACAAACTTCTTAGCTTTAGCAGCACATGTACAATTTCCTGGTTTGGCTCAAATCGATCAGCATTACACTGTATCCTCTCCCACGGTTCAGGAAAGAGGGATTACTCTCTGAGGCCGGGGTTAGCCGCTGCCTTTATGACAGGAATAATCAATGCTGTACTGCTTCTGTCCACATGATGGTGCAGAGGACAAGTCTCCCCAATGGCCGGCATGTAAGCTGACATTTACCTTTAGGTTCTTAGACATGCATTGCCACCACACACAGACACACACACATGATCAAACACTGGACGAAGGCCACGGATGTAATGTTTTTCATAAGGGCGTAAAACACTACACGCTTTTAATTCCTTCTATTTGCCCACATGACACGTGACATGTATGTAAACAGGATTTCACAGGCAGTAAACACGGAGTCCAAATGATCACTGTTAATTAATCATGTTTGCACTGTTTGTATTGCACAGCTGCATATTTGTATAAAGGCTTGTGTTGAGTACAGGGACGGACACGTCTTTTTGCTCGCTTTATTTTGAAAAGGTTTTATTCATTCAAAGCTGGTTGCACATTGTATCCCAACGTGACAATAATCCCCCGATGTTGCTGTCTTTTGGTCAGTGAACAAAGAGCCGTGCCGTCCAACATGACACTCAATATGTGTCTGTGCGTGTGTTGGTGTGTGTGTGTGGGTGGCTTTTTATGTCCTGGTGGGGACCTCAATCTCACTCACATTGATCCGTGACCCTGGGGGCAAACCTTGAGGTCCCCACAGGTAGAGAATGTTATTTTGATGGATAACACTAGGTAGCCGTTAGGCCTAGGTTAGTGTTAGGTAGTTCGTTGTGATGGGTAACACCAGGGTAAAGGGCCGGGGAATGCATTGTGTCAAATGTCCACCCATGGAGACAGTGAAACGACTTTACGTGTGTGTATGTGTGTGTGTGTGTGTGTGTGTGTGTGTGTCCTGTCTGTATGTAGTCACACCTGTACTCTCTGTCATGATGTTATCAGACCCTAAACACCTGCTCCACAGTCTAAGGTCACCAGCGACATAAAACCGCCTCCTAGCAGTGAGATGGGCATCTGAAAATACTCTTTGTGTATGTGTGTGTGTGTGTGTGTGTGTGTAAATATAAAGGGGCTTGTTTTTCTTGTAGTCATTTGTATGCAGCTCATGTCACCTCCACATCGCTCACAGGTGTCAAACAACCCTGAATATGACCTGAATGGAAAGAGGGGTGGCTGGAGGAAAAAGAGAGAGATTGTACGCTCCAATATGAAATCTACAGTAGCAAACAGTTAAAAAACATTTCGCATGCACATGAAAGTCTCCATGTTTATGATGACCGCCATTGTGCCTTGATTAGCTTGATGTGAAGCAGAGAAAAGGTGTAAACAATTAATGCAAAGTGCTGGATGACAATTGAATAAATCACAATGACAATAGAGAATCTTTGGTGCACAGTGAACCTTCACCTCCTGAATAAATTAGCCCTTTCTCTTTTCTATAAATAACTATTGATTTTGACATATTACATGAGAGGCTTTGTGTGAGGGTTGTTTTCGCACTGAACCTCTGGCTTTGACAAAATGTATTGAAACGCTTTTTAAAATTAAAAAAAGCAGGTAATACAAACATATATTCTACCTCTGGATAGTAGAGATTGATCAAAGCTCTCGCTGGAGAATCAGTGCAGTGGATTGATTTTGAACGTCAGCAAAGACGGACATAATTGTTAAAAGAATCTAGAATGGCATTCAGTAGAGCACATACCACCAACAAGGCCAAACAAGCTGTAACATATTGATCACGGTCATTGATATCAGTCTCCTTACTTCTTCATCAAGATCCAGACGTTACTCCCTGGGAAATCTGTGAAAATTTCCCACATTGATAAAGAAATGGGGAAATAAAACATAGGGATGCAAGGGTTCGGCTCTGTACCGAAATTTGATGGCCAATCTTTCTACCAAAGGCCGCAAAGTCAGATGCTTTTGATTTTCTATTGAGTTTTTCCTACCAGCACCCTGGTAACAACTCTGGAGAATGCAAATATCTTACTTTAAACAAGAGCTGCCATACACGTAGTAGACACCCATTAAGATATTAACTTGGAAAGACAATGAGATTTGAGAGTTTCTAGCGATAAGTGCCACAGCCAGTGTTGATGTGCTGTAAACCAAAATCTGTGAATGAAATTCATACATACATCATATCCTGACTTTCTTCTTCATATGTTCGACTCCTTTCAACTTAAAAATGTCAAAGAATCGCACCATGACAGCACAACCCAAAAGCTTGAAATAAATACTGTTTTCAGCACAAAGAAAATACACAAGAAAAGTTTCACTTCTGCGTGACTATCCTCCAACAAAGCCAATATCCCGCCGTCAGCTGTGTGTACTGTTCACATAATTAATTAGTGAACCACGGTTATTAATAAAAGAGGCAGGCCACAGAATAATATCCTCCAGGTTGCAAAAAACACAAGACAAAAAAAAGACTCCGATTGTGAAAACAGGTTCTTAACACGGCCGCAGGACCTCACCGTATTGGTTGGATTACTGTGTGCAGATAGTGCGGGGGGGGAAATTTCCATTACATTGTCGTGCCTGTCGGTGCTTTCGACTCCGAAATACTTCCATTCCCAATCCTTAATGACAAACAAGAAAGCTTTTCTGATTGAAAACAATTCCAGCACTTCAAGCCATAACAAAAAAATCATGACAAGAGCATTTTCACCAAAAGGAAGACATTTCACGCACTAGGAGCCTTTTGTGATATTTTTCTTCTCCTTCCCTCCTACCCTTCCTTCCCCCCCACACTCTCCCCTCCCTCTTTCTCCCTGTCTCTTTCCTTTGTGTGCGTAAATCATCTCTTCCCTGCGGCCTGTCTGTGATCATGTTGATGGGAAACAAAGAAATCATCTTGAATGGCACATTAATTTCCTCCATTCTCCCCCTGCCCTCTGCCTAATGAAATCCCCTCTGCCACGGGGCCTGAGGAGCCACACTGGCGAGCCGTCACCAGCCAGTAAATATGTTTACCTTGGAGCACTACGCTAATGGACTGTTTACTAGGGGAAGCCAGCGAGGGGGTGTTACAGAGACCAGGCAGCTCTGGGTCTTGGGTGTGTGTGTTCCTCAGACCAGATGACAGCTCCTCTGCTCCCCCCCGTCTCCCCAAAACCAACAAACCACCAACCACCTGATCTGGAGAGGCTGTCACCAATAAAGAGCTCAGATGGAGGAGCGAAATGCAAAGAAACACGACTGGATTACTCTGAGGGGGGGAATACATCTACAGTGTGAATTGTGACCACTTATTATACTACCACTTACCCAGGGGTTAGCAGAGTTGTGCAGTAGAGCGGAGGATCTTCTCCTCACCAGGTACAGACCCTCTTCTCAGAAAGCATCGATTGGCTTTAAGGAGGCTCCTCGGGTTTCTGGGAACCCTACAACTGAGAAGGTGACTCGTAAACATTGCAGCCATTGACTGTTAGTGCAACCCTTCATCACCCCCCAGGAAAATCCATTGTCTTACTTTAACCACTGTTGTTTTTATTAATTTAAAGTATTTTTTATAAAACTGCAAAATATGCTTTTGTGGATGGAGATAGTTCACATCTACATTTCCACAAATTGTTCTATAAAACTTGTCATAAGTCTTTTTTAAATTTATTTTGGTTCCTCAATTCTGACTTGGAAATCGAATTCATTTAAAAACTGGCTTACAGCTTTGGCTCACGCTGTAGGCTCTGAATAAATGGTCTGCTCTCCAAGTCCTACACGTCAACAGTCTCAGCGATGGTGGTATGACTATGCAGTTCATGCAAAGGGTTAACAAACAACCCTGTCCCTTGAGAGCTTAATCCCAAAACATGTAGGACAGCAGCAACCGTAAAAGAAATATAGAAAGGATGTAATATGTGTCTGTAATTAGAAGCTGTATTAGAATAGCACCAATAAAATGATAAGTATAAAGGAATGATGCGGTTTGGGAAACAAAAGCTGACATCTCATGCTCCACATACACCACTGGGAGTGCAACTTTAATCCATGGGTGTCTGATAGTATGATTATGAATGTGTGCATGGTTACTATTTAACACACACCAAGCAGCCTGTAATGTCTGCTGTGTTGTGTTAGTTGCAAACTGCCAGCCAAGCATCCAGATAGGCCCTGGCCCACATGCAGAACTGATTGTTATGTGAAACCTGCTCCATGTGACAGAGAGATGTTGAGGAGATGTTGCAGACACTGGGGCATCCTCTGACAAAGCTTGACACTCATCATTCCTGCACATCGGCAGGTTGCGAACTGTAGAGTAGTTGGAACCTGTTATTTACCCCCCCCACTAGATTCAAATTTTTGTCTGCCTCTTTCAACGTAAATGTATCTGACATTGAAGTGAAATGTCTAATCCTTAATTATGATATTTCACATTAAGCTTTTAAATATTTATGCTATTGGTGCTCTGTACAAGTGAATTATAAAACTGCATATGGTGTTACATCACTCAAACAACAACGTATTTGTCTGTGATACCATGAAAGCAATAATATGAAATTAAAAGACAGGATGCAGATATGAAAAAGGTGAGTGGCAGTGACAACACACTTAAAGAGCAATTTATTTGACAGACATGATGTTTAATGAAAGCAGGTTATAAATTAAATTCCTCTATATGGATTTATTTCAGCGTTCATGTTCAAATCGCTGTCTTCACTGCTGCAGAGAACTTTTAACAATCAGGTGGATACACTTTTTCCCCAGCTCACAGAAAAACATTTTGCAGGTGGAGGTGAAACCTAATTTACACTAATTTCATTATATACATGTCACCAGTGTATTGATGTGCATACAGATGTGTTCCTGTGTGTGCACCTATACACCCACAACTTACCATTCCAAGGGCAACAGCAGCAGCAGCAGCCTGAGATAACGCCCCCTGTCTCATCTGCGGGTGTCTGGCGCCTGGCAGTGCTATCAGTGACTGTGTGCCTAGATGTGTTCCTGTGTCCCACACACACACACACACACACACACACACACACACACACACACACACACACACACACACACACACACACACACACACACACACACACACACACACTATCACATAGAGAGGGCCCTGCAGCTGGTGACAGGCTGCTTCTCTCAGTCTGCTGCCAGCCTGTACAACACACAGCTCTCTATCCAACGCTTATCTTCATTGATTTCCTCCCCTGCCTCCAAACTTAGATATGCACTCTCTAAAACCAGGCCACCTGCAGAGTTTGGACCCGGAGACGGCAAAACACGCCACCGCTCGGGTGGTGAGTCCAAAGTTTCGGCACTGCCGCAGACACGTCTCCTAATTTTTTTGCTGCAATTAGTTCGGAAGCGTTTGCGCTATCTGAGGATTAGGAGGTCAGATAGCGTGGGTAGCGACTTCCACACTGAGCGTGTGGACTCACAGTAAGTTGGTTGGGATGGAAGCAGCTGCTAAGCATGCAGCGGGGGAGTTTCCTGTGATGTATGTGTTAGATCCACGTTATGTCCATATATTGACACGGTCATGAATTTCCATGTCAAATGTCTCAGCAGGATATTTTGCTGAAGGCTGTGATTTCTATCCAACCGAGCTGGCAGATCCAGAGCCCCCCCCCCTCCCCTTTCACCTCTGAAAACATCTCTCACTCTCTCTCTTTATCCTTTTTTCCCAAGGTCTCTTCCCTGTCTTCCTCTGCATCCCTCTTTCTCTTCCTCTCCTCTTGGGTCTTGCTTCTCCATCCCACTCAAACCTTCTTCTCCTGCCCCTCCCCCACTATCCTCCGACACTCCCCCACCACTCACACACGCACACACACACACACGCACACACAACCTTTATGCCGGCAGACTACATCGATTGATTTCCCCTCACTGTGACACATTTGGTGCAGCCGCATGTGGCCTATTAATTATATCCACAGCAGACTCTCGTCACGCTTCCCTTTCCCCCAACAATACCCCCCTCCCCCCCTCCTGCATGCACATACACACACATACACACATACAGTATATATATATATGCACTTCCCTCAGAGCAACCAGTAGCCAGCGGTCTGCTCCACAGCATCCATGACCCTGCAGAACGCCCTGTAACCACTGGATTTGGCTGAAGAGCGGATAGACAGGAAGCATTTGAGTGGAGGCAAACAGACAGTGGCAGTCGAGGCGAGGTCGGGCCCATGTCGCGTGTAATCGGGCAAACATCTGCTAGCCATCATGTGTGTGGCTCCATTTAAAGTCCAGAGCGGACTGAGAGCCCGAGGAGGAACCCTGCGTCGCCGCTCGCAGGCTTTTAGCGGTGCCTGCTTCGAATGTTTCCCTCTGCACCCGACAGATCGAGAAAGAACAAGAGCGAGTGCAGAGGGCAGCGGAGACAGAGGCTGACACGCACTCAGCAGAACACAACAGCACTTAGCGCATCATGCGGCTCTCTCCTTCACCGTGAGCGCGTTTGTGCGATTGTCTGCATGTGTGTAGCTGTGTGTCTGTGTGTGTCTGTGTGCATCTGGCAAACAATACAGTAAGCCTTCGCTGCAGGCCTCTTACAGCCTCAAAATCGCCGGGTTTTTATATTTAGCTCGTAATCACTATAATTTCCAAATTAGATACAGGCTGGCCAAGTACACATTCCTTCTGTACAATAGCCCTAAATGAGCGTCCTATCATCTCGGGAGACAATCTTCCGGAGAGACACTTTAAATATTAGAGTGATATTCAAAGACAATCCATAGTGATGAAAACAAGCGGAGAGCAGTAAACAGCTGCCGTCGAGGATGTGCGAGGGGAGGGACGCAGATTAAGAGCAGATTACAGAGCCTTTCCCTCTAGGGGCCTCCATATTCCAGATTGACAATGTGGTGGGATTGGGAGATCAACCTGGAGATTTTCATATGAAAAGATGTTTTCCATCAGAGATTAATGGCTGTTATTATTCATTGACTTTCTTTTTCTTTTCTCTGCGTGCCCTCAAAGCTTTGTCTAACTCGCTGCCAGAGGAAACCAGAGAAATCAGAGAAAGAGAATACGGAAGAGGTTCCAGTGAGAGGACCTGAGGAGGGAAGAGGGGAGAGAAGAGAGGATGGAGAGGAGACGCTGTATCGAGAGGCATTTCTTGGCATGATAGCTAAGACTATGCATTACATCTTACTATAAACAAAGGCTGGGGCTCATGCATTATTTACTGGCAGTAATACTGAAGAGCGCGTGCACGGGACCAATACATTAATCGTATGATCATCTGGAGTTTACACTTGCTCATACTGTATCCGCTCGTTTGTTTGTGAACACTCACTGATTAACCGCCGGGGTCGTCCATACAATTACCCGTGGGAGGATAAAAGCGGAAAAATATGTTGTTTGCTGTTTTTGTCTCTTTTTTTTCTGTATGACACATTGTTTGAATACATAATTACCTTCTTCATCAGATAGAACAATTAGAAACTGACTGGACACGAGCTTTGGCCTTGATCCTCACCCTCCTTCAGCAAAATGAACTTGATTTGAAAGGAGAAAGCAACAGTAGTATAGAAGTAAACAGACCTAAGAGAGAACATTTAGACGCAAGCCATTTGTTAATCCTATCGACACTATCTGATTCATTTTGCAAGCTGCCAAAGTAATTATAACATCAGAAATATTCTTTCTGGGTCCTTGCCCGTTGCCATGCTCTATAATTAGAGAAAACAAAACGGCACAGCAGCACCCAGCGGGGTGATTGGAGGGGGGGGGGGACCTCCCCAATATCAGAGGAAGAGGCCATGAAATCAGAAAAATATATATAAGGAAATGTGAAAAAAGGTCACAGATATCTTCTGGCTATTGATCTCAGCGCCGGGTGGGTGCAAACACATGTGTTGCATCTGTGCATACATGTGTGAAGGAGTGCACGTGTGCATTAATGTGCTTGTGTGTGTGTGTGTGTGTGTGTGTGTGTGTGTGTGTGTGTGTGTGTGTGTGTGTGTGTGTGTGTGTGTGTGTGTGTGTGTGTGTGTGTGTGTGTGTGTGTGTGTGTGTGTGTGTGTGTGGAAGGTAAAAGGGTGTTAGTGTGCTGGTGTGTGTTCATGCCAAAGAGGAAAAATCCCTCAGGGTGAATCAATAGATAGTCCTAGATAATGGAGGCCTGCTCGGGCAGCTGTGTACTGCCTGTCTGGATGGATGGATGGATGGATGGATGGATGGATGGATGGATGGATGGATGGATGGATGGATGGATGGATTGATGGATGGATGGATGGATGGATGGACGGATGCATGAGTTTGTGAGTGAGTGAGTTAGTGAGTGAGTGAGTGAGTGTATGACTGGTTAAGAGGCTGAGCATCGTAGCATCCTACACTTGCCAAAGGTTATCCTGCTGTGTACTGGACAATGGACAACACACTCTTACAAATCAATTCCTAAAACAGACACACACTCTCACGTGTACCAACAGCAAGATGACAAACTGAAAAAAATGGTGCTGTCGTGCTGGTGCTTCATTCTGACTCATCATCCTGTTTAACACACACACAAACCATGTGACATTCAGAAACACACATTTGAAGGTACATTTCTCGACATGCATCACCCTCACATTACATGAAAGTGCCATATAAATTCTTATTAAGGCTGAAACCATTAATCCAATCCAACAGATCAGCTATTTTTTTTGGTGAAGGTCAAATGTGTCATATCCTACCATTATAAATTAAGCATTGTGGTTCTACAGCGATGCCCTGGCCTACAAATCAATATGTGCAGATGTACAGGAACGGGCTTGTTTGGCAGAGAATAATAAAAGGAAAAATCACATCATGAATTATCTATATTTCTTTTTATTCATTGTTTATTTTTTGTGATAATGAAATGTAAAAATCACAATGTTTCTTTGCCCTAATTATTAGACAAGTACTGTAAAAACTCCACACTTTACATTTTACTGTTATACAACAGATTTAAATTAAAATAGTCTTTTTAATTTATTATTTTTGGTTGTTGAAACTGATCAATAGCCACAAAATTTAATGTAGATGTCCAAGAAAATCAGATCAATGGGTGGATCCTTAAATCAGCTCTGTCAATCCTCTTTTCTCAAAACTATTCATGCTAAAGCAACCCCCACCCCCCTGTACCTCTGTCTGCCACACTTCATGATCAATACCAATAAAAATAAATCCTTTATCTCATCTCCTTAAGTGCAGCCTTTATTGATCTGTGTGACTTAACCAAACAATCCAATAAATACTAACAAGTACACGCAGCCCTGATGGAAATCATCAGCAGATTACTGTCATGTATCCAAAAACACAAATTATGAATTCCCTCACACTTTCTAGTCCCATTAAAAAATATTATTTACAAATTCATCTGAGTGAAGCTTTTCAATTAAATATCTGCTGAGAGCGTAGAGGCATAAATGATGAAAGGGGGACGACAGTAGCAGACTTTTATGTGAGATTAGAGCCGGAGATAAAACAAATCGTTATTGTGTTTCTGATGAATTTGTGCATCCACAGTCAAGTCTGCAAATTTCTGTCTCTGTTCTTGGTTTGGACGTTTAAGTTGTGGAGCCAGAACTTGTGAAGGAGCTGACAAGAAAATGCTGAAAAATACTCGTTAATTAAAGAGCCATGGAGGAAGACTGAAGGTTCCTACTACACACACACACACACACACACACACACACACATAGATGGTGAATGCAGGTTTGATGTGCTGTGGCTAATGAGAAATAACAGTGGACCACAGTAACCATGTCTCTTCCTCTCCGGTAAAAATGAGCTCTTCGTTTCACATCATTATTCAAATCAACCCACTAATTCTTGAAATATTTGCATATTTCAAAACTGGCTGGCATTTTTCTTGCCCTAGGCTGACGTAAGTCCATGTGATACAGAGGGAAATGATAAAACGGTCCGCTACTGTGAACGCACTGCGGAAATCTTTTTCACATCCACACACACACACACAATGGCAGAGACTCCCTCTCGCTGAAATGTTCCTGTAGGAATGTTTGTCACGGGTCGGCAGAATGCTCACCGCCCTTATTTATAATTCATGACACATCAGTCATTAACTGTCAATGTTACTCAGCTCACATCTTGCTCAGTCATCGGTGGCGACACGGCATGGCCACAACGTGTCACATGTTCAGCGTATCGGGTGCATTCACTTTTCTGCACAGCATTTGTAAACAAAACTAGCAACATAAACAAAATAAAGCAAAGGGGGCTGAACTCACAGTTATTTTCATTATTAATTCATCTAAGGAGTCTTGAATAACTTACATTTTGTGTTTTTCTGTCAGTCATTAAAATATGGGGTTTTTGAATGTGAACATAAACTTGTGTTTGTCTCTGTGTGCCAGTCCTGTAATGGATTGGTGACTAGTCAAGAGTCCACCCCCGACTCCGGCCCATCGTCACCTGGCTGCAGTCAAAACCTAAAAGCTGTATTGGAAAATATCATTACTGCCAAGAAATATATGTATTTATATATATAAATATAATATATGTCATAATATGTTGAACCATATGTTAAAAAAATGAAATTCCGCTGTATTTTCCACTGCGGCAGCGGTTTATTTGAAAAGTGCCGAAATATAACACCTACGTTTTCAGACTGATTCAAGTGCAATTTATATTTTTTTCACTTTGTTGAAATATTAAAAAACTTTTTTCTGCAAAACTACACAAACAATCATACAAAATAAAACATAGTCAAAGATTTTAGTGCTCTGAATCACATCTCATCTGTAGTAAACATAAAACAATTGTACATGCATCATTAACTGCTTGTTTATATATTAGATATAGTCATTAACCGAACTAATGTTGTCTGTGTAAAATTGTAGTAACT